>NW_026948659.1:5373080-6716350 GCF_035770615.1 Melospiza melodia melodia | reverse complement strand
CAAACTGTCACAATGGACATTTGGCTCCATGTGGCCCCTCTGTGTCACAAAGGACTCTTGGTTCCACTCATGTGGCCCCACAGTGTCACAGGGGTTTCCTTGGTTCCATCTGCCCCAAAATGTCACAGGGTTTTCCCTTTTCCTGCTGCAACCCACAGCAAACACCAGTGCCAGGGTCAAATGTCTGGCAAGAAGGAGCAAGGGGGTACATTTGGAGTGATGGATTTTGCCTTTCCAGGTCTCAGTGATGTGGGATGGGGCCCTGCTGTCCTGTAGATGGATGAACACCAGCCTGCCCATGGCAGAGGGTAAGAGACAACTGCCTCTGTCCATGGAACTGCAACAGCAGAGATGTCAGGAGACCTGGGTTTAAAAGACTCTCACCAGCACAGGAAACATCAACCTAGGACATTTTCTTGAAAGCTGACATTTTAGAGAATTCTTTTATAAAAACATGGACAACCAAAAACCAAGTTAAACAGTTTTGGCTTTCTCTGGGCCCTGAGAACAGTTGGAATCTTTTCAGCAGTCTGTGCTGTTCCATCCTGTTTTAAATGATCAAATTGATAGCCAAATTTATAAGAAAATTTAGCAAAGATTTATTAATTTGTCTGTGAGACCGAAGTTTGGTCATCAAAACCACCTCAGCCAAGGCTCAGCAGTGAGCCCGGGATCGGTGCTGGGTGAACACGGATCTCACCTCCGAATGTTAGAGTCTCTCCCTGTTCATGAATGATGCTTTGCGCAGCAAGTTCTTATACAGTATATTCTTCCCTAGGCAGAAATGACCGAATGTTCTTTGTGTCTCTTCACATGCAGAACCGTGGCTTTACATGTGCAGAGGTAGGCAAAGACTCAGTCCAGGTGTCTCGATGTTGTCAGTCGACTCCAGGGAAGTCAGCATTCACATGCATCAGGGTGGCGCCGTCGATCATCGTGGTAGATGTAATCATCAAGGTGATAATCACTCTTAGGTATACCCGGCGACCCAGGGAAGCCAGCGATTATTGGCCTGGAAACTTCTATTCTTACGTTAAAACCCCAATGTTTATCTCAACAAACGTCCAGGAACTAGATTTGAATAAGACACTGCTCCCGGCCAGGATGGTCAAAATACAGAGTGGATTTTACAATATTTTATACATTAATAGCATGAATTATCTCTATCATATACTACAATCCCTCCCCATTTATATCACCAATTCAATTCATATTCTCAAATTGCTAAATTTTTCATTTTCTACTTCTACCCACCATCACTGAGGGTCTTTCACAAACAGAGTGCTCCCTTACACTATTCTGTACTCCCCTTGTGGAACACCCTGTTATCCCATATTATTCACATTCGCTTTTGCTTGTTTCTCGAACTTTGCCAATACTTCAGCAGCATTGCTGGCACACTTCCTTTCTTCCAATCACATGATTTTAGATGTGTTGCCTCTGGAAGCTCCCTCCGGATCCACGGGAATTATCGCTATCTGCATTCCCTGGACCACGGAGTGGATCAGTCTAAAAAAGCATGGAATTAGACAAGGCAGGAGTAGGATTCCAGCTACTGAACAGAGCACAAAAAATATCACTTTGTTCCACCAGGCCCCATTAAACAATTTGTCCCACCATGAAGATAGTTAAGTCCAGTTCCATTTTTGAACAGGGACATGGGCCACCTTTTTGATCTTGGCCCCTAAAGCTCTTATGGTTTCCCTATAATCATCGATTTAAATACAACATTCCGATTTGTTGAACTTTCCACACACTCCCCCTTCTTCGGCCAGCAAATAGTCTAAAGCTCTTCAATTTTGGTACACAAATGCCCATACCTGGGTGTGCTGCCGACTACGTAAATCCAGGGCCTCAGAGGTGTGATTCGAAACAATTTCCACCACTGCCTGCAGCCGAATCAGCCGGTTCAGTAGGTAAATTGGAGTCCTACATTTGTAGCTTCCATCTTGAGCCCACGTGGCCGGTCCATAATAATCAATTATCCTTGCAGCTGGCCACTCTTCCTCCCCCATGGTTTGTTTACCACATATAACATGTATCATTTTTTCAGGCTTCTTCTCTCCCTCCTCAGGGTTTCATACAGAGGAGCCCCTAGTAGGTTACTTTTCGTTCGAGGGAGAGTGAGGAAGACTGACCGAATCATGCCCAGAGTGCATGATCCCTTCCACCTTGGGGGTAACACACTGTATGCCTTTTTCCCACAAATCCAATAAATTCTATCCGGGGTTTTTCATCTGATTTTGTCCTCCCTGGGTCTCCCCAGTATTCCCTCAGGCCTTCCAAGGATTGGAAAGTGTTGGCTCCAGGATTTTTGACCCAACACAGTCCTATCCTTTTGTTCCATTCACAATTTGTCTCATTCTTCCTGCTCCAGTACTCCGAAGGGGGTTCTGGCTGCTAGACCTTGCTTTTGGTGTTTGAGTTGACCGTCAGGGTAGACACACATGGGGTGCATCCCACCATTTTGGTGTACTCCTTTCCTTCTCGACTGGTGCAGATGGTTTCAATCAACCTCTGGTCCAAAATCCATCCCTCAGGTCTCTGTGCCAATTTTGAGACCCTTGGATTGTCCCATCTCAGAAGCTGTTCTGGAGCCAAACCTTCCCCTATCCAAGGCCATTTTGCTGCTGACTTCAGACCCCCACAAATCCAGCAATTTGACAATCCTAGTTCAATTGCAATTTCTTGCATCAGGTCAATGAACAGGTTCCTGTCCGGGGAAAGCCGTTCCCCATCAGCATATTGTTTCTCCAGCAATTCATACTGTTCACCCAGAGTTTTTAATCTTTCCTGTTCAACTTGCTTTCTCCTCATTTCTGACTCCCTTCCCTTCAATTCCTGAGTTATTTCTCTCATTCTTCCCTCAGGATCCTCACCATCTTTATTTTTCATGAAACAGACAACCCTGTCCTATTGCAGGCACACCCTATCATCCTTTGCCTCTGCCAAATCCAATATGACTGGTTCTCTGCTCAAGGTAAATCTACTACCAAATTTAACATTTCTTTCCATGCAATACATTTTCCCGTTCATCATGCATATCCCCAGCCTCGCATTGTCATAACACAATGGATTCACCTGGTGATACGGGACAAAGATCGATTCCATTTTTCCCCCAACCCACATGGTCCGGTTACATTGGTTACAAATGGAGATTAATATTATTTCTGCATTTTGTTTTTGTATCTGGTGTATGTGCTTATCTGGCTGCCCGTTCCTTAGCCCTGCCTCATGAGTAATACAGCAAATCCCTGTTACCAATTCACACAATTTGACCCTCATGCCATTCTTCCAACAGTACCTACCAGGTTCCCTGAGACAATCTTCCAGGGCTTGGTATGCTGAGGATTTCTTGTTCCCTTTACAACTGGGACCACCTGAGTGCAATTTCCACACTCATATGCAGAGCTCTCATTTCCGCCTCTCATCGGGACCTCAGTGTGCAGACTCTGCGTCGTGCACGTGGCTAGGCTCAGGCCAATCAGGATTCCCACCAGGCGTACTCCTCTGCCTTTGCCTCCACCCCCTGGGGTGCCACCAGCAGCGAGGAAGACCATCTTCGCGGCAGCAGGAGTATTCTTCAGGGAACATGACCTCAGACCTAGCCGCATACCTCCTCTTCAAAGTGCCCCACCGTGACACTCTGATTGCATCGGAACTGCACAGTACTCTGATGGATTTCCGGCACTCCACATCCAAAATTTCTGCTTGTGATCTAAGCTTCCCATGCACCCCGTTTTGAAAAATGTGGAACCACTCCTGTGAGTCCAGTTCAATGATTCCCAAATTTGTGGCTAAGGTTAGGATACGGTCAGTCAGCTCAAGCTCTTCCTCCAAACGTTGAGTAAACAGTCCTTTTGGCCTCTGTCCCCTTCTACAATGAATAACAAAAACCCCTTGACAATATTCACACTTACAGTGTACAAACAGAGAGCATACACAATCTGTCAGTATACAACGTATCTGCTTGCCGTCAGTCATTTACAAGGACGTTGGAGTCTGATGTTCAAGTCGCCGGGGGGAGAAGTGACCCTCCACTTGGGTGCTTCCTCCTGATGTTCAACTTTCTTCACCCTAGACGTGTTTGTCCAGCCTTTCTCTGCTGTCCAAATGGCCGTATCTGTGGTCAGGAGCACAAGAAAGGGACCTTCCCAGTGAGGAGAGACCAGCATCTCCTTCCACACTTTCACAAGCACTCTGTTGCCCAGCTGGATTTTGTGGATAGCGAATCCCAGAGGAGCACTCTGGGCCACTATTCCTTGTTTTCTGAGTTCCTGCAAATTTTGTTGATCGCAACCAGATATGGTTGAATCTGACCATCCTCAAACCTGGGGTGTCCCACTGGCATCCCATGTCTATATGGCATCCCATAGGGAATTTCAAACGATGAGAGCCCCATCTCTGAGTGAGGCATGCTTCGGATATTAGGCAGTGCCAAAGGCAGGCATTTCAGCCAGGACATCCGTGTTTCTAAAATTAATTTAGATAACTGTGCTTTCAAGGTCTGATTCATCCTTTCCACTTGTCCTGAGCTCTAGGGTTGCCACGGAGTGTGGTATTCCCATCGAATGCCTAGCGCATCTGCCATCTGCTTAATAATCTTTGATGTAAAATGTGCTCCTTGGTCCGAATCAATGCAATTCATCACCCCATATTGGGGTACAGTTTCCTCCAGTAATTTTCTGGACACCGTATGAATCGTTGTCCATGGGCTAGGAAAAGCCTCCATCCAATGGGTCAATTTGTCCATGATCACAAGCACAAATTTGAATCTCTCCACTTTGGGCAACTCCGTGAAATCAACTTGAATTGTTTCAAATGGTCGGTACGCAATGACGTGACTCCCCAGGATGGCCTGTCTTGCCCTTGTTTTGTCAAATTTCTGACAAATCAGGCATCCTTGTACCTCTTGTTTCGCCAATTCGTAAGTCCCCTTGCATCTGAAAAATTTCAAAAATTGTTCTGCCAGGGCCTGTGCCCTCCAATGTGTTCGCTGGTGCAAAATCCTCCTGGTAAAACCTTTAGAAACTAGTTCTCTCCCATCAGATAATTTCCACTTACCTTCCTCCTATTTTCCCCCAACCTTCTCATAGCTTTCAATCTCCTTTTGGGAGGGTTCAGGAGGGTCATCTGGGACCTTGATCGCTTCAATTTCCAGGGTACTTACCATCATCAGTGCTGCGGTTTTGGCTTCCTGGTCTGCCAAATTGTTTCCCCTGGTTCGGAACTGAATCCCTGCCTGGCATCCCTTCATGTGGACCACCGCAGTTTCCTCCGGCCCCCTTATGGCTTCTAAGATTTGCCGAATCAGTTCTCCATGAATCAGTCGCTTGCCCTGTGTGTTGATCAACCCCCTTTCTTCCCAGATTTTCCCAAAGGTGTGAACCACTCCCAAGGCATACCTAGAATCTGTAAAAATTGTTCCCTTTCTCCCTTTCAGTCCTTTCAAGGCTCTCAGCACTGTGTACAGTTTGCAAGCCTGCGCCGACCAACTCGCGACCAACTCTGCTTCAATCACTTTTCCCGTTTGTCCATCCACAACTGAGTATCCTGATTTCCTCTTCCCATCAATCACCCTGCTTGACACATCTACAAACCATTTTTCTCCTTCATATACCTCTTCTTCTTCTAAATCCTCTCTGATCTTTGTTTGTAATTCAACCACCTCCATGCAATCGTGAACAAGCTCCTCTGAAGCTTCCTCAAACAAAAAATGTGCAGGGTTCTGTGCGGTCATTGTCCACAATTCCAAATCCTGTGAATGAATCAAAATGGCCTCATACTTTACCAACCCTGCATCAGTGAGCCATTGTCTGCCTTCTGCTGTAGTATGCCCCATACATTGTGCAGTGCAAATACTACCAATGGTGCACCGAAGGTTACCTTCTTGGCCTCCTCTACCAGCAATGCTATGGTGACAATTGCCTGCAAGCAGGTGGGCCAGCCCCTGCTGACTGAGTCCAAAAGCCTCGACAAGCAACCTACCGGTTTCCTGACCCCAGCCCAGTGTCAGCACCCTGTGTGCCATGTGATTGTTCATGTCCACGAACAACTGAAAGGGTCTCTTCACTTCAGGGAGGCTCAGCACTGGTGCTGCTGTGAGTGCCTCCTTGACTCCCCTGAATTCTTCTTCATCCTTTTCCATCCATTTGACTCAGTCTGTGGTGAGTTTCTTGAATAGAAACTTCACCTTTTCACTGTACCCTTCAATCCACTGCTGGCAATATCCCAACAGCCCCAAAAGCTGTCTGACCTCCCTTTTCGTTTGCAGGGGTGGTAAGGCAACAATCCCTGCCATCCGCTCTGGATCCAATTTCTTTTTTCCCTTGGTTAACCAATGTTCCAAGTACCTGACCTTGGGCTCTGTGAATTGCAACTTAGACTTTGACACCTTCAACGCCTTTTCCCCTAAAAAGTTCAATACTTCAATGGTGCTCACTCTTACAACCTCCTCCCTTGGACCTGCAACCAGCAAATCGTCTACATATTGTAACAATTTTGTTCCCTCCATTGGTACAAAATGGCTCAATACCTGCTCAAATGCTTGCCCAAATAAATTTGGGGAATCCATGAAGTCTTGAGGCAATGACGTCCATCTGAGCTGCTGCTTTCTGTTCGCCTTTAGATCTTCCCACTGAAACGCAAAAAAATCTCTGCTGCCCTCTGCTAAAGGACAGGTCAAGAAAGTATCTTTCAAATCAATCATGCTGTACCATGTGTCCTCAGGAGAAATGTTATTCAACAAGGTGTAAGGATTTGAGACCATGGGGAACAAGGTCTTAGTTCTCTGAATCACAGCCCTTAAATCTTTCACTAGCCTAAATCTGCTGTCCATCTTTTTCACAGCCAGAATTGGGGTGTTCTGCCGAGACATGCATGCCTCCAATGTTCCTTTCATTATTACTTTATCAATCACTGGTTTCAATCCCTTCCTCCCCTCCATGGAGATGGGATATTTCTTAACCCAAATAGGGTCCTCTGGTCTCTCAATTTCGACACGAATCAGCTCTATGTCCAGCCTCCCAGCTTCCCCTTTGACATACCACACCTTCGGATCTATTTTCTCCTTGTCCTGGATGGTGAGTTTATACATTCTCAACCTGAGCCTTGAATTTTCCACTGCCAAGGCGATTTCCAGGGCTACCATCATGTCCCGCCCCAGTAAATTTAAATACGCATCCTGTATCAGTAAGATATTTCCTGTACGTCTTTTGTTTTTTGTTTCTATTTCTACATCTTTTATGATCAGAACCTCAAAGGGTTCCCCTTTTGCCCCGATTACCATCATGGAATCAGTGCTTAGAGAGCACCCTTGCGGCAGCTGCTGCACCGCTGTCCGTTTTGCCCGTGAGTCTACCATAAACCACATCTCCTGCCTGTGGAGTCCTACTTTTTATTTTATCAAAGGCTCCCTCAATGTTCTGGACTCCAAACTGAAAAGTCCCTGACATTCTCATCTTCTTGCAAAATTGCCTGGTCCTTGGCTTTGTTGGGACAATTCCTTCAGACGTGTCCCTTTTGTTTGCAGTAATAGCACTCAAAATCTCTCTTCTGATTGTTTGATCCTTTTCCTTGGGAAGAGTTCTTGTTCTTTGCCAGCTCCTTCTTTGCCCTGTCTCTGTCCTGCTCCTGTTTGTGTGCTTCCCTTACTGCAGGTACCAATACCTTAGCTTGGATCTTCTGTTTCTCTTCGTCTCATCTCATGTAGACTTTCTGAGCTTCCCGAAGCAGCTCTTGCAACCCTTTTTCCTGCCACCCATCTATCTCTTCTAAATTTTCCAACTGTCTTCCCAGGATTTTGCCACAGACTGAGTTTTTAGCAAAACCATCCCCAAATACATTCTCAAACCCTTGCAGAGCCTCTGCAACCATTCCATGGGAGTTTCATCTTTCCCCTGGCACTCCCCGAGTACCTTGCTCATGTTCTGTCCCTTGGGCACCGCTTTCCCTGATACCCTGAATTATCATATTTCCTAAATTTATCCTTTTCTGCCTCCCCTCCTCCATCTGGGCATTCCAGGATGGTTTCTGGTTTGGCCAACTCTGGGCCCCGCTTTCCCCATTGGGGTTTCTCTTTTCCCAATCTTTGATCGCAGCTTGTCTGATCATGTCCCTCTCCTCATTGTTGAAGAGCGATCTCAGGATCGCATTGAGATCCTCATAGGTGTAGGTGCTGGTCCCTAGAAATTCATCTAGCCTTTCCACCACCCCCAAAGGATCATCTATCAATTTTCCCATCTCTTTCTTGAACACTCTCATGTCACTGGTGTCAATTGGCTCGTGTACAAAGGCAATAACTCCAGGAGCCGTCAGCACCACCACCAGTAAAGGGAAGAAGCCGGGCTTCTCTTCCTCATCCCCACTGTCTCCCATAGTCGCCCTCCTTGTTCGCCGCTCGTTCAATGGGCCAGGGGAGAGCTGTTTTTGGGGATGGTTACCTGTTTTTCTTTGGTTTTGGGAAGGGTCAGTGGCAGCGGCTGCTCACATGGGAGCGGAGTCGCCACGGCCGCTTGGTCACGTGGAGGGGCAGGTACCGCAGCCGGCTCTGGTGGGAGTGGCGGTGCCAAGACCTGACCCAGCGGGATCGCCAACTCGGGAGGCAACGTGGGCACCAGTGGTGCCTGAGCTGGTCCGGGCTGGGGCGGAGGAACAAGGTAGGGAGGTGGAAGATTGTCCAAAGGTTCCCATTCCTTTCCCATGTTTGCTGAGTTTCGGAGGGGTCATACTGGGTATTAACTCATATGTGGAGAGCATTATTAATAATTGGTTAGCTGAGAAAGGCCACACTGATATAATGCCACTGGTTAAACTGAAGGAGAAAAGTCAGCAGTCAGCAAGCTGAAAGGAAAAGTCAGCAGCGACCTTGCTGCAACATGAGGATAGGGAGTTGAGATTAGTCCTGAATACATCCTAAGAATATGTAGAAAGTATCAAAAGTAGAACCATAGGAATGTAGAAGTAGGCGTAGGTGCTGATATGCAAGCTGACCAATCCTGAGCTCAACTTTTGCAATATGTATGAAGCTCATTATTAACTGTATTTAACCCGCCGTACTGATCAATAAAATTGAGCCTGTGATGATCAAAATGATGTCCTGGTTCCCTTCCGTCGACAAATGGTGGAGAATGCGGGCATAACCGAATCTCTGCCCTTTTTCTCGGATTAAAAGAAAAAGGGATTACGCCACGGTCGAGGAAGTTGGGTTTGGGTCCCAGCAGCCGGGACGGTGCCGGAATTTGAAGCACCCTTAAGGTTCACAACTGTGACTTAAGCCAATACGTGTCCGCCGGAGCCTGGAGAGCTGCAACAGCGCGCGCTGATTAATAGGTATGGATAGGCAAGCGGCATATGATTTATTTACCGCCTATTTAGAGCGGCGTGGGATAAAAGGGATAGATTTAAAAAAGGAGTTACCAGGGTTATTAGCTTATGGCCATGCTAAGGGTATCTTTTCTAATCCTCATACAGTTCATGAGTTATCAGAGTGGAGAAAGTTTGGGGAAATATTGTGCGATACAGTACTAGACGATGATAAGTCAGCAAAGAAATTCGGGAAGTTATGGCGGGTGGTGTATAACACGTTACTTCAGCAGGTCTCTGAGAGAAAGGCAGCAGAAAGGGCAACAGAAGCTCATAAGAGGAATATAGGGTATGGTCGTGAAGATGATCCCCTGGCACCCTCTGTAACTAAGGTACTTATGCCTAAGAGTCCCCAGCAAAGTGGTGTGGAGGATTTCTCTATAGGCGCAGTGGAACCGTCTGTACCTTTCCTGTCAGAGGGGGAGTGCGAGTCGGATGGTGGGGGTAGGGGCAGGCCAGCTTTGCCTCCGCCACCAGCTTCAGGCGGGTCGGATGGTGGGGGTGGGAGCAAGCCAGCTTCGTCTCCGCCGCCAGCCTTGCCTCCGCCGCTACCCCTCAGTGAGCCGGCTCCGGTTACAGCTTTGGCAGGGGAAGGGCCCATTTCCCCGCCAGAGCCGGCTCCAGCGGGGGGGCTGATTGCCCCCCGCAGGCTGGCTCCGCGTGAGTCGGCTCCGGTTTCACTGTCAGCTCCAGCGGGGGAGGGGGGGCTCCCGCTTCCCCCGCACGAGCCAGCCTCTGCTTCACTGCCCCCCCGCGCGAAACCTCGGTGTCTGCACCGAAGCGCCAGCAGCATAGCACCCTTAAAGGGCCAGATCCCATCCCAGGGGCACACCGTGATCTATGGGGTGAGATGGCTAAACAGAGGAGGGAAGCTTGGGCTGCTTTGGCGAAAGAAGTAATGCAAATGGGGGATGGTGAGGCGGTGGAAATAGCTTCTAGTCTTGCATGTCCAGTTACATACACACCACAGTATGATGCACAGGGGAACCTTACACATAATATAGCAGAATATACTCCCTTAGATTGGAAGCTGTTAACTCAGCTACGTTCTACGGTTAGTCAGTTTGGAGTAAAAAGTGAACCTGTTAAGCAAATGTTAGATTATCTTTTTAATACTCAGGTTTTATGTCCTAATGATTTAAGAGGAATAGTTCGGTTGATATTCACTCAGCACCAGCAGTTATTATTTAATGCCCATTGGCACGCGTTGGTAAATGAATCGGTTGCTGTACAACGAGCCCAGGGGGACCCATTACATGGGGTGACAGTAGAGGAGCTGATGGGCTTAGGGGCATATTTGCGTACAGAGGCACAGATGATATCGGGAGCTGATAAACTTAGAGAGTCTATGTGGTTAGTGCGTGCTGCAATAGACATGGTTAAAGAGCCAGGAGGGTTACCGGCTTATATGGGTATTAAGCAAGGAAGAGAAGAATCATTTGGAAATTTTATCGATAGAACAGCTACAGCTATAGATCGGGCTGGTGTTGCAGGGCGCTATTGAAGCAGGTGTGCTTTGCAAAATAGCAATCCAGCAACCCAAAGAGTGTTAGCTACTTTAGGGGCAAACTGGACTATTGAGGAAGCATTAGAGCGAATGGCATTAATGCCAGCAGCTTCACAGGCATTTATAGCAGAAGCCTTAAAGGAATTAGGATTAGGGTTGCAAAAGCATAGTCTACTCAAAATCAGGTGTTAGCTGCTCTTGCTCCTCTCCAAAGCGGCTCACTGGCAGTCACGTAAAGAGGCTCGAGACCATTCCTCAAGTGTTACCGATGCGGCAACGAAGGACATACACGCCGAACGTGCCGAGCAACTGGCGTATGGTGTCAACACTGCCGATCCATCTCCCACAACACTACGGCTTGTAGGCGCCCGTCGGCAAACCATTTGCAGAGCGCGAATCATGGGGGCCGCGCCCAGACACAAGTTGCCGCCGTGACATCGGAGACACCAGCAGCTGCCGTGACATCGCTGCCACCTCCTGTCTGCAACCCGCAACAACCGGGAGCCTCGGCTTGGACTTATCAGCAGCAGTAGACGTCACACTAATGACGAACCGGCCTGAGAGGATACCCACTGGAATAAAGGGTCCTCTTATACTAAATGGACAAACATGTGGAGCATTATTGCTGGGACGTTCCTCTATAACTATGTTGGGATTATTTGTTTTGCCTGGTGTTATCGATGCGGACTTTACAGGGGAAATACAAATTATGGCTTACACCCTTTATCCTCGGATTAAAATTACAAAAGGACAACGCATTGCACAATTGGTACCACTGTCACAAATGACATCAGGAATACAATCATTTACTGGGCAAGCACGGGATGAAAAAGGTTTTGGCTCTACTGGTGTTACACTTTTAACTGTGGATTTACAAAATAGACCAAAACAAAAGGTTGAAATTTCCTACGGGCATCAAAGCATAACCCTTTATGGACTATTGGATACAGGAGCAGATACTAGCATCATTTCTCCAGAAGCCTGGCCACAACATTGGCCTCTATTTCCTTCATCAAACATGCTCACAGGAGTGGGAGGATTTACATTGGCAAGCAGGTCGCCGTCTTTGTCTGTGTGCATTGAGAATCAACAAATATCTGCTGTGTTTTCAATTGTTCAACTGCCTCCTACAGTTTCCTGCTTAATTGGAAGGGACATTTTAACACAATCGGGAGTGGTGTTAACTAATCAGCACCCTTTGGGGTAATTGCCATTGCTTGGACTTTCCCCATTCCACTCACCTGGAAAACGGATACACCGGTGATGGTTAAGCAATGGCCATTAAAAGGGGAGAGTCTTATGCATGCCCATGAATTGGTACAGGAACAATATACAAAGGGACACCTTCGACTATCCACAAGCCCTTGGAATACACCTATTTTTGTAATCAAAAAGAAATCAGGGAAATATCGTTTGATACATGATTTGAGGGCTGTAAATGACCAAATGGAACCTATGGGGGCCTTACAGCCTGGTCTTCCAAATCCAGCTATGATTCCAGAACACTGGCCACTTTTAATTATTGACCTAAAGGATTGTTTTTTCACTATTGGCCTGCATCCTGATGACATGAAGAGATTTGCTTTTACTTTACCAGCAATAAATCGTGGGGAACCAGATAAAAGATTTGAATGGACATCTCTTCCGCAGGGCATGCGCAACTCTCCCACTTTATGTCAGCTTTATGTTGATGCAGCATTACAGCCACTACGTTGTAAATGGCCAGCAACTATAATATATCATTACATGGACGATATTTTGTTTGCACAGCAACAGCCATTCTCCTCTTTACAGATTACCACCATTAAAAATACTCTTGCTGCATATTCACTTGTTATTGCTGCAGAGAAAATTCAGACTACAAAGCCCTGGAAATATTTGGGATGGACTTTGACGGATCAAATAGTGATACCACAAAAATTGGAATTACAATTGGACATTAAAACTCTACACGATGCACAGAAGTTGCTGGGAGACTTACAGTGGCTGAAGCCTATTGTGGGAATACCAAATCACTTATTAGAAGCCCTACGGCCTTTGTTAAAAGGTGTGGACCCTACTACTCCTGTACACCTGACAAAGGAGCATCGTCTTGCCTTGCAGCAAATTAGTAACTGTGTACAGCAAGGGTATGTGTCTCGTCGACAACTCGACCACCCCATTGACCTTACTATTTGGAATAGCCCTTGCCACTTGCTTGGTGCTCTCTCTCAGTTGCAAAAGAAAACGGGGGAGATACGGGTGTTGGAATGGTTGTCACCACCACTACAGCACAAGAAAACTATATCTTCAAAAATTGAACAATTGGCTGCATTAATCAAAAAGGGGCGTCTCAGAATTCTTGAAGTGGATGGTAGAGAACCTGCTACTATTAGATTACCTATGGAAAAAGAAACCTTGGACTGGTACTTGATAAATTCAAAGAATTTACAAGAAGCATTATTGATGTCACCTGCTAAAGTAGAGACTAGTAAATTAGTGCCTAGAGTTTTGCAATGGATGACAGAATGGAACTGGATTACTCGACCTTTAAGAGAAGAAAACCCCATAGAAGGAGCTATTACAGCTTTTACAGATGCAGGAAAGAAATCAAGGCGTGCTGCTGTTACCTGGCAAGAAAAAGGACAATGGAAGCATCAACTCCTCACAGCAGACCCTGCAGATAGCTTACAAACTTTGGAATTGTTAGCAGTAGTATGGGCGGTGTCCAACTTACAGGAGCCTTTAAATGTGGTCACAGACTCTATGTATGTTGCAGGAGTAGTCAAACGAATAGAGGAAGCAGCAATTAAGGAAGTGAATAATAAACGATTGTATGAGTTACTGATACAGTTAAGGAAAGCTTTACGGGAAAGAGCAAACGGTACCCTTAAGCAGTATATTGAGAAACATCAAGATTTGACAGATCCACAAGCATGTTTGGCTAAGGTTTTGTATGTGATTAATCATTTATGCATTTTTGGGGAAGATGATACCCCCCCTGCAATGAAACATCATCCAAGGTCAGGTCAGGAAAATACTAAGGAAACAGAGGTCTGGGTTAAGTATAAGAACCCAAGTTCAGGATTATGGGAAAAACCTGCAAAGGTATTATATTGGGGTCGGGGGTATCTTTGTGTTTCCTCACCTACAGGGCCTTTGTGGGTGCCTGCTAAGTGGACTAAACCTGTTTTTGATGCAGCCTCTGGTGGATCGCCTTACGGAGGAGGACAGGGAGTGACTGGGGAAGAAACTGCTTCTAGTCCTACAACCACTACTGTTACAATTGAAGGGGTACTCGGAAGCGGTGGACAGAGCACTGACACGTCACTACCGGACGGCCCAGGAGTTGATTGGTTTCATTGACTCATTATCAACCTTTCATTTAACAGATCCAGCGAAACTACATTGCCTTGACTGTCACAATCCACATTGTGCTGCCTGGATAGCTCTACGTTGTGGGGGTTGTAAAAGAACTTTTTGGATAGAACAATCATTATTACGGGATTTGTGGTGTCATACTTGTGAACACGAGCATATGTGGGGAAAAAGCTGGCAAGATGAATTAAGGAGACAAACGGGGCAAAACGCATATATAGCTTTAAATCTTTATGAGTCTCCTGAACAGAAGGTTCTTCCTTATTATCGATGGGAAATACAATGTATTGTGAATAGAATTAAGGTTCAAAGTAAATCACGTATAGTTTCTATAAGGTGTAGGAAATTAGTACCTTTAACACAGCATTCAGTTGTAGGACCCTTCCAAGGGGATCCTGATAGAGCATTAGATTGCTGCATTGATAAGTTGAAAAAATTAAGTTTGAAAGTGGCAGGACCAGTGAAATTAGGAGCAGCAAGATTGAAGACAGATAAGAAAAAGAAGGCAAAACAGGGAACGGTCTCATTTGAATAGGGGTATCAGTGATTGCTAATTAATTTTCTATGATTAGAACAATTTTACTGTTGTGGGACCCTCGGGAGGATATAGTTGTTGAGGAGGATAACGAACAAGAACTACGATTACGAAATAAGATACACCTTGTGTTAAAGAAAGACCTTGAGCTGTTAGCTTCATATAGTAAAAAGGCTGAAGAGGCTTTGCGATCACCACCATTGAATTGGTTGCTTTGGATTGAAGATACACAATTTTATACTGGTCCTTACTTACATTCGCTTCCTTGTTATGTTTGCAAAAAGGATAAAGATAAATGCTATGCATGGGTAGCTTTGCATTGTGCAGATTGTAATCAGGTTTATTGGTATTCACAGAAGTCATTGGGATATTTATGGTGTACATCTTGTTTTGGAAAGTGGATTCGAAATCATATCTGGGTTAGAGCTCTTGAACAAAGTACTGGCCTGCCAGGACGGACAGGATTACAGCTCTTTGAGAGTGCAGAACAGGTGGTTATAGCATATCTTAGGTGGAAGTTTCAGGAAAACCTTAGAATATTTGAAATTACTAGAGCCTTACGTATCATAGCAGCTCGCTGCAAAGCTGATTTGCCTTCAAACTTACCTCGTGCTATACTTGTGAGCAAGGATGCTGATTTAGAATTAGATCAGTATATTCAAGAATTGACTCAGCCTTACAATAGACAATCTAGCAAACCAGGGAAAAGACAGCGAAGAAAGGAAAAACAACGTAAGCAGAGGGAAGAAAAGGAGAAGCAAAGCAAGCAGAAAGAAAAATGAGGTTTGTTTTTGTAATACTGCTCAATGCTGTAGCAAGTGAAGCAGTAGGAGTAACACACTTTAGTCAACCAAGGGAAAATTTATGGGTAACGCTTGCTAATCAAACTAACCAATCATCACTTTGTCTTAGTCTTGGAGGAGTCACTAACCCATTTCGAACATGCCTGGTGGGACTTCCGGTGTGGTCTCCTGGAGAATTTTGTAGTTTGATAAACAATCAAACCTTATGTATGTCTAACATGTCAAACATCACATTGCCAGTGCAACAAGGGTATACTGAAGGTCAGAGTGATGGCTATCGTCAATGTTTACTAATCCAATCACTTAACACCTCTTTGCATTCTCCTCCTGAAGAATTGGATATTTTTGGAAGTACAAATGCCAGCATATCTAACACTACAGCTGGTGGATGGTTTAGCTTCAAACTTTTGGGTGCTCAGAATTTAAACCAACCTAAAGAAACATGGGCCACCCTAGATTCATCCCTGAATGTGAGTGAATTCTCTCCACAGCATTACAGTCAATGTAACGGCACAAATATCACAGCACCAATGAAATTACCCACAGGAATATTTTTGATTTGTGGAGACAGGGCATGGAATGGTATACCAGCTAAACCACAAGGTGGACCCTGTTTTTTGGGAAAATTGTCACTGTTTCATCCTAATGTGTCCTTGCTAATGCAGCTGAGTCAAAATTCAAACAGGAGAAAACGTAGCATACATGACTTAGACTGCAGCAAGATAGGAGATCCACGGTTTTGGGGCACATTCAAACAGATGGTGGTTTCAACTATCTTACCAGGAGGATCTGCCAATAAAGCCATGAATTTAGCAAAACAATTAGGATGCTGGGCAAAGAATGAGCTGAACAAGACATCACAAATTCTAGACATGCTAACGGCAGATGTGCAAAGTGTTAACCATGCTGTTTTGCAAAATAGAGCTGCTGTAGATTTTTTGCTCTTAGCACAAGGGCATGGATGTGAAGAGTTCGAGGGAATGTGTTGCATGAATCTGTCTGATCATTCAGTGTCCATTCACACTAAGATAAAAGAGTTACAACAGGGACTTCACAAACTTAAGGAAGAAGACGGTTTAGGAATTGACGAATGGCTTAAAGGCTTAGGACTCGGACCGTGGCTGAGGAACCTTGTGATCTATGCTATAGGACTGCTGGGTGTAATTTTACTGTTTTTGCTTATTTTGCCTTGTATCTTTAACTGTATCCAAAGCATGGTCAGCCGTACAATAGCAAAAACATGGCAAACTAATCTCCTTGCACAAGAAGAAAACGGGGGAAATGTGGAGAGCATTATTAATAATTGGTTACCTGAGAAAGACCACACTGATATAATGCCACTGGTTAAACTGAAGGAGAAAAGTCAGCAGTCAGCAAGCTAAAAGGAAGAGTCAGCAGCGACCTTGCTGCAACATGAGGATAGGGAGTTGAGATTAGTCCTGAATACATCCTAAGAGTATGTAGAAAGTATCAAAAGTAGAACCATAGGAATGTAGAAGTAGGCGTAGGTGCTGATATGCAAGCTGACCAATCCTGAGCTCAACTTTTGCAATATGTATGAAGCTCATTATTAACTGTATTTAACCCGCCGTACTGATCAATAAAATTGAGCCTGTGATGATCAAAATGATGTCCTGGTTCCCTTCCGTCGACACTCATACAAGGGTACCTCCACATCTCGGCATACTCGATTTCCTCAAAATCCTACAGGCAGCAATCAAATACGTAATCGTACAAAGACTTGCAAGTCCATGCTTTAAACGTGCTGAACACCAGCCAAACCACGTATTTTCCGATCTCCTTCCCTCCCCATTTTTCCATACAAAAATGTATCATTTTCTCCTTTCACCAGCCCGCTCTCCTTGGGTTCTCATCCCAGTGTTCTAGCATCCACCCCAACGGACTATCTCTTGGGATTTCTGGCAGAACATTCCCAGGACCCTGGGGAGATTTTTCTCAGGTTTTCTCCAGAACCTGCTTTTTCCCAACCTCATTTTTCCAAAAATCCCTCTTGCGAATTTTCTCACCTTGTCTCCTCCAGCTGGGATGCTCGTCACGAGTCCTGACTCTTTGACTGATGTTGATTTCCTGAGTCTGCAAAATGTCACCAGTCTTACTCAGTCAAACGGAGAACCGTTCCGCTGACTTTTTGACTGATCTCCGGTTTTCTTTCCTGTTTTCTCTGCATCAGAAGGTAGATGGGCTCCTGAAATTTTCCAGGACTGTCATTTCCCCTTTCTGACCGAACCATGACCAATTTCCCCCCTCGAACTTTCTATGAGTCCCAGGTCCCACATGTGTTAAGGAAAAGCGTCTGCTTCCCCCTTGACGACCATGTGCCTCACAGTATGGTGGAACTGCGACTGTGGGGTCCACACTTGCTTTGTGACAGAGTCACATCTCACAATAACTCGGTCACACCCCACTCAACCACACGATACTCATGGTTCCTTTTCCCACGTGGATTCTTCATGCACGTTGATTTCTGAGGGGAAAAAAAAGCACCTCGGGCTTGGAGATCCCCTGGATCTTGCTGAGTTCCTGAGAGCGGGGCCCATTTTATCGCTCTTTAGCTGTGGCTCCAGTTTTGGTTTGGTGATTTTTAATTGGTCTCGCGGACTCCAATCCCGCTCAGACTGCTGAAATCCCCAAGGTGCCTTCAGGGCAGGAAGGGGTCCCGAACCCCAAATTCAAATCGCTTCAGGTTTCACCAGATTGTTATAAATAGTCAAATCGTGACCCAAAATTTATCAAAAATTTAGTAAAGATTTCTTAATTTTTCTGCGCGACCAAATTTCAGTCTTCAAAACCACCACAGCCAAAGAGACAGCATTGAGCCTGTGTTCGGTGCTGGGTGAACCTGGATCTGACCTCACAAGTGTCAGTCTCCCCCGTTCATGCATGCTGCTTCTTGCAGTGAGGTTTCATACAGTTTATTCTGCCCGAGGCAAAGATGACCAAATTTTCGTTGTATCTCTTCCCATGCATTCCTGTTTCTTTCCATGTGCAGAGGTGGACAAAAGCTGGGTCCAGGTGTGCCACTGGTGTCAATCAGCTCCGGCAAGCCGTGTATTCAGATGTATCAGTTTGGCGCCCCTGATTATCTTGATAGATGCAATTGGCAAGGCAATAATCGCTCTTGGGTGGCTCCCGATGACTCGGGATACCAGTTATCATCACCCTGGAAGCTTCTATTCCTACGTTAAAGCATCATTCCTTATCTTAACTTGTGTCAGGGAACTTGTTGAACCTAAATAGACAGCTGGTCCTGGCTGGGGTGGTCAGACACATACATTTGGAGCATAAATTATCCCTACCATATATTACAACTGCATTTACCTCTCCAGCATTGCTTTCCAAAAGAAAAGAAAAAGCTGGGGAAGGCAAACTGTATACCTCATGGTATTTTACAGTGTCTAAAACATGCCAAGTCATGTATCTTAGAATTGAGATCCTTTCGGAATTAACGGGACAGAGAAGTAGTGCAAAGGGGAGCATAAAAATAAATAGAGTAATACATCTTGGTATGGTTTTTTCTGTTTTCATTTCATTTCCTAAAATCTGCTTCAGTTCTTCCAGAATCTTCTCCACAGTCCTGTTTGCTCTTTCCAAGAACCTTTCCTGGAGAACAAGGTGCAGCTTCTGTCACAAGATGTGCCACCAGCTGCAGCTTCTCTTGGCTTTCCACACCGTGCGTGCAGCACAACTCTTGCAGCAAAGCAGGACAAATGTTTGAAGAAATTTACAGCCTGTTCTTTTCCTTGTGGTCTGGGCACTTGTGCCATTGGTGAGGTTTTCATTGTTACTGTTCTACACTAAGGAAACATGACAGGCTACCAGGAATTGTTAGGGAATGCAAGCCTGATTGAATGCAGGGAATGAATCTCCAGAGCCTGCAGTCAGAAATGGAGAGCTCTGGGATAATCATTCCATCATCCCCATGGACATCTTGAAAGCAATGTAGAAGATGAAAATGGGCTGACAGAGGGAATTTGTTTCATTGTTCAGTTCAGATGCTGCTACATCTCATGCATTGATATAAATCAAGAGTTACTGTCAGTTCATGAAGGGCACCAAAACAAGCTGGATTTCTCAGGAGATGACTGAAAGAATCTGAAAAGGAGAAATGCAGGGAATGACTTAGTGAGCTTTGCCTGTACAAAGGATCATTTTTCCTATTAATTTCCAGTCCATTCTCCGCTTTTGTCCTTACTAACAAGGCCATTTTCATTCCAGATTCCTCATGAAATGGCAACCCTGAGCTTGGAAGGGCCTGAAAGATGCCCTGTTCCTCTGCAGGGACCCTGAGGCTGAAGCGGGAGCCTGAGCCCTCTCTGGGGTAGCCTCCACCGAGCTGGAATTTGTGCCGTGCTGGGAGAGGACGAGGAGGGGGAAAGCACTGGCGCTGTGTGGCAGGAGCAGGAGGTTTGGGCCGCAGGACATTCTGTCTGCGCCGCTGCCCCGCAATGGGCGGCCGTGCCCGGGGCTCTGGGCCTGGCCCCGCGTGCGCTGAGCTCCCGACACTGCAGGAGCTCCCTGGGCTGGGCTCAGCTTCCCACTGGGCCTGGGCAGCAGGCTGGGCTCCAGCTGGGACCAGCAGCAGCTGGAAATACCTCTGCGCATCTCCATTTGCTGCTGCTACTGCTCAGAAGAAACAATGCAGGGACTCAAGAAGTTCTGGTTTCTCTTTCTCCTGGTAGATTTTTTCATTTGATTTGACTCACAAGAGGCAATTTCTGTGATGGCCTCTGTCAGTTGATTCTATTTCAGCAGCAGCAGCAGCAACAGGGCTATGTTTGAGCACTGCAAATATGGCCGGTGTGGCTGCTTTAATTCTCCTTGACTTAGTGCTCAGGGACTTGAGAGCATTTCAAGATCTGCTGATCATGATGCCTGTGTCCAAAAGCCTGAGTTTACCTATTGCCAGCTGGGGGCTATGTACAAATCACCAACAGGACGGGACTGCTGAGAAATGTGTGTCGAGCTGTTTATTTTCTAGCATCAGTCTCATTACATGGTTATGAGAATGGGATGATGCCAGCAGCTTGTGTCCTCAGCAGCAGACAACTCAATGTTACAACTTACTTTAAAAGTTTTTACCAATCACACAAAGCAAAAGCATATTGACGGTAGTTCTACCCAACCACTATAAGCACAGGTACCTTTGGTTAAAACAATGCTTGCTTGTTTTGAATAGAATACTTGCTTGTGAGCCTTTATACACAATGAACAGAGCTCCATTATTAAGCTTAGAATTTCCTAATATCTCTGCGGCTTAGGGATTTGTTCTAGACAAGCGTTAATACATCAACCATTTTTCTATTTGTCCTTACTTTCTACTTCTTATAGAACTTTTCTGCTGACAAATCTCATGGCTACTGCTTAGCTCTAATCGTAGTTCTGCTGTCTTTGAGGCCTGCATTTTGCAGCTTTCCCAAAACCCTCTGATTTTAAGGATTCCCACATTCACCATCACAAAAGCACTATGGGTAGCACTGATCAAAAAAGGCAATTGCAGATAAATTTCAAGTGGCAAGCAGAAGAGGGCCAAGAGTAGCCATGATCTCCAATGCCCAAGGCAAAGGCAGCAGCAGCCTCCTGCTGTCACCTCAGGGTGAGTAAAACAGCGATGAAAGCAGCGCTGGAACCTGATCCATTCTTTCTCTGAGGGCTGGCTCAGGGCAGCACAGGCAAGCCCTGAGGAGTCAGGACTGTGTGTGGGTGATTGCTGCTCTAGTCCAGAACTGAGCTGGAAAAAGCCCGTGGGAGCCGAGGCAGGAGCGGTCAGGAAGGGGCCGGCGCTGCTGCTGCTCCTGGCCGGGAGCCCCAATAGAACCAAAGGGCCATTGTCAGACACTACAAGGCCTCATGGAAGAAAGGGGCCATTGTGCCACTGCAGAGCCAAGAAGACCATTGTGGTATTGCTGGGCCTTGTGAAAAAAAAAGATCTCTTGTGGTACTACAAGGCCTCATGGAACCAAGGCGCAGTTGTAATGCTGCAGGGCCCCAAGGATCCAAGAACATGGAAAAGTTCTGTTTGGCTTGGCTTGACTGGTCCAGCTTACCTTGGCATATTGAGGGTTGCTTCTCCACTGCCCCTGAAGCCCTGGAGTTCTGTGCTTTCCTTCCTGTGGGAAAGAACTCTCCTCCTTTAGGGGTTCATGGCTGAAATTGGGATTCTACGTCCAAATTCACTTATATCGAAGGATGATTCCTGTATGAAACATGCCAGAACAGAGAGCTCTGGGTGGCCTTGACATCTTGGGGGCCACCTCTCATCTGCCTTCAAATACTGTGGGGGGGTGCTTTTCTTTCCATGGAAAAATCATCTTTCAAGTGCAGGTGTCCATAGCCAAAATTGGGAATCTGCCTCCAAAATTCCTTATATCCAAGGACAGCTTCCAGGACTGTCCAAGTTCCCTTGGCTTCCTGAGGGCCAGCTCTCATCTGCCTGTGAAACACCTGGGCTCTGTACTTTCCTTCCTATGGAAAAGAACTGTCCTTGTCCAGATGCCCATGGACAAAACTGGGATTTGGCATCCAAAATTTCATTTATAAAAGGATTCCTCCCAGACAAAAGATGCCAAGACAAACTGGTCTGGCTGGCCTTGGCCTCTTTGGAGCTGCCTCTAATCAGCCTTTGAAACCCTGCAGCTCTGCCCTTTCCTTCCTGTGGAGAAGAACTGTCATTCTGGTCCAGGTACCCATGGCTGAAACGGAATTCCACTTTCAAAACTCCACAAATATCCAAGGGTTGCTTTCAGACAAAAGCCGCAAGGACAGACAGGTCTGGCTGGCCTTGGCCTCTGGTGACTGCCTCTGATCTGCCTTCAAACCCCTGGGGCTCTGTGGTTCCTTCCTGTAGGAAAGAACCGTCCTTCTTGTCCAGGCACCCATGGCCTCAGGCACATGAGCACTGTACAGGGACAGAGGAGCTCTGTGTTCAGTGGGGTGGGAACTGAAGAGAGCGGAGGAGAGCCCTGGGAGGGATTGAAGAGTGGTTTAAGTGATAGTGGATCCTTTTGACATAAAAGAAAAAGGCAGAAAAAAGAAAAAATTAATAAATATGGCAGCGGGGCAGGTCCAGACTGGACAGCACGAGAAAGAAATTTCCCTCCAGGGCAGAGCTCTGGTCCAACACCAGAATGAGTCTGGGTCATCACCAGGCTTTGTGTGCAGTCAGAGGCAGGCAGGAGGCAGAGCTGTCAGCAAAGGAAGGGGTCAGCCAGGTGGGGCAGCCAGGGGATGAGTTTTACAACATGGCTTATGTGGTCCAAGACCTGTTCCACATTTCCAAATGATGGCTGCAGCCTTGGGCGATATTTGGCCAACATCCCTGTCAATCATCGTAACAAGGTGACCAGGAGAGATTCACATCAGACTCTGTCAGTAGTTGAGTTCCACTGAAGGACAGAAGTTTATTCAGTATTATCTTCTTTTTGAAAGTAAGAGTAGTGATACTGGAGTCTTCTGCAGCAGGGAACATGGTATACCATAAGGAACATGTGGACCATAGAAAAAGATGTTAAATAAATGAATAAAATACATTAATTAAAAATACATTTATAAATAAATAAATAAAAACATTCTCAGCTGTTCCAGGAGAGCCTCAGCCTCATGATCTGGGAAGAAAACTTATCACCATGAGTCAGCAGAGTGGCTCTCCAGATGGCTTTGCAGAATGGATGGTATTACTGCCTAGTGTTACAGGGTTAATATTGGGGTGCAAGGAAGCAGCAGTTTTGAATTTCACTAGACTTAATATGGAAAGTTAGGGGAAGAACCAAAGAAGGAAAAGGGAGGAATCAAGGTGGTTTGGAGAGAAATAGACATAGGAAAATAAAGGAATAGTACAATAAGTGGGGTCAGTCATGCTGAGAGATGCTGACAAATGCTGATCAGTGTGCTTGTAAGGCCCTGCCTTGCACCTGGTGTCTGCACTGTTCCACAGTACCCTGTTTCCTCATTAGACTCAATGTGTATTTTCGGACTGCACTGCAGAGCCAGTGGGATCTGGTGGAGTCAGATGAGAAACCGTTTTGCACACTTGTCTGTGTGTATGAACATATCTGTATGAGGCAGTTGAAAAGTTGAGTGTCCAAAGGCCAGCTAGAGGGTGGTCCATATGGTGTTGATAAAGGTACCCTTTATTATAGTATACCATGATAACATATACTTAGGGGCTCAGTAATTTAAAGATCTAGAGAAAGTCTTATGGATAGGCCTTAGTTACCCTTAATCATCCCTTTTTTCCTCTAAAAATACAAATGACATCAGGTTAGTTACAATTTCACACATGAATTTCTTAAAAAAGGAGAACCATAAGGCTGCAGGACAAAGTCACTTCCCAGTTGTCCTCTTCAGTTATGCTTCAAGCTTCCAGAACAATAGTTGTATTGAAAAACACATGGATTCTAACTTGGTCCCTTCCTGGAGTGCTATAGTCATGAATGCCAATGCCTGAAATGGTTCCTAATTACTTTAACCTTTGTATTAGATATTACACACAAAGGACACTCTTCTATTCAGAAAGGTAAATTTCATTATAATAAAAACCACGAAAGGATAGTATAGGGACTTATGATCCTATATTTTCAGAAAAAAGAGATGAGAATTTATGTTTTTGGTGCTCTGTAGCCATCCATATGGACAACATTCCAATATGCCAAGGTATGTGTCCAAAAGGTACAGGGGGACCTTTTCCCAGAGCGGCAGGGACAGAGGCGCAGGGCAGGGACACCGTAGCACAGCCTGGGCTGCACAGGGCACAGGCATGTGCAGCAGCTGCAAGACAGCCCTGCCAGAGCCAACTTGGGCAGCACTTTGGCCATGGCTGCTGGGCCTGGCCCTGAGGCAGGAGCAGGAGACAAGTGACCCTTGCAGGCCTGGGGCCTCATTGCCTCCTTGTCCCTGCTCAGCAGCCTGGCAGGGGCCGCCCCATGCTCCTGCCCTTGCCATTGCACATCCCCACATGCCAGTGCCCATCCCGGCAAGAGCCCTGAGCAAGGAGGGAGGGACAGCATCTGCCCGGCCAGGGGCTGGGGCTCAGGCCTTGGCCCTTGGCATTCCTGAAACACATCCAGCTTTGCTCAGCACCAGAGACACCTTGGCCTTGTTTGTCCCCAGCTGTCATCACTGCCTCCAGTGTTCTGCTCTAACTGGAACCTAGGGACATTTTCCCAGTCGCATCCCTCAGTGGGACCCATTAAAACTTCAAGAAAGTTCAGAGTTTCAATTTAATTTTGAGTTCTTGAGAAGTTTATTGAAGACACTCTCAGGGACTGAGTCTGATGTAAACAACACAAAAGCCCTGAGAGTGTCATTAAAGTTTTCCTAGTCCACTTATGGAGAAAGATTTCAAAGAACTTGTAAAAAATACACATTCCTATTTTAAAGGATATATTTTATTTTATTTCTCTTTAGAGCAGATGTTGTTGCAGCATTCTGTGATTGATATTGACCCAGGGTCTCTCCTCAGCAGCTCCGGCCTGCTCACAGAAGCTGTGCCTGGAGCTCTGACCCAGTGTGGACAACCTTGCTCCACATTGCCCAGCCCCATCCTGTCTGTCCTCACTCCCCTGGGCCCTGCTGTGCTTGCAGAGCTGGCTGCACTCAGCCTAAGAGGGGTTTTCACTTTTTGGGGGCTTTTTGAAGCAGTCTCAAACTCCTGAGTTTCCCCACTGCAAACAGACACACTGCTCAAGGGTGTGCCAGCCCCAGGTGCCACCAAAGCCACTGCAGAGCTGCCCTGGGCCAGCTGTGAGGGTGGATGATCAGCTCAAGCTGCACTGGGCCACTGCAAGGGGCTGTGGCCATGGGCACTGCACTGACCCCACTGCTGGGTTTGGCTGCCACGGCCACCGAGAGAAATTAAACTGTCCTTGGAAACACTGGGGAGGACTGGGACATACTGGGGAACACTGGGAACGCTGTGGGAGACACTGGAACATACTGGGAGTGACACTGGGGGATACTGGGAGAAACTGGGGACCCTGGGGCAATTGCAGAGAAGACTGGGGATACTTGGGTACCTGTGGATGACACTGGGAGGAACTGGGAACGACTGGGAATGAACTCAGGTGTATTGGGACGGACTGGGCTGTACTGGGAGGGATTGGAGGGGTACTGGATTGTACTGGGTTCTACTGGGGAAGAATTGGGCTTCACTGATGTTACACTCGTCTGTACTGTGGATGAACTGGGCTTTACTGGGAGGGACTGGAGGAGGGTGAATTGGCTGTTCCCACCTCCACTGCATCCCATTTGCTGAAGCTCCCACCAATCACCAGTTGTAGCCAATCAGCTCCAGGGATCCGGGCCTGGGGGCGGTGCTTACACGGGCAGCAAATTTTCTTTTTGCTTACAACTCCCGTCATGCCCCGCGGCCAAATTGAGCCCATTGCAGCCGGGAGAACAACTCCCGTCATGCCCCGCGCTCCACAGAATGCCGAGATCCGACCCCATCTGTCCCATAAGTGTCCCCCAAACACTCCAGGGTGCCTCAGTGCCCCCTCAGCGCCCATTCGGGACTCCCATAAGCACCCCCGAACCCCTGAGTGCTCCCACCCCCACAGATGCCCGGTACAGCCACTTCTGGGAATTCATCTCCTCTCGTTCTCCGTGGCCCCAGAGCCTCTCAGAACACAGTCCCGCGCCTAAAGCTCCGGCCGCGACCCGCGCCCTAAAGAGCCCGGTTGGAGCTCTCCGAGCTCCTCCCAAGGGCTCCCGTGCCGTTTACGTTTCCCCAGAGGATCTCAAGTCGGGGCTTGGACGCAAAGGCGTCCCCCAAGAGCCGTCCCGGACTCCGAAACATTTCGTTCCAACCACTTTCGGGACTACAGCTCCCATCATGCTCCGCGGCGCACAACCAGCGCCATTTCAGGCGGGACTTTATCTCCCGTCATGCCCGGCGCCCCACCGAGAGCCATTGCAGCTGCGTCCAGAACTCCCGTGTTGCTCCGCGGCCCCGTTAAACCGTATGATACCCGCTCCAACAACTCCCATCACCGCCTGCTCCCCTGAGAGCCCCGTTCGAGTCCCTCGAAGTGCCCGACGGACCTGGAAGGGCCCCAAATTCCCCTCCCTCACCTCCAAGGGCCCCCCTGGACCCCTAAGTGCTGCCTCGGACCCTGAACTGTGCCTCAGAATCCCTGAGTGCCCCTCCAAGTGCCCTCCCGCCTTCCCCAAGTGTGCCCCAGACCCTCAAGTTCCCTCTGAATTCCCTCCCCAGACCCAAAACTGCCCCAAATGTGCCCCAGAAATGTCTCCAGGGACCCCGAAGTGCACGCCACCCCAATCCTGTCTGAGAAAAAGATGATAAAAAAGATGACAAAAAGACTACAAATATAACTAATTACCATAAAGAAAAAGAAATAAATCGCCAATAGATATTATTTAATTAATTCATGAAAGGAATTGTCTTACTTAGAACCAGTGATGAATAATTTTCTCGGTTGTTAGAAATGTATTCAATTTTAAGATAAATATACAAATTATGTAATAAAAATATTGTATAAGACTATCCTAAAATAAATAATATGAGTATAATTTTGTTATTAATAAATTTTATTTATATGGAAAAATGCTAAAATTTTTCTTTTTTTTTTGGGATGTCAGTCCCAGGTGGGCATTGTTAGACATGGTGAGGCTGAGGGTGAGGAGCCGATTGTCCAAACAGGGGGGGCTCAGCCTGCAAGGGGCTCATTCTTATCCATGCCCAGACCTCCTAAGGAGACATTCAGCATCCAGATCACTTGGGGAATGCTTCTGTCCCCTCTTCTCATAACTAAAAAATTAAAAAATACTGATGTGATTAAAAAAACCCAAAAATCATGAGGTGCATTTTGACATCTTCCTCCTGAAGACAACTCCAAACTGACTCCAATCACTGCACAAGCCCTGGAGACTTAAAGACAATGGAAGGGAGACAAAGAGCTCCTGAAGCTTTTCTGTATTTTAATCAGCCCCACGCTGGATTTGGGGTTGGGTCCAGGAGCCTCAGGCATGGAGAGAAGGATGGAGAAGCTGCTCAAGGAGTCAGCAGCAAAACTCCAAGTGCCTTGGAGCATGGCTGGGCCCCAGGGAGGGCAGGGAGTGCCCAAGGCTGCCCAGGGCCTGGTGAGAGCAGATCCTTGAGGGCAGGATTGCAGGGAGCCCAAGGCTCTGAGCGGGGAACTGCAATGCTGAGCAAGGCCTGGCTTGGCTGCAGGAAGCAGAAAGGCCAAGCCCTGAGCCCAGCCTGGGCCAGCAGCGCCTGTCCCTCACGGCTGCCTCGGGGCTCTTGGTGGGCCAGGGGGATGTGAGGGGCAGCAAGGACAAATGGCATCAACCTGCAGCCCCTGCCTGCCTTGCCTGGGAGGCCGAGGGAGAAGCAAAGTGCAGCCCCTGCCGGCAAAGTTCCTCCTGTGGGGCCTCCAGAGGCGCTGCCCGAGCCCAGGGCACAAAAGCCTGGGTGCCTGTGGCCCTGCCAGCCCTGCCCAGCCCTTGGCCATCTGTCCTGCAGGCTGCGCCCCCTGGGCGTGCTGCTCCTCTGCCCTGGCCGGCTGCACTCGCCCATCTCGCTGTGCCCCAGCATTTCTCACCCAGCGTTGCTGTGCCCTCCCTGGGCTCCCTGCACCCAGCACTGCCGGCTCCTGGCACACAGAGCCCGGCCATGGCCCAGCCTCACGCTGCCACACCTCCAGCACCAACATTCTGCCCTGCAAGGGACTTTGCCTTCTCCTCAGCTCCAGCCTGAACCTTCCAAGGTGCACTTGGGGGAGGTTTCCTGCAATTCCCACTGCCAAAGAAAGCTCTGTCTCCTGCTGGTCACAAACAGAGAAGGGCTGGTGGCAGATCAGAGGTGGTCAGAGGCTGTTTGGGGCACAGCCACCATTGTAGCCATGATATTTTCTGAAAAATCCCTTTGCTAGGATTTAGCTCCTGAGAAGCTGAGGCCTCAGGTACAAAATATAAACAATAATTATCTGCTGCTGTGGAATGCAACAGGTGGATCTGTGATTGGCTTCATGTCATTGTTTCTAATTAATGGCCAATCACAGTCCAGCTTTGTGTCTCTCTGGTCAGACATAGGATGTTGTTATCATTCCATTCTTTCTCCGTTGCTTGCAAGCCTTCCGATGAAATCCTTTCTTCTATTCTTTTTGTATAGTTTTTACAGAATATCTATCATAAAATAATAAACTAGTCTTCTGAAACATGGAGTCAGATCCTTTTTTCTTCCCTCTTCTGGGACCTCTGTGAATACCACTACTGACCATGAAATTATTAAGTTTTTTAATATTCTCTGAAAGAACAAGGGGCATCAACTACACACCTACAACTGACTGGATGGCCAGTTGAGTGGCGGTGAATGTTACACCAGAGAGTGGTGGTGAATGCTGCTGCATCCAGCTGGCAAGCAGTCACCTGTGTTGTCCCTCAGGGGTCTCTGCTGGAGCCAGTTCTGTTCAATATTGTTACTGACAACACGGATGAGTGTGTTGAGACTTTCAGTAGTAAATCTGCAGACAAAACTAAGCTGGGAGCGTGTGTCCATCTGCTGGAAGGTAGGAGGCCTCTGCAGAGAGACCGGGAACAGTTGGATGGATGGGCAGAGTCCAGTAAGATGAAGTTTAATAAGTCCAAGTGCCGGGTCCTGCACTTTGGTCACAACAACCCCTGCAGTGCTACAGGCTAGGGACAGAGTGGCTGGACAGTGGCCAGGCAGAAAGGGACCTGGGGCACTGATGGACAGCAGGCTGGACATGAGCCAGCAGTGTGCCCAGGTGGGCAAGAAGGCCAATGGCTGCTGGCCTGGATCAGGAATGGCGTGGCCAGCAGGAGCAGGGCAGTGATTCTTCCCCTGCACTCGGCACTGGTGAGGCCACACCTCGAGTGCTGTGTCCAGTTCTGGACCCCCAATTTAGGAAGGCCATGGAGGGGCTGGAGCGTGTCCAGAGAAGGGCAACAAGGCTGGGGAGGTGTCTGGAACACAAGTCCTATGAGGAGAGGCTGAGGGAGCTGGGGTTGTTTATCCTGGAGAAGAGGAGGCCCAGGGAGACAAGGCAATATCAGGGCACAGGTTGGACTTGATGATCTCCAAGGTCTTTTCCAACCTTGCTGATTCTGTGACTCTCTGGAACCACCCTTGGAGCAGAGTCAGGAGGAGCCCGGGGCCTCCTCTTCAGAAGCTCCAGCAGCCCAGGTCCCTCAGCTTCTCCAGCTTCTCCTGCCAGCCCCAAAGCCCATCCTGTCAGTCCTGCAGAGCCTCTGCAACTCCTCCTCACTGCCCAGAACAGGGAGCCCCAGAGCCAGACGCAGCAGCCCAGATGTGCCCCCCTGGCCTGGGGTGCCTCTGGCAAGGGAGCGGCACCAGGCACTGCAGGAGCCTGCAGACAGTTCCTGCAGCACTTGTAGGATGATCCTCCTGCCCAAGGGACGTTCCCATGGTGCCAAGTCAGGAACTGCAATGGGGAGTGGGGCCAGAGTGGACAGGGCAAACAGGGATGGGCTGTTTTCAGGGGACGGGACGGGGATGGACAATAGGAAGAAATCTGGATCGGGAAAGAGGAAACAAAGCAAAGGTGAAGCCATGGAAATGCTCAGGGCAGTTTGGGGGTGGCTGCCAGGCAGCCCTCGCTCTGAGCAACAGCATCTGCAGTGGGACAGGAAACTCCCAGCCGATGGGAACAAACTTTCTGGCTGACTGCAGAGGCCAGGACAAAGTTGAGTGGTTTCCATGGTGTCCCCCAGCCCTTGCTGGCCCCAGGGGCTGATGGCATTTTTGCTCCCTCAGGTTCATGTCCCCACACCAACAGCATGGGGGTACTCCCCCTGCTCTGTGCAATGCAAACAGGGGGTCCTGAGCCAGTGCTGCCGTGTCTGTGCCTGCAAGGATGGGGCACCTGTGTGAGCTGGGAGAGAGGCCAGGGCTGCAGAGGAGGGATGTTGTTGGCAGCTCCATCAGGACGCTCTGGGACGCTGCCCTGGGCTGTGCAGCGCACTGGGGATGGATCAGCCCCTGCTCTGCTGCTGCTTCCCGTCTGCCCCAGGGCCCTTGCAGAGGCCCAGCCATGCTGTTTGCCCCCAGCCTGCCCACGGCCAGCCTGGGGCTGCTCACGGGGCTTTCCTCTGCTCAGCATTGGCCTGGGCGTGTTCTTGAGAGAGCCTGGGCAAGGAGCCTGGAGCCCCCAGGCCCTGGGCTGAGGCGTCAGCACTGCCCCAGCAGTGCCCATGGCCTGTCCCTGCTGCAGCCCCGGCACTGCCACCCCCAGGGCTGTGCCCGGCCGCGAGAGCACTCAGGCCCTGCAGCAACACCAGGCCCACCAGGGCAGCGGGGCAGGGCCACGGCAGCAGCACTGGCAACACCAAGTGCTGCTGCTGCTGGGCACAGCTGCTGGGCCAGCACTGATCTGCCCCAGCTCTGCACACAGACATTGCTGCTTCAGCTCCAGAGAAGGGAACAGAAGGGGGAACACTGGTGAAAACTTTACGTGGAGATCCTTTAGTTTATTTAAAGACACCAAGAGGCCAGCTACTCATTGGCACAGTCTGGGGCCACAGGGAAGTTGCAGAGAAACAAAATAAGAAATGTCACAAAAAATGACCATCCTTTGTTGCAATTGTAAAAAAATAAAACAAAAGAAAGGGAAGAACCAAGTAACCACCAACTCCAAGTAATATCAGAGATGACATTTATTGCAACTGATTGGCAAAAAATGGACAGCAGTTTAATGTTCCTGAAACCATCCACTTATCATTGCCCACATGGAAGCCTTGAGCTCGTGGTTCCTCAGGCCTTAGATGAGGGGGTTCAGGGCTGGAGGCACCACCGAGTACAGAACTGACAGGGCCAGATCCAGGGATGGGGAAGAGAACGAGTGGGGCTTCAGGTAGGCAAAAAAGCCAGTGCTGAGGAACAGGGAGACCACAGTCAGGTGAGGGAGGCAGGTGGAAAAGGATTTGTGCCGTCCCTGCTCAGAGGGGATCCTCAGCACAGCCATGAAGATCTGCACATAGGAGAAAACAATGAACACAAAACAGCCAAAAGCTAAAGAGGCACCAACCAATGAAATCCAAATTTTTCTGAAGGTGGAGTGTGAGCAGGAGAGCTTGAGGATCTGGGGAACCTCACAGAAGAACTGGGCCAGGGCATTGCCATGGCACAGGGGCAGGGAAAATGTATTGGCTGTTTGCAGCAGAGCATAGAGGAAGGCACTGGCCCAGGCAGCTGCTGCCATGTGGGCAAAAGCTCTGCTGCCCAGGATGGTCCCGTAGTGCAGGGGTTTGCAGATGGACACGTAGCGGTCATAGCCCATGACGGTCAGGAGGGAAAACTCTGCTGAGATGAAGAACAGAAAAAAAAAGAGCTGTGCAGCGCATCCTGAGTAGGAGATGTCCCTGGTGTCCCAGAGGGAATTGTGCATGGCTTTGGGGACAGTGGTGCCGGTGGAGCCCAGGTTGCTGAGGGCCAGGTTGAGCAGGAAGAAGAACATGGGCGTGTGCAGGTGGTGGCCGCAGGCTACGGCGCTGATGATGAGGCCATTGCCCAGGAGGGCAGCCAGGGAGATGCCCAGCAAGAGGCAGAAGTGCAGGAGCTGCAGCTGCCGCGTGTCTGCCAATGCCAGCAGGAGGAAGTGCCTGATGGAGCTGCTGTTGGACATTTCCTGTGTCTGCACATTTCAACGTACAGAAGGAGGAAAGACAGGGCAATGGAGGGGAAATTTCTCACAGAAAAATCAAAACTCTTTGTTGTAGCCTTTCTTTCCACTAAGCACCTCCCCCTTGTGTATGTCTAGGACATCTTCCTTCACCATTGTTCTGGAGCTCTGATTGCTGCTGGGCAATGCTGTGTGAGGAGCTGGACCTTGGCCTGCAGGACACCTGGTATTCAGCCCTGACCCCCAGTCAGTGCAGGGGAACAGTGAGAGCAGGGCCCAGTCCTGGTGTTCAGGCTTGGATAAAGAATCTTCCTGTAAGGCTGCAGAACTGCCTGGGTGAAGTGATGGGGATAACAGAAGGAAGAATGAGAGATTTTGCTGCACCTGGGGAGAACAGAGAGTCCAGTGAGACAGGAGGATTGTCTGAGGCTTAGTGCAGACTGAGGGGAGCTGCTCTGTCCCTCTCTCCTGTTTAAGCTTCCCTGCACTTGCACCTTTCTGAAATCCACTCCCGTGTTACCCTGGACAGCCAGGAGACACTGCTGAGAGCAGAGGGATCCCTGGCACACAAAGTGGCTCCTGCCTTTCCCACAGTCAGGACAGTGGGCTCATTGCCAGCCCCCCAGGCTGCCCTGCCCAGAGCTGCCCGGACACAGAGAGCTGGGACACCCCATTGCTGTGCTCAGCCTGCACAGGAGGAGCCCAAGGGCTGGGCCTGGCCCTGCAGCTGGAACTGCCATTGAAGAGAGCCCCTCAGCAATGCAAGCAGCACCTGGTCAAGGCAAGGAGAGAGAGAGAGCCGGGCCTGAGGAAAAGCCTTTCCCGGCCCAGCCCTGCCCAGCCCCTGCCAGGCAGCAGCAGGACAGGACAGTGGCCCTCAGGCCCTGGTCAGCAGGGAATGGGCACACGGCCGCAGAGATGCCCTTCATCTCTGGGGCTGCTCTGCCAGCCCAGGAGGGACTGAGGGCCCCGAGCCCCCAGGCTGAGGGCTGTGCTGGCTGCGAGGGGACACAAGAGCTGTGCTGCTCAGGGCAGTGTCTGCCCTGCAGGGCAGGCCCGGCAGGTGCCACATCTGCCCTGCAGCAGGGCTTCCCTCAGCACTGCCTCCCTCTCTGCCTACCCACGGCTCTGCTGCTGGAGCTGTCCCAGCCCCAGCTGCTCCTGTGGCCCAGGGCTCCTTCCCTGCCAGAGCTGCCAGAGCCCAGCCCAGCCCCTGGGCCAGCCCTGCCCTGCAGCTGCTGGGCCCTGCAGGGATTAAAGAAAAACTTCCCCAGCCTGGGCTCCATGGAAAGGTGATGCTGCCTGGATCTGGAGGCTGGGCAGGTGCAGGCACTTGCTGAGGTGCCCAGGAATCCTCAGGGTGATGGTTTAAGTGTCTCAGCCCCTGATCTTCCCTGCACAGTTAATTTTCTATTGCCACCAAGCTAAGCCAGGGAAAAGTGGGAGCACAGATTCAGGAAAGCAGAGACCCAAGCAGGAAACTCCTGTCCTGAATGAGCTCATGAAAAGTCACCCTGGGCATGAGCTGGAGCTCTGAGCAGCCCTGGCTGCAGCCCCAGCTTCACCAGCTGCAGCCATCCCTGGCAGCAGGAGCCGTCCTGCCCTGTCCCTCTGATGGTGCCCAGGGTAGCCCTACTATGCAGCACAGCCTCCCCCAAAGCAGAAACTGCAGCAGAGCATCCTTACAGTCACATCAGATCTGTCCTAGGTCAGCTTCGGGAGATCCCTCCAGGAGCACAGGGGACATTGCCCTGCACCCATACACTCACCATGCACAGGGCTGAGAAGATCTTTCCCCAAGTGAAGTCTCAGCTCAATGTCTTCCCAATCCTGATTGCCTTCAGCCTGTCTCTGCCTGGCTCCTGTCCCCTCAGTGCCTGCAGGCAGAGCCCTCAGCCCTGCTGGGCTGGGAGAGGAGCTGGCCCTGGGAAGAGCTGTTCCTTTAAAGCTCAGCAGCACAGAAACAGCACGAGTTTAATGAGCCTCTTGGGGCTTTGCTGTTGTTTACATCAAACTCTGTCCCTGAAAGAGTCTTCAAAAAACTTCTCAAGAACTCAAAATTAACTATAAACTCTGAAGTTTCTTGAAGTTTAAATGGGTCCCACTGTGAAAGTGTTCCCAGGTTAGTTAGAGCAGAACACTGGAGGCAGTGATGACAGCTGGGGACAAACAAGGTAAAGGTGTCTCTGGTGCTGAGCAAAGCTGGATGTGTTTGAGGAATGCCAAGGGCCAAGACCTGAGCCCCAGCCCCTGGCCAGGCAGATGCTGTCCCTCCCTCCTTGCTCAGGGCTCTTGCCGGGATGGGCACTGGCATGTGGGGATGTGCAATGGCAAGGGCAGGAGCATGGGGCGGCCCCTGCCAGGCTGCTAAGCAGGGACAAGGAGGCAATGAGGCCCCAGGCCTGCAAGGGTCACTTGTCTCCTACTCCTGCCTCAGGGCCAGGCCCAGCAGCCATGGCCAAAGTGCTGCCCAAGTTGGCTCTGGCAGGGCTGTCTTGCAGCTGCTGCACATGCCTGTGCCCTGTGCAGCCCAGGCTGTGCTACAGTGTCCCTGCCCTGCACAGCCCTCTGTTATAAATGAGAAGCTTGACTAGGCCAATATTCAAGCAGCAATCAATTTATTTTTTATTATTTTAAAGTATGAGCAATACAGGACTCCGTACAATGGGGGAAGTTTTCCCTCTAACTGCACACCAACAGTTGAGGCTTACAGCTATTTATAGGGGTACTCATCAGCTTTCTCAGCAGTTTCCATTCCAAATTTTACTCATCAGCACTTTCTATTCCAAATTTTTCTGTCGCAATTCTATACACTATTGTGATTAAGTTTTTCTCAGGATGTATCCCTAAATGGAGTATGCCCAAATGGTGGTGGTCCAGTTTCCGGAAGAAGAAAGACCGATCCGATCTGGTGGAGTCCAGTTCCCCAGATGTGTCTCCACCTTTTGATTACAGAGACTATAAATCTAACAGTGATGTCCAGCTTCCCTTGGTCAAAAATGTAAATCTTCAAGTTCATGTCCATCTTCCTTTCTCAAGCTGCTTTTCTCTGTTTTGTTAAGGTATGAGATAAGCATGTTTCCTTTATATATATTCCAAAGCTATAGTTTCAAGGATACAAGCAATATTCTAAAATTACACTTCAAAAGGTTATTATTGCAGAGCTCTTTAACAATTAACTTCAAGCTAAGAGCAACATCCTTAACGCTTTAATTCAAATGCTCCTCAATCAACCAAGGTTAATTGCAAACAAAAGATAGGTTCAAAGGCCTTCTTCCATGCTTTATTTTCCTCAGTTATTATTAGAAGTCGCAACTGTCCCATTGTCGGTCTCCACACGCATCGCAATCACAAATACACACATTACCTCTTTGTACCTGACACGAAACACAGCTTTTTCACATGTGTCACAGCTGGCACCTGAAACACTGCATGTCCTCTGAGCAATACATTATGGGCGATATTCCACCATCCAAAGGCTGCAAGATCAGCTGCACAGGGCATGGAGGACTCAGCCTCATGTGTGGGGGCTCAGCTGGCTGCGCTGCTACAGCTCTGCAGAGAGCTGATGCCAGAGGCTCTGTCTGCTGTGGCCACCTGAGCCAGTGGAATTTTCTGTTTCTTTAGGAGTTTTCTTTTCTTCTTTTCCATTTTTTATCTCTATTGTAAATAAATAAATTATACCGTATATATAATTCTACCTATTATTACATATTATAGATTACTGTAAATAAATAAATTCTAGAATGTGTTATGATACACAGACTGCCAGTGATAGTGGCGCCCTGGAAAGAGTTAAAGATAGAATCTAAAATGTTAGGCTTTGTGCTTTCTCAGATCAATTGCAACTGCGTAAGCAGTATGATAAATTATATAATTGTTAGATGTGATGATTGTTTAGTAATTAAATGTAATTTTTATATAACCATAAGAAGAATAACAAGAAACTATGTTGGAAATTCAGAGAGGGGCTAAATTTATGTATACAATAGAAAAATATAGGTTTATTAATTAACGTGAAAGTTATGTAACGATAGAATATAAAACATGATCATTTTGGATGTATGGTCGGAATCAGATTTGGGTTGAATGTACCCCAATTACCAGAGCTCTTAATAAAAAGCACCACATATAATCCCCCGTGATTATGTGGTTTTGAACGCCTACATTTTGGGGACCCAGATGGACCCCTTGTGAGTGCTGCTGAGCGAGTTCACGACTCGATCACGCTCCAGCCGGCACCGAGGGATTCTTGGGGAGCCCATCGGCCGCGATCGCTTCCACCACTCACAACGTCCCCGGGAGAAAGGTAAGGTGCTTTTTACTTTGGTTTGGTTTTGGATGCCTGCCAAATAAGACGCAGCGAAAGCTACGCTTGGTTGGGCTAAAGGAATTCCTCTTGGTACAAGCCTAGGCGCCGTTCCGTAAGACAATCGCGAAAGTGTTGCTGGATCAGCATTTATGGTGCATTTGAAATGGGGAAACTTAAAGGGATTTTGGGCAGTAACACCCCATCCCACAAAATTCTCCCTTGGGGTGCTTATTAGCACATTGCAAACAAGGTAACTTTGGGGAAGAATTATGTAAAACTAAGTTGATTGATTATTGTAATTCATAGTGGCCAGAATATGCCTTGGAGAATGGTGAAAAATGGCCAAAATACGGTACTCTGCAATATAACACTATTTCGCGGTTAATGTCCTTTTGTAAACAAGAAGGAAAATGGGATGAAGTCCCATATGTTGATCTGTTTTTCTACTTACAGGGAAAGCCAGAATGGCAAGATGAATGTGGATTATTAGTGGTTAAAACATCTGCAAAGTGTGGGGTTCGTGAGGAACGTTGTTTAGAACACTTCGCGTTAAGAGAAAGTTTGAGTAGGGAAAATTATACAGATATTGATTTACAAGTAGCTCCAATAGGAACAAGAGAACCTAACCCTATCCCACCTGTTTCATCTGTCCCTATCCCACTACCTGCTCCTCACCCACCTAGTCCTGAACCTCTCTCATCTAGTACACCTTTCCCTCTTTATCCTCCTCTCCCATCGTCACCCTATCCCTCTTCCTCGGAAGATGAGCAAAACCTAACTGTGATAGAAAGGAGAAAGAGGTATGTGAGCAAAAAAGATAGCAATGGTAATGAATCAGTGACCCCAATAGCCCACAGAACCTGGAGTCAGTCAAAGCTTGCCCCGGTTGTGCATAGAAAAGGCATAAGCAAACAAAAACAGACTGTGATTGCCCCCTTGCAACAAGGTGTCGGAGTGGAAGGGCCAGTATTTGTAAAAGTGCCTTTTTCCCTGGCAGACCTAGTTATTTGGAAACAGTCAGCCGGAACTTAAAGAGAAAGTCCTGATAAAATGGCATGCGTAGTAAAAATGGTTATGAAAACTCAAAATCCTGACTGGGATGACATACAAGTAATATTAGATACTCTGATGGATTCTACTGAAAAAGAAATGGTACTTAAGGCAGCCAAAGAGAGGGCAAGAGAAGATATTAGAAATGGGCTGGTAACAGGGAATTAATAAATCCCAATTGAGGATGCAAATTGGGAGCCTAATTTATTTTACGATATGAGGAAGTTACGGAAATATCATGAGTGGATCCAAATAGGAGTTCAGAACACTGTGCCCAAAACTATAAATTGGTCCAAACTATATGAGGTTCGACAGGAAAAGAAGGAATCTCCCACTGCATTTTTGAAGAGGCTTAAGGAGGTAGCAAGGAAATATACAGACCTCCAAATGGATACAGAGCAAGCAAAGGTTCAGCTCGCTCTCAGATTCTTGGGCCAATCACAGGATGACATTTGCAGAAAATTGCAAGAATTAGAAGGGGAAGAATTAAGGAATTTGGATAAGTTACTTGAGGTTGCTTGGAAGGTATACAACAATTGGGAAAAAGAAGCTAGTAAAAGGCAGCAGCAGAATATTTTGGCAGTAATACAGGGGAGAGGGAACCCAAATTTCAGGGGGCATAACAGGAATGGTCGGGGTAGGAGACCAGTTACCCAGGGGTTAAGCCTGAATCAATGTGCATATTGTAAGCGGGAGGGGCATTGGAAGCGAAATTGTCCAAGCTTGAATACCAGTTTGACCAGGGCAATCAGTTCCAGCCAGCTAACAAGGAGATGGTCCTGGGGGAGTATACCAGCTGACTAGACCGGTAGAACCGGTAGAACAAATTAAGGAACCTGTTATAAATATACAGTTAGGACATAAAGAGGTCAGATTTCTAATAGATGCAGGAGCTACATTTTCTGTATTGAATGATTTGCAAGGACAAATTGGGGACAAGGAAATGACAGTAGTCGGCGCTACAGGGAAAGAGGAAAAACGGCCTTTCCTGCAACCCCTAGATTTGTGTTTTGGAAACAAGGTTATAACACACAAATTTTTATATGTACCTGAGTGTCCAATTCCGCTTTTAGGGAGAGATTTGCTAGCAAAACTTGATGTGGTATTAACCTTTGAAAATGGAGAGCTTATAATGAAAATACCTGAATCAAAGACGGGACAGATATTAATGATCAAAGAAAAACCTGTTCCCTCTATCCCTAGGGAGGTAGAAGATGTAGTGATTCCCTCTGTATGGGAGAAAGATATACCAAGGAAATCTAAATTGGCACAACCAGTGCATGTAGAGTTAAAAGAAGGGGCAAGGGCTGTACAAGTCAAACAATATCCCATAAAACCAGAAGCACGGCAAGGAATAGTAAAGATTATTGAGAAATTCTTGAAATACCAAATTTTAGAAGAATGTGAATCAGAATTTAATACACCAATATTTCCAGTAAAGAAGCCAAATGGTGAATATAGATTAGTGCAGGATTTGAGAGCAATAAATAAAATAACAAAGGACATTTATCCAGTGGTAAAAAGTCCTTATACATTGCTAACATCCGTAAAGGAGATATATAAATGGTTTACCGTAATTGATTTAAAAGATGCCTTTTTCTGCATCCCCCTTGACAAAGAAAGTAGGAAACTGTTTGCCTTTGAGTGGGAAAACCCAGGGAACGGAAGAAAGACCCAGCTCACCTGGACACAACTCCCACAAGGATACAAGAACGGTCCCACCCTATTCAGAAACCAACTGGCAAAGGAACTGGAGATTTGGACCAGAAATGGGCAAGTACCAAGAGACCAATACTTATTGTTGCAGTATGTTGATGATATTCTAATAGCTACAGAAGAAAGAGCAACCTGTATAAAGGTAACCATTGAGATTTTAAATTCACTGGGAATGGAAGGCTATAAAGTATCCAGAGGAAAGGCACAAATCGCACAACAGACTGGGATTTACCTGGGATGTGAAATTTCACAAGGGCAACGAAAACTAGGTGCTAACCATATCCAAGCTATTTGTGTTATTCCAGAGCCCCAGAATTTACATGAGCTGTGAGTCTTCCTTGGGATGGCAGGATGGTATCGCTTGTGGATCATGGACTATGGACTGATTGCGAAACCCCTGTATGAAGCTCAGAAGCCGCAGCCATTCACCTGGGGCAAACCACAGAAAGAAGCCTTCCTAAAATTAAAGGAAGCACTGACAACTGCTCCAGCATTAGGGTTACCTGATCTGTCTAAAGATTTTCAGCTGTTTGTACGTGAAAGGCTGTACCTAGCACTAGGAGTCCTGACTCAACGTCTGAGAAGCTGGAAAAGGCCGGTGAGCTACTTTTCCAAACAACTCGACAATATAAGTGCCGGTTGGCCCCCATGTCTGCGGGCAGTCGCAGCTACTGTGATTCTGATACAAGAAGCCAGGAAACTTACTATGGGAAGGCACATAGATGTCTATGTACCACACATGGTAACCACTGTCTTAGAACAAAGGGGGGCCATTGGCTATCTCCCAGCAGGATGATGAAATTCCAGGTAGTCCTGACTGAGCAGGATGATGTCACATAAAAAACAACTAACCTTTTGAATCCTGCTTTGTTCCTAGGTACCACAACTGAAGAAGGCCCATTAGAACACAACTGTGTAGAAGTAATAGAGTACACCTATTCAGCAAGAGAAGACCTGAAAGATGTCCCACTAGAGCAGCCGGAGTGGGAGCTGTTTACAGATGGGAGCAGCTTCATGGAAAACGGAACCAGATACGCTGGATATAGGATAACAACAGTCAATACAGTAGTGAAGGCAAAGGCATTACCACCAAATACATCTGCCCAAAAGGCAGAACTGGTTGCTATTACCAGGGCACTAGAATTAAGTGAAGGGAAAAAGGTAAATATCTGGACTGCCTCAAAATATGCCTTTGGAGTGGTGCATGTACACGGAGCACTGTGGAAAGAAAGAGGACTGTTATCTTCTCGGGGTGTGCACATTAAAAATCAGGATGCAGTCCTGCAATTGATAAAGGCAGTACAAAAACCTGAACAAGTGGCAATCATACACTGCAAAGCACACCAATCAAGAAACTCCAAAATCTGTGAGGGAAATCAAAAGGCAGACTTAGCAGCCCGACAGGTTGCTCGAGAGGTACAAACAACAATGGCATTCATACTTTGAAGCTTAATGTATCCCAATTCAATTTGCCTCCAAAACCAAAATATTCAGTAGAAGATGAGAGACTGGCACGTTTGCTAAATGCACAAAAGAATTCAGAGGGATGGTACGTGACCGCACAAGGACAAATAGTGGTACCCCCCTTGATAATGAGAGAAGTTCTACAAATTAAACATAACGAATGTCACTGGGGAGCAGAGGCATTGGTAAAATTACTAAAGCAGAGTTTAATTTCAGTACGGATGTTAACAATGGCAAAATCAGTAATGTCAAAATGTGATATCTACTTGAAAAACAACCCAGTGGCCAGGCGACAGGCACAGTTAGGAAGAATTCGGATAGGAATAAAGCCAGGAGACTATTGGCAGGTAGATTTTGTAGAACTACCAAGGACTCGAGGATACAAATACCTGTTAGTGGGGGTTGACACATTCTCTCGGTGGCCAGAAGCCCTTCCCTGTCGCACGAACCAAGCAAAGGAAACAGTTAAGTGGTTACTACAGGAGATTATTCCCAGGTTTGGGGTACCCCTAGGGGTATCATCAGATAGGGGACCCCATTTCATAGCTACAGTAGTAAGAGAGGTAAGTAGATTGCTGGGGATAAATTGGGACCTCCACACACCGTGGAGACCCCAGTCAAGTGGACAGGTAGAGAGGATGAATCAGACACTAAAAAGGCAAATCAGTAAAATATGCCAAGAAGCCAAACTGCAGTGGCCCCAGGCTCTGCCAATAGCACTCTTGAGGATTCGGATAAAGCCTAGGAGTGGGATGTCAGTCAGTCCTTATGAGATATTGTATGGGAAACCATATGAATCTCCTGAGCCTAACCCTAATGTACACGTCACAGGAAAGCAGGAAGTATATAATTATGTTCTGTCTCTTAGGAAAGCTTTACCTCGGCTCTGGAGTATCCTTGTGTGGAATAGACCACTGACTCTTGAGAACCCAGTTCATAACATACATCCAGGAGACAAGTTGTACATCAAGAACTGGAACGAGGAACCGCTGAAAGAAAAGTGGAGTGGACCCCATCAGGTACTACTGACCACCTTTACAGCAGTCAAAGTAGCTGGTGTGGACCCCTGGATTCACTCTACCCGAGTGAAGAAAGTCCATCCTGGATCACAGACTGTATAAACTCTGGAATGAACAAAGGCTGCAGATAAGACGTGTTTAATTGCTTTCAGAATGCTATCAGTAATTGTGCTGACGTTATGGTTATTAATATCTTTGGGATGTGGAATGCAAAATGATCAACTAACCACTCTTCATTCTAGAATGAAGAGAGAGGTACAAACGGAAACACAGGTGATAAAGGTTTCTAATGCAGTTTCGGGCTGAGAATGTAATGATTGGATTAGTCACAGATTTTGCCAAAATGCAAAACACCAGTCGAATAACTGCCTGTCTTCCAATATCATAGGCAGCAGGAGACCCAGTAAATTGGGGAATCATAACATAAAAACTACCTGAAATACAAAAGAACAAAACAATTACATGTAAACAGGTACCCGAATTGAGGCAAGTTACAGAAACCACTCTGGTATGGAAATGTGAGGCCAAGGATAGGAAGATCAGATAGAACCAGTCTAACCCTTGCTGCTGGGCCAAAGGCAGCAACTGTGGTGTATCACCCCAATGACATCTTTAGCTTGCTGGAGGTAGCAGCTGGGCAGCTTAACGAGTCCAGGCTTGTTAGGAACTCTGTTTACCTCAGGAGAGAAGGCTTCAGGCTGTGATGAGGAGGAAGGAGACGGATTCTGCCGGAGGGTTAATATCCAGAGCTTTATTCCATGGTCACAGAGGTCTGAATCTTGGTTACAGCTCCAACAGAATCCCGGACCGCATGGCTTGATTACCTTTCAAGCTCCTGGGGGAGGGGGAGGGAAGGGGCAAGTGAGCCACCAACCAGGTGGGAGGGGCAGGGTCTCAGGGGACGAGGGACACCTAAACAGGCCAATGACCCCCAGGCCTGAAGGGCATCCTTTGAAAGTGAGGAACCACACGACACCTTGCTGGAATGTTAAGCCTGGTTGACAGAATTCACTCAGCAAGGGGGCGAGGGCGAAGGGAGAGGGGTATTGCCACACCTGGGGAAAGGACTCGGAAGTTTAAAACAGGATATTACAACACACCGCAACAGTACCTGGACAACACATCTGCCTGTAGACGGGAAAGTAAAGGAGATTACCTTAGGCCTCCCAATCTTATGTCCAATTTGGAAAAAGTCCCCATTTAATGGAAAACATGACTTCTGCAGATAAGAGCAAGATGAGAAGTTCTAGACAATGAAAATCCAGATGACACTTGGCAAGAACCCTCTAGTGGAGTGAAATTTGGATGGGCCCTAGAGTCATTGCTTGGTCCTGTAGCAAACTATAAGAGTAGACAGATGGTATACAAACTTATAGGTCAGGTAATTAGACTGGCAAGAGTCACCGGGGAAGGATTTAAAGAATTAAATATACAGTTACAAGCCACCACAAAAACGACTTTACAAAATCGATTAGCCCTAGATATGTTACTCCTGAAAGAGCAAGGAGTATGTGGATTTTTAAAGGGACAAGTTGATCATTGCTGCGTTCATATCCCAAATGTTACTGCAGATGTAGAATATGACATCAATCAATTGAAACAAATACATCATGAAGCACAAGGAGAGCAAAAGGATTTGGCTACAAGCTGGTCAGGAAAAATTTTTACAGGATTAGGGTGGAATGTGAGTTCATGGATTAAATCTATCATTGAGAGTGTGATAATCTTACTAATTGTATTCTTAGCAATTTGGATAGTTTACAGCATCTTAAAGGGAGAGATACAGAAGAAAACATCCTGGAACCAGAGGATAATAAAAGCATTAACACGAAATCCACGCCCACCATCTTCTGGTTCTCCAGTTCGTAACAGCATCCACGACAACGTTTACATCAACCCTGGACTTGAAGAACCAAGTAGAAACTGAGGAATAAAGGACTGTATCAAGTGAAAACATTTACACCTATAGTGAAGTGAAAATGCTTTCAAAGGGGGGAGACTGATAGTGGAGCCCTGGAAAAAGTTAAAGATAGAATCTAAAATGTTAGGCTTTGTGCTTTCCCAGATCAACTGCACCTGCGTAAGCAGTATGATAAATTATATAATTGTTAGATGTGATGATTGTTTAGTAATTAAATGTAATTATTATATAACCATAAGAAGAATAGTGAGAAACTATGTTGGAAATTCAGAGAGGGGCTAAATTTATGTATACAATAGAACAATATAAGTTTAATAATTAACATGAAAGTTATGTAACGATAGAGTATAAAACATGATCATTTCGGATTTATGGTCGGAGTCAGATTTGGGTTGAATGTATCCCGATTCCCAGAGCTCTTAATAAAAAGCACCGCCTATAACCCCCCGTGATTATGTGTTTTTGAACGCTAACACTGTCAATATGCTTCTGCTTTGTGGGATTGGTCAAAAAACTTATAAAGTAAGTTGTACTATTAAATTCTTGGTCTGCTGCTTGGGATGTGAGCTGCTGGCATCTTCGCAATGTCACAACCATGTAATGAAACTGATGCTGAAAAATAAAACAGCTCAAGGCACGTTCCACAGCAGTGCCTTTCCCGTTTGTGATTTGTACATAGCCCCTGGCACTCTCTATACAAGAGACACTGTGCAAAGTACTTTACATTATTCGAATTTCATGAATTCTAATGTCATATATATTTCACGAATTGCTCTCAAAAAGAACCAAACCCCCCTGTCTTAAGGCACTCTCATAACAACATGTACACACCTCAAAGAAAGATCTCCAGTACTTGACCAGAATCATGAATCTGAAATTGTTGAAGGGCCATAGCCTCTCATTATGTGGGGGAGAGGATATGCTTGTGTTTCTACAGATACAGGACCCCGGTGGATTCCCAGAAGTTTTATCAGTCCCTACGTAGAACACAGATCTGAAGACGAACCCTCGAATGAACACAAAGTCAGCTCCCTCTCCCACCATGCCACAGAAGCAGCTTTCTCTTGGAGATGAAGAAAAAAGCAATTCACATATCCAAACATTGTGGAAAGGACACTCATCACACGTAGATATATCCCACTGATAACGTCCATGTCAACCTCAAATGCAGACACACCCCTCCCTTTTCCATCCCTCTACCAGTGACCCTTTATCCCTACCCCTCCCTCTTTCCCCTCTTGAAACTACTCCTTTTTTCCCTGCCTCAAACTTCCCTTAAAAAAGTGAAGGGAGTGATTGGCAGGAGTTGGTAAGAACTATAGGGAGAACTTAAGAATATTTAAGACTGTTTTAAAATAAGTCAACTAATGTGTGGTTTTACCATCCACAAGTGAAAACTACCCAGTGGGAAAGAAGAAGTATGATTCTTTCTGTGATCCCTTCTAGGGCACCCCGCAGCAGTACCAGTGCCACCATTGCCATCGTCTTTATCAGCGCCCTAATCCGTATCCAAATGACCACTGGGTGGATCATCCCTCAGCCAAAACAAAACATCTGGGTCACTTTGGCAAAGTCATTAAAGCCAGACAATCTTTGCATGGCCATGCGAAGCGTGGATGATCTGGTCTCAACATGCCTAGTGGAAGTGCCCCTATCACCAAATGAGTACCCATACCTAGGTAAGAAACCCAACCCCGTGGACACCTGGGACAAATGGATGATGATCCTTCCACACCATGTCTCCACAGGATTTGCTTTTCCAGGCCCTGGATGGTGTTAGGGGCAGTGGTGTGAGGCACAGGGTAGGTCTCCAGCCATCCAGTGGTGGCTTCCACCATGGTCAGCACATAGCGCTTGACTTGGAGTGTCTGGGGCAGTGTGATGGAGTCAATCTGCCAGGCCTCCCCATACTTGTACTTGGACCACCGCCCACCGTACCAGAGGGGCTTCACTCGCTTGGCCTGCTTGATGGCAGCACACATCTCACAGTCATGGATAACCTGAGAAATACTGTTCATGGTTAAATCCACCCCTCGGTCTTGTGCCCACTTATAGGGGGCATCCCTGCCCTGATGGCCTGAGGCATCATGGGCCCATCGAGCTGGGAACAACTCCCCCTTGTGTTGCCAATCTAAGTCTATCTTTGACACCTCTATCTTTGCAGCCTGACCTACCTGCTCATTGTTTTGGTGTTCCTCACTGGCCCAACTCTTGGGGACATGGGCATCTACATGGTGGACATTCACAGACAGATTTTCTACCCAAGAGGCAATGTCTTTCCATCCATCAGCAGCCCAGATTGATTTTTCTCTACGCTGCCAGTTGGCCTTTCCAGCCAACCTGACAGAGCATTGGCTACCATCCACAAATCAGTATAAAGGTAGAGCTTTGGCCCGTTCTCTCTTTCAGCAATTTCCAGGGGCAGTTGAACAGCCTTGAGTTCCTCAAGTTGACTTGATCCACCTTCTCCTTTGGTAGTTTGTGCAACCTGTCATGCGGGGCTCCATACAGCTGCTTTCCACTTTCAGTTCATCCCTACAATGCGACAGGAACTTGAAAAGAGCGTGGTGTGCTTCTGCTTGTAGTTGGTTGTACAGTGCAGGTTCTTTAGCCCTTGTCACTTGTTTTTGCTCCTCTTTGTCAGTGAGACCAAAGTTCTCAACTTCTGGCCCGTTTGTAATTATCTCCAAAATCCCAGGGTGATTCAGGTTTCCAATATGGGCGTGCTGTGTGATGATGGCAATTCATTTACTCCACGTAGCGTCAGTGGCGTGGTGGGTAGAGGGAACCTTTCCTTTAAACATCCACCCCAGCACTGGTATTCAGGGTGCCAGGAGGAGTTGTTCTTCCCTGCCAGTCACTCTGAGGCCCCTTGAACTACTTCACAGGTGGCCAAGATTTCCTCCTCTGTGGGAGTGTAGTTGGCTTCAAACCCTCTGTAGCTTCAGCTCCAGAATCCCAGTGGTCGGCCTCGAGTCTCCCCAGGCACCTTCTGCCAAAGGCTCCAGGACAAGCCATGGTTCCCGGCTGCAGAGTAGAGCACGTTCTTCACCTCTGGTCCTGTCTTGACTGGGCCAAGGGCTACTGCATGAGTGATCTCTGCTTGATCTGGGAAAAGGCTTGTTGCAGCTCAGGGCCCCAGTGGAAATTGTTCTTTTTGCAGGTGACCAGGTGGAGAGGGCTCACAATCTGGCTGTACGCACAAATGTGCATTCTCCAAAAACCTATGGCACCCAGGAAAGCTTGTGGTTCCTTTTTGTTTGTTGGTGGAGACTTTGTGGTGTTCCTGTTGATGACCTCAGTGGGAATCTGATGCTATCTGTCTTGCCACTTTACACCCAGGAACTGGATCTTTCAGGAAGGTCCTGTGATTTTGCTTTCTTGATTGTGAAGCCGGTTTCCAGTAGAATCTGGATGATTTTCTCTCCTTTCTCAAACACTTCCATTGCTGTGTTCCCTCACACAATGATGTCCTCAATGCACTGCAAGTGCTCTGGAGCCTCACCCTTTTCCAGTGCAGCCTGGATCAGTCCATGGCAGATGGTGGGGCTGTGCTTCCACCCCTGGGGCAGTCGGTTCCAGGTGTACTGCACGCCCCTCCAGGTGAAGGCAAACTGAAGCCTGCATTCTGCTGCCAAAGGAATGGACAAAAATGCATTGGCAATATCTGTAGTGGTAAAGCACTTTGCTGCCTTGGACTCCAGCTCGTACTGGCGTTCCAGCATGTCCAGCACAGCAGTGCTCAGCAGTGGAGTCACTTCCTTCAATGCACGATAGCCCACAGTCAATCTCCATTCTCTGTCAGATTTGTGCACAGGCCAGATGGGGCTGTTGAAGGGTGAGTGGGTTTTGCTGACCATCCCTTGGCTCTCCAGCTCATGGATCATTCTGTGGATGGGGATCATGGCATCTCAATTTGTTCAATACTACAGGCGGTGCACGGTCAAGGTGGCAATTGGCACTCGTTGCTCTTCCACCCTCAGGAGTCCTACTGCAGATGGGTTTTCTGACAGTCCAGGCAAGGTGTTCAACTGCTTTATGTTCTCTGCCTCTACAGCAGCTGTTCCGAATGCCCACCTGAGTCCCTTTGGGTCTTTGTAAAGTTGTTCCAGAGGAAGTCTATGCCCAGAATCCACGGGGCCTCTGGGACAGTCACAATAGGATGTTTCTGCCACTCCTTCCCAGTCAGGCTCCCCTCAGCTCCCAACAAGACCAATTGCTGTGATCCCCCACAACCCCAGCAACGGAAACAGGTTCTGCCCCCACATGTCCCGATGGTATCAGGGTACACTGCACACCTGTATCAACAAAGGCGTTGTGTTTTTGTGGCTCTGATATGCCAGGCCATTGGATCCACACCGTCCAGAAAATCCGCTTTTCCTGTGCCTCTACCTGACTAGATGTCGCTGCCGAGGCAGTCACGACACAAAGCAGAGACCACAAGCAGTCTCAGGTGGCAACTCTTCATTATTGAACAGGGCTGACCTTTTATACACTTTCCAATTGTTTATGCTTATTCTATCCTAACTATTGGCCACAATAAGTCAACATAACACTATTGGTGAAAAGTTACAGTGATTTCAACTAACTTTCTAAAAATACTTCGTCCAGCTGCAAAGTTCTCTAATCTTCAGTTCCTCACTTCTCTTGGTCTCCTTGGTTACAGCCTTGGAGAGAGCTCTTTATCAGCTTCTTCTTGCTTCTCAGCTTCTTCTTGCTCCTTTAGCTAACAGGCCTGCTGTTAGCCCCTTCCACAGCTAGAGGCAGGACACCCCTAGCCCTTGTTATTATTTCTTTCCTGGGCATACATGGTAGAGGTTCCTTCAAGGGGATCTGACAGATCACACCTGGCAGCTCGGTCACGGGAGGTTGAGGCTACTTTCACTTTAGACGAACTCCCTCAGTTAGTGTTTCCCTCCTTTAGTTGATGCACCCATGCTGCCAGGACAGAAGTGGGTTTCCCACCCCACCTTCCCATGTCTTCCACATGGCCATGCCAGAAGAACCACAGGTCAGCACATGGGGTGTACGTACCCTCTCTCTCTGGCTGGGGGATGTTGGGCTCTGACTTTGGGGCCTGTGACTCACACTGATGCCATATGGGAACTGTTCTTCCTCCTTCCACCCTCATCTCTTCTTGTAGGCTCTTAATCACAGCAGAGACATGAGCCTGCATTGGGCCATTGATCACACTCTCACAGTATCTAAGCTTGTTGGTGACAGAACCCACTGTCTCTCGGTTGTTATCAGCATTAATCATTGCAATGAAGGTGGTGTATTGGGATGGCCCCAGATTTGGCAGACTCCACAGCATTTGCCCTGTGCACCTGACCTTGTCAGGGTCATTATCATGCTGTCCATCCCTCCCAAAGAGTACCTCCAATGCTGCCACTTCTCTCAGCTCTCGGATCCCTTCCTTGAGGGTCGGTCTTCCAGCACATTCTATGCTGGTGCTCCTGCATTCTCTCCCTGTGGACAAACCTCTCTCTGACACTCATTAAAAGCCGCTCCCAGAGAGAAAGGGACCCTGATTCCCTTACAAAAATCTGATTCATACTTGAGTCCTGGGTCAAGGGTTCCAAATTCCTTGCCTCATCACCATCCTGGTGCACACCTGTACCCATAAGATCACAGACCCAGAGTAACCAGGTTGTATAAGCCTCACGTCCCCATCGTACAATGTCTTTGTGCAGATTACAGAGACTTTTGTACATCAGGGACTCGGTGATGATCTCAACCATTCGCTCCCCTGTGGGTTATGGGGCCCTCCTTTTTCATCCTTATCTTGGTGCTCTGGTTTCATCTTAGACATCCTTGTTTCCACAGGGGTGACTGCTGCTGGCTGTGACTGTCCTTGCAGTTCAGCTGGAACCTGGACGAATGTAACATCTGTGGGTTCCACTGCTGCACCATCAGACTCTCCCTCTTTGGGGCAGGGGGAGGGTTTCTCACCAGCTGGGGAAATGTGCTCCTTCAGCATCTGGCCCATCTCCTTCACCAGAACCCCCACCCAGTCTGGGTGGTTCATTTCTGAGGTGGGCTTTGGGGCAGGGTCAAGCTCTGGGGCAGCAGCATCCCTTGTCTCTGGGGTTGGTGCCAGCATGGTTATCCAGGGTAATCTTCCGTTATCTCTGAATGCTAAATAGAACAGGCCTATCAGCAACACCAACCATTGTATGATATCATTAGCATTAGAGTGGATCTGAACCCTTTGAAAACTGGTGGGGCAGACCCAAAGAGCTGGGTGAAGGGTTGGGAGAAAAGTGCCCCAGTGTCATTTCCTCACAGCAAGTACCATTATTAAAGTAAGCCCAAAAACACACAGTTAGTGTGTGATAGCTCTGAATCCATGTGTCGGCCTTCCAGCGGAAGTTAAAGATCCATTAATTCCTCACCTTATTGTGATATATGTTATGGAATAATTTGTGCCTGTGTAAAATATACGTGAAATAAGTTGTGCTTGTACAAAAAAATTCTTAAAGATTTAAAACCACAAGCTGCAGCCAGGGACAAGATTGCTTCACAAATTGAGAAATCACAGATGGCAGTGGAGAGAAAAAACTAATAAACTAATTAGCAAACAAAAAGATGTGGCTCTGTGCAGAGATGAGCCCTTTCCCAGGACAGTCCAGAGACACCCAAGCAATGAATACTCAGTAACTATATATGATCAAGATAGTCAGAGTCTTCAAGGGTGTGAATCCCAATGCCACGTTCCTGTAACTCGACGATCAGCATTCATCACTTCCCAGAAACAGTTCTGTCCAGCCCAGCACACAGAAAAGGAATCTACATAAATATGTGAAGTGACAAGAAGAATAGGAGAAACTCTGCCCCAGGTGGAAAAAGCTGTATAAAACCAACCCAAAGGAGACAACATTTGTGAGCAGAGGGGATCCAAAGCGATAGAGCTTAGATCAGTGTTCACCCAGCACCGATCCTGGGCTCGAAGCTGTCCCTTTGATTGTGGCTATCGGAGACCGAATCTTGGTTGCGAATTAAAAAAAAACAAAAACTTTTTTATTGATTATTGATTGGGATTATAATTTATTACTTATAACATTATTAAGCCATAAAACAAACTGGATTGCTGGGGAAGATGAAACAGGAAAGTCTTATAAATATGATTGCCTTTCAAAAGATTTTGAGGATATAGAAACTATAAGCAAGATTGAAATGAAAGCAAGCTTTGAGATACCTCAGTTACTGAACAACTGGAAAACAATGGTATGGCAAACTGAAGGTAATCCCCTTTTGATAAAACAATTCCCCCTGCTTGCAGACAGTTTCAAGGGTCAGAGCAGACCCCACTAGCTTGGCAGAAGGGGTCCAAGGAGGAGTTTTTAGGGTTTAAAATGTAACACAGTATGGTGAGGTAATGATTCTTATAGGCTGTATGTAAATGCTATAGGATTTGTATCTTGTACTAGATTGGTTAGTGAGAATTAGAATATTCAACACAGAAGATGATTTATTGTATTGTAACGAGAACCTCACTCTCTCATCCTCTCTCTCTCTCTCCTCTCTTTACCACGCTTTTGCCTTCTCTCTCTTTACCACTCTTTACTTCTCTAAGGCCTGCTCCAACTGTGTCTGGCAGCTCCGAGCAGGGCCCGGCACCCACAGCCTATGCAATAAACTGCAAGTTCCACAGCCTGGCTTCAGAGATCTCTCCAGATCCCTTGGAAGGTGAGACCACCTGGAGACCACAGGACACCAGCTGGAGCTCCAGGCACAGCTGATGAATGGCACAGCTGAGTCTGTGGGAAGCTCCCATAGCTCCTGCCTTCTCCCTCCCTGTTGACAGCTCCCTCCCTCCCTCCAGCCCTCAGACCCTACCTGTGGTAGTTGGTGTTCTACAGGTATTTTAACATAAAAGTTAGATTTCCTATGTTAGTCAGTTACAATGGTTTCTCCCATGTACCCCAATGGTTTCTCCCATGTACACCATTTTGTTCTCCCTAATGGTTCAGTCCCAACTTGTTTACCACAAAGTTTTCCCACCACTTGTCTGCCCATCAGTGTGTCTGTCTCCCTTCTCCTTCCCTCATTCCTTTATAAGCCTTGTCAATCTCACTTGTACTACCCCTTACTCTTGTCAGTCTCTGTAGTCACTCCCCTTGTATTCTCGAATGTTCTGTGTCAGTTAGGTATGTCTCGATGGCTGATTGCTTTGTGAGGCTTCTTCCCTCCCCTGAATGACCCTTATTGGAGTTGCTAGGTGATCTGTTCCTCCCCTAAGATCCCCACATTGGGTGAGAGTTGTATCCACCCCTTGGACCATCCCCTCTTGAAAAATGCTAGCTGGACCCATTTTCTTTGTGACTTGCACCTGACCCCTTTCAGGAATAAAGCCTCCTTGGAAACTCAGACAAAACCTCCTTGGAAACTCAGACAAAGCCTCCTTGGAAACTCAGACAAGTGATTCTTCCTTGTTTCCTTGACCTCTGATTTCTCGTGCTGTACTCCTGCTGTGTCACCCACGCTGTAGAGATTACCGCCACCCTAGATGGTCTCGGCAGAGATCAGGGGGCAGCCACTCTTGTGTGTGCCCTCAGCCACCAAGGGTGTGCCAGCCAGAGAAACTCCATCCCGTGGCTGCAGAGCATTTCCACACCTGCCCATCCCCTTTCTTCCCTTCCAACTTATCCCTTTGCTTTGCCTTCCATTAATAAACCATTTGGCTTCTTCACTTTACCTGCATCTCTGTGGAGCTGGAGCGATGCAAATCCGCGGCCCTGGGACACTCAGGCCCCTCCTGCCGTTCTCTTCCATGCCGTGTTTTGTGCACAGACACAGAGGAACGAGGACAGATCAGGCTGGAAAGGTCCCCGTGCTGAAGGTCCACAACACTGTGGAGTTACGGATCTTGCTGAGCACTCTGGAGCCCCTGGACATTGGGAGAGCCAAGCTGAGAATGGATGCTCTGAACCCAGCTGTGAGGGATTCCACGGCAAGCATCCACGGAGGGCAAAGGAGCTGGGAATGCTGGAAGAATTCAAGAACAGCTGCCTGAAAGCACAGCAGTAGCAGTGCTCCATCCCTGCACAGGATCAGGAAGAGGGCAGAACTAGAGACCATTCGGTTTTAACAGAGAGCTTTGGGTGTGCCTAAGAGCAAATGAAGCAGCAGCATGGTGCCCAAGACTCGGACGCTCGACCGTGCCGGTGCCCGGATCGCTGAAAGGCAGTGCCGGGATCCCGGGTGTGCTTCTGGTCCCCACAAGTGAGGAATGGCAGCCCCAGGCTCAGACCCAGTCAGAATGCCAACCAGGTGAGACCAGAGGGAGGGCACCCTTCCAGTTTCTTTTGGGCATGGCCGCAAAACAGCCCCTGCTGCTTCTTCATCCGCCTGTGTTTGGGCTGTGCTGGTGGCAGAGCCAGCCAGGTTGGGCTATGCGTTGCAAAGCCTGTTGGGAGCAAGAATGACAAGTACTGTGTGCAAAGCAGAGTCCTGGAAAGCGCTGGCAAGAGCGTCCTGTGAGGACTGGGCTCTGGGCTCTGGCTGGGAACAGCCTGGTTTTGCTGCTGTAAGCACAGGCAGGAGTTGAGGCAGGTGAAGAGGCAGCGGGCAGCTTGTGTTTGTAGAGGGCCTGGGGCTGCACCTCTGAACCTCCACCTGGAAACACACTTGGGGGAATACGAGCTAGAGCTGGAGTTCCTGTCCTGGAAGGACCTGGAGTCATTCAGCCTTGCCAGCTTTTCTTAAGGGTGTGTTGGTGTTTCCCTGGAAAGCTGCACATTTGGGGAAATGCCTTTGGTGGAAAGGGGATTGCTTCTCAAGGAAAGTGCTTCTCATGTAGCTCCAAGTGAGGAAGGTGCAAGTGTCCCTCTTTGGCTCTCTGTGCTCCTTTCAGTCCTTGAGGCCTGTTGCACTTGGAAGAGGGGCAGGGCAAGGGAGAAGGCTGTGAAGAGCAGGTTTGGCATCCACCTGGACCTGCAGAGACCGACCCAAGCACCTGCAGTAGGGTGTGTTCCCCCCTTTGGAAAGAGGTGTGAGCAGGAGCATCTCTGTCCAGCCACGAGCCCCAAAGCTCTCCTTGAGAGCTGTGAATTAAAAGGCCTTCACACACACACTTTTCTCATCTTCCCTGCCTGCTGTGCTTCAACTCTTGGCAATATGCATTTTCCTGCTGCTTGGTGGAAGCTGCTGTGGCCCAGGGCCAGCACAGAGCTGGGCTGTGTGGGCCAGGCAGTGTGGAGAGCCTTGGCTGATCTTGGTGTGTCCCTGGCCTCAGAAAAGGCTTGGAAGGTTTGCCTCCCGAGGCATCCTGCTCATTAGCTCTCCCTGTGCCTCTTGGAGAGAACAAGGTGGGCATTTCTGGCAGCTGGGCATCAGCAGGCTTTAAAATGGGAGCGTGTTGTGGAGCGAGGGCAGCTGAGATACCCTGACAGGAACTCAGTGCTCCTTGCTCCCCTCTGCTGACACGTGAGCATTTGTCTGGTTTTGGGATGGCCCTGGCTGTGTCAGGGGTGCTACGTGGACACGAGACAGCCGGTCCTGTCCCACTGGGTCCCAGCAGTGCCTCGCAGCAGCCCTGCATCCACATCAGGATGCTGGCCAAGAGAGGCCCTGGAAGCTGAGGCAGCTGATTTTAGGCTTGTGCAGGTGCCTACAGGTCAAGGCCAAGGTTGTTCCCTCAGAATACAGCAGTCCTGAGGGCTGTCCCTCATTCAAAGAAATCAGCAGACAAATGCATTGTCTCTCAAAAGCCCTTTTATTGACCTGGCGGGAAGGCAGGAGTCTGCACCCCACTAAAATGTTTCTACACCATGTGTAAATTTCAGTGGGTTGATGTAGGAATTGTATCAAAAATACCATCCATCTTTACACTGCTGAGGTGATTCGATAGGCAGGGGGTGAGAAATACATTGTGTCAGATTCCTAGACTTGAAGCTGAAATCCAGGCGCTGGCCAGGAGTGGTCTCGATGCCCTAAAGCAGCACAAAGTCTTCTTCAGAGTTTCCCTGCACTGAGATCATTTCCTGCTTGCCCTTAGTTTTTCTGGCAGACTATATCTAAAGCTTTTTGTCAAGTCACTCTCATGTCAAGTTAGGCCAGCCAGGTTTTTCTTATGCTAAATGGTGCTAAGCACTTATGTCTGTCTGCACTAAGCACTTGTTTACTATTGTGAATTGCTTGTGCTTACTTATGTCAAACAAAGGCCTTGTTCCATTGCCAAAGGTGCCTGAGGCCCCCTGCTCCTTGTGGCACCAGTTGCTTTCCTGTGGGATGTTCTACCTGCCCGGAGAGTAAAGAGGGAGCTGGAGAAAGAGCTGGCCAGGCTGCTCTGGATCCTTTTCCAGCAGCCCTGGCTGAGTGGAGCAGTCCGAGCTGAGCTCAGAGGTGCACATGGAGCAGCCGTGCCCAGGAAGGCTCGGTGGGAAGGGTGATCCAGGAACCACAGGCCTGGCAGCCTGAGCTGCCCCCAGGGAAGGCCTTGGAGCAGATCCTCCTGAGTGCCATCCCACGGCACGTGCAGGGAACCAGGGCGTCTGCTGGAGGGGGGGAAGGCTCTGCGGAGGGACAGGGACAGCTGGGGGTCCTGGTGGGGTGTTGAGGGCTTCTGTGTGTGAGTTTAGGGGGGTTGGTGTTGGTGGGCTGCTGGAGGAGGAGTTATCTGGAAGGTGAGAGGTCTCAGCTGGAATTTGAGTCAGTTTGAAGGCAGCATCTGTGGTTTGGCACAGCTTTGATTACGGAGGGCAGAAAGAATATCTGTGATTTTTCCTGTTCATGGTCCTGATTCTCCTAAAGGGAACAAGAGAGGAGAGCTGTACTTTACTGGCCACTTGGATATCTGTACCAGGGGGAGGATTAGCCCCTTTGCCATCTACTCATTTGTTTGGGCTACTTTTGTAACACTGAGTGGACTTTAATTTCTTGAGAGCTTTTATTCCTTAAGAGAATTAGGATATTATCATCCCTTCACAGAAAACCATTTGCAAACCAAAGCATAGTCTTTTCTTGCCTCTGTGCAGTGTTATGTTCTGTAAAGTGACTCTCAGTGGATGACATTAAGGCAAATGAGTTGCTGCTTTGAGAAGGGAAGCAAAATTCCAACTCTTCACCTTCACCATGCCAATGAATTTGGGAAGTTTGCAACTTTTTGGAACTATGTGAGTTGACCAATGGGAAGTAAAACTTTCCTGAATTGAGGAGTGTTAAACGACAGGTCCTTCTGTGCCTTTGCAACTAAGGTGTTTTTGTGCTGAAGGAAATTACTTCAATGAGAAAATAATTTCAGCATGGAGTAAGAGCTTCTGACAGAAACCAAGCGTTGCCAGCAGCTGCTCCAGGTGCTGCTGCCAACAGCCCCTGCAGGAAGGAGCACAGCCCCCAATGCACGTGGGCTTTGGCTCCCTGTGGCACAGAAGCCCCCCGGGGGCACAGGTCTCTGGGGCAGGAGATGGGCACCAGCGCTGCCAAGGCTTGGGGGGTGGCAGCTCTGCTTGGGCAGGGACTCTGCCCCACCTGCTGATGTCAGCGCTCCCCAGGCCCCAAAGGGTCAGAGCAGCCTTCGTGCCCTGGCCCACACGTTCCTTGTCTGTGTCACACCAGTGGGTTTAGGATGTTCACCAGCTGGGATGTGTCCCAAGGAGGCCGTGCCAGCTTCTGTGGAAGGTCCTGTGCCCATCCCAGCGCGGCTGCATTGGCAGCCCTGGGGCTCCTTCTGCTGCACTGAGCCCACAGAGCAGGGCAGCATTTGCTGATGGACTGAGCCATTCCTAAAGACCCTGTCAGGCTTTCTTAGACACTTGGGGTGAGAGATTCCTTCCAAACTGGGCCATTTTGGGTTGGCTGGGGGCAGCCCCAGGGCAGGGGGTGGTGTGTGCAGGGGCCCTTTGTGACATGGTGCAGCATGGTCACTGTGGCATGGAACGGGTGTCCAAGGGCCCTTTGTGACACGTGGTGACATAGGAGCTGGTGGTGACAAGACCACGCCACAGCGCTTGGATCACGTGACGGGGCAGAACGGGACAGAGCGGTGCCGTGAGGAGCCCCCACACAGCGCACTCGTTCCTGTCTGACCCGGAGCCTTTCCGAGGCGTTATTCCTGCAGCTGAGCTCGAGGCCAGACCACAGGACATGGTGCCCCAGAGGCATCTCCCATCCCTGCCACCGGTGCCCTCGAGGCCAGACCACAATCCTTGACAGGAGTTTCCTGTCCTTGTGGCAGGAGCCCTCGAGACCACAGTGCAGGACTTTGTCTCCTGTAGCCTTTCCAAGGCTTCTGTCTTGAAGGTGCCTTCCAGGCAGGACTACAGGACTTGCTAACTCAGAGCTTTTCCGAGGCATCTCTCCTGCAAGTAGCCACAAATCCAGTCACTGACATGGAGCAGAGACCCCCAAGAGTGCCCAAGCTGGCCTGGCTGGAAGAGGAGGAAGAAGGCCCTGGAGTTTCCCCAGCACATCAAACCAAAGAGGTGGTGCCACTTGAGCTGCCGCAGGAGGGTGAGTGTCAGAGCTGGGCCACAGGGTTGGTGCCTGCACCAGCTTGGCGCCTTTGCATCCCATCCCATCGCATCCCATTGCATCCTCTACCATCCCATCCCATCCCATGCCATCCCATCCCATGCCATCCCATGCCATCCCATCCCATCCCATCCCATCCCATCCCATCCCATCCCATCCCATTCCCTGGGGACATGCCCATTAACAGGACGGAAGAGGGGCGGGGCAGACACCCCGCAGGGGCCGTGCTCCATCCCCTGAGCCATCCCGGGGCTGTCCCTGCCTGGGGAGCGCAGGGCTGGGCTGTGTTCTCCGGCCTCTCCCGCAGCCCCTCAGCTCTGGCTGCGCTCGCTCTTTGCCAGGTGCAGCCCTGCAGCGCACACAGGAGCAGGACCCCGCCCGCGGCCTCTTCCGCAGAACAGCCCAGGTACCTGCAGCCATCCCCACCTGGGCTGGGCCTGCTGGCACCGCGCTTGGAGCATTCCCTACAACATCCCTGGCTTCTTGCCCTTCTCCTATAGCTGGTTTGCCAATTCATGAGGAGAATTCAGGAGGAAGAGGCCAGCCCCATGGGCACTGGGCTCAGAACATATTCGCACATCTTCAAAACCAAGACCAGTGCTGCCCTGCTGGATATGCTCGTAGAGGAGGGCTTTACCAATCCAAAGCAAGTAAGCCGCCTGTGGCCAGGGTTTGATCCTCCCAGGAATTTCTTGACCACACCTGCTGGTTACTGGAAGCTTTTGAGGCCATGGCAGTGTGGTGGCAAGGGAAGCATTTCACTGGGGACATTCCTCCCTCTGGCAGCTTTCCAAGTCTCCCCGTGCCTTCTCCAGGTTCCTGCCCTGATCAGGTACATCCACCAGTGGCTCCTGGCCAATCAGTTTGCTGAGCACAGGCTGAACAGGACCCTGCTGGATCTCACCGAAGCACAGCCCGCTGACGTGGTCATGACGCTCCTGCGTGTGGCCCCGTCCTGTGACAGGTATGGGGCCCACCAGCCCAGAGGGCTCAGGGCTCCCCAGCCCATCAGCCTGTACAGCCTGCCCAGGTGTCTGAGCAACAGAGAGTTCCAGGGCCCTGTGGCTGCTCCCTTGGCCAGCCCTAGCATGTCAGCCCCTGAGTCTGCTGACGTGCTCCCTCGCTGCCCCTCAGGGGCCTGTCCCCACAGGGCTGGGCTGCCTGGGTGCTGCTGGTGAGTGGCAATGGGCAGAGGCAGAGCTGGCAGCCAGCTCAGGTCCCCATTGCTGTCCAGGCCACAGTGCTGTGTCTGAGACCCCTCTGAGACACAGCTCTAACCCCACAGAGCTGCTTTGACCATGTGGAAGAGCATCATGTGCTCGCCCAGGACTGCAGAGCCGGCGCTGCTGACACTCCTGGATGTGCTGGGAAGCTGGCCAGAGCACAGCACGTGCACCTCCGATGGGGACAAAACGGGTGTCTTTGTCCTGGCTGTGAGTTTCTGTAACTGGCCTTTGCTGGCCTCAAGGCTGCCTCTCCAGCAGCTCTCCATCCTCCTTCCCCCACTGCATCTCCCTGCCTCAGGCACTGGGTTGAAATCTGGCACAGGGGCAGCTTCAGGCCCACCAGGCCCCGTGCTCCCCCTGCGTGTCTTTGAGCCTCTCCCTCCCCTGCTCAGGCCCTGCCACACGGACACCTCAGCACTGAGCCCTGTCTCGGGGTCTTTGTCCTTTGCAGGCAACTGTGGTGATGTGGAAGATCCTCCAGGTGCCCTGTGTCCCACATATGGTGACGGTGTATTTCCCTCGCTTCTTTGTACATCTGCTCTCCCAAGTGTTCTTGAGCACTCTGGATATGCCAGAGGACCTTGATGCATTCTGGAAGGAATGCCAGGAGGAATACGGCCTTCCCACCAGCCCCAACAGGTGCTCTATCCCACTCCTCCTGTCTCTGCCATGTCCCTGGCCAGGAGCCAGTGTTCCCAGCGTTACCTTGGCTTTGCTGTGCACACAGATTTGCAGTGAGGACCCTGAAGTCCCTGCTCTGCCGAATGCAGCACGAGGATGTGGTGGTGGCAATGGAACGCAATTGTGGCTGGGACACGCTGCTGTGTGCTGACACCCACCACTATGCTGTGGGTCTGCTGGCCAGGTGAGACCCCGTTCTCCCCACTGCCTCTGACATTTGTGCTCCGTGCCCAGGGAGCTCCACACAGTCCCCGAGGTTGTGGGCCAGAGGGCCTTGTCACCACGGGATGGCCAAGCAGACTGGAAAAGGCTGGGAGAGGAGGGTGCCCAGCAGGAGCTGCCTCCCAAATAGCCCAAGGCCCCTTGCAGGATGCTGGGGAAAGACCAGACCTCTGGGAGTCACTCCTGGCAGAGGTTTGTCCCCCTGGTCCACAGCCTTGGTTCCTTTTCCTCCTGCCAGGGAGATGTGCTGTGTCTCCATCCCCTTGTGTTCCCGGATCGCTCACTACCTGCTCCGGCTGCTCAGCACACAGGAGCCACGCTGGGAGCTGCTCGCCCTGGCATTCCTTGTGGAGGTGAGCCTGATGGCCAGCGCTGCCTGGCTGAGCTGCCTCCCAGCTCTCTGCCCTCTCGGAGCCGCAGCTGCCTGGCACGGTGCCCGCGCCCTGTGCTGCTGCCTGGGCCCGGCCCCGTGTGGCTCCTGGCTCCGGCCGGCCGGGTCCCTGTCACTGCCCTGTGCCTTTCAGGTCCTCGAGTTCCTGGACTTGAGTGAACATGGTGCTAACAAAGTCCTGCAAATTTTGTCAAGGCAGCTGCAGAGCGAGTGCAGGGAGAGGCGTCGCCTGGTGGTCAGGGCCCTTCTCGAGCTCATTGAGGAGCCCTCAATGGTGAGAAGGGGGCAGTGGCTGAGGCTGAGCTGGGGAATGCAGTTGCTTGGGCTTGGCAGGGCTTTGAGTGCTGGGGCAGCTGCTCCCAGCTCTCCTGGCTTCCAGTTCAGCTGCCTGAGTGCTTCGGGACAGGCCTTTGGCCTTTGGGCCCTGCGGCAGCAGAATGGCGTTTCTCAAACTTGTGTTCCACACAGACCGAAAAAATGTGGAGCCTGACTGAAAGTCTTGTGGAGTTCCTGTGGGATGCAGATGGAGAGATAGTTTTCATGACACTCATGCTACTCAGCTTTATCATCTTGGACAATGACATGCTGATGCCCAGCCCCATCACACTGCAGCTGCTTGAGGCCCTCCTGCCACTCTTTGACCATGTAAGGCTCACTGCTCCCAGGCATGGCCCCTGGGTGCCGTCCGGACACTTGGTGCCCTGTGGATTTGCAGGCCTGCCCCGTGCAGCCTCAATGCTGAGGTCTTTTTTTCTTCCTTCCATACAGAACAATAGCCAGGTGCAGCTGCTCTCCATACTGCTCTTCCGAACACTGGTGACTCTTCCGGAAAGGGAAAAGGGAAAAAAGGCCCTGATGACACTCCTGCGTGAGAGCCTGCTGCCCCTCTTCTTCCACTGCCATGATGAGAATCGGCTTGTGGCACAGGTGAGGACTCGTGGGCTGCTGCTGTCCCCATGGCAGGAGGCTCGGCTGCCTCCTGCCCTGGCACCTGCCGGGCTGCAGCCTCCTCCAGGCCTTGGCACAGGGACGCGGGTCCTGCGCCCTGGGCTGTGGGGCCATCTCTGCCTTTCCGGTGGCCATCAGGTTCATGGGTGAGCCACGAGCCCGGGCTCCCTCCCCGGCCCTCCGCAGCTCGGCCCCAGCCCCGCCTGCTGCCCCGGCAGCGCCAGCCGGGCCCGGCCTGGACCGGGCAGTACTGCTACCGCCCTCTGGCAGCCGTGCCCTGGGGCGGCAGCGTGCGGCAAGGGCCGGGCTGAGCCCTGCCGGGCCAGCAGCCCGTGTGGCCACAGCGCCGGCAGCGCCGCTGGCAGGGAGCTGTGCCGCTGGCGCCGTGACAGGCTCTGTGTTCACAGGGATGGCCGCGCAGCACCTGAGGGGGAAGAAGGAAGCGGGGCTGCCGGGGGAGCTGCGAGCTCTGCCCCGGCTGCGGAGGGCTCTGCTCCCTGTGCGGAGCAGGGGCGGCGTGGGCAGAGCACACAGAGATTTCAGGGCCACCTGGGCGATTCGTGGCCAGCAGCTTCGGGCTGCTCCCGTTGGTCCCTGCTCCCTACTGGCCGTGGCTAGAGCCGGCTGGGATGGCCCTGGCAGGGGGCTCTCCTCGCCTCCCTGCAGATCCGGGATCTGACCATGGCTCTGCTCCTTTCTCTTTCAGCCCTTGAACACCTGACAGAGGACACCAGCAGTGCCGTGTCAGATCTGGCACTTGAAACGTTGTATGTCCTCCAGGCACTGCAGAGTGAGCGATATTCCGTCTTCCAGAGGGTGCAAGATCAGCTCTGCTGGGCATGGAGGACACGGCCTCATGTGTCCGGGCTCAGCTGGCTGCGCTGCTGGAGCTCTGCAGAGAGCTGATGCCAGAGGCTCTGTCTGCTGAGGCCACCTGAGCCAGCGGGAATTTTCCTATTCTTAAAGATTTTTCTTTTTGTTTTTTTCTATTTGTTTTTTCTTTAGTATATAAATATAGAGTGTGTTATAATACACAGACTCCCAAGAGCTTTCTTTTGCTGCCCAGGGTCTGCAGGGCATAGGGGAAGAGAGGGAAAAGGGTGCTTGTGCTCAGCAAGCTGCCCAGGCGTGCAGTGTTGCAGGGAAAATGGCCAGAAGCCCCTTGGCCAGAAGCCCCTTGGTGGTTCTGCTGAAGCCTTTGTGCTGGTGACAGAACGGCTGGGCAGGGGCCGGGGCTGCGGGGATCCATGTGAGAGCAGTGCCTGGAGATGGCCACAAGCCCTGTGCCAGGCAGGAAGCGCCATCCGTGTCCTCCTGCCCATGTGCTGCTGGCTGGATTGCTGAGGGCTCCCAGGTGCCTCTGGATGGGGCTGCTCTGGAGCTGCTGTGGGGCTGCGGCGCTGCTGCCAGGCAGCTTGGTTGGGCTGGGGCAGAGCCTGAGGGGACGGGGCCAGGAAGGGACGAGGGGCTGGGAAGCCCTGACAGGACACGGCAGTGGGAAGGCACGAGGGGGATGTGTGAGGGAGTGGGTGGCTGTAACATTGGCTGGGGGGAGTGGGTTGGAGACAGAGAGAGTGCTCACCCTGATGTTCATGTGGCAAACAGAGAGCATTTATTCTCAAGCCCATCCTTCTAAAGGGCTTTTGAAAAACCCAGTCTGGATAATTTCATTGCTCTGATCTCTATGCCTTGTCAGATTCTGGCCAGTAAAATGCTGCAGCCCTGGGAGAGATGTGACTGGGCGAGGCCCCTGGCAGTCAAACCAGGGCTGGTACATTCACACAGCCCTAGCCAGCCTGCACTGTGACACACGGCTACAGAGTGCAAGGCACAGCTCCGGGTGCTGCCCAGGAACCTCAGCTCTGGGAGCGTTGTCTGCCCCAAGCTCCAGGGGCTGCAGTGGGAGCCCGGCTGGGCTCTGCCCTGGGGCCATCCTGCAGGGACAGCTGGGAACAGGGAGCATTGCCTTGCCACAAACAGCCAAGCCAGGGCTGCAGAGCAGCTGCTCCAGCCCAGACTGCACTGTTGTGTGCTGTACTCTGGGGCTGGGGCTCCCTGCACAGGGCACTGGACTGGTGTGCCACAGGAGACAGAGAAGCTTCAGCTTCAGCCTAACAGAGGGGGGTGTGTGGGCTGGGAAGGGTGGGGAGGCTCAAGGGAATTAACAGAGCTCATCCTCCTGCAAGGATGAGGAAAAGGGAGTGGGAGCTCAGCAGCGAGGAGAGCTGAGGGCTGGAGAGTGGCTCTGAATGACACTAAAATCCCACTGGACCTCTGAGACATTGCTGCTCCTCAGCCAGTGACAGGATGAGTCCCTAAGCCTGGGGCTCAGCCTTCCTCGTGGAGAGGGGCACCAAGGAAGGCAGCAGTGTGATGGAGACTGCAATGGGCTGGGAACTCACTGCGGGAAAAGAGGGAGCAGTTAGGAAATAAAAGGTAGGTGGCGGGGGGAGAGGACTGTTCAGAGAAGGGCTGAGCTACAGCTTGAGCAAACTGAGAAATGTCATTTGGGGTCATGCCAGATTGATTTCATTTCAGAAGTTACTGAACAAGTTTATTTTTTGAGGGGTGTCATGTTTTCCCTTGGAGGTGTACACTCTGCAAACTTGAGCTCTGCTGCCAAAATGCTCAAGCAAGTCTGTGCTGCACGTCACACCATTTCTTCTTTGGCTGATTCCGGCCGGGTGCTGAGCTCCAGAAGTGCCCTGGCAGAGCCCAGAGCAGCCTCAGCACCCGCAGAGCCCAGCTGCAAGGAGAGAAAGCAGAAACTGCCCGTCAGCTGAGGGCTCCTGTGCCCTTGTCCCAGCCACCCGCGGTGCCCAGGCCATGCTGGCCGTGCTCAGAACAGTGCCCAGAGCTGCCCATCCCTGCTGCCTTTGGCACAGAGCAGGAGGGCAGGACATTTGCCCAGCCTGCAGCCAGCCAGGGCACATGTGACGGTGGTCAAAGGGGTCTTTGCATGCGGGAAGAGATGAGGATTTGACTCCATATTTCAGAAGGCTTGATTTATTATTTTATTATATATATATGTCATGGTTTGACATTGGCACAAAGCCAGTGCCCCCATGAAAATACACCCTCCCTGGTTTCTGCTGTGAGATGTGACCAGGAATAAGCAAAGCAGGCCCCCACTTAGAAATAAAGAAAAGAAAACTTTATTAGCGGCACTACAAGTAAAAAGAAACAAACAGGGAAAATGAAAACCTTCCAAAAGCATTTCCTCCTCCCCGCACCAAATTTCCAATACATCCATCCCTCAGATCACCAACTCTCGGTCCATCACCACCCTTTAGATAATCAATTTTCTGTTCAGCAAGAGGAGAGGAGTCCTTCTTCTGCCATAGGCTTTCCCAGGAAACACCGTCAAAACCTCATGTTTTGTACGCTGGCAGTTTATATACAGACGCGAACAGGATGGGGCTGCTTTCATCAGCATCTAGAGCTTTTTATGTTTTCAGCATCAGTCTCATTTCATGGTTATGACAATGGAAAGATGCGTACAGCTCACTGACCAGGCAGCAGGCCAAAGAAACGTAATGTTACAACATACCATAAATGCATCTCAGCCAATTACATAGAGCAAAAGCACACTGACAGTAGTTCTATCCAATCATCTTAAACACATGTAGCTTTGCTTAAAACAATAGCGGCCGATTCTCCAACACAATGGTTCGTTTGTAAGAGACAACGAATAAAGCTGTATTCATAAGCATAACCTTCTAGATATATACTAAATAAACTTATTGCAACTTAACAGGCCCATTACACAGCCCTGTTGTCTTTGCTACAGCTTATGTATCTTTTTCTGCTGCTTTAGCACTTCACAATTCTTGCCGTTTCTGCAGCCTGTCCTTTTTACAACCTTCCTAAAACTCTCCGATTTTTATGGATTCCCACATATGTGTTTCCATGTCACTCGTGGCACCGCCTGGAGAACATCTGCCATCATGTCCTCTTCCTTCCATATCCAGTGCTCTCACCACTGCACATGGACCAGAGCTGCTTCTAGGGTTTTCCTTTTAAGGATGCTTTGTCCCATTCCAAAAAGAGCAGTCTCTCACTTTCGGGACACCTGTCTGCCCCAAATTTCACCCCCTGGGACCGAGGTGTCTCAACACTTAACCCTCTTGGCTTTGAGCCATTGCCTCCCCCTGGATGCAGTCTCTGTGCCACAGGAAACATGGTTCTGTCCAGGGCTATACAAGAAAAATCCAGCTAAGGCCACTCCATCATCTCTTCTCACCTAAGATACTTCCCCACTCTTCTGACATCTTTCACTTGCAGGAACTTTCATCACACTTGCCCATTTCTTCCTCTGTTTCATCTCTATCTCTCTTCTAGGAAGGATAATTTGCTGCAAAGTTTTCATTGTCCAAAATAAGGGTTAAAATCTCGGGCTCTGCCTGCCCAGAAGTCCCACGGCAGCCGGACACCTACTTGCTGCACCCCCCGCTCCCTCCCTTCTCCTTCTCATCCGTGCTGCGGGCACACATTATCAAGTTTAAAGGTAGCACAGTCACAGACAGAGGCTGGCTCTCTCTCTCTCTCTCTCTCCTGGGGGTGGGGGGCTGCCCGATGCCTCTCGGTGCTCTTCCACTCTTCCACCCTTCCATCCACGGGGCCAGACCTTCATCACCTGGCTGCATGGCTTCCCCTCCCCCGCCCAGCCGGCAGCTGGGCATGGGAGCTCTGACCTGCTTCCCTCGCCAGAACCCAAGAGAGCTTCCCCTGGGAGTTCTCTGCTTTTAACTCCTGTGTTCTCAGAGGCATATCCATGTCCCCAGTGGCCACACCAGGTTCCAATATTCAAATCTGAGCACGCATTGGTTTGACCACAGCATCCCAAAAACCTCACGTCCTCTCAAACCACAACCACGATGTATGACTTAACATTTGTACAAACTATATTTTAGCATTGATGTAGGATTCTTCTAATAAGGTGTGTTCACACCCTTGGCATACAGAAGAGAAAGTTTAGTGGGACCAGAACTTACGTTTCACCTTCTACTCTCTTTATCTGTTCACTTTTAGGCCACCCAAGCCTCCAGATACTCTACATGAGCTAAAGTCAGAGGATGCTGCTGTTAGTTGGCACTGCAGCAGGAATCTGGATGCTTCTCCCTGAGCAACATGCCTTCAGCTGGGTGCTTCCACAGTCAAGCCCTAATTTCATGCCCATGGCCATGGCTGACAGGCATTTGAAGGCATGTGCTTTTTCAACCTGCTGTCACAGAGGGAGTCAATACACCAGAGCATCCAGCTGCTAAAAGATCAAGGAAACAAGATCCAGATGGAAAGCAACAACGACTGGTTCAGTGGACTTTTCAAACACTGGGGGATCAAAAGCTGGCTCTCATCTCTAGTTAAGACTGTTTTGTGGGCTTTGTGTATTGTATTCATTGTGCTGGTTATTGTATCCATTTTGGCTAAATGCCTTCAAAACTATGTGGCAGAACCCTTCTTTATAGAAAACAAAAAGGAGGGAGAGGTGAGGGCCCAGGGGCCTACCATTGGAACTGTAATACCTCAGGGCAAAGTGGCCAAGGTAAAAGAGAGACACCGCTCTAAATGCCAGGTGACACCCATGGGCGTTTGCAGGCTCATGCTGATGCCACACGTTTTGCTGGCATCACCCAGTTCAACTGCTGTGTTTTCCTTATATGTACTCCCTCTAGAATGTTCCCCACTCTCTTATACCCTATTGGTCCTGGCTTACTGTAATGCTCCGCTGCCGTTCCACCCCATATAAAGCACTTTGTCCCTAGCCCCATTTTGTCTCCCTCCCTGGACCCTCTCCATCACAATACAAAGTGTTTGGAGTTCCACACAAAGATCCCTTTAGAGCCTCTTTCACCAGCAGTTTAAGCAAGCGTGCTCTCAGCTCTGGGAGTGCAGGTCACTCACAGAGGCTGGCTGTGGACAGGCCACCACACAGGAGCTGAGTGCACCAGGGTACCTGGACACCAATAAAAGGCATGAATCCCGCAGCCCACCCAAACAAATACCTTGCATGTCTCTACCTTTTCCTCCTACTCTCAATTCTCATCTCACTTTCCCCATTTTCTCTAAGTGGGTACATGGCTTCTCTCTCCCGTCTGCAGGTTCAGCCACACCAGTGACCCTGCAGGAACAGCCTGACCCACAGGGAAGTGCGAGAGGACTCTTTGTCAGGAACTGTAGTGACAGGACACGGGGGAATGGGATCAAACTGCAAGAGGTGGAAGAGATTTGATGATGGGAAGAAGTTCTTTATTGTCAGGGTGCTTGTCCCTGACACAGGGACCAGTGCAGAGAGGCTGTGGATGCCCCATCCCCAGCAACATCCAAGGCAAGGTGGGACAGGGGCCACAGCAACCTGGTGTGCTGGGAGGTTGCTCAGCTTGGAACCCAATGATCTTTAGGGTCCCTTCCAAGCCAAACCATTCAAGGATTTGATCATTCTGCCATCCCCATCTCCCACTGCGCAGCAGCCCTGAAATTTCAGTGACATCACAGCTCCCAGAGGGTTCCAGGTGGAATGTCCAGGACCTGGAAACGAGCAGAGCAGGCACTTCACTGGCTGCCCAGGGTCAGTTGCCACTCGCTGTGTGCTCTGGCCCTCACTGCTGAGCTATTGCTGCTACCTGGGCTTTTCCTGCTGCCTGCTCTGGAGCACCAATCCCAGCAGGATCTGCACTGCTGTGCCCGTGGAGGTACAGTGCCATTCCAGGCAGGGGGGCACCCGGCTTGCGCAGGCTGCAGCCATGTGGCAAAGGATGGTGTGGGACAGGAAGTCCACTGGGAGATTGTGCTGCCCCTTGTAGAGTGCAAGGCACACAGAGGAGGAGATGGAAGTGGACATGGTGCTGGAGAGGGAGGAGAAGATGGAGGTGGACGAGGAAGATCCTGTTGAGGACATGGAAGTAGAGGAGGAGGACAACATCGAAGACATGGAGGTTGATGAGGAGGATAACACTGAGGACATGGAGGTTGATGAGGATGATGAGGAGGAGCCCATGGTCCTTGAATGAAGATGGAGCCCCACAGGTAAGCCAGGCAGCTGCTTCCCACGCCCTGCCCACAGCCGCACTGGGTCCCCCGATGCCAGGCTGGGGCTGGGCTGGATGGCCCCACTCAGGGACACAGTGCCTGCAGGGGGCCTGGATTGTGGTGGCACAAGCACAGCCCTGCCCTGTGCTTGCCTGGGGCCACGCCAGCCCTGCCAGCCCCCGCCCAGCCCCGGGGGCCCAGCTCCCAGCCCTGGTGGGCCCAGTGCTGGCAGCTGAGTCCAGCCCTGCTGCTTCCTATCTTCCAGGACTGATGCAGATGATGGCACAGATGCCACGCCTTTGTAAATATGTTTGAAAGCTTCAAGTTTCTTGTAAATATGTTCACTGGGTTAGAAGATTTCTGTAAATATGTTTAGAAGATTGTTAGTCCATCGGATCCCATGTAAATATCTTCTGTACATTGTTGTTGCTATAAGGATTTTTAAAATGAAACGTTCTGTAAATCAGAGCTTTTGCCAATCTTCGGCAAATAAATACTGTTTCTTTTTAAAACCTCACTTCTCTTTGCCATTCCTTTGGCACAGGCAGCATTTACACACTTGTGGGTTCCTCTTAATCCGAGTTCGCAGGGCTGGAGGTCCCTGGGGGTGCTGGCACAGCCACCCTGGGGCTGGGGGTCCTTGGCACAGGGGCTCCCACTGACACCACTCCTGGCACTGGGCACTGCTGCTTTTCCTGCCCTGGGGCACAACGCTGTCCCCAAGAGCTCAGCTGTCACCAGCTTTCACCCAGGGGGCTCTCACAGCACTGGCCCCTGCAGCCATGCCACCAAAGCAGGCAGCAAACCTTCAGCCACCCTTCCTGCTGGAGCCACAGGGAATCCTGGGCCCAGAGCAGGCAGCAGGCCACAGGCATGCAAAATCCACCTGCATGCTCTGAAGGCCACCACAGCCTTGGCAACAGGGGCACCTGCATCTGGGCTGCTGCAGGGGCTGAACTTTAAGGCTTGCAGCCTCCAAAGACTCCGGCCTCTGCTTCCCAGCCTGATCTGCACTGCCCTGAACCCGCATTTTTCAAGAGACATAAGCCAAGCCAGGGCATCCTCACCCTGCCCGCATTCCTGCTGCTGGCAGCGGCCACTGGCCCTGGGCCCCACTCAGGTGACAGCTGCAGGGACAGGGCAGGCTGTGCTGGGCAGGGGGCACGGGGCTTTGGGCCCTGTGGCTGCTGCTGCTGCTGCTGGGGGCCATGGGCCCAACAGGGCCCCGAACTCAGCCCCTGCCTGGGCAGCTGTCCCCAAATCCCCACACTCCCTGAGCATCCCCATCACAGCTGCCAGGGGAAATCCCGTGGGCTTCAGGAAAAAATTCCCCAGAGTGACTAAACCAAGGGGTCCAAGGGGAAAGTCAGCACCAGCTGATGTTTACAGCACCTTTAAAAAGGTGGGTGCAGAGCAGGTGAGATCTCCAGGATCACTGGCAGTGCCTGCTCTGCAGGTGAGGCTGTGGGGCTGCTCCCAGTGGGACACAGCACCATGCTCAGGCCAGCCCTCAGCCCCTCACAGCTGATCCCAAGGGGCAGGCTCAGAAAGCAGTTTCAGACCACTTGCTGCAGATATTTCAAAGGACTAAATGTCATTCAAAGAAGCCACCTTGCACATTTAGTTTGGGTGTTTTGGCATGAGAAGCCATGAAGGTGCCTCTGAATGTGCACTCTGGGCACTTCCACTGCCATCCCAAAGGGAACACAAAGGACAGGCCTCTGCTTTCAGCACTACTGAGCTCCTCCCCCAGCAATGGAGTCTCAGGAAGACGCAGGAATTGAGTGCACCAGGGAACCTGGCCTCTAATAAAGGGCATAAATCCAACAGGCCACTAAAGCCAAAGCCTTGCATGTCAATACATTTTTGTCCTTCTCTCATCCCTCATGTCACTTTCCCCAAAACCTACCATTGCACAAATGGTTGAGGCATGCACCCTTAGAGCATCCTAACACCTTTATGCCAGCCTAGATAAGGCTACCAGTCAGGGTGTATTCGTGGTGCTAGTAGTCTCCCAAGTTAATCCCTGACATATACATGAAAAATGACCTTGCATTAAATGTGGGGAAATGAGGCATTTTCAACAGAATTGTAAAACTACAGGCTATTACCAGGGACCTTCTAGGTGTCACAACCACTGTCCTCACTGCCCCCCTCATCCACATGCTTTCCAAAACCAGCAAAACCGGTGGTCTGCAGGAAACCCCACACAGACGCGGGAAGGCCCCACACGATGACACCAAATGCGAGGCCGTCCCGCCCTACTCACCCGTACATCCTTGAGAACCAGCACAGCGACCTCCTCAGATCCATCGGGACAGCTCGATTGCTGCAGAAACTCGACAAAAGACAGCTCTGCCCTGGAATCCAAAGGCAGCAGGTAAGAGCCTTTTCAATTCCAATCCACGATATTTATGTTCACCATATTCCAACAGGCAAATACGGGCCTGAAGAACGGCCCAGAGACATTTTCATTTTAACCAACACCAGGGAAGAGATGGAGACACTCACTATACTATCTGATGTAGCCGCCTTGACATCTTTGCAGCAGATAACTGTCCAGGCTCTATGCTCAGATCCTCCCCATTTCATTCGAAAAGGAACAGTTATAGTCAGAACCTAACTCCTACTGGACATGATCATCACACCAGCTGATCCAATGGTGATGTGGGCACAGATTATGGGCCGAAATAGACCCGTTCTAAACTGTGCTTTGTCATGGAAAGGGAGAAAGAGATGTCTTTCAGGATTATTAGATACAGGACCTGACATCACGATAATTTCCTGCTCTGATTGGCTGAAGGATGGCCCCTGGTTCCAACTGCTGGGGAAATTTTAGCCATCAGGAGAGCCACTACCCACTTCTGGAGTCAAGACACCATCTGCATGGAAGGTCCTGAGGGCACAGTTGCTACAGTAAGATCATTCATCACCTGGGCACCAATAACACTTTGGGGAAGAGACATCTTGTCCCAGTGGGGGACAAGGCTAGAGATCCTATCAACACCTCAGGGTTTCTAGACGGGGCCACTGAGCAGCGCGCCACCCTACAGTTAACCTGGAAGACCAACGATCCCACATGGGTGGATCAGTGGCCCCTCCCAGGCAGAAAGTTAAAGGCCCTGCAGTCCCTCATGCAGGAGCAGCTTTCTGTGGGCCACACTGTACCATCTACTAGCCCCTGGAATACGCCTGTCCTTGTCATACAAAAGCCTGGCAAAGACAAGAAGCGGCTCCTGCAGGACCTTAGGAAAATCAATGAGGTCATTGAGGACATGGGTCCCCTCCTGCCCAGCCTGCCCTCAGCCTCCATGATACCCCAAGATTGATAGACGGTTGTTATAGAACTAAATGACTGATTTGTTGACTCCCCCTTGCACCCTAATGACAAATCTGGTTTGCCTTTTCCATCCCTAAACCGACAAGCACCTTTACAGAGGTACCCGTGGACTGGGTTTCCTCAAGGAATGAAGCAGAGCCCTGCTACTTGTCAATGGCTTGGAGCCCAAATTCCCTTACTCATCTGGAAAAGACATCCTCACACTATCATTTTTCATTATATGGACAATACACTCATTTGAGCAGAAGCTCAAATCATTTTGGACGTTGCAGTAGAAGACGTCATCACTGCAGTACAGGAGAAAGGTTTTGAGATTGCAGCAGATAAAGTCCAAAAGACAGCCCCCTGGAAGTACCTCGGCCTAAAAAGCACAGAGAGAACCATCACACCCCAAACACTGCAAATCAAGACAACCCAAAGACTCTGCGAGGACTCCACAGGCTCTGTGGAAGCATCAGTTGGGTACGTTCACTGCTGGGAATCACTACAGAAGATCTCGCGCCACTGTTCCTGCTGCTCCCTAAACACAGTGAAGAACTCAATTCCCCGTGATCACTGACACCGGCAGAGGAAGCAGCTGTACAAAAGGTACCCCAGGCGATTCAAACTAAACAGGCACACAGATACCACCCTGATTTTCCTTTCTCCCTGGCAATCCTTGGTGTAAGTCCAAAATTCCATGCATTTATGTTTCAGTGGGACTCAACTACCTCAGATCCCCTGACAGAAATTGAATGTGTTTTCAGAGCACACCAACCTACTAAAACTATTACAACCCCACAGAAAGTTACTGCAGAACTGATCAGGAAAGTTAGAGAGCGTCAGTGCTCCCTTGCAGGAACAGACCTTGTGAATATGTACATACTTCTCACTCAAAAACACCTCAGTTGTCTACTTCAAACATCTGAACCACTGCAACATGCCTTAGATAGCTTTTGAAGAGGCTAGGATCAGCCATCACTTCCATCATCAAAATATTCCTGTGCTGCTTAGGATCTTTAAAAATACCTGAGACCAGGCAAGATCCACTGTAGCCACCTGCCCAAATTGTCAGGAATATGGCCTTGCTTCTGTCAGAGCTGGAGTCAATCCAAGTGGACGAGAGAGTCTCCACATCTGGCCATCAGACATCACACACTAAGCCGCTTTGGCAGACTAAAATACATCCACGTCTCAATGGATGCCTTTTCCAGTGTGGTTTTTGCCTCTGCCCATGTTGGTGAAAAAATCAAAAGATGCTATAAAACATCACTTTTTAATTTTTTGCACCTTAGCAGTTCCACAGGAAATTAAAACTGATAATGCTCCTGCTTATACCTTGTACTGATTCCAACACGTTTCTGACAACTGGGGTATAAAATATGTGTGACAGGCATACCACACTCCGCCACAGGACAGTCCCGAGTGAAGAGGGCTCACTGATCCATCAAAAGGATCCTTGATCACCTGGGTGGGGAGTCCAGATATTATCTCCCTTTGAGAGACTGGCCAAGGCTCTTTAGGTATTCAACATTTGGAACAACTCATTTATGGAGAAAACTCCCCCAATCATCAGGCATTTTACTAATTCAACTGAAGCCCAATTAAAAGAAAAGCCACCTGCGTTGATCAAAGAACCTAAAGAATCTAAAGAAATTATGGTCCCGTTCCCATTAATTACTTGGGGAAGAAAATACACTTGTGTCTCTCCAGCAGCAAACCCAAGACGGACCCCAGAAAAATCATAAAACCATTTCTGGGAACGGTGAGGCAAACACCAGAGCCACCATCAGAAGAACAGAATGAAAGCCAAAGAGTGAGAGCAGCAGACTGGGAAAGAGAAAGGATAAAAGGACAGACGAAGGTCTCCTAAGCAGCGTTGACCTCCACACCAAGACCAAGATAGCACACACACCACTAACCAGGATGTATGACTTAACATTTGTACAAACTATATTTTAGCATTGACATATGATCCTTAAATTAAGCTGTGTTCACACCCTTGGCATACAGAAGAGAATGTTTAGTGGGACCAGAACTTACGTTTCACCTTCTACTCTCTTTATCTGTTCACTTTTAGGCCACCCAAGCCTCCAGATACTACATGAGCTAAAGTCAGTGGATGCTGCCATTTGTTGCCGCTGCAGCAGGAACCTGGATGCTTCTCCCTGAGCCGCGTGCCTTCAGCTGGGTGCTTCCACAGTCAAGCCCTAATGTCATGCCCATGGCCATGGATGACAGGCATTTGAAGGCATGTGCTTTTTCAACCTGTGTCACAGAGGGAGTCAATATACCAGAGCATCCAGCTCTAAAAGATCAAGGAAACAAGATCCAGATGGAAAGCAACAACGACTGGTTCAGTGGACTTTTCAGACACTGGGGGATACAAAACCTGGCTCTCATCTCTAGTTAAGACTGTTTTGTGGGCTTTGTGTATTGTATTCATTGTGCTGGTTACTGTATCCATTTTGGCTAAATGCCTTCAAAACTATTTGGCAGAAGCCTTCTTTATAGAAAACAAAAAGGAGGGAGAGGTGAGGGCCCAGGGGCCTACCATTGGAACTGTAATACCTGAGGGCAAAGTGACCAAGGTAAAAGAGAGACACCGCTCTGCAATGGTGACGCCCATGGGCGTTTGCAGGCTCATGCTGATGCCGCACGTTTTGCTGGTGTCACCCAGTTCAACTGCTGTATTTTCCTTATATGTACTCCCTCTAGAATGTTCCCCACTCTCTTGCCCCCTATTGGTCCTGGCTTACTGTAATGCTCTGCTGCCGTTCCCCCCCGTATAAAACGCAGTGTCCCCAGCCCCATTTTGTCTCCGTCCCTGGACCCTCTTCAGGGAAAACCACAGTGTTTGGAGTTCCACAAAAAGATCCCTTTAGAGCCTCATTCACCAGCAGTTTAAGCAAGCGTGCTCTCAGCTCTGGGAGTGCAGGTCACTCAGAGAGGCTGGCTGTGGGCAGTCCACCACACAGGAACCGAGTGCACCAGGGAACCTGGCCTCCAATAAAAGACATGAATCCCACAGCCCACCCAAAACAATGCCTTGCATGTCTCTACTTTTTCCTCCTACTCTCATCTCTCTTGTCAGTTTCCCCATTTTCTCTGAGTGGGTACATGGCTTCTCTCTCCTGTCTGCAGGTTCAGCCACACGTGTGACCCTGCAGGAACAGCCTGACCCACAGGGAAGTGCGAGAGAACTCTTTGTCAGGAACTGTAGTGACAGGACACGGGGGAATGGGATCAAACTGCAAGAGGTGGAAGAGATTTGATGATGGGAAGAAGTTCTTTATTGTCAGGGTGCTTGTCCCTGACACAGGGACCAGTGCAGAGAGGCTGTGGATGCCCCATCCCCAGCAACATCCAAGGCCAGGTGGGACAGGGGCCACAGCAACCTGGTGTGCTGGGAGGTTGCTCAGCTTGGAACCCAATGATCTTTAGGGTCCCTTCCAAGCCAAACCATTCAAGGATTTGATCATTCTGCCATCCCCATCTCCCACTGCGCAGCAGCCCTGAAATTTCAGTGACATCACAGCTCCCAGAGGGTTCCAGGTGGAATGTCCAGGGCCTGGAAACGAGCAGAGCAGGCACTTCACTGGCTGCCCAGGGTCAGTTGCTGCTCGATCTGCACTCTGCCGCTCACTGCTGAGTTATTGCTGCTGCCTGGGCTTTTCCTGCTGCCTGCTCTGGAGCACCGATCCCAGCAGGATTTGCACTGCTGTGTCAGCAGAGGTACAGTGCCATCCCAGGCAGGGGGGCTCCTGGCTTGGGCAGGCTGCAGCCATGTGGGAATGGATGGCGTGGGACAGGAAGTCCACTGGGAGATTGTGCTGCCCCTTGTAGAGTGCAAGGCACACAGAGGAGGAGATGGAAGTGGACATGGTGCTGGAGAGGGAGGAGAAGATGGAGGTGGACGAGGAAGATCCTGTTGAGGACATGGAAGTAGAGGAGGAGGACAACATCGAAGACATGGAGGTTGATGAGGAGGATAACACTGAGGACATGGAGGTTGATGAGGATGATGAGGAGGAGCCCATGGTCCTTGAATGAAGATGGAGCCCCACAGGTAAGCCAGGCAGCTGCTTCCCACGCCCTGCCCACAGACACACTGGGTCCCCCGATGCCAGGCTGGGGCTGGGCTGGATGGCCCCGCTCAGGGACACGGTGCCCGCAGGGGGCCTGGATTGTGGTGGCACAAGCACAGCCCTGCCCTGCGCTTGCCTGGGGCCACGCCAGCCCTGCCAGCCCCAACCCAGCCCCTGGGGCCCAGCTCCCAGCCCTGCTGGGCCCAGTGCTGGCAGCTGAGTCCAGCCCTGCTGCTTCCTTTCTTCCAGGACTGATGCAGATGATGGCACAGATGCCACGCCTTTGTAAATATGTTTGAAAGCTTCAAGTTTCTTGTAAATATGTTCACTGCGTTAGAAGATTTCTGTAAATATGTTTTGAAGATCGTTAGTCCATTGGATCCCATGTAAATATCTTCTGTACATTGTGGTTGTTATAAGGATTTTTAAAATGAAACGTTCTGTAAATCAGAGCTTTTGCCAATCTTCGGCAAATAAATACTGTTTCTTTTTAAAGCCTCACTTCTCTTTGCCATTCCTTTGGGCACAGGCAGCGTTTGCACACTTGTGGGTTCCTCTTGATCCGAGTTCACAGGGCTGGAGGTCCCTGGGGGTGCTGGCACAGCCGCCCTGGGGCTGGGGGTCCTTTGCACAGGGGCTCCCACTGACACCACTCCTGGCACTGGGCACTGCTGCTCTTCCTGCCCTGGAGTACAGCGCTGTCCCAAAGAGCTCAGATGTCACCAGCTTTCACCCAGGGGGCTCTCACAGCACTGGCCCCTGCAGCCATGCCACCAAAGCAGGCAGCAAACCTTCAGCCACCCTTCCTGCTGGAGCCACAGGGAATCCTGGGCTCAGAGCAGGCAGCAGGCCACAGGCATGCAAAATCCACCTGCATGCTCTGAAGGCCACCATAGCCTTGGCAACAGGGGCACCTGCATCTGGGCTGCTGCAGGGGCTGAACTTTAAGGCTTGCAGCCTCCAAAGACTCCGGCCTCTGCTTCCCAGCCTGATCTGCACTGCCCTGAACCCGCATTTTTCAAGAGACATAAGCCAAGCCAGGGCATCCTCACCCTGCCCGCATTCCTGCTGCTGGCAGCGGCCACTGGCCCTGGGCCCCACTCGGGTGACAGCTGCAGGGACAGGGCAGGCTGTGCTGGGCAGGGGGCACGGGGCTTTGGGCCCTGTGGCTGCTGCTGCTGCTGCTGGGGGCCATGGGCCCAACAGGGCCCCGAACTCAGCCCCTGCCTGGGCAGCTGTCCCCAAATCCCCACACTCCCTGAGCATCCCCATCACAGCTGCCAGGGGAAATCCCGTGGGCTTCAGGAAAAAATTCCCCAGAGTGACTAAACCAAGGGGTCCAAGGGGAAAGTCAGCAATAGCTGATGTTTACAGCACCTTTAAAAAGGTGGGTGCAGAGCAGGTGAGATCTCCAGGATCACTGGCAGTGCCTGCTCTGCAGGTGAGGCTGTGGGGCTGCTCCCAGTGGGACACAGCACCATGCTCAGGCCAGCCCTCAGCCCCTCACAGCTGATCCCAAGGGGCAGGCTCAGAAAGCAGTTTCAGACCACTTGCTGCAGATATTTCAAAGGACTAAATGTCATTCAAAGAAGCCACCTTGCACATTTAGTTTGGGTGTTTTGGCATGAGAAGCCATGAAGGTGCCTCTGAATGTGCACTCTGGGCACTTCCACTGCCATCCCAAAGGGAACACAAAGGACAGGCCTCTGCTTTCAGCACTACTGAGCTCCTCCCCCAGCAATGGAGTCTCAGGAAGACGCAGGAATTGAGTGCACCAGGGAACCTGGCCTCTAATAAAGGGCATAAATCCAACAGGCCACTAAAGCCAAAGCCTTGCATGTCAATACATTTTTGTCCTTCTCTCATCCCTCATGTCACTTTCCCCAAAACCTACCATTGCACAAATGGTTGAGGCATGCACCCTTAGAGCATCCTAACACCTTTATGCCAGCCTAGATAAGGCTACCAGTCAGGGTGTATTCGTGGTGCTAGTAGTCTCCCAAGTTAATCCCTGACATATACATGAAAAATGACCTTGCATTAAATGTGGGGAAATGAGGCATTTTCAACAGAATTGTAAAAATACAGGCTATTACCAGGGACCTTCTAGGTGTCACAACCACTGTCCTCACTGCCCCCCTCATCCACATGCTTTCCAAAACCAGCAAAACCGGTGGTCTGCAGGAAACCCCACACAGACGCGGGAAGGCCCCACACGATGACACCAAATGCGAGGCCGTCCCGCCCTACTCACCCGTACATCCTTGAGAACCAGCACAGCGACCTCCTCAGATCCATCGGGACAGCTCGATTGCTGCAGAAACTCGACAAAAGACAGCTCTGCCCTGGAATCCAAAGGCAGCAGGTAAGAGCCTTTTCAATTCCAATCCACGATATTTATGTTCACCATATTCCAACAGGCAAATACGGGCCTGAAGAACGGCGCAGAGACATTTTCATTTTAACCAACACCAGGGAAGAGATGGAGACACTCACTATACTATCTGATGTAGCCGCCTTGACATCTTTGCAGCAGATAACTGTCCAGGCTCTATGCTCAGATCCTCCCCATTTCATTCGAAAAGGAACAGTTATAGTCAGAACCTAACTCCTACTGGACATGATCATCACACCAGCTGATCCAATGGTGATGTGGGCACAGATTATGGGCCGAAATAGACCCGTTCTAAACTGTGCTTTGTCATGGAAAGGGAGAAAGAGATGTCTTTCAGGATTATTAGATACAGGACCTGACATCACGATAATTTCCTGCTCTGATTGGCTGAAGGATGGCCCCTGGTTCCAACTGCTGGGGAAATTTTAGCCATCAGGAGAGCCACTACCCACTTCTGGAGTCAAGACACCATCTGCATGGCAGGTCCTGAGGGCACAGTTGCTACAGTAAGATCATTCATCACCCGGGCACCAATAACACTTTGGGGAAGAGACATCTTGTCCCAGTGGGGGACAAGGCTAGAGATCCTATCAACACCTCAGGGTTTCTAGACGGGGCCACTGAGCAGCGCGCCACCCTACAGTTAACCTGGAAGACCAACGATCCCACATGGGTGGATCAGTGGCCCCTCCCAGGCAGAAAGTTAAAGGCCCTGCAGTCCCTCATGCAGGAGCAGCTTTCTGTGGGCCACACTGTACCATCTACTAGCCCCTGGAATACGCCTGTCCTTGTCATACAAAAGCCTGGCAAAGACAAGAAGCGGCTCCTGCAGGACCTTAGGAAAATCAATGAGGTCATTGAGGACATGGGTCCCCTCCTGCCCAGCCTGCCCTCAGCCTCCATGATACCCCAAGATTGATAGACGGTTGTTATAGAACTAAATGACTGATTTGTTGACTCCCCCTTGCACCCTAATGACAAATCTGGTTTGCCTTTTCCATCCCTAAACCGACAAGCACCTTTACAGAGGTACCCGTGGACTGGGTTTCCTCAAGGAATGAAGCAGAGCCCTGCTACTTGTCAATGGCTTGGAGCCCAAATTCCCTTACTCATCTGGAAAAGACATCCTCACACTATCATTTTTCATTATATGGACAATACACTCATTTGAGCAGAAGCTCAAATCATTTTGGACGTTGCAGTAGAAGACGTCATCACTGCAGTACAGGAGAAAGGTTTTGAGATTGCAGCAGATAAAGTCCAAAAGACAGCCCCCTGGAAGTACCTCGGCCTAAAAAGCACAGAGAGAACCATCACACCCCAAACACTGCAAATCAAGACAACCCAAAGACTCTGCGAGGACTCCACAGGCTCTGTGGAAGCATCAGTTGGGTACGTTCACTGCTGGGAATCACTACAGAAGATCTCGCGCCACTGTTCCTGCTGCTCCCTAAACACAGTGAAGAACTCAATTCCCCGTGATCACTGACACCGGCAGAGGAAGCAGCTGTACAAAAGGTACCCCAGGCAATTCAAACTAAACAGGCACACAGATACCACCCTGATTTTCCTTTCTCCCTGGCAATCCTTGGTGTAAGTCCAAAATTCCATGCATTTATGTTTCAGTGGGACTCAACTACCTCAGATCCCCTGACAGAAATTGAATGTGTTTTCAGAGCACACCAACCTACTAAAACTATTACAACCCCACAGAAAGTTACTGCAGAACTGATCAGGAAAGTTAGAGAGCGTCAGTGCTCCCTTGCAGGAACAGACCTTGTGAATATGTACATACTTCTCACTCAAAAACACCTCAGTTGTCTACTTCAAACATCTGAACCACTGCAACATGCCTTAGATAGCTTTTGAACAGGCTAGGATCAGCCATCACTTCCATCATCAAAATATTCCTGTGCTGCTTAGGATCTTTAAAAATACCTGAGACCAGGCAAGATCCACTGTAGCCACCTGCCCAAATTGTCAGGAATATGGCCTTGCTTCTGTCAGAGCTGGAGTCAATCCAAGTGGACGAGAGAGTCTCCACATCTGGCCATCAGACATCACACACTAAGCCGCTTTGGCAGACTAAAATACATCCACGTCTCAATGGATGCCTTTTCCAGTGTGGTTTTTGCCTCTGCCCATGTTGGTGAAAAAATCAAAAGATGCTATAAAACATCACTTTTTAATTTTTTGCACCTTAGCAGTTCCACAGGAAATTAAAACTGATAATGCTCCTGCTTATACCTTGTACTGATTCCAACACGTTTCTGACAACTGGGGTATAAAATATGTGTGACAGGCATACCACACTCCGCCACAGGACAGTCCCGAGTGAAGAGGGCTCACTGATCCATCAAAAGGATCCTTGATCACCTGGGTGGGGAGTCCAGATATTATCTCCCTTTGAGAGACTGGCCAAGGCTCTTTAGGTATTCAACATTTGGAACAACTCATTTATGGAGAAAACTCCCCCAATCATCAGGCATTTTACTAATTCAACTGAAGCCCAATTAAAAGAAAAGCCACCTGCGTTGATCAAAGAACCTAAAGAATCTAAAGAAATTATGGTCCCGTTCCCATTAATTACTTGGGGAAGAAAATACACTTGTGTCTCTCCAGCAGCAAACCCAAGACGGACCCCAGAAAAATCATAAAACCATTTCTGGGAACGGTGAGGCAAACACCAGAGCCACCATCAGAAGAACAGAATGAAAGCCAAAGAGTGAGAGCAGCAGACTGGGAAAGAGAAAGGATAAAAGGACAGACGAAGGTCTCCTAAGCAGCGTTGACCTCCACACCAAGACCAAGATAGCACACACACCACTAACCAGGATGTATGACTTAACATTTGTACAAACTATATTTTAGCATTGACATATGATCCTTAAATTAAGCTGTGTTCACACCCTTGGCATACAGAAGAGAATGTTTAGTGGGACCAGAACTTACGTTTCACCTTCTACTCTCTTTATCTGTTCACTTTTAGGCCACCCAAGCCTCCAGATACTACATGAGCTAAAGTCAGTGGATGCTGCCATTTGTTGCCGCTGCAGCAGGAACCTGGATGCTTCTCCCTGAGCCGCGTGCCTTCAGCTGGGTGCTTCCACAGTCAAGCCCTAATGTCATGCCCATGGCCATGGATGACAGGCATTTGAAGGCATGTGCTTTTTCAACCTGTGTCACAGAGGGAGTCAATATACCAGAGCATCCAGCTCTAAAAGATCAAGGAAACAAGATCCAGATGGAAAGCAACAACGACTGGTTCAGTGGACTTTTCAGACACTGGGGGATACAAAACCTGGCTCTCATCTCTAGTTAAGACTGTTTTGTGGGCTTTGTGTATTGTATTCATTGTGCTGGTTACTGTATCCATTTTGGCTAAATGCCTTCAAAACTATTTGGCAGAAGCCTTCTTTATAGAAAACAAAAAGGAGGGAGAGGTGAGGGCCCAGGGGCCTACCATTGGAACTGTAATACCTGAGGGCAAAGTGACCAAGGTAAAAGAGAGACACCGCTCTGCAATGGTGACGCCCATGGGCGTTTGCAGGCTCATGCTGATGCCGCACGTTTTGCTGGTGTCACCCAGTTCAACTGCTGTATTTTCCTTATATGTACTCCCTCTAGAATGTTCCCCACTCTCTTGCCCCCTATTGGTCCTGGCTTACTGTAATGCTCTGCTGCCGTTCCCCCCCGTATAAAACGCAGTGTCCCCAGCCCCATTTTGTCTCCGTCCCTGGACCCTCTTCAGGGAAAACCACAGTGTTTGGAGTTCCACAAAAAGATCCCTTTAGAGCCTCATTCACCAGCAGTTTAAGCAAGCGTGCTCTCAGCTCTGGGAGTGCAGGTCACTCAGAGAGGCTGGCTGTGGGCAGTCCACCACACAGGAACCGAGTGCACCAGGGAACCTGGCCTCCAATAAAAGACATGAATCCCACAGCCCACCCAAAACAATGCCTTGCATGTCTCTACTTTTTCCTCCTACTCTCATCTCTCTTGTCAGTTTCCCCATTTTCTCTGAGTGGGTACATGGCTTCTCTCTCCTGTCTGCAGGTTCAGCCACACGTGTGACCCTGCAGGAACAGCCTGACCCACAGGGAAGTGCGAGAGAACTCTTTGTCAGGAACTGTAGTGACAGGACACGGGGGAATGGGATCAAACTGCAAGAGGTGGAAGAGATTTGATGATGGGAAGAAGTTCTTTATTGTCAGGGTGCTTGTCCCTGACACAGGGACCAGTGCAGAGAGGCTGTGGATGCCCCATCCCCAGCAACATCCAAGGCCAGGTGGGACAGGGGCCACAGCAACCTGGTGTGCTGGGAGGTTGCTCAGCTTGGAACCCAATGATCTTTAGGGTCCCTTCCAAGCCAAACCATTCAAGGATTTGATCATTCTGCCATCCCCATCTCCCACTGCGCAGCAGCCCTGAAATTTCAGTGACATCACAGCTCCCAGAGGGTTCCAGGTGGAATGTCCAGGGCCTGGAAACGAGCAGAGCAGGCACTTCACTGGCTGCCCAGGGTCAGTTGCTGCTCGATCTGCACTCTGCCGCTCACTGCTGAGTTATTGCTGCTGCCTGGGCTTTTCCTGCTGCCTGCTCTGGAGCACCGATCCCAGCAGGATTTGCACTGCTGTGTCAGCAGAGGTACAGTGCCATCCCAGGCAGGGGGGCTCCTGGCTTGGGCAGGCTGCAGCCATGTGGGAATGGATGGCGTGGGACAGGAAGTCCACTGGGAGATTGTGCTGCCCCTTGTAGAGTGCAAGGCACACAGAGGAGGAGATGGAAGTGGACATGGTGCTGGAGAGGGAGGAGAAGATGGAGGTGGACGAGGAAGATCCTGTTGAGGACATGGAAGTAGAGGAGGAGGACAACATCGAAGACATGGAGGTTGATGAGGAGGATAACACTGAGGACATGGAGGTTGATGAGGATGATGAGGAGGAGCCCATGGTCCTTGAATGAAGATGGAGCCCCACAGGTAAGCCAGGCAGCTGCTTCCCACGCCCTGCCCACAGACACACTGGGTCCCCCGATGCCAGGCTGGGGCTGGGCTGGATGGCCCCGCTCAGGGACACGGTGCCCGCAGGGGGCCTGGATTGTGGTGGCACAAGCACAGCCCTGCCCTGCGCTTGCCTGGGGCCACGCCAGCCCTGCCAGCCCCAACCCAGCCCCTGGGGCCCAGCTCCCAGCCCTGCTGGGCCCAGTGCTGGCAGCTGAGTCCAGCCCTGCTGCTTCCTTTCTTCCAGGACTGATGCAGATGATGGCACAGATGCCACGCCTTTGTAAATATGTTTGAAAGCTTCAAGTTTCTTGTAAATATGTTCACTGCGTTAGAAGATTTCTGTAAATATGTTTTGAAGATCGTTAGTCCATTGGATCCCATGTAAATATCTTCTGTACATTGTGGTTGTTATAAGGATTTTTAAAATGAAACGTTCTGTAAATCAGAGCTTTTGCCAATCTTCGGCAAATAAATACTGTTTCTTTTTAAAGCCTCACTTCTCTTTGCCATTCCTTTGGGCACAGGCAGCGTTTGCACACTTGTGGGTTCCTCTTGATCCGAGTTCACAGGGCTGGAGGTCCCTGGGGGTGCTGGCACAGCCGCCCTGGGGCTGGGGGTCCTTTGCACAGGGGCTCCCACTGACACCACTCCTGGCACTGGGCACTGCTGCTCTTCCTGCCCTGGAGTACAGCGCTGTCCCAAAGAGCTCAGATGTCACCAGCTTTCACCCAGGGGGCTCTCACAGCACTGGCCCCTGCAGCCATGCCACCAAAGCAGGCAGCAAACCTTCAGCCACCCTTCCTGCTGGAGCCACAGGGAATCCTGGGCTCAGAGCAGGCAGCAGGCCACAGGCATGCAAAATCCACCTGCATGCTCTGAAGGCCACCATAGCCTTGGCAACAGGGGCACCTGCATCTGGGCTGCTGCAGGGGCTGAACTTTAAGGCTTGCAGCCTCCAAAGACTCCGGCCTCTGCTTCCCAGCCTGATCTGCACTGCCCTGAACCCGCATTTTTCAAGAGACATAAGCCAAGCCAGGGCATCCTCACCCTGCCCGCATTCCTGCTGCTGGCAGCGGCCACTGGCCCTGGGCCCCACTCGGGTGACAGCTGCAGGGACAGGGCAGGCTGTGCTGGGCAGGGGGCACGGGGCTTTGGGCCCTGTGGCTGCTGCTGCTGCTGCTGGGGGCCATGGGCCCAACAGGGCCCCGAACTCAGCCCCTGCCTGGGCAGCTGTCCCCAAATCCCCACACTCCCTGAGCATCCCCATCACAGCTGCCAGGGGAAATCCCGTGGGCTTCAGGAAAAAATTCCCCAGAGTGACTAAACCAAGGGGTCCAAGGGGAAAGTCAGCAATAGCTGATGTTTACAGCACCTTTAAAAAGGTGGGTGCAGAGCAGGTGAGATCTCCAGGATCACTGGCAGTGCCTGCTCTGCAGGTGAGGCTGTGGGGCTGCTCCCAGTGGGACACAGCACCATGCTCAGGCCAGCCCTCAGCCCCTCACAGCTGATCCCAAGGGGCAGGCTCAGAAAGCAGTTTCAGACCACTTGCTGCAGATATTTCAAAGGACTAAATGTCATTCAAAGAAGCCACCTTGCACATTTAGTTTGGGTGTTTTGGCATGAGAAGCCATGAAGGTGCCTCTGAATGTGCACTCTGGGCACTTCCACTGCCATCCCAAAGGGAACACAAAGGACAGGCCTCTGCTTTCAGCACTACTGAGCTCCTCCCCCAGCAATGGAGTCTCAGGAAGACGCAGGAATTGAGTGCACCAGGGAACCTGGCCTCTAATAAAGGGCATAAATCCAACAGGCCACTAAAGCCAAAGCCTTGCATGTCAATACATTTTTGTCCTTCTCTCATCCCTCATGTCACTTTCCCCAAAACCTACCATTGCACAAATGGTTGAGGCATGCACCCTTAGAGCATCCTAACACCTTTATGCCAGCCTAGATAAGGCTACCAGTCAGGGTGTATTCGTGGTGCTAGTAGTCTCCCAAGTTAATCCCTGACATATACATGAAAAATGACCTTGCATTAAATGTGGGGAAATGAGGCATTTTCAACAGAATTGTAAAAATACAGGCTATTACCAGGGACCTTCTAGGTGTCACAACCACTGTCCTCACTGCCCCCCTCATCCACATGCTTTCCAAAACCAGCAAAACCGGTGGTCTGCAGGAAACCCCACACAGACGCGGGAAGGCCCCACACGATGACACCAAATGCGAGGCCGTCCCGCCCTACTCACCCGTACATCCTTGAGAACCAGCACAGCGACCTCCTCAGATCCATCGGGACAGCTCGATTGCTGCAGAAACTCGACAAAAGACAGCTCTGCCCTGGAATCCAAAGGCAGCAGGTAAGAGCCTTTTCAATTCCAATCCACGATATTTATGTTCACCATATTCCAACAGGCAAATACGGGCCTGAAGAACGGCGCAGAGACATTTTCATTTTAACCAACACCAGGGAAGAGATGGAGACACTCACTATACTATCTGATGTAGCCGCCTTGACATCTTTGCAGCAGATAACTGTCCAGGCTCTATGCTCAGATCCTCCCCATTTCATTCGAAAAGGAACAGTTATAGTCAGAACCTAACTCCTACTGGACATGATCATCACACCAGCTGATCCAATGGTGATGTGGGCACAGATTATGGGCCGAAATAGACCCGTTCTAAACTGTGCTTTGTCATGGAAAGGGAGAAAGAGATGTCTTTCAGGATTATTAGATACAGGACCTGACATCACGATAATTTCCTGCTCTGATTGGCTGAAGGATGGCCCCTGGTTCCAACTGCTGGGGAAATTTTAGCCATCAGGAGAGCCACTACCCACTTCTGGAGTCAAGACACCATCTGCATGGCAGGTCCTGAGGGCACAGTTGCTACAGTAAGATCATTCATCACCCGGGCACCAATAACACTTTGGGGAAGAGACATCTTGTCCCAGTGGGGGACAAGGCTAGAGATCCTATCAACACCTCAGGGTTTCTAGACGGGGCCACTGAGCAGCGCGCCACCCTACAGTTAACCTGGAAGACCAACGATCCCACATGGGTGGATCAGTGGCCCCTCCCAGGCAGAAAGTTAAAGGCCCTGCAGTCCCTCATGCAGGAGCAGCTTTCTGTGGGCCACACTGTACCATCTACTAGCCCCTGGAATACGCCTGTCCTTGTCATACAAAAGCCTGGCAAAGACAAGAAGCGGCTCCTGCAGGACCTTAGGAAAATCAATGAGGTCATTGAGGACATGGGTCCCCTCCTGCCCAGCCTGCCCTCAGCCTCCATGATACCCCAAGATTGATAGACGGTTGTTATAGAACTAAATGACTGATTTGTTGACTCCCCCTTGCACCCTAATGACAAATCTGGTTTGCCTTTTCCATCCCTAAACCGACAAGCACCTTTACAGAGGTACCCGTGGACTGGGTTTCCTCAAGGAATGAAGCAGAGCCCTGCTACTTGTCAATGGCTTGGAGCCCAAATTCCCTTACTCATCTGGAAAAGACATCCTCACACTATCATTTTTCATTATATGGACAATACACTCATTTGAGCAGAAGCTCAAATCATTTTGGACGTTGCAGTAGAAGACGTCATCACTGCAGTACAGGAGAAAGGTTTTGAGATTGCAGCAGATAAAGTCCAAAAGACAGCCCCCTGGAAGTACCTCGGCCTAAAAAGCACAGAGAGAACCATCACACCCCAAACACTGCAAATCAAGACAACCCAAAGACTCTGCGAGGACTCCACAGGCTCTGTGGAAGCATCAGTTGGGTACGTTCACTGCTGGGAATCACTACAGAAGATCTCGCGCCACTGTTCCTGCTGCTCCCTAAACACAGTGAAGAACTCAATTCCCCGTGATCACTGACACCGGCAGAGGAAGCAGCTGTACAAAAGGTACCCCAGGCAATTCAAACTAAACAGGCACACAGATACCACCCTGATTTTCCTTTCTCCCTGGCAATCCTTGGTGTAAGTCCAAAATTCCATGCATTTATGTTTCAGTGGGACTCAACTACCTCAGATCCCCTGACAGAAATTGAATGTGTTTTCAGAGCACACCAACCTACTAAAACTATTACAACCCCACAGAAAGTTACTGCAGAACTGATCAGGAAAGTTAGAGAGCGTCAGTGCTCCCTTGCAGGAACAGACCTTGTGAATATGTACATACTTCTCACTCAAAAACACCTCAGTTGTCTACTTCAAACATCTGAACCACTGCAACATGCCTTAGATAGCTTTTGAACAGGCTAGGATCAGCCATCACTTCCATCATCAAAATATTCCTGTGCTGCTTAGGATCTTTAAAAATACCTGAGACCAGGCAAGATCCACTGTAGCCACCTGCCCAAATTGTCAGGAATATGGCCTTGCTTCTGTCAGAGCTGGAGTCAATCCAAGTGGACGAGAGAGTCTCCACATCTGGCCATCAGACATCACACACTAAGCCGCTTTGGCAGACTAAAATACATCCACGTCTCAATGGATGCCTTTTCCAGTGTGGTTTTTGCCTCTGCCCATGTTGGTGAAAAAATCAAAAGATGCTATAAAACATCACTTTTTAATTTTTTGCACCTTAGCAGTTCCACAGGAAATTAAAACTGATAATGCTCCTGCTTATACCTTGTACTGATTCCAACACGTTTCTGACAACTGGGGTATAAAATATGTGTGACAGGCATACCACACTCCGCCACAGGACAGTCCCGAGTGAAGAGGGCTCACTGATCCATCAAAAGGATCCTTGATCACCTGGGTGGGGAGTCCAGATATTATCTCCCTTTGAGAGACTGGCCAAGGCTCTTTAGGTATTCAACATTTGGAACAACTCATTTATGGAGAAAACTCCCCCAATCATCAGGCATTTTACTAATTCAACTGAAGCCCAATTAAAAGAAAAGCCACCTGCGTTGATCAAAGAACCTAAAGAATCTAAAGAAATTATGGTCCCGTTCCCATTAATTACTTGGGGAAGAAAATACACTTGTGTCTCTCCAGCAGCAAACCCAAGACGGACCCCAGAAAAATCATAAAACCATTTCTGGGAACGGTGAGGCAAACACCAGAGCCACCATCAGAAGAACAGAATGAAAGCCAAAGAGTGAGAGCAGCAGACTGGGAAAGAGAAAGGATAAAAGGACAGACGAAGGTCTCCTAAGCAGCGTTGACCTCCACACCAAGACCAAGATAGCACACACACCACTAACCAGGATGTATGACTTAACATTTGTACAAACTATATTTTAGCATTGACATATGATCCTTAAATTAAGCTGTGTTCACACCCTTGGCATACAGAAGAGAATGTTTAGTGGGACCAGAACTTACGTTTCACCTTCTACTCTCTTTATCTGTTCACTTTTAGGCCACCCAAGCCTCCAGATACTACATGAGCTAAAGTCAGTGGATGCTGCCATTTGTTGCCGCTGCAGCAGGAACCTGGATGCTTCTCCCTGAGCCGCGTGCCTTCAGCTGGGTGCTTCCACAGTCAAGCCCTAATGTCATGCCCATGGCCATGGATGACAGGCATTTGAAGGCATGTGCTTTTTCAACCTGTGTCACAGAGGGAGTCAATATACCAGAGCATCCAGCTCTAAAAGATCAAGGAAACAAGATCCAGATGGAAAGCAACAACGACTGGTTCAGTGGACTTTTCAGACACTGGGGGATACAAAACCTGGCTCTCATCTCTAGTTAAGACTGTTTTGTGGGCTTTGTGTATTGTATTCATTGTGCTGGTTACTGTATCCATTTTGGCTAAATGCCTTCAAAACTATTTGGCAGAAGCCTTCTTTATAGAAAACAAAAAGGAGGGAGAGGTGAGGGCCCAGGGGCCTACCATTGGAACTGTAATACCTGAGGGCAAAGTGACCAAGGTAAAAGAGAGACACCGCTCTGCAATGGTGACGCCCATGGGCGTTTGCAGGCTCATGCTGATGCCGCACGTTTTGCTGGTGTCACCCAGTTCAACTGCTGTATTTTCCTTATATGTACTCCCTCTAGAATGTTCCCCACTCTCTTGCCCCCTATTGGTCCTGGCTTACTGTAATGCTCTGCTGCCGTTCCCCCCCGTATAAAACGCAGTGTCCCCAGCCCCATTTTGTCTCCGTCCCTGGACCCTCTTCAGGGAAAACCACAGTGTTTGGAGTTCCACAAAAAGATCCCTTTAGAGCCTCATTCACCAGCAGTTTAAGCAAGCGTGCTCTCAGCTCTGGGAGTGCAGGTCACTCAGAGAGGCTGGCTGTGGGCAGTCCACCACACAGGAACCGAGTGCACCAGGGAACCTGGCCTCCAATAAAAGACATGAATCCCACAGCCCACCCAAAACAATGCCTTGCATGTCTCTACTTTTTCCTCCTACTCTCATCTCTCTTGTCAGTTTCCCCATTTTCTCTGAGTGGGTACATGGCTTCTCTCTCCTGTCTGCAGGTTCAGCCACACGTGTGACCCTGCAGGAACAGCCTGACCCACAGGGAAGTGCGAGAGAACTCTTTGTCAGGAACTGTAGTGACAGGACACGGGGGAATGGGATCAAACTGCAAGAGGTGGAAGAGATTTGATGATGGGAAGAAGTTCTTTATTGTCAGGGTGCTTGTCCCTGACACAGGGACCAGTGCAGAGAGGCTGTGGATGCCCCATCCCCAGCAACATCCAAGGCCAGGTGGGACAGGGGCCACAGCAACCTGGTGTGCTGGGAGGTTGCTCAGCTTGGAACCCAATGATCTTTAGGGTCCCTTCCAAGCCAAACCATTCAAGGATTTGATCATTCTGCCATCCCCATCTCCCACTGCGCAGCAGCCCTGAAATTTCAGTGACATCACAGCTCCCAGAGGGTTCCAGGTGGAATGTCCAGGGCCTGGAAACGAGCAGAGCAGGCACTTCACTGGCTGCCCAGGGTCAGTTGCTGCTCGATCTGCACTCTGCCGCTCACTGCTGAGTTATTGCTGCTGCCTGGGCTTTTCCTGCTGCCTGCTCTGGAGCACCGATCCCAGCAGGATTTGCACTGCTGTGTCAGCAGAGGTACAGTGCCATCCCAGGCAGGGGGGCTCCTGGCTTGGGCAGGCTGCAGCCATGTGGGAATGGATGGCGTGGGACAGGAAGTCCACTGGGAGATTGTGCTGCCCCTTGTAGAGTGCAAGGCACACAGAGGAGGAGATGGAAGTGGACATGGTGCTGGAGAGGGAGGAGAAGATGGAGGTGGACGAGGAAGATCCTGTTGAGGACATGGAAGTAGAGGAGGAGGACAACATCGAAGACATGGAGGTTGATGAGGAGGATAACACTGAGGACATGGAGGTTGATGAGGATGATGAGGAGGAGCCCATGGTCCTTGAATGAAGATGGAGCCCCACAGGTAAGCCAGGCAGCTGCTTCCCACGCCCTGCCCACAGACACACTGGGTCCCCCGATGCCAGGCTGGGGCTGGGCTGGATGGCCCCGCTCAGGGACACGGTGCCCGCAGGGGGCCTGGATTGTGGTGGCACAAGCACAGCCCTGCCCTGCGCTTGCCTGGGGCCACGCCAGCCCTGCCAGCCCCAACCCAGCCCCTGGGGCCCAGCTCCCAGCCCTGCTGGGCCCAGTGCTGGCAGCTGAGTCCAGCCCTGCTGCTTCCTTTCTTCCAGGACTGATGCAGATGATGGCACAGATGCCACGCCTTTGTAAATATGTTTGAAAGCTTCAAGTTTCTTGTAAATATGTTCACTGCGTTAGAAGATTTCTGTAAATATGTTTTGAAGATCGTTAGTCCATTGGATCCCATGTAAATATCTTCTGTACATTGTGGTTGTTATAAGGATTTTTAAAATGAAACGTTCTGTAAATCAGAGCTTTTGCCAATCTTCGGCAAATAAATACTGTTTCTTTTTAAAGCCTCACTTCTCTTTGCCATTCCTTTGGGCACAGGCAGCGTTTGCACACTTGTGGGTTCCTCTTGATCCGAGTTCACAGGGCTGGAGGTCCCTGGGGGTGCTGGCACAGCCGCCCTGGGGCTGGGGGTCCTTTGCACAGGGGCTCCCACTGACACCACTCCTGGCACTGGGCACTGCTGCTCTTCCTGCCCTGGAGTACAGCGCTGTCCCAAAGAGCTCAGATGTCACCAGCTTTCACCCAGGGGGCTCTCACAGCACTGGCCCCTGCAGCCATGCCACCAAAGCAGGCAGCAAACCTTCAGCCACCCTTCCTGCTGGAGCCACAGGGAATCCTGGGCTCAGAGCAGGCAGCAGGCCACAGGCATGCAAAATCCACCTGCATGCTCTGAAGGCCACCATAGCCTTGGCAACAGGGGCACCTGCATCTGGGCTGCTGCAGGGGCTGAACTTTAAGGCTTGCAGCCTCCAAAGACTCCGGCCTCTGCTTCCCAGCCTGATCTGCACTGCCCTGAACCCGCATTTTTCAAGAGACATAAGCCAAGCCAGGGCATCCTCACCCTGCCCGCATTCCTGCTGCTGGCAGCTGCCACTGGCCCTGGGCCCCACTCGGGTGACAGCTGCAGGGACAGGGCAGGCTGTGCTGGGCAGGGGGCACGGGGCTTTGGGCCCTGTGGCTGCTGCTGCTGCTGCTGCTGCTGGGGGCCATGGGCCCAACAGGGCCCCGAACTCAGCCCCTGCCTGGGCAGCTGCCCCCAAATCCCCACACTCCCGGAGCATCCCCATCACAGCTGCCAGGGGGAAATCCCACGGGCTTCAGGAAAGAAATTCCCCATAGTGACTAAACCAAGGGGTCCAAGGGGAAAGTCAGCACCAGCTGATGTTTACAGCACCTTTAAAAAGGTAGGTGCAGAGCAGGTGAGATCTCCAGGATCACTGGCAGTGCCTGCTCTGCAGGTGAGGCTGTGGGGCTGCTCCCAGTGGGACACAGCACCACGCTCAGGCCAGCCCTCAGCCCCTCACAGCTGATCCCAAGGGGCAGGCTCAGAAAGCAGTTTCAGACCACTTGCTGCAGATATTTCAAAGGACTAAATGTCATTCAAAGAAGCCACCTTGCACATTTAGTTTGGGTGTTTTGGCATGAGAAGCCATGAAGGTGCCTCTGAATGTGCACTCTGGGCACTTCCACTGCCATCCCAAAGGGAACACAAAGGACAGGCCTCTGCTTTCAGCACTACTGAGCTCCTCCCCCAATAATGGAGTCTCAGGAAGTAATAGTTTTGTGGAGGTCCAGGGGCCTACCGCTGGAACTGCAATACCTCAGGGCAAAGACAATGAATTTAAGTGAGACACTCCTCTGAATGCAATGGTCTTGCCCAATGGCTTTTGCAGGCCTATGGGGATTCAACAGGGTTTCTTGCTGTCTTGAATTTCTTTCTTTCCTTATATGTACTCCACCTAGGATGTTCTCACCTCTCTTTTCTCCTGTTGGTCCTGGGTTGCTGCATCTAAGACTTTTATCCCCCATATAAAACCATGTGTTCCCAGCCCCATTTTGTCTCTGGCCCTGGACCCTCTTTAGCACAATCCACAGTGTTTGGAGTTCCACACAAAGACCCCTCTCTTGCCTCATTCATCAGCAGTTTAAGCGAGCCTGCTCCCAGCTCTGGGAGTGCAGGTCTCTCACGGAGGCTGGCTGTGGACACGCCACAACAAGTGGTGCCCAAACAGGGATGTTCTATGAGAATTCCTGAGAGCGACTCCAGTGAAGATCCGGCTGTTCCACCGTCACCGGACAGAAAACGCCTCGAGTCAGCCTCCGCCCTGGAGTGGGACCTGAGTTTTATCAGGGCTTGCTGAAGGCAGCGTCGAAGCCCTCAAGGGGCAGGAGGGCCGGCTCAGGTGGTGAAGCCCATGGGACATTTTGAAACACCTGCATCCAGAGCCGCCAGAGCAGTGAGTTGGGGGACAGCCGCCTGCAGTGCAGGATCCTTGGGTGATATTTTAGTCCTGTGGGTGGGCAACCCTTTACATCAGGGGCAGCTATGGGTAACAAATTATCCAAAGCTGAGAGGGGCATATATGTTCCAGTTAGGGAGGTTCTCCTTTCAGAGGGAAAGACTATTATTAAGGGAAGTTTGGAAGCCTTTTGTTCATTGGCTCTTTAAGGGGTTCCCAGACATTTCTGTTGATTCAGTTCGTCATGGAGCATTTTGGGACTCAGTTAGGGGAACACTCTGGCTTTTGCAAACTCAGGGGGTGGTAAGATTCACAAAATTTTTCCCAATTTTTCACATGATTTATGGAGTTTTCTCAAGGGTTCAAAGTTCTAATATTCAACCCAGAATTTGTGCTCTGCCCCCAGCATTCCTTAACCCACTGATACCAAGATAAGGATGAGACACAGAAACTGCTCTAAAGCACAGACGAGCCACCTGCTCTCTGCCATTTCCACTCCTTCTCTACCCCCTGCCCAGATCTGTACTGATCACACGGGCCTGGATTCTACCCTAACTCATTTTCCTGTATCTCTCCTCCCTGGATTCCCCTCAGATAGCTCACAAATGGAGTTCCTCCACTGGGACGGGATGCCAATGTCAAACCCCCTCCCACCCCCAGCTGTCTCATCAGGTTCTCCCCCTGAGTTGGGTCTCAGCTCTGCGTAAGGTACCCTCCCTGTGTCGGGATCCAGTGCTTCCTTGCCTACTCCCTCTGGCCCTGCCCCTCCAACTCAGCCCCTTGCGGATCTCGCACTGTCAGAGCCGGAAGTGTGAGCAGTGGTAACTGGAAGGCCGCCATCTTGGCTACCAAAGGCCCACAACACCGGGCCTGGCCAGTCACGCCAAGGCCCCTCTCTGCTGCCAGAGACCAAGTTCCCTCTTCTGGAGAGGAGAGGGAAGGTTCATCCCACTTTGAGGATGAGCCAGAGCCTTCTTGGCAGAGGATGTGGAAGCTGGCGGCTGAAGAGGGGGACTGGGAATTGGTAGCTAAAATACAAGCAGCACTGGTGCAGTACCAGAGGGGGGCTAACCCCCGATGGGAAGCTGTCAATCACAGGGAGATGAAAGACCTTTCTAATGCAGCGAAAGACCATGGGAGGGTCTCACCATATTTTAATAATTTGTTAATTGCCGTCTTCGCTGCACATGTTATGGTGCCTCACAATCTTCATTATTTTATGCACATCCTATTTTCTCCCACTGAATTTATTCTGTGGGAAGGAACGGGAGAAAAAAATTAATACAACAACTATTGAAAGACTATACTAGAGAAGGCAGGCGGGCACACCTAACACTAACATCTACCCAGGGAGGAAGATTTCATTAAAGCTGAGAATCAAGTAAGAGACCTTTCCGAGCTCTGTTTGCAGAGGTAAAAGTTGATGCAAAGACAGCTCTCATGCAGACACCCAATGGAACAACACCTACTCTAGATTTCACAGACATTCTGCAGGGACCTGGGGAATCCATTCTAAAATTTATTGACCGCCTTACACAAGCAATAGAGAAACAAGTTGAACGTCCAAAAGTCAGGAAGGTATCACTTTCGAAACTTGCTGAAACAAATGCTAACAACACCTGAAATATATTTTACCCTCTCCACCCCTCATCCCAAAACCTAACATTGCACAAAGGGTTGAGGCATGCACACTTAAGGCATCCTTACACCATGATGCCAGCCTAGCTAAGGCTTCAGATAGGGGTGTAGTAGAGGTGCTAGTAGCCTCCCAAGTTATTCCCTGAAATACAAAAGAAAAAGAACATGGCTTTAAGTGTAGGGAGATGAGGCATTTTCAACAGAATTGTAAAAATACAGGCTATTACCAGGGACCTTCTAGGTGTCACAGCCACTGTCCTCACTGCCCCCTTGTCCACATGCTTAACAACACCAGCAAAACCGGAGGTCTGAAGAAAACCCCATGCAGATGCGGGAAGGCCCCATACGATGATACCAAATGTGAGGCCGTCCCACCCGACTCACCCATACATCCCTGAGAACCAGCACAGCGACCTTCTCAGATCCATCGGGACAGCTCGATTGCTGCAGAAACTTGACAGAAGACAGCTCTGCCCTGGAATCCAAAGGCAGCAGGTAAGAGCCTTTTCAATTCCAATCCACGATATTTATGTTCACCAAATTCCAACAGGCAAATACGGGCCCGAAGAACGGCGCAGAGACATTTTCATTTTAACCAACACCAGGGAAGAGATGGAGACACTCACTATACTATCTGATGTAGCCGCCTTGACATCTTTGCAGCAGATAACTGTCCAGGCTCTATGCTCAGATCCTCCCCTTTTCATTCGAAAAGGAACAGTTATAGCCAGAACCTAATTCCTACTGGACATGATCACCACACCAGGTGATCCAATGGTGATGTGGGCACAGATTATGGGCCGAAATAGACCCGTTCTAAACTGTGCTTTGTCATGGAAAGGGAGAAAGAGATGTCTTTCAGGATTATTAGATACAGGACCTGACATCACGATAATTTCCTGCTCTGATTGGCTGAAGGATGGCCCCTGGTTCCAACTGCTGGGGAAATTTTAGCCATCAGGAGAGCCACTACCCACTTCTGGAGTCAAGACACCATCTGCATGGCAGGTCCTGAAGGCACAGTTGCTACAGTAAGATCATTCATCACCTGGGCAATAACACTTTGGGGAAGAGACCTCTTGTCCCAGTGGGGGACAAGGCTAGAGATCCTATCAACACCTCAGGGTTTCTAGATGGAGCCACTGAGCAGCGCGCCACCCTTCAGTTAACCTGGAAGACCAACGACCCCACATGGGTGGATCAGTGGCCCCTCCCAGGCAGAAAGTTAAAGGCCCTGCAGTCCCTCGTGTAGGAGCAGCTTTCTGTGGGCCACACTGTACCATCTACTAGCACCTGGAATGCGCCTGTCCTTGTCATACAAAAGCCTGGCACAGACAAGAAGCGGCTCCTGCAGGACCTTAGGGAAATCAATGAGGTCATTGAGGACGTGGGTCCCCTCCTGCCCAGCCTGCCCTCAGCCTCCATGATACCCCAAGATTGATAGACGGTTTTTATAGAACTAAATGACTGATTTGTTGACTCCCCCTTGCACCCTAATGACAAATCTGGTTTGCCTTTTCCATCCCTAAACCAACAAGCACCTTTACAGAGGTACCAGTGGACCGGGTTTCCTCAAGGAATGAAGCAGAGCCCTGCTATTTGTCAATGGCTTGGAGCCCAAATTCCCTTACCCATCAAGAAAAGACATCCTCACACTATCATTTTTCATTATATGGATGATACACTCATTTGAGCAGAAGCTCAAATCATTTTGGACGTTGCAGTAGAAGACGTCATCACTGCAGTACAGGAGAAAGGTTTTGAGATTGCAGCAGATAAAGTCCAAAAGACAGCCCCCTGGAAGTACCTTGGCCTAAAAAGCACAGAGAGAACCATCACACCCCAAACACTGCAAATCAAGGACAACCCAAAGACTCTGTGAGGACTCCACAGGCTCTGTGGAAGCATCAGTTGGGTACGTTCACTGCTGGGAATCACCACAGAAGATCTCGCGCCACTGTTCCTCCTGCTCCTTAAACACAGTGAAGAACTCAATTCCCCGTGATCACTGACACCGGCAGAGGAAGCAGCTGTACAAAAGGTACCCCAGGTGATTCAAACTAAACAGGCACACAGATACCACCCTGATTTTCCTTTCTCCCTGGCAATCCTTGGTGCAAGTCCAAAATTCCATGCATTTATGTTTCAGTGGGACTCAACTACCTCAGATCCCCTGACAGAAATTGAATGTGTTTTCAGAGCACACCAACCTACTAAAACTATTACAACCCCACAGAAAGTTACTGCAGAACTGATCAGGAAAGCTAGAGAGCGTCAGTGCTCCCTTGCAGGAACAGACCTTGTGAATATGTACATACTTCTCACTCAAAAACACCTCAGTTGTCTACTTCAAACATCTGAACCACTGCAACACGCCTTAGATAGCTTTTGAAGAGGCTAGGATCAGCCATCACTTCCATCATCAAAATATTCCTGTGCTGCTTACGATCTTTAAAATTACCTGAGACCAGGCAAGATCCACTGTAGCCACCTGCCCAAATTGTCAGGAACATGGCCTTGCTTCTGTCAGAGCTGGAGTCAATCCAAGTGGACGAGAGAGTCTCCAAATCTGGCCATCAGACATCACACACTAAGCCGCTTTGGCAGACTAAAATACATCCACGTCTTAATGGATGCCTTTTCCAGTGCGCTTTTTGCCTCTGCCCATGTTGGTGAAAAAATCAAAAGATGCTATAAAACATCACTTTTTAATTTTTTGCACCTTAGCAGTTCCACAGGAAATTAAAACTGATAATGCTCCTGCTTATACCTTGTACCGATTCCAACACGTTTCTGACCACTGGGGTATAAAATATGTGACAGGCATACCACACTCCGCCACAGGACAGTCCCGAGTGAAGAGGGCTCACTGATCCATCAAAAGGATCCTTGATCACCTGGGTGGGGAGTCCAGATATTATCTCCCTTTGAGAGACTGGCCAAGGCTCTTTAGGTATTCAACATTTGGAACAACTCATTTATGGAGAAAACTCACCCAATCATCAGGCATTTTACTAATTCAACTGAAGCCCAATTAAAAGAAAAGCCACCTGCATTGATCAAAGAACCTAAAGAATCTAAAGAAATTAGATTCTTAGGCCCCTTCCCATTAATTAGGCCCCTTCCCATTAATTACTTGGGGAAGAAAATACACTTGTGTCTCTCCAGCAGCAAAACCAAGACGGACCCCAGAAAAATCATAAAACCATTTCTGGAAACGGCGAGGCAAACACCAGAGCTACCATCAGAAGAACAGAATGAAAGCCAAAGAGTGAGAGCAACAGCCTGGGAAAGAGAAAGGATAAAAGGACAGACGAATATCTCCTAAGCAGCGTTGACCACCCACACCAAGACCAAGATAGCACACACACCACTAACCAGGATATATGACTTAACATTTGTACATACTATATTTTAGCATTGACATATGATCCTTCTAATAAGCTGTGTTCACACCCTTGGCATACAGAAGAGAATGTTTAGTGGGACCAGAACTTACATTTCACCTTCTACTCTCTTTATCTGTTCACTTTTAGGCCACCCAAGCCTCCAGATACTACATGAGCTAAAGTCAGAGGATGCTGCCGTTTGTTGCCGCTGCAGCAGGAATCTGGATGCTCCTCCCTGAGCCGTGTGCCTTCAGCTGGGTGCTTCCACAGTCAAGCCCTAATTTCATGCCCATGGCCATGGCTGACAGGCATTTGAAGGCATGTGCTTTTTCAACCTGTGTCACAGAGGGAGTCAATATACCAGAGCATCCAGCTGCTAAAAGATCAAGGAAACAAGATCCAGATTGAAAGCAACAACAACTGGTTCAGTGGACTTTTCAGACACTGGGGGATCAAAACCTGGCTCTCATCTCTAGTTAAGACTGTTGACGGAAGGGAACCAGGACATCATTTTGATCATCACAGGCTCAATTTTATTGATCAGTACGGCGGGTTAAATACAGTTAATAATGAGCTTCATACATATTGCAAAAGTTGAGCTCAGGATTGGTCAGCTTACATATCAGCACCTACGCCTACTTCTACATTCCTATGGTTCTACTTTTGATACTTTCTACATATTCTTAGGATGTGTTCAGGACTAATCTCAACTCCCTATCCTCATGTTGCAGCAAGGTCACTGCTGACTCTTCCTTTTAGCTTGCTGACTGCTGACTTTTCTCCTTCGGTTTAACCAGTGGCATTATATCAGTGTGGCCTTTCTCAGCTAACCAATTATTAATAATGCTCTCCACATTTCCCCCGTTTTCTTCTTGTGCAAGGAGATTAGTTTGCCATGTTTTTGCTATTGTACGGCTGACCATGTTTTGGATACAGTTAAAGATACAAGGCAAAACAAGCAAAAACAGTAAAATTACACCCAGCAATCCTATAGCATAGATCACAAGGTTCCTCAGCCACGGTCCGAGTCCCAGGCCTTTAAGCCATTCGTCAATTCCTAAACCGTCTTCTTCCTTAAGTTTGTGAAGTCCCTGTTGTAACTCTTTTATCTTAGTGTGAATGGACACTGAATGATCAGACAGATTCATGCAACACATTCCCTCGAACTCTTCACATCCATGCCCTTGTGCTAAGAGCAAAAAATCTACAGCAGCTCTATTTTGCAAAACAGCATGGTTAACACTTTGCACATCTGCAGTTAGCATGTCTAGAATTTGTGATGTCTTGTTCAGCTCATTCTTTGCCCAGCATCCTAGTTGTTTTGCTAAATTCATAGCTTTATTGGCAGATCCTCCTGGTAAGATAGTTGAAACCACCACCTGTTTGAATGTGCCCCAAAACCGTGGATCTCCTATCTTGCTGCAGTCTAAGTCATGTATGCTACGTTTTCTCCTGTTTGAATTTTGACTCAGCTGCATTAGCAAGGACACATTAGGATGAAACAGTGACAATTTTCCCAAAAAACAGGGTCCACCCTGTGGTTTAGCTGGTATACCATTCCATGCCCTGTCTCCACAAATCAAAAATATTCCTGTGGGTAATTTCATTGGTGCTGTGATATTTGTGCTGTTACATTGACTGTAATGCTGTGGAGAGAATTCACTCACATTCAGGGATGAATCTAGGATGGCCCATCTTTCTTTAGGTTGGTTTAAATTCTGAGCATCCGAAAGTTTGAAGCTAAACCATCCACTAGCTGTAGTGTTAGATATGCTGGCATTTGTACTTCCAAAAAGATCCAATTCCTCAGGAGGAGAGTGCAAAGAGGTGTTAAGTGATTGGATTAGTAAGCATTGACGATAGCCATCACTCTGACCTGCAGTATACCCTTGTTGCACCGGCAATGTGATGTTTGACATGTTAGACATAGATAAGGTTTGATTGTTTATCAAACTGCAAAATTCTCCCGGAGACCACACCGGAAGTCCCACCAGGCATGTTCGAAATGGGTTAGTGACTCCTCCAAGACTAAGACAAAGTGATGATTGGTTAGTTTGATTAGCAAGCGTTACCCATAAATTTTCCCTTGGTTGACTAAAGTGTGTTACTCCTACTGCTTCACTTGCTACAGCATTGAGCAGTATAACAAAAACAAACCTCATTTTTCTTTCTGCTTACTTTGCTTCTCCTTTTCTTCCTTCTGCTTACGTTGTTTTTTCTTTCTTCGCTGTCTTTTCCCTGGTTTGCTAGATTGTCTATTGTAAGGCTGAGTCAATTCTTGAATATACTGATCTAATTCTAAATCAGCATCCTTGCTCACAAGTATAGCACGAGGTAAGTTTGAAGGCAAATCAGCTTTGCAGCGATCTGCTATGATGCGTGAGGCTTTAGTAATTTCAAATATTCTAAGGTTTTCCTGTAACTTCCACCTAAGATATGCTATAATCACTTGTTCTGCACTCTCAAAGAGCTGTAATCCTGTCCGTCCTGGCAGGCCAGTACTTTGTTCAAGAGCTCTAACCCAGATATGATTTCGAATCCACTTTCCAAAACAAGATGTACACCATAAATATCCCAATGACTTCTGTGAATACCAATAAACCTGATTACAATCTGCACAATGCAAAGCTACCCATGCATAGCATTTATCTTTATCCTTTTTGCAAACATAACAAGGAAGCGAATGTAAGTAAGGACCAGTATAAAATTGTGTATCTTCAACCCAAAGCAACCAATTCAATGGTGGTGATCGCAAAGCCTCTTCAGCCTTTTTACTATATGAGGCTAACAGCTCAAGGTCTTTCTTTAACACAAGGTGTATCTTATTTCGTAATCGTAGTTCTTGTTCGTTATCCTCCTCAACAACTATATCCTCCCGAGGGTCCCACAACAGTAAAATTGTTCTAATCATAGAATATTAATTAGCAATCACTGATACCCCTATTCAAATGAGACCGTTCCCTTTTTTGCCTTCTTTTTCTTATCTGTCTTCAATCTTGCTGCTCCTAATTTCACTGGTCTTGCCACTTTCAAACTTAAATTTTTCAACTTATCAATGCAGCAATCTAATGCTCTATCAGGATCCCCTTGGAAGGGTCCTACAACTGAATGCTGTGTTAAAGGCACTAATTTCCTACACCTTATAGAAACTATACGTGATTTACTTTGAACCTTAACTCTATTTACAATACATTGTATTTCCCATCGATAATAAGCAAGAACCTTCTGTTCAGGAGACTCATAAAGATTTAAAGCTATATATGCGTTTTGTCCCGTTTGTCTCCTTAATTCATCTTGCCAGCCTTTTCCCCACGTATGCTCGTGTTCACAAGTATGACACCACAAATCCCGTAATAATGATTGTTCTATCCAAAAAGTTCTTTTACAACTCCCACAACGTAGAGCTATCCAGGCAGCACAATGTGAATTGTGACAGTCAAGGCAATGTAGTTTCGCTGGATCTGTTAAATGAAAAGTTGATAATGAGTCAATGAAACCAATCAACTCCTGGGCTGTCCGGTAGTGACGTGTCAGTGCTCTGTCCACCGCTTCCGAGTACCCCTTCAATTGAAACAGTAGTGGCTGTAGGACTAGAAGCAGTTTCTTCCCCAGTCACTCCCTGTCCTCCTCCGTAAGGCGACTCACCAGAGGCTGCATCAAAAACAGGTTTAGTCCACATAGCAGGCACCCACAAAGGCCCTGTAGGTGAGGAAACACAAAGATACCCCCGACCCCAATATAATACCTTTGCAGGTTTTTCCCATAATCCTGAACTTGGGTTCTTATACTTAACCCAGACCTCTGTTTCCTTAGTATTTTCCTGACCTGACCTCGGATGAGGTTTCATTGCAGGGGGGGTATCATCTTCCCCAAAAATGCATAAATGATTAATCACATACAAAACCTTAGCCAAACATGCTTGTGGATCTGTCAAATCTTGATGTTTTTCAATATACTGCTTAAGGGTACCGTTTGCTCTTTCCACTATTGCCTGTCCAGTAGAAGAGTGTGGAATACCTGTCACGTGCTTAACAGACCACTGATTCAAAAATTTCCGGACCCTAGCACTTACATAACCTCGACCATTATCTGTTTTGATACTCTTTGGAACTCCCATAACAGCGAAACAACTTAACAGAAGTCTGATAACCTGTATAGCTTTCTGTCCTGCCTGAGCCGTAGCCCATATGTAATGACTATATGTGTCTATGGTGACGTGCACATGCTTGACTTTACCGAATCTAGCTACGTGTGTAACATCCATTTGCCATATCTCATTTATTTTTAAACCTCGAGGATTAACCCCAATGCCTAGACCTATCCCACCATTATGATAACTACATGTTGGACATGCTCTGACAATGGCCTTGGCTTCTGACAAACTCAGCTCAAAGTGTTTTGCCAAACCTCTTGCATTTTGATGATATCTACTATGTGCTTCTCTGGCCAATGTGTGCTTGTCAATAGGACAAGAATTATCAATGGGTAGGGTAACCAATTTATCTGCACGTTCATTCCCTTCTCCTAAACCTTCAGACCACTTATGACTCCTAATATGAATCACAGAATATGCTGCCTTTCTTTCTCGTAAAGCCTTCCTTAACTGTATCAGTAACTCATACAATCGTTTATTGTTCACTTCCTTAATTGCTGCTTCCTCTATTCGTTTGACTACTCCTGCAACATACATAGAGTCTGTGACCACATTTAAAGGCTCCTGTAAGTTGGACACCGCCCATACTACTGCTAACAATTCCAAAGTTTGTAAGCTATCTGCAGGGTCTGCTGTGAGGAGTTGATGCTTCCATTGTCCTTTTTCTTGCCAGGTAACAGCAGCACGCCTTGATTTCTTTCCTGCATCTGTAAAAACTGTAATAGCTCCTTCTATGGGGTTTTCTTCTCTTAAAGGTCGAGTAATCCAGTTCCATTCTGTCATCCATTGCAAAACTCTAGGCACTAATTTACTAGTCTCTACTTTAGCAGGTGACATCAATAATGCTTCTTGTAAATTCTTTGAATTTATCAAGTACCAGTCCAAGGTTTCTTTTTCCATAGGCAATCTAATAGTAGCAGGTTCTCTACCATCCACTTCAAGAATTCTGAGACGCCCCTTTTTGATTAATGCAGCCAATTGTTCAATTTTTGAAGATATTGTTTTCTTATGCTGTAGTGGCGGTGATAACCATTCCAACACCCGTATCTCCCCCGTTTTCTTTTGCAACTGAGAGAGAGCACCAAGCAAGTGGCAAGGGCTATTCCAAATAGTAAGGTCAATGGGGTGGTCGAGTTGTCGACGAGACACATACCCTTGCTGTACACAGTTACTAATTTGCTGCAAAGCAAGATGGTGCTCCTTTGTCAGGTGTACAGGAGTAGTAGGGTCCACGCCTCTTAACTAAGGCCGTAGGGCTTCTAATAAGTGATTTGGTATTCCCACAATAGGCTTCAGCCACTGTAAGTCTCCCAGCAACTTCTGTGCATCATGTAGAGTTTTAATGTCCAATTGTAATTCCAATTTTTGTGGTATCACTATTTGATCCGTCAAAGTCCATCCCAAATATTTCCAGGGCTTTGTAGTCTGAATTTTCTCTGCAGCAATAACAAGTGAATATGCAGCAAGAGTATTTTTAATGGTGGTAATCTGTAAAGAGGAGAATGGCTGTTGCTGTGCAAACAAAATATCGTCCATGTAATGATATATTATAGTTGCTGGCCATTTACGACGTAGTGGCTGTAATGCTGCATCAACATAAAGCTGACATAAAGTGGGAGAGTTGCGCATGCCCTGCGGAAGAGATGTCCATTCAAATCTTTTATCTGGTTCCCCACGATTTATTGCTGGTAAAGTAAAAGCAAATCTCTTCATGTCATCAGGATGCAGGCCAATAGTGAAAAAACAATCCTTTAGGTCAATAATTAAAAGTGGCCAGTGTTCTGGAATCATAGCTGGATTTGGAAGACCAGGCTGTAAGGCCCCCATAGGTTCCATTTGGTCATTTACAGCCCTCAAATCATGTATCAAACGATATTTCCCTGATTTCTTTTTGATTACAAAAATAGGTGTATTCCAAGGGCTTGTGGACAGTCGCAGGTGTCCCTTTGTATATTGTTCCTGTACCAATTCATGGGCATGCATAAGACTCTCCCCTTTTAATGGCCATTGCTTAACCATCACCGGTGTATCCGTTTTCCAGGTGAGTGGAATGGGGAAAGTCCAAGCAATGGCAATTACCCCAAAGGGTGCTGATTAGTTAACACCACTCCCAATTGTGTTAAAATGTCCCTTCCAATTAAACAGGAAACTGTAGGAGGCAGTTGAACAATTGAAAACACAGCAGATATTTGTTGATTCTCAATGCACACAGACAAAGACAGCGACCTGCTTGCCAATGTAAATCCTCCCACTCCTGTGAGCATGTTTGATGAAGGAAATAGAGGCCAATGTTGTGGCCAGGCTTCTGGAGAAATGATGCTAGTATCTGCTCCTGTATCCAATAATCCATAAAGGGTTATGCTTTGATGCCCATAGGTAATTTCAACCTTTTGTTTTGGTCTATTTTGTAAATCCACAGTTAAAAGTGTAACACCGGTAGAGCCAAAACCTTTTTCATCCCGTGCTTGCCCAGTAAATGATTGTATTCCTGATGTCATTTGTGACAGTGGTACCAATTGTGCAATGCGTTGTCCTTTTGTAATTTTAATCCGAGGATAAAGGGTGTAAGCCATAATTTGTATTTCCCCAGTAAAGTCCGCATCGATAACACCAGGCAAAACAAATAATCCCAACATAGTTATAGAGGAACGTCCCAGCAATAATGCTCCACATGTTTGTCCATTTAGTATAAGAGGACCCTTTATTCCAGTGGGTATCCTCTCAGGCCGGTTCGTCATTAGTGTGACGTCTACTGCTGCTGATAAGTCCAGGCCGAGGCTCCCGGTTGTTGCGGGTTGCAGACAGGAGGCGGCAGCGATGTCACGGCAGCTGCTGGTGTCTCCGATGTCACGGCGGCAACTTGTGTCTGGGCGCGGCCCCCATGATTCGTGCTCTGCAAATGGTTTCCCGACCGGCGCCTACAAGCCGTAGTGTTGTGGGAGCTGGATCGGCAGTGTTGACACCATACGCCAGTTGCTCGGCACGTTCGTCGTGTATGTCCTTCGTTGCCGCATCGGTAACACTTGAGGAATGGCTTCGAGCCCCCTTGAGTGAATGCCAGAGAGCCATTTCGGAGAGGAGCAAGAGCAGCTAGCACCTGATTTTGGGTGGACTCTGCTTGCTTTTGCAACCCCAATCCTAATTCCTTTAAGGCTTCTGCTATAAATGCCTGTGAAGCTGTTGGCATTAATGCCATTCGCTCTAATGCTTCCTCAATAGTCCAATTTGCCCCTAAAGTAGCTAACACTCTCTGGGTTGCTGGATTGCTATTTTGCAAGGCACACTGCTTCAATAGCGCCCCCTTCATGTAATCTGCCACACCAGCCCGATCTATAGCAGTAGCTGCTCTATCTATAAAATTTCCAAATGATTCTTCCCTTCCTTGCTTAATACCCATATAAGCGGGTAACCCTCCTGGCTCTTTAACCATATCTATTGCAGCACGCACCAACCTCATAGACTCTCTAAGTTTATCAGCTCCCGATATCATCTGTGCCTCTGTACGCAAATATGCCCCTAAGCCCATCAGCTCCTCTACTGTCACCCCATGTAATGGGTCTCCCTGGGCTCGTTGTACAGCAACCAATTCATTTACCAACGCGTGCCAATGGGCATTAAATAATAACTGCTGATGCTGAGTAAATATCAACCGAACTATTCCTCTTAAATCATTAGGACATAAAACCTGAGTATTAAAAAGATAATCTAACATTGGCTTAACAGGTTCACTTTTTACTCCAAACTGACTAACCGTAGAACGTAGCTAACAGCTTCCAATCTAAGGGAGTATATTCTGCTATATTATGCGTAAGGTTCCCCTGTGCATCATACTGTGGTGTGTATGTAACTGGACATGCAAGACTAGAAGCTATTTCCACCGCCTCACCATCCCCCATTTGCATTACTTCTTTCGCCAAAGCAGCCCAAGCTTCCCTCCTCTGTTTAGCCATCTCCCCCCATGGATCATGGTGTGCCCCTGGGATGGGATCTGGCCCTTTAAGGGTGCTATGCTGCTGGCGCTTCGGTGCAGACACCGAGGTTTCGCGCGGGGGGGGCAGTGAAGCAGGGGCTGGCTCGTGCGGGGGAAGCGGGAGCCCCCCCTCCCCCGCTGGAGCTGACAGTGAAACCGGAGCCGGCTCAAGCGGAGCCTGCCTGCGGGGGGGAACCAGCCCCCCCGCTGGAGCCGCCTCGGGCGGGGAAATGGGCCCCTCCCCCACCGAAGCTGTAACCGGAGCCGGCTCACTGAGGGGAAGCGGCGGAGGCAAGGCTGGCGGCGGAGGCGAAGCTGGCTTGCCCCTCCCCCCACCATCCGACTCGCCCTCCCCCTCTGACAGGAAAGGTGCAGACGGTTCCACTGCGCCTATAGAGAAATCCTCCACACCACTTTGCTGGGGACTCTTAGGCATAAGTACTTTAGTTACAGAGGGTGCCAGGGGATCATCTTCACGACCATACCCTATATTCCTCTTATGAGCTTCTGTTGCCCTTTCTGCTGCCTTTCTCTCAGAGACCTGCTGAAGTAACGTGTTATACACCACCCGCCATAACTTCCCGAATTTCTTTGCTGACTTATCATCATCTAGTACTGTATCCCACAATATTTCCCCAAACTTTCTCCACTCTGATAACTCATGAACTGTATGAGGATTAGAAAAGATACCCTTAGCATGGCCATAAGCTAATAACCCTGGTAACTCCTTTTTTAAATCTATCCCTTTTATCCCACGCCGCTCTAAATAGGCGGTAAATAAATCATATGCCGCTTGCCTATCCATACCTATTAATCAGCGCGCGCTGTTGCAGCTCTCCAGGCTCCGGCGGACACGTATTGGCTTAAGTCACAGTTGTGAACCTTAAGGGTGCTTCAAATTCCGGCACCGTCCCGGCTGCTGGGACCCAAACCCAACTTCCTCGACCGTGGCGTAATCCCTTTTTCTTTTAATCCGAGAAAAAGGGCAGAGATTCGGTTATGCCCGCATTCTCCACCATTTGTCGACGGAAGGGAACCAGGACATCATTTTGATCATCACAGGCTCAATTTTATTGATCAGTACGGCGGGTTAAATACAGTTAATAATGAGCTTCATACATATTGCAAAAGTTGAGCTCAGGATTGGTCAGCTTGCATATCAGCACCTACGCCTACTTCTACATTCCTATGGTTCTACTTTTGATACTTTCTACATATTCTTAGGATGTATTCAGGACTAATCTCAACTCCCTATCCTCATGTTGCAGCAAGGTCGCTGCTGACTCTTCCTTTCAGCTTGCTGACTGCTGACTTTTCTCCTTCGGCTTAACCAGTGGCATTATATCAGTGTGGCCTTTCTCAGCTAACCAATTATTAATAATATTCTCCACAGTCAGGTGTAGTAGATAGGGTCAGGCACTCGGAAAATCTCGTGATGTCACGGAAAGCAGCAGGATTCCTCTCCCCCTAACGCCTAGTGATAAAGGATCACCCAAAAATGTAGTCCCCCCTAACATTAGTAACTTTCGACTCCTTACGAACCAATTACAGTAAGGTAAGACCCCCCCACGTAGAGAAAAACTTTCCCAGTATAAAACCCGACGAGACGGGACAATAAAGGTCTTCAACCGTCCACCATACTGGTGTCTGTGTGTGTTCTTGGCCCGAGTGACCCTGGAGACTTTGGGTCGCCGTGCCGTTTCCTCAGAACCAGGTCGCCTCGCCTTGCATCAGAAGGCAACAAGTGGTGCCAGAACCCAGGATCGAACCAGTGCCCGGGGAACAGGGATCGCCTGGACAGAGGACGGCAGCTGTAGCGGCAGGTCCGACTACAGCGGACGGGACGCCCTCGAATCATGGAAATTTTGGCAAAGGTCCTAAGTCAGGCTCATGAGCAATGGGGAATTAAAGGTGAGCTCAGGAATTCTGATCTTGCTATTGCAAGGCTCCTAGAGCTCGGGACGATCGGACGTCCGGTAAATATATTATATTGGGAAGCGCGGGTGAAGTGCACTGCCGCCTCAGCGGAGGACTCTTAAGTCCTTAGGCAGTGGTAAAAACCTCAAAGCGTGGGGGAAAGTAGAAGAGGCCCTACGCAAGACGTTAGAAGAACAGGAGACGAGGAAAGCCGCATGTACACGTTTATTAGCTACACCAAAGCTGGGGGTGGGGGCCGCGACACAAACCGCCTCTGAGAGCGATCGGATTGAAGGCGGGAACATGCGGGGGCCGGGCGCATTCCACCCCTTCCTGAGCCCGAGCCCAGACCCCCCGGAGCCCCTAGGGGACCCCCCGGATCACCCAGGGGACCCCCCGACCCTCCCACGTAGCCCGCCGTGTCCCGGCCCCCCCGCGGAGCCATCCAAAAAATCCGTGGTTTCTCTATCCGTCCCTTCCCCGCCGGTCGCCGATCCGGCGCAGGAGGCAGAGCAGCGTGCGCGATGCTATTGGCAGGGACTCACGGAGAAGGTGCGGAACGCGACCGGATTGTTGGACCCCGCCGGGATCGGTAAAAATTCGCCCCCGCCATGTGCGCTTAATGGCACCTAACCGCATGGCGAGGGCGGAAGAGAAGAGGGGGAAAAGGGCGGAAATGCAGTCAGCCTGCTTATCATCGCATGCGCGGGCGAGGGGGGAGGAGGGGCGGCACTTGCGGTGGAGCGTAAGACAAATCAGAGCACTCTATTCAAATTAGGTCCTTATAGGGCAAGCATCTCCCCCAGCAGGAGGCGGGGGGACCCCAGGGGGAGGGAGCAGCACCACCCCCGAAGGGAGGAGCGGGGTCGAAGCCGAACAAAACGGCACGGAGCGCCACAAGTGTACCGGCAGTCAGCTTCCGCCTCAGAGCCAAGTAACAGCTGCTCAGACAGCTCGGAAGAGCCGACCGAGTCCGGCTGGGACTCGGAAACCGAGAGAGCAGAATTAATGCGGTTTCGAGCGAAACTGAAGAAAGCTTTAAACAATATCGGGAAACAATCGCAACACAAACTCACCGATTAGGGAAAAATAAAAGCAGCTTGTGGGGACTGGGCACCGGCAGCCTCCATGCATGCTTTCCCGGTGGGGGTTGCCAGAGCGCGGGGGAATCAACAAAGGGCATATACCCCGGTTAACCCAAAAGAAGCCAAAGCAATTTCAGAAATAGGGATCAACTCAGCTGTAGTACCCACTCTTGAGGACGACCTTTCTAGCAATAACGATCTGCTCACTTTTGATATTAAGCAAATAAGCCGCATGCTTTTTGATGGGGAGGGGCGGATTGTATCTAAGCAGGAGTGGCAGGATGACCGTGTTAGCCCGGGCTTCTGGGGAAGGGCAGCAACTCAGCGAGCTGTCCCCAGCCGGCACAGCTTTCCCTGGCAGCACCCTCGCTCCAAGCACGCCCGAGAGGGATCTGTAGGAGCTGCGGGAAGACACCTCGCTAGGGACTGTAGATCTCGGTCCTGGGGAAACGGGAGAGGGAGGGGGGCGCAGGCCACACTCAGCCTCCTCCCGCTGTGAATGCGAGACGGCCCATCTACGCCAACCCCCAGTTGGGCAGGGGACCCTCATACCCCATGCCCCCACAGGGAGCAGTCAATTTCGCATCCCCGCCAGCAGCACAATGGCAGAGTTATGCAGCACCATCGGTACCCTCGCACCCCCCACCGCCACAGGCCACGCCGGTGTCAGAGGGCCAGCAGGAGGTGCCCCAGAGCAGGATCCCTGGGTGGCCTTGGCCATGAGAATAGGGAAGGAGCCCCTGATGGTGTGGGGGACATGCCGCCTTTATGGCAGTCAGGATCCCCACATCATAGGGCTCCAGTTTTGGGTGGACACGGGATCAGACTGCACGATTTTTCCCCAAGCACATTGGCCTGGACATTGGCAATTTAAAGAAGTCCCTCCAGTGAACAGAGTGGGAGGGCAGTCCCGGGCATGGAAAAGCACCCAGCTGGTGGCTTTAACACTTCACACAAAAAAGGGACCAGGAGTGTCAACATCAGTAGCAGCCCTAATGGTGCAAGAAGCACTCTCCTCGCGACAGGGCACCATGTCAGTCAATCACATCAACAGCCACGACCCAGTCAAAGGCCACTTCCAGATCGCCAACAACAAAGCGGACGCCGCAGCGAAAGGCGTCTGGACGTTGCAGGAAGCCCTGAAAAAGGCCCAGATTGAGGAGCAGAGAAAGGCAGAGCTGGAGGATGAGAAGGACCACGGGAGAGACGTGGATGAGGAGCTGCAGAAGGGGAAGCAGAAGCTGCTGCAGCGAGCGACAAGGATGAAGCTGGACAAGGAGGAAGATGTGGGGGAACTGAACGCGCTGTTCCTCAGTGCCAAGTGCAACATGATCTGGGACAAGCAAGTCCTGGAGAAGCAGATGATCCTCGAGGAACTGGCGGTGGAAGAGAAGCACCTGAACAAGATGATGGAAATGGAGCGGGAGAAGGGCATGGAGGTCCAGGAGGAGCTGGAGCACCAGAGGAAGCAGGAGCTGATGAGAGCCCGACAGGGCATTGTGAAACAGATGGAGCAGAATGTAGAGGAGCGGGCATTGAGGGCTGAGGAGCTGTACCAGGAGGGCCAGAGGCAGCTGGAGTGACTGGAGCAGATGAAAAAGGGAGGATCAGAAGGCCTGGGAGCAGAAACAGGAGCAGGGGGCCCACAGGTGGTAATTAGAAACAAGCTAGGCGAATGGGAACGGGGCTGGAGGTTGATGCTCACGGGGCGAGGGTACACAGCTGTCAAAAAGGACGGCAAATTAGGTGGTGTCCACTTAAGTCAATTAAGCCGGACCTCCATAGCAAGCAGAATGAGACTGATGAGAGTTGTGAGTTTCTGTTTACAGGACATGCTCGTGGGACGTCCTCGTGACGCGTACATCCCCGTTCCAGAGGAAAGTGACAGACCACCAAGCCGCCAGGCAGCGCCTGAGAGACTCGCACGGGTGGAACCCAAGCGTCAACGGTGTTTCTGTGTGATTTTGCTGTTGGGGCTTGTTGCCAGAGGGCAAGCCAGCCCAGATCACTACCCCCATCGGCCATTCAGGTGGGTCATGCGACACCTTAGTAGCGACAAGGTGCTCAAAGAAATCACCACACCGAACGCCCCATCCTTCATGCTCCGCATCACCGACCTGTTTCCAGGATGACCAAAGGTAGACCCCCATCCCCACACCCCACACACATGTACCTATCCTACTGGTGCCAAGCTTCAAACCCTGGGAAAAGCTACTGCAATCACCCAGGGTGGGGACATTGTGGGCACTGGGGCTGCGAAACCATTCTCACAGATGCCAGACCGTCGGGGCCTGGGTGGGATCCACAAGAGCCTGAAAAATTCTTACAGTTCACCTGGGCACCCATCGGCTGCAAAACACCCGTCTTCCTCCAGGGAAGTTTTTATCGAAACCGTCATAAAATCCCCAAATTTCGAAAATGTACAGGCTACAACATGACAGTTTTGCAGCCAGATCACCCTAGCTGGGCAATAGGCAGAGCGTGGACAGTAGTCCTTCAAGGGTCAAAAGAGAGAGTGAATGTGCGAATTATTAGGCTCCAACCGTCAGCACCCCGAGCGGTCAGACCCAACAAAGTGATTAAAAGCATGCCAAAAGGGAGAAACGCGACCCACCCCAAAGCCTTGCCCACAAGGGTCGCTGATATCCCGATCGGCCATGTAGAAGCCTTTCAGATAGACCGCTCAGCCAGGTCAGATTTAGATCCAATCCTTCGTATGTTAGAAGCTACCTTCCTATCCCTGAACGAAACTAACCCTAACCTAACCAAATCCTGTTGGCTTTGTTACGATGTCGAACCTCTCTTTTACGAAGGAGTCGCTTTAAACACTCCCTTCAGTTACTCCACAGCAGATGCACCCAACCAATGTAGATGGGACACCCTCCCGCAAAGGAATCACCCTGAGTCAAGTCACAGGCCAGGGCAGATGCTTTGGCAATGCAACCCTAGCTAGGCGGAAAGGCAACGTCTGCACCGAAGTTGTCAAACCCGACAGGAAAAACAATAAGCGGGTAATCCCATCCACATCTGGGATGTGGGTTTGCCAGCGATCTGGAGTGAGTCCCTGTGTGTTCCTTCCCAAATTCGATGACTCTAACGACTTTTGTGTCCAAGTTCTGATTGTTCCTAGGGTCCTGTACCACGCAGATGAAGAAGTGTATCGCCATTTCGAGGAACCCTGTCGGCTCCACAAAAGAGAAATAGTAACAGGTATAACTATCGCGATGCTGCTGGGCCCAGGAGCAGCCGGAATGGCTACAGGAGTCTCAGCCTTGGCAACCCAGCACCAAGGACTGTCACAGCTGCAGGCAACGATTGACGAGGAACTGTGGAAGATCGAGAAATCCATCTCCTTTCTAGAGGAGTCAGTCTTCTCACTCTCCGAAGTAGTCTTGCAGAACAGGCGAGGACTGGACCTCCTGTTCATGCAGCAAGGAGGCCTGTGTGCCGCCTTGAAAGAGGAGTGCTGCTTCTATGCGAACCACATGGGAGTCGTTAGAGACTCCATGACAGAACTCCAAAACAGACTGGCTCAGAAAGACAGGGAAGCCCAACAGGGTTGGTTCGAGTCCTGGTTCAATTGACCACCATGGCTGACCACCCTAATTTCTACCCTAATAGGTCCATTGGCATTGCTGCTTTTAGCTGTCACCTTCAGAACATGCCTGCTGAACAAGCTAGTCTCATTCGTTCAGACCCGCCTAGAATGGGACAACATCCTGTTCATAGGCCGGCAATTTACCGCTGTGAATTCGACCAGGGAACACTGCCAGTCACAAGATTTTCTACCCAGGTTCACCAAACTCCTTTCTTTGTCAACAACCCCATGCCTCATCTCAGTACCTATGTATATGACTACTTCGTTCATTTGTAAAACAGGGGGGGGATGTGTAGTAGATAGGGTTAGGCGCTCGGAAAATCTCGCGATGTCACGGAAAGCAGCAGGATTCCTCTCCCCCTAACGCCTAGTGATAAAGGATCACCCAAAAATGTAGTCCCCCCTAACATTAGTAACTTTCAACTCCTTACTAAACAATTACAGTAAGGTAAGACCCCCCCCACGTAGAGATAAAACTTTCCCAGTATAAAACCCGAAGAGACGAGACAATAAAGGTCTTGAACCGTCCACCATACTGGTGTCTGTGTGTGTTCTTGGCCCGAGTGACCCTGGAGAGTTTGGGTCGCCGTGCCGTTTCCTCAGAACCAGGTCGCCTCGCCTTGCATCAGAAGGCAACAGTCAGGCTAATGCAGAACACTGAAACAATGAGCAGGTAGGTCAGGCTGCAAAGATAGAGGTGCCAAAGATAAACCTAGACTGGGAACATAAAGGAGAGTAATTCCTAGCTCGATGGGCCCATGATGCCTTAGGCCACCAGGACAGAGATGCCACCTATAAATGGGCATGAGACCGAGGGGTGAGTCTAACCATGGACAGTATTTCTCAGGTTATCCATGACTGTGAGACGTGTGCTGCAATCAAGCAGGCCAAGCAAGTGAAGCCCCTCTGGTATGGTGGGCGGTGGTCCAAGTACCAGTATGGGGAGGCCTGGCAGATTGACTCCATCACACTGCCCCAGACACGCCAGAGCAAGCGCTATGTGCTGACCCTGGTGGAAGCCACCACTGGATGGTTGGAAACCTACCCTGTGTCTCATGCTACGGCCCGAAACACCATCCTGGGCCTTGAAAAGCAAGTTCTGTGGAGACATGGTGTGGGAGGATCTTTGTCCATTTGTCCAGGTGTCCATGGGGTTGGGTTTCTTACCTACGTACAGGCAGTCATTTGGTGACAGGGGGACTCCCACCTAGAATGTTAAGAGCGTATCGTCTATGCTTTCCATAGCCATGCAAAGGTTGTCTGGCTTTAATGACTTTGCCAAAGTGACCCAGATGTTTTGTTTTGGCTGAGGGATGATCCAGCTGGTGGTCTCTTGGATACAGATGAGGGTGCTGATAAAGACGATGGCAATGATGGCACTGGTACTGCTGCGGGGTGCCCTGGAGGGTATCACAGGAAGAATCATACTTCTTCTTTCCCACTGGGTAGTTTTCACTTGTGGATGGTAAAACCACACATTAGTTGACTTATTTTAAGACATTCTTAAATATTCTTAAGTTCTCCCTATAGCTCTTACCAGCTCCTCCCAATCACTCCCTTCTCTTTTTTAAGGGAAGTTTGAGGCAGGGAAAAAGGAGTAGTTTCAAGAGGGGAAAGAGGGAGGGGTAAGGATAAAGGGTCACTGGTAGAGGGATGGAAAAGTGATAGGTGTGTCTGCATTTGAGGTTGACATGGACATTATCAGTGGGATATATCTACGTGTGATGAGTGTCCTTGCCACAATGTTTGGATATGTGAATTTCTTTTTTCTTCATCTCCAAGAGAAAGCTGCTTCTGTGGCATGGTGGGAGAGGGAGCTGACTTTGTGTTCATTCAAGGGGTCGTCTTCAGATCTGTGGTCTACATAGGGACTGATAAATCTTCTGGGAATCCACCGGGGTCCTGTATCTGTAGAAACACAAGCATATTCTGTCACCCACATAATAAGAGGCTATGGCCCTTCAACAATTTTAGATTCATGATTCTGGTCAAGTACTGGAGGTCTTTCTTTGAGGTGTGTGTACATGTTGTTATGAAAGTGCCTTAAGACAGGGGGGTTTGGTTCTTTTTGAGAGCAATTTGTGAAAGGTATATGACATTAGAATTAATGAAATTTGAATAACGTAAAGTACTTTGCACAGTCTCTCCTGTATAGAGAGAGCCAGGGGCTATGTACAAATCACAAACAGCAAAGGCACTGCTGTGGAACGTGCCTTGAGCTGTTTTATTTTTCAGCATCAGTCTCATTACATGGTTGTGACAATGCAAAGATGCCAGCAGCTCACATCCCAAGCAGCTGACCAAGAACTTAATAGTACAACTTAATTTATAAGTTTTTTAACCAATCCCACAAAGCAAAAGCATATTGACAGCAGTTTTATCCAACCACTATAAGCACATGTACCTTTGGTAAAACCAACGCTTGCTTATTTTGAATACAATACCTGCTTGTAAGCTTTAAAACACAATGCACAGAGCTCCATTATTAAGCTTCAAACTTCCTAATATCTTGCCAGAAAAACTTTTCTGTATCTTAGGGAGTTATTCTAGACAAGCGTTAAGACACAGACCATTGTTCTATTTCTCCTTGCTTTTCTACTTTTTAAATAATTTTTCTGCTGACCTATCTCATGGCTGCTGCTTAGCTCTAATCACAGTTCTGCTGTCTCTGAGGCCTGCCTTTTGCAGCTTCCCCAAAACCCTCTGATTTTGTGGATTCCCACACTGAACACAAGTTCAGCTATTTTAAATCAAATGCTCACTGATTTAGATAATATTAGACATGGCACACTGCAAAATAGAGCTGCTATAGATTTTTTGCTGTTAGCACATGGGCACAGGTGTGAAAATTTTGAAGGAATGTGTTTTATGAACCTACTCTCTTCGATTCACAGGAAACTCAAACAACTAGAAGACAACATGAAGAAATTGACTGTGAATGATTGGGGCTTGGATGAATGCTTTGAGGGATGGGGAATAACTGGATGATTGAAAGATACCTTAAAGTGAGCTATGTTATTACTAGTAGTTATTATTATATTGCTTTGTATTATTCCACACATAGTGAAATTGGTGACCCAGTTGGTAGAAAATACTGTAAAAAGGGTTTGGCTGGTGGAAGAAGAAGAAGAAGAAGGGGGAATTGTAGCAATGTATCTGAACAACTTGGGCCACACTGTGCACCAGCCATATTGCTTGTAGTCATTCTTATCAGAGCCTTCTGGAATTCATCAAGGTTACTAAGACATAAACTGTGCTAAATGAAGAAAGAAAAGGCTGAGAAACAGAATACCAAGTCCACAAGAACTCGATAACAGAGTGCTGTGAACCACCTGAACTGAAACCAGTCACATACTCTGAGAAGTGCGTGCAGAACACAAGGATAAGAGAGAGGTTCCAATGAAGAAGAGCGTGATCAGTGTATGCAGTAGGGTTAGAATGTATAAATAGGTGCATAATGTAAACAATAAATGGCTTCTGCTTAATCATACTGGTTAGTAGTATGGGAGCCCTGTTTGCCTGGGAAGGAGGGTGGATTCTTTTCCATAAAAAGGAAAGCACTAAGCCAGGAGCAGGAGACAAGTGACCCTTGCAGGCCTGGGGCCTCATTGCCTCCTTGTCCCTGCTCAGCAGCCTGGCAGGGGCTGCCCCATGCTCCTGCCCTTGCCATTGCACATCCCCACATGCCAGTGCCCATCCCAGCAAGAGACCTGAGCATGGAGGGAGGGACAGCATCTGCCTGGCCAGGGGCTGGGGCTCAGGCCTTGGCCCTTGGCATTCCTCAAACACATCCAGCTTTGCTCAGCACCACAGACACCTTGGCCTTGTTTGTCCCCAGCTGTCATCACTGCCTCCAGTGTTCTGCTCTAACTGGAACATGGGGACACTCTCTCAGTCCTGTCCCTCAGTGGGACCCATTAAAACTTTAAGAAAATTTGGAGTCTAAATTTAAATCTGAGTTGCTGAGAAGTTTTTTGAGCACTCTCTCAGGGACTGAGTCTGATGTAAACAACACCAAATCCCCTAGAGGCTCATTAAAGTCCTTGTCCTCTGTCTGTGCTGCTGAGCTTTAAAGGAACAGCTCTTGCCAGCACCAGCTCCTCTCCCAGCCCAGCAGGGCTGAGGGCTCTGCCTGCAGGCACTGAGGGGACAGGAGCCAGGCAGAGACAGGCTGAAGGCAATCAGGATTGGGAAGACATTGAGCTGAGACTTCACTTGGGGAAAGATCTTCACAGCCCTCTGCATGGTGAGTGTGTGGGTGCAGGGCAATGTCCCCTGTGCTCCTGGAGGGATCTCCTGAAGCCAGCACACCCCACAGCCTGGGGGATGTGTCAGGAGGACTCTCCCAGTTTCTCTGGGGCACAGGAGGAGGGGGAGGAGGATGTGCTGCAGATTGGGGCTGCCCTGGGCACCGTCAGAGGGACAGGGCAGGACGGCTCCTGCTGCCAGGGACGGCTGCAGGGGCTGAAGCTGGGGCTGCAGCCAGGGCTGCCCAGGGCTGTCCTGCAGAGCAGCTCCTGCAGCCCTCAGGGCTCTTGGCCAGCCCAGGGCATGTGCCACCTGCCAGGGGCAGCTCTCAGCCTGCCTGGCAGCTTCCCATGGATGCTGCAGGGGAGAAGTTGGGGGTGGAAGGAGCCACCCCCATCAGGGCAGATTCCTCCTGCTGTGGAGATGGTGCTGCATGGCCAGGGCTGCTCTCAGCTTTCTCCTAAAGGGAAGGGAAAGGGGCTGTCAGCTTTGGCTGTGTCACTGAGACTCCTGCACTGTCAGCCTGGGCGTCAGCAGATGGGCCTCAGATCTCCCTCAGAAACGGCCTCCTCAGCCTCCTCTCCCTACAGACAGCAGCAGCAGCACCTTGTTTTGCAGCATCTCTGTTTGTCTGGCCTGCCCTTAAGGCCCTGCTGCCAGGGAGATGCCCCTGGGCAGTGCCCTGTGCTGGGAGGGGTCTGCAGGGCAGAGCTGAGTCCCCAGGGCTGGGCTGGGCTCTGGCAGCAATGGCAGGGACAAGGCTTGGGTAAAGAAAAACAGCTCTCAATAGGCACAACTCCAGGCAGCAGAGAGCCAGACCAATCCTTTACATCCCTCCATGTCCCGCTGCATAGGGAGAGAGAGAAGAGTTGGAGAGATTGATTTTGAAACTGGAGTCTTCAAAAAAAGCCAAATTATTGTTAAGTGCAGTTTTAAATTGGTACATCTTGTACTAGAGCGAGGGGAAATGAGCAAAGGGCCCAGCAGGTCTGAGTGCACTGGGGCACAGGGAGCCCTGTTTTCCATCTGGCCTCCCCAGTGTTCAGCATGAGAGCAATGCTAAGAACAAGACTTCTGTCCCTTCTAAAAAGCACACAGTTACTTTGTAGCCCAAAGCTACACTGAAAAAAAAAAGGTAAATGAAATTTCCCCAGAGAAAGAGAAGCAATTTTGAGTGCCTGTGCAAGAAAATAGCATAGGATGTACTCAAGGTACTTTGTCCAAATTGTCAATGTTGTCTTTGAACAGCTCAAAATGTCCAGAATGAAGGAATGTCCAACAGCAGCTCCATCAGGCACTTCCTCCTGCTGGCATTGGCAGACACGCGGCAGCTGCGGCTCCTGCACTTCTGCCTCTTGCTGGGCATCTCCCTGGCTGCCCTCCTGGGCAACGGCCTCATCATCAGCGCCGTAGCCTGCGGCCACCACCTGCACACGCCCATGTTCTTCTTCCTGCTCAACCTGGCCCTCAGCGACCTGGGCTCCATCTGCACCACTGTCCCCAAAGCCATGCACAATTCCTTCTGGGACACCAGAGACATCTCCTACTCAGGATGTGCTGCTCAGGTGTTTTTCTTTGCCTTCTTCATGTCAGCAGAGTTTTCTCTCCTGACCGTAATGTGCTACGACCGCTACGTGTCCATCTGCAAACCCCTGCACTACGGGACCCTCCTGGGCAGCAGAGCTTGTGCCCACATGGCAGCAGCTGCCTGGGCCAGTGCCTTTCTCTATTCACTGCTGCACACAGCCAATACATTTTCCTTGCCCCTGTACCATGGCAATGCCCTGGGCCAGTTCTTCTGTGAAATCCCACAGATCCTCACACTCTCCTGCTCCAAATCCTACCTCAGGGAACTTGGGCTTCTTGTGCTAAGTGCTCTTCTATTTTTTGCTTGCTTTGTGTTCATTGTTTTCTCCTATGTGCAGATCTTCAGGGCTGTGCTGAGGATCCCCTCTGAGCAGGGACGGAACAAAGCCTTCTCCACCTGCCTCCCTGACCTGGCTGTACTCTCCCTGTTCCTCAGCACTGGCTTTTTTGCCTACCTGAAGCCCCCCTCCTTCTCTTCCCCATCCCTGGATCTGGCCCTGTCAGTTCTGTACTCGGTGGTGCCTCCAGCCCTGAACCCCCTCATCTACAGCCTGAGGAACCAGGAGCTCAAGGATGCCTTGGTAACTGCAACTTTAGAAGCAATAAATTCTCTTTTCTGCTACAGAGCCTTCAGAATATAACTCTTTGCACTCTCAGCCTTTTTTTCCCCTGTTTGTCCATTCTTTGCTATGGTAACTTTTTCTTTTGTTGTAGTGTTTCTATCAAAATACTGTAGTATTACTCTTAGCTTTCTACATGAACATCTACATTTCTTTTGAAATAAAAATACTTGCAAGTAGTTTGTTCCCTTGGTGTTTAAATAAAAGCAAGTGTCTGCCTGACTTGTCTGTCCAAGGCATTTCCTCAGCCCTTCTCTGTCTCTGAAGGGGCAGTGCCTGTGAGCAGAGGTGGCAGGAAGAGACTCCCAGCACAGCAGCACAGCCAGGGACAATGGCCCTGCCTCTTCCCACATCTGCTCTGCCCAACTCCACGCTGTCCTTGCCAGCCCTGCTGTGGCTGTAAGGCCGGAGTGCTCTGGCAGCTTGGTCACTGTCCTGCTGCATGTCCCTGCTGTGGCCAAAGGCAGGGCCAGGCCATGGGCACTGCTGGGACACAGCTGGGCTCCAGCACAGCAGCTCCAGCAGCAAAGGGCATCTCCTGAGGGCAGGGCAGGGAGGCTTCGCTCCCCTCCAGAGCTGCTGTAAGCAATGTGCTCCAGGAATGCCCTGGCACAGCAAAGCCCAGGGCCTGGGGCAGGAGGGGAGTGTGCAGGGGGGGCTCACAGCAGTGTCCTGGCACAGCCAGAGCTCCTGGCATGGACCTGAGGCTGCAGCAGAGCAGGACCTGGGCTGTGTCTTTGTTCTGGGACAGCCTGGGAAGGTGCCCCAGGGCAATTGTCCCACACCAGCCCCTGCAACCACCATTGCCAGCACTGGCCTCTCCCCACCTGCAGGAGGTTGTTTGTCCCTGCAGGGAGGGACACCAAGTGACCAGGCCAGCAGGCCATGTTTGCTCTGTGCTGAGATCTCAGCAGTGCATAGTGTGTGTGTGGGGAGATGAACCCCAGCGACAAAAAACACCATCAGCAGCACCCGGGGATGGCACAATTCCAGTGGCACAAACAGGGCCTTGAGGCCACTTCACTCTGAGAGTAATGTCCTCTGGGAAAACACCTGAATTCTTTGCTGGGTTGTGGTTAGGACTGCATGGAGAGAAATATCCCAGGCAGGGAGGCTCCAGGGAAAAATGCTCAGGGCAGCCATGGACTGCACAGAGAGACATTGGATAGAGTGAGGATCTGTGGGGAGAAATCAGAGCTGCCTCCCTTCTGAACCAGCCCGAGGACCTGGACAGGGCTGTGCTGTGTTCTGGGCACTGACCTGGAACTGAGGGATGTGGAAAAGGCCTTTGGTGTCAGGGCTGTTGAGAAGGCTGGGCAGCGTCACTGTGGGACCTGTCTCAAACCCTTGGAAAGGCCAGAGCCATCCCAGAGGGTCCTGGGCACTTGGGAAGGGCAGACATGGAACCACTCTGCACACAGGGCAGGGAGGGGGACTGGGAGAGTCACAGCCTGCTCAGGCTCAGAAGGGAAGGGGATGTGGCAAATCCTCCTGCAGCCATTCCAGGCACTGGCAGGACAGGGCAGGGACTGCAGAACCCACATGGGAGGGAACAGAAGAGAATGTTGTGTGCCCAGAGTTCAGCCAGGCCTGGGACAGGGTCTGCTGTCGTCTCCTCAGAGCCAGACTGGAGAGAGCTGGGCTGAAGGAGTGGAACATGGGCTGGGTGGGAATTTGGCTGAACAATGAGGGTCAAATGTCATCCATGGTACAGAGTCCTCTTGGCAGCCACGCCCTGGTGACACCCCTCAGTGACCAGCCCTTGGCCGCCACTGTGGAATATTTCTATTGTCTCTACAATGCCAGTTAAATATACTTTCAATTCCTTTGTGGATGCTGCCAAATTGCAGGGACTGAACTGATGTGTGACTGACACTCAACTCATCTAGTTAATGGTGACTGCAAAATGTATCTGGGCAAGATGACTGAGTTGGGTAAATTTATCTTGCCATCAGGCGCCAAGCAAGCCACAAGAAAGGGCAGAAAAAACTAATGCATCAGAGTAAAGTCAGTTCAGTAGGGAAAAACCCAAACCCAACCAAAACCTAAAAACCCCAAACCTAATCAAAAAAACCCAAAGCAAGATCCACCCACAACAACACAAAAACCCCAGAAATAAACCAACCACAAAAAGAAAAAGGCCACAAAGAGAAGAAAAGCAAATTCACAGGAAATCTCCTATCAGCAGAAAATATTTAACCGCCTTGTGGCAGGAGAGGATTCTGCATGTCTAGGTGCTGTTTTGAAAGAAATATGTCTGAAAAAAGAAATTTATCCCCTACCCCCCTTGGCCCCCCACTTTTCTCAGTTGATTGCTGATCATGGTGTGATATGGAGTGGAACATCCCTTGGGTCAGTCCAGCCCAGCTGTCCCATCCCTGTCCCCCAGGAACACTTGCCAACCCCAGGCCCATAGGTTGGGGGGTCGCAGACGCCTCATGCGGGGCAAGCCCTGAGAAAGGGACAGGAGAACAGAACAACACAGCCTTGGAGAAACTGATTGAGGATGTACCTCTGGCAAACAGAAGTCACAAAAAATCAGGCAGGATGCCAGCTCTGCTCTGCAAGGCTGACAAAGCAGAAGTTATGGAGAACAATAATATTGCCCTTACTCAAAAAGAGGGTTCAAGGAACAGCCACCTAAAAAGGGCACTGGATGTTGAAGACAAAACCCAAAGAACCATAAAAGGATTTGTGATAAGGTGTGCAACTACGTCAAATAAACTCAAAGGAAGTGGGGATAGCTAATGGATACATAATCAGTGTGTGTGATAAAAACTCTGTTCATTCATAGCTTAATGCACTCCAATGGAGGGAGGATGGCCCAAGTGACCACCATGCTGTAATGAAGAATGCCTGCTTTCAAATACTCCAAACTCTGTTCAGAAGTTTCTATCCAGTGGGTTTCAGTATCAGTGGTTTCCTTGACTCCCTTATGCCCCACAGTTTCACAATGGTCCCTTGGTTCCATGAGGCCCTGCTGTAGAACAATGGATCCTTGGTTCCATTGGGTTCCGTATTCTCAAAATGCTCTCCTTGGTTCCATGAGGCCTTGGTGTGTCACAACAGCCCCTCTGTTCCATCAACTGCCAGAGTGTCACCCTGGTCTCTTGGATCTGCAGGGTTACAATGGACAATTGGTCACAAGCAGCCCTGCTGTGTCACCATGAATATTTGGTTCCATGGAGTCCCACAGTGTCACAATGGCCCCTTGGCTACATGAGGTTCCACAGCATCACCATGATCTCCTTGGATCTGCAGTATCTCCATGGATCATTGGTTCCATGTGGCCCTGCTGTGTCACAGTGGTTCCTTGGTTCCATGAAGCCCCACTGCATAGCAATGGAATCTTGTTCCCGTCAGGTTCTGTACTGTCACCATGGTTTCCTTGGTTCTGGACTGTAACAATGGACCCTTGGTCCCATGAGGTTCCATGATGTCACAATGGTCTCCTTGGTTCCACAAGGACTTGCATTGTCACAATGGACCCACCTTTCCAGGAGCTTCCATGGTGTCTCCGTGGTCTCCTCAGATCCAGATTGTCACAATGGACAACTGGCTCCATGGGCCCTCCTGTGTCACAAAAAACCCTCAGTGCCATGAGGTTCTGTGGTGTCACAATGGTCTGCCTGGTTCAACAAGGCCCTGGAGTGTCACAATGGCTGCTTGGTTCTGTGAGCTTTCATAGCATCAACAATGGCCTCCTTGTTTCTGCAGTGTCACAAAGGATCCTGGTTCCACGAGGTCCCTAAATGTCAGTGGTCTCCTGGGTTCCATGTGGCCCTGCTGTATCAACACAGCCCCTTGGTTCCATGAGTTTCTGTACTGTCAGAATTGGTTCCTTTGTTCCAATGAGGCCCTGCTGTGCCACAATGGACCCTGGGTTCCATGAAGTTCTTCAGTGTCAGAATGGCCCCCTGGATCCATGATGTCCCACAGTGTCACCATGGTGTCCTTGGATCCACAGTGCCATAATGGGCCATTGCTGCAGCCGGAATAGCTACTAATAAAGCCCAGGGTAGGGAAGCAAAAAGGGCCTTTGCATGGTACCCACAGATGTTTAATTCAGCCGTGCAGCGAGATGTTCAGGGTCACAAGACAGGACTCCCGGGGGGAGTCCAGGTTTCTGTATCTCCAGAGGAAGGGGCTGATCAGTGCCATGGGGGCAGTACAAAGATGGGGCCAATGGGGGAATGGGGAGGGAGGGGCTGAGGGACAGAGAACAAGAGGAAGGAGCCAATGGGGTCGCACAGCTTTTGAGGGAAGCTTCTTGTGTCTCCCTAACCCAGGGAATGCCTCTCAGGGTCTCCACAGCAGCAGAATGTCAAAAAGGCCCCTTGGTTCTTGTGGGCTCCTCAGGATCCCAGTGGCCCCTTGGCTGCATGAGGCCCAGCTGTGTCACACTGGCCCCTTGCTTCCACTGGGTCCCACAGCGTCACAATTGTCCCCCCTTAGATCCATGAGGCCCCGCAATGTCACAATGGACCTTTGGTTCCATGAGTCCCACACTGTTCCAAGAATTCTTAGTTCCATGGGGCCCTGTAGTGTCGCAATGGTCCCTTTGTTCCGTGGTTCCACACAGTGCCAAATTTTCCCTTTGGCCCAACAGGGGCTCATAGTGTCACAATGGACTCCTTGGTTCTATAGGGACACAAAGTGCCACAATGACTCTTTGGTTTCACAAGGCTTCAAAGTGTAAAAATGGCCTCCATGGTTTCATGCAGCCATACTAGGTTAAAATGGACTTTTGTTTCCATGATGCACCACAGTGTGACAGTGGTCAGCTTGGTTGTGCACTGTAAGAATGCCCCATTGGTCACTCAGAGCCCCACAGGGTCACTATTGTGCCCTTGGTTCCATGAGGGCTTGCGGTGTCACAATGCCCTTTGGTTCCATGAGGTCCCATGTGTCATAATGATCTCCATGGTTCCATGAGGCTTCGCTGTGGCTCAATGGCCCCCTTGGTTCCATGATGTCCCATAGCAGAGCAATGGTCGCCTTGGTTCCATGGTGTCAGAATGGCCCCTTTGTCCCATGGAGCCCCACAGTGTCACTGTGATCCCCTTGATTCCATGAGGCCCTGCAGTGTCATGGTGGCTCCTTGGCTCCATGAGGCAAAGCAGAATCAGAATGGCCCCTTTGTCCCATGGAGCCCCACAGTGTCACTGTGATCCCCTTGATTCCATGAGGCACTGTAGTGTCGTGGAGGCCTCTTGGCTCCATGAGGCAAAGCAGAATCAGAATGGCCCCTTGGTTCCATGGAGCACCATAGTCCTGTTGGTTCCACAGGGCCCTGCAGTGTAACAAGGGACCTTTGGTTCCATGAGGTTCCTCAGTGTCTCAGTGGCCCCTTGGCTCCAGGTGGCCCTGCTGTGTCACAGTGCCAGGTGGTTCCATGAGGTCCCACAGTGTCCAAGTGGTCTCCTTGGCTCTGGGAAGCCCCACAGAGCCACAATGGACCCTTGGTTCCAGGAGGCCTTGCTGTGTCCCAATGGACTTTTGGTTCCATGGGGTTCCACTGCATAACATGATCCCCTTGATTCCAGAAGGTTCTGCAGTGTCACAATGGACCATTGGTAACATGCAGCCCCACACTGTCACAATGACCCCATGGCTCCATGAGCTTCCACACTGTCATCAATGGTCTCCTTGGTTCCACAAGACCTTGCTCTTATACAATGGACATTTGGTTCCATGGGGCTCCACTGCATCAAAATGGACCCTTTGTTCCATGGGGTTCCACAGTGTCACAGCGAGGCCCTTGGATCTGTCAGCCTCTGCTGTCACCAAGTGTCCAAAATATCAGAATAAGGCTCCTTAACACTAATTTGCTATTTCAGAGGGTATCATTTATTCAGGCCTGAGGTCCAGCACGGGATAACTCCTAACTTACATGAATATGGAATTCTACCAGTGTGTTACCTATATAAAGTCCCTAAATGTGAATTACAATTTACCCACTTCCATAAAACCCACCCCAAGTTCCCCGATTCACTCCTTGATTTCTACATTCCTGCCCTCTTGAGGCAGATGTCTTCTTGTTCTCTTCCACCATCCTTGCTGAGAAAGCAGCCCCTGCATGCCTTGTTCCTGTGCTGAAAGTTCACAGGCAGGGTAAGCATGGAATGAACCATTTTGGTATCAGCCCCAGGCTTTGTGTGGGCAGGCAGAGGCAGGCAGGAGGCAGAGCTGTCAGCAAAGGAAGGGGCCAGCCAGGTGGGGCAGCCGGGGGATGCCGACAGCCTGCAGGGACAGAGGCGCAGGGCAGGGACACCGTGGGACAGCCTGGGCTGCACAGGGCACAGGCATGGGCAGCAGCTGCAAGACAGCCCTGCCAGAGCCAACTTGGGCAGCACTTTGGCCATGGCTGCTGGGCCTGGGCCTGAGGCAGGAGCAGGAGACAAGTGACCCTTGCAGGCCTGGGGCCTCATTGCCTCCTTGTCCCTGCTCAGCAGCCTGGCAGGGGCCGCCCCATGCTCCTGCCCTTGCCATTGCACATCCCCACATGCCAGTGCCCATCCAGCAAGAGCCCTGAGCAAGGAGGGAGGGACAGCATCTGCCTGGCCAGGGGCTGGGGCTCAGGCCTTGGCCCTTTGCATTCCTCAAACACATCCAGCTTTGCTCAGCACCAGAGACACCTTGTCCTTGTTTGTCCCCAGCTGTCATCACTGCCTCCAGTGTTCTGCTCTAACTGGAACCTGGGGACACTTTCTCAGTCCTGTCCCTCAGCGGGACCCATTAAAACTTTAAGAAAATTTGGAGTCTAAATTTTAATTTGAGTTGTTGAGAAGTTTTTTGAAGACACTCTCAGGGACTGAGTCTGATGTAAACAACACAAAAGCCCTGAGAGGGTTATTAAAGTTTTCCTAGTCCACTTATGGAGAAAGATTTCAAAGAACTTGTAAAAAATACGCATTCCTATTTTAAAGGATGTATTTTATTTTATTTCTCTTTCCATCAGAGGTGATTGCAGCATTCTGTGATTGATATTGACCCAGGGTCTGTCCTCAGCAGCTCTGGCCTGCTCACAGAAGCTGTGCCTGGAGCTCTGACCCAGTGTGGACAACCTTGCTCCACATTGCCCAGCCCCATCCTGTCTGTCCTCACTCCCCTGGGCCCTGCTGTACTTCCAGAGCTGGCTGCACTCAGCCTAAGAGGGCTTTTCACTTTTTGGGGATTTTTTGAAGCAATTTGAACCTCCCGACTTTCCCCACTGCAAACAGACACACTGCTTAGGTGCGTGCCAGCCCCAGCTGCCACCAAAGCCACTGCAGAGCTGCCCTGGGCCAGCTGTGAGGGTGGATCATCAGCCCAAGCTGCACTGGGCCACTGCAAGGGGCTGTGGCCATGGGCACTGCACTGACCCCCCTGCTGGGTTTGGCTGCCACGGCCACCGAGAGAAATTAAACTGTCCTTGGAAACACTGGGAAGGACTGGGACATACTGGGGAACACTGGGAACGCTGTGGGAGACACTGGAACATACTGGGAGTGACACTGGGGGATACTGGGAGAACCTGGGGACACTGGGGCAATTGCAGAGATGACTGGGGACACTGGGGTACCTGTGGATGTCACTGTGAGGAACTGGGAACGACTGGGAATGAACTCGGGTGTATTGGGACGAACTGGGCTGTACTGGGAGGGATTGGAGGGGTACTGGAATGTACTGGGTTCTACTGGGGACTAATTGGGCTTTACTGATGTTATACTGGTCTGTACTGGGAATGAACTGGGCTTTACTGGGAGGGACTGCAGGAGGGTGAATTGGCTGTTCCCACCTCCACTGCATCCCATTTGCCGAAGCTCCCGCCCATCTCCAGCCCCAGCCAATCAGCATCAGGGATCTGGCCCTGGGGGCGGTGCTTACACGGGCATCAAATTTTCTTTTTGCCTACAACTCCCATCATGCCCCACGGCCTGACTGAGCCTCATTGCAGCCGGGAGAACAACTGCCGTCATGCCCCGCGCTCCACAGAACTCCGGGATCCGTCCCCATCTGTCCCATAAGTCTCCCCCAAACACTCCAGGGTCCCTCATTGTCCCCTCAGCGCACATTCGGGACTCCCGTAAACACCCCCGAACCCCTGAGTGCTCGCACCCCCACAGATGGCCGGTAGAGCCACTTCTGGGAATTCATCTGCTCTCGTCCCCCGTGGCCCCAGAGCCCCTCAGAACACAGTCCCGCGCCTAAAACTCCTGCCGCGACCCGCGCCCTAAAGAGCCCCGTTGGAGCTCTCTGAGCTCCTCCCAAGGGCTCCCGTGCCATTTACGTTTCCCCAGAGGATCTCAAGTCGGGGCTCGGACGCAAAGGTGTTCCCCAAGAGCCGTCCCGGACTCCCAAACATTTCGTTCCATCCACTTTCGGGACTACAGCTCCCATCATGCTCCGCGGCGCACGACCAGCGCTATTTCAGCCAGGACTTCATCTCCCGTCATGCCCCGCGCCCCACCGAGAGCCATTGCGGCTGCGCCCAGAACTCCCGTGATGCTCCGCGGCCCCATTAAACCGTATGATACCCGCACCTACAACTCCCATCGCCGCCTGCTCCCCTGAGAGCCCCGTTAGAGCCCCCCACAAGGGCCTGCCCAGACCCCGAAGGGCCCCAGATTCCCCTCCCTGACCTCCAAGGGCCCCTCTGGACCCCCAAGTGCTGCCCCGGACCCTGAACTCTCCCTCAGAATCCCTGAGTGCCCCTCCAAGTGCCCTCCCGGCTTCCCCAAGTGTGTCCCACACCCTCAAGTTCCCTCTGAATTCCCTCCCCAGACCCAAAACTGCCCCAAATGTGCCCCAGAAATGTCTCCAGGGACCCCGAAGTGCAGGCCCCCCCAACCCTGTCTGAGAAAAAGATGATAAAAAAGATGACAAAAAGACTACAAATATAACTAATAAACATAAAGAGAAAGAAATAAATAGCCAATAGAAATTAATTATTTAATTCATGAAGGAATTGTCTTACTTAGAACCAGTGATGAATAATTTTCTTGGTTGCTAGAAATGTAACAAATTTTAGGATAAATATACAAATTAGGTAATAAAAATACTGTATAAGACTATCCTATATTAAAATAATATAATCTTAATTTTGTTATTAATAAATTTCATTTATACGGAAAAATGCTAAAATTTTTCCTTTTTGTTTGGGATGTCAGTCCCAGGTGAGCGTTGTCAGACATGGTGAGGCTGGGGGTGAGGAGCTGATTGTCCAAACAGGCTCAGCCTGCAAGGGGCTCATTTTTATCCATGCCCAGACCTCCTAAGGAGACATTCAGCATCCAGATCACTTGGGGAATGCTTCTATCCACTCTTCTGATAACTAAAAAATGAAAAAAAACTGATGTGATTAAAAAACCAAAAATCTTGAGGTGCATTTTGACATCTTCCTCCTGAAGACAACTCCAAACTGACTCCAGTCACTGCACAAGCCCTGGAGACCCAAAGACAATGGAAGGGAGACAAAGAGCTCCTGAGGCCTTTAATCAGCCCCACGCTGGATTTGGGGCTGGCTCCAGGAGCCTCAGGCACGCAGAGAAGGATGAAGAAGCTGCTCAAGGAGTCAGCAGCAAAACTCCAAGTGCCTTGGAGCATGGCTGGGCCCCAGGGAGGGCAGGGAGTGCTCAAGGCTGCCCAGGGCCTGGTGAGAGCAGATCCTTGAGGCCAGGATTGCAGGGAGGCCAAGGCTCTGAGCAGGGAACTGCAATGCTGAGCAAGGCCTGGCTTGGCTGCAGGAAGCAGAAAGGCCAAGCCCTGAGCCCAGCCTGGGCCAGCAGCGCCTGTCCCTCACAGCTGCCTTGGGGCTCTTGGTGGGCCAGGGGGATGTGAGGGGCAGCAAGGACAAACGGCATCAACCTGCAGCCCCTGCCAGTCTCCCCAGGGAGGCCGAGGGAGAAGCAAAGTGCAGCCCCTGCCAGGAAAGTTCCTCCTGTGGGGCCTCCAGAGGCGCTGCCCGAGCCCAGGGCACAAAGGCCTGGGTGCCTGTGGCCCTGCCAGCCCTGCCCAGCCCTTGGCCATCTGTCCTGCAGGTTGTGCCCCCTGGGCGTGCTGCTCCTCTGCCCTGGCCGGCTGCACTCGCCCATCTCGCTGTGCCCCAGCATTTCTCACCCAGCGTTGCTGTGCCCTCCCTGGGCTCCCTGCACCCAGTGCTGCCGGCTCCTGGCACACAGAGCCCGGCCATGGCCCAGCCTCACGCTGCCACACCACCAGCACCAACATTCTGCCCTGCGAGGGACTTTGCTTTCTCCTCAGCTCCAGCCTGAACCTCCCAAGGTGCTCTTTGGGGAGGTTTCCTGCAATTCCCACTGCCAAAGAAAGCTCTGTCTCCTGCTGGTCACAAACAGAGGAGAGCTGGTGGCAGATCAGAGTTGGTCAGAGGCTTTTTGGGGCACAGCGACCATTGTAGCCATGATATTTTCTGAAAAATCCCTTTGCTAGGATTTGGCTCCTCAGAAGCTGAGGCCTCAGGAACAAAATATAAACAATAATTATCTGCTGCTGTGGAATGCAACAGGTGGATCTGTGGTTGGCTTCATGTCATTGTTTCTAACTATTGGCCAATCACAGTCCAGCTGTGGCTCTCTCTGGTCAGACACAGGATTTTGTTATCATTCTATTCTTTCTCCTTTGCTTGCAAGCCTTCTGATGAAATCCCTTCTTCTATTCTTTTTGTATAGTTTTAATATAATATCTATCATAAAATAATAAATTAGTCTTCTGAAACATGGAGTCAGATCCTTTTCTCTTCCCTCTTCTGGGACCTCTGTGAACACCACTACTGACCATGAAATTATTAAATTTTTTATTATTCTCTGAAATAACAAGGGGCATCAACTAAACACCTACAACTGGCTGGATGGCCAGTTGAGTGGCGGTGAATGTTACACCGGAGAGTGGTGGTGAATGCTGCTGCATCCAGCTGGCAAGCAGTCACCTGTGGTGTCCCTCAGGGGTCTCTGCTGGAGCCAGTTCTGTTCAATATTGTTACTGACAACATGGATGAGAGTGTTGAGACTTTCAGTAAATCTGCAGATAAAACCAAGCTGGGAGCGTGTGTCCATCTGCTGGAAGGTAGGAGGCCTCTGCAGAGAGACCGGGAACAGTTGGATGGATGGGCAGAGTCCAATAAGATGAGGTTTAATAGGTCCAAGTGCCGGGTCCTGCACTTTGGCCACAACAACCCCTGAAGTGCTACAGGCTGGGGACAGAGTGGCTGGACAGCGGCCAGGCAGAAAGGGACCTGGGGCACTGATGGACAGCAGGCTGGACATGAGCCAGCAGTGTGCCCAGGTGGGCAAGAAGGCCAATGGCTGCTGGCCTGGATCAGGAATGGTGTGGCCAGCAGGAGCAGGGCAGTGATTCTTCCCCTGCACTCTGCACTGGTGTGGCCACACCTCGAGTGCTGTGTCCAGTTCTGGGCCCCCAATTTCGGAAGGGCATGGAGGGGCTGGAGCGTGTCCAGAGAAGGGCAACAAGGCTGGGGAGGGGTCTGGAACACAAGTCCTGTCAGGAGCGGCTGAGGGAGCTGGGGTGGTTTATCTTGGAGAAGAGGAAGCTCAGGGAGACAAGGTAGAATCAGGGCACAGGTTGGACTTGATGATCTCCAAGGTCTTTTCCAACCTGGCTCATTCTGTAACTCTCTGGAACCACCCTTGGAGATGTTGCAGGAGGAGCCCTGGGCCTCCTCTTCAGCAGCTCCAGCAGCCCAGGTCCCTCAGCTTCTCCTGCCAGCCCCAAAGCCCATCCTGTCAGTCCTGCAGAGCCTCTGCAGCCCCTCCTCAGTGCCCAGAACAGGGAGCCCCAGAGGCAGACACAGCAGCCCAGATGTGCCCCCCTGGCCTGGGGTGCCTCTGGCAAGGGAGCAGCACCAGGCACTGCAGGAGCCTCCAGACGATTCCTGAAGTCACCCCAGGAGAGAAGACAAAAGTGAAGCCAAGGAAATGCTCAGGGCAGTTTGGGGGTGGCTGCCAGGTAGCCCTGGCTCTGAGCAACAGCGTCTGCAGTGGGACAGGAAACTCCCAGCTCATGGGTACAAACTTTCTGGGTGACTGCAGAGGCCAGGACAAACCTGAGTGGTTTCCCTGGTGTCCCCCAGCCCTTGCTGTCCCAAGGGGCTGATGGCATTTGTGCTCCCTCAGGTTCATGTCCCCACACCAACAGCATGGGGGTGCTCCCCCTGCTCTGTGCAATGCAAAAAGGGGCTGCTGAGCCAGTGCTGCCGTGTCTGTGCCTGCAAGGATGGGGCACCTGTGTGAGCTGGGGCAGAGGCCAGGGCTGCAGAGGGGGGATGTTGTTGGCAGCTCCATCAGGACGCTCTGGGACGCTGCCCTGGGCTGTGCAGCGCACTGGGGATGGATCAGCCCCTGCTCTGCTGCTGCTTCCCGTCTGCCCCAGGGCCCTTGCAGAGCCCCAGCCATGCTGTTTGCCCCCAGCCTGCCCACGGCCAGCCTGGGGCTGCTCACGGGGCTTTTCTGTGCTCAGCATTGGCCTGGGTGTGTTCTTGAGAGAGCCTGGGCAAGGAGCCTGGAGCCCCCAGGCCCTGGGCTGAGGCGTCAGCGCTGCCCCAGCAGTGCCCATGGCCTGTCCCTGCTGCAGCCCCAGCACTGCCAGCCCCAGGGCTGTGCCCAGCCCCGAGAGCACTCAGGCCCTGCAGCAGCACCAGGGCCACCAGGGCAGCGGGGCAGGGCCACGGCAGCAGCACTGACAACACCAAGTGCTGCTGCTGCTGGGCACAGCTGCTGGGCCAGCCCTGATCTGCCCCCAGCTGTGCACACAGACATTTCTGCTGCAGCTCCAGAGAAGGGAACAGAAGGGGGAACTCTGGTGAAAACTCTGCTCCAAGAGCCTTTATTCTGTCTGAAGCCACTGAGAGTGCAGCACCTCATTGACACAGTCTGAGGCCACTGTGAAGGTGGAGAGAAACAAAATGAGAAATGGCACAAACACTGACCTTCCTTTGTTGTAAATAATAAAACGCTAAACCGAAAGACAAGAACATATCAACAAACAAACCCAAGTGGTATCAAAGATGACTTTTATTACATGAGATTTGCAGAAACTGGTCAGAAGCTTAATGTTTCTGTAACCGTCTATTCATCAGTGTCCACACCGCAGCCTTGAGCTCCTGGTTCCTCAGGCTGTAGATGACGGGGTTCATGGCTGGAGGCACCACCGAGTACAGAACTGACAGGGCCAGATCCAGGGATGGGGAGGAGAAGGAGGGGGGCTTCAGGTAGGCAAATGTGCCAGTGCTGAGGAACAGGGAGACCACGGCCAGGTGAGGGAGGCAGGTGGAGAAGGCTTTGTGCCGTCCCTGCTCAGAGGGGATCCTCAGCACAGCCCTGAAGATCTGCACATAGGAGAAAACCATGAACACAAAACAACCAAAACCTAAAGAGGCACCAACCAATGAAATCCAAATTTTTCTGAATGTGGAGTGTGAGCAGGAGAGCTTGAGGATCTGGGGCACCTCACAGAAGAACTGGCCCAGGGCATTGCCGTGGCACAGGGGCAGGGAAAATGTATTGGCTGTATACAGCAGAGCATTGAGAAAGGCACTTGCCCAGGCAGCTGCTGCCATGTGGGCACAAGCTCTGCTGCCCAGGAGGGTCCCGTAGTGCAGGGGTTTGCAGATGGACACGTAGCGGTCGTAGCTCATGACTGTGAGAAGGGAAACCTCTGCTGAGATGAAGAACAGAAAGAAAAACACCTGTGCAGCACATCCTTTGTAGGAGATGTCCCTGGTGTCCCAGAGGGAATTGTGCATGGCTTTGGGGACAGTGGTGCAGATCATGCCCAGGTCACTGAGGGCCAGGTTGAGCAGGAAGAAGAACATGGGTGTGTGCAGGCGGTGGCCGCAGGCTACGGCGCTGATGATGAGGCCGTTGCCCAGGAGGGCAGCCAGGGAGATGCCCAGCAAGAGGCAGAAGTGCAGGAGCTGCAGCTGCCGCGTGTCTGCCAGTGCCAGCAGGAGGAAGTGCCTGATGGAGCTGCAGTTGGACATTTGCTGTGTCTGCACATTTCAACGTACAGAAGAAGGAAAGACAGGGCAATGGAGGGGAAATTTCTCACAGAAAATTCAAAACTCTTTGTCGAAGCCTCTTTCTTTCCACTAAGCACCTCCCCCTTGTGTATGTCTAGGAGATCTTCCTTCACAATTGTTGCTGGAGCCCTGATTGCTGCTGGCCAATGCTGTGTGAGGAGCTGGACCTTGGCCTGCAGGACACCTGGGAGTCAGCCCTGACCCCCAGTCAGTGCAGGGGAACAGTGAGAGCAGGGCCCAGTCCTGGTGTTCAGGCTTGGATAAAGAATCTTCCTGTAAGGCTGCAGAACTGCCTGGGTGAAGGGATGGGGATAACAGAAGGCAGAACGAGGGATTCTGCTGCACCTGGGGAGAACAGAGAGTCCAGAGAGGCAGGAGGATTGTCTGAGGCTTAGTGCAGACTGAGGGGAGCTGCTCTGTCCCTCTCTCCTGTCCCAGCTGCCCTGCCCTTGCACCTTTCTGAAATCCACTCCCGTGTTACCCTGGACAGCCAGGAGACACTGCTGAGAGCAGAGGATCCCTGGCACACAAAGTGGCTCCTGCCTTTCCCAGAGTCAGCAGAGTGGGCTCAGTGCCAGCCCCCCAGGCTGCCCTGCCCAGAGCTGCCCGGGCACAGGGAGCTGGGACACCCCATTGCTGTGCTCAGCCTGCACAGGAGGAGCCCAAGGGCTGGAACTGCCATTGCAGAGAGCCCCTCAGCAATGGCAGCAGCACCTGGGCAAGGCAAGGAGAGAGAGAGAGCCGGGCCTGAGGAAAAGCCTTTCCCTGGCCAGCCCTGCCCAGCCCCTGCCAGGCAGCAGCAGGGCAGGACAGTGGCCCTCAGGCCCTGGTCAGCAGAGAATGGGCACATGGCTGCAGAGATGCCCTTCATCTCTGGGGCTGCTCTGCCGGCCCAGGAGGGACTGAGGGCCCTGAGCCCCCCGGGCTGAAGGCTGTGCTGGCTGCGAGGGGACACAAGAGCTGTGCTGCTCAGGGCAGTGTCTGCCCTGCAGGGCAGGCCCGGCAGGTGCCACATCTGCCCTGCAGCAGGGCTGCCCTCAGCACTCCTCCCTCCCTGCCTGCCCACGGCTCTGCTGCTGGAGCTGTCCCAGCCCCAGCTGCTCCTGTGGCCCCGGGCTCCTTCCTTGCCAGAGCTGCCAGAGCCCAGCCCAGCCCCTGGGCCAGCCCTGCCCTGCAGCTGCTGGGCCCTGCAGGGATTAAAGAACAGCTTCCCCAGCCTGAGCACCATGGAAAGGTGATGCTGCATGGATGTGGAGGCTGGGCAGGTGCAGGCACTTGCTGAGGTGCCCATGAATCCTCAGGGTGATGGTTTAAGTGTCTCAGCCCCTGATCTACCCTGCATAGTTTATTTTCTATTGCCACCAAGCTGAGCCAGGGAAAAGTGGGAGCACAGATTCAGGAAAGCAGAGACCCAAGAAGGAAACTCCTGTCCTGAATGAGCTCATAAAAAGTCACCCTGGGCATGAGCTGGAGCTCTGGGCAGCCCTGGCTGCAGCCCCAGCTTCCCCCCTGCAGCCGTCCCTGACAGCCGGAGCCGTCCTGCCCTGTCCCTCTGACCGTGCCCAGGGCAGCCCCGCTCTGCAGCACATCCTCCCCCAAAGCAGAAAGAGCAGCAGAGCATCCTTACAGTCACATCAGTCCTGTCCTGGGTCAGCTTCAGGAGATCCCTCCAGCAGCACAGGGGACATTGCCCTGCGCCCACACACTCACCATGCACAGGGCTGTGAAGATCTTTCCCCAAGTGAAGGCTCGGCTCAATGTCTTCCCAATCCTGACTGCCTTCAGCCTGTCTCTGCCTGGCTCCTGTCCCCTCAGTGCCTGCAGGCAGAGCCCTCAGCCCTGCTGGGCTGGGAGAGGAGCTGGCCCTGGGAAGAGCTGTTCCTTTAAAGCTCAGCAGCACAGAGACAGCACAAGAAATTTAATGAGCCTCTTGGGGATTTGGTGCTGTTTACATCAGACTCAGTCCCTGAGAGAGTGCTCAAACGACTTCTCAAGAACTCAAAATTAAAACCAAACTCTGAAGTTTCTTGAAGTTTAAATGAGTCCCACCGATAGACACAACTGAGAAAGTGTCTCCAGGTTCCAGTTAGAGCAGAACACTGGAGGCAGTGATGACAGCTGGGGACAAACAAGGCCAAGGTGTCTCTGGTGCTGAGCAAAGCTGGATGTGTTTGAGGAATGCCAAGGGCCAAGGCCTGAGCTCCAGCCCCTGGCCAGGCAGATGCTGTCCCTCCCTCCTTGCTCAGGGCTCTTGCCGGGATGGGCACTGGCAAGTGGGGATGTGCAATGGCAAGGGCAGGAGCATGGGGCGGCCCCTGCCAGGCTGCTGAGCAGGGACAAGGAGGCAATGAGCCCCCAGGCCTGCAAGGGTCACTTGTCTCCTGCTCCTGCCTCAGGCCCAGGCCCAGCAGCCATGGCCAAAGTGCTGCCCAAGTTGGCTCTGGCAGGGCTGTCTTGCAGCTGCTGCACATGCCTGTGCCCTGTGCAGCCCAGGCTGTCCCACGGTGTCCCTGCCCTGCGCCTCTGTCCCTGCAGGCTGTCGGCATCCCCCGGCTGCCCCACCTGGCTGGCCCCTTCCTTTGCTGCCAGCTCTGCCTCCTGCCTGCCTCTGCCTGCCCACACAAAGCCCGGGGCTGGCCCAGGCTCCTTCTGGGGGATGTGCTGCACCACAGCCCTGCCCTGGGAGACAAACTCCATTGTCTTTGTGAGACAGAATAAAGATTTATTCTGAATTAGGTGAAGTGTCTGGAAGAGGTGAGGAGTATGTGGAGCCAAAGCTGAAGGAAAAGCCACATTTTAGAGACAACAAGGAGACAGAGAAAGAAAAACAGAAATGACCACAAGGTCAATCTGCCCCAGACATAGAAATTCTTTTGATAAAGAAGAACTGGTGCTAAATGTCACACCGAATGAATATGTATGAACTTATTGTGAAACTGTATGCATATGCATTTGGAAGGGGGATAAAGGAAGACCCGAGGTCTTCAGAGGCACGCTTGCCTTTTTGGGGGCTTGCGTCCAGCGCGCATCGTAATAAAAGCATACCGGGCTTTACAACTTTTACAAAGTTGTGAGGTTTCTTCTTTTCTCCACAAAACATTTGTTCTGAATCTGGGCCTCCCCAGGTGCCCTTGGCATTAATTTGGGCTTTTTCTGGCTTTTCTCTACTATGTCAAAAGGCTTCACCCTCTCTGACACCACCCTTCAGTCCCTCCCAGGGTTCTCCTCTGCTGTCCTCAGTCCCCACCTGTTGGGAATTTCGCTGACTAGAGACTGGAAAAGAACAAGGCCATGGCTAATTCCGAGTCCTGCACCTGCAAGACAGCGCGTCCTTGGGCCCAGCTGGGTATGCTAGGCCCAAGGAATTCTTTGGGTGGGCTGAGGGGGGAATTGGGACGGGAGTTGTGAGGCGAAAAGGGGAAATTTGATAGAAAAAAGGGGAATTTGGGAATAAAAAATGGGAATTTGGGAATAAAAAATGGGAATTTGGGACTTGAAATGGGGAAATAGGGACTAAAAAGGGAGAATTTGGGACTAAAAAAGGGAAATTTGGGAATAAAAAAGGGAAATTTGTGACTAAAAAAGCGGAATTTGGGACTAAACAGGGGGGATTTGGGTCCATAAAGGGGGAATTTGGGGCTAAAAAGGGAAAATTTGGTTTAAAAATGGAGAATTTGGGGCAAAAATGAGAAATTTGTACCAGAAAAGGAATATTTGGAACTAAAAAAGGGAAATTTGGGACTAAAAAGGGGGAAATTTAGGACTAACAAAGGAGAATTTGGGTCCAAAAAAGGGAAATTTGTACCAGAAAAGGAGAATTTGGGTCCAAAAAGGGAGAATTTGGGTATAAAAAAGGCAAATTTTTACCAAAAAAGGGAATTTGGGTGCTCAGGTGAGAAGTATGGATCTAAAAAAGGTGACATTTGGTCTACAAAAGGGGAAAATTGGACTAAAAAGGGAAACTTGGGTCTAAAAGGGGATTTTGGCACCAAAAAGGGAGAATTTGGGTCCAAAAATGGGAATTTGAGTGCCCAGATGGGGAGATTGGACCCAAAAAATGAATTTTGGTTCTAAAACAGGGAAATTTGTGCCCACAAAAAGGAGACGTTGGGTTCAAAAACTGGAATTTGGGACTAAAAATGGGAATTTGGGTGCAGGAAGGGAAAGTTTTGGGTGAAAAAAGGGAAAATTTGGGACTAAAAATGGGGAATTTTGGTCTAAAAGGGAGAAATTGGGGCCAAAAATGAAAATTCTGGGGGCACAAATTTCCCGTTTTTAGTCCAAAATTCCTTTTTTGGCTCCAATCTCCCCATCGGGACACCCAAATTCCCATTTTTGGACCCAAATTCTCCATTTTAGGACCCAAATTTCTCTTTTTTCATCCCAAATTCCCCCTTATTTTTTATTTGGGGCTGAAAAAAGGGAAATTTGGGACTAAAAAAGGGGAATTTTGGTCCAAAAAGGGAGAAATTGGAACTAAAAATGGGAATTTGGGCACTCAGGTGGGAAGATTGGAGCCAAAAATGGGAAATTTGTACCAAAAAAGGGAATTTGGGTGCTCATGTGGGAAGATTAAACTCCAAAAGGGGAATTTGGGCTGAAACAAGGGAAAATTTGGGCTCCAAAAGAGAAAATTGCAAAGTAAAAAAGGAGATTTTGTGTCAAGGAATGGAAAGTTTTGGTCCAAGTAAAGGAATTTTGGGGTGAAAAAGGGGAGAATTTGGGACTAAAAGTGGAGAATTTTGATCCCGGAAAGGAAAATTCGGGACGAAAAATGGGAATTTGGGGGATTTTGGTGTCCCAAGGGGGGAATTTGGGAGAGTTTTTGAGGAATTTGGGGGATTTTGAGGGAATTTGAGGATTTTAGGTGTCCTTAGAGGGAATTTTGTGGGAATTTGGGGAATTTTGGGGAGATTTTTGTGGATTTTGGGTGTCCTGAGGGGGAATTTTTGGAGGAATTTGGGGAGAATCTGGGGAATTTTGGAGGATTTTTGATGTCTTGGGGAATTTGAGGGAATTTGGGAGGAATTTGGGGGATCCTGAGGGGGGAATTTTGTAGATTTTGGGGAAATTGGGGCATTTGGGGAAAATGTGGGCATTTTGGGTGTCCTGAGGGGGAATTTGGGGCATTTTGAGGGAATTTGAGGGTTTTTAGGTGTCCTTAGAGGGGATTTTGGGGAATTTTTGGGGATTTTTATGGATTTTGGGTGCCCTGAGAGGAAATTTGGGGAATTTCAGAAGAATTTGGGGGATTTTTGTTGTCTTGAGGGGGAATTTGGGGGATTTTGGAGAATTTTGGGTGATTTTGAGGGAATTTGAGGGATTTTAGGTGTCCTGAGAGGGAATTTTGGGGAAATTTTTTGATTTTGGAGAATTTTGGGGTAATTTGGTTGTCCTGAGGGGGGAATTTGAGGGAATTTGGGGGAATTTAAAGGATTTTAGGTGTCCTTAGAGGGGATTTTGGGGAAATTCAGGATATTTTGGGAGAATTTGGAGGATTTTGTGTGTCCTGAGGGGGAATTTGGGGTATTTTGGGGGAAATTGGGTGTCCTGAAGGGGAATTTTTGGGGACTTGGGGAGCAATTTGGCAGATTTTGGGGAAATTTGAGGGATTTTGGGGGATTTGAGGTGTCCTGAGGGAGGAATTTGAGGGGATTTTGGTTGTCCTGAGGGGAAAATTTGCGGATTTTGGGGGAATCTGGGGGGTTTTGGGTGTCCTGAGGGGGGAATTTGGGGCATTTTGGGGCAATTTGAGGCATTTTGGGTGTCCTGAGCAGGGATTTTTGAGGAAATTTGGGGGAAATCTGAGGAATTTTTGGTTTCCTGAGGGGGATTTTGGGGGAGTTTGAGTGTGGGAATTTTGGGTGTCCTAAGGTGGAATTTGGGGGACTTTGGAGGAATTTTGAGGATTTTCAATGTCCTGAGGGGGGAATTTGGGGGATTTTAGAGAAATTTGGGGGATTTTGGTGTCCTGAGGGGGAATTTGGGGGAGTTTACGGGAATTTGGGTGTCCTCAAGGGGGATTTGAGGGAATTTGGAGGATTTTGGGTGTCCTGAGGGGGAATTTCAGAGATTTTGGGGAAATTGGAACATTTTTGGGGAATTTAGGGCATTTTTGGGGAATTTGGGGTGTCCTGAAGGGAAATTTGGGGGGAATTTTGAGATTTTGCGGAAATTTGAGGCATTTTGGGTGTTCTGAGGGGATGATTTGAGGGGATTTTGGAGAATTTGGGTGTCCTGAGAGGGGAAATTTGGGGATTTTGGGTGTCCTGAAGGGTTTTTTGGGAGGAATTTGGGAGATTTTGAGGGATTTTGAGTATCCTGAGGGGGAAATTTGGGGGATCTGGATGGAAATTCAGAGGATTTTGGGGGAGTTTGGGAGGAAATTGGGGCATTTTGGGGGGATATTGAGGGATTTTAGGTGTCCTGAGGGGGAATTTGGGGCATTTTTGGGGAATTTGGGTTTCCTGAGGAGGGAATTTGGGAGATTTAGTGGAGGCAGTTTTGGGGAGAATTTGTGACATTTTGGGTGTCCTGAGGGGGAATTTGGGGAATATTTGGAGGAATTTGGGGAGAATCTGGGGAATTTTGGAGGATTTTTGATGTCCTGAGGGGGGATTTAGAGGAAATTTTGGAGGAATTTGGGGCATTTGGTGGGAATTTGGAGGATTTTGGGCATCCTGAGGGGGAAATTTGGGGCATTTTTGGGGATTTTGGGTGTTCTGAGTGGGAATTTGGGGGAACTTGGAGAATTTGGGGGGATTTGGGGCATTTTGGGGAAATTTGAGGGATTTTGGGTGTCCTGAGGGGGAATTTGGGGCATTTTGGGAGGAATTTGTGGGATTTTGGGGATCCTGAGGTGGCAGTTTTGGGATTTTGGAGTGTCCTGAGGGGGTAATTTGGCGGGAAATTTCGAGTGTCCTGAGGAGAGGAATCTGGGGGGAATTCTAAGGGTTTTAGGGGGATTTTGGGGGAGTTTGCTTGTCCTGACGGGGGATTTGGGGTGGATTTTGGGTAATTTGTAGGATTTTGCTGTATTTTACAGCATTTTGTGTAATTTTCTCCTCAGAAAGTGTCCCCACCCGCTTCTCCCCCGATGACAAATTCTCGCGGCACCGCCTGGCCCTGAAAGGGAGATTCGGGGTCCTGCTCACTCAGCGGGGCCGGGCCCTGCTCTGAGGGACCCCAAAAACCCAAAATCCCCCCAAAAACCCCCATGGAGCAGATGGAGCTCAGTCAAACCCACTGTGCTGAACGGCGTGGGAGGAAGGGGTTAAACAGGAGGAGATTGTGAATATTAAAGGATTTGGGAGCTCGGAGGTGTCTGAGTGTTGGTGGTCAAATAAATTTGGTTTTTTTTCCTGGTTTTGGGGGGTTTTTGGGGTGTGGGAGGGAATTAATGGCGATCTGTGGGGCGCGGGGGATGATGGGAGTTGTATGCGCGGGTATAATGGGATCAATGGGCCGCAGGGGTTGATGGGAGTTGTATGCACGGGTATAATAGGGATCTATGGAGTGCCGATGTAATGGGAGTCCATGGAGCGCAGGGGATGATGGGAGATATATGCGCTGGTATAACGGGGTTCTATGGAGAGCGGGGGAGGATGGGAGTTGGAGGCGCAAATAAAATAGGGATCTATGGTGCATGGGGGATGATGGGAGTCGTTTGCACGGATATAATAGGGATCTATGGGGCGCGGATATAACGGGACTCAATGTGGCGCGGAGGATGATGGGCGATGTAGGTGTGGATATAATAGGAATCTATAGGGCGTGAGAGATGATGGGAGTTGGATGTGCGGGTATAACGGGGCTCTGTGGGGCGCAGGGCATGATGGGAGGTGTAGGCGTGGATATAATGGGGCTCAACGGGGTGCAGGGGATGGTGGAAGTTGTATGCGTGCATATAACGAGGGTCTATGGAGTGCCCGGGGTAGATGGGTGTTGCCTTCTGATATAAGGCAAAGCGACCTGGTTTCGAGGAGCAGCACGGCAACCCAAACTCACCAGGGTCGCTCGGGCCAAAGAGCACGCAGATACCAATGTGGTAGACGGTCAAAGGCCTTTATTGTCCCAACTCGTGGAGTTTTATAGTCTAAGGGGTCTCTCTAAGTCAGAGGGGGTCTGCAGTACTATCTATGGTTAGTAAGGAGTGGAAAGTTACCAGCATTACTATCGTTAGGGGGACTACATTCCTAGTTACATTCCTAGGGTGATCTCTTATCTCAGGGGATTAGAAGAAATGGAATCCTGCCACTTTCCATCACATCGTGTGATCTTCCAATCGCCTGTCCCTATCTACCACATCTCCCCCCACCTTTTCCACAAATGAATGAGGAAGTCATATACATAGGAAATGAAATGAGGTATAGGGTTGTAATTTGACAAGGGAAAGGGGTTTGGTAAACCTGAGTAAGTTTTTGCCAGGCAAGTTTAGAAAACCTTGTGACTGACAGTGTTCCCTGGTTAAATTCACAGCATTTGTTGCCGGCCTAAGAACAGGATGTTGGTCCGTTCTAGGCGGGTCTGAACGAATGAGACTAGCTTGTTCAGCAGGCATGGTCTGAAGGTAACATCTAAAAGTAGCATTGCCAATGGACCTATTAGGGAAGAAATCAGGGTGGTCAGCCATGGTGATCGACTGAACCAGGACTCGAACCAACCCTGTTGGGCTTCCCTGTCTTTCTGTCTCTGAGCCAGTCTGTTTTGGAGTTCTGCCATGGAGTCTTTTATGACTCCTGTGTGGTCTGCATAGAAGCAGCACTCCTCTTTCAAGGCGGCACACAGGCCCCCTTGCTGCATGAACAGGAGGTCTAGACCTCGCCTGTTCTGCAAGACCACTTCTGAGAGTGAGGAGACTGACTTCTCTAGAAAGGAAATGGATTTCTCGATCCTCTGCAGGTCCTCATTGATGGTCACTTGCAGCTGGGACAGTCCTTGGTGTTGGGTCGCTAGGGCTGAGACACCCGTTGCAGTTCCTGCTGCTCCTAGGCCCAGCAGCATTGCAATAGTTATACCTGTTATTATGTCTCTTTTGTGGAACTGGCTGGGTTCCTCAAAAAGGTGGCACACTTCTTCGTCTGAGGGGTACAGGACCCTAGGAACAATCAGAATTTGGACACAAAAGTCGTTAGAGTCATTGAATTTGGCAAGGAACACACAGGGACTCACTCCAGATCGCTGGCAAACCCACATCCCAGATGCGGATGGGACTACCCACTTATTGTTTTTCCTGTCGGGCTTGACAACATCGGTGCAGACGCTGCCTTTCCACCTAGCTAGGGTTGCATTGCCAAAGCATCTGCCCTGGCCTGTGACTTGACTCAGGGTGATTCCTTTGCGGGGGGTGTCCCATCTGCACTGGTGAGGGGCATCGGCTGTGGAGTAACTGAAGGGAGTGTTTAAAGCAACTCCTTCGTAAAAGGGGGGTTTAACATCGTTACAAAGCCAGCAGGATTCAGTTAGGTTAGGGTTGGATTCGTTCAGGGATAGAAAGGTAGCTTCTAGCATGCGAAGGATTGGGTCTGAGTCCAACCCAGCTGAGCGGTCTATCTGAAAGGCTTCCGCACAGCTGGTCGGGATATTGGTGACCTTTGTGGGCAAGGCTTTGGGGTAGGTTGTGTTTTTCCCTTTCTGCGCACTTTTAATCACTTTGTTGGGTCTGACCACTCGGCGTGCCAACGGTTGGAGCCTGATAATTCACACATTCACCCTCTCTTTCGACCCTTGAAGGACTACAGTCCACATTCTGCCTACGGCCCAGCTAGGGTGATCTGGCTGCAAAATTGTCATGTTGTAGTCAGTGCATTTCTGAAATTTAGGGATTTTATGACGGTTTTGATAAAAACTTCCCTGGAGGAAGACGGGTGTTTTGCAGCCGGTGGGTGCCCAGGTGAACTGTAAGAATTTGTCAGGCTCTTGTGGGTCCCACCCAGGCCCCGACGGTCTGGCATCTGTAACTATGGTTTTGCAGCCCCAGTGCCCACAATATCCCCACCCTGGGTGATTGCAGTAGCTTTTCCCAGGGTTTGAAGCTGGGCACCAGTAGGATAGGTACATGTGTGTGGCATGTGGGGAATAGGGGTCCACCTTTGGTTGTCCTGGAAACACGTCGGTGATGCGGAGCACGAAGGATGGGGCGTTTGGTGTGGTGATTTCTTTGAGCACCTTGTCGCTACTAAGGTGTCGCATGACCCACCTGAATGGCCGATGGGGGTAGTGGTCTGGGCTGGCTTGCCCTCCGGAAACAAGCCCCAACAGCAAAATCACACAGAAACACCCTTGATGCTTGGGTCTCACCCGTGCGGGTCTCTCCGGCGCTGCCTGGCGGCTTGGTGGTCTGTCACTTTCCTCTGGAATGGGGATTTACGTGCCACCAGGACATCCCACGAGCATGTCCTGTAAACAGAAACTCGCAATTCTCGTCAGTCTCATTCTGCTCGTTGTGAAGGTCGGGCTTGATTGACTTAAGTGGACACCACATGATTTTGCCGTCCTTTTTGACAGCTGCGTACCCTCGCCCCGTGAGCATCAGCCTCCAGCCCCGTTCCCATTCGCCTAGCACATTTCTGATTACCACCTGCGGCACTCCTCTAGCGCTCGGGTAGCCCAGTGTTTTTGAACGGGACTGTTTGTTTCATCTCCCCTAAGGAATTGGTTAAGTGCTAGCAAAGTGGTTGCCAGTATATGCGCCTGATCTTCTGGGGGAATGGAATTGGCAAAGCCCTCTGCTTTCACCAATATTTCTATCTTGGATTTCAGGATCTGATTTGCTCTCTCAACTATGGCCTGCCCGGTACTGTTATATCAGATACCTTGCACTAATATGATGCCCCATTTTGAGGCGAATTCTTGCACTGGTTTGGAGGTGAAATTGGAACCGTTGTCAGTTTTAATCTGCTTGGGGATACCAAGCCAAGCAATGGCTGTCAGCCAGTGCTGAATTGTGGCCTTGGAGTTAGTTTTGTGGTGCTGTGTGGCTATGATTGTTCCGCTATAAGTGTCTACTGACACTGCAAGCCATGCTCGGGCCTTCAGCAGTTGACACAAGGTGAAGTCCGACTGCCAGATCTCTGAAGGCTTGAGACCTCTCGGGTTGACCCTACAGGTCCATTGGGGTGACTTCTGGCAGTGAGGGCAGGTGGCTACCACATGTTTTGTGTCCGCTGTCGGGATTCCGCATCTCTTCGCCAGTGCTTTGGCTCCAATGTGGAGCGACTCGTGCAGTTGACAGTCTTCCTGCAATGTCCATACGCCTTTTGCTGCGGCGTCCGCTTTGTCATTGCCGATCTGGAAGTAACTTTTGACTGGGTTGTGGCTATTGATGTGGATGACTGACACAGTGCCTTGTCGCGTGGAGAGTGCTTTTTCCAGCATTAGGGCCGCTGCTGATGTTGACACTCCTGGTCCAGCCATGGCTAGGCAGAGCCTTGCCACAAATATAAAGTCTGTTACAATGTTGAGGTGTTCATCTTGGAAGAGTCTATATGCCATGTCCGCTGCTGCTGCCTCCAGTTGTTTCACTGACAGTGTGGGGTCACACGCTTTGACGCAATGCCATTGTTCTCCTGCCTGCCACACTGCTGCTGCGGTCGAAGTCATGGAGGAAGCGTCTGTGAAGACCGTTGGTCCTGGCTGTGGTCAGTCCTTGACCTTTGGCGGCATGTCCATGTGGACTATGGTCAGCAGCTGAGTCCAGGGAGGTCTGGCGGAGTAGGAGATTTCTCCTCCGACGCCGGTGAGAGCAAGGGCTAGGTGCTCTAATATTGTGGCTGACTCCGTGGTCGGCTGCTTGCGGAAAGGAAGGTGGATGCTTGTCGGCTCGGTTCCTAGGTGTTTCAAGGTGAGTTTCTGCCTTTCATGATGAGGTTCGCGATGCATTCGATTCCCGGGAAAAATGCACGAGCGGGTCTTCCGAGGACCACCCATTGGATTGGTCGGGACTTTTCGGAAGGTTCTTGGGCCAGTGCTCCCACTCCCCCCTTCGGTGTAAAGTGGACGTATAGGTCCAGTGGCACGGCTGGGTTCCACCTGGCAAGTGTGCCAGTGGACATCTGGCTTTTGATGAGGTCGAGGGGGCTCGTTGCTTATGGTGTCAGCTCCTTGGGTTCCCACGGGTGCTTTCCTTTCAGGAGGTCATATAGAGGGTCCATGACCTTGGGAGGAATTAGGACGATGTTGCAAAGCCACTGCAGCGATCCCACCAGGCGTTGCACGTCGTGGAGTGTTTTGATGTCTCAACGGACCTTCACCTTGGGAGGGTCACGTAGGAGCTTGTGATCCCTACGCCCAGGAAGGTCACGCAGGGTCCTCTCTTGATTTTTGCGCTCGCGATCTCGAAGCCGTTGGCCTGAAGGGTTTCTGTGATTGTGGACACCAGGTGATCTACTTGGCTTGCCGATGGCGCAGCGACTAGGATGTCGTCCATGTACTGAATGATGGTCGCGGTGGGGTAGGAGTGTCGGACTGGCATCAGTGCTTTGTCCACGGTGATTTGGCATATGACAGGGCTGTCCACTAGGCTCTGTGGCAATACTGGCCATTGGAAGCGGAGGTTGGGCTGCTCGCCGTTTCAGAATGCCACGGAAAAGGCGAATCGTTCTCTGTCCTCAGGGTGCAGGGGTATTGAAAAGAAACAGTCCTTGATGTCCAGCACTGCACATGGCTGCCCTGCGGGGATGGCTGAGTTCGTGGGTAGCAGTGTCTGGACTGGACCCATGGGTTGGATTATTTTGTTCACTTCTCTCAGGTCGTGGACGAGGCGATAACCTTCTCCAGACCTTTTGGGGATCACGAATACAGGGGTGTTATATAGGCTGATGGAGGGTTCTATGTGACCCTTTCGCAGTTCACGGTAAACCAGTTCCAGCAAGGCTGCCGCTCGAGGCTCTGTCAGGGGCCGCTGCTCGACCCATACGGGGTCTGATGATTTCCAAGTCAATTTTATTGGCAGTGGAGGGTGTACGGCAGTGGCCCTCAGGATAAATTTGTAATCCTGAATCCTAGCATGGAAAGAACGTCCCTTCCTAACAGGGGTGGAGCATTTTGCAGGATGTAGGGATAAATCGTGACTGTCTGTTCCGGTCCCTTTTTCGTGTGAAGTTTTATAGCCACCAGCCGGGTGCTTTTCCATGCCCGGGACTGCCCTCCCTCTCCGTTTACTGGAGGGACTTCTTTGAATTGCCAATGTCCGGGCCAATGCGCTTGGGGAAAAATCGTGCAGTCTGATCCCGTGTCCGCCCAGAACTGAAACCCTATGACGTGGAGATCCTGACTGCCATAAAGGTGGCATGTCCCCCACACCATCAGGGGCTCCTTCCCTATTTTCATGGCCAAGGCCACCCAGTGGTCCCACTCTGGGGCGTCCCCTGCTGGTCCTGTGGCACCGGCGCGGCTTGTGGCGGTGGGGGTTGAGAAAGTATTACTGGCGGTGTTGCACAGCTCTGCCATTGTGCTGTTGGCGGGAATGCAAAACTGACTGCTCCCTGTGGGGGCATGGGGTATGAGGGTCCCCTGCCCCACTGGGGGTTGCTGTAGCTGGGCCACTGCGTGTTCCAGGTGGGCGGAGGCTGGACATGGCCCGGCTGCCCCCTCCCTCTCCCGTTTCCCTGAGGCCTGGATCTGCATTCATTAGCTAAATGCCCCTTTCTTCCACATGCCCAGCACAGTCCCCTAAGTCCCCCTTGGCGTGGTGGAGCAGCTGCTGATTAGCGTCTTGGCTGGGGGCAGTTTTCTGCCAAGTGGCCTGCCTGGCCACACTTAAGGCACGCCATCACACTGGTTATTGCAGTGTGAACTGCTACTTGAATGGGAGCTAGATGCTCCTCCTTTGCAACGTGTCTGATCATGGCAGCTGCATTAGACCCCTGTGGCAGTGATCTGCACTGTGAGTTGCATTGCTGGCGTAGGCACTCTGCCAGCACAGGACCCTTCGCCTCTGAGGGTAATGAAGAGGAATCTAATCCTGGGGGCTCCGGGGGGTCTGGGCTTGGGCTTGGGGAGGGGTGGAACGCGCCCGGCCCCCGCCTTCCATCCGATCGCTGTCAGAGGCGGTCTGCGTTGCGGCCTTCACCCCCGGTTTTGGTGTAGCTAATAAACGTGTACGCGCGGCTTCCCGCATCTCCTGTTCCTCTAACGTCTTGCGTTGGGCCTCTTCTACTTTCCCCCACGCTTTGAGGTTTTTATCACTGCCTGCGGACTTAGAGTCCTCTGCTGAGGCGGCAGTGCACTTCTCCCGCGCTTCCGAATATAATATATTTACCAGACGTTCGATCGTCCCCAGCTCTAGGAGCCTTGCAATAGCAAGATTAGAGTTCCTGAGCTCACATTTAATTCTCCATTGCTCATGAGCCTGACTTACGACCTTCGCTGTGGATTCCATGGTCCACGCTGGTCCGGAGGTGTCCCTCCCGATGTGGTCAGGCCTGCTGCCACAGCCGCTGTCCTCTGTCCAGGAGAATCCCCGTTCCCCGGGCGCAGATCGGCTCCCGGGTGTCGGCACCAGATGTTGCCTTCTGGATCAAGGCAGGCGACCTGGTTCTGAGGATCAGCATGGCGACCCAAACTATCCAGGGTCGCTCGGGCCAATGACACACGCAGACACCAATATGGTGGACAGTGTAAAGGCATTTATTACTTCTTCTGATGGGCTCTTATAGTTTAAGGGGTTCTCTACGTCAAAAAGGGGGTTTGTCCTTATCTATGGTTAGTAAGGAATGGAAAGTTACTAGCACTAATGTTAGTGGGGCCACACCCCTATGATAATCTCTTATTTTAGAGGAACAGGGGGTCCTGCCTTTCCGTGACATCGCGAGATCTTCCGGAGCACCTTTCCCTATCTACCACACCTTTGAAACACCCAAAGATAAACCTATACTACCTCCATGGGTGGATACAAACAAGAGAACAGGGGCACCACTGAGCTACAGGAAATGTTATTATTGTGGAGAGATAGGACACATAAGAAGGGATTGCAATAAACTCTCTTTGGATCAGGCAATGGTAAAAGAACAAGAGGCTCTTGAGAGACTCCTGAGGGATGACAACAAGGGGTGTCAGGGGCTTTACATGCTGGGGGACCCAATGTACCCTCAAGAAGAGCCTCTGGTAAACTTTGAAGTTGTCCCCAAAGTGAGGAATTTGAATTTTTAGTTGATACCGGAGTAGATAGCTGAAGTATAAAGGAATTACCCGCAGGAGTGACGACTGGGAGAAAGGTCTGTGAGGTGATGGGAGAAGAGGGAAAACCATTTAGAGCTTCCATAGCTGAAAACGTAGAAATTAAAGGAAACGGAAGGCAGTGTGTGGCTGACTTTATCTATTGACCTAATCTAGAAAGTAATTTACTACGAAGGGACCTACAAGTCTCATTAGGAGTGGAGATTATCCCAAAGGATGGGAGAATGATAGTCCAGATCATGAAATTGACATCAGGAGATACAGAGCAGATAAACCCAGAGGTTTGGGCAGGAGAAGGAAAGAGGGGCTATCTAGACATCCCACCAATAAGAATTGAAATGCAAAAAGGAATTCCTCCCGTTCAAGTAAAGCAATACTCAAGGTCTATTGAGGGAAAAAAGGGACTGACCCCTGTGATTGAGCAGCTATTAGAGGAAGGTATCCTGGAGCCGTGTATGTCTCCCCACAAAACCCCTATTTTAGCAATCAAGAAGGCAGATGGAAAATACCAATTGGTTCAAGACTTAAGGAAGAGAAACAAGAGAACTATAACCAGGCATCCAGTGGTCCCAAATCCCTACACCATCTTGAGTCAGATCCCAAGGGAGCATGCCTCGTTTACTATTATAGATTTAAAAGATGCATTTTGGGCATGTCCTCTTGCTGAGGAATGTAGGGATTGTTTCGTGTTTGAGTGGGAACATCCAGAGAAGAGGAGGAAACAACAATTAAGGTGGCCGCGCCTACCCAAAGGATTTACCGAGTCCTCAGAATTCTTCGGGCAAGCCTTAGAAGGGCTTTTAGAACAATTCAATCCTGAGAGCGAAGTACAAATTCTACAATATGGAGATGACTTATAAGTATCTGGAGAGGAACGGAATAATGTCAGGGTAACAAGTATACGCCTTTGAAATTTCCTAAGAGCAAAGGGTTTAAAAGTATCTCAGAATAAATTGCAATTTGTGGAAGCGGAAGTTACTTATCTGGGACACATAACTGGGAAAGGATATAAGAAATTAAGTCCTGAAAGAATTTCAGGCATACTATCCATACCAGCACCAAAAACTAAGAGAGATGTCAGAAAACTATTAGGCTTATTTGGGTACTCTAAGTTATGGTTAGACCAATATACCCAAAGTGTAAAATTTTAATATGACAAATTAGTAAACGCTGACCCAATAGAATGGAGAAATGAGGATGACAAAAAACTAAATAATTTGAAAGATAAACAATCCTCAGCACCTGTCCTAAGTTTGCCCAATCTGGAAAAAGAATTTGACCTATTTGTAAATACTGAAAAAGGAATTGCATATGGGGTGGTAGCCCAAGAGTGGGGAGGGTGCAAGAAACCAATAGCTTACATCTCCAAACTGCTAGACCCAGTAGCTAGGAGGTGGCCCACCTGTATTCAAGCAGTTGCTGCAGCAACCACCTTAATTGAAGAGACTCAAAAACTGACCATGCGATGTAAAGTAAGAATCCATACACCACATGACCTAAAAACAATTTTAAGGCCAAAGAGCCCAGAAGTGGCTTACTGACTCCAGAGTATTAAAGTATGAAATAATCTTAATAGATGCTGATAACCTAGAGCTGGTAACCTCTAAAACTCTAAATCCAGTGCAGTTTCTCTCTGGAGAGCCATTATTAGAACTAGAGCATAACTGCTTGGAAGTAGTGGACTTTCAGACAAAAGTTAGGGAAGATCTAGAATAGATACCTCTACCTTATGGAATAAAATTATTTACTGATGGGTCTTCGAGGGTAGTGGAGGGAAAAAGGATGTCTGGATATGCAATAATTGAAACTACAGAAACGGAAGACATGAGATTTACCGAGAAGGGCAAACTGCCTTCTAATTGGTCAGCTCAGTGTTGTGAAATCTATGCCTTAAAGAAGGGACTTGACTTATTGGAAGAGGACCAAGGGACAATTTACACTGACTCATGGTACGCCTTTGGAATCGTTCATACATTTGGAAAGATTTGGGAGGAATGTGGGTATCTGAACTCCAAAGGAAAAAAACTTAATGCACACAGCACTGAAAAGATCAATATTAGAATCTCTACCTAAACCTGCAGAGATCGCAGTGGTACATGTTAAGGGACATCAGAAAGGGGATACCATCGAGGAAAAAGGGAATCATTTAGCTGACCAAGTGGCTAAGGAGGCAGCGTTAAACGCAGGGGAGCCAGTGAAATTACTCAGGTTAAACAAAGTGTTAGGCAAAGAAAGGAAAGGAAAACTAGTATTCAGTGAGAAAGAACTAAAAGCAATAAAAGAATTAAAAATGCATCAGGGGAACCAAGGGGAGTGGTTGACACCAGATGGGCATAAATTTTTAAATAAAGCCCTAGCCCAGAAAATGTTAACAGAGATACACGAATTAACCCATTGGGGGAGTCCAAGGGTTATGTGATCACTATTTAAGAGAAAACTTATGTATCGGAATACATGAGGTAGCAAAAGCAGTAATTCAGGGGTGCATAATTTGCCAAAAACTAAATCAAAAAGTAATGAGGCAGACCATGCGCGGGGGAAAAGAATTAGCCCAAAGACCATTCCAAAACATTCAAATAGACTTTACTGAAATGCCCCCAGTACAGAGTTGCAAACACTTATTGGTAATAGTTGACCACCTCACTCATTGGGTAGAAGCCTTTCCAACTAGAAAAGAGACTGGAGAAGCGGTAATAGTAGCCAAGATTATCTTAGAATTCTAACATCAATCCCCAATATGGGTTGGTGAACAATATTGATTCAGATAGGGGACCACAATTTATCACACAAGCATTACATAAAATAATTGAGGCTTTAGGAGTAAAAGGGAGATTACATACCCCATGGCATCCCCAGAGCTCTGGGAGGGTAGAAAGAATGTATAAAACCCTCACAAATATATTAACAAAATTAATTGCAGAAATGTAGATGAACTGGCTCAAATGTCTACCCCTTGCCCTTTTAAGGATCAGGACAGAACCCTGATCAGATATAGGTGTTCCACCCTATGAAATGATGTTTGCACTCCCATTTTTAATGACTCCATATAGTAGTGGGGACTATTTAGAAGGGGAAACAGCTAACCAAAAGTAAATAGAAACCATTGGAAAGACCCTAGAGAGTCTGAGAAAAAGAGGATATCTTCCCCAAACTTCCCCCCTTGATACAGATGTGCACCAAATAAGTCCGGGAGATTGGGTACTAATGAAATCATGGAGCAATACTCCATTAACTCCAAAATTTGAAGGATCCTTCCAGGTATTACTCATGACACACACTGCAGGAAGGACACGAGAAAGAGGCTGGACTCACATCACTCCAGTCAAAGGACCGGTACCACCCCCAACAAACAGCAGACTGGATCCAACAGCACCAGCTACAGATGCTTCCACGTGGGTTGCAAACCCAAACTCGGACAATCTCAAAGTTACCTTTAGAAAGAGACCAAAGGTTGCTTAGAAAGACTGATAAAAGCAAAAGAGACTAATATATTAAAATTGTTATACTTTTTATTCAAGTCATTATTATTTATTGTTTTTGTTGTTGACTTATGAATGTAGAATTTTTAGTTTGTGTTGGAGCCCTCATTTGTTTTGGAGTATATTATGCTATTATTGGATTAGAGATTAGAGTGAACATTTTGTTAACTGTTTGGTGTAAAGGTTTCATATATTATCTTGAATATAGAAAATGGGTTCCTCCATCTCTTTTAAACTGTTCAAGGTTACAAGCTGAAGAGTTATAAGAATTAAATGTTAGTATGATAGTTAAGTTCAAAAGGTTCAATAGAGTTCTAATAATCTATTTTTCTCCAAGGAAAACCCTGGGGGTTTCAAACCTACTCTCCTACAGAACATTGCTCAGGAGCTAATAAATTGATAGAAAGTGGGAGGAAAGAGAAGGGAGAAAGTTCCCCAATCCTAAGAGGCAAAGCCGGGTGAAATCATGGCAATGGTTCATACTGGACTCTTGGGAGGACTGGTGTTATTCCTGTTTATGGAAAGTATGGGGAGTAAGGAAAATCCATGTACTATCACCCCCTACATGATGGGGAGAACCTTGGGTCACTGATAAGGGTTCACACCAATGTAAATCCTTATTTTTTAACTACTCCCAGTTATTTACCTGTCAAGAGGACGGGAAAGTCTATTTGATTGCGAGAAGCACTGCCTCATTTAGGCAACATTTACTTGGAGAATTCCCTGTAGGAAAAACTTGGTTTTGTTTTGAGCATGAAAGTAATCAGGAAGGACTGAAAGATCTAATACAGGAAAGACAATTAACAGTAACCACCAAAAAGGATGAAATAGAAATGCACTTAGGGAAGAACCTACTCCTAGACCTAGTTGAAAGAATTAGTAAGGAACTAAATCTAACCAACTGCTGGGTCTGTGGGAGTACTAAAATGGCAGAAATTTGGCCATGGGAGGGAATTAGTTTAGGACCATTAGAAATTCTAAGGTGGGAACAATCAGGACAGAAACCTCACATTTTAGGACAAAGAAGGAAGGAAGAATGGGACTTAAAATCTAAAGTAATTGGGGAAGAATGCATAATAAGGACAGGGAAGAGATATAATACCCCAGTGGGAAAGATGGCATGCAAGAGGTATCTAAAGATTGAAGACTTAAATGCTAGATGGATTCTCCAAGAGCCAAATCAATAATTGTCCACTGGGAAAAAGGAAAAGGGGTGCATTTATCCTGAAGGCTATAGGCTGCACAAATGTGCAGAAAAAGGGGTAAACCCCTTTTGGGGAATAAGACAAATATGTAAATATTGAGAATACCCTTGGGAAGTCCGCGACATTTTTTGGAAAGACCCCGATCATCTATTTTGGATTTGTGGCAACACAGCCTATACTACTCTTCCAGGAGACTGGATGGGAAGCTGCACTATAGGTGTCATCAAACCTGCTTTCTTTCTATTGCCAATGAAATCAGGGTCAAGTTTAGGGGTTCCATTGTATGACAATTTGAGAAAGACTAACTGGGAAAAGAGGAATATAATTGACCTGGGGGGAAAACAAACCTGGAAGGGAACAATCTGGACAGCAGAAGAGACAATTAACACATATGGACCTGCAACTTGGGCCCAGGATGGATCCTGGGGATATCGTACTCCAATTTACATGCTCAGTAGGATCATTCGCCTCCAGGCAGTACTAGAAGTAGTGTCCAACAGAACATCACTTGTCCTTGACCATATTAATTACCAATTGGCCCAAACTAGAACTATCATCTCCCAAATTCGACTTGCAGTTGATTACTTAGTAGCCGATGAAAGACGGATATGTGGAAAATTTAATTCATCAGAGTGCTGCCTGAAAATCGAATTATAGAAGTGAGGTAATAAGGAACATCTCAACAGAAATATGAAAAATAGCATATGTGGGAAATCAGGAGGGGACTCCCCTAATAGGCACCAGTTGGTGGGATGATTTTTGGTCTTTTAAAGGGAAATGGTGGAAGAAAGTAATCTTTACAGTAATGGCAGCATTAGTAAGTTTAATAGTCTTACCTTGCCTACTCCCATGTTTAAATAAGATTATATTATCTACAATTCAAGCTAGTACAGAGGTTTCAGAAACAACTGCTCAAGCCCAAACCAAAATAATGATGATTGAAAGTCAAGAAGGAGAACATAAAACAGCTAAAAGTGTTTATGACCAGTATCAGAAGTTATGGAAATTTTATGTCCATGAAACAGAAATTACAAGTTGATGAGGGCTTAAACTTGATCAAAAAGAAAGAGAGGGGATACTGTGAGGAATGAAAATCCTGGAGATGACAGCTCTTTTTCAGAGTAGTAATTGGTAGTTGATGTTAAGGAAGTTGATAAGGTCTTAATTTGAAGTGTTGGTCTGTTGTTAAACATTGAATGTTAGAGTTCTAGGACTTGCCTTTAGTTGCCCTTGTTAGATGTTGCTATATTACCCTCTATTTGTATCTCTCCTCGTCATACTCTCTATTTGTACCCCACGTTATTCTGCTGCTAAACATTGAATGTTAGAATTCTAAGACTTGCCTTTAGTTGCCGTTGTTAAATGTTCTATTTTACCCTGAATTTGCATATCTCCTCGTCACACTCTGCATTTGTACCCCGTGTAGTCTCTTGTGAAACATTGAATGTTAGAATTCTAAGACTTGCCTTTAGTTGCCCCTGTTACCCTGTATTTGTATCTCTCCCTGTTATACTCTGTATATGTACCCCTTTCCCTCTCACCCGGGATTTGTATCCATTCCCGTGGGGAACCATTTCCCCTGCTCCCCTGCTCCCTGGAGGACTTGCACCGGGACTGAATTCAAATGAGAGGCTGTGGGAACTATATGAACCCTCTTGTGATAAATAGGTATGATTCGTGCTGATAAAAATTGAAACAGTAATCAATATTGACACAGTAATTAATATTTGAGAATAATGAAATAGTTAATAGTTGAAAGTTTTAATGCCAAGAAGAGAGGGAAAGGAGGGGCCGCACCCCCCCTTCCCAGCAGATGGCAGATGTTCTCAAGGACTACAGGAAAGAAGCTGAAGATACAGTTGTTAAAATAGACCAAGAACCTGTTTGGGTCCCAGAAAATACTAATTATAAGGGATTTATTGCCTTGATATGTAGATGCAGTGATACGTTAGTCTTGGCTTACATTGTACTGGCTTGGTGCGCATGTGTAACCCAAAGGTGAATTAAAGGACAACGAAGAAGACTACAGGGCCTTCATCAGTGACGACCCCCAAAGACTTGTGCGACCACCAAACTGAGTGGTGGCGCATGTGTGATAAGGGTGGTAATGAGGGTGGAGACAGAAAAGTGACGAACCAAAAATAGGAGGAGATGGTATTGACACATGGCATATAAGGGGTGACTTTCACTTGGCAAGCTTGTACGTGAAGTGGAGTCATTGAACTCTGCCCTGCGTACCCCGCGGTTGTTTTTGCTTACGCGCTATTATTGGAACCAAATTATCCCTTATTTTAATCGAATTATATTGTATCCAATTTTATATTTTTTTATTTTAACTATTCAATTAAAATTGTTACTACTTTTAATATTGTTTGGGTTTTTTTGATAGGATAATTGGGAAAACATAACAATTTTGGTGCCGATACCTGGGAGACTCTCTTAACTCTGGGGAGGTGGATAGCTTCTGGGAAGGAACTCCCCACCAGACTTTTAAGTGGTCCCAAGGCTAGACCATTCTCCCTTGGGAAAAGAGAGTCTTTTTTACAATAACGCATAAGCAAATTAATTTTTAAGAGTGCGCAGGAGAGGCTCCCATCAGAGTGCCGGCTTATAGGAGAAAGAGTACCCATAGAAAACTGCTTTGTGCACGAAGACCTTCATGAGAAAAGGAGGCTGTGAGTATCACGGGGTTTTGGGTCAGGGGGCGGCTGTATGCATGTGTGAGTGTGTGTGGAGTGTTTGAGACGGGGGCTGGGCAGTCTCGGACCCCCGAAGTGTGTGGGACCTCCCAGTACCATGTTTTCGAGTTCTCCGCGAGGACGCCGTCTGGAAAAGGAGGGAAGTGAAAGAAAAATGAATGAGTGGGGACGCCAGGAGGGTTTGACCCAGGGGGAAGGAGGGGATCCCTGGTCCAGGCACCTGTGGGAAGGTCCTTGAGCAGGAGGGATTGACTCAGTAGGGAGACTGAGAAAGAGAGTGAATGAATAGGTTCAATTTCCTTGGAGGGGTTGGTATCAGGCAATTTAGTATGTGATTAGATGGTGAGAGAATGGGGCTAATAGATTGAGAAAGACGGAGAGATAGGAGTGGAACAAGTAGATTGCAGAGGGAGAGATAGGAGTGGAACAGGTAGATTGAAAAAGCAGTGTGACAGAGCAGTAAGTGAGGAAGTTGAGCCATGGGGTGAGTGGGAAACTAAGACTCTCCTGGTACCGGGGATTTCTTAGTTTGTTGCCGCCAGAAATGGGTCAGGGAAAGAGTAAGTTCCTTGACCCAGAGGCTGCGGATTGTAGGAAAAATCCGCAGTGGTTTGAGGTATCTGGGAACCATGAGGGGGGTTCTCAGGGGGGGAGCATTCCTCAGGAAAGCCCACTGGGGATGATAATACGGTTTTGGGATGAATGGGAATCCCGAAGGGAAGAAAATCAAGAAATTCAGAGGGCAGTGCCTAAAGGACATAATATAGGAAAAGTTTTGAGTGAGCATCAGTAAAATATGAGTCACCGGCAAAATGGTTAAAAGATTAAAAAGAGACTTGCAATTATATTCAGGTATAGATACTGATACTGCAGTAGGGCAGGTTCTGTTAAAAATTCAGTTTGTGACTGGATCTTACAGTGACATCAGGAAAAAGCTGGAAAAATTAGAAGATTGGCAGGACAGGGGACTTCAAAAGTTACTGAGAGAAGCACAAAGGGTGTTTGTAAAGAGAAATGAGAAAAAGCAGAAAGCAGATGCCAGAATTTTGGTGGCAGCAGTTCAAGAAATGCAGGCAGCTTTGAATACAGAAAAATCTGCAGGGAAAGACAAACAGTGGATGTGAGGATCTATTTTTAGGAACACAAGACCTGTGCATTTTTCCCACCACAAGAAAAAACATTTAAAAAATTCTTGCCCCACTTTGAAGGGTGCGGGACCCACCTGTTTTTATTGCCATAAAAAGGGGCACCTGCAAAAAAAATTGCAGAAAAAACCAGCAAGATGAGAAAACTTCTCAGGAGAATCAGAGAGGGCAAGAGTTTTTTCTAATGAAGAGGACCGAATTGCAACCAGAAGAGGCCTTCATAATAAATGTAAAAGTAGGTCCTCAGAGTGAAGAAGACGTATTTTTAGTAAATACAGGAGTTTCTCAGTCGACAGTGACAAAATTACCCCAGGGATGTGAGATAAGTCATGAGCGAGTTTCAGTAATCGGAATTACAGGAGAGGCTTTCCCTGTTCCTGTAATAAAAGGAGTGCAAATTGAAACAGATGACAAATTTGGAGTAAATGATTTATTGTTGATACCAGAGGCTGAGAATAATTTGTTAGGCAGAGATCTAATAATAGCCTTAAATTTACAGATAAAACCCTGTGAAGGAAAACTTAAAATTTATTCTTTAACTGAAGAAGATAATCTAGAAATTAGTGACACGGGTTGGCATTCAGGTGAAGTGGGAAAAAGTTTAGGGTGAAGGAGTCTTGTCCCCTTAGTCCCTCCTGGTCAGCACAAGCCTGTGAATTTTATGCATTACTCTGTGCATTATTAATATTAAAAGGGCAAGAAGGGACTATTTATACAGACTCCAAATATGCTTTTAGTGTAGTACATACTTTTAGAAAAATTTGGAAAGAAAGGGGACTTATAAACACTCAAGGGAAAGGGTTAATACATGGGGAATTGATAATTCAGATACTTGGAACTTCAAAAGGCCTAAAGAAAATAGTAGTAGTTCATGTACAGGAGCACCAGAGAGGGAGGGATATTAGAGTCAGAGAAATAATTTGGCTGATGAAGAAGCAAAAAGAGCGACATTAAGAAAGGGAGATACTGAAATAATGACCTTAAAAAAAAAAAAAATAGAAATTCAGCAGGAGACACTTTCCCTTCCACTAGCAGAATTGGCAGCTATAAGGAAATTAGGAGCACATTTAAGGAGGGAAAGTGAGTTTTTCCTGATGGTTAGGATTATGATGCCAAAACCAGTGGCACATGAGATCTTAGATAACTTGCATAGACGGACACACTGGGGAACAAGAGCCTTTTGTGATCACTTTTCAAAATTTTATGGGTGTATAAGGATATTTGAAATTCGAAAACAAATTACCCAGGGGTGTCTTACCTGTCAAAAGGTAAATAAGAAAGTGTTAAAGAGTCCTCCCTCTGGAGGACAAACAAAAAACAAAACAAAACAAAACAAAACAAAAAAACCCACAAAAAACAGCCTATAGGCTATTTGAAAAGATCCAGGTTGATTTTGTAAACTTGCTTAAAGCGGGTTACTGAAAATATTTGTTAGTTATAATAGATCAATTAACTCAGTGAGTTGAAGCATTTCTAGCAGCTCGGGCTAGAGTTCAAACGGTAGCTAAAATATTGTTGGAACATGAAATTCCAAGAATGTGATAATATGGTGGGATTTAAGTTGATTTATATTAACCCTGATTTATTAAGAAGGAACTAAGCATCCTGGAGTGGCTGCGGACCACAATTCCCTTGAGCTCGGAGGCAGAAGAACACTGGTGGAAAAAGAATAAAGGATTTTCTAAATCAGTGGGAACAGCCGAAAAAGATCGAAGATCTCCTCCAGGGTCACCCACCAGCAACATTATTAGAACTGATTACAAAATTGCAATTTCAGAAACTGAGATTGATAACACCTGTTGTTAAAAGAGCTCAGAAACAAGTAAAATGTTGGGAGTGTGGTAAACAGGTTTAGGGTGTCATCCATGAATATGTATTGTTTGCACACTTTGCTTTAACTTATGGTGGAAAGCAACTAAGAGGGAAGAGAAGGAGAGACAATTGATTTTCTTGCTTTGCTATGGTTATGTATTTAGTCAGCTAATTATAGAACATATTGCTAGTGATTTTTTTGGGATACCTTTGAGACTGGGAAATGGGACCCTTCCAGCAGCAATTGGATTAATGGGGAACTTAGATCAATTGGTTCTTGCTATATTGGCTATAGCACAAATAAGAGAAGGAGCAGCTCATAATATTATAGACCAGTGTCTCAAAATTGATAGTTGTTGTAGAGAAGAAGTTTATATACCACATAATAGGCACATTGCAGGGGCATATTGGTGCTGCAAGTTTGCCTATTGGAGACAGCGATTTAATAAACTCCCTGCCCTTGAAGCAGAAAATAATTAGAAAAATCTTATTGTAGTTGGCACATCCCTGAAATTTTGGAAGATACAGGTTTATGGTATTCCGGCTTAATCTTTTTCCCTGTTCTTTTTGTTTTAATTATTTCTTTTAACCAGCTAAAACTGCGAAATGGCATTTAAAAGAAGACAAGCAAACTCGGTGGGGCTATGGGTACCAAGGAAACTAAAAGCACCGGTGACCAGATCCCAGGATATTACCTTTGCTACCGAGAAGACTGGCATCTCAGCACTTGGTTGCAACCCAAGGGGCCTTGAGAAAGGTAGAAAGGTAGATTTCCTAAGGATTATTTTCACTGTGATCATTCTGGTACCCTTGGCTGTTGGCCAAAGCCAGAGAGCCACACTGGACAGAGTTTCAGCAATGAAAAAGCAAACAGAGCAAAAACCAAGTCCCAGAAATTTCAACATTTGTGACTATTGCAATACCCTGTGTGGATTAAGGACAAGATGGAATCTGTGTTTGTAACACACCCTTATGTCAGCTCTGCCTGCTACAATCGCAGCAGTGTTATAGATGTTTGCATTAAGGAAGGAAAGATGTATTGGATAGAGAAAAATTTGGGATATAATGGGCAAGCTCCTTATCCCCATGGTGATCAAATTTGTCCTCAATATGAAAGATTCATTTATTTTAAAAGAAATTATAATGGAGAAGATCCAAGTATAGGCATGGGAAACCGGGCACTAAGAGAAAAATGGAAAGAAAAAATAAAAGAAGAAATAGAAATGAAGGAAAATAGAGGAAAGAACAGGAGAAAAAAGTCAATAAAATTGGCTGAATTGTATAAACAGCTAAAACAGTTCTACAAAGATTGGGATTTGCCAGCCTTGAATAAGAATCTGTTTGTGAGATTGATGCAAGAGATTGCTACGGAATTGGAATTATCCAAATGTTGGATTTGTGGAGGTCTAAAAATGGCTGAAAAATGGCCATGGAAAGGTGAGAGCTTAGCTACAGAGCAATTTTTAAAGTGGAACCACACGCAAATTTCTGGAATATTGAAGAGATCTGAAGGATGGATTTTACGCCATCAAGTAATTGGAATTATTTGTATAACTCGAGAAGGAAAGAAATTTAATAAAATAGTAGGGCAAACTCCTTGTAAATCTGCACTGGTGGTTAATATGGATAATCGTTTAAAAATTTGGCGACCTGAAAACCCCACTGGATATTGGGGACCAATAAAAGAAATAAATTGTGAATGGGATGAACAGATTAATTTATGCTGGTACAAAAGTCCTGGACCTAACCTCTACCAATCCACCAACAGCCTGAGGTCTTATTGGGAACAACTGGAGAAAACTGATAAGAAATGGAAAGCCTCAGATGGGATATATTGGATTTGTGGGCAACCTGCATACAGTGAGTTACCTCAAAAATGGAGAGGAACCTGTACTTTGGGAGTAATACAACCCTCCTTCTTTGTTTTACTAAGGTCTAGGAGCAATGTGCTAGGAACTCCACTGTATGAAACCCTGCAGTGAAATAAAGGAGATTTGAATTTAAATTTTCCAACAGCAGGAGGGAACCAAAAATGGGGGGAGGACGAATGGCCTGAAGAACAAATTATAGCAAATTATGACCCAGCAACATGGGCTCAGGATGGGTCATGGGGATATAGGACCCCAATTTACCTGTTGAATAGATTAATAAGGCTCCAAGCAGTAGTAGAGGTGGTGTCAAATCATACCTCCGATGCCTTAAAAATGTTGGCCAGGCAATATACACAAATGCGGGCATTTGTGTACCAAAACAGGATCGCCCTAGCCTATCTGCTAGCAGAAGAAGGAGGAATTTGTGGGAGATTTAATGAATTTGAGTGCTGTGTAGAAATTTATGATTATAGAGAAGCTATCACAGAACTTGCAGAGGAAATGAAAAGAGTGGCTCATGTGCCAGTACAAAAGTGGAATTCAATCTTGAAAGCAGATTTGTGGGGTAACCTCTTTGAAAGTGTTTCAAGGAAAAAGTTAGAGTTCGTGTTGTTATGCTCAATTCTGGGACTTCTGTTTCTGCCTTGTATGATTTTGTGTTTTATTAAGTTAATTCACTCAGTGATTCAGGGGATGCAGATTACAACAATGTCTCTAGATTCAGAATCAGCAGAAAAAAAGAAAACCAAGATCTTTAATAGTATTAAAAGCTAAATCGACCCCTGTTAAAGAACAAGGACTTAAAAAGATTGAAATAGACCAGGACATGCTAACTAAACTTGAAAGAGAGTGTGAAAGACTTGAAGCAGTAATAGAAATGCTGGAAAAGTTTGAAGCTGAAAAGAGACAACGAGAAAACCAAAATTCTGAAAAATATAAAAGATATCAGGGCACAGCTTTTTAAATACAGCACGAATCATAATGATCAAAAAGAGAAATGGGGGATTTGTGATAAATAGGTATGATTTGTGCTGATAAAAATTGAAACAAGTAATCAATATTGATACAGTAATTAATATTTGAGAATAATAAAATAGTTCATAGTTAAATGTTGTAATGCCAAAGAAGAGAGGGAGAGGAGGGGGTCCACCCCCCCAATCCCAGCAGATGTTCTCAAGGAGTACAGGAAAGAAGCTGAAGATACAGTTGCTAAAATTGACCAAAGAACCTGGTTAGGTCCCAGAAAATGCTAATTATAGGGGATTTATTGCCTTGATATGTAGATGTAGTGTTATGTTAGTCTTGGCTTACATTGTATTGGCTTGGTACATTTAATTCACCAAAGGTGATTTAAAGGACAACGAAGAAGACTACAGGGCCTTCATCAGTGACGACCCCCAAAGACTTGTGCGACCACCAAACTGAGTGGTGGCGCATGAGTGATAAGGGTGGTAATGAGGGCGGAGATAGAGATATGAGGAACCGAAAATGGGAGGAGATGGCATTGTCATATGGCATATAAGGGGTGATTTTCACTTGGCAAGCTTGTACGTGAAGTGGCAAGGGTCATTGAACTCTGCCCTGCGTACCCCACGGTTGTTTTTGCTTATGCGCTAGTATTTGAACCAAATTATCCCTTATTTAAATATTTTCTAAATTATTCAATTAAAATTGCTGCTACCTTAAATATTTTTTTTTTTTTGATGGGATAATTGGGCAAACATAACAATTCCAATAGTTGTACAGTTGTACAACTTTATAAGGCAACACACAAGAATAAGCTAAACGCCATATATTAGTGTCGGAGGAAGGGGACCAGGACACCAGATGGTTCATCACAGGTCCAGTTTATTGAATAAAGCATCAAACACTTATACAGCAAATAATAAGCTTATGAATATTCTGTAAGCCAAGCAATCTATTGGTTAAACTATGCCATCAACTCTTCCTCATTCCTTTGGGCCTACGTTCTCTACTTCTCACGTCTCTCTGTCCACTTCATTATGATACTCAGCTAGGCCCAAGGACACGCTATCTTGCAGGTGCAGGATTTGGAATTAGCCACGGTCTTGTACTTTTCCAGTCTCTAGTCAGCTAAATTCCCAACATATTAGGATAGTAACAAAATCAACAGCTGCATAATTTTATCAATAGATATACAACTGTAACAACATCAGTAGCTGTACAATTTCATAAAGTAACATACAAGGACAAGATAAAGTCTATATGTTCCTATCACCCACACAATTTTGCTTATTCCAGGGAGTCAAGTGAGCCATAGCTGAGTTCATTGCTTTGAGGGGTGTCATTCAACACAAGCCAAATGCAACAAGCAGGCACCGACCGAAGCTGAGTGTACTTATGCATATGGAATATAAACTTTTACACTTATACCTAATCAAAGATTAGTAGCTGCAATTCACAAACAAAATACACATTCTATAACCAAACAAATACACTGTGCTGAACAATAGAGCTACTCTGTCTCCAGCTCCCACTGCTACTTTCATAAATTCTCTTCTTCCTTTTACAGTTTTTGTTATATTAATTGGTTACAGCAAGCCTCTCTTGTCCTCCCCGTTTTCCATTCTTTTCAAGCCTCATAGAGCAATCTCCAAGTGGGAGCCAAATTTGCAGCTGCCTTGCCCCTTTTGATACCATGTCCCATAGACTTTCCCCGACTTCTTTCTATGCTCTAACACTAAAAGCAGCACTTGCATCAGTCTCAAAATCTTGTGACTTTGTCCACAGTAAAACACTACAAAGGGCGTAGTCAGTAGTCTTAATGCCTTTTCTTTTCAACAAAGCTTTCCATGTAGACAAAACAATCTGTTCTTCACTTGATAAGTTATTTCCCATTCTGTCCCCAGGGATCACCTGTACCCCAGGTGTCAAAATCAGTCTGGTCCAGACCAAGCAGAATCCCCAGCACTGCTCTCAATGCTACGCCAGGCTCCATCTCCGGCTGTACCTCGCTCTACAGCCCAATCCCAAATCACATCAGGTCACTGTGGAATTGGCCACCATACAATTTCAGAAGGCTTCTCTTATGTGCTTTCTGTGCAGCTCTCACTCTGCTTCTCAGAGTTTGATGTTGTTTTTGTTCCAGTGCTCGTGCAGCAGCGACTTAGCAAGACTCCCCCCACACTCCTCGAGGGCCGTGCTGGTGCTGAGGCCACAGCTGCTGCTGTGGCCACGCCATTTGCCACTTCCATTGCACCGTTTCTGTGTCCCACTGCACGCACTGCCATTCAGGGGGAAACCAGCACTGTCCTTGGTCCCTGCCTGACTGTGGCCATACCTTGGCAGGGGCACAGGGCTCGATCTAACACACCTGCAGAGAGCGGCAGGCAGTGGCACAAGTGAAAGTGTGGCTGGTACTCTCCCACATTTTAATAGGAAAAGCAGTTTGTACATTACCTCCTAAGCCATCTCCTTCCAAACAAGCAAAGTGCATAGCCTCACTCTATTTTTTGTGCATCAAAAAAGCAAAGTGTGTAGTGCCTATCTTCCTAGACAGAACCCTTCCTCTTGGGGGTGGTGTCTCATACATTGTCCAGACTTCTAGGCTCTCAGGTCTGCCTACATTTCTTTCAGGCTCTCAGGTCTGCCTGGCTATAACTCATCCAGCTCTTGGTCCACCTGGCTGAGTTCCCACGCTCCTAGTCTGCCTGGTTCCACCATCTTACTGCTCTTGGGTCGGCAGTGGTCGGAACAACTCACCTCAGGATCCCATCAGAGTCACCAGATGTCACTGCTGGGGGGGTAAAACCAACACCAATAAAGGCATCAAGCATCAGCCCTTTATTGTTCTTCAGTACAACTTTTATACCCTTCATCTTACACACATTGCACCTGTGTGCCTTCTGTACCCTTTTGTGGTTGGTCAGTACACCTCAGCACTCCATGTCTCATTCCCTTTAATACTGTTCACCTGTCCTGCATGGCTGTAGCCCCTTAGGGATGAGGCTCAGGCACAGCCCCACTCCCAATTACCACAAACTGTGTACTACCGTCACTGGGTTAGTCACTCTGCCCCAGCTTCCCCTCACAGTTTCTCCCCTGAGAAGTTAAAAGCTTTTCATGCCCAGCAGGGTCCCTGTCTCTGGTATCCCCCTGGTCCACCTGGAGCTGCAGCCTCTCACAAGGACACTCCACAAATCAACCCCCAGAGCCTGACACGGGGACAAGGGGCTGGGCTGTGTGACCAGGACATCAAGGACATGGGTTATCCAGGTCACTAGGGCCTGGTTTGGGTCCCCAGGGCAGGAAAGATGTCTGGCAGCTGGAGCAGGGTCTGGGAACGGCCTCCAAGGTGGGGCTGGAGCCCTTGGGCTGTGAGCAGAGGCTGAGGGAGCTGGGCTTGTCCAGCCTGGAGCAGGGAAGGCTGAAGGGCTCCTCATCCCAGCCTGGCAGTGCCAGCCAGGAGGGGATGGAGAACACAGAGCCAGGCTCTTCACCGGGGGGCCTGGGGTGAGACAAAAGCCAATGGGTGGAAGGCGAAAGAGGGGAGATCAGCCAGGACAGAAGGAGATGAAATGAGTCAGGCTGGTTTCAGCATTTCCTCAACACCAAAAGCAGCCTGAGTCCGTTTTCCATCCACCCCGGAAAGCTTTGCAAATCAGGAATTGTTGAGGCTGTTTGGCCCCCATTCAAGGATGGGCATCCTGATACAAGATCTTGAGTGTGTTTATATCTATCACAGAACCATATATTTCTAAAAATAATTTTATTATGGAAATCACTTGTGGATGGTGGATATGTCAGATGGTGCTGGGACATTGCACATAGCTCAGGGAAGAGCGTGATTAGTATTGAATTGTGTCCTCTTCAACCATGGTCTGTTGGCCATGAAGACAAGCTTCCTGTGCCTCTGAGTCCCACCAGTTCCTGACCCCCAAAGGACACAAACCTGGTGAGTTCTGGTTCCCACTCCAGTGGTGGCACCTGCACCTCCCTCCATCCCCAGAGCAGAGCTCCCTTGTCCCAGAGAGTCCCTGGCAATGCAGGGATGAAGGAAACAGGACAGGCTGTGGGGATCAGGGGCAGGGCACAGCCAGGGATTTGGGGTGGTTGTGAGCCCAGGGCAGAACGTGGCCCTTGGCCTTGCTGAACCTCATCCCATTGTCCTGGGCCCATGGCTCCAGCCTGGGCACATCCCTCTGCAGAGCTTCCTGCCCTCCAGCACAGGCACACTGCCACCCAGCTTGGGCTCACCTGGGAACTGACTGAGGGTGCCCTTGATGGCCTCGTCCCGATCAGCAATAAAGAGATTTCACTGACCTGGCTCCAATCCTGAGCTCTGGGGACACCCCTGGATGTGACTCTATTCCTGAGCCACTCTGAGTGCCAGGGGTTGGATGGGGGAAATGGTGGGGAGGGGGTAGGGACAAAGTGTGATTGATTGTCAGCCATGAAGGGTCTTGATTTTCATATCAGCTCAGACTGCATGAGGAGCAGCTGGGGATCAATATGAACTGGGGATTGCTGATATCAATTTATAAACAGGAAAAGAAAACTAAACAGGACAAAACAATTCTCTCTTCATTGTTTTCAATATAGTGGAATCACTTTGAATACACTTCTGAAATCTGTCTAATTTACCACAGAAGAACTGAAGATTTGAATTATTCCCATGGGCTTGTCTTGTTTGGGTGTTTTGAACAAATGTTTATGAGCATTTGTCACTGAATTCCTGAACTGAACAGCTCAACAAAGAAGAGGCCTCTGGAAAAGTAAAGCTCATCACCAACCTCCACGGTGCTGAGGATCCATCCCCGTCAGAGCAGCAATGAACAGAAATGGGCACAGCTTTGTGGCTGCCCCAGCTTTGGGATGGACCCTGGGCCTGGAGCAGGAGCAGCTCTTGAGGGCCCCAAGGCCGGGGCTCTTGTGCTGCCCTGGGCAGATGGGATGGCAGCAGGGGCTGCAGAGCTCTCAGCATCTCCTGCAAAGGAGAGCAGGGCACCCAGGGAGCCTCCTTTCCCTTGGCCAGGCACCTTCCCCCATACTGGGGCTGAGTCCTGTGGCAGCTGCAGCTGCTGCTTTGCCCTTGCCAGGGCCTGAGGCTATGGGGCAGTGCCCAGAGCAGCCTGGCCTGAGCAGAGCTGTGGGGCCAGAGCCGGCTGGGCTGGGCTGGGGAGAGGCCCTTGGTGCTGCCCAGAGCTCAGGGCAGCTGGCAGAGCTTGCAGGGAGCTGTTCTGTGCTCAGAGAGCCTGGCCCAGAAACCATCAGTGTCCATCTCAGCCTGGCTGAGCGTGCAGGGGCCAAGAAGAGCAGCCCAGGGTCTGCAAATTCTCTTGGTGGGAGCTGAGCTTGGGAGCCCTTGAGCCCTGCCAAGTGCTGGGGCTGCTCCTCCAGCTCCAGAGGAGATGGGACAGATGGGATGAGACAAATCATTCCTGCTGGATTCTTTCTAGTGTCTGCTTATACAGGTGACCTGAATCCATACACAGAGGAGGTGTTTTGTGTCAGATAACACTGCAGAGTGTTAGGTAGAGTGAGAAGAATAATATTATTTAGTGAAAATAATGTTTCATGCAAAATACACAATGGGAAAAAAAAGACACATATGATCAGAAGATCATCTCAGTTTTTCAGAGGAGGAGAGACATTTATTGATGTTCCAGTAGTTAAACATGTTCAAATTCTTTCCTCAGGGCTTCCTTGAGATTAGAGGTGACCACCAGAGGCCAAGGCCAACCAGAGCTCTCTTTCCTGGCAGCTTCTGCCTGGGAGAACCCTTGCAGATAGGGAATATTTTAGGGGGATTATCAGTTTTGTCCTTGGGCACCTCGAAAGAGAGATGGTTCTTTTCCATAGGAAGGAAAGCACAGAGCCCCAGTTCTTCAAGAACTGATGAGAATCAGCCCCCAGTATTTCAAGATCAGCTGGACCTGTCCAGTGGCCCCTGGGAGGCCAAACCAGCCAGACCTGTTCCATCTCCCCTTGGTTCCATGAGTGTCACAATGTTCTCCTTGCTTCTGCAGTGTCACAATGCCCCCGTGCTTCCATGAGGCCCTGCAGGGTCACAGTGGCCCTTTGGTTCCGTGGGGCCCCACAGTGTCACAATGGTCTCCATGATTCCATGGGGCCTTGTAATTCCACAATGGTCTCCATGGATTCTTGGGGCCCTGCAGGATCACAACGGCCCTTTGGTTCCACGAGGCCCTGGAATGCAGCAATGGCCTCTTGGTTCCACAAAGCCCTGCTGCTTCACACTGGCCCCTTGGGACCATGCGGCCCAGCAGAGCCTCAGTGATGGCCTTGGTTCCACAGGGTCCTCACAGTGCCACCAGGATCTCTTCATTTCAGAAGGCCCCACAATTTCACAGTGGTCCTCATGGGCCCCACAGTGTCACCAGGGTCTCAACAGGAAGGAAACCACGGAGCCCCAGTGGTTCAGGGGCTGATGAACTACAAGTACCAGAGGCCAAGGTCAGGCCTGTCTGTCTGTCCTGGCAAGTTTGTCTGGGAGCAACTCTTAGATATATGAAATTTTGAATGTGAAATCCTATTTTTGGCCAATTCTTATCCACAGAAAGAAAAGCACAGAGCACCTGCTTTTGGAAGGCAGGTGAGAGCCGGCCCTCAGGAGGGCAAGGCCAGCCAGACCTGTCTGTAATGGCAGCTTTTGTGTAGGAGCAATCATTGGACTTTTGGAGGTGGAATCCCAATTTTAGCCACGGGCGCCTGAAGAAGAAGGATGTTTCTTTTCCATAAGAAGTAAAGGGTGGAACCCCAGTGTTTCAGGGCAGAATAGAGGCAACCACCAGAGGCCAAGGTCAGCCAGAGTTGTATGTCCTGGCAGCTTTTTTCTGGGAGAAACCCAGGCATAGAGGGAATTTTGGAGGAGAAATACTACTTTATGAATCGGTGCCTGTGCAGGAGGGACAGTTCTTTTCCATAAGAAGGAAAGCGCCCCAGTGTCTGAAGGCAGGTCAGACCCAGCTCTCAGGAAGTCAAGGTCAGTCAGGCTCATTGGCAATGGCAGCTGTTGACTGGGAGCAATCCCAGGATATTGGCAATTTTGGAGAGGGAATCCCATTTTGGCTATGGATGCTTGAATGAGAAGGGCAGTTCTTTTCTTTTCCAGTTGAAGAAAAGCCCAGAGCCCCAGGGTTTCAGGGGCACATGAGAAAAGACCCTCGACATGCCAAGAGCAGTTGGACCAGTCAGGCCAAGCCAACCAGACCTGTTCCCTGTTCCCTTGGATCCATGGGGCCCTGCAGTGTCAGAGTGGTGGTGTCATATTGGATCCTTGGTTCCATCAGGCCCAGATGTGTCACTCTGGCCTCTTGTTTCCATGGGGCTCCACAGTGTCACAATGGTCCCTGGCTTCCATGAGGCCTTGCAGTGTCACAGGTGTCTCCTTGGTGTTGCAGTGTCACAATGGACCCTTGGTTCCATGGGGACCCACAATGTCAGAAGGGTCTCCTTTGTTCCATGAGGCCCTGCAGAGCCCCTTGATCCAATGAGGCCTCCAAGTGTCATCATGGCCTCCAGGATTCCATGAGGCCCCGCAGTGTTACAATGGACCTTTGGTTCCATGGGGTCCTGCACTGTCCCATGGGGCCCTGTAGTGTCACAATGGCCTCCTTGGTTCCACGGTGCCACACAGTGTGACAACTGCCCCTTGGCCTGCCAGGACTGCAGAGTGTCACAATGGTTCCTTGTTTCCATAAGGTCTTGCAGTGTCACAGTGGTCTCCATGATCCCATAAGGCCTTGCAGTGTCACAACAGACCATTGGTTTCATGCAGCCCCACAGTGTCACTATGGTCCTCTTGGCTCCACAAGGCCCTGAAGTGCCACAAAGGCCCTTTGGTTCCACAAGGCCTCCACAAGTGTAAAAATGGCCTCCATGGTTTCCTGAGGCCCTTCTGTGTCACAATGGACCTTTGGTACCATGATGCCCCAGAGTGTCACAATGGTATCCTTGGTTCCCCGGTGTCAGAATGGATCCTTCATCCCATGGACACCCACAGGGTTCACTGCGGTCCCCTCCATCCCACCAGGCCCTGCAATGCTCCAATGGCCCCTTGGTTCCCGTGGCTCCGAAATTGTCAGAACAGTCTCCATTGTTCCATGAGGCCCCTCAATGTCACTGTGCTCCCCTTAGTTGCACAGGGCCCAGCAGTGGGGGAACTAAATGGACTCTTGGTTCCATGAGGTTCCTCAGTCCCAATGGTCTTTTTGGATCTGCAGTGTCACAGTGGCGCCTTGGCTCTGTGTGGCCACGCTGTGTCACAATGGCTCATGGTTCCATGAGGCCACACAGTTTAACAAGGGACCCTTTGTTCCATCAGGCCTTGCTGTGTCACAATGGACTTGTGGTTCCATGAGCTTTCACACTGCCAGCAGCAGTCTCCTTGGTTCTGCAGTGTCACCACAGACCCTTTGTTCCATGAGGTTCCACAGTAGAACACGGTCACCTTGGTTCCGTGAGGTTCTGCAGTGTCACAATGGCCCCTTGGTTCCAAGAGGATTCTCGGGGTCACAATGGTCTCCTTGGATCCGCAATATCACCATGGACCATTGGTTCAATGTGACCCCAATGTGCCAAAATGGATTTTGGTTCCATGGGGTTCTGCAGGGTCACAATGGACCCTTTGTTCCATGAGTTTGTACAGTGTCACAGCTGAATCCTTGGTTCTGTGAGACCCTGCTGTCACCAAATATCTGAAATATGAGAATCAGATTCTTTAACTCTCATTTGCTATTTAAGAGGGTATCATTTACTGAGGCCTAATGTCCAATGTCCAATATGGGATAACTGCCAAACCTACATGGACATGTGGTTCTACCAGTGTGTTACATATACACAGTCATTAAATGTGAATCACAGTTTACCCATTTCCATAAAATCCACCGCAATTCCCAGATTCACTCCTTGTTTTCTCTATCCCTGTAGCCTTGAGCCAGATGTCTTCTTCTTCTCTTCCACCCATCCTTGCTGGGAAAGCAGCCCTCGCATGCCTTGTTCCTGTGCTGAAAGTTCACAGGCAGGGGAAAAATGAAACGAACCCTTCTGGTATCAGCCCCAGGCTTTGTGTGGGCAGGCAGAGGCAGGCAGGAGGCAGAGCTGTCAGCAAAGGAAGGGGCCAGCCAGGTGGGGCAGCCGGGGGATGCCGACAGCCTGCAGGGACAGAGGCGCAGGGCAGGGACACCGTGGGACAGCCTGGGCTGCACAGGGCACAGGGATGGGCAGCAGCTGCAAGACAGCCCTGCCAGAGCCAACTTGGGCAGCACTTTGGCCATGGCTGCTGGGCCTGGGCCTGAGGCAGGAGCAGGAGACAAGTGACCCTTGCAGGCTGGGGCCTCATTGCCTCCTTGCCCCTGCTCAGCAGCCTGGCAGGGGCCGCCCCATGCTCCTGCCCTTGCCATTGCACATCCCCACATGCCAGTGCCCATCCCGGCAAGAGCCCTGAGCAAGGAGGGAGGGACAGCATCTGCCTGGCCAGGGGCTGGGGCTCAGGCCTTGGCCCTTGGCATTCCTCAAACACATCCAGCTTTGCTCAGCACCAGAGATACCTTGGCCTTGTTTGTCCCCAGCTGTCATCACTGCCTCCAGTGTTCTGCTCTAACTGGAACCTGGGGACACTTTCTCAGTCATGTCCCTCAGTGGAACCCATTAAACATCAAGAAAGTTCAGAGTTTCAATTTAATTTTGAGTTCTTGAGATGTTTATTGAAGACACTCTCAGGGACTGAGTCTGATGCAAACAACACAAAAGCCCTGAGAGGGTCATTAAAGTTTTCCTAGTCAATTTACGGAGAAAGATTTCAAAGTAGTTATAAAAAATACGCATTCGTATTTTAAAGGATGTATTTTATTTTATTTCTCCTTACATCAGAGATGATTGCAGCATTCTGTGATTGATATTGACCCAGGGTCTCTCCTCAGCAGCTCCGGCCTGCTCACAGAAGCTGTGCCTGGAGCTCTGACCCAGTGTGGACAACCTTGCTCCACATTGCCCAGCCCCATTCTGTCTGTCCTCACTTCCCTGGGCCCTGCTGTGCTTGCAGAGCTGGCTGCACTCAGCCTAAGAGGGGTTTTACATTTTGGGGATTTTTTGAAGCAATCTCAAACTCCTGAGTTTCCCCACTGCAAACAGACTCACTGCTCAGGTGTGTGCCAGCCCCAGGTGCCACCAAAGCCACTGCAGAGCTGCCCTGGGCCAGCTGTGATGGTGGATCATCAGCCCAAGCTGCACTGGGCCCCTGCAAGGGGCTGTGGCCATGGGCACTGCACTGACCCCACTGCTGGGTTTGGCTGCCACGGCCATCGAGAGAAATTAAACTGTCCTTGGAAACACTGGGGAGGACTGGGACATACTGGGGAACACTGGGAACGCTGTGGGAGACACTGGGACACACTGGGAGTGACACTGGGAGATACTGGGAGAAACTGGGGACACTGGGGCAATTGCAGAGAAGATTGGGGACACTGGGGTACCTGTGGATGTCACTGTGAGGAACTGTGAACGACTGGGAATGAACTCGGGTGTATTGGGACGGACTGGGCTGTACTGGGAAGGATTTGAGGGGTACTGGGATGTAATGGGTTCTACTGGGGACTAACTGGGCTTTACTGATATTATACTGGTCTGTACTGGGGATGAACTGGGCTTTACTGGGAGGGACTGGAGGAGGGTGAATTGGCTGTTCCCACCTCCACTGCATCCCATTTGCTGAAGCTCCCTCCAATCACCAGCCACACCTAATCAGCGCCAGGGATCCGGGCCTGGGGGCGGTGCTTACACGGGCAGCAATTTTCTTTTTGCCTACAACTCCCGTCATGCCCCGCGGCTCGACTGAGCCTCATTGCAGCCGGGAGAACAACTCCCGTCATGCCCTGCGCTCCACAGAACTCCGGCATCCGCCCCCATCTGTCCCATAAGTGTCCCCCAAACACTCCAGGATCCCTCAGTGCTGCCTCAGCGCTCATTCGGGACTCCCATAAGCACCCCCGAACCCCTGAGTGCTCGCACCCTCACAGATGCCCGATACAGCCACTGCTGGGAATTCATCTGCTCTCGTCCCCCGTGGCCCCAGAGCCCCTCAGAACACAGTCCCGCGCCTAAAACTCCGGCCGTGACCCGCGCCCTAAAGAGCCCGGTTGGAGCTCTCCAAGCTCCTCCCAAGGGCTCCCGTGCCGTTTAGGTTCCCCCAGACAATCCCAAGTCGTGGCTCGGACGCAAAGGTGTCCCCCAAGAGCCGTCCCGGACTCCAAAACATTTCGTTACAACCACTTCCGAGACTACAGCTCCCGTCATGCCCCGCGCCCCACCGAGAGCCATTGCAGCTGCACCCAGAACTCCCGTGATGCTCCGCGGCCCTGTTAAACCGTATGATACCCGCGCCTACAACTCCCATCACCCCCCGCGCCCCAGAGAGCCCCGTTTGAGTCCCTCCAAGTGCCCGCCCGGACCCCGAAGGGCCCCAAATTCCCCTCCCTGACCTCCAAGGGCCCCCCTGGCCTCCCAAGTGCTGCCATGGACCCCAAACTGTCCCTCAGAATCCCTGAGTGCCCCTCCAAGTGCCCACCCGGCTCCCCCAGTTGTCCTCCAGTCCCTCAAGTTCTCTCTGATTTCCCTCCCCAGACCCAAAACTGCCCCAAATGTGCCCCAGAAATGTCTCCAGGGACCCCGAAGTGCACGCCCCCCCAATCCTGTCTGAGAAACAGATGATAAAAAAGATGACAAAAAGAGTACAAATATAACTAATTAACATAAAGAGAAAGAAATAAATAGCCAATAGAAATTATTTAATTAATTCATGAAGGAATTGTGTTACTTAGAACCGATGATGAATAATTTTCTTGGTTGCTACAAATGTATTCAAATTTAATATAACTATACAAATTAGGTAATAAAAATATTGTATTAGACTATCCTAAATTCAAATAATACAATTATTATTTTGTTATTAATAAATTTTATTTATAAGGAAAAATGCTAAAACTTTTCTTTTTTTTTGGAGATGTCAGTCCCAGGTGGGCGTTGTCAGACATGGTGAGGCTGGGGGTGAGGAGCAGCTTGACCAAACAGGCTCAGCCTGCAAGGGGCTCATTCTTATCCATGCCCAGACCTCCTAAGGAGACATTCAGCATCCAGATCACTTGGGGAATGCTTCTATCCCCTCTTCTCATAACTAAAATATAAAAAGATACTGATGTGATTAAAAAACCAAAAATCATGAGGTGCATTTTGACATCTTCCTCCTGAAGACAACTCCAAACTGACTCCAGTCACTGCACAAGCCCTGGAGACTCAAAGACAATGGAGGGGAGACAAAGAGCTCCTGAGGCCTTTCTGTATTTTAATCAGACCCCGGCTGGATTTGGAGCTGGCTCCAGGAGCCTCAGGCACGCAGAGAAGGATGAAGAAGCTGCTCAAGGAGTCAGCAGCAAAACTCCAAGTGCCTTGGAGCATGGCTGGGCCCCAGAGAGGGCAGGGAGTGCCCAAGGCTGCCCAGGGCCTGGTGAGAGCAGATCCTTGAGGGCAGGATTGCAGGGAGCCCAAGGCTCTGAGCAGGGAACTGCAATGCTGAGCAAGGCCTGGCTTGGCTGCAGGAAGCAGAAAGGCCAAGCCCTGAGCCCAGCCTGGGCCAGCAGGGCCTGTCCCTCACGGCTGCCTCGGGGCTCTTGGTGGGCCAGGGGGATGTGAGGGGCAGCAAGGACAAATGGCATCAACATGCAGCCCCTGCCAGCCTCCCCAAGGAGGCCGAGGGAGAAGCAAAGTGCGGCCCCTTCCAGGAAAGTTCCTCCTGTGGGGCCTCCAGAGGCGCTGCCCAAGCCCAGGGCACAAAGGCCTGGGTGCCGGTGGCCCTGTGTAGAAGTCCATCTGAAAATCCTTCATTTTTGCCTCACAATTGTCATGAGAAAAGACTACCGAAGGGTTAAAACTGCTGAGCCGGTTTGGAAAGAAAGTCTCCTGCTTATCTAGTATGTTCACAAGTGATGTTTGCAGAACACGCCGTGCTGTACTCGAAGGGGGCATGCTGCCCTTTTCTGGACAATTGAACTGGACTTTCTTCCAAACTCCTGACCTGGCTGGACTGAGCTCTGGGGTGGTTCCCCTCCGCTCCATGAGAAGACCTCTCTTGCCTGTCTTCAACCACCGTGACGGACCAACAGAGATGCAAATCCCCTCGTCAAGGAATCAAGAACCCCTCTGGCACCCTATTGACACCCCCTTGGCACCCCCATGGCACCCCCCCTGGCAACCTCCTTCCAGAGACTGGGACTGTACTCCCTCCCAACTCAGGGAGGGGGAAAAACCTAACGTACCTGTGAGCATTCGGCCATGAAAACAATGGACTTCTCCCCTCCATGGAAACCTAATTTCAGCCACCTTCCCCCAACCAAGAACAGTATATATATTGGGGTTCGGCCCGACTGTCCTTTGAGATCTCCCCAAGACGTGTACCAGCGAGTTTCGGTGGCGGGACCCCGAAGACATCACGTTTTGGTAGCTATACCCCATTCCCTGACCTCCTTTCCTCCCTTTTTCCTTGTCTTACCCTTCTCTTCCCCGGATCCCTTAACCAAACGCATATTTAGCTGTGGTTGTAATCAATAAATTGCACCTTGTTGATTTGTTACTGCAAAACCCCTGTGCCTCTTGTTGGTTATTTTTGCACCCAAAAATCATTCGTCACCCGTTTATTTCGGGCGGACCTTCACATAATTGGCATCACAGACAAGGATTCCAGCAGCCAGTGAGATTTTGCAGGTTTTGTGTAGTTTGTAACCTCTTGCAGACTACACATGCCAAAGCCAAACCTCACGCTCGATTGAGCACACAGGCTCTGGAATTGACACAGAAGATTTTTCGGTGCAAAAGCAGGGAAAATCGTTACTGTCACTTCTGTTACTGATTTTACCGGCACGGACACTGACACTGATACTTCTCCTGATCCTGATATTGATGCTGTTACTGATATTGATACTGATATTGATACTGTTGTTGTTGTTGTTGTTGTATTTGAATTGAATCTGAACCTGTTACTGTTGTCTTTTGAGCTGAATTTGAACTTGTTACTGTTTTTACTGCTGTATTTTGTGTACCTGGACTGTCTAAAAGGGAAGGGGCAGACTTGAATTAATTAAGCAGTGCCTTTTAGACAGATATTGTCCCTTCACCTACACAGGGAGCAAGGGGCGGCCCAGCGAAGGCTGAGTGGCTTTTTCCCTGTTCTAGGTTTCTGGTCCCCTCACAGAGAAAACATTTGTGTGTGCGTGTAAGTGTGTGTGTCTAGACTGTCTGGAAAGGAAGGGACAATCTGAAGCAATTAAGACAGTGCCTTCCAGACAGATTTGGTTTCTTCAGCTATCTAGGGAGACAGAGTGGAACAAAAGTCTGTATGATTGTGTAACTTGAGTTCGCAAATCAGCTCCCTGGTATAGTCCTAGTCCCTTCACACAAAATGAGTGAAAATCTCAATCCTAATGCAAAATCTGACTTTTACACGTTGCTTGCTAAATACCATGCCAAACCGTCATCTGGCGGAGAAACTTGGGCAGAGAACAATTGGTGGATCTGTGATTGGCTTCATGTCATTGTTTCTAATTAATGGCCAATCACAGTCCAGCTGTGTGTCTCTCTGGTCAGACACAGGATTTTGTTATCATTCCATTCTTTCACCTTTGCTTGCAAGCCTTCTGATGAAATCCTTTCTTCTATTCTTTTTGTATAGTTTTAATATAATACCTATCATAAAAGAATAAATTAGTCTTCTGAAACATGGAGTCAGATCCTTTTCTCTTCCCTCTTCTGGGACCTCTGTGAACACCACTACTGACCATGAAATTATTAAGTTTTTTAATATTCTCTGAAAGCACGAGGCGCATGCACTAAACACCTACAACTGGCTGGAGGGCCAGTTGAGTGGCGGTGAATGTTACACCAGAGAGTGGTGGTGAATGCTGCTGCATCCAGCTGGCAGCCAGTCACCTGTGGTGTCCCTCAGGGGTCTCTGCTGGAGCCAGTTCTGTTCAATATTGTTACTGACAACATGGATGAGAGTGTTGAGACTTTCAGTAGTAAATCTGCAGGCAAAACTAAGCTGGGAGCGTGTGTCCATCTGCTGGAAGGTAGGAGGCCTCTGCAGAGAGACCGGGAACAGTTGGATGGATGGGCAGAGTCCAATAAGATGAAGTTTAATAAGTCCAAGTGCCGGGTCTTGCACTTTGGCCACAACAACCCCTGCAGTGCTACAGGCTGGGGACAGAGTGGCTAGACAGCGGCCAGGCAGAAAGGGACCTGGGGCACTGATGGACAGCAGGCTGGACATGAGGCAGCAGTGTGCCCAGGTGGGCAAGAAGGCCAATGGCTGCTGGCCTGGATCAGGAATGGTGTGGCCAGCAAGAGCAGGGCAGTGATTCTTCCCCTGCACTCGGCACTGGTGAGGCCACACCTCGAGTGCTGTGTCCAGTTCTGGGCCCCCAATTTAGGAAGGCCATGGAGGGGCTGGTGCGTGTCCAGAGAAGGGCAACAAGGCTGGGGAGGGGTCTGGAACACAAGTCCTGGTAGGAGCAGCTGAGGGAGCTGGGGTTGTTTATCCTGGAGAAGAGGAGGCCCAGGGAGACAAGGCAATATCAGGGCACAGGTTAGACTTGATGATTTCCAAGGTCTTTTCCAACCTGGCTCATTCTGTGACTCTCTGGAACCACCCGTGGAGCAGTTGCAGAAGGAGCCCTGGGCCTCCTCTTCAGAAGCTCCAGCAGCCCAGGTCCCTCAGCTTCTCCTGCCAGCCCCAAAGCCCATCCTGTCAGTCCTGCAGAGCCTCTGCAGCCCCTCCTCACTGCCCAGAACAGGGAGCCCCAGAGGCAGACACAGCAGCCCAGATGTGCCCCCCTGGCCTGGGGTGCCTCTGGCAAGGGAGCAGCACCAGGCACTGCAGGAGCCTGCAGACAATTCCTGCAGCACTTGTAGGATGATCCTGCTGCCCAAGGGACGTTCCCATGGTGCCAAGTCAGGAACTGCAATGGGGAGTGGGGGCAAGAGTGGACAGGGCTAACAGGGATGGGCTGTTTTCAGGGGAGGGGACGAGGATGGGCAATAGGAAGAAATCTGGATCGGGAAAGTGGAAAGAAAGCAAAGGTGAAAGCAAAGGAAATGCTCAGGGCAGTTTGGGGGTGGCTGCCAGGCAGCCCTGGCTCTGAGCAACAGCATCTGCAGTGGGACAGGAAACTCCCAGATGATGGGAACAAACTTTCTGGCTGACTGCAGAGGCCACGACAAAGCTGAGTGGTTTCCCTGGTGTCCCCCAGCCCTTGCTGGCCCCAGGGGCTGATGGCATTTGTGCTCCCTCAGGTTCATGTCCCCACACCAACAGCATGGGGGTGCTCCCCCTGCTCTGTGCAATGCAAACAGGGGCTGCTGAGCCAGTGCTGCCGTGTCTGTGCCTGCAAGGATGGGGCACCTGTGTGAGCTGGGGGAGAGGCCAGGGCTGCAAAGGGGGGATGTTGTTGGCAGCTCCATGAGGACGCTCTGGGACGCTGCCCTAGGCTGTGCAGCGCACTGGGGATGGATCAGCCCCTGCTCTGCTGCTCCTTCGCATTTGCCCCAGGGCCCTTGCAGAGCCCCAGCCATGCTGTTTGCCCCCAGCCTGCCCACGGCCAGCCTGGGGCTGCTCACGGGGCTTTTCTGTGCCAGGCTTTGGCCTGGGCGTGTTCTTGAGAGAGCCTGGGCAAGGAGCCTGGAGCCCCCAGGCCCTGGGCTGAGGCGTCAGCGCTGCCCCAGCAGTGCCCATGGCCTGTCCCTGCTGCAGCCCCGGCACTGCCGCCCCCAGTGTTGTGCCCGGCCCCGAGGGCACTCAGGCCCTGCAGCAACACCAGGCCCACCAGGGCAGCGGGACAGGGCCATGGCAGCAGCACTGGCAACACCAAGTGCTGCTGCTGCTGGGCACAGCTGCTGGGCCAGCCCTGATCTGCCCCAGCTCTGCACACAGACATTGCTGCTGCCGCTTCAGAGAAGGCAACGAAAGGGGCATCTCTGGTGAAAATTCTGCTGAGAGATCCTTTATTGAATTTAAAGCCACTGAGAGCACAGCTCAAGTTGACACAGTCTGGGGGCACAGGGAAGGTGGAGAGAAAGAAAATTAGAAATGGTAGAAACAGTGGCCTTGGTTTAGGGAGAATATTAAAACTTAAAACAGAGGGGGCAAATAACCAAACCAACAAAAACTACCAAATCTCACTTTTATTACAAGAGATATGCAGAAATTGGCAATCAGTTTAATGTTTTCTAAATTTTCCAGTCATCAGTCGCCACATTGCAGCCTTGAGCTCCTGGTTCCTCAGGCTGTAGATGAGGGGGTTCAGAGCTGGAGGCACCACCGAGTACAGAACTGACACTGCCAGATCCAAGGATGGGGAGGAGATGGAGGGTGGCTTCAGGTAGGCAAATGTGCCAGTGCTGAGGAACAGGGAGACCACGGCCAGGTGAGGGAGGCAGGTGGAAAAGGCTTTGTGCCGTCCCTGCTCAGAGGGGATCCTCAGCACAGCCCTGAAGATCTGCACATAGGAGAAAACCATGAACACAAAACAGCCAAAAGCTAAAGAGGCAGCAACCAATGAAATCCAAATTTTTCTGAAGGTGGAGTGTGAGCAGGAGAGTTTGAGGATCTGGGGCACCTCACAGAAGAACTGGACCAGGGCATTGCCGTGACACAGGGGCAGGGAAAATGTATTGGCTGTATACAGCAGAGCATCGAGAAAGCCACTGGCCCAGGCAGCTGCTGCCATGTGGGCACAAGCTCTGCTGCCCAGGAGGGTCCCATAGTGCAGGGGTTTGCAGATGGACACGTAGCGGTCGTAGCACATGATGGTCAGGAGGGAAAGCTCTGCTGAGATGAAGAACAGAAAGAAAAAGAGCTGTGCAGCACATCCTGAGTAGGAGATGTCCCTGGTGTCCCAGAGGGAATTGTGCATGGCTTTGGGGACAGTGGTGCAGATGGAGCCCAGGTCGCTGAGGGCCAGGTTGAGCAGGAAGAAGAACATGGGCTTGTGCAGGTGGTGGCCGCAGGCTACGGCGCTGATGATGAGGCCGTTGCCCAGGAGGGCAGCCAGGGAGATGCCCAGCAAGAGGCAGAAGTGCAGGAGCTGCAGCTGCCGCGTGTCTGCCAATGCCAGCAGGAGGAAGTGCCTGATGGAGCTGCTGTTGGACATTTCCTGTGTCTGCACATTTCAACATACAGAAGGAGGAAAGACAGGACGATGGAGGGGAAATTTCTCACAGAAAAATCAAAACTCTTTGTCGAAGCCTCTTTCTTTCCACTAAGCACCTCCCCCTTGTGTATGTCTAGGATATCTTCCTTCACCATTGTTGCTGGAGCCCTGATTGCTGCTGGCCAATGCTGTTTGAGGATCTGGACCTTGGCCTGCAGGACACCTGGGAGTCAGCCCTGACCCCCAGTCAGTGCAGGGGAACAGTGAGAGCAGGGCCCAGTCCTGGTGTTCAGGCTTGGATAAAGAATCTTCCTGTAAGGCTGCAGAACTGCCTGGGTGAAGGGATGGGGGTAAGAGAAGGCAGAGCGAGGGATTCTGCTGCACCTGGGGAGAACAGAGAGTCCAGGGAGGCAGGAGGGTTGTCTGAGGCTTAGTGCAGACTGAGGGGAGCTGCTCTGTCCCTCTCTCCTGTTCCAGCTGCCCTGCACTTGCACCTTTCTGAAATCCACTCATATGTTACCCTGGACAGCCAGGAGACACTGCTGAGAGCAGAGGGATCCCTGGCACACAAAGTGGCTCCTGCCTTTCCCAGAGTCAGGAGAGTGGGCTCATTGCCAGCCTCCCAGGCTGCCCTGCCCAGAGCTCCCTGGGCACAGGGAGCTGGGACACCCCATTGCTGTGCTCAGCCTGCACAGGAGGAGCCCAAGGGCTGGGCCTGGCCCTGCAGCTGGAACTGCCATTGCAGAGAGCCCCTCAGCAATGCCAGCAGCACCTGGGCAAGGCAAGGAGAGAGAGAGAGCCGGGCCTGAGGAAAAGCCTTTCCCTGGCCAGCCCTGCGCAGCCCCTGCCAGGCAGCAGCAGGGCAGGACAGTGGCCCTCAGGCCCTGGTCAGCAGGGAATGGGCACACGGCCGCAGAGATGCCCTTCATCTCTGGGGCTGCTCTGCCGGCCCAGAAGGGACTGAGGGCCCCGAGCCCCCGGGCTGAGGGCTGTGCTGGCTGCGAGGGGACAGAAGAGCTGTGCTGCTCAGGGCAGTGTCTGCCCTGCAGAGCAGCCCCGGCAGTTGCCACATCTGCCCTGCAGCAGGGCCTCCCTCAGCACTGCCGCCCTACCTGCCTGCCCAGGGCTCTGCTGCTGGAGCTGTCCCAGCCCCAGCTGCTCCTGTGGCCCCGGGCTCCTTCCCTGCCAGAGCTGCCAGAGCCCAGCCCAGCCCATGGGCCAGCCCTGCCCTGCAGCTGCTGGGCCCTGCAGGGATTTAAGAACAGCTTCCCCAGCCTGGGGACCATGCAGAGGTGATGCTGCATGGATCTGGAGGCTGGGCAGGTGCAGGCACTTTCTGAGGTGCCCAGGAATCCTCAGGGTGATGGTTTAAGTGTCTCAGCCCCTGCTCTGCCCTGCACAGTTAATTTTCTATTGCCACCAAGCTGAGCCAGGGAAAAGTGGGAGCACAGATTCAGGAAAGCAGAGACCCAAGCAGGAAACTCCTGCCCTGAATGAACTAATTAAAAGTCACCCTGGGCATGACCTGGAGCTCTGAGCAGCCCAGGCTGCAGCCCCAGCTTCACCCCCTGCAGCCGTCCCTGGCAGCAGGAGCCGTCCTGCCCTGTCCCTCTGACACTGCCCAAGGCAGACATTCTCTGCAGCACATCCTCCCCCAAAGCAGAAACAGCAGCAGAGCATCCTTACAGTCACATCAGTCCTGTCCTGGGTCAGCTTCGGGAGATCCCTCCAGGAGCACAGCGGATGTTGCCCTGCAGCCACACACTCACCATGCCCAGGGCTGTGAAGATCTTTCCCCAAGTGAAGTCTCAGCTCAATATCTTCCCAGTCCTGATTGCCTTCAGCCTGTCTCTACCTGGCTCCTGTCCCCTCAGTGCCTGCAGGCAGAGCCCTCAGCCCTGCTGGGCTGGGAGAGGAGCTGGCCCTGGCAAGAGCTGTTCCTTTAAAGCTCATCAGCACAGAGACAGCACAAGGAGTTTAATGAGCCTCTTGGGGCTTTGCTGTTGTTTACATCAGACTCAGTCCCTGAGAGAGTCTTCAAAAAACTTCTCACGAACTCAAAATTAAATATAAACTCTGAAGTTTCTTGAAGTTTAAATGGGTCCCACTGAGAAAGTGTTCCCAGGTTAGTTAGAGCAGAATACTGGAGGCAGTGATGACAGCTGGGGACAAACAAGGCCAAGGTGTCTCTGGTGCTGAGCAAAGCTGGATGTGTTTGAGGAATGCGAAGGGCCAAGGCCTGAGCCCCAGCCCCTGGCCAGGCAGATGCTGTCCCTCCCTCCTTGCTCAGGGCTCTTGCCGGGATGGGCACTGGCATGTGGGGATGTGCAATGGCAAGGGCAGGAGCATGGGGCGGCCCCTGCCAGGCTGCTGAGCAGGGACAAGGAGGCAATGAGGCCCCAGGCCTGCAAGGGTCACTTGTCTCCTGCTCCTGCTTCAGGCCCTGGCCCAGCAGCCATGGCCAAAGTGCTGCCCAAGTTGGCTCTGGCAGGGCTGTTTTGCAGCTGCTGCACATGCCTGTGCCCAGGCTGTCCTGCTTTGTCCCTGCCCTGTGCCTGTTATACATGGAAGCTTGACTAGGCCAATATTCAAGCCGCAATCAATTCATTTTTTAATATGGTAAATATGAGCAATACAGCACTGGGTACAATGCGGGAAGTTTTCCCTCTAACTGCACACAAGTAGTTGAGGCTTACAGGTATTTATAGGGGTACTCATCAGCTTTCTCAGCAGTTTCTATTCCAATTTTTACTCATCAGCGGTTTTTATTCCCAAATTTTTTGTTGCAATTCTATACACTATTGTGATTTAGTTTTTCTTGGGATGTATGCCAAAAAGTAGTATCCCCATATGGTGGTGGTCCAGTTTCCAAAAGAAGAAAGTCAGGTCCCATCTAGTGGAGTCCAGCTCCCCAGATGTGGGTCCACCTTTTGATTGCAGAGACTATAAATCTCATAACAATGATGTCCAGCTTCCCTTGGTCAAAAATGTAAATCCTCGACTTTATGTTCATCTTCCTTTCTTGAGCTGCTTTTCTCTTTTTTGTTAAGGTGTGAGATAAGCATGTTTCCTTTATATATATTCCAAAGCTATGATTTCAAGTATACAAGCAATATTCTAAAATTTCACTTCAAAAGGTTTTTATTGCAGAACTCTTTAAGGATTAACTACAAGCAAAGAGCAACATCCTTAACACTTTAATTCAAATGCTCCTCAATCAACCAAGGTTAATTGCAAACAAAGATAGGTTCAAAGGCCTTCTTCCATGCTTTTTTTTTCCTCAGTTATTATTAGAATTCGCAACTGTCCCATTGTTGGTCTCCATATTGCAATCACAAATATACACATTGCCTGTATGTACCTGACACAATACACAGCATTGTATTTCAAAGTCCCCCCTCGCTAGTATAAATTTTCATTTATCTTACTCATTCGTGTCTGGGCTTCAAGTCTGGCCAAAACTTTGGAAGCTTTTCCCTTTTTGTCTTCTGTCTTTAATCTCATTATTTTGGATATCTTAGCTGTTTTCTCAAATTGTCCAGCCTCTCCTGTAGCCAATTCCAGGTCTACCACAGCAATCTGCATGCTTTGAATGACTGAGTGGATTAGTTGGATAAAATATTGAATAAGGCAAGGTAGAAACAATAACCCAGCTAATGAACACAATATCATGAACCCTATTTTCTTCCACCAAGCTCCTCCTCCAAGCATCTGGTCCCACCATGAGGCTTGAAGGATGGAATTCCATTTTTGGACTGGGACATGAGCCAGCCTTTTGACCTCTGCTGCTAAACCTCTGATGATTTCTCCATAATCATTAATCTCAATGCAGCACTCAGACTCATTGAATTTTCCACACATTCCCCTTTCTTTGGCCAGCAAATATTCCAGTGCTATTCTGTTCTGATACACAAAAGCCTGCACCTGAGTGTGCTGCCTGCTTAACAAGTCCAGGGCCTCCGAGGAGTTATTTGAGACTATTTCTACCACTGTCTGTAGTCTAATCAATCGGTTCAATAGGTAAATCAAGGTCATATATTGCCAGCTTCCATCTTGAGCCCAAGTGGCTGGCCCATAATAATCTATTATTCTTTCTGCTAGCCATTCTTCTTCTCCCCGTTTTTGGTCCCCTCCTGCCCTTGGAAACTCAAGTTTCAATTCTCATTTTTCCCTGTTAAGGTTTTCATATAAGGGTGCTCCTAACAGGTTACTCTTGGACTTTGGTAGTACAAAGAAGGAGGGTTGTATAAGCTTTTTGCCCACAAATCCAATATATACAGTTGGGGGCTTTCTATGGTCATTTACAGCCTCAGGTTTTTCCCAGTAATTTCTTAGGGTCTCTAGGGATCGGTAAAGGTTAGCTGCAGGACTTTTATGCCAGCACAACTTTATCTGGTTGTTCCATTTGCAATTTTTCTCCTTAATTAGGCTCCAGTATCCAGCAGGAGGTGTTGGCTGCCAAGTTCTAGTGTTATTGGTTGAATTTACTGCTAAAGTAGATGTGCAGGGAGTATACCCTACCACTTCAGTACATTTTCTCCCCTCTCTGCTGATGCAAACTGTTCCAATTATTTGATGATTTAAAATGCATCCTTCAGGACGTTTCAATCTTTTGGAAATTTGAGTATGGTTCTATTTTAGAAATTGCTCTGGAGCTAGACTCTCACCTCTCCATGGCCATTTTTCAGCTGATTTCTATCCCCCACAAATCCAACAATTGGCTAACTCTAATTCTGTGGCAATTTCTTGCCTTGGATCTACAAAAACGTTCCTATTTGAAATCAGAAAACCCCAATCACTATACTGCTGTTCTAACTGTTTGTATTGTTCACTAAATTTATTTAGCTTTTCTTGTTCTACTCTTTACATTTTTGCTTCTGATTCTTGCTTTTGTAGTTTTTGAGTAATTTGTTTCATTCTACAATCTGGGTCTCTTCCTTCTCTGTCCTTTGCTAAACAAAAGAATTTGGCGTATCGCAGACAAATTCGTTCATCATCATCTTTGAGAAGGTTGATAAACACAGGCCAATCCTTGGGAGAAACCTTCAGTCCGTGTTTTAAATTTTCTCCAACCCAGTATATTTTGCCACCCATAGTGCACATCTTTAATTGGTTATGGTCATAGCACACTTCACTAACATGGGAATGTGCCATGAACATTGATTCCATTTTTCCCCTGATCCAGACAGTATGATTGCATTTGTCGGACCAATAGGCTCTGATCCTGCAGCTCATGGATTATGTGGAGTTCAGGAGTGAGGCTCTTAAGGCCCATTGCCTGGGATGCAATGATCAATGCAGTGAAAATAATCCTCAGAGGGTCTAACTCTCTACCTCTCTCAAGGCCCCTTGTGTTGCATCCAAGGGCCGAGATGTAGATCTTCTCTGTAGCAGAGTTTATACCTTGGGATTTAGTCACTGATATCTTTTGTTTCATTTTTGCCTTTTGCCTCATGAGCCTTCAGATCTCTGTTTATTGTGGTTGTGGCCTGATTCTTTTTAATTTAGGCCAATTGGCCCCTAAGTTCGGGGGATATGTGACTACAATAGGGTTGGTGTATGTGCCTCCCTTTCTTCCAGCAATACATGGCTTTCTGCCACTCTTTTGCTTTAATTTGATATTCATAATGTATCCAATTACCCTTGTCACACTCTGTTTCTTTTAATTTGGCCTTTGGTACTTCCTGCAAATCAATTCCTCCTCTTGTTCCGTGTACCCAAGTTCTCCACCAATCTTTATCAACTGTTTTAATATATCCTTTCCTTACAACAGCCCACAACGTTCTATCAGTTTCTTTTTCTATTTATTTTGTACAATTACAGCAGAGAGCATTAGGGACCTGTCCCCTTGGTAGGTTTGTGTACCAATATTCTTCACACTCTATACACTTAAAACAACCTCATGGATAACACTTACAGTTTGGAGTAATACATTCTACCTCTCCTGAGTGAACTGATTTTGCAGCTTAAGGTAGGAGCATTTTCCTGACATACATCAGTCCCTTTTTAAGTTCATTTTCAGTTCTCCGGGGGTAGATGCAATTCTCCTCTGGGATTCCGTCTCTGTCAGTGGTTCTGCTGGTCCTTTGACCCACGACGTGTGGGTCCAGCCTTTTTCCGCAGTTCGGGCAGCTGTGTCAGTGGTCAGCAGAGTTAAATAGGGACCTTCCCACCTAGGAGACAAACTTTCTTCTTTCTAGCTTTTAATCAGCACCCAGTCACCCGATTTTATTTGATGCATGCTAAATCTGAGAGGGGCTGATTGAGCAATTACCCCTTTCTCCCTTAGTTCTAGACATGTTGTCCCATCTTCTGGATGTATTTTTGAATAGTCATATCAGCTACAACAACTGATGTTTGGGGTACTTCCTGAGAATAGGGCATTCCATAAAGCATCTCATATGCAGAAAGTCCCGTATATGCATTTGGAAGCGTCCTTATATTAAGTAATCCTAAAGGTAAACATTTTGCCCATGACATTTGGGTCTCAATCATCAATTTTTTTAATTGCTGTTTTATAGTTTGGTTCATTCTTTCCACCCTCCCAGAGCTATGGGGGTGCCAAGGGCAATGGCCCTGATAACCCCAAATCAGGGAATAATTTGTTCCAAAATTTTTTTTTTTTTTTTTTTAAACTTTGCCGTGGGTCGGGCAGCTGAGTAGACCTCCACCCAATGAGTTAGTTTATCTACTAATACTAAAAAGCATTTCCATCTGCCCACCCTTGGTAATTCAGTATAATCCACCTGAACCCTTTCCAATGGTCGGTAGGCTATTTTTCTACCACCAGTTGAAGCTTGTCTCATTACCCTTTTGTTAACTTTTTGACAAGTCAAACACCCCTGTGTTGTTTTGCTATCTCAAAAATTCCAATACATCCATAATATTTTAAAAAATGATCCCATAAGGGTCTTGTTCCCCAATGAGTACAGTGGTGTAACTGGCTTAGAATCCTTCTAGCATAAGCTTTAGGTAAAATCTCTCTCCCATCTGGTAGTACTCATTTTCCAAGCTCTTTCTTAGCTTTTAATCTTTTTATAGATTCCTCCTCTTGAGTACTGTAGCCTTTTGGCAGCTCCTCTTGAATTTCCACTATAGTGTTCAGCTGGATAGTTTATTTTAATTTACAAGCTGCCTCCTTTGCAGCTTGTTCAGCTGTGTTGTTTCCTCTCACTAAGCAGCTTGACCCTCGTTGATGACCTCTTACATGTACTACAGCTCTTCTGTTAGGTCTTTTCAGGGCTTCAAACAATCAGATTATTAACTCCTGATGGATCAGTTTCTTCCCTTGAGTGTTTATCAAACCTCTTTCCATTCAGATTTTTCCAAATGTGTGTACAATTCCAAAAGCATATTTTGAGTCTGTGTAAATAGTCCCCACCTCATCTTTTAGAAGTTCTAAAGCTCAGTATAAAGCAAATAATTCACAAGCTTGAGCTGACCAGCTAGAATTTATTTTCCCTCTTTCTTTGCAGACATATTTTCTCCTTCTACAATAGTGTATCCTGAATTTCTTTTCCCTTCTATCACCCTTGATGAGCCATAGATAAAATACTTTTCCTAACTAGATAGCTCCATCTCAATTAAATCTGGTCTCACTTTTGTTTGTAATTCCACACAAGCTCTTCAGCTGGCTCCCCATAGAGAAACTGAGCAGGGTTCTGAGCAGGAGTGACTTTAAGTTCCAGTTCAGGGGAATGTATCAAGATAGCTTCATACTTTAAAACCCGGCTATCAGTGAGCCCCTTCTCTGCTTTTTGATGCAATATGCTTCTAACATTGTGGGGGTATATATATTACTAAAGGAGCTCCAAATGTAACTTTCTTTGCTTCTTCTACCAGAAGAGCTGTTGCTACTATAGCTTGTAAACATATTGGCCATCTTCGACTAACAGGGTCCAATAACTTGAATAATACCCCACTGGCTTTTTGTCTCCTCCCCAGTCCTGGGGGAGCACTCCATAAGCAGTTTGCTCAGCAGTATTTACAAATAATTGAAAAGGTTTCTCAAAGTTAGGTAGGCTGAGTACTGGGGCTTGAATTAGAGCATCTTTCAAACTCTTAAATTGTTTTTCATCCTCCTGGTTCCATTTCACTGTATTGACTGTTAGCTTTTCATACAAAAATTTCACCTTTTGACTTTATCTATCTATCCATTGTCTACAATATCCCAATAACCCTAAGAGTTGTGGTACTTCCCTTTTGGTATTAGGGGAAGGCAGACTCAGTATTCCTGATGTTCTCTCAGGATCTAATTTCTTTGTTCTTTTACTCAGCCAGTGACCTAGATATTTCACTTCCTCTTCAGCAAATTGTAACTTAGCCCTCAAAACCTTTAGGCCTTTCTTTCCCAAGAAATTCAACAGACTGATTGTTGCTTCTCTCATTTGCTCGTGATTCTCTCCTGCAATTAACAGATCATCTACATATTGTACTAGTTTAGTTCCTTCTGGTCTTTCAAAATCTTGTAAAATTCTTTCTAAAGCCTGGCCGAAATATTGTGGGATTCTGTAAAGCCCTGTGGGAGTACCACCCACCTTAATTGTTGTTTTCTCCCTGTATCTGGATCTTGCCGCTCAAAGGCAAAATAGTCCCTGCATCCATCCTCTAAAGGACAGGACCAAAAGGCATCTTTCAAATCCACTACACTATACCAGGTATAGTCAGAGGAAATCTGACTTAGTAATGTATACGGGTTAGCTACTACAGGAAACCTTGTGGCTGTTCGTTGACTGACAGCCCTTAGGTCTTGGACTAGACGGTAGCTGACGTCACTTTTCTTCACAGGGATTATGGGGTTATTGTGGGGTGACATACATTCCAATTTACTCACCTCCCCAGGAGTGGACCAGACATCAGGACATATTTTACTCCCATCCTGGTCCATCAGTTTGTACAGCTGTACCATTAGTTGATCATTTTGGGGTTGAATACAAATTTTTAACGAAAGAATCAGGTCTCTCCCCAAAAGATTGCATTCTACTTCTGAGACTAGTAATAGATCACTAATATCCACTTTCCCCTTTGATTCAATTAGTACTTCTTCAATAATGGGAACCTTAAATGCCTCCCCTTTTGCTCCAATTACTTGAGCTGTTTTCCCGCTGATTTTGCATCCTTTTGGTAATCTTTGCACTGTTGATCTTTCAGCACCTGTATCTACTAAAAAGGTGTATTCTTCACCTTGGAGACCAACTTTTAATTTTATCAAGGGCTCTTGTGATGGCCTGGTCCCTAATAAATAGAGCCCCTGACACTGTTAATCTTCTACAAACAGTTTTTGATCTGCCTCCCACTTCTTGCAAACCCTCTTAACATCTCCTTTCATACCACAGTAAAAGCAGGTTGGTCTTTTAGAACCCTCACCTGTTATTTTTCTTGTGGTTTTAGCATTCCCTGAAAATGCACCACCGTTCTGAACCTCTTTTACTGCAGCCACAAAAACATTAGCTTTAGCTTTTGCCTTTTCTTCATCTCTGTGGACATAAACTCTCTGTGGTTCCCTTAACAATTCTTGCAAACCTCTCTCCTGCCAGCTGTCTAACTTTTCAAGTTTCCTTCTAATATCCTCCCATGATTTTGCCACAAACTGAGTTTTGATTAATGCTTCGCCCACTGCTGTATCAGGATCTAATCCTGAATACATTTGTATACTCTTCCTTATTCTTTCTAACTAATCTATGGGTGACTGATCTTTCTCCTGACGTTCATCCAGGGCCTTGCTAATATTTTGCCCTCTGGGGACTGATTCTCGAATTCCCTGAATATTCCTGAGATCCACCATATTCTGCCTATCCTGATCATTGTTATGGTCCCATTTAGGGGCTGCCAGGGGCCACTTCATTTCTCCTAAAGGTCCCTGCTGGTCTTCCCTATCCCAAATTCTCATGCCAGCCTGTCTTATCAGCTGTCTCTCCTCTGCTGTCAATAAAATACTTAAAATTGACTGAATCTCTGTCCAGGTGTAAATACTGGGTCCTAGAAACTGATCTAACCTTTCAGACACCCCCAGAGGATCTTAAAGTTACCTTCCCAATTCTTTTTTAAAAGCCCTTACATCCCCGGTTTTCAGGGGTGCTGACACATACCCAGTGACTGGTCTCCCTTGAGTTCCTACTAATGGTACTTCCCTCAAGGGGTACAGCTGCCCCCCCTTCCCTTCTTTATTGCTATCCCCACTGCTTTCTGCTCGTGCCCTTTCCTGGCTTCTCTTTCTGTGTGCTGGTGGTGAATCGTGTACCGGGAGCGGAGCCACCGGGGCTTGTGGCAGTGGCAGCAGAGCCACCGGGGCTTGTGGTGCAAGGGGTCCTGGTTTAGGTGTGAGGGGTGCTGGATTGGGTGCGAGGGGTGCTGGATTGGGTTCAAAGGGTGCTGGATTAGGTGCTAGGAGGGCTGGATTGGGTGCGAGGGGTGCTGGATTGGGTTCAAAGGGTGCTGGATTGGGTGCCAGGGGTGCTGGATTGGGTTCAAAGGGTGCTGGATTGGGTGCAAGGGGTGCTGGATTAGGCGCTAGGGGGGCTGGATTAGGTGCGAAGGATGCTGGAATGGGTGCAAAGGGTGCCGGGTTAGGTGCTGGATGAGGCACCTCTGGTAGATAAGGGGTGGGGGAATGTTGTTTAAGGGGTCCCACTGATTCTTTTCCTTTTTGGTTTTTAATGCATACAGAGGAGTAGGCCAGGACCCATGCCATAAAGCAGCATAATCGCTTTCTTCTTGGTTAATAGGGTCCTTTTTATTTACATAGGCATTCAAGGCCTTACAGATCCACCCTTCAGATGACCCATGCATTGGCCAGTATAAATTATCAGGTCGTATCATTTCCTTAGTCCATTCTACCATACAATATTGTATCATTTTCTCTTTACTTTTTCCTCTCCTGGATTCACATTTGTCCCACAATTTTAACATTACCCCAAGGGGGCTGTCCTGGGGTATATCTGGCAAAATGCTCCCTCTTTTTCCAGTACCTTCAGTACCTCTATTTTCCTGCTGGTTTATACCAGCTCCTGGGTATTTGCTCTGGCATTGACCCATTTTTCCACTGAACGGGTGTACCCACACTCACTCTGATCTCATTCGTTCAGACCTTAGTCCTTTCTTGTCAGGAATTTCCCTAATAACAAGTCCCTTGTAATGCCTGCCGCCTCTGATTCTTTACTGGGAAAAGAAAACAAATTCCTCTCCGTAATAATTATCTTATCTCACCACCCCCAACCTTTTACATACAGAGAATCCTTTTCCCCACACTTCGTTCCTTAACCTGCTGCCCCGCTTGTGGGGTAGCGAAACCGAGGTTAAAAGAACTCCTCACTTCTGTCGTGACTAGGTCACGTCTCATACACACACCATTCAACCCTTACACACCTACACCCGTTCTTATCCCACCTACCCAAGCAACACTTACAGCCTCCTTTTCTAGCCTGGGTCTTCGTGCACGAGTTTTTACAGGTGAATTTACTGCAGTCAACTCCGGGAGCTCAAAATTCTTTGCTCATAATTTACCTTATGGATTTCCTCTTCCCTGAGAGATTCCCCCATCACTCAGGGCCACTGGAGGCAGAAGCCTCCAAGGTGGGGCGCCTCCCTGAGATCAGGAGTCTCCCTCAATGGATTTGGAAATTCCCGGCCGATGCAACAAATCTGTTATGAATAAGAAGCTTGACGAGGCCAATATTCAAGCAGCAATCAATTTATTTTTTAATATTCTAAAGTATGAGCAATACAGTGCCGGGTACAGTGGGGGAAGTTTTCCCTCCAACTGCACACTGATAATTGAGTGTTACAGGTATTTACTGGGGTAACTATAAGGGTTTTTCCTGCACTTTCTATTTCCAATCTTATACTCATCAGCAATTTTTATTCCAAATTTTTACGTCACAATTCTATACACTATTGTGATAAAAATTTCTCAGGATGTATTTTCAAAGGTGTATCCCCAGATGGTGACGGTTCAGTTTCCAAATGAAGAAAGACGACTCCCATCTGGTGGGGTCGAGCTCCCCAGATGTGTGTCCATATTTTAGTTGCAGAGACTATAAATCTCATAACAGTGATGTCCAGCTTCCCTTTGTTCAAAACCATAAATCCTTGAGTTGATGTTCATCTTCCTTTCTCAAGGTGTTTTTCTCTGCTTCAATAAGACATGAGATAAGCATATTTCCTTTATATATATTCCAAAGGTACTGTTTCAAGGATATGAGTAATATTCTAAAATTAGACTTCAAAAGGTTATTATTGCAGAGCTTTTTATGGATCAAATGCAAGTAAGAAGCAACATCTTTAACACCTTAATTCCAATGCTCCTAAATCAACCAGGGTAATTGCAAACAAAAGATAGGTTAAAAGGCCTTTTTCTATGCTTTATTTTCCGCAGTTATTATTACAATTCACAACTCTCCCATTGTCGGGGTCCACAAAATTCATATGCACAAATATACACATCGCCTGCTTGTACCTGACACGAAACACCACTTTGCATCTCACAAAGGTTGTCCACACTGGGTCAGAGCTTAAGACACAGCTTCTGTGAGCAGGCCAGAGCTGCTGAGGAGAGACCGTGGGTCAATATAAATCACAGAGTGCTGCAGTCATCTCTGATTTAAAGAGAAATAAAATAAAATACATCATTTAAAATAGGAATGTGTATTTCTGACAAGTTCTTTGAAATCTTTCTCCATAACTGGACTAGGAAAATTTCAATGACCCTCTCAGGGCTTTGCTGTTGTTTACATCAGACTCAGTCCCTGAGAGGGTCTTCAAAAAACTTCTCAAGGACTCAAAATTAAATTAAAAATGCAAAGTTTCTTGAAGTTTTAATGGGTCCCACTGAGGAATACAACTGAGAAAGTGTCCCCAGGTTCCAGTTACAGCAAAACACTGGAGGTAGCGATGACAGCTGGGGGAAAACAAGGCCAAGGTGTCTCTGGTGCTGAGCAAAGCTGGATGTGTTTGAGAAATGCCAAGGGCCCAGGCCTGAGCCCCAGCCCCTGGCCAGGCAGATGCTGTCCCTCCCTCCTTGCTCAGGGCTCTTGCCAGGATGGGCACTGGCATGTGGGGATGTGCAATGGCAAGGGCAGGAGCATGGGGCGGCCCCTGCCAGGCTGCTGAGCAGGGACAAGGAGGCAATGAGGCCCCAGCCTGCAAGGGTCACTTGTCTCCTGCTCCTGCCTCAGGCCCAGGGCCAGCAGCCATGGCCAAAGTGCTGCCCAAGTTGGCTCTGGCAGGGCTGTCTTGCAGCTGCTGCCCATGCCTGTGCCCTGTGCAGCCCAGGCTGTCCTGCTTTGTCCCTGCCCTGCGCCTCTGTCCCTGCAGGCTGTCGGCATCCCCGGCTGCCCCACCTGGCTGGCCCCTTCCTTTGCTGACAGCTCTGCCTCCTGCCTGCCTCTGCCTGCCCACACAGAGCCTTGGGCTGACCCAGGCTCATTCTGGGAGATGTTCTGCACCATAGCTCAGCCCTGGGAGGGAAATTCCTTTCTCTTTGTGTCCTGTCTTGGCCTCCCCTGCTACATTTGTGGTATAATTTCTCTATCTGGCTGTTTCCCACTATGGAGAAAAAGCTTCACCATTTCTGAATCCTCCTTTAAACCCTGCCAATCCACTCCTTTTCTGCAGTCTGCAGTCTCCTCACAACTCAGGCCAAGCACATCAGCCTCCATATATTGGGTATGTTCTTTAGGCCTGCAAATACCAGTCTGGGAGATCTTTGAGCCCTCTCCAAGGTGTTTTCAGATGAAAACATTCTGCTCATAGTCTAACAATATATCACAAGTGCCCAAGGCCAGGCTGAGGTTTCTGTCAATGACAGGTTTTGTCTTGGAGCAATCCTGGGATAGATGGAATTTTGCCAGCCAAATTCCAGTTTCTGCAATGGCCCCTGGACAAAGCCAGGGTTTTTTTTGCATAGGAAGGAAGGCACAGATCCCTGGTTCTTCTGAGGTAGATGAGATGTGATCACCAGAGGCCAAGGCCAGGCAGAGCTGGCAGGTTTTTTTATGGCTATCTTTTCCTTGCATACAGGAAATCTTTCAGGGGAGAGTACCAATATTGTCCATGGGTGTCTGAAAAGAGAGACAGTTCTTTCCGTAGGAAGGAAAGCATGGAGCCTCAGTGATCCCGGAGCTGATAAGAGGCAGTCCTCAACATTCCAAGATCAGCTGAACCTGTCAGGTGGCCCCCAGGAGGCCAAACCAGCCAGATCTGTTCCATTTTCCCTTGGTTCCACAAGGCCCTGCAGTGTCACAATGTTCTCCTTGCTTCTGCAGTGTCCCAATGGCCCCGTCCTTCCATGAGGCCCTGCAGGGTCACACTGGCCATTTGGTTCCCTGGGGCCCCACAGTTTCACAGTGGTCTCCATGATTCCATGGGGCCCTGCAATTCCACAATGCTCTCCATGGATCCACAGTGCCCCACAGGATCACCACGGCCCTTTGGTTCCATGAATTCCCACAGTGGCACAATGGTCACCACAGGAAGGAAGCAACTGAGTCGCAGTGTTGCAGGGGCAGATGAGAGGCAGTCACCAAAGGCCAGCCAGACTTGATTGTGTTGGCACATTTTTTTCTGGGAGCAATCCCCGGATATACAGAATTTTAGAAGTAGGATCTCATCTTTGGACATGGACAACTGGACAAGAAGGATGATTCTTTTCCATAGCAAGGAAATAATGGAACACCATTGTTTCAGGGGCAGAAGCAGAGGCTGTCTGAGCCACAGGCCAGACACACCTGTTCATCCTGGCAGCTTTTGTCACAGAGGAATCCTTGTATATACTGAATTTTGTGGGGCTGAATCTCAATTTGGACCATGGACACCATGACAAGAATGACAGTTCCTTTCCATTGGAAGGAAAGCACCAAGCCCAGTGTTTCAAAAGCAGGTGAGAGGCAGCTGCCAAGAGGCCAAGGGCAGCCAGACCTGTCTTTCCTGGCGGCTTTCACCTGGGAGCAATCCTTGGATGGACAGAGTTTTGGAGGTGGAGTCCCAGTTTCGGCTGTGGGCACCTGGTTGAAATGGACATTTTTTCCATAGGAAAAAAAAAGCACAAACTCCAAGTATTTTGGAAGAAGATGAAAGGTGGCCACCATAGGCCAAGCCAGCCAGATCTTTCTCTCCTGGCACCTTTCATTTCGGGGAAATCCTTGGATGTAGGGAATTTTGGAGGTGGAATCTCAGTTTTGGCTGTGGGCACCTGGACAGGAAGAAGAGTTCTTTTCATTAGGATGGAAAGCACAGAGCCCCAGTGCTTCAAAGGCAGATGAGAACCAGCTCTTCAGAAACCAAGGCCAGCCAGACCTGTCTCTCCTGGAAGCTTTTGTCTGGGAGAAATCCTTGGATATAGGGAATTCTGGAGGTAGATTCCCAACTTTGCTCATGGGTGCCTGGATGTGAAAGGTGCTTTTTTCCAATAAGAAAGAAAAGCACATAGTCCCAGTGTTTCAAAGGCAGATGAGAGGTGGCCCCTGGGTGGCCAAGCCAGCCAGATCTGTCAGTCCCAGCAGATTTCATCTGGGAACAATCCTTGCATATATAGAAATCTGGAGGACGTATCATGATTTTGGCCACGGACACCTGAAGGAGAAAGACAGTTCTTTCCACAGGAAGGATAACCCAGAGCCCCAGTGCTCCAGGGGCTGATGAGCAGCAGCTCTCAGCATGCCAGAGTCAGCTGGACCTGTCAGGTGGCCCCCAGGTGTCCCAGCCAGCCAGGCCTTGATGCCTTGAGAGGCTGCCTAGAACAGAGGCTGGACAGAGTTACAGGAATAAAGTAGGGATTTATTAAAAGGCCTTCAAAGGATACTCCTGGGGCAGAACAAGAGCCCGGCTGAGGGTACACCCAAGATGGACAATGGGTCACACATTTTCACACTTTTTAAAGTTTTGGTCCATTTCTATATTGGGGTTAATTGTCCAATTACAGCTTCAGGTTATGAAGTCCCATCCTCCCAGTCTACTCTCTTTAATTCACTGTTTTCACTTTTTGGGCCTGAAGCTGCAAAAGTGTCCTTGCCTCTCCTAGGTTTCTAGGTTTCCTACTCCAGTTATGGAGAAATATTTCAAAGAGCTTCTAAACAATATGCACTCCTATATTAATGGATATATTTTATTACTGCTGTTATTGGAGCAGAGACAATTACAGCATTCTGTGATTGATATTGACCCAGAGTCTCTCCTCAGCAGCTCTGACCTGCCCACAGAAGCTGTGCCTTGAGCTCTGACCCAGTGTGGACAACCTTGCTCCACATTGCCCAGCCCCATCCTGTCTGTCCTCACTGCCCTGGGACCTGCTGTGCTTGGAGAGCTGGCTGCTCCCAGCCTAAGAGGGGTTTGCCCTTTTTGTAGTTTTTGAAGCAATCTGAAACTCCTGAGTTTCCCCAATGAAAACAGACACACTCCTCAGGTGTGTGCCAAGACCAAGCTGCCACCAACAATGTTCCCTTCACCCAAGGCAGAACTGTGCAGGAAATGTTTTAGACCTTTGCACTCCATGGTTCCATGAGGCCTTGCTCTGTGGCAATGGACTTTTGGTTCCATGAGGTTCTGTACTCAACAGTGGTATCCTTAGTTCAAGTGTCACCACGGCCCTTTGGTTCCACAGGTCCCCGCTGTGTCACAATGGGCTCCATGATTCCATGATTAATGCAAAAGCTTTGCATAAACAATGAGCAACACCATGGTCTCCTTGGATCTGCATTGTCATAATGAACAATGGGTTCCATGAGATCCCAAACTGTCACAATGGACATTTGGCTCCATGTGGCCCCTCTGTGTCACAAAGGACCCTTGGTTCCATCAGGCCCAACAGTGTCACAGGGGTTTCCTTGGTTCCATCTGCCCCAAAATGTCACATGGTTTTCCCTTTTCCTGCAGCAACCAGCAGCAAACCCCAGTGCCAGGGTCAAACGTCTGGCAAGAAGGAGCAAGGGGGGACATTTGGAGTGATGGATTTTGCCTTCCCAGGTCTCAGTGATGTGGGATGGGGCCCTGCTGTCCTGTAGATGGATGAACACCAGCCTGCCCATGGCAGGGGGTAAGAGAAAACTGCCTCTGTCCATGGAACTGCAAAAGCAGAGATGTCAGGAGACCTGGGTTCAAAAGACTCTCACCAGCACAGGAAACATCAACCTAGGACATTTTCTTGAAAGCTGACATTTTAGAGCATTTTTTTATACAGACTTGGGCTACCAAATACCAAGTTAAACAGTTTTGGCTTTCTCTGGGCCCTGAGACCAGTTGGAATCTTTTCAGCAGTCTGTGCTGTTACATCCTGTTTTAAATGATCAAATTGAGAGCCAAACTTATAAGAAAATTTAGCAAAGATTTATTATTTTGTCTGTGAGACCAAAGTTTGGTCGTCAAAACCACCTCAGCCAAGGGTCAGCGTTGAGCCCGGGATCGGTGCTGGGTGAACACGGATCTGACCTCCGAATGTCAGAGTCTCTCCCTGTTCATGAATGATGCATCGCGCAGCAAGTTCTTATACAGTTTATTCTTCCTGAGGCAGAAATGACCGAATGTTCTTTGTGTCTCTTCACATCCAGAACCATGGCTTTACATGTGCAGAGGTAGACAAAGACTCAGTCCAGGTGTCTCGATGTTGTCAGTCGACTCTGGGGAAGTCAGCATTCACATGCATCAGGGTGGCGCCGTAAATCATCGTGGTAGATGTAATCATCAAGGTGATAACCACTCTTAGGTATACCCGGCGACCCAGGGAAGCCAGCGATTATCGGCCTGGAAACTTCTATTCTTATGTTAAAACCCCAATGTTGATCTCAACGAACGTCCAGGAACTAGATATGAATAAGACACTGCTCCTGGCCAGGATGGTCAAAAGACATAGTGTGGATTTTAGAATATTTTATACATTAATAGCATGAATTATCTCTATCATATACTACAATCACTCCCCATTTATATCACCAATTCAATTCATGTTCTCAAATTGCTAAATTTTTCATTTTCTACTTCTACCCACCACCACTGAGGGTCTTTCACAAACAGAGTGCTCCCTTACACTATTCTCTACTCCCCTTGTGGAACACCCTGTTATCCCATATTATTCACATTCGCTTTTGCTTGTTTGTCGAACTTTGCCAATATTTCAGCAACATTGCTGGCACACTTCCTTTCTTCCAATCACATGATTTTAGATGTGTTGCCTCTGGAAGCTCCCTCTGGATCCACAGGAATTATCGCTATCTGCATTCCCTGGACCACGGAGTGGATCAGTCTAAAAAAGCATGGAATTAGACAAGGCAGGAATAGGATTCCAGCTACTGAACAGAGCACAAAAAACATCCCTTTGTTCCACCAGGCCCCATCAAACAATTTGTCCCACCATGAAGATTTTAAAGTCCAGTTCCATTTTTGAACAGGGACATGGGCCAGCTTTTTGATCTCGGCCCCCAAACCTCTTATGGTTTCCCTATAATCATCGATTTCAATACAATTCTGATTTGTTGAACTTTCCACACATTCCCCCTTCTTCGGCCAGCAAATAGTCTAAAGCTATTCAATTTTGGTACACAAATGCCCGTACCTGGGTGTGCTGCCGACTAAGTAAATCCAGGGCCTCAGAGGTGTGATTCGAAACAATTTCCACCACTGCCTGCAGCCGAATCAGCTGGTTCAGTAAGTAAATTGGAGTCCTATATTTGTAGTTTTTCTGCATTTTGTTTTTGTATCTGGTGCTCGTGCTTATCTGACTGCCCGTTCCTTAGCCCTGCCTCATGATTAATACACCAAATCCCTGTTACCAATTCACACAATTTGACCCTCATGCCATTCTTCCAACAGTACCTTCCAGGTTCCCTGAGACAATCTACCAGGGCTTGGTATGCTGAGGTTTTCTTGTTCCCTTTACAGCTGGGACCACCTGAGTGCAATTTCCACACTCATCTGTGGAGCTCTCGTTTCCGCCTCTCATTGAGACCTCAGTGTGCAGACTCTGCGTCCCGCACATGGCTAGGCTCAGGACAATCAGGATTCCCACCAGGCATACTCCTCTGCCTTTGCCTCCACCCCCTGGGGTGCCACCAGCAGCGAGGAAGACCATCTTCGCGGCAGCAGGAGTATTCTTCAGGGAACATGATCTCGGACCTAGCCGCATACCTCCTCTTAAAGGTGCCCCACCATGACACTCTGATTGCATCAGAACTGCATGGTACTCTGATGGATTTCCGGCACTCCACATCCAAAATTTCTGCTTGTCATCTAAGCTTCCCATGCACCCCGTTTTGAAAAATGTGGAACCACTCCTGTGAGTCCAGTTCAATGATTCCCAAATTTGTGGCTAAGGTTAGGATATGGGCTGTCAACTCAAGCTCTTCCTCCAAACATTGAGTACACAGTCCTTTTGGCCTCTGTCCCCTTCTACAATGAATAACAAAAACCCCTTGACAATATTCACACTTAAAGTGTACAAACAGCATACACAATCTGGCAGTATACAACTTATGTGCTTGCCATCGGCCATTTACAAGGATGTTGGAGTCTGATCTTCAAGTCACCTGGGGGAGAAGTGACCCTCCACTCAGGTGCTTCCTCCTGATGTTCGACTTTCTTCACCCTAGACGCGTTTGTCCAGCCTTTCTCCGCTGTCCAAATGGCCGTATCTGTGGTGAGGAGCACAAGAAAGGGACCTTCCAAGTGAGGAGAGAGCAGCATCTCCTTCCACACTTTCACAAGCACTCTGTCACCCAGCTGGATTTTGTGGATAGCGAATCCCAGAGGAGCACTCTGGGCCACTATTCCTTGTTTTCTTAATTCCTGCAAATTTTGTTGATCGCAACCGGATATGGTTGAATCTGACCATCCTCAAACCTGGGGTGTCCCACTGACATCCCATGTCTATATGGCATCCCATAGCGCATTTCAAACGGTGAGAGCCCCATCTCTGAGTGAGGCATGGTTCGGATATTAAGCAGTGCCGAAGGCAGGCATTTTAGCCAGGACATCCGTGTTTCTAAAATTAATTTAGATAACTGTGCTTTCAAGGTCTGATTCATCCTTTCCACTGGTCCTGAGCTCTAGGGTTGCCACGGAGTCTGGTATTCCCATCGAATGCCTAGCGCATCTGCCATCTGCTTAATAATCTTTGATGTAAAATATGCTCCTTGGTCTGAATCAATGGAATTCATCACCCCATATTGGGGTACAGTTTCCTCCAGTAATTTTCTGGACACCGTATGAGTCGTTGTCCATGGGCTAGGAAAAGCCTCCACCCAATGGGTCAATTTGTCCATGATCACAAGCAAAAATTTGAATCTCTCCACTTTGGGCAACTCCGTGAAATCAACTTGAATTCTTTCAAATGGTCGGTATGCAATGGGGTGACTCCCCAGGATGGTCTGTCTTGCCCTTGTTTTGTTAAATTTCTGACAAATCAGGCATCCTTGTACCTCTTGTTTCGCCAATTCGTAAGTCCCCTCGCATCGGAAAAATTTCAAAAATTGTTCTGCCAGGGCCTGTGCCCTCCAATGTGTTCGCTGGTGCAAAATCCTCCTGGTAAAACCTTTAGAAACTAATTCTCTCCCATCAGGTAATTTCCAATTACCTTCCTCCAATTTCCCCCCAGTCTTCTAACAGCATTCAATCTCCTTTTGAGAGGGCGTAGGAAGGTTATCTGGGACCTTGATCCCTTCAATCTCCGGGGTACTTACCGTCATCACTGCCGCGATCTTGGCTTCCTGGTCTGCCAAATTGTTTCCCCTGGTTTGGAACTGAATCCCTGCCTGGCATCCCTTCATGTGGACCACCGCAGTTTCCTCCGGCCCCCTTAGGGCTTCTAAGATTTGCCGAATCAGTTCTCCATGAATCAGTCGCTTGCCCTGTGTGTTGATCAACCCCCTTTCTTCCCAGATTTTCCCAAAGGTGTGAACCACTCCCAAGGCATACCTAGAATCTGTAAAAATTGTTCCCTTTCTCCCTTTCTGTCCTTTCAAGGCTCTCAGAACTGTGTACAGTTTGCAAGCCTGCGCCGACCAATTTGCGACCAACTCTGCTTCAATCACTTTTCCCGTTTGTCCATCCACAACTGAGTATCCTGATTTCCTCTTCCCATCAATCACCCTGCTTGACAAATCTACAAACCATTTTTCTCCTTCATATACCTCTTCTTCTTCTAAATCCTCTCTGATCTTTGTTTGTAATTCAACCACCTCCATGCAATCGTGAACAAGCTCCTCAGAAGCTTCCCCAAACAAAAACTGTGAAGGGTTCTGTGCGGTCATTGTCCACAATTCCAAATCCTGTGAGTGAATCAAAATGGCCTCATACTTTACCAACCTTGCATCAGTGAGCCATTGTCTGCCTTCTGCTATAGTATGCCCCGTACATTGTGCAGTGCAAATACTATCAACGGTGCACCGAAGGTTACCTTCTTGGCCTCCTCTACCAGCAATGCTATGGCGACAATCGCCTGCAAGCAGGTGGGCCAGCCCCTGCTGACTGAGTCCAAAAGCCTCGACAAGTAACCTACCGGTTTCCTGACCCCAGCCCAGTGTCAGCACCCTGTGTGCCGTGTGATTGTTCACGTCCACGAACAACTGAAAGGGTCTCTTCACATCAGGGAGGCTCAGCACCGGTGCCGCTGTGAGTGCTTCCTTGACTCCCCTGAATTCTTCTTCATCCTTTTCCATCCATTTGACTCGGTCTGTGGTGAGTTTCTTGAATAGAAACTTCACCTTTTCACTGTACCCTTCAATCCATTGCTGGCAATATCCCAACAGCCCCAAAAGCTGTCTGACCTCCCTTTTCGTTTGCAGGGGTGGTAAGGCAACAATCCCTGCCACCCGCTCTGGATCCAATTTCTTTTTTCCCTTGGTTAACCAATGTTCCAAGTACCTGACCTCGGGCTCTGTGAATTGCAACTTAGACTTTGACACCTTCAACCCCTTTTCCCCTAAAAAGTTCAATACTTCAATGGTGCTCACTCTTACAACCTCCTCCCTTGGACCTGCAACCAGCAAATCGTCTACATATTGTAACAATTTTGTTCCCTCCGTTGGTACAAAGTGGCTCAATACCTGCTCAAGTGCTTGCCTGAATAAATTTGGGGAATCCATGAAGTCTTCAGGCAACGACGTCCATCTGAGCTGCCGCTTTCTCTTTGCCTTTAGATCTTCCCACTGAAACGCAAAACAATCTCTGCTGCCCTCTGCTAAAGGACAGGTCAAGAAAGCATCTTTCAAATCAATCACGCTGTACCATGTGTCCTCAGGAGAAATGTTATTCAACAAGGTGTAAGGATTTGAGACCATGGGGAACAAGGTCTTAGTTCTCTGAATCACAGCCCTTAAATCTTTCACTAGCCTAAAGCTGCCGTCCATCTTTTTCACAGTCAGAACTGGGGTGTTGTGATGAGACATGCACGGCTCCAACGTTCCTTTCTTTATTAATTCATCAATCACCGGTTCCAATCCCTTCCTCCCCTCCATGGAGATGGGATATTTCTTAACCCAAATAGGGTCCTCTGGTCTCTCAATTTCAACACGAATCAGCTCTATGTCAAGCCTCCCAGCTTCCCCTTTGACATACCATACCTTCGGATCCATTTTCTCCTTGTCCCGGATGGTGAGTTTATACATTCTCACCCTGAGCCTTGAATTTTCCACTGCCAAGGTGATTTCCAGGGCTACCATCATGTCCCGCCCCAGTAAATTTAAATACGCATCCTGTATCAGTAAGATATTTCCTGTACGTCTTTTGTTTTTTGTTTCTATTTCTACATCTTTTATGATCAGAACCTCAAAGGGTTCCCCTTTTGCCCCTATTACCATCATGGAATCAGTGCTTAGAGAGCACCCTTGTGGCAGCTGCTGCACCGCTGTCCGTTCCGCCCCTGAGTCTACCATAAACCACATCTCCTGCCTGTGGGGTCCTACTTTTAATTTTATCAAGGGCTCCCTCAATGTTCTGGACTCCAAACTGAAAAGTCCCTGACACCCCTCATCTTCTTGCAACATTGCCTGGTCCTTGGCTTTGTTGGGACAATTCCTTCAGATGTGTCCCTTTTGTTTGCAGTAATAGCACTCAAAATCTCTCTTCTGATTGTTTGATCCTTTTCCTTGGGAAGAGTTCTGCTTCTTTGCCGGCTCCTTCTTTGCTCTGTCTCTGCCCTGCTCCTGTTTGTGTGCTTCCCTTACTGCAGCTACCAATATCTTAGCTTGGATCTTCTGTTTCTCCTCATCTCATCTCATGTAGACTTTCTGAGCTTCCCGAAGCAGCTCTTGCAACCCTTTTTTCCTGCCATCCATCTATCTTTTCTAACTTTTTCCAACTGTCTTCCCAGGATTTTGCCACAGACTGAGTTTTTAGCAAAACCGTCCCCAAATACATTCTCAAACACTTGCAGAGCCTCTGAAACCATTCCATGGGAGTTTCATCTTTCCCCTGGCACTCCCTGAGTACCTTGCTCATGTTCTGTCCCTTGGGTACTGCTTCCCTGATACCCTGAATTATCATATTTCCTAAATTTATCCTTTTCTGCCTCCCCTCCTCCATCTGGGCATTCCAGGACGGTTTCTGGTTTGGCCAACTCTGGGGCCCGCTTTCCCCATTGGGGTTTCTCTTTTCCCAATCTTTGATCGCGGCTTGTCTGATCATGTCCCTATCCTCACTGTTGAAGAGCGATCTCAGGATCGCGTTGAGATCCTCATAGGTGTAGGTGCTGGTCCCTAGAAATTCATCTAGCTTTTCTGCCACCCCCAAAGAATCATTTGTCAATTTTCCCATCTCTTTCTTGAATGCTCTCATGTCACTGGTGTCAATTGGCGCGTGTACAAAGGCAATAACTCCAGGAGCTGTTAGCACCTCCACCAGTAAAGGGAAGAAGCCAAGCTTCTCTTCCTCATCCCCGCTGTCTCCCATTATTGCCCTCCTCATTTGCCGCTCATTCAATGGGCCAGGGGAGAGCTGGTTTTGGGGATGGTTACCTGTTTTTCTTTGGTTTTGGGAAGGGTCAGTGGCAGCGGCTGCTCACATGGGAGCGGAGTCGCCGCCGCCGCTTGTTAACGTGGAGGGGGAGGTACCGCAGCCGGCTCCGGTGGGAGCGGCAGTGCCGAGACCTGACCCAGTGGGATCGCCACCTCGGGAGGCAACGTGGGCACCAGTGGTGCCTGAGCTGGTCCGGGCTGGGGCGGAGGAACAAGGTAGGGAGGTGGAAGATTGTCCAAGGGTTCCCATTCCTTTCCCATGTTTGCTGAGTTTCGGAGGGGTCATAGTGGGTATAAACTCATACAAGCGTACCTCCACATCTCGGCATACTCGATTTCCTCAAAATCCTACAGGAAGCAATCAAATACGTAATCGTACAAAGACTTGCAAGTCCATGCTTTAAACGTGCCGAACACCAGCCAAACCACATATTTTCCGATCTCCTTCCCTCCCCATTTTTCCATACAAAAATGTATCATTTTCTCCTTGGACCTGCCCGCTCTCCTTGGGCTCTCATCCCACTGTTCTAGCATCCACCCCAACGGACTATCTCTTGGGATTTCTGGCAGAACTTTCCCGGGACCCTGGGGAGATTTTTCCTCGGGTTTTCTCCAGAACCTGCTTTTTCCCAACCTCATTTTTCCAAAAATCCCTCCTGCGAATTTTCTCACCTTGTCTCCTCCAGCTGGGATGCTCGTCGCGAGTCCTGACTCTTTGTCTGATGTTGATTTCCTGAATCTGCAAAATGTCACCAGTCTTACTCAGTCAAACGGAAAACCGTTCCGCTGTCTTTTTGACTGATCTCCAGTTTTCTTTCCTGTTTTCTCTGGATCAGAAGGTAGATGGACTCCTGAAATTTTCCAGGACTGTCGTTTCCCCTTTCTGACCGAACCATGACCAATTTCCCCCCTTGAACTTTCTATGAGTCCCAGGTCCCACGTGTGTTAAGGAAAAGTGTCTGCTTCCCCCTTGACGACCATGTGCCTCACGGTATGGTGGAACTGCGACTGTGGTGTCCACACTTGCTTTGTGACAGAGTCACATCTCACAATAACTCGGTCACACCCCACTCAACCATGCGATACTCATGGTTCCTTTTCCCACGTGGATTCTTCATGCACGTTGATTTCTGAGGAGAAAGAAAAGCACCTCTGGCTTGGAGATCCCCTGGATCTTGCCGAGTTCCTGAGAGCGGGGCCCATTTTATCCCTCTTTAGCTGTGGCTCCCGTTTTGGTTCAGTGATTTTTAGTTGGTCTCGTGGACTCCAATCCCACTCAGACTGCTGAAATCACTAAGATGCCTTCAGGGCAGGAAGGGGTCCCGAACCCCAAATTCAAATTGCTTTGGGTTTCACCAGATTGTTATAAATGATCAAATCGTAACCCAAAATTTATCAAAAATTTAGTAAAGATTTCTTAATTTGTCTGTGCAACCAAATTTAAGTCTTCAAAACCACCACAGCCAAAGAGACAGCATTGCGTCTGTGTTCGGCGCTGGGTGAACCTGGATCTGACCTCTCGAGTGTCAGAGTCTCCCCCGTTCATGCACGCTGCTTCTTGCAGTGAGGTTTTATACAGTTTATTCTGCCCGAGGCAAAGATGCCCAAATTTTCTTTGTATCTCTTCACATGCATTGCTGTTTCCTTCCATGTGCAGAGGTGGACAAAAGCTGGGTCCTGGTGTGCCACTGGTGTCAATCGGCTCCGGCAAGCCGTGTATTCAGATGTATCAGTTTGGCGCCCCTGACTATCTTGATAGATGCAATTGGCAAGGCAATAATCGCTCTTGGGTGGCTCCCGATGACTTGGGATACCAGTTATCATCGCCCTGGAAGCTTCTATTCCTACGTTAAAGCATCAGTCGTTATCTTAACTTGTGTCAGGGAACTTGTTGAACCTAAATAGACAGCTGCTCCCGGCCGGGTGGTCAGACACATACATTTGGAGCATGAATTATCCCTTCCATATATTACATCTGCATTTACCTCTCCAGCATTGCTTTCCAAAAGAAAAGAAAAAGCTGGGGAAGGCAAACTTGGTATAGCTCACGGTATTTTACAGTGTCTAAAACATGCCAAGTCATGTATCTTAGAAGTAAGATCCTTTTGGAATTAATGGGACAGAGAAGTAGTGCAAAGGGGAGCATAAAAATAAATAGAGTAATACATCTTAGTATGGTTTTTTCTGTTTTCATTTCATTTCCTAAAAACTGCTTCAGTTCTTCCAGAATCTTCTCCACAGTCGTGTTCGCTCTTTCCAAGAACCTTTCCTGGAGAACAAGGTGCAGCTTCTGTCACAAGATGTGCCACCAGCTGCAGCTTCTCTTGGCTTTCCACACCGTGCGCGCAGCACGACTCTTGCAGCAAAGCAGGACAAATGTTTGAAGAAATTTACAGCCTGTTCTTTTCCTTGTGGTCTGGGCACTTGTGCCATTGGTGAGGTTTTCATTGTTACTGTTCTACACTAAGGAAACATGACGGGCTATCAGGAATTGTTAGGGAATGCAAGCCTGACTGAATGCAGAGAAAGAATCTCCAGAGCCTGCAGCCAGAAGTGGAGAGCTCTGGGATAATCATTCCATCATCCACATGGACATCTTGAAAGCAATGTAGAAGATGAAAATGGACTGACAGAGGGAATTTGTTTCATTGTTCAGTTCAGATGCTGCTACATCTCATGCATTGATATAAATCAAGAGTTACTGTCAGTTCATGAAGGGCACCAAAACAAGCCGGATTTCTCAGATGACTGAAAGAATCTGAAAAGGAGAAATGCAGGGAATGACTTAGTGAGCTTTGCCTGTACAAAGGATCATTTTTCCTATTAATTTCTAGTCCATTCCCTCTGCTTTTGTCCTTACTAACAATGCCATTTTCATCCCAGATTCCCCATGAAATGGCAACCCTGAGCTTGGAAGTGCCTGAAAGATGCCCTGTTCCTCTGCAGGAACACTGAGGCTGAAGCAGGAGCCTGAGCCCTCTCTGGGGCAACCTCCTTCGAGCTGGAATTTGTGCCGTGCTGGGAGAGGAGGAGGAGGGGGAGAGTGCTGGCGCTGTGTGGCAGGAGCAGGAGGTTTGGGCCGCAGGACATTCTGTCTGCGCCGCTGCCCCGCAATGGGCGGCTGTGCCCGGGGCTCTGGGCCTGGCCCTGCGTGCGCTGAGCTCCCGACACTGCGGGAGCTCCCCGGGCTGGGCTCAGCTTCCCGCTGGGCCTGGGCAGCAGGCTGGGCTCCAGCTGGGATCAGCAGCAGCTGGAAATACCTCTGCGCATCTCCATTTGCTGCTGCTGCTGCTCAGAAGAAACAATGCAGGGAGTCAAGAAGTTCTGGTTTCTCTTTCTCCTGGTAGATTTTTTCATTTGATTTGACTCTCAAGAGGCAATTTCTGTGATGGCCTCTGTCAGTTGATTCTATTTCAGCAGCAGCAGCAGCAACAGGACTGTGTTTGAGCACTGCAAATTTGACCTGTGCGGCTGCTTTAATTCTCCTTGACTTACTGCTCAGGTACTTTAGAGCATTTCAAGATCTGCCAATCATGATGCCTGGGATCAAACGCCTGAGTTCACCTATTGCCAGCTGGGGGCTATGTACAAATCACCAACAGGACGGGACTGCTGAGGAACGTGTCTCGAGCTGTTTATTTTCCAGCATCAGTATCATTACATAGTTATGAGAATGGAAAGATGCCAGCAGCTTGTGTCCTCAGCAGCAGACAACTCAATGTTACAATTTACTTTAAAAATTTTTTACCAATCACACAAAGCAAAAGCATATTGATGGTAGTTCTATCCAACCACTATAAGCACAGGTACCTTTGGTTAAAACAATGATTGCTTGTTTTGAATAGAATACCTGCTTGTGAGCCTTTATACACAATGAACAGAGCTCAATTATTAAGCTTAGAACTTCCTAATATCTCTGCGGCTTAGGGATTTGTTCTAGACAAGCGTTAATACACCAACCATTTTTCTATTTGTCCTTACTTTCTACTTCTTATAGAACTTTTCTGCTGACAAATCTCATGGCCTCTGCTTAGCTCAAATTTTAGTTCTGCTGTCTTTGAGGCCTGCATTTTGCAGCTTTCCCAAAACCCTCTGATTTTAAGGATTCCCACATTCACCATCACGAAAGCACTATGGGTAGCACTGATCAAAAAAGGCAGTTGCAGATAAATTTCAAGTGGCAAGCAGAAGAGGGCCAAGAGTAGCCATGATCTCCAATTCCCAAGGCAAAGGCAGCAGCAGCCTCCTGTCACCTCAGGGCGAGTAAAACAGCGATGAAAGCAGCGCTGGAACCTGATCCTTTCTTTCTCTGAGGGCTGACTCAGGGCAGCACAGGCAGGCCCTGAGGAGTCAGGGCTGTGTGTGGGTGATTGCTGCTCTAGTCCAGAATTGAGCTGGAAAAAGCCCTTGGGAGCCGAGGCAGGAGCAGGTGGGAAGGGGCCGGCGCTGCTGCTGCTCCTGGCCGGGAGCCCCAATAGAACCAAAGGGCCATTGTCAGATACTACAAGGCCTCATGGAAGAAAGGGGCCATTGTGCCACTGCAGAGCCAAGAAGACCATTGTGGTATTGCTGGGCCTTGTGAAAAAAAAAGATCTCTTGTGGTACTACAAGGCCTCATGGAACCAAGGCACAGTTGTAATGCTGCGAGGCCCCAAGGATCCAAGAACATGGAAAAGTTCTGTTTCGCTCGGCTTGACTGGTCCAGCTTACCTTGGCATATTGAGGGTTGCTTCTCTGCTGCCCGTGAAGCCGTGGAGTTCTGTGCTTTCCTTCCTGTGGGAAAGAACTCTCCTCCTTTAGGGGTTCATGGCTGAAATTGGGATTCTACGTCCAAATTCACTTATATCAAAGGATGATTCCTGTATGAAACCTGCCAGAACAGACAGCTCTGGGTGGCCTTGACATCTTGGGGGCCACCTCTCATCTGTCTTCAAACACTGTGGGGATGTGCTTTTCTTTCCATGGAAAAATCATCTTTCAAGTGCAGGTGTCCATAGCGAAAATTGGGAATCTGCCTCCAAAATTCCTTATATCCAAGGATAGCTCCCAGGACTGTCCAAGTTCCCTTGGCTTCGTGAGGGCCAGCTCTCATCTGCCTGTGAAACACCTGGGCTCTGTACTTTCCTTCCTATGCAAAAGAACTGTCCTTGTCCAGATGCCCATGGACAAAACTGGGATTTGGCATCCAAAATTTCATTTATAAAAGGATTCCTCCCAGACAAAAGCTGCCAAGACAAACTGGTCTGGCTGGCCTTGGCCTCCTTGGAGCTGCCTCTAATCAGCCTTTAAAACACTGGGGCTCTGCCGTTTCCATCCTGTGGAGAAGAACTGTCATTCTGGTCCAGGTACCCATGGCTGAAACGGAATTCCACTTTCAAAACTCCACAAATATCCAAGGGTTGCTTTCAGACAAAAGCAGCAAGAACGGTCAGGTTTAGCTGGCCTTGGTGTCCAGTGAGTGCCTCTGATCTGCCTTCAAACCCCTCGGGCTCTGTGATTTCCTTCCTGTAGAAAAGAACCCTCTTTCTTGTCCAGGCACCCATGGCCTCAGGCACATGAGCACTGTACAGGGACAGAGGAGCTCTGTGCTCCGTGGAGTGGAGACTGAGGACAGCAGAGGAGAGCCCTGGGAGGGACTGAAGGGTGGTTTAAGTGATAGTGGATCCTTTTGACATAAAAGAAAAAGGCAGAAAAAAGAAAAATTAATAAAAATGGCAGCTGGGGAGGTCCAGACTGGCATGCAGGAGAAAGAAATTTCCCTCCAGGGCAGAGCTCTGGTCCAACACCAGAATGAGTCTGGGTCATCACCAGGCTTTGTGTGTGCAGTCAGAGGCAGGCAGGAGGCAGAGCTGTCAGCAAAGGAAGGGGCCAGCCAGGTGGGGCAGCCGGGGGATGAGTTTTACAACATGGCTTATGTGGTCCAAGACCTGTTCCACATTGCCAAATGATGGCTGCAGCCTTGGGAGATATTTAGATGGCCAACACCCCTGTCAATCACTGTAACAAGGTGACCAGGAGAGATTCACATAAGACTCTGTCAGTAGTTGGGTTCCACTGAAGGATAGAAGTTTATTCAGTATTGTTTTCATTTTGAAAGTAAGAGCTGCGATACTGGAGTCTTTTGTAGCAGGGGACATGGTATGCCATATGGAACATGTGGAGCATGATAAAAGATGTTAAATAAATAAATAAAATACATTAATTTAAAAAATACATTTACAAATAAATAAATAAAAACATTCTCAGCTGTTCCAGGAGAGCCTCAGCCTCAGGATCTGGGAAGAAAACTTATCACCACGAGTCAGCAGAGTGGCTCTCCAGATGGCTTTGCAGAATGGCTGGTATTACTGCCTAGTGTTACAGGGTTAATACTGAGGTGCAAGGAAGCAGCATTTTTGAATTTCACTAGACTTAATATGGAATGTTAGGGGAAGAACCAAAGAAGGAAAAGGGAGGGATTAAGGTGGTTTGGAGAGAAATAGACATAGGAAAATAGAGGAATAATAAAATAAGTGGTGTCAGTCATGCTGACAGATGCTGACAAATGCTGATCAGTGTGCTTGTAACGCCCTGCCTTGCACCTGGTCCCTGCACTGTTCCACAGTACCCTGTATCTTAATTAGACTCAATGTGTATTTTCTGACTGCGCTGCAGAGCCAGTGGGATCTGGTGGAGTCAGATGAGAAAGCTTTTTGCACTCTTGTCTGTGTGTATGAACATGTCTGTATGAGGTAGCTGAAAAGTTGAGTGTCCAAAGGCCCGCTACAGGGTGGTCCATATGGTGTTGATAAAGGTACCCTTTATCATAGTATACCATGATAACTTATCCTTTGGGGCTGAATAATCTAAAGATCTAGAGAATGTCTTATGGATAGGCCTTAGTTACCCTTAATGACCCCTTCTTTCCTCTAAAAATACAAATGACATCAGGTTAGTTATAATTTTACACATGAATTTCTTAAAAAAGGAGAGCCATCAGGCTGCAGGACAAAGTCACTTCCCAGTTGTCCTCTTCAGTTATGTTACTAGCTTCCAGAACAATAGTTGTATTGAAAAACACATGGATTCTAACTTTGCCCCTACCTGGAGTGTTATGGTCATGAATGCCAATGCCTGAAATGGTTCCTAATTATTTTTTACCTTTCTGTTAGATATTACACACAAAGAAGGATACCCTTGTATTCAGAAAGGTAAGTTTTATTATAATGAAAACCACCAAAGGAGAGTATAAGGACTTATGATCCTATATTTTCAGAAAAAAGAGATGAGAATTTATATTTTGGTGCTCTGTAGCCATCCATATGGACAACATTCCAAAACGCCACGGCATGTGTCCAAAAGGTACAGGGGGACCATTTCCCAGAGCCTGCAGGGACAGAGGCGCAGGGCAGGGACACCGTGGGACAGCCTGGGCTGCACAGGGCACAGGCATGGGCAGCAGCTGCAAGACAGCCCTGCCAGAGCCAACTTGGGCAGCACTTTGGCCATGGCTGCTGGGCCTGGGCCTGAGGCAGGAGCAGGAGACAAGTGACCCTTGCAGGCCTGGGGCCTCATTGCCTCCTTGTCCCTGCTCAGCAGCCTGGCAGGGGCCGCCCCATGCTCCTGCCCTTGCCATTGCACATCCCCACATGCCAGTGCCCATCCCGGCAAGAGCCCTGAGCAAGGAGGGAGGGACAGCATCTGCCTGGCCAGGGGCTGGGGCTCAGGCCTTGGCCCTTGGCATTCCTCAAACACATCCAGCTTTGCTCAGCACCAGAGACACCTTGGCCTTGTTTGTCCCCAGCTGTCATCACTGCCTCCAGTGTTCTGCTCTAACTGGAACCTGGGGACACTTTCTCAGTCGTGTTCCTCAGTGGGACCCATTAAAACTTCAAGAAAGTTCAGAGTTTCAATTTAATTTTGAGTTCTTGAGAAGTTTATTGAAGACACTCTCAGGGACTGAGTCTGATGTAAACAACACATAAGCCCTGAGAGGGTCATTGAAAATTTCCTAGTCCACTTATGGAGAAAGATTTCAAAGAACTTGTAAAAAATACAAATTCCTATTTTAAAGGATGTATATTATTTTATTTCTCTTTACATCAGATTTTGTTGCAGCATTCTGTGATTGATATTGACCCAGGGTCTCTCCTCAGCAGCTCTGGCCTGCTCACAGAAGCTGTGCCTTGAGCTCTGACCCAGTGTGGACAACCTTGCTCCACATTGCCCAGCCCCATCCTGTCTGTCCTCACTCCCCTGGGACCTGCTGTGCTTGCAGAGCTGGCTGCACTCAGCCTAACAGGGGTTTTCACTTTTGGGGGTTTTTTCCAGCAGTCTCAAACTTCTGAGTTTCCCCACTGCAAACAGACACACTGCTCAGGTGTGTGCCAGCCCCAGGTGCCACCAAAGCCACTGCAGAGCTGCCCTGGGCCAGCTGTGAGGGTGGATCATCAGCCCAAGCTGCACTGGGCCACTGCAAGGGGCTGTGGCCATGGGCACTGCACTGACCCCACTGCTGGGTTTGGCTGCCACGGCCACCGAGAGAAATTAAGCTGTCCTTGGAAACACTGGGGAGGACTGGGACATACTGGGGAACACTGGGAACACTGTGGGAGACACTGGGACATACTGGGAGTGACACTGGGGGATACTGGGAGAAACTGGGGACACTGGGGCAATTGCAGAGATGACTGGGGACACTGGGACATCCTGTGGATGACACTGGGAGGAACTGGGAATGACTGGGAATAAACTCGGGTGTATTGGGACGGACTGGGCTGTACTGGGAGGGATTGGAGGGGTACTGGATTGTACTGGGTTACTGGGGATTAATTGGGCTTTACAGGCGTTATACTGGTCTGTACTAGGGATGAACTGGGCTTTACTGGGAAAGACTGGAGGAGGGTGAATGGGCTGTTCCCACCTCCACTGCATCGCATTTGCCGAAGCTCCCGCCCATCTCCAGCGGCAGCCAATCAGCGCCAGGGATCCGGGCCTGGGGGCGGTGCTTACACGGGCAGCAAATTTTCTTTTTGCCTACAACTCCCGTCATGCCCTCCGGCAAAACTGAGCCCATTGCAGCGGGGATAACAACTCCCGTCATGCCCCGCGCTCCACAGGACTCCAGGATCCGCCCCCATCTGTCCCATAAGTGTCCCCCAAACACTCCAGGATCCCTCAGCGTCCCCTCAGCGCACATTCGGGTCTGCCATAAGCACCCCCGAACCCCTGAGTGCTCCCACCCCCACAGCTGCCCGGTATAGCCACTTCTGAGAATTCATCTCCTCTCGTCCCCCGTGGCCCCAGAGCCCCCCAGAACACAGTCCCGCCCTTAAAACTCCGGCCGCGACCCGCGCCCTAAAGAGCCCGGTTGGAGCTCTCCGAGCTCCTCCCAAGGACTCCTGTGCCGTTTACGTTCCCTCAGAGGATCTCTAGTCGGGGCTCGGACGCAAAGGTGTCCCCCAAGAGCCGTCCCGGACTCCGAAACATTTCGTTCCAACCACTTTTGGGACTACAGCTCCCAGCATGCTCCGCAGCGCACGACCAGCGCCATTTCAGGCGGGACTTTATCTCCCGTGATGCCCCGCGCCCCACCGAGAGCCATTGCAGCTGCGCCCAGAACTCCCGTGATGCTCCGCGGCCCTGTTAAACCGTATGATACCCACGCCTACAACTCCCATCACCCCCCGCGCCCCAGAGAGCCCCGTTTGAGTCCCTCCAAGTGCCCGCCCGGACCCCGAAGGGCCCCAAATTCCCCTCCCTGACCTCCAAGGGCCCCCCTGGACCCCCAAGTTCTGCCCCGGACCCTGAACTGTCCCTCAGAATCCCTGAGTGCCCCTCCAAGTGCCCACCTGGCTCCCCAAAGTGTGCTCCAGACCCTCAAGTTCCCTCTGAATTCCCTCCCCAGACCCGTAACTGCCCCAAATGTGCCCCAGAAATGTCTCCAAAGACCCCAAAGTGCAGGCCCCCCCAATCCTGTCTGAGAAAAAGATGATAAAAAAGATGACAAAAAGAGTACAAATATAACTAATTAACATAAAGAGAAAGAAATAAATAGCCAATAGAAATTATTTAATTAATTCATGAAGGAATTGTGTTACTTAGAACCAATGATGAATAATTTTCTTGGTTGCTAGAAATGTATCCAATTTTAATATAAATATACAAATTAAGTAATAAAAATATTGTATGAGACTACCCTAAATTAAAATAATACAATTATAATTTTGTTATTAATCAATTTTCTTTAACAGGAAAAATGCTAAAATTTTTCTTTTTTTTGGGGATGTCAGTCCCAGGTGGGTGTTGCCAGACATGGTGAGGCTGGGGGTGAGGAGCAGCTTGTCCAAACAGGCTCAGCCTGCAAGGGGCTCATTCTTATCCATGCCCAGACCTCCTAAGGAGACATTCATCATCCAGATCACTTGGGGAATGCTTCTATCCCCTCTTCTCATAACTAACAACTAGAAAGATACTGATGTGATTAAAAAAACAAAAATCATGAGGAGCATTTTGACATCTTCCTCCTGAAGACAACTCCAAACTGACTCCAGTCACTGCACAAGCCCTAGAGACCCAAAGGCAATGGAAGGGAGACAAAGAGCTCCTGAGGCCTTTCTGTGTTTTAATCAGCCCCACGCTGGATTTGGGGCTGGCTCCGGGAGCCTCAGGAACGCAGAGAAGGATGGAGACGCTGCTCAAAGAGTCAGCAGCAAAACTCCATGTTCCTTGGAGCATGGCTGGGCCCCAGTGAGGGCAGGGAGTGCCCAAGGCTGCCCAGGGCCTGGTGAGAGCAGATCCTTGAGGGCAGGATTGCAGGGAGCCCAAGGCTCTGAGCAGGGAACTGCAATGCTGAGCAAGGCCTGGCTTGGCTGCAGGAAGCAGAAAGGCCAAGCCCTGAGCCCAGCCTGGGCCAGCAGGGCCTGTCCCTCACGGCTGCCTCGGGGCTCTTGGTGGGCCAGGGGGATGTGAGGGGCAGCAAGGACAAATGGCATCACCCTGCAGCCCCTGCCAGCCTCCCCAGCGAGGCCGAGGGAGAAGCAAAGTGCAGCCCCTGCCAGGAAAGTTCCTCCTGTGGGGCCTCCAGAGGCGCTGCCCGAGCCCAGGGCACAAAGGCCTGGGTGCCTGTGGCCCTGCCAGCCCTGCCCAGCCCTTGGCCATCTGTCCTGCAGGCTGTGCCCCCTGGGCGTGCTGCTCCTCTGCCCTGGCCGGCTGCACTCGCCCATCTCGCTGTGCCCCAGCATTTCTCACCCAGCGTTGCTGTGCCCTCCCTGGGCTCCCTGCACCCAGCGCTGCTGGCTCCTGGCACACAGAGCCCGGCCATTGCCCAGCCTCACGCTGCCACACCTCCACCACCAACATTCTGCCCTGCAAGGGACTTTGCCTTCTCCTCAGCTCCAGCCTGAACCTTCCAAGGTGCACTTGGGGGAGGTTTCCTGCAATTCCCACTGCCAAAGAAAGCTCTGTCTCCTGCTGGTCCCAAACAGAGAAGGGCTGGTGGCAGTTCAGAGGTGGTCAGAGGCTGTTTGGGGCACAGCCACCATTGTAGCCATGATATTTTCTGAAAAATCCCTTTGCTAGGATTTAGCTCCTGAGAAGCTGAGGCCTCAGGTACAAAATATAAACAATCATGATCTGCTGCTGTGGAATGCAACAGGTGGATCTGTGATTGGCTTCATGTGATTGTTTCTAATTAATGGCCAATCACAGTCCAGCTGTGTGTCTCTCTGGTCAGACACAGGATTTTGTTATCATTCCATTCTTTCTCCTTTGCTTGCAAGCCTTCTGATGAAATCCTTTCTTCTATTCTTTTTGTATAGTTTTAATAGAATATCTATCATAAAATAATAAATTAGTATTCTGAAACATGGAGTCAGATCCTTTTCTCTTCCCTCTTCTAGGACCTCTGTGAACACCACCACTGACCATGAAATTATTAAGTTTTCTAATATTCTCTGAAAGAACAAGGGGCATCAACTAAACACCTACAACTGGCTGGAGAGCCAATTGAGTGGCGGTGAATGTTACACCAGAGAGTGGTGGTGAATGCTGCTGCATCCAGCTGGCAGCCAGTCACCTGTGGTGTCCCTCAGGGGTCTCTGCTGGAGCCAGTTCTGTTCAATATTGTTACTGACAACATGGATGAGAGTGTTGAGACTTTCAGTAGCAAATCTGCAGACAAAACTAAGCTGGGAGCGTGTGTCCATCTGCTGGAAGGTAGGAGGCCTCTGCAGAGAGAGCGGGAACAGTTGGATGGATGGGCAGAGTCCAATAAGATGAAGTTTAATAAGTCCAAGTGCCGGGTCCTGCACTTTGGCCACAACAACCCCTGCAGTGCTACAGGCTGGGGACAGAGTGGCTGGACAGCGGCCAGGCAGAAAGGGACCTGGGGGCACTGATGGACAGCAGGCTGGACATGAGCCAGCAGTGTGCCCAGGTGGGCAAGAAGGCCAATGGCTGCTGGCCTGGATCAGGAATGGTGTGGCCAGCAGGAGCAGGGCAGTGATTCTTCCCCTGCACTCGGCACTGGTGAGGCCACACCTCGAGTGCTGTGTCCAGTTCTGGGCCCCCAATTTCGGAAGGCCATGGAGGGGCTGGAGCGTGTCCAGAGAAGGGCAACAAGGCTGGGGAGGGGTCTGGAACACAAGTCCTTTGAGGAGAGGCTGAGGGAGCTGGGGTGGTTTATCCTGGAGAAGAGGAGGCTCACGGAGACAAGGCAGTGTCAGGGCAGAGGTTAGACTTGATGATCTCCAAAGTCTTTTCCACCCTTGCTGTATCTGTGACTCTCTGGAACCACCCTTGGAGCAGTTGCAGGAGGAGCCCTGGGCCTCCTCTTCAGAAGCTCCAGCAGCCCAGGTCCCTCAGCTTCTCCTGCCAGCCCCAAAGCCCATCCTGTCAGTCCTGCAGAGCCTCTGCAGCCCCTCCTCACTGCCCAGAACAGGGAGCCCCAGAGCCAGAAACAGCAGCCCAGATGTGCCCCCTGGCCTGGGGTGCCTCTGGCAAGGGAGCAGCACCAGACACTGCAGGAGCCTGCAGACAATTCCTGCAGCACTTGTAGGATGATCCTGCTGCCCAAGGGACGTTCCCATGGTGCCAAGTCAGGAACTGCATTGGGGAGTGGGGCCAGAGTGGACAGGGCAAACAGGGATGGGCTGGTTGAAGGGAGGGTACAGGGGTGGAAGAAGAAGTAATCTAGATCAGGAAAGGGGAAAGAAAGCACAGGTGAAGCCAAGGAAATGCTCAGGGCAGTATGGGGGTGGCTGCCAGGCAGCCCTGGCTCTGAGCAACAGCGTCTGCAGTGGGACAGGAAACTCCCAGCCGATGGGAACAAACTTTCTGGGTGACTGCAGAGGCCAGGACAAAGCTGAGTGGTTTCCCTGGTGTCCCCCAGCCCTCGCGGGCCCCTGGGACTGATGGCATTTGTGCTCCCTCAGGTTCATGTCCCCACACAAACAGCATGGAGGTGCTCCCCCTGCTCTGTGCAATGCAAACAGGGGCTGCTGAGCCAGTGCTGCCGTGTCTGTGCCTGCAAGGATGGGGCACCTGTGTGAGCTGGGGGAGAGGCCAGGGCTGCAGAGGGGCGATGTTGTTGGCAGCTCCATCAGGACGCTCTGGGACGCTGCCCTGGGCTGTGCAGCGCACTGGGGATGGATCAGCCTCTGCTCTGCTGCTCCTTCCCGTCTGCCCCAGGGCCCTTGCAGAGCCCCAGCCATGCTGTTTGCCCCCAGCCTGCCCACGGCCAGCCTGGGGCTGCTCACGGGGCTTTTCTGTGCTGAGCATTGGCCTGGGCGTGTTCTTGAGAGAGCCTGGGCAAGGAGCCTGGAGCCCCCAGGCCCTGGGCTGAGGCGTCAGCGCTGCCCCAGCAGTGCCCATGGCCTGTCCCTGCTGCAGCCCCGGCACTGCCACCCCCAGGGCTGTGCCCGGCCCCGAGAGCACTCAGGCCCTGCAGCAACACCAGGGCCACCAGTGCAGAGGGGCAGGGCCACGGCAGCAGCACTGGCAACTTCAAGTGCTGCTGCTGCTGGGCATAGCTGCTGGGCCAGCCCTGATCTGCCCCCTGCACTGCACACAGACATTGCTGCTGCAGAGAGAAGGGAACAGAAGGGGGAACTCTGGTGAAAACTCTGCTCGGAGAGCCTTTATTCTGTCTGAAGCCATTGAGAGTGCAGCACCTCATTGACACAGTCTGAGGCCACCATGAACGTTGAGAGAAACAAAATGAGAAATGGCACAAACACCGACATTCCTTTGTTGTAAATAATAAAACGCTAAACCGAAAGACAAGGACATATCAACAAACAAACCCAAGTGGTATCAAAGATGACTTTTATTACATGAGATTTGCAGAAACTGGTCAGAAGCTTAACGTTTCTGCAACCGTCTGTTCATCAGTGTCCACACCGCAGCCTTGAGCTCCTGGTTCCTCAGGCTGTAGATGAGGGGGTTCAGGGCTGGAGGCACCACCGAGTACAGAACTGACAGGGCGAGATCCAGGGATGGGGAGGAGATGGAGGGGGGCTTCAGGTAGGCAAATGTGGCAGTGCTGACAAACAGGGAGAGCACGGCAAGGTGAGGGAGGCAGGTGGAAAAGGCTTTGTGCCGTCCCTGCTCAGAGGGGATCCTCAGCACAGCCCTGAAGATCTGCACATAGGAGAAAACCATGAACACAAAACAGCCAAAAGCTAAAGAGGCAGCAACCAATGAAATCCAGATTTTTCTGAAGGTGGAGTGTGAGCAGGAGAGCTTGAGGATCTGGGGCACCTCACAGAAGAACTGGCCCAGGGCACTGCCATGGCACAGGGGCAGGGAAAATGTATTGGCTGTGTGCAGCAGAGCAGTGAGAAAGGCACTGGCCCAGGCAGCTGCTGCCATGTGGGCACAAGCTCTGCTGCCCAGGAGGGTCCCGTAGTGCAGGGGTTTGCAGATGGACACGTAGCGGTCGTAGCACATGACGGTCAGGAGGGAAAACTCTGCTGAGATGAAAAATACAAACAGAAATAGCTGAGCAGCACATCCTGAGTAGGAGATGTCCCTGGTGTCCCAGAGGGAATTGTGCATGGCTTTGGGGACAGTGGTGCAGATCATGCCCAGGTCACTGAGGGCCAGGTTGAGCAGGAAGAAGAACATGGGCGTGTGCAGGTGGTGGCCGCAGGCTATGACGCTGATGATGAGGCCGTTGCCCAGGAGGGCAGCCAGGGAGATGCCCAGCAAGAGGCAGAAGTGCAGGAGCTGCAGCTGCCGTGTGTCTGCCAGTGCCAGCAGGAGGAAGTTCCTGATGGAGCTGCTGTTGGACATTTGCTGTGTCTGCACATTTCAACGTACAGAAGGAGGAAAGACAGGGCAATGGAGGGGAAATTTCTCACAGAAAAATCACAACTCTTTGTCGTAGCCTCTTTCTTTCCACTAAGCACCTCCCCCTTGTGTATGTCTAGGAATCTTCCTTCACCAGTGTTGCTGGAGCCCTGATTGCTGCTGGCCAATGCTGTGTGAGGAGCTGGACCTTGGCTGCAGGACACCTGGGAGTCAGCCCTGACCCCCAGTCAATGCAGGGGAACAGTGAGAGCAGGGCCCTGTCCTGGTGTTCAGGCTTGGATAAAGAATCTTCCTGTAAGGCTGCAGAACTGCCTGGGTGAAGGGATGGGGATAACAGAAGGCAGAGCGAGGGATTCTGCTGCACCTGGGGAGAACAAAGAGTCGAGGGAGGCAGGAGGATTGTCTGAGGCTTAGTGCAGACTGACGAGAGCTGCTCTGTCCCTCTCTCCTGTTCCAGCTGCCCTGCACTTGCACCGTTCTAAGATCCACTCCCGTGTTACCCTGGACAGCCAGGAGACACTGCTGAGAGCAGAGGGATCCCTGGCACACAAAGTGGCTCCTGCCTTTACCAGAGTCAGGATAGTGGGCTCATTGCCAGCCTCCCAGGCTGCCCTGTGCAGAGCTGCCCGGGCACAGGGAGCTGGGACACCCCATTGCTGTGCTCAGCCTGCACAGGAGGAGCCCAAGGGGTGGGCCTGGCCCTGCAGCTGGAACTGCCATTGCAGAGAGCCCCTCAGCAATGCCAGCAGCACCTGGGCAAGGCAAGGAGAGAGAGAGAGAGCCGGGCCTGAGGAAAATCCTTTCCCTGCCCAGCCCCTGCCAGGCAGCAGCAGGACAGGACAGTGGCCCTAAGGCCCTGGTCAGCAGGGAATGGGCACATGGCCGCAGAGATGACCTTCATCTCTGGGGCTGCTCTGTCGGCCCAGGAGGGAATGAGGGCCCCGAGCCCCCGGGCTGAAGGCTGTGCTGGCTGCGAGGGGACACAAGAGCTGTGCTGCTCAGGGCAGTGTCTGCCCTGCAGGGCAGGCCCAGCAGGTGCCACATCTGCCCTGCAGCAGGGCTTCCCTCAGCACTGCCTCCCTCCCTGCCTGCCCACGGCTCTGCTGCTGGAGCTGTCCCAGCCCCAGCTGCTCCTGTGGCCCCGGGCTCCTTCCCTGCCAGAGCTGCCAGAGCCCAGCCCAGCCCCTGAGCCAGCCCTGCCCTGCAGCTGCTGGGCCCTGCAGGGATTAAAGAACAGCTCCCCCAGCCTGGGCTCCATGGAAAGGTGATGCTGCATGGATCTAGGGGCTGGGCAGGTGCAGGGAATTGCTAAGGTGCTCAGGAATCCTCAGTGTGATGGTTTAAGAGTCTCAGCCCCTGCTCTGCCCTGCACAGTTAATTTTCTATTGCCACCAAGCTGAGCCAGCCACAGATTCAGGAAAGCAGAGACCCAAGCAAGAAACGCCTGCCCTGAATGAGCTCATGAAAAGTCACCCTGGGCATGAGCTGGAGCTCTGGGCAGCCCTGGCTGCAGCCCCTGCTTCACCCCCTGCAGCCATCCCTGCCCTGTCCCTCTGACGGTGCCCAGGGCAGCCCCGCTCTGCATCACATCCTCCCCCAAAGCAGAAAGAGCAGCAGAGCATCCTTACAGTCACATCAGTCCTGTCCTGGGTCAGCTTCAGGAGATTCCTCCAGGAGCACAGGGGACATTGCCCTGCACCCACACACTCACCATGCACAGGGCTGTGAAGATCTTTCCCCAAGTGAAGTCTCAGCTCAATGTCTTCCCAATCCTGATTGCCTTCAGCCTGTCTCTGCCTGGCTCCTGTCCCCTCAGTGCCTGCAGGCAGAGCCCTCAGCCCTGCTGGGCTGGGAGAGGAGCTGGTCTTGGCAAGAGCTGTTCCTTTAAAGCTCAGCAGCACAGAAACAGCACAAGGAATTTAATGAGCCTCTTGGGGATTTGGTGTTGTTTACATCAGACTCAGTCCCTGAGAGAGTGCTCAAAAAACTTCTCAAGAACTCAAATTTAAAATGAAACTCTGAAGTTTCTTTAAGTTTAAATGAGTCCCACCGATGGACACAACTGAGAAAGTGTCCCCAGGTTCCAGTTAGAGCAGAACACTGGAGGCAGTGATGACAGCTGGGGACAAACAAGGCCAAGGTGTCTCTGGTGCTGGGCAAAGCTGGATGTGTTTGAGGAATGCCAAGGGCCAAGGCCTGAGCCCCAGCCCCTGGCCAGGCAGATGCTGTCCCTCCCTCCTTGCTCAGGGCTCTTGCTGGGATGGGCACTGGCATGTGGGGATGTGCAATGGCAAGGGCAGGAGCATGGGGCGGCCCCTGCCAGGCTGCTGAGCAGGGACAAGGAGGCAATGAGGCCCCAGGCCTGCAAGGGTCACTTGTCTCCTGCTCCTGCCTCAGGCCCAGGCCCAGCAGCCATGGCCAAAAGGCTGCCCAAGTTGGCTCTGGCAGGGCTGTCTTGCAGCTGCTGCACATGCCTGTGCCCTGTGCAGCCCAGGCTGTCCCACGGTGTCCCTGCCCTGCGCCTCTGTCCCTGCAGGCTGTCGGCATCCCCCGGCTGCCCCACCTGGCTGGGCCCTTCCTTTGCTGACAGCTCTGCCTCCTGCCTGCCTCTGCCTGCCCACACAAAGCATTGGGCTGGCCCAGGCTCCTTCTGGGTGATGTGCTGCACCACAGCCCTTCCCTGGGAGAGAAACTCCATTGTCTTTGTGAGACAGAGTAAAGATTTATTCTGAATTAGGTGAAGTGTCTGGAAGAGGTGAGGAATCTGTGGAGCCAAAGCTGAAGGAAAAGCCGCATTTTAGACACAACAAGGACACAGAGAAAGAAAAACAGAAATGACCACAAGTTCAATCTGCCCCAGACATAGAAATTCTTTTGATAAAGAAGAACTGGTGCTAAATGTCACACGGAATGAATATGTGTGAACTTATTGTGAAACTGTATGCATATGCATTTGGAAGGGGGATAAAAGAAGACCCGAGGTCTTCAGAGGCACGCTTGCCTTTTTGGGGGCTTGCGTCCGGCGTGCATCGTAATAAAAGCATACCGGGCTTTATAACTTTTACCAAGTTGTGAGGTTTCTTCTTTTCTCCACAAAACATTTGTTCTGAATCTGGGCCTCTCCAGGTGCCCTTGGCATTAATTTGGGCTTTTTCTTGCTTTTCTCTACTATGTCAAAAGGCTTCACCCTCTCTTACACCACCCTTCAGTCCCTCCCAGGGTTCTCCTCTGCTGTCCTCAGTCCCCACCTGTTGGGAATTTCGCTGACTAGAGACTGGAAAAGCACAAGGCTGTTGCTAATTCCGAGTCCTGCACCTGCAAGACAGCGCGTCTTTGGGCCTAGCTGGGTATGATAACGAGTGGACAGAGAGACGTGGGAAATAGAGAACGTAGGCCCAAAGGAATGAGGGAGAATTGATGTTTAGTTTAACCAATAGATCGCTTGGCTCACAGAATATTCATGAGCTCATTACTTGCTGGATAAGTGTCTGATGCTCTCTTCAATAAACGGAACTTGCTGCTGACTCATATTGAGTGTCCGAGTTTTCCCTGCACCCGACAAATGGCTCATCCCCGACAAAGGCCTCATTCTGCGACAATTCTTCATTTATCAGCCCAATTTCCCCTTTTTTGCATCCAAATTCCCTTTTTTTGCCACAAAAATTTCCATTTTTTGGACCCAAATTTTCCTTTTTTTCAGCACAAATTCCATTTTTTTTTTTTTAACCCAATTTACCTTTTTTGTTTTTCAAATTCCGCTTTTTGAGCCCAAACATTCCATTTTTGGCCCCAAATTCTCCTTTTTTCTCCCAAAATTTCCTTTTTTTGCTCCAAATTTTTTTTGCCTGGACCCAAATTTCCCATTTGTGGGGCACAAATATCCCTTTTTGAGTGCCAAATTCTCATTTTTTGGACCCAAATTTTCCCTTTTTTCAGCCCAAATTCCCCTTTTTGTTGCTCAAATTCCCTTTTTTGTGCACAAATTTCAATTTTTTAGTCCCAAATTTCCATTTTTGGGTCCAAACTTCCCATCTGAGCACCCAAATTCCCAGTTTTGGCCACAATTTTTGCTCTTTTCACCCAAATTCCCTTTTTAGGTCCAAATTTCTCCTTTTTGTTGCTCAAATTCCCTTTTTTGAAGCAAATTCTCCTTTCTTCAACCAAAATTCTCCTTTTAGGACCCAAATCTCCCTTTTAGGACAAAAATTCCCATTTTTGGACCCAAATTTTCCCTTTTTGGGCACAAATTTCCCTTTTCTTCGTCCAAATTCCACTTTTTTGGTCGAAATTCTCCATTTTTGGACACAAATTCTTCTTCTTGACCCAAACTTTCCCTTCCTGGACCCAAATTCCCTTTTTTAGTCCTAAATTCGCCTTTTTGGACCCAAATTTTCCCTTTTTTCAGCCCAAATCTCCATTTTTTAACCCAATTTCCCCTTGTTGTTGCGCAAATTCCCTTTTGTGTGCACAAATTTCCATTTTTTAATCCAAAATTCTCCTCTTTGGACCCAAATTTCCTCTTTTTTTGTCCAAATTCTTTTTCCCTCAACCCAAATTCCCATTTTTGGGTACAAACCTCCACTGAGTGCCCAAATTCCCATTTTTGGGCACAAATTTCCATTTTAGACCAAAATTCTCTTTTTTTGACCCAAACTTTCTCTTTCTAGTCCCAAATTTATCTTTTTTTCTGCCCGGTACTTCCGCTCCCGTCCGGGACTACATTTCCCATCATCCCCTTCGTTCACTTCCGCTACAAACCCCACCCACTTTCCCTCTGTACTCCCGCTCCATTCCGGGACTACATTTCCCATCATCTCCTTTTCCAGCTTCTGCTTTAAACCCCACGCACTTCCCTTCTGTACTCCCGCTCCCTTTTTGGGACTACATTTCCCATCACCCCCTTCACCAGCTTATGTTATAAACCCCGCCCACATCTCCTTCAATCCTGAGGCGACTTCCGGTTCTGTTTCCCGCCACCGCCGCCATGTTCCTGCAGTGCTACGAGAACGAGCGCGGGGAGCGCGTTTATACCCTCAAGGTACCGAGGGGATTTTGGGGCGAATTTTGCAAATTTTGGGCGATTTTGGGTGATTTATGGGGATTTTGGGGAGGGTTCTGAGGGGATCCGCGGGGTTTGGGTGCCTTGGGAGCGGTTTGGGAGCGATGAGGGAGAGGTTGGGTGGGCTGAGGGGGGAATTGGGACGGGAGTTGTGAGGCGAAAATGGGAAATTTGATAGAAAAAAGGGGAATTTGGGAATAAGAAATGGGAATTGGGACTGGAAATGGGGAAATAGGGACTAAAAAGGGAGAATTTGGTACTAAAAAAGGGAAATTTGGGGATAAAATAAGGAAATTTGTGACTAAACAGGGGGGATTTGGGTCCATAAAGGGGGAATTTGGGGCTAAAAAGGGAAATTAGGTTTTAAAAATGGAGAATTTGGGGCAAAAATGATATATTTGTACCAGAAAAGGAATATTTGGAACTATAAAAAGGGAAATTTGGGTCTAAAAAGGGGGAATTTAGGACTAACAAAGGAGAATTTGGTTCCAAAAAAGGGAAAAATGATAAATTTGTACCAGAAAAGGAATATTTGGAACTATAAAAAGGGAAATTTGGGACTAAAAAAGGGGAAATTTAGGACTAACAAAGGAGAATTTGGTTCCAAAAAAGGGAAATTTGTACCAGAAAAGGAGAATTTGGGTCCAAAAAGGGAGAATTTGGGTAAAAAAAAGGAAAATTTGGGTCCAAAAATGGAGAATTTGGGCTGAAAATGGGAGAATTTGGTCCAAAAAAGGGAAATTTTTACCAAAAAAGAGAATTTGGGTGCTCAGGTGAGACGTATGGATCTAAAAAAAGGGAATTTTGGTCTACAAAAGGGGAAAATTGGACTAAAAAAGGGAAATTTTGGTCTAAAGGGGGATTTTGGCACCAAAAAGGGAGAATTTGGGTCCAAAAATGGGAATTTGAGTGCCCAGATGGGGAGATTGGACCCAAAAAATGAATTTTTGTTCTAGAAAAGGGAAATTTGTGCCCCCAAAAAGGAGAATTTGGGTTCAAAAATTGGAATTTGGGACTAAAAATGGGAATTTGGGTGCAGGAAGGGAAAGTTTGGGTGAAGAAAGGGAAAATTTGGGACTAAAAATGGGGAATTCTGGTCTAAAAGGGAGAAATTGGGGCCAAAAATGAAAATTCTGGGGGCACAAATTTCCCTTTTTTAGACCAAGATTCCTTTTTTGGCTCCAATCTTCCCCTCGGGGCACCCAAATTCCCGTTTTTGGACCCAAATTCTCCATTTTAGGACCCAAATTTCTCTTTTTTCATCCCAAATTCCCATTTTTTTATTATTTGGGGTTGAAAAAAGGGAAATTTGGGATTAAATAAGGGGAATTTTGGTCCAAAAAGGGAGAAATTGGAACTAAAAATGGGAATTTGGGCGCTCAGGTGGGAAGATTGGAGCCAAAAATGGGAAATTTGTACCAAAAAAGGAATTTGGGTGCTCATGTGGGAAGATTAAACTCCAAAAGGGGAATTTGGGCTGAAACAAGGGAAAATTTGGGCTCCAAAAGAGAAAATTGGGGACTAAAAAATGATAATTTGTGTCAAGGAATGGAAAGTTTGGGTCCAAGAAAAGGAATTTTGGGGTGAAAAAGGGGAGAATTTGGGACTAAAAATGGAGAATTTTGATCCCGGAAAGGAAAATTTTGGACAAAAAAATGGGAATTTGGGGGATTTTGGTGTCCCAAGGGGGGAATTTGGGGGAGTTTTGGAGGAATTTGGGGGATTTTGAGGGAATTTGAGGATTTTAGGTGTCCTTAGAGGGAATTTTGTGGGAATTTGGGGGATTTTGGTGGGATTTTTGTGGATTTTGGGTGTCCTGAGGGGGAATTTTTGGAGGAATTGAGGGAGAATCTGGGGAATTTTGGAGGATTTTTGTTGTCCTGAGGGGGAATTTGAGGGAATTTGGAGGAAATTTGGGAGGAATTTGGGGATTTTGGGGGGAATTTGGGGGATTTTGGGCATCATGAGGGGGAATTTTGGGGATTTTGGGGGAATTTGGGGGATCCTGAGGGGGGAATTTGGGAGATCCTGAGCGGGGAATTTGGGAGATTTTGGGGAAATTGGGGCATTTGGGGGAAATTTGGGGATTTTGAGGGATTTTGGTTGTCCTGAGGGGGAATTTGGGAGATTTACAGGGAATTTGAGGATTTTAGGTGTCCTAAGAGGGGATTTTGGGGAATTTTTGGGGATTTTTGTGGATTTTGGGTGTCCTAAGGGGGAATTTGGGTGATTTTGGAAAATTTTGAGGGATTTTGAGGGAATTTGAGGGATTTTGGGTGTCCTGGGAGGGAATTTTTGGGAAATTTTTTGATTTTGGGGGAATTTGGGCCATTTTTGTTATCCTGAGGGGCACTTTGTGGATTTTGGGGTAATTTGGGGGATCCTGAGGGGGGAATTTGGGAGATTTTGGGGAAATTGGGGCATTTGGGGGAAATTTGGGGATTTCAAGTGTCCTGAGGGGGAATTTTGAGGGAATTTGAGGGATTTTAGGTGTCCTTAGAGGGGATTTTGAGGGGTTTTGGGGGAATTTTGTGGAGATTTTTGTGGATGTTGGGTGTCCTGCGGGGGAATTTGGGGATTTTTGGAGGAATTTGGGGAGAATCTGGGGAATTTTGGAGGATTTTTGATGTCCTGAGGGGGAATTTGAGGGAATTGAGAGAATTTTGGGACGAATTTGGGGATTTTGAGGGATTTTGGGGGATTTGGGGGATTTTGGGTGTCCTGAGGGGCAGTTTGTGGATTTTGGGGCAATTTGGGGGATCCTGAGAGGGAATTTGGAAGATTTTGGGGAATCTGGGGGGGATTTTGGAGGATCTTGGGGGATTTTGGTTGTCCTGAGGGGAAAATTTGGGGATTTGGGGGAATCTGGGGGGTTTTGGGTGTCCTGAGGGGGGAATTTGGGGCATTTTGGAGCAATTTGAGGCATTTTGGGTGTCCTGAGCAGGGATTTTTGAGGGAATTTGGGGGAATTCTGGGGAATTTTTGGTTTCCTGAGGGGGATTTTGGGGGAGTTTGAGTGTGGGCATTTTGGGGGAATTTTGAGGGTCCTGAGGGGGGAATTTGGGGAACTTTGGAGGAATTTTGAGGATTGTCAATGTCCTGAGGGGGGAATTTGGGGGATTTTAGAGAAATTTGGGGGATTTTTTGTGTCCTGAGGGGGAATTTGGGGGAGTTTATGGGAATTTGGGTGTCCTCAAGGGGGATTTGAGGGAATTTGGAGGATTTTGGGTGTCCTGAGGGGGAATTTCAGAGATTTTGGGGAAATTGGAACATTTTTTGGGGAATTTAGGGCATTTTTGGGGAATTTGGGGTGTCCTGAGGGTAAATTTGGGGGGAATTTTGAGATTTTGGGGAAATTTGAGGGATTTTGGGTGTCCTGAGGGGGGGATTTGAGGGGATTTTGGAGAATTTGGGTGTCCTGAGAGGGGAAATTTGGGGATTTTGGGTGTCCTGAAGGGTTTTTCGGGAGGAATTTGGGAGATTTTGAGGGATTTTGAGTATCCTGAGGGGGAAATTTGGGGGATCTGGGTGGAAATTCAGAGGATTTTGGGGGAGCCTGGGAGGAAATTGGGGCATTTTGGGGGATATTGAGGGATTTTAGGTGTCCTGAGGGGGAATTTGGGCAATTTTTGGAGGAATTTGGGGAGAATCTGGGGAATTTTGGAGGATTTTTTATGTCCTGAGGGGGGAATTTGGAGGAAATCTGGGAGGAATTTGGGGCATTTGGGGGGAATTTGGAGGATTTTGGGCATCCTGAGGGGGAAATTTGGGGCATTTTTGGGGATTTTGGGTGTCCTGAGGGGGAATTTGGGGCATTTTGGGAGGAATTTGTGGGATTTTGGGGATCCTGAGGTGGCAGTTTTGGGATTTTGGAGGAATTTTGGGGTGTCCTGAGGGGGGAATTTGGCGGGAAATTTTGAGTGTCCTGAGGAGAGGAATCTGGGGGGAATTTTGAGGATTTTAGGGGGATTTTGGGGGAGTTTGCTTGTCCTGATGGGGGATTTGGGGTGGATTTTGGGTATTTTGTAGGATTTTACTGTATTTTACAGCATTTTGTGTAATTTTCCCCTCAGAAAGTATCCCCGGCCGGGCTCCCCACACGCTCAGCCCACCCCGCCCGCTTCTCCCCCGATGACAAATTCTCGCGGCACCACCTGGCCCTGAAACGGAGATTCGGGGTCCTGCTCACCCAGCGGGGCCGGGCCCTGCTCTGAGGGACCCCAAAAACCCAAAATGCCCCCAAAAACACCCATGGAGCAGATGGAGCTCAGTCAAACCCGCTGAGCTGAACGGCATGGGAGGAAGGGGTTAAACAGGAGGAAGTTGTGAATATTAAAGGATTTGGGAGCTCGGAGGTGTCTGAGTGTTGGTGGTCAAATAAATTTGGGTTTTTTCCTGGTTTTGGGGGGGTTTTGGGGTGTGGGAGGGAATTAATGGCGATCTGTAGGGCGCGGGGGATGATGGGAGTTGGAGGCGTGGGTATAACGGGAGTCTATGGAGCGCGGGGGATGATGGGAGTTGTATGCGCGGGTATAATGGGATCAATGGGACGCAGGGGTTGATGGGAGTTGTATGCATGGGTATAATAGGGATCTATGGTGATGCCGAATTTTGCCCCAAAAGGCGAGAATAACTTCCTAAAACACTCAGATTAAGTCAGATAAGCAGGAGGTATTTTATTGCGACACGTCGGAGAAATCACAAAATGGATTTCTAAGTTTCCCATAACAAAGGCAAGCCTTTTATACAGTTTTGCATATAGGATTACATCAGATCATATACATAATCACATCTTTGCATGAATATTCATATGGGGTGTGGTGTAGGCGGAGCATGGGCAGGGATACCTGTTTTGAGGATCATCTTGGTGGTCGTTCCGGTTGCCTTCACCATGGGCTGGGGTCTCCTGATGAGTCTTCCTCCTTGAACCTTTGAACCCCTTTCCTAATTTGGCCAATTCCCGGTGTACTTGGCTTGGGCCCCATGGCTTGGCAAGGCTCTTAGGGTCAGTTTGACATTGTTGGCTCTGAACACGCTTAGCCCATCAGTTCTCCTGTCCCTCTCTTTCCTGTCATTGTGTTCCATGCTTTAGCCGATTTATTGCTCTATGTGTTTCCTAAATGCTATGCTTTCTTCAAATGCCTCACATTCTATGTTTTAACTCATTATTTCTTGAAGGCTATCTGTTTTGGGGCTTCAATGGAGTGCCGATGTAACGGGAGTCTATGGAGCGCAGGGGATGATGGGAGATATATGCGCTGGTATAACGGGGTTCTATGGAGAGCGGGGGAAGATGGGAGTTGGAGGCGCAAATATAATAGGGATCTATGGTGCGTGGGGGATGATGGGAGCCGTATGCACGGATATAATAGGGATCTATGGTGCGTGGGGGATGATGGGAGTCGTATGCACGGATATAATAGGGATCTATGGGGCGCAGATATAACGGGACTCTATGGGGCGCGAGGGATGATGGGGGTTGTATGCGTGGACATAACGGGACTCAGTGTGGCGTGGAGGACGATGGGCGATGTAGGCGCGGATATAATAGGGACCTATAGGGCATGAGAGATGATGGGAGTTAGATGTGCGGGTATAACGGGGCTCTATGGGGCGCAGGGCATGATGGGAGGTGTAGGCGCGGATATAATGGGGCTCAACGGGGGATGGTGGGAGTTGTATGCGTGCATATAACGAGGGTCTATGGAGCGCACGGGGTAGATGGGTGTTGCCTTCTGATATAAGGCAAAGCGACCTGGTTTTGAGGAGCAGCACGGTGACCCAAACTCACCAGGGTCGCTCGGGCTAAAGAGCACGCAGATACCAATGTCGTAGACGCTCAAAGGCCTTTATTGTCCCATTTCGTGGGGTTTTATAGTCTAAGGGGTCTCTCTACGTCAGAGGGGGTCTGCAGTACTATCTATGGTTAGTAAGGAGTGGAAAGTTACCAGCATTACTATCGTTAGGGGGAATACATTCCTAGTTACATTCCTAGGGTGATCTCTTATCTCAGGGGATTAGGGGAAATGGAATCCTGCCGCTTTCTGTCACATTGTGTGATCATCTGATTGCCTGACCCTATCTACCACATCTCCCCCCCCCCTTTTTCACAAATGAATGAGGAAGTCATATACATAGGAAATGAAATGAGGTATAGGCTTGTAATTCGACAAGGGAAAGGGGTTTGGTTAACCTGAGTAAGTTTTTGCCAGGTAAGTTTAGGAAATCTTGTGACTGGCAGTGTTCCCTGGTTGAACTCACAGCATTTGTTGCCGGCCTATGAACAGGATGTTGGCCCGTTCTAGGCGGGTCTGAACGAATGAGACTAGCTTGTTCAGCAGGCATGGTCCGAAGGTGACAGCTAAAAGCAGCAATGCCAATGGACCTGTTAGGGTAGAAATCAGGGTGGTCAGCCATGGTGATTGATTGAACCAGGACTCGAACCAACCCTGTTGGGCATCCCTGTCTTTCTGTCTCTGAGCCAGTCTGTTTTGGAGTTCCGCCATGGAGTCTCTTACGACTCCCGTGTGGTCCACATCGAAGCAGCACTCCTCTTTCAAGGCGGCACACAGGCCCCCTTGCTGCATGAACAGGAGGTCCAGTCCTCGCCTGTTCTGCAAGACCACTTCTGAGAGTGAGGAGACTGACTTCTCTAGAAAGGAAATGGATTTCTCAATCCTTTGCAGGTCCTCATCGATGGTCATTTGCAGCTGGGACAGTCCTTGGTGTTTGGTCGCTAGGGCTGAGACACCCGTTGCAGTTCCTGCTGCTCCTAGGCCCAGCAGCATTGCAATAGTTATACCTGTTATTATTTCTCTTTTGTGGAGCCGGGTGGGTTCCTCAAAAAGGTGGTACACTTCTTCGTCTGAATGGTACGGGACCCTAGGAACAATCAGAACTTGGACACAAAAGTCATTAGAGTCATCGAATTTGGCAAGGAACACACAGGGACTCAGTCCAGATCGCTGGAAAACCCACATCCCAGACGTGGATGGGACTACCCACTTATTGTTTTTCCTGTCGGGCTTGACAACTTTGGTGCAGACGTTGCCTTTCTGCCTAGCTAGGGTTGCATTGCCAAAGCATCTGCCCTGGCCTGTGACTTGACTCAGGGTGATTCCTTTGTGGGGAGTATCCCACCTGCACTGGTGAGGGGCATCGGCTGTGGAGTAACTGAAGGGAGTGTTTAAAGCGACTCCTTCGTAAAAGGGGGGTTTAACATCGTAACAAAGACAGCAGGAGTCAGCTAGGTTAGGGTTGGATTCATTCAGGGATACAAAGGTAGCTTCTAGCATGCAAAGGATTGGGTCTGAGTCCGACCTGGCTGAGCCGTCTATCTGAAAGGCTTCCGCATGGCTGGTGGGGATATTGGTGACCTTTGTGGGCAAGACTTTAGGGTAGGTCGTGTTTTTCCCTTTCTGCGCACTTTTAATCACTTTGTTGGGTACGACTGCTCGGGGTGCCGACGGTTGGAGCCTGATAATTTGCATATTCACCCTCTCCTTCGACCTTTGAAGGACTACTGTCCACACTCTGCCTTCGGCCCAACTAGGGTGATCTGGCTGCAAAACCATCATGTTGTAGTCAGTGCATTTCTGAAATTTAGGGATTTTATGACGGTTTCGGTAAAAACTTCCCTGGAGGAAGACGGGTGTTTTGCAGCCGGTGGGTGCCCAGCTGAACTGTAAGAATTTTTCGGGCTCTTGTGGATCCCACCCAGGCCCCGACGGTCTGGCATCTGTAACTATGGTTTTGCAGCCCTAGTGCCCACAATGTCCCCACCCTGGGTGATTGCAGTAGCTTTTCCCAGGGTTTGAAGCTGGGCACCAGTAGGATAGGTACATGTGTGTGGCGTGTGGGGAATAGGGGTCTACCTTTGGTTGTCCTGGAAACAGGTCGGTAATGTGGAGCACGAAGGATGGGGCGTTTGCTGTGGTGATTTCTTTGAGCACCTTGTCACTACTAAGGTGTCGCATGACCCACCTGAATGGCCGATGGGGGTAGTGGTCTGGGCTGGCTTGCCCTCTGGAAACAAGCCCCAACAGCAAAATCACACAGAAACACCCTCGATGCTTGGGTCTCACCCGTGCGGGTCTCTCGGGTGCTGCCTGGCGGCTTGGTGGTCTGTCACTTTCCTCTGGAACGGGGATGTACGCGTCATGAGGACGCCCCATGAGCATGTCCTGTAAACAGAAACTCACAGCTTGATTGACTTAAGTGGACACCAACTGATTTTGCCGTCCTTTTTGACAGCTGCGTACCCTCGCCCCGTGAGCATCAGCCTCCCGCCCCGTTCCCATTCGCCTAGCTAGTTTCTAATTACAACCTGCGGGCCCTCCTCTAGCGCTCGGGTGGCCAAGTGTTTTTGAACGGGACTGTTTGTTTCATCTCCCCTAGGGAATTGGTTCAGTGCTAGCAAAGCGGTTGCCAGTATACACGCCTGATCTCCTGGGGAATGGAACTGGCAAAGCCATATGCTTTTGCCAACACTTCTAGCTTGGTTTTCAGGGTCTGATTTGCTCGCTCAACTATGGCCTGCCCGGTACTGTTATATGGAATACCTCGCACTAATGTGATGCCCCATTTTGAGGTGAATTCTTGCACTGGTTTGGAGGTGAAATTGGAGCTGTTGTCAGTTTTGATCTGCTTGGGGATACCAAGCCAAGCAATGGCTGTCAGCCAGTGCTGATTGTGGCCTTGGAGTTAGTTTTGTGGTGCTGTGTGGCTATGATCATTCCGCTATAAGTGTCCACTGTCGCTGCAAGCCATGCTCGGGGCTTCAGTAGTTGACACAAAGTGAAGTCCGACTGCCAGATCTCTGAAGGCTTGAGACCTCTCGGGTTGACCCCACAGGTCCATTGGGGTGACTTCTGGCAATGAGAGCAGGTGGCTACCACATGTTTTACATCCGCTGTCAAGATTCCGCATCTCTTCGCCGGTGCTTTGGCTCCGATGTGGAGTGACTCGTGCAGTTGACAAGCTTCCTGCAACGTCCATACACCTTTTGCTGCAGTGTCCGCTTTGTCGTTGCTGATCTGGAAGTAACCTTTGACTGAGTCGTGGCGGTTGATGTGGATGACTGACACGGTGCGCTGTCGTGACGAGAGCGCTTCTTCCAGCATTAGGGCTGCTGCAGATGTTGACACTCCTGGTCCTGCCATGGCTAGGCAGAGCCTTGCCATGAATATAGAGTCCGTTATAATGTTGAGGTGTTCATCTTGGAAGAGTCCGCATGCCAAGACCACTGCTGCTGCCTCCAGTTGTTGCACTGACAGTGTGGGGTCACACGCTTTGACGCAATGCCATTGTTCTCCTGCCTGCCACACTGCTGTTGCGCTTGAAGTCATGGAGGAAGCGTCTGTGAAGACCGTTGGTCCTGGCTTAGGTCGGTCCATGACCTTTGGCGGCATGTCCACGGCGACAATGGTCAGCAGCTGAGTCCAGGGTGGTCTGGCAGAGTAGGAGATTTCTCCTCTTAAGCCGGTGAGAGCGAGGGGTAGGTGCTCTGATATTGTGATTGACTCCGAGGTCGGCTGCTTGCGGAAAGGAATGTGGATGCTTGTCGGCTCGGTTCCTAGGTGTTTCAAGGCGATTTTCATGATGAGTTTAGCAATGCATTCGATTCCCGGGGAAAATGCATGAGCGGGTCTTCCGAGGACCACCCATTTGATTGGTCGGGACTTTTCGGAAGGTTCTTGGGCCAGTGCTCCCACTCCCCCCTTCGGTGTAAAGTGGACGTATGGGTCCAGTGGCACGGCTGGGTTCCACTTGGCAAGTGTGCCAGTGGACATCTGGCTTTCGATGAAGTTGAGGGGGCTTGTTGCTTGCGGTGTCAGCTCCTTGGGTTCCCAGGGGTGGTTTCCTTTCAGGAGGTCATGTAAAGGGTCCATGACCTCGGGAGGAATTAGGACGATGTTGCGAAGCCACTGTAGCGATCCCACCAGGCGTTGTACGTCGTGGAGCGTCTTGATGTCTTGATGGACCTTCACCTTGGGGGGGGTCACGTAGGAGCTTGTGATCCCCACTCCCAGGAAGGTCACGCAGGGTCCTCTCTTGATCTTTGCACTCACGATCTCGAAGCCGTTGGCCTGAAGGGTTTCCGTGATTGTGGACACCAGGTGATCTACTTGGCTTGCCAATGGCGCAGCAACTAGGATGTCGTCCACATATTGAATGATGGTTGCGGTGGGATAGGAGTGTCGGACTGGCGTCAGTGCTCTGTCCACAGTGATTTGGCATATGGTCGGGCTGTCTACCAAACTTTGTGGTAATACTCTCCATCGGTAGCAGAGGTTGGGCTGCTCGCTGTTTCAAAACACCACAGAAAAGGTGAATCGTTCTCTGTCCTCAGGGTGCAGAGGTATTGAAAAGAAACAGTCCTTGATGTCCAGCACTGCGTACGGCTGCCCTGCGGGGATGGCTGAGTTCATGGGTAGCAGTGTCTGGACTGGACCCATGGGTTGGATCGTCTTGTTCACTTCTCTCAGGTCGTGGATGAGGCGATAACCTTCTCCACAGCTTTTGGGGATCACGAATACAGGGGTGTTCCATAGGCTGATGGAGGGTTCTATGTGACCCTTTCGCAGTTCGCGGTCAACCAGTTCTAGCAAGGCTGCCACTCGAGGCTCTGCCAGGGCCCTCTGCTCGACCCATACGGGGTCTGATGATTTCCAAGTCAATTTTATTGGCAGCAGAGGGTGTACGGCAGTGGCCCTCAGCAAAAATTTGTAATCCTGAATCCGAGCATGGAAAGAACGTCCCTTCCTAACAGGGGTGGAGAATTTTGCAGGATGTAGGGATAAATCGCGACTGTCAGTTTTGGTCCCTTTTTCGTGTGAAGTGTTATAGCCACCAGCCGGGTGCTTTTCCACACCCGGGACTGCCCTCCCATTCCGTTCACTGGAGGGACTTCTTTGAATTGCCAATGTCCGGGCCAATGCACTTGGGGAAAAATCGTGCAGTCTGATCCCGTGTCCACCCAAAACTGAAACCCTATGACGTGGGCATCCTGACTGCCATAAAGGCGGCATGTCCCCCACACCATCAGGGGCTCCTTCCCTATTTTCATGGCCAGGGCCACCCAGTGGTCCCACTCTGGGGCGTCCCCTGCTGGCCCTGTGGAACCGGCATGGCTTGTGGCGGTGGAGGATGCGAAAGTACTGCTGGCGGTGCTGCGCAACTCTGCCATTGTGCTGCTGGCGGGGTGCGAAATTGACTGCTCCCTGTGGGGGCATGGGGTATGAGGGTCCCCTGCCCCACTGGGGGTTGCTGTAGCTGGGCCGCTGCATGTTCCAGGTGGGAGGAGGCTGGATACGGCCCGGGTGCCCCCTCCCTCTCCCATTTCCTTGAGGTCTGGATCTGCATTCCTTATTTAAATGCCCCTTCCTTTCACATGCCCAGCATGGTCCCCTAAGTGTCCCCTGACATGGTGGAGCGGCTGCTGGTGGGCATCTTGGCTGGAGGCAGTTCACTGCCAAGTGGCCTGGCTGGCTGCACTTAAGGCATGCCATCACACTGGTTATTGCAGTGTGAACTGCTGCTTGGATGGGGGCTAGGTGTTCTTCCTTTGCAACATGTCTGATCATGGCAGCAACATTGGACCCAGGTGACAGTGATCTTAAAATGTCCTTGGTGGCTGAGTTGCATTGCTGGCATTGGCAGTCTGCCAGCACGGGACCCTTCGCCTCTGAGGGTAATGCAGAGGACTCTAATGCTGCCTGAAGGTGGTCCACAAACTGAGTGAAGCTCTCACTCTCACTCTGTTTTATAGTAGACCATGGGGAGCGTTTGGCAATTACTTTGGACGCAACACAGATGGCTTCTCGGGCAGCACAGGTTGTTGTCATAACCTCATGGGCCCGCAAGCCCTCAGGCTGCGCCTGGGGGTTGATCATAGTGGGGTCTGTGCCCATTAGCCTTTGTATGCTGGAGCCGTGCAGTGGATGGTCAGCTCCCGTTACCAAAGCTAGCTGCTTTATACTGTTGTCCTCCCTGTTTAAAAACTATCATCCCTGCCCATCGAAAATCATCCTGCAAGTCTGCTTAATATCAAAAGGTAGAATGTCACCCCTCCAAAAACACTGTCAGTGAGTGTGGAAACCATGGCAGAATTAATTCACTGTCTGCAATCGCTTTAATAATTGCCTGCACGTCTTTCGGGTTTACCGGGGAGTAGGTTCTTTGATTTCCGCCTGCTCCCCCCACCCGGACCAGACACATCAGTGTCGCTGACGGAGCCCATTCTGCACACGCTATTTTTATTTTCCGCCAGTCTGTAAGCGGGGTTCAATCTTTCTCTGATAACCCCTTCACCCATGCGGGAGCACTGTGACAAGTGACCTTACATGCCACTGCTCTCTTTCTGTTAAAACTAGAATCCGAGTCGGAACCCCCCGATCCCCTCTCGAGCTCGGAGCTCGAGTATGAGTCCGAGCCGGAAGTCGACTGGCCGGACGTTTCCGGGCTGCTCTGCTGTTTTCTCGGGCTCCGACCCCGCCCCTTCTTGTGGGGGTCGGGCCGTTCCCTCCCCCTGGGCTCCCCCCGCCTCCTGCTGGGGGAGGTCCTTGCCCTATAAGGACCTAATGTGAACTGAGCGCTCTGATCGGTCTTACGCTCCTCCGCGGGGGCCGCCCCTCCTCCCCGCTCCCCCGCGCATGCGTTGTTAAGCATGCTGACTGCATTTCCGCCCTCCGCGTCTTCCTTTTCGCCCTGAGCACGCGGTTCGATGCCATTTTCAAACGCATAGGGTGGGGGGTCATTTTTATCGATCCCTACAGGGTCCAGCAATCCGGCTGCTTCCCACGCCTCCTCCGCGAGCCCCTGCCAAAATGCCCGCGCGTGTTCCCCCCCCTCTGATGGTATGTCGGTCTGCTAGGGGGAATCCAGCGTTCGCGGTTCCGCGCTGCCGATCTGATCAAAATCCTCCGCGGTCTGTGTTGCCATGCCCACCCCCAGCTGCGGCGTGGCTAATAAACAAGTTCGCACGGCTTTCCAGGTTTCTTGCTCTTGTCAAGCTTTTTGCAGAGCCTGGAGAACTCTGCCCCCACGATTTTAGGGCTTTCCCTGAGCCTGAGGACGTGGTTTCCTTGGCCAGAGCCTTTGTACAATTATCCCAAACCCCTGAATCGAGGATTTCTATTGGGCTTTCTATGGCCCCAAGCTTAATCAGTCTCGGTAATACAAGACATAGATCTTTAAGCTTACACTCAATACCCCATTGCGCGTGCATCTGAGTTACGACCTTTGCTATGGCTTCCATGGTCTACGCGGGTCCAGGGGCGTTCCCCCCGCTGCACTAGGCCAGCTGTGCAGCTGCCGGTCCTCTGTCCAGGCGAATCCCGTTACCTGAGCTCCCTCACGGGTGTCGGCACCAGTTGTTGCCTTCTGATATAAGGTAAAGCGACCTGGTTTCGAGGAGCAGCACGGTGACCCAAACTCACCAGGGTCGCTCGGGCCAAAGAGCACGCAGATACCAATGTGGCAGACAGTCAAAGGCCTTTATTGTCTCATCTCATGGGGTTTTATAGTCTAAGGGGCTTCTCTACGTCAGAGGGGGTCTGCAGTATTTTCTATGGTTAGTAAGGAGTGGAAAGTTACTAGCATTACTATCGTTAGGGGAGCTACATTCCTAGTTGTTGCAGTGTCTTGTAAACTTCCTTCCCCAGGTGTGCCAATATTTCTCATCCCCTTCCCCCCCTCGCCCCCTGCTGGGCTGTCAATCAGGTTTAACATTCCAGCAAGGCATCATGTGGTTGGTCAAGTTCAAAGGATGCCCCTCAGGCCCAAGGGTAATTGGCCTGTCTAGGTGTCATCCCCCCCTGAGACCCTGCCCCTCTCACCTGGTTGGGTGGCTCACCTGTTCCCTCCTCTTCCCCTGTCCCTGAGCTTAAAAAGGTGATCAGACCATGTGGCCAGGATTCTGTTGGAGCAGTTGCCTACATTCAGTCCCCTGTAACCATGCAATAAACCTCTGAATTTAAACCCTCCAGCAGAATCCATCTCTTTTTCTCTTCACCATCGCCTGAAGCTATCCTCCTGAGGTAAACGGAGTTCCTAACAAGCCTGGACTTGTTCAGTGCCCAGCTGCAATCTCCAGCAAGCCAAGGTATCTCTGGGGTGATACACCACAGTTGCTGCCTTTGGCCTAGCAGCAAGGGTCAGACTGGCCCAGGTACTATCTAACTGGTAATATTTGGATTCATATTCCAATATTTTGGTGTCCCTGAGGTGGGCAAAGCGACTCTGCAGCCCGTCAACGGACTCGCAGTACCTCAGAGAAGCTTCTGGCAGCCGTGCACCCAGCTGCAAGGGCTTTGGTTGCAACGGTCTCAGCTAGAGACTTTGGGAATATTCCCAGAAGAAGTTTCATGGACTGTTAGGCGCCTCTGGAAAGCCCAGCTCTTTTGTGGTGAGCAGAGTTTCCAGAGGGAGGACAGGGTAGCCTCTCTTGCCCATAGAGAGGTCCTGTTCCGGTGAGGAGACCTGCCTGTACCCAGCCAGCTACAGCTTCTATTTCGGGTGAGTATCTCTGCTCTCGGTGGAGCAGAAGCTCAAAAACAGACTCTGCCGCGAGTTCTGTTCCTTTTTGTCTTTGCATTTTTGGCTGCCCAGCCCCACAGATGGGAATTCATTGCGTTCTAGCTTTTAGCTATCTGCTGCGTGTGTTAATCTCTTTTGGAATTCGCACCGGAGCGGGAGTGCTCTCTGCCCTTCCCCCCGGCTCGGCAGCGCAGCGTGCTCAGCTCTCTCCACATGGTTGGGAGATCTTTCTCTCTCTGTGCGGGGGAGGGGTGTTCTCTGCACACGCGGCGCGGGGGGGGCCCCGGTTTCAGCTTGCCACGTGGCGTGGCTGCTCTCTCTGCTCCGCGGGGGGGCTGCATTCCACGGCGGGGGAGGCTTTGTTTCCAGCTCAGCTCGGCAGAGCATGCCCTGCTGCTGCTGCTGCCCGGGAATTTTAAAAGCAGTATATACAGCTGCATTGTGAAGCTTTTGTCTGTTCGTTATCGCTTTCCTATCTGTGGTTTTTTTTAGAAATCGGTAGCTGATTTTGGCGTTGTTTTTGGTCAGGCGGGATTTAGTACTTTTCCTTTTACATCTAACATGGGTTCTAAACTCAGCATTGTACAAAAAGGAGTGTATTACAATATTGTTAGTATTTTAGTCAGTCGTAATGTGAAGTTCTCTAAAGGAAAATTGAAACATTTTATTAGATGGCCATTTCTCCACTTCCCACAAAGAAATCCACAATATTCAATTCTGGGATAAAGTTGGGAATGAATTGATAACCTTAGGACAATCTGGCAATGCACCCTCAGCTAAATTTGTGTTCTGGAGTTTACAAATTCGAACAGCCTTGCTCAAAAAAAAGGAAATGGAGAAAAAGCCAAATGCCAAGCCATGTACCTCTGCTCTCCCTGTTTCTCCCTCTCCTAGCTCTAAATCCCCTAATCCTCTTTCCCCAAAACTTGGTATTTTAAAGAAAACGCACTCATTGGGAAGTCGACTCCCAGAGTCTGTTGAAATGCCTGAGTTGCCCTGTCCACAAGGCCCTGGCCAGGCTGCGTGGAACCCTTCCCTATCCCCTGTGTCCCCTCCTCTGAAACCCACAGCACGTGTCAGCTTTCCAGAGAGCAGTGATGCCCAAAATCGCCCCCAGTCCCTAGGTGGTCCACAAGATGGTGGATGCCACGTGGCATCTTCCCAAACCTTGTCTTCTTCTTCCCAAAATCCTCTTAACCATCCCAAAACTCCAGCCCCATCCCCGTCTCCTCCTGTTCCTCGTGATACCTTCCCCCCTCCCCCTCCCTTTCCTGCAATACCCTCTTCTCCACCCCTCTACTCCTCCCAGGGGGCGTCTTCTGACATGATGTCACCAGGTGTCCCCGCCCCCTGCCTGCCCCTTGACCCCGCCCCTTGTTCCCACAGGGTTCCCGCCCCCTGCTCGCCCCCTGACCCCGCCCCCTGTTCCCACGGTTTCCCCGCTCTTTGCCAGCCCCCTGTCCCCACCCCCTGTACCCATTGCGTCCCCGCCCCCTCCCCAGGTTCCCACGGTGGGGACACACCCACTGCCTGTCCCCAATCCTGTATCTGTGATCCCAATGCTTCCAATTCAAGGGACACAGAGCAGGGAACCTCAGATGCAATGCATAGTCCCATGTCACTGGCTCCTGTTACCTTTCAGCCTACAGCTCAGGGAGGAGCAGCTCCAACTGCTAATTGGAGTTCTTTTGGACGACAGTTGATTAAAGAGATCTGTAAGTCTCATAAAGAATATGGTCCACACAGTCCATATTTCTGTGGCCTTTTAAATTCTGACCTAAGTAGGATTGTGGTGATTCCACATGATTTAAAACAGCTTTTTTCCTGTCTCATGACCTCCACGGAAATCAAATTATGGGAATTAGCATGGAAACAACTGCTAAAAGATGCTCTCCCAGGCTTGCATGCTGATCCAAACACAGTGAAAGACAACAGTGGTAACCCTATCACCATTGAGCACCTCTGTGGTGAGGGCCAATGGTCTTCACCCCCAATCCAAGCTACTGCAATTCCTGCAGAAACACTCGAGAAAGTAAAAGAAGCAGCTGAAAAAGAATTCTTTTCCCTACAACCTGAGGGGCCTTTTGAGCCCTATAGTAAAATTAAACAGCTACCATCAGAGCCTTTTGTGAAATTTGTAGAAAGGTTAACTAGAGCTATTGAAATACAAGTTAAAAAAGAGTATGCTAGAGAAGCGATTTTACAGGAAATGGCATTCACAAATGCAAATGAACAGTGTCAAGCGGCAATCCTGAGCCTTCCTATAGAACCGCCACCCTACGCTAAAATATATGCTTCTAGTCTGTAACAGGAAAGTGCCTCTGATGAGTGTGGCTGAAGACACCAGACCAAGGCTGCTGCCAAGACCACCCCAGCGTGTCGCCTGCGCCTTTCCCCTCAGCACAGCAGTACCCTGGGCAGCAGCGGAGACCAGCAATGGTTGAGCCCACAAAACCATGCCTGCTTTGTAACAACCTAGGACACTGGAGTAACCAGTGCCCCCTGAAAAGGGAATTTGATGAATTTAGACATGGCAGGGGAGGAGAATTACAAGCCCTCCCTGGGGGTCAACAACAACAAAAAAACTGAAAAGGGAGCGCCGGCCTGCTAGGCGTGCAGATACAAAAGAGCAGGCCATGGGAATAAGGGTAGCAAAACAAACCAAGCGTGCAATAATACTAATATTTGTGTAAGTGAAGCAGGTGCTTCAAAGACCAGGTCTGCTGGTACACTGTTGAAAGTGAAACAAAATAACCTTTGCTATGATTTAGGTGATCCTGTGTTAACCACGTCTTCTGTCAATGAGCCTTACAGGTTGCAGCTGACAGAGTCACTCCGCCTGGAGGACACTGACTGGCATTTTGTCTCTGTCAATCCTGAACAGAAGGGTACTTGGAACCGAATTAGTTGTAAGTACATCATCATTGGGGACACCAAACACACACCACAAGAGATCGAAATGGCTCCAGGAATGACAACATCAGATCCTGAGCAATTCGTTCTCAGCCTGCATTGTTTCCACCCACCCCTGTTTCTTCCCAAGGGACAAATTGTTGCACAAGCTATCCCTGTGCCATCTTTACCTGAAAATATGGAAAAACAAGGGCCCACAGTCGCCCGAGTACAAGTTATTGGGAAAGACAAACCCAAATTATGGTGTAATGTCAGTGGGGGTGGGGAGTCTAAACGCATTGAGATGCTTGTAGACACAGGTGCAGACTGCACAGTGATTCCAGTACAAGACTGGCCAGCACATTGGCCTTTGCAAAATGTTGCAGGTCATCTTCGAGGTGTAGGAGGTCTGCAATTGGCAAGACAATCCAAAAGCATTATTCAATTTGAGGGACCAAACAGACAATTGGCTAATATCCGTCCATTTGTGTTGGATTATTCGGAACCTTTGTTAGGGAGAGATGTAATGGCCCAGTGAGGTGTCGCAATTGATATTCCAGACTCTCCTCAGCATTTTTGTGCAGCAGTCATTGAACAACAGCGCCCCACCCAAAAACTGAAGTGGAAAACAGACAAACAAGTTGACGTAAAACAGTGGCCGCTCAGTAAACAAAAAATAAACGTGCTTGAGGAACTAGTGGAAGAGCAACTAAAAAAGGGCCACATTGTGGAGACCATGTCCCCATGGAACTCTCCAGTGTTTGTCATCCAAAAAGCTGACAAAAAGAGATGGCGACTTCTTCACGACTTCCGACAAATTAATAATGTAATTGAAGATATGGGTTCTCCCCAACCTGGTATGCCATCCCCAAGAATGCTTCCCCAAGATTGGAAATTAGCTGTTATTGATATTAAAGATTGTTTTTTCCAAATCCCCTTGCACCCTGACGATGCACCGTGTTTTGCATTCTCCGTCCCTTCCATTAATATAGAATCACCTATGAAAAGGTACCATTGGACCGTTCTTCCTCAGGGATTAAAGGTATCTCCAGCTATCTGCCAGTGGTATGTCTCTTCCCTGCTTTCCCCAGTATGTGCAGCTGCAGAGAAGGCCATCATCTATCATTATATGGATGATATCCTTGTGTGTGCCCCCAGTGATGATTTACTCACACATGCGCTTGACCTAATGATCGATGCATTGATTGTTGCAGGGTTTGAGCTCCAGGAAAAGAAAATTCAAAAGATGCCACCTTGGAAGTATTTGGGCTTAGAAATTGGAAATAGGACCATTGTTCCTCAAAAACTAGAAATCAATCCAAGGATCAAGACCATTGCGGATGTCCACAAGTTATGTGGGTCTTTGAATTGGGAAAGACCATGGCTCGGTCTGACTAATGAAGACCTTGTCCCTCTTTTCAATTTATTGAAAGGGGGAGAGGACCCAGGTGCTCCTAGGTCTGTTACCCCAGAGGCACGGAAAGCACTAGAAAAGGTTCAGCTTGCAATGTGAACAAGACAGGCCAACTGATGCCGGCCTGACCTGCCATTCACATTTATCATTCTAGGTAAGTTGCCACACCTCCATGGAATTATTTTCCAGTGGGAGGAAAAACAAACACCTAAGGCAAAGAACACACCAAAAAAGGACCGGGACCAGAGGGACCCTCTCTTGATCATAGAATGGGTTTTCCTCAGTCACAAAAGGTCCAAGAGACTGACAAAGCCTCAGGAGCTGATAGCGGAACTGACCCTGAAAGCAAGGACCCGGATCAGGGAGTTAGCAGGATGTGATTTTAAGTGCATTCACATTCCAGTTGAGTTAAAATCAGGTCAAAATACTATGAAAATACTGGAACAATTGTTTCAAGAAAATGAAGTGTTGCAGTTTGCTCTGGATTCCTACTCAGGACAAATTTCGGCAGCGCGGCCTGCTCACAAATTGTTCGAACAAGATGTTCAATTTACTTTAAAATTGAGAAGTGCTCTAAGTAGGAGACCTTTAAAAAAGGCTCTGACTGTCTTTACAGATGCATCTGGGAGGTCCCACAAGTCCGTTATGACTTGGAAGGATCCTCAAACCCAGCAGTGGGAGACAGACATTGCTGAGGTGGAAGGTTCACCTCAAGTTGCTGAATGGGCTGCGGTTGTTAGGGCTTTTGAAAGGTTCTCAGAACCATTTAATCTGATTACAGACTCTGCATATGTGGCAGAAGTAGTATCCAGGGCAGATCAAGCAATACTGCAAGATGTGTCTAACATCGCACTTTTCGAATTGCTCTCAAAACTGGTAAAGTTAGTCACTCACCGAGAGCAACCATTTTATGTGATGCATGTCAGGTCACACACTGACTTGCCAGGGTTTATCGCTGAAGGCAACAGAAGGGCAGATGCTCTTGCTGCACCTGCAGTGATGGCCACTCTCCCAAATGTTTTTGAACAGGCAAAAATCAGCCACCAGCTTTTCCACCAAAATGCACCTGGCCTGGTCCATCAGTTTAACATCACTCGAGAACAGGCCAAAGCGATTGTGGCCACATGCCCAAATTGCCAACAACATGCACTTCCTACAGTGACTATGGGAGCAAACCCAAGGGGGCTGAACAGTTGTGAACTGTGGCAAACAGATGTTACACACATATAGTCTTTTGGACGGCAGAAATATGTTCATGTTAGTGTAGATACCTTTTCTGGAGTGGTCTATGCTTCTGCCCACACAGGAGAATCATCTATCGATGCTATTAAGCACCTCTTACAGGCTTTTTCTTTCATGGGCATCCCCAAGGAGCTGAAAACTGATAATGGGCCTGCTTATAAATCCAAGGAATTCGGGAGCTTCCTGCAGCAATGGGGAGTAGAGTACAAAACTGGCATCCCCTACTCCCCTACAGGTCAAGCCATTGTAGAAAGAACTCACCATGATATTAAAAGGGTCCTGGACCAGCAACAACAGGTTCTGAAGGTGGAACCTCCCCACATCCGGTTATCCAGGGCGCTATTCACAATCAATTTTCTGAATTGTTCTTTTGACAGCCTGAACCCACCCATCCTACGCCACTTTGGGGGGAGCAATCATAGGTTAATGAAAGAAAAACCTCCGGTTTTAGTAAAGGACCCTGAGACTTGGAAAATGGTGGGACCTTACAAATTGGTTACTTGGGGACGTGGATATGTCCCTGTGTGTCCACCCCCTCTGGTTTAAGGTGGGTTCCTTCCAAATGGGTAAAGCCCTATGTTCCCAAAGTCTCAGAGAAATCTACAGAAGCACCCCAGGTTGCTCATGCTGCCTGAAGAACAAAACACTGCATGTGTTCTCTGGAGGAAATTCCATTTAAGCCTCCTATCTGGAATAGTTTGTAATATATGTTTGTTTCAAGTTTTTGTACCAGTTTAAATCCCACTGTTCGTGTGTAGCCTTGAGATGCCATGAGATCGAGCCTGCTTCTCGTCCTACTCGTGATCATCCCACCTGTGACCTCCTGCATAGTGCCTCAGCCCAAACCACATATGGACTACCTTGACAAAGGCTTTCGGACATCAACAGAGAAACTGACAACGGGCTGAATGGACTGTTCAAAGGCTGGGGACTCTCGGGCTGGTTGGGATCTATTCTGAAAACTGTGTTTTTAGTGCTGTTTATTTTTTCTATAGTTTTGTAGTTGTTAGTATTGTTTTTGGACTAATCAAACGCATGGTTCTCAAGTTAGTTTCAAGCTCATCTCCCCCTCCTGAGGTCTACCATTTGGAAGCCCTCAGTGCTCCAATGGATGACCTAGAAGCCTCAGTGGAAGACACTGACCCTCCTGTAGAGGAAGAACTGATTTACCAACCATGGTTTGGCAATCATTTTGCACCACAAACACAGTCCTCTTCTTTTTAAACAAAACTAGGGGGAGATGTTGCAGTGTGTTGTAAACTTCCTTCCCCAGGTGTGCCTATACCTCTCTCCCTTCCCCCTTGCCCCCATGCTGAGTGAGTCCTGTCAATCAGGCTTAACATTCCAGCAAGGCGTCGTGTGGTTGGTCAAGTTCAAGGGATGCCCCTCAGGCCCAGGGGTCATTGGCCTGTCTGGGTGTCATCTTCCCCTGAGACCCTGCCGCTCTCACCTGGTTGGTGGCTCACCTGTACCTCCCCTCCCCCTGTCCCTGAGCTTAAAAGGTGAATCAGACCATGCGGCCGGGGATTCTGTTGGAGCAGTTGCTCACTGCTCCAACAGAACAACCATTCAGACCTCTGTAACCATGGAATAAACCTCAGGATATAAACCCTCCAGCAGAATCCATCTCCTTTTTCTCTTCACCATCGCCTGAAGCTATCCTCCTGAGGTAAACGGAGTTCCTAACAAGCCTGGACTTGTTCAGTGCCCAGCTGCAATCTCCAGCAAGCCAAGGTATCTCTGGGGTGATTACGCCACAGTTGCTGCCTTTGGTCCAGCAGCAAGGGTCAGACTGGCCCAGGCACTATCTCACTGGTAATATTGGAATTCATATTCCAATAAAGGAGACCATTGCTGACAGTGTGGAAGCTCCTGGAGCCATGGGGTCATTGTGACAGTGTGGGGCTGCGTGGGATCAATGGTCCATTGGGACAGTGCAGAACCTTCTGGAATCAAGGGGATCATGTTATGCTATGGAACCTCATGGAACAAAGGATCCCTGGTGACTCTGCCATGCTCAGACCATTGTTGACAGTGCGAAAGCTCCTGGAACCAGAAGTCCATTGTGACACAGCAGGGCCTCATGGAACAAAGGGTCCATTGTGGCTCTGTGGGGCTTCCCAGAGCCAAGGAGACCATTTGGACACTGTGGGGCCTCATGGAACCACCTGGAACTGTGACACAGCGGGGCCACCTGGAGCCAAAGGGCCACAGAGACACTGAGGAACCTCATGGAACCAAAGGTCCATTGTTACACTGCGGGGCCCTGTGGAACCAATGGAACTGTGGTGAGACAGTGGTGCTCTATGGAACCAAGGGGCCATTCTGATTCTGCTTTCCCTCATGGAGCCAAGGGGACACCATGACTGCAGGGCCTCGTGGAACTAAGGCAGCCTTGTGACACTGCAGGGCCCTTGGAACCAAGGGTCCATTCCCATATTGCAGGGCCTCATGGAAGCAAGGGTCCAATATGACACCACCATTTTGAGCCTGTGGGGCCCTGTGGTTCCAAGGGAACAGGGAATAGGTCTGGTTGGCTTGGCCTGATGGGCTCAACTGACCTCAGCATGTGTGGGGTCTCTTCTCATGTGTCCCTGAAACCCTGGGGCTCAGTGCTTTCCATTCTATGGAAAAGAACCATCCCTCCTTCCCAGGCACCCACTGTAGGAAAACAGGACTCCCATACAACTAACCAATATGATTATGCAGAAGCCCTTTATTGTTTACATTATGCACCTATTTACACATTCTAACCCTACTGCACACGCTGATCACACTCTTCTTCATTGGATCCTCTCTCTTGTCCTTGTGTTCTGCACACACTTCTCAGAGTATGTGTCTGGTTACATAGTGGTGGTTCTCAGCCCTCTGTTATCGAGTTCTTGTGGTCTGTGGTCTTGGTATTCTGTTTCTCAGCCTCTTCTTTCTTCATTTAGCATAGTTTATGTCTTAGTAACCTTGGTGAATTCCAGAGGGCTCTGACAAGAACGACTACAAGCTACATGGCTGGTGCAGAGTGTGGCCTAAGTTGTTCAGATACATTGCTACAACTCCCCCTTCTTCTTCTTCTTCTTGCACCAGCCAAATCCTTTTCACTGTATTTTCTACCAAGTGGGTCACCAATTTCATTATGCGTGGAATAGCAAAAAGCAATATAATAATGACTACTAATAATAACAAAGCTCCCTTTAAGATATCTTTCAATCATCCAATTATTCCCCATCCCTCAAACTATTAATTATTAATCCAAGCCCCAATCATTCAGAGTCAATTTCTTCATGTTTTCTTGTAGTTGTTTCAGTTTCCTCTGAATGGATGCAGAATGGTCAGAGAGGTTCATACAATACATTCCTTCAAAATCCTCACACCTCTGCTCATGTGCTAACAGTAAAATATCTGTGGCACCTCTGTTTTGCAGTGTGCCATGTCTAATACTATCTACATCAGTGAGCATTTGATTTAAAATAGCTGAAGTTGTGTTCAGCTATCCAGCACCCCAACTCAGCAAAAGCTTGAGTAGCAGCAACACCTGGAGTAAGGAATGATGTTGTTATTCGTGCTGGAGCACCCCAAAACTCGACATGATTGTCACAATCAGGTCCTAAGCTTCTCATTTCCTAAGGCCAGGCCTCCTGTCAATACAGAGTGACTCCATATATGGAATGAAAGATTTAGCTGGGGGTGTGTATTCTATTTACCATTTGTTAGAGGTGGGGCAGTTATCTTCTGTTAATTGGGCACTTTTCTTTATCTCATCCAAAAACCAATCCTCCCTCTGGGAAATATCTTCTGTTAATGGGCCATTGAGTCTCACTGCATGACTGATAAAATTTCGTCATCCCATTGTGTGGTGCTTTGCTCAGGGGGAGGAGCCAAGCATTCCTACTTGGATATAAACCAAGATTTAGATCACCACAGTCAGCCTTCTCCCACTGGATTCCCAGAGGAACAGCCCTTTCCCACTGGATTCCAAGAGGAAGACCAGGCCCATCTACACCACCACCAGACCTTCAGAGGAAAACTCCACCCTTCTACAGGATCACTGCTCCAGCAGAACCACACCTGTCACTGCAGGAGGGCTACAGCAACCGTTTATTCAGACTGCTACCAACATCCTGAGCAACAGGATGTCAGATCATATTCCGACTCTGTCAGTGTTGTTTTGTATTACTGCATTCTTGGTTTTATCTTTTTTTTTAAGATTTTTTTTTAAGATTGGTTTTATCTTTTTTATTCCTAGTAAAGAACTGCTATTCCTACTCCCATATCTTTGCCTGAGAGCTCCCTTAATTTCAAAATTATAACAATTCAGGAGGGAGGGGGTTTCCATTTTCATTTCAAGGGAGGCTTCTGCCTGTCTTTTCAAACCGAGAAAGATTTTGGTGCCCATCATGAGGCTTGAGGGCATCAAGAAAAAAAGGAATAACAGTTCTTAAATAACCTAATTTTTTGTGTGCTGGACATAGAAACCTCATTCAGTGTCACCATGTGGTCCAGCTTACCCTGGTTTGGGTGGCACATAGTCATGGCTGTAATTCTGCCATTTGCAGGCCCTTATCTAAACATGGGTCCTATAACTAAGGCTAATGTGGCTGTTATCCAGTTTGCTTTATGACTTAATAAAGTGAGGAATTTAGGGATTTTTAACTTCCTCTGGAAGACAAGTACATGGATTCAGAGCTATCGCACACTAACTGTGTGGTTTTGGGCTTACTTTAATAATGGTACTTGCTGTGAGGAAATGACACTGGGGAACTTTTCTCCCAACCCTTCAGCCAGCTCTTTGGGTCTGCCCCACCAGTTTTCAAAGGGTTCAGATCCACTCTAAATGCCAATGATATCATACAATGGTTGGTGTTGCTGATAGGCCTGTTCTATTTAGCATTCAGAGATAAGGGAAGATTGACCTGGATAACCATGCTGACACCAGCCCCAGAGACCAGGGATGCTGCTGCCCCAGAGCCTGACCCTGCCCCACAGCCCACCTCAGAAATGAACCACCCAGACGGGGTGGGGGTTCTGGTGAAGGAGATGGGCCAGATGCTGAAGGAGCACATTTCCCCAGCTGGTGAGAAACCCTCCCCCTGCCCCAAAGAGGGAGAGTCTGATGGTGCAGCAGTGGAACCCACAGATGTTACAACCGTCCAGGTTCCAGCTGAACTGCAAAGGCAGTCACAGCCAGCAGCAGTCACCCCTGTGGAAACAAGGATGTCTAAGATGAAACCAGAGCACCCAGATAAGGATAAGAAAGGACGGCCCCATAACCCACAGGGGAGCCAATGGTTGAGATCATCACCGAGTCCCTGATGTACAAAAGTCTCTGTAATCTGCACAAAGACATTGTACGATGGGGACGTGAAGCTTATACAACCTGGTTACTCTGGGTCTGGGACCTCATGGGTACAGGCGTGCAACTGGATGGTGGTGAGGCAAGGAATTTGGGACCCTTGACCCAGGAGTCAGGTGGGAATCAGATTTTTGTAAGGGAGTCAGGGTCCCTTTCCCTCTGGGAGCAGCTTTTAATGAGTGTCAGAAAGAGGTTTGTCCACAGGGAGAGAATGCAGGAGCACCACCATAGAATGTGCTGGAAGGCCCTCGAGGAAGGGATCCAAGAGCTGAGAGAAGTGGCAGTATTGGAGGTACCCTTTGGGAGGGATGGACAGCATGATAATGACCCAGACAAGGTCAGGTGCACAGGGCAAATGCTGTGGAGTCTGGCAAATCGGGGGCACCCCAATACACCACCTTCATTGCAACGATTAATGCTGATAACAACCGAGAGACAGTGGGTTCTGTCACCAACAAGCTTAGAAATTGTGAGAGTGTGATCAATGGCCCCATGCAGGCTCGTGTCTCTGGTATGATCAAGGACCTCAAAGAGGAGATGAGGGAGATGGAGGAGGTGAAGAGAAACAGTTCCCATATGGCACCAGTGTGAGTCACAGGCCCCAAAGTCAAAGCCCAACATCCCCCAGCCAGAGAGAGAGGGTACGTACACCTCATGGGCTGACCTGTGGCTCTTCCTGTGTGACCATGGGGAAGACATGGGAAGGTGGGATGAGAAACCCACTTCTGTCCTAGCAGCCCGAGTGCATCAACTCAAGGAGGGAAACCAAAGAGTTCCACCAAAATGAAGATAGCCTCAGCCTCCCATGACCGAGCTACCAGGTGTGATCTGTCAGATTCCCTTGAAAGTACCTCTAGTATGTATGCCCAGGAAAGAAATGATAACTAGGGTTAGAGGGGCCCTGCCTCTAGCCAGGAAGGAAGAGGCATGGGGAAAACTGGATCTTCCTGATGGTGTGGATCCGATGACCTGGCACATCAGAGCCACAAAAACACAACACCTTTGTTGATACAGGTGTGCAGTGAACCCTGATACCATCAGGACATGTGGGGGCAGAACCTGTTTCCATTGCTGGGGTGATGGGGGATCACAGCAATTGACCCTGTTGGGAGCTGAGAGGAGCCTGACTGGGAAGGAGTGGCAGAAACATCCTATTGTGACTGGCCCAGAGGCCCCGTGGATTCTGGGCATAGACTTCCTCTGGAACAACTTTACAACGACCCAAACGGACTCAGGTGGGCATTTGGAATAGCTGCTGTAGAGGCAGAGAACATAAAGCAGTTGAACACCTTGCCTGGACTGTCAGAAAGCCCATCTGCAGTAGGACTTCTGAGGGTGGAAGAGCAATGAGTGCCAACTGCCACCCTGACCGTGCACCGCCAGCAGTATTGAACAAATTGAGATGCCATGATCCCCATCCACAGAATGATCCATGAGCTGGAGAGCCAAGGGATGGTCAGCAAAACCCACTCAACCTTCAACAGCCCCATCTGGCCTGTGCACAAATCTGACAGAGAATGGAGATTGACTGTGGGCTATCGTGCATTGAATGAAGTGACTCCACTGCTGAGCACTGCTGTGCTGGACATACTGGAACTCCAGTACGAGCTGCAGTCCAAGGCAGCAAAGTGATTTGCCACTGTTGACATTGTCAACGTGTTTTTTTCCATTCCTTTGGCAGCAGAATGCAGGCCTCAGTTTGCCTTCACCTGGAGGGGCGGGCAGTCCACCTGGAACCAACTGCCCCAGGGGGGGAATCACAGCCCCACCATCTGCCATGGGCTGACCCAGGCTGCACTGGAAAAGGGTGAGGCTCCAGAACACCTGCAGTGCATTGAGGACATCATTGTGTGAGGGAACACACACAGTAATGGAAGTGTTTGAGAAAGGAGAGAAGATCATCCAGATTCTGCTGGAAACCAGCTGCACCATCAAGAAGAGCAAAGTCAAAGGACCTGCCCGAGAGATCCAATTCCTGGGTGTAAAGTGGTAAGATGGACGGTGTCAGATTCCCATGGAGGTCATCAGTAAGATCACAACAACGTCTCCATCAACCAGCAAGAAGGAAACACAAGCTTTTTTGGGTGTCATAGGTTTTTGGAGGATGCACATTCCTGAACACAGTCAGATCATGAGCCCTCTTTACCTGGTCACCTGTAAGAAGAACACTTTCCATTGGGGCCCACGCAGCAACAAGCCTTTGTCCAGATTAAGCAGGAGATCGCTCATGCAGTAGCCCTTGGTCCAGTCAGAGGACCAAGAGGTGAAGAATGTGCTCTACTCTGCAGCTGGGAGCCATGGTCTGTCCTGGAGCCTTTGGCAGAAGGTGGCTGGGGATGCTCAAGGCCAACTACTGGGATTCTACAGAGGATCTGAAGCCAACTACACTCCCACAGAGAAGGAAGTCTTGGCTGCCTATGAAGGAGTCCAAGGGGCCTCAGAAGTGATGTTCACAGAAGCACAACTCCTCCTGGCACCGCGACTACTGGTGCTGGGGCAGATGTTTAAAGAAAAGGTTCCCACCACCCACCACGCCACTGACCCCACATGGAGCAAATGGATTGCTCTGATCACACAGCGCACCCGTATTGGAAAGCTGAATCACCCTGGAATTTTGGAGATAATTACAAACTGGCTGGAAGGTGAAAACTTTGCTCTCACTGATGAAGAGAACCAGGAGTAAGTGACAAGGCTAAAGAAGCTCCACCATACAATTAGCTATCAGCAGAGGAAGCACACTATGCTCTTTTCACTGATGGTTCCTGTCGCATCATAGGGATGAACTGGAGGTGGAAAGCAGCCATATGGGGCCCCAAATGACAGGTTGCACAAGCTACTGAAGGAGAAGGTGGATCAAGTCAACTTGAGGAACTCAAGGCTGTTCAGCTGTCCCTGGACATTGCTGAAAGAGAGAAGTGGCCAAAGCTCTACCTTTACACTGATTTCCGGATGGTTGTCAATGCTCTGTCAGGTTGGCTGGAAAGGTGGAAAGAGGCCAACTGGCAGCGCAGAGAAAAATCAATCTGGGCTGCTGGTGAGTGGAAAGACATTGCCTCTTGGGTAGAAAATCTATCTGTGAATGTCCGCTATGTAGATGCCCATGTCCCCAAGAGTCAGGTGTAGTAGATAGGGTCAGGCGCTCGGAAAATATCGCGATGTCACGGAAAGCAGCAGGATTCCTCTCCCCGTAACGCCTAGTGATAAAGGATCACCCAAAAATGTAGTCCCCCCTAACATTAGTAACTTTCGACTCCTTACTAACCAATTACAGTAAGGTAAGACCCCCCCCACGTAGAGAGAAACTTTCCCAGTATAAAACCCGACGAGACGGGACAATAAAGGTCTTGAACCATCCACCATACTGGTGTCTGTGTGTGTTCTTGGCCCGAGTGACCCTGGAGAGTTTGGGTCGCCGTGCCGTTTCCTCAGAACCAGGTCGCCTCGCCTTGCATCAGAAGGCAACAAGTGGTGCCAGAACCCAGGATTGAACCAGTGCCCAGGGAACGGGGATCGCCTGGACAGAGCACGGCAGCTGTAGCGGCAGGTCCGACTACAGCGGACGGGACGCCCTCGAATCATGGAAATTTTGGCAAAGGTCATAAGTCAGGCTCATGAGCAATGGGGAATTAAAGGTGAGCTCAGGAATTCTGATCTTGCTATTGCAAGGCTCCTAGAGCTCGGGACGATCGGACGTCCGGTAAATATATTATATTGGGAAGCACGGGAGAAGTGCACTGCCGCCTCAGCGGAGGACTCTAAGTCCTTAGGCAGTGGTAAAAACCTCAAAGCGTGGGGGAAAGTAGAAGAGGCCCTACGCAAGACGTTAGAAGAACAGGAGACGAGGAAAGCCGCATGTACACGTTTATTAGCTACACCAAAGCTGGGGGTGGGGGCCGCGACACAAACCGCCTCTGAGAGCGATCGGATTGAAGACGGGAACATGCGGGGGCCGGGCGCGTTCCACCCCTTCCTGAGCCCGAGCCCAGACGCCCAGGAGCCCCCAGGGGACCCCCCGGATCACCCAGGGGACCCCCCGACCCTCCCACGGAGCCCGCCTTGTCCCGGCCCCCCCGCGGAGCCGTCCAAAAAATCCGCGGTTTCTCTATCCATCCCTTCCCCGCCGGTCGCCGATCCAGCGCAGGAGGCAGAGCAGCATGTGCGATGCTTTTGGCAGGGACTCACGGAGAAGGCGCGGAACGCAACCGGATTGTTGGACCCCGCTGGGATCAGTAAAAATTCGCCCCGCCATGTGCGCTTAATGGCGCCTAACCGCATGCCGAGGGCGGAAGAGAAGAGGGGGAAAAGGGCGGAAATGAAGTCAGCCTGCTTATCATCACATGCGCGGGCGAGCGGGGAGGGGGGGCGGCACTTGCGGTGGAGCGTAAGACAAATCAGAGCACTCTATTCAAATTAGGTCCTTATAGGGCAAGCATCTCCCCCAGCAGGAGGCGGGGGGACCCCAGGGGGAGGGAGCCGCACCACCCCCGAAGGGAGGAGCGGGGTCGAAGCCGAACAAAACGGCACGGAGCGCCAGAAGTGTACCGGCAGTCAGCTTCCGCCTCAGAGCCAAGTAACAGCTGCTCAGACAGCTCGGAAGAGCCGACCGAGTCCGGCTGGGACTCGGAAACCGAGAGAGCAGAATTAATGCGGTTTCGAGCGAAACCGAATAAAGCTTTAAACAATATCAGGAAACAATCGCAAAAAAAACTCACCAATTAGGGAAAAATAAAAGCAGCTTGTGGGGACCGGGCACCGGCAGCCTCCATGCATGCTTTCCCGGTGGGGGTTGCCAGAGCGCGGGGGAACCAACAAAGGGCATATACCCCAGTTAACCCAAAAGAAGCCAAAGCGATTTCAGAAATAGGGATCAACTCAGCTGTAGTACCCACTCTTGAGGACGACCTTTCTAGCAATAACGATCTGCTCACTTTTGATATTACGCAAATAAGCCACATGCTTTTTGATGGGGCGGGGCGGATTGTATCTAAGCAGGAGTGGCAGGACGACCGTGTTAGCCTGGGCTTCTGGGGAAGGGCAGCAACTCAGCGAGCTGTCCCCAGCTGGCACAGCTTTCCCTGGCCGCACCCTCACTCCAAGCACGCCCGAGAGGGATCTGTAGGAGCTGCGGGAAGACACCTCGCTAGGGACTGTAGATCTCGGTCCCGGGGAAACGGGAGAGGGAGGGGGGCGCAGGCCACACTCAGCCTCTTCCCGCAGTGAATGCGAGATGGCCCATCTACGCCAACCCCCAGTTGGGCAGGGGACCCTCATACCCCATGCCCCCACAGGGAGCAGTCAATTTCGCATCCCCGCCAACAGCACAATGGCAGAGTTATGCAGCACCATCGGTACCCTCGCACCCCCCACCGCCACAAGCCACGCCGGTGTCAGAGGGCCAGCAGGAGGTGCCCCAGAGCAGGATCCCTGGGTGGCCTTGGCCATGAGAATAGGGAAGGAGCCCCTGATGGTGTGGGGGACATGCTGCCTTTAGGGCAGTCAGGATCCCCACGTCATAGGGCTCCAGTTTTGGGTGGACACGGGATCAGACTGCACGATTTTTCCCCAAGCACATTGGCCCGGACATTGGCAATTTAAAGAAGTCCCTCCAGTGAACGGAGTGGGAGGGCAGTCCCGGGCATGGAAAAGCACCCAGCTGGTGGCTTTAACGCTTCACACAAAAAAGGGACCAGGAGTGTCAACATCAGTAGCAGCCCTAATGGTGCAAGAAGCACTCTCCTCGCGACAGGGCACCATGTCAGTCAATCACATCAACAGCCACGACCCAGTCAAAGGCCACTACCAGATCGGCAACAACAAAGCGGACGCCGCAGCGAAAGGCGTCTGGACGTTGCAGGAAGCCCTGAAAAAGGCCCAGATTGAGGAGCAGAGAAAGGCAGAGCTGGAGGACGAGAGGGACCACGGGAGAGACGTGGATGAGGAGCTGCAGAAGGGGAAGCAGAAGCTGCTGCAGCGAGCGACAAGGATGAAGCTGGACAAGGAGGAAGATGTGGGGGAACTGAACGCGCTGTTCCTCAGTGCCAAGTGCAACATGATCTGGGACAAGCAAGTCCTGGAGAAGCAGATGATCCTTGAGGAACTGGCGGAGGAAGAGAAGCACCTGAACAAGATGATGGAAATGGAGCAGGAGAAGGGCATGGAGGTCCAGGAGGAGCTGGAGCGCCAGAGGAAGCAGGAGCTGATGAGAGCCCGGCAGGGCATTGTGAAACAGATGGAGCAGAATGCAGAGGAGCGGGCATTGAGGGCTGAGGAGCTGTACCAGGAGGGCCAGAGGCAGCTGGAGTGACCGGAGCAGATGAAAAAGGGAGGATCAGAAGGCCTGGGAGCAGAAACAGGAGCGGAGGGCCCACAGGTGGTAATTAGAAACAAGCTAGGCGAATGGGAACGGGGCTGGAGGTTGATGCTCACGGGGCGAGGGTACACAGCTGTCAAAAAGGACGGCAAATTAGGTGGTGTCCACTTAAGTCAATTAAGCCGGACCTCCATAGCAAGCAGAATGAGACTGATGAGAGTTGTGAGTTTCTGTTTACAGGACATGCTCGTGGGGCGTCCTCGTGATGCGTACATCCCCATCCAGAGGTAAACGACAGACCACCAAGCCTTCAGGCAGCGCCCGAGAGACCCGCACGGGTGGAACCCAAGCGTCAACGGTGTTTCTGTGTGATTTTGCTGTTGGGGCTTGTTGCCAGAGGGCAAGCCAGCCCAGATCACTACCCCCATCGGCCATTCAGGTGGGTCATGCAACAACTTAGTAGGTACAAGGTGCTCAAAGAAATCACCACACCGAACGCCCCATCTTTCATGCTCCGCATCACCGACCTGTTTCCAGGATGACCAAAGGTAGACCCCCATTCCCCACACCCCACACATGTACCTATCCTACTGGTGCCCAGCTTCAAACCCTGGGAAAATCTACTGCAATCACCCAGGGTGGGGACATTGTGGGCACTGGGGCTGCGAAACCATTCTCACAGATGCCAGACTGTCGGGGTCTGGGTGGGATCCACAAGAGCCTGACAAATTCTTACAGTTCACCTGGCACCCACCGGTTGCAAAACACCCCTCTTCCTCCACGGAAACTTTTATCAAAACCACCATAAAATCCCCAAATTTCGAAAATGTACAGGCTACAACATGACAGTTTTGCAGCCAGATCACCCTAGCTGGGCAATAGGCAGAGCGTGGACAGTAGTCCTTCAAGGGTCAAAAGAGAGAGTAAATATGCGAATTATTAGGCTCCAACCATCAGCACCCCGAGTGGTCAGACCCAACAAAGTGATTAAAAGCATGCCGAAAGGGAGAAACGCGACCCACCCCAAAGTCTTGCCCACAAGGGTCGCTGATATCCCGATCGGCCATGTAGAAGCCTTTCAGATAGACCGTTCAGCCAGGTCAGATTTAGATCCAATCCTTCGTATGTTAGAAGCTACCTTCCTATCCCTGAACAAAACTAACCCTAACCTAACCAAATCCTGTTGGCTTTGTTACGATGTCGAACCTCTCTTTTACGAAGGAGTCGCTTTAAACACTCCCTTCAGTTACTCCACAGCAGATGCACCCAACCAATGTAGATGGGACACCCCCCGCAAAGGAATCACCCTGAGTCAAGTCACAGGCCAGGGCAGATGCTTTGGCAATGCAACCCTAGCTAGGCAGAAAGGCAACGTCTGCACCAAAGTTGTCAAGCCCGACAGGAAAAACAATAAGCGGGTAGTCCCATCCACGTCTGGGATGTGGGTTTTCCAGCGATCTGGAGTGAGTCCCTGTGTGTTCCTTGCCAAATTTGATGACTCTAACGACTGTTGTGTCCAAGTTCTGATTGTTCCTAGGGTCCTGTACCACGCAGATGAAGAAGTGTATCGCCATTTCGAGGAACCCTGTCGGCTCCACAAAAGAGAAATAGTAACAGGTATAACTATCGCGATGCTGCTGGGCCTAGGAGCAGCCGGAATGGCTACAGGAGTCTCAGCCTTGGTGACCCAGCACCAAGGACTGTCACAGCTGCAGGCAACGATTGACGAGGAACTGCGGAAGATCGAGAAATCCATCTCCTTTCTAGAGAAGTCAGTGTCCTCACTCTCCGAAGTAGTCTTGCAGAACAGGCGAGGACTGGACCTCCTGTTCATGCAGCAAGGAGGCCTGTGTGCCGCCTTGAAAGAGGAGTGCTGCTTCTACGCAGACCACATGGGAGTCGTTAGAGACTCCATGGCAGAACTCCAAAACAGACTGGCTCAGAAAGACAGGGAAGCCCAACAGGGTTGGTTCGAGTCCTGGTTCAATCGACCACCATGGCTGACCACCCTAATTTCTACCCTAATAGGTCCATTGGCAATGCTTCTTTTAGCTGTCACCTTTGGACCATGCCTGCTGAACAAGCTAGTCTCATTCATTCAGACCCACCTAGAATGGGACAACATCCCGTTCATAGGCCGGCAATTTACTGCTGTGAATTTGACCAGGGAACACTGCCTGTCACAAGATTTTCTACCCAGGTTCACCAAACCCCTTTCTTTGTCAACAACCCCATGCCTCATCTCAGTGCCTATGTATATAACTACTTCGTTCATTTGTAAAAAAGGGGGGGGATGTGTAGTAGATAGGGTTAGGCGCTCGGAAAATCTCGCGATGTCATGGAAAGCAGCAGGATTCCTCTCCCCCTAACGCCTAGTGATAAAGGATCACCCAAGAATGTAGTCCCCCCTAACATTAGTAACTTTCGACTCCTTACTAACCAATTACAGTAAGGTAAGACCCCCCCACGTAGAGAAAAACTTTCCCAGTATAAAACCCGAAGAGACGGGACAATAAAGGTCTTGAACCGTCCACCATACTGGTGTCTGTGTGTGTTCTTGGCCCGAGTGACCCTGGAGAGTTTGGGTCGCCGTGCCGTTTCCTCAGAACCAGGTCGCCTCGCCTTGCATCAGAAGGCAACAGTCAGGCTAATGCAGAACACTGAAACAATGAGCAGGTAGGTCAGGCTGCAAAGACAGAGGTGCCAAAGATAAACCTAGACTGGGAACATAAAGGAGAGTTATTCCTAGCTCGATGGGCCCATGATGCCTCAGGCCACCAGGGCAGAGATGCCACCTATAAATGGGCAGGAGACCGAGGGGCGAGTCTAACCATGGACAGTATTTCTCAGGTTATCCATGACTGTGAGACGTGTGCTGCAATCAAGCAGGCCAAGCGAGTGAAGCCCCTCTGGTATGGTGGGCGGTGGTCCAAGTACCAGTATGGGGAGGCCTGGCAGATTGACTCCATCACACTGCCCCAGACACGCCAGAGCAAGCGCTATGTGCTGACCCTGGTGGAAGCCACCACTGGATGTTTGGAAACCTACCCTGTGTCTCATGCTACGGCCCGAAACACCATCCTGGGCCTTGAAAAGCAAGTCCTGTGGAGACATGGTGTGGGAGGATCTTTGTCCATTTGTCCAGGTGTCCATGGGGTTGGGTTTCTTACCTACGTACAGGCAGTCATTTGGTGACAGGGGGACTCCCACCTAGAATGTTAAGAGCGTATCGTCTATGCTTTCCATAGCCATGCAAAGATTGTCTGGTTTTAATGACTTTGCCAAAGTGACCCAGATGTTTTGTTTTGGCTGAGGGATGATCCAGCTGGTGGTCACTTGGATACAGATGAGGGTGCTGATAAAGATGATGGCAATGGTGGCACTGGTACTGCTGCGGGGTGCCCTGGAGGGTATCACAGGAAGAATCATACTTCTTCTTTCCCACTGGGTAGTTTTCACTTGTGGATGGTAAAACCACACATTAGTTGACTTATTTTAAGACATTCTTAAATATTCTTAAGTTCTCCCTATAGCTCTTACCAGCTCCTCCCAATCACTCCCTTCTCTTTTTAAAGGGAAGTTTGAGGCAGGAAAAAAGGAGTAGTTTCAAGAGGGGAAAGAGGGAGGGGTAGGGATAAAGGGTCACTGGTAGAGGGATGGAAAAGGGAGGGGTGTGTCTGCATTTGAGGTTGACATGGACATTATCAGTGGGATATATCTACGTTTGATGAGTGTCCTTGCCACAATGTTTGGATATGTGAATTTCTTTTTTCTTCATCTCCAAGAGAAAGCAGCTTGTGTGGCATGGTGGGAGAGGGAGCTGACTTTGTGTTCATTCAAGCGGTCGTCTTCAGATCTGTGGTCTACATAGGGACTGATAAATCTTCTGGGAATCCACCGGGGTCCTGTATCTGTAGAAACACAAGCATATTCTGTCACCCACATAATGAGAGGCTATGGCCCTTCAACAATTTCAGATTCATGATTCTGGTCAAGTACTGGAGGTCTTTCTTTGAGGTGTGTGTACATGTTGTTATGAAAGTGCCTTAAGACAGGGGGGTTTGGTTCTTTTTGAGAGCAATTCGTGAAAGTTATATCACATTAGAATTAAGGAAATTCAAATAACGTAAAGTACTTTGCACAGTCTCTCCTGTATAGAGAGAGCCAGGGGCTATGTACAAATCACAAACGGGAAAGGCACTGCTGTGGAACATGCCTTGAGCTGTTTCATTTTTCAGCATCAGTCTCATTACATGGTTGTGACAATGCGAAGATGCCAGCAGCTCACATCCCAAGCAGCTGACCAAGAACTTAATAGTACAACTTAATTTATAATTTTTTTAACCAATCCCACAAAGCAAAAGCATATTGACAGCAGTTCTATCCAACCACTATAAGCACATGTACCTTTGGTAAAACCAACGCTTGCTTATTTTGAATACAATACCTGCTTGTAAGCTTTAAAACACAATGCACAGAGCTCCATTATTAAGCTTCAAACTTCCTAATATCTTGCCAGAAAAACTTTTCTGTATCTTAGGGAGTTATTCTAGACAAGCGTTAAGACACAGACCATTGTTCTATTTCTCCTTGCTTTTCTACTTTTTAAATAATTTTTCTGCTGACCTATCTCATGGCTACTGCTTAGCTCTAATCACAGTTCTGCTGTCTCTGACGCCCGCCTTTTGCAGCTTCCCCAAAACCCTCTGATTTTGTGGATTCCCACACTGAACACAAGGTCAGCTATTTTAAATCAAATGCTCACTGATTTAGATAATATTAGACATGGCGCACTGCAAAATAGAGCTGCTATAGATTTTTTGCTGTTAGCACATGGGCACAGGTGTGAAAATTTTGAAGGAATGTGTTTTATGAACCTACTCTCTTCGATTCACAGGAAACTCAAACAACTGGAAGACAACATGAAGAAATTGACTGTGAATGAATTGGGCTTGGATGAATGGTCTGAAGGATGGGGAATAACTGGATGATAGAAAGATACCTTAAAGTGAGCTTTGTTATTACTAGTAGTTATTATTATATTGCTTTGTATTATTCCACACAAAGTGAAATTGGTGACCCAGTTGGTAGAAAATACTGTAAAAAGGGTTTGGCTGGTGCAAGAAGAAGAACAAGGGGGAATTGTAGCAATGTATCTGAACAACTTGGGCCACACTGTGCACCAGCCATACCGCTTGTAGTCATTCTTATCAGAGCCCTCTGGAATTCATCAAGGTTACTAAGACATAAACTGTGCTAAATGAAGAAAGAAAAGGCTGAGAAACAGAATACCAAGACGACAAGAACTCGATAAGAGAGGGCCGTGAACCACCTGAACTGAAACCAGTCACATACTCCGAGAAGTGCGTGAAGAACACAAGGACAAGAGAGAGGCTCCAATGAAGAAGAGAGTGATCAGTGTATGCAGTAGGGTTAGAATGTATAAATAGGTGCATAATGTAAAAAATAAATGGCTTCTGCCTGATCACACTGGTTAGTAGTATGGGAGCCTTGTTTGCCTGGGAAGGAGGGAGGATTCTTTTCCATAAAAAGGAAAGCACTGAGGCAGGAGCAGGAGACAAGTGACCCTTGCAGGCCTGGGGCCTCATTGCCTCCTTGTCCCTGCTCAGCAGCCTGGCAGGCACCACCCCATGCTCCTGCCCTTGCCATTGCACATCCCCACATGCCAGTGCCCATCCCGGCAAGAGCCCTGAGCAAGGAGGGAGGGACAGCATCTGCCTTGCCAGGGGCTGGGGCTCAGGCCTTGGCCCTTGGCATTCCTCAAACACATCCAGCTTTGCTCAGCACCAGAGACACCTTGGCCTTGTTTGTCCCCAGCTGTCATCACTGCCTCCAGTGTTCTGCTCTAACTGGAAACTGGGGACACATTCTCAGGGAGACTTATTAAACTTTTAGAAACTTTGGAGTTTCAATTTAACTTGGAGTTCTTGAGAAGTTTTTTGAACACTCTCTCAGGGACTGAGTCTGATGTAAACAACACCAAATCCCCAAGAGGCTCATTAAAGTCCTTGTGCTGGCTCTGTGCTGCTGAGCTTTAAAGGAACAGCTCTTGCCAGGACCAGCTCCTCTCCCAGCCCAGCAGGGCTGAGGGCTCTGCCTACAGGCACTGAGGGGACAGGAGCCAGGCAGAGACAGGCTGAAGGCAATCAGGATTGGGAAGACATTGAGCTGAGACTTCACTTGGGGGAAGATCTTCATAGCCCTGTGCATGGTGAGTGTGTGGGTGCAGGGCAATGTCCCCTGTGCTCCTGGAGGGATCTCCTGAAGCCAGCACACCCCACAGCCTGGGGGATGTGTCAGGAGGACTCTCCCAGTTTCTCTGGGGCACAGGAGCAGGAAGAGGAGGATGTGCTGCAGAGCAGGGCTGCCCTGGGCACCGTCAGATGGACAGGGCAGGACGGCTCCTGCTGCCAAGGACGGCTGCAGGGGCTGAAGCTGGGGCTGCAGCCAGGGCTGCCCAGGACTGTCCTGCAGAGCAGCTCCTGCAGCCCTCAGGGCTCTTGGCCAGCCCAGGGCATGGGCCACCTGCCAGGGGCAGCTCTCAGCCTGCCTGGCAGCTCCCATGGACGCTGCAAGGGAGAAGGTGGAGGTGGAAGGAGCCACCCCCATCAGGGCAGATTCCTCCTGCTCTGGAGATGGTGCTGCATGGCCAGGGCTGCTCTCAGCTTTCTCCTCAAGGGAAGGGAAAGGGGCTGTCAGCTGTGTCTGTGTCACTGAGACTCCTGCACTGTCACCCTGGGCATCAGCAGATGGGCCTCAGATCTCCCTCAGGCAGTGCCTCCTCAGCCTCCTCTCCCTACAGACAGCAGCAGCAGCACCTTGGCTTGCAGGATCTCTGTTTGTCTGGCCTGCCCTTAAGGCCCTGCTGCCAGGGAGATGCCCCTGGGCAGTGCCTTGTGCTGGGAGGGGTCTGCAGGGCTGAGCTGAGTCCCCAGGGCTGGGCTGGGCTCTGGCAGCAATGGCAGGGACAAGGCTTGGGTAAAGAAAAACAGCTCCCAATAGGCACAACTCCAGGCAGCAGAGAGCCAGACCAATCCTTTGCATCCCTCCATGTCCCGCTGCATAGGGAGAGAGAGTAGAGTTGGAGAGATTGATTTTGAAACTGGAGTCTTCAAAAAAACCATGTTATTTTTAAGTGCAGTTTTAAATTGGTACATCCTGTACTAGAGCGAGGGGAAATGAACAAAGGGCACCTGTGTTGGCCCAGCAGGTCTGAGTGCACTGGGGCACAGGGAGCCCTGTTTTCCATCTGGCCTCCCCAGTGTTCAGCCTGACAGCAATGCTAAGAACAGGACTTTTGTCCCTTCTAAAAAGCACACAGTTACTTTGTAGCCCAAAGCTACACTGAAAAGAAAAAGGTAAATGAAATTTCTCCAGAGAAAGAGAAGCAATTTTGAGTGCCTGTGCAAGAAAATAGCATAGGATGTACTCAAGGTACTTTGTCCAAATTGTCAATGTTGTCTTTGAACAGCTCAAAATGTCCAGAATGAAGGAATGTCCAACAGCAGCTCCATCAGGCACTTCCTCCTGCTGGCACTGGCAGACACGCGGCAGCTGCAGCTCCTGCACTTCTGCCTCTTGCTGGGCATCTCCCTGGCTGCCCTCCTGGGCAACGGCCTCATCATCAGCGCCGTAGCCTGCGGCCACCACCTGCACAAGCCCATGTTCTTCTTCCTGCTCAACCTGGCCCTCAGCGACCTGGGCTCCATCTGCACCACTGTCCCCAAAGCCATGCACAATTCCCTCTGGGACACCAGGGACATCTCCTACTCAGGATGTGCTGCTCAGGTGTTTTTCTTTGCCTTTTTCATGTCAGCAGAATTTTCCCTCCTGACCATCATGTGCTACGACCGCTACGTGTCCATCTGCAAACCCCTGCACTACGGGACCCTCCTGGGCAGCAGAGCTTGTGCCCACATGGCAGCAGCTGCCTGGGCCAGTGCCTTTCTCTATTCACTGCTGCACACAGCCAATACATTTTCCCTGCCCCTGTGCCATGGCAATGCCCTGGGCCAGTTCTTCTGTGAGGTGCCCCAAATCCTCAAGCTCTCCTGCTCCAAATCCTACCTCAGGGAACTTGGGCTCATTGTGCTAAGTGCTCTTCTATTTTTTGCTTGCTTTGTGTTCATGGTTTTCTCCTATGTGCAGATCTTCAGGGCTGTGCTGAGGATCCCCTCTGAGCAGGGACGGCACAAAGCCTTTTCCACCTGCCTCCCTCACCTGGCTGTGGTCTCCCTGTTTATCAGCACTGGCACATTTGCCTACCTGAAGCCGCCCTCCATCTCCTCCCCATCCCTGGATCTGGCCCTTTCAGTTCTGTACTCCGTGGTGCCTCCAGCCCTGAACCCCCTCATCTACAGCCTGAGGAACCAGGAGCTCAAGGATGCCTTGGGAAAACTGGTGACTGCAACTTCAGAAGCAATAAATTCTCTTTTCTGCTACAGAGCCTTCAGAATATAACTCTTTATCATATCAGCCTTTTTCCCCCTGTTTGTCTATTCTTTGCTATGTTATCTTTTTCTATTGTTGTAGTGTTTCTATCAAAATACTGTAGTATTACTCTTAGGTTTTTACATGAATATCTACATTTCTTTTGAAATAAAAATACTTGCAAGTGGTTTGTTCCCTTCGTGTTTAAATAAAAACAAGTGCCTGCCTGACTTGTCTGTCTAAGGCATTTCCTCAGCCCTTCTCTGTCTCTGCAGGGGCAGTGCCTGTGAGCAGAGGTGGCAGGAAGAGACTCCCAGCACAGCAGCACAGCCAGGGACAATGGCCCTGCCTCTTCCCCGATCTGCTCTGCCCAACTCCACCCTGTCCTTGCCAGCCCTGCTGTGGCTGTAAGGCCGGAGCGCTCTGGCAGCTTGGTCACTGTCCTGCTGCGTGTCCCTGCTGTGGCCAAAGGCAGGGCCAGGCCATGGGCACTGCTGGGACACAGCTGGGATCCCGCACAGCAGCTCCAGCAGCAAAGGGCATCTCCTGAGGACAGGGCAGGGAGGCTTCGCTCCCCTCCAGAGCTGCTGTCAGCAATGTGCTCCAGGAATGCCCTGGCACAGCAAAGCCCAGGGCCTGGGGCAGGGGGAGTGTGCAGGGGGGGCTCACAGCAGTGTCCTGGCACAGCCAGAGCTCCTGGCAAAACCTAAAAACCCCAAACCTAATCAAAAAACCCAAAGCAAGATCCACCCACAACAACACAAAAACCCCAGAAACAAACCAACCACAAAAAGAAAAAGGCAACAAAGAGAAAAAAAGCAAATTCACAGGAAATCTCCTATCAGCAGAAAATATTTAACCACCTTGTGGCAGGAGAGGATTCTGCATGTCTAGGTGCTGTTTTGAAAGAAATATGTCTGAAAAAAGAAATTTATCCCCTACCCCCCTTGGCCCCCCACTTCTCTCATTTGATTGCTGATCATGGTGTGACATGGAGTGGAACATCCCTTGGGTCAGTCCAGCCCAGCTGTCCCAGCCCTGTTCCCCAGGAACACTTGCCCACCCCAGGCCCATAGGCTGGGGGGTCGCAGACGCCTCATGCGGGGCGAGCACTGAGAAAGGGACAGGAGAACAGAACAACACAGCCTTGGAGAAACTGATTGAGGATGTACCTATCGCAAACAGAAGTCACACTAAATGCAAGCAGGATGCCAGCTCAGCTCTGCAAGGCTGACAAAGCAGAAGTTATGCAGAACAATAATATTGCCCTTTCTCAAAAGGAGGGTTCAAGGAACAGCCACCTAAAAAGGGCACTGGATGTTGAAGACAAAACCAAAGAACCATAAAAGGATTTGTGATAAGGTGTGCAACTGTGTCAAATAAACTCAAAGGAAGTGGGGATAGCTAATGGATACATAATCTGTGTGTGTGATAAAAACTCTGTTCATTCATAGCTTAATGCACTCCAATGGAGGGAGGATGGCCCAAGTGACCACCATGCTGTAATGAAGAATGCCTGCTTTCAAATACTCCAAACTCTTTTCAAAAGTTTCTATCCAGTGGGTTTCACTATCAGTGGTTTCCTTGACTCCCTTATGCCCCACAATTTCACAATGGCCCCTTGGCTCCATGAGGCCCTGCTGTAGAAAAATGGACCCTTGGTTCCATTGGGTTCCGTACTGCCAAAATGGCCTCCTTGGTTCTGCACTGCCACAATGCTCTCCTTGGTTCCACGAGGCCTTGGTGTGTCACAACAGCCCCTTGGTTCCATCAACTGCCAGTGTCACCCTGGTCTCTTGCATCTGCAGCGTCACAATGGACAATTGGTGACAAGCAGCCCCGCTGTGTCACCATGAATATTAGGCTCCATTGCCCCCCCACAGTGTCACAATGGCCCCTTGGCTCCACGAGGTTCCACAGCATCACCATGGTCTCCTTGGATCTGCAATATCTCCATGGACCATTGGTTCCATGTGGCCCTGCTGTGTCACAGTGGTTCCTTGGTTCCATGAAGCCCCACTGCATAAAAATGGAATCTTGGTCCTTTGAGGTTCTGTACTGTCACAATGGTCTCTGTGGTTCTGGACTCTAACAATGGACCCTTAGTTCCATGAGGTTCCATGATGTCACAATTGTCTCTTGCTTCTGGACCGTAACAATGGACCCATGTTTCCTTTAGCTTCCATGCTGTAACTATGGTCTCCTCAGATCCACATTGTCAAAATGGACAACTGGCTCCATGGCCCCTGCTGTGCCACAATAAACCCTCAGTGCGATGAGGTTCTGTGGTGTCACAGTGGTCTGCCTGGTTCAACAAGGCCTTGGAGTGTCACAATGGCTGCTTGGTTCCATGAGCTTCCACAGCATCAACAATGGTCTCCTTGTTTCTGCAGTGTCACAATGGACCCTGGTTCCATGAGGTCCTTAAATGTCACTGGTCTTCGGGGTTCCATGTGGCCCTGCTGTGTCACCACAGCCCCTTGGTTCCATGAGTTTCTGTACTCTCAGCAATGGTTCCTTTGTTCCAATGAGGCCCTGCTGTGTCACAATGGACCCTGGGTTCCATGAAGTTCTTCAGTGTCACAATGGTCCCTTCGACCCATGAGGTCCCACAGTGTCACCATGATGTCCTTGGATCCACGCTGCCATAATGAGCCATTGTTGCAGCTGCAATAGCTGCTAATAAAGCCCAGGATAGTGAAGGAAAAAGGGCCTTTGCATGGTACCCACAGATGTTTAATTCAGCCGTGCAGTGAGATGTTCAGGATCACAAAGCAGGACTCCTGGGGGGAGTCCAGGTTTCTGTATCTCCAGAGGAAGGGGCTGATGTGCAATGGGGGCAGTACAAAGATGGGGCCAATGGGGGAATAGGGAGGGAGTGGCTAAGTGACACAGAACATAGGGAAGGAGCTGATGGGGTTGAACAGCTTTTGAGGGAAGCTTCTTGTGTCTCCCTAACCCAGGTAATGCCTCTCAGGGTCTCCACAGCTGCAGAATGTCAAAACGGCCCCTTGGTTCTTTTGGGCTCCTCAGGATCCCAGTGGCCCCTTGGCTGCATGAGGCCCAGCTGTGTCACACTGGCCCCTTGCTTCCATTGGGCCCCAGAGCGTCACAATTGTCCCCCCTTAGTTCCAAGAGGCCCTGCAATGTTACAATGGACCTTTGGTTCAACAAGTCACACATTGTTCCAATAATCCTTAGTTCCATGGGGCCCTGTAGTGTCACAGTGGTCCCTTGGTTCCGTGGTGCCACGCAGTGCCACCATTGTCCTTTGGCCCAACAGGGCCTCATTGTGTCACAATGGATTTCTTGGTTCCATGGGGACACAAAGTGCCACAATGGACCTTTGGTTTCTCAAGGCCTCAAAGTGTGGAAATGGCCTCCATGGTTCCATGAGGCCCTTCTGTGTCAAAATTGACTTTTGGTTCCATGATGCCCCAGAGTGTCATAGTGGTCCTCATTGGTTCTGCGCTTTAAGTATCCCCCCCTTGTCCCTTGGAGCCCCACAGTGTCACTACTGTGCCCTTGGTTCCATGAGGCTTTGCTGTGTCACAATGGCCCCTTGGTTCCAACGGGTTACAAAGGGCCATAATGTTCTCCATGGTTCCATGAGGCCCTGCAATCTCCCAATGGACCCGCAGTGTCACAAGGCTGCCTTACTTCCACGAGGCCCTGAAGTGTTATGGTGGCCCCTTGGTTCCATGAGGCAAAGCAGAACTAGAATGGCCCCTTGGTTCCATAGAGCACCACGGCGTCACCAGGGTTTCATTGGTTCTCCAGGGCCCTGCAGTGTAACAATGGACCCTTGGTTCCATGGGATTCCTCAGTGTCTCAGTGGCCCCTTGGCTCCAGGTGGCCCTGCTGTGTCACTGTGCCAGATGGTTCCATGAGGCCCCACAGTGTCCAAATGGTCTCCTTGGCTCTGGGAAGCCCCACAGAGCCACAATGGACCCTTGGTTCCAGGAAGCCTTGCAGTGTCACAATGGACTTCTGGTTCCAGGAGCTTTCGCACTGTCAACAATGGTCTGAGCACCGCAGTGTCACCAGGGATCCTTTGTTCCATGAGGTTCCATAGCATAACATGATCCCCTTGATTCCAGAAGGTTCTGCAGTGTCACAATGGACCATTGGTAACATGCGGCCCCACACTGTCACAATGACCCCATGCCTCCAGGAGCTTCCACATTGTCAGCAATGCTCTCCTTGGTTCCATGAGGCCTTGCTCTGATACAATGGACTTTTGGTTCCATGGTGTTCCACTGCATCAAAATGGACCCTTTGTTCTATGGGGTTCCACAGTGTCACAGTTGAGTCCTTGGTTCTGTCAGACACTGTTGTCACCAAATGTCCAAAATATCAGAAAAAGGCTCCTTAACACTCATTTGGTGTTTATGAGAGCATCATTTCTTCAGGCCTGAGGTCCAACATGGGAAAGTTCAAAATGTTATGTGGACATGTAATTCTACGAGTGTCTTGCTTATCCACAGTCACTAAATGTGAATTACAATTTACCCATTTTCATAAAATCCACCCCAAATTCCCAGATTCAGTCCTTGTTTTCTCTATCCCTGCACCCTTGTGCCAGATGTCTTCTTCTTCTCTTCCAAGCATCCTTGCTGGGAAAGCAGCCCCTGCATGCCTTGTTCCTGTGCTGAAAGTCACAGGCAGGGTAAAAATCGAATGAACCCTTTTGGTATCAGCCCCAGGCTCTGTGTGGGCAGGCAGAGGCAGGCAGGAGGCAGAGCTGTCAGCAAAGGAAGGGGCCAGCCAGGTGGGGCAGCCGGGGGATACCGACAGCCTGCAGGGACAGAGGCGCAGGGCAGGGACACTGTGGGACAGCCTGGGCTGCACAGGGCACAGGCATGTGCAGCAGCTGCAAGACAGCCCTGCCAGAGCCAACTTGGGCAGCACTTTGGCCATGGCTGCTGGGCCTGGGCCTGAGGCAGGAGCAGGAGACAAGTGACCCTTGCAGGCCTGGGGCCTCATTGCCTCCTTGTCCCTGCTCAGCAGCCTGACAGGGGCCGCCCCATGCTCCTGCCCTTGCCATCGCACATCCCCACATGCCAGTGCCCATCCCGGCAAGAGCCCTGAGCAAGGAGGGAGGGACAGCATCTGCCTGGCCAGGGGCTGGGGCTCAAAGTCTTTGGTTAACTCAGGGCTCTTTTATAAGCTACAGCCGGAAGGGGAGCAGGATGGCAAATCGAGGGCACAGTAGAAAAAAAATCCATTGAGAGCAGGTACAGACAGTCCAGTTCTGAACATAGTTCTGCTGTGCTACGGTGTCCCTGCCCTGCGCCTCTGTCCCTGCAGGCTGTCGGCATCCCCCGGCTGCCCCACCTGGGTGGCCCCTTCTGTTGCTGACAGCTCTGCCTCCTTCCTGCCTCTGCCTGCCCATACAAAGCCTGGGGCTGATACCAAAAGGGTTAATTCCATTTTTATCCTGCCTGTTAACTTTGAGCACAGGAACAGGGCATGCAGGAGCTGCTTTCCCAGGAAGGATGGTTGGAAGAGAAGAAGAAGACATCTTGCTCAGGGGTGCAGGGAATAGGGAAAACAAGGACTGAATCTTTGAATTTCAGGTGGGTTTTATGGAAATGGGTAAAATGTAATTCCCATTTAGGGAGTGTATATAAGCAACACACTAGTAGAATTCCATGCCCACATTTTTAGGATTTATCCCATGTTGGACCTTAGGCCTGAATAAATGATACCCTCTGAAATAGCAAATGAGTCTTGAGGAGCCTTATCCTGATATTTCAGAGATTTAGTGACAGCAGGGCCTCACAGGGAGTCAGCTGTGACACTGTGCAAACTCATGGAACAACGGGTCCATTGTGACACAGCAGAACCCCATGGAACCAAAATCCGTTTTGGCACATTAGGGCCACAATGAACCAATGGTCCATTGTGATGGTGGGGATCCAAGGAGAGCATTGCGACCCTTAGAAACCTCTTGGAACCAAGGGGCCATTGTGACACAGCAAGGCCTGGTGGAATCATGGGTCCATTGTGACACTGCAGAACCTCACGGAACCAAGGTGACCGTGTTCTCCTGCGGAACCTCATGGAACAAAGGGTCGATGGTGACACTGCAGAACCAAGGAGACTGCTGCTGGCAGTGTGAGAGCTCATGGAACCAGAAGCACATTGTGACACAGGAAGGCCTGATGGAACCAAGGGTCCCTTGTTAAACTCTGTGGCCTCATGGAACCGTGAGCCATTGTGACACAGCGTGGCCACACGGAGCCAAGGGGCCACTGTGACACTGTGGATGGAGAAAGATTTCAAGGACCTTGTAAGAAATGCACATTCCTATTTTAAAGGATATATTTTATTTTATTTCTCTTTAGAGCAGAGTTGGTTGCATAGTTCTGTGATTGATATTGACCCAGGGTCTCTCCTCAGCAGCTCTATCCTGCTCACAGAAGCTGTGCCTGGAGCTCTGACCCAGTGTGGACAACTTTGCTCCACATTGCCCAGCCCCATCCTGTCTGTCCTCACTCCCCTGGGCACTGCTGTGCTTGCAGAGCTTGCTGCACTCAGCCTAAGAGGGGTTTTCACTTTTGGGGGCTTTTTGAAGCAATCTGAACCTCCTGAGTTTCCCCACTGCAAACAGACACACTGCTCAGGTGTGTGCCTGCCCCAGGTGCCACCAAAGCCACTGCAGAGCTGCCCTGGGCCAGCTCTGAGGGTGGATCATCAGCCCAAGCTGCACGGGGCCACTGCAAGGGGCTGTGGCCATGGGCACTGCACTGACCCCACTGCTGGGTTTGGCTGCCATGGCCACCGAGAGAAATTAAACTGTCCTTGGAAACACTGGGGAGGACTGGGACATGCTGGGGAACACTGGGAACAGTGTGGGAGACACTGGGACATACTGGGAGTGACACTGGGGGATACTGGGAGAAACTGGGGACACTGGGAATATTGCAGGGAAGACTGGGGGACACTGGGGCAACCTGTGGATGACATTGGGAGGAACTGGGAACAACTGGGAATGAACTCGGGTGTGTTGGGATAGATTGGGCTGCACTGGGAGGAACTGGAGGAGCACTGGGGTTGTACTGGGTTCTACTTGGGATGAAATGGACTTTACTGGGGTTATACTTGTCTTAACTGGGAAGGAACTGGGCTGTAGTGGAAAGGACTGGAGAAGGGTGATTTGGCTGTTCCCACCTACAACGCATCCCATTTGCCGAGGCTCCCGCCCATCAGCAGTTCCAGCTAATCAGCACCTGGGATCCGGGTCTTGGGGCGGTGCCTAGATGGGAACCATATTTCTTTTTGCCTGCATCTCCCATCCCACCCTGCGGCCGAAAGGAGCCCCATAGAAGCAGGGACTACAACTCCCGTTTTGGAGCCCTGCGCTCCAAAAAACACCGGGATCCGCCCCCATATGTCCCATAAGTGTCCCCCAGACCCTCCAGGATCCTTCAGTGCCCCCTCAGCGCCCATTCGGGACGCCCACAAAAGCGTCTCCAGATCCCCTGAGTGCTCCCAACCCCACAGATGCCCGGTACAGCCACTTCTGGGAATTCATCTCCTCTCATCCCCCGCGGCCCCAGAGCCCCTTCGAACACAGTCTCGCCCCTAAAACTTGTGCTGTGACCCGTGCCCTAAAGAGCCCGGTTAGAGATCCCAGACCTCCTCCCAAGGGCTCCGAAGACGTTTACGTTCCCCTCGAGGGCCTCAAGTCGCGGCTCGGACACAAAAGTTTCCCCCAAGAGCCTTCTCTGATCTCCAAATATTGTGTTCGAGCCACTTTCGGAACTACAGCGCCCATCATGCTCCGCGGCGAACGTCCGGTGCTATTCCAGCCGGGACTTTATCTCCCGTCATTCCCCGCGCCCCACCGAGAGCCATTGCAGCTGCGCCCAGAACTCCCGTGATGCTCCGCGGCCCCGTTAGACCGTATGATACCCGGGCCTACAACTCCCATCACCCCCCGCGCCCCAGACAGCCCCGTTCGAGTCACCCAAGGGCCCGCCCGGACCCCGAAGGGCCCCAAATTCCCCTCCCTGACCTCCAAGGGCCCCCCTGGACCCCCAAGTGCTGCCCCAGACCCCGAATTGTCCCTCAGAATCCCTGAGTGCCCCTCCGAGTGCCCACCTGGCTCCCCCAAGTGTCCTCCAGACCCTCAAGTTCTCTCTGAATTCCCTCCCCAGACCCAAAACTGCCCCAAATGTGCCCCAGAAATGTCTCCATGGACTCCACGGTGCCCTCACCCGCCCTCCCCCCTGGCACTGTATTGTAAAAAGAATTTTTAAAAGATGACAAAAGGAGTACTAATGTATCTAATTACCAGAAAGAGGAATAAAGAAATTACTGCTAGAAATTAATTAAATAATGAAGGTGTGAAAAACCCCAATCACTTGTTTTTAAAATTTTAAAAGTTTAATGCCCATAGAATGGTTATAAAAATAGTAATGCAATTTGAGGAATAATAATTTGGAGAATTTGAATTAGGATAATATGAGAGAATAAAGAGAAAGAGTTATGGACATCCAGGTACCTTTTTCTGGGCAGCACAAGCCCAGTAAAGGACACCCGTTATCAAAGGATTAGCCCTTAAACCAATAGCCTGTTGCATAGTCATAGACTTCATACATGATGCATAAATTCCAGTCAAAAACAGGATTCTGTCTGGTCATCATCAAATTCTTCCTTATAATCTGAACAGCGCCTTTGAGGCGGGAAGTAGTTTATTTCTTCTGATAAGAGGGCAATAAATTATTTTTCTCTTAAAGATTTAGGCGTCCTGGGGCTGCTATCTGCGGTGAGTGCCTCATTCCGTTCTTAAAAATCCCATTAACATAGTTCCTATTTTAACAACAAAAGCTACCTTTTAATTACAGGACTACATTTAGTATTAAAATGTTAATACAGAACTACTAATCAAGAAATCAAAATACATGTGGTAAATATCTGCAAAGAGCCATTAATATGCACTTTTAATAAAGGGAATTTTCTTACTTAGAAACATTGAGCATTAATTTTCTCGGCTACTAAAAATGCCTTGATTTTTTTCTATATAAATATGAAGACTAGGAAATAAAAAAGCAATAGTGTAGTTATAGATATTAATAAATATAATAAATATATAGATAATAAAATATTGACAATAAATAATGCATTACAGAATAAAAATTAATTAATTGCATTTTTGGATGTTTTGGGATCTCAGTGAGGTTGGGGGTGCAGGTCAGGTTGTCCAAACAGGCTCAGCCTGCAAGGGGCTTATTCTTCTCCATGCCCAGACCTCCTAAGGAGACATTCAGTATCAAGATCACTTGGGGAACGCTTCTGTCACCTCTTCAATGAACTGAAAAATAATAAAATGCACCCTTGATTAAAAACCAATCAGGAGGTGCATTTTGGAATCACCCTCCCAAAGACAACTCCAAACTGACTCCAATCCCTGCACAAGCCCTGGAGACTCAAAGACAATGGAAGGGAGACAAAGAGCTCCTGAGGGCTTTCTGTATTTTAATCAGCCCCACGCTGGATTTGGGGCTGGCTCCAGGAGCCTCAGGCACGCAGAGAAGGATGGAGAAGCTGCTCAAGGAGTCAGCAGCAAAACTCCAAGTGCCTTGGAGCATGGCTGGGCCCCAGGGAGGGCAGGGAGTGCCCAAGGCTGCCCAGGGCCTGGTGAGAGCAGATCCTTGAGGGCAGGATTGCAGGGAGCCCAAGGCTCTGAGCAGGGAACTGCAATGCTGAGCAAGGCCTGCCTTGGCTGCAGGAAGCAGAAAGGCCAAGCCCTGAGCCCAGCCTGGGCCAGCAGGGCCTGTCCCTCACAGCTGCCTCGGGGCTCTTGGTGGGCCAGGAGGATGTGAGGGGCAGCAAGGACAAACGGCATCAACCTGCAGCCCCTGCCAGCTGTGATAAATGGGGCCCGGAGACCAGCTCCTTTAAAATGCCTTTATTAAAGTCAGCTCTGGGTGGGGAACCCGAGGGGTTGCGCACACCACCACTGCTCCCACTGGACGACGCTGAGGAGGAGGAGTGCAGCTTTTTCTTTCGGCACAGCTGGGGCTTCTCTCCTCACGAGAGTCCTTGGGAAGGTGATGTTGGCTCCTACTCCAGGGGTATCTTTCAAGCTGGGTACTATCAAAGTTATGGTGACAGGACAGAATCCAGCTCTGGTCTAGAGTGGGTGACTTAGTGTGGTTCTGGTGGGTTAAAGTCAAAGTTTATGCGCTGGTTTGTTGTTTTGAGAGGGTTCATATAGTTCCCACAGCCTCTCATTTGAATTCAGTCCGGGTGCAAGTCCTCCGGGGAGCAGGGGAGCAGGGGAAGTGGTTCCCGATGGGAATGGATACAAATCCCGGGTGAGAGGGAAAGGGGTACAAATACAGAGTATGACGGGGAGAAATACAAATACAGGGTAAAATAGTAACATCTAACAGCGGCAACTAAAGGCAAGTCTTAGAATTCTAACATTCAATGTTTAGCAGCAGACTAACATGGGGTACAAATAGATTGTATGACGAGGAGAGATATAAATAGATGGTAATATATCAACATTTATAAAACAGCAACTAAAGGCAAGTCCTAGAACTGTAACATTCAATGTTTAACAACAGACCAACACTTCAAATTAAGACCTTATCAACTTCATAAACATCAACTACCAATTACTACTCTGAAAAAGAGCTGTCATCTCCAGGATTTTCATTCCTCACAGTATCCCCCCTCTTTCTTTTTGATCGAGTTTAAGCCCGCATCAATTTGTAATTTCTGTTTCGTGGACATAAAACTTCCGTAATTTCTGATACTGGTCATAAACTCTTTTAGCTGTTTTATGTTCTCCTTCTTGACTTTCAATCATCAATATTTTGATTTTGGCTTGAGCAGTTGTTTCTGAAACCTCTGTACTAGCTTGAATTGTAGATGATATAATCTTATTTAAACATGGGAGTAGGCAAGGTAAGACTATTAAACTTATTAATGCCGCCACTACTATAAAGATTACTTTCTTCCACCATTTCCCTTTAAAAGACCAAAAATCATCCCACCAACTGGTGCCTGTTAGGGGAGTCCACTCCTGATTTCCCACATATGCTATTTTTCGTATTTCTGTTGAGTTGTTTCTTATTACCTCACTTCTATCATCAATTTTCAGGCAGCACTCTGATGAATTAAATTTTACACATATCCCCCTTTCATCGGCTACTAAGTAATCAACTGCAAGTCGAATTTGGAAGATGACAGTTCTAGTTTGGGCCAATTGGTAATTAATATGGTCAAGGACAAGTGATGTTCTGTTGGGCACTACTTCTAGTACTGCCTGGAGGCGAATGATCCTACTGAGCATGTAAATTGGAGTACGATATCCCCAGGATCCATCCTGGGCCCAAGTTGCAGGTCCATATGTGTTAATTGTCTCTTCTGCTGTCCAGATTGTTCCCTTCCAGGTTTGTTTTCCCCCCAGGTCAATTATATTCCTCTTTTTCTGGTTAGTCTTTCTCAATTTGTCATACAATGGAACCCCTAAACTTGACCCTGATTCCTTTGGCAATAGAAAGAAAGCAGGCTTGATGACATCTATAGTGCAGCTTCCCATCCAGTCTCCTGGAAGAGTAGTATAGGCTGTGTTGCCACAAATCCAAAATAGATGATCAGGGGCTTTCCAAAAAATGTCTCGAACTTCCCAAGGGTATTCTCAATATTTACATATTTGTCTTATTTTCCAAAAGGGGTTTACCCCTTTTTCTGCACATTTGTGCAGCCTATAGCCTTCAGGATAAATGCACCCCTTTTCCTTTTTCCCAGTGGACCATTATTGATTTGGCTCTTGGGGAATCCATCTAGCATTTAAGTCTTCAATCTTGTAGTAGATAGGGTCAGGCGCTCGAAAAATCTCACGATGTCACAGAAAGTAGCAAAACTCCTCTCCCCCTAACTCCTAGTGATAAAAGATCACCCAAAAATATAGTACCCCCAACATTAGTAACTTTCTACTCCTTCTAACCAATTACAGTAAAGCAAAACCCCCTAACATAAAAAAAAAAACTTTCCCAATATAAAACCCAACGAGACGAGACAATAAAAGTCTTAAACAGTCCACCATACTAGTGTCTGCGTATATTCTTAACCCGAGTAACCCTGAGCAGTAAGTCACCGTGTCATTTCCTCAAAACAAAGTCACCTCGCCTTACATCAAAAAGCAACGCAATCTTTAGATACCTCTTGCATGCCGTCTTTCCCACTGGGGTATTATATCCCTGCCCTTCCCTGCCCTTATTATGCATTCTTCCCCAAATACTTTAGATTTTAAGTCCCATTGTTCTTTCCTTCTTTGTCCTAAAATGTGAGGTTTCTGTCCTGATTGTTCCCACCTTAGAATTTCTAATGGTCCTAAACTAATCCCCTCCCATGGCCAAATTTCTGTCATTTTAGTACTCCCACAGACCCAGCAGTTGGTTAGATTTAGTTCCTTACTAATTCTTTCAACTAGGTCTAGGAATAGGTTCTTCCCTAAGGGCATTTCTATTTCATCCTTTTTGGTGGTTACTGTTAATTGTCTTTCCTGTCTTAGATCTTTCAGTCCTTCCTGGTTACTTTCATGCTCAAAACAAAACCAAGTTTTTCCTACAGGGCATTCTCCAAGTAAGCGTTGCCTAAATGAGGCAGTGCTTCTGGCAATCCAATAGACTTTCCCGACCTCTTGACAGGTAAATAACTGGGAGTAGTTAAAAAATAAGGATTTACATTGGTGGGAAGCCTTATCAGTGACCTAAGGTTCTCCCCATCATGTAGGGGGTGATAGTACATGGATTTTCCTTACTCCCTATGCTTTCCATAAACAGGAATAACACCAGCCCTCCCAAGAGTCCAGTATGAACCATTGCAATGATCTCACCCGGCCTTGCCTCTTAGGATTGGGGAACTTTCTCCCTTCTCTTTCCTCCCACTTTCTATCATTTTAATAGCTCCTGAGGAATGTTCTGTAGGAGAGTAGGTTTGAAACCCCCAGGGTTTTACTTGGAGAAAAACAGATTATTAGAACTCTATTGAACCTTTTGAACTTACCTATCATACTAACATTTAATTCTTATAACTCTTCAGCTTGTAACCTTGAATAGTTTAAAAGAGATGGAGAAACCCTTTCTCTATATTGAAGATAATATATGAAATCTTTACACCAAACAGTTAACAAAATGTTCACTCTAATCTCTAATCCAATAATATCATAATATACTCCAAAACAAATGAAGGCTCCAACACAAACTAAAAATTCTAAATTCATAAGTCAACAACAAAAACAATAAATAATAATGACTTGAATAAAAAGTATAACAATTTTAATATATTAGTCTCTTTTGCTTTTATTGGTCTTTCTAAGCAACCTTTGGTCTCTTTCTAAAGGTAACTTTGAGTATGTCCGAGTTCGGGATTGCAACCCACGTGGAAGCGTCTGTCGCTGGTGCTGTTGGATCCAGTCTGCTGTTTGTTGGGGGTGGTACCGGTCCTTTCACTGGAGTGATGTGAGTCCAGCCTCTTTCTCGTGTCCTTCCTGCAGTGTGCGTCATGAGTAATACCTGGAAGGATCCTTCAAATTTTGGAGTTAATGGGGTATTGCTCCATGACTTCATTAGTACCCAATCTCCCAGACTTATTTGGTGCACATCTGTATCAAGGGGGGAAGTTTGGGGAAGATATCCTCTTTTTCTCAGACTCTCTAGGGTCTTTCCAGTGGTTTCTATTTACTTTCGGGTAGCTGTTTCCCCTTCTAAATGGTCCCCACTAGTGTATGGAGTCATTAAAAATGGGAGTGCAAACATCATTTCATAGGGCGGAACCCCTATATCTGATCAGGGTCCTGTCCTGATCCTTAAAAGGGCAAGGGGTAGACATTTGAGCCAGCTCATCTACATTTCTGCAATTAATTTTGTTAATATATTTGTGAGGGTTTTATTCACTCTTTCTACCCTCCCAGAGCTCTGGGGATGCCATGGGGTATGTAATCTCCGTTTTATTCCTAAAGCCTCAATTATTTTATGTAATACTTGTGCGATAAAGTGTGGTCCCCTATCTGAATCAATATTGTTCACCAACCCATATCGGGGATTGATGTTAGAATTCTAAGATAATCTTGGCTACTATTACCGCTTTCCCGGTCTCTTTTCTAGTTGGAAAGGCTTCTACCCAATGAGTGAGGTGGTCAACTATTACCAATAAGTGTTTGCAACTCTGTACAGGGGGCATTTCAGTAAAGTCTATTTGAATGTTTTGGAATGGTCTTTGGGCTAATTCTCTTCCCCCTCGCATGGTCTGCCTCATCACTTTTTGATTTAGTTTTTGGCAAATTAAGCACCACTGAGTTACTGCTTTTGCTAACTGATGTATTCCGATACATGAGTTTTCTCCTAAATAGTGATCACATAACCCTTGGACTCCCGCAATGGGTTAATTCCTGTATCTCTGTTAACATTTTCTGGGCTAGTGCTTTATTTAAAAATTTACGCCCATCTGGTGTCAACCACTCCCCTTGGTTCCCCCGATGCATTTTTAATTCTTTTATTGCTTTTAGTTCTTTCTCACTGAATACTAGTTTTCCTTTCCTTTCTGCGCCCAACACTTTGTTTAACCTGAGTAATTTCACTGGCTCCCCTGGGTTTAACGCTGCCTCCTTAGCCACTTGGTCAGCTAACTGATTCCCTTTTTCCTTGATGGTATCCCCTTTCTGATGTCCCTTAACATGCGATCTCTGAAGGTTTAGGTAGAGATTCTAATATTGATCTTATCAGTTCTGTGTGCACTAAGTTTTTTCCTTTGGAGTTCAGATACCCACGTTCCCTCCCAAATCTTTCCAAGTGTATGAACCATTCCAAAGGCGTTCCGTGAGTCAGTGTAAATTGTCCCTTGGTCCTCTTCCAATAAGTCAAGTCCCCTCTTTAAGGCATAGATTTCACAACACTGAGCTGACCAATTAGAAGGCAGTTTGCCCTTCTAGTAAATCTCATGTCTTCCGTTTCTGTAGTTTCAATTATTGCATATCCAGACATCCTTTTTCCCTCCACTACTCTCGAAGACCCATCAGTAAATAATTTTATTCCATAAGATAGAGGTATCTTTTCTAGATCTTCCCTAACTTTTGTCTGAAAGTCCACTGGTTCCAAGCAGTTATGCTCTAGTTCTAATAATGGCTCTCCAGAGAGAAACTGCACTGGATTTAGAGTTTTAGAGATTTCCAGCTCTAGGTTATCAGCATCTATTAAGATTATTTCATACTTTAATACTCTGGAGTCAGTAAGCCACTTCTGGGCTCTTTGGCCTTCAAATTGTTTTTAGCTCATGTGGTGTATGCATTCTTATTTTACATCGCAGGGTCAGTTTTTGAGTCTCTTCAATTAAGGTGGTTGCTGCAGCAACTGCTTGAATACAGGTGGGCCACCTCCTAGCTACCGGGTCTAGCAGTTTGGAGATGTAAGCTATTGGTTTCTTGCACCCTCCCCACTCTTGGGCTACCACCCCATATGCAATTCATTTTTCAGTATTTACAAATAGGTCAAATTCTTTTTCCAGATTGGGCAAACTTAGGACAGGTGCTGAGGTTTGTTTATCTTTCAAATTATTTAGTTTTTTGTCATCCTCATTTCTACATTCTATTGGGTCAGCGTTTACTAATTTGTCATATAAAAATTTTACACTTTGGGTATATTGGTCTAACCCTACCTTAGAGTACCCAAATAAATCTAATAGTTTTCTGACATCTCTCTTAGTTTTTGGTGCTGGTATGGATAGTATGCCTGAAATTCTTTCAGGACGTAATTTCTTATATCCTTTCCCAATTATGTGTCCCAGATAAGTAACTTCCGCTTCCACAAATTGCAATTTATTCTGAGATACTTTTAAACCCTTTGCTCTTAGGAAATTTCAAAGGCGTATACTTGTTGCCCTGACATTATTCCGTTCCTCTCCAGATATTAATAAGTCATCTGCATATTGTAGAATTTGTACTTCACTTTCAGGGTTGAATTGTTCTAAAAGCCCTTCTAAGGCCTGCCCGAAGAGATCTGAGGACTCGGTAAATCCTTGGGGTAGGCACATCCACCTTAATTGTTGTTTCCTCCTCTTCTCTGGATGTTCCCATTCAAACACTAAACAATCCCTACATTCCTCAGCAAGAGGACATGCCCAAAATGCATCTTTTAAATCTATAATAGTAAACGAGGCATGCTCCCTTGGTATCTGACTCAAGATGGTGTAGGGATTTGGGACCACTGGATGCCTGGTTATAGTTCTCTTATTTTTCTTCCTTAAGTCTTGGACCAATTGGTATTTTCCATCTGCCTTCTTGATTGCTAAAATAGGGGAGACATACACGGCTCCAGGATACCTTCCTCTAATAGCTGCTCAATCACAGAGGTCAGTCCCTTTTTTCCCTCAGTAGACATTGGGTATTGCTTTACTTGAACGGGAGGAATTCCTTTTTGCATTTCAATTCTTATTGGTGGGATGTCTAGATAGCCCCTCTTTCCTTCTCCTGCCCAAACCTCTGGGTTTGTCTGCTCTGTATCTCCTGATGTCAATTTCATGATCTGGACTATCATTCTCCCATTCTTTGGGATAATCCCCACTTTGAATTAGCCTTGTAGGTCCCTTCCTAGTAAATTACTTTCTAGATTAGGTAAATAGGTCAAGTCAGCCACACGCTGCCTTCCGTTTCCTTTAATTTCTATGTTTTCAGCTATGGAGGCTCTAAATGGTTTTCCCTCTGCTCCCATCACCTCACAGACCTTTCTCCCAGTCGTCACTCCTGTGGGGAATTCCTTTATACTTGATCTATCTGCTCTGGTATCAACTAAAAATTCAAATTCCTCACTTTGGGGACCAACTTCAAAGTTTACCAGAGGCTCTTCTTGATGGTACACTGGGTCCTGTAGCATGTAAAGCCCCTGACACCCCTTGTTGTCATCCCTCAGGAGTCTCTCAAGAGCCTCTTGTTCTTTTACCATTGCCTCATCCAAAGAGAGTTTATTGCAATCCCTTCTTATGTGTCCTATCTCTCCACAGTAATAACATTTCCTGTTGCTCAGTGGTGTCCCTGGTCTCTTTTTTGTATCCACCCATGGAGGTAGTATAGGTTTATCTTTGGGTGTTTCAAAGGAGGACTTTCGTCCATTTTCACTGATTCTCGATGGTTGTCCCTGCTGATCTCTTTACCCCTAGACTTTCCCTCTTTACAGCTACCATGATTCTAGCTTTAGCTTTAGTTTTCTCTTCTTCTCTCCCTAAATATATCTATAAAGCTTCCTTTACAGTTCATTTATTCCCTTCTCCTGCCAATCATCCATTTTCTCTAACTTTCTCCATATGTCCAGCCACGATTTTGTAACAAATTGCACTTTTAGCAGTACTTAGCCTTAAGAGCAATCACGATCTATATTGGAATATAATTGGAAGTTCCTCTTTAATCTGTTAAGCCAAGTAGCTGGAGTTTCATCCTTTTCTTGCATTCTTTAATCTGTTAAGCCAAGTAGCTGGAGTTTCATCCTTTTCTTGCATGTTCTCAAAAGCTAGTTTTTTGTTATTACTTCAGGGAACTGATTCCTTTATTCCTCTAACCATCAGGGACCTATACTCTTCCATGTTCCTTCTATCTTTCTCTTCATTAGGGTCCCACTCAGGGTCCTGTAAGGGTAATTTCTGGTCACTGGGATCTCCTGAACAATTTTCTCACTCCCAGATCCACATTCCTGCGGCTCCAATCATCCTTACTACTTCAGCACTGAACAAAATTTTAAAAATAGAGTTCAGCTCTCCCCAGGTGTAAATGCTGGGGCCTAGAAATTGGTCTACTTGGTTCGATATACCTACCACATCCTCCACTAAGTTCCCTAACTCTTTTCAAAGCCTTGAATTTCAGTGGCTGTTAATGGGGCATTCACAAACCCAAGTCCCCCACGTATCCCACCCATGGGGACTTCTCTAAGAGGAAAAAGCTTCTCCACTTTTGATGTTTTAGATCTTGTATTACAGTAAGGTCCCTCCGTGAGGTTACCCTTCTGGGAAGAAACAGGAGGAGTGGGGCTAGTTGACTTATACTAACTGGGTTAGAGATGGAGGTGCTCACCTCCCAGTTAGGAGGGAGCAATGGTACAGCAGTAGGTAAGGGGAAAGAGACTGAACCCGTAGGAAGGGACACTGGAGGTGGGGCTGGAGAGACAGTTGAAGAGGCTGAGGGGGAGACTGGAGAAATAACTGGATTAGAGGGAGGTGGGACAGTAGTGTTTGGAGCAGGTAAGGGAGTTGAGGTTAGAGTAGGAGTAATAACCATAGGAGTGTTAATCGGAGGTGGTAATGGGATCAGAGCAGCTGCTGATTCTGGGGATGGAGAGGCCAGAGGTAAAATCGGGGGATCTGGGAGAGGAGCGTGGGGCCTTGCTAGGTAAATAGGAGGGAATGGAGGAGGAGGTAAGTAATCAAGGGGGTCCCACTTTACACTAACCTCTTCTCTCCCCTCATTATTTTCCTTCCGTTTTTGTAGTTTACAGATTTTTATAACATTGCCTGTGGTATCCCACTGCAAACATGCAGCATATGTTAACTGCTCAAGATTGGGACTTTCTCGGGTTTTCAGGTGTTGGTTTAATTGGGAACACATCCATGGATCTCTTGTCCCATACCATGGCCACTCCCCCTGAAGGTTTAACTTAGGCCAGACTTCGATACAATAGTGAATCATTTTCATTTTGTCTAAGCCTTTTGTGGCCTCTTGAATTTTGGGAATTCTGTCCATCCCTGCCCCAAAGACCAAAAGAGATGTTAGAAAATTATTAGGTTTGTTTGAGTATTGCAGGTTATGGCTTGATCAGTATTAAATCACTAGAAGCGTTAAATTTCCATATGACAAATCGATAGACTCAGAGCCTGTAACCTGGACCTGAAATGACAAGGAACAGCTTTGGAATCTGAAAACTAAATTGTCCTCTGCCCCTGTACTGAGCCTACCAGACCTTTAAAAGGTCTTTGACCTATTTGTAAACGTGGAAGAGGGGATAGCTTGCAGAGTCCTTACACAGGATTGGGGAGGATGCAGGAAGCCGGTCACATCTCTCTCCAAGTTACCAGATCCAGTAGCCAGAGGGTGTCCAGCCTGTGTGCAAGTGATAGCAGCAACAGCCACCCCAATAGAAGACACACAGAAAGTAACCTGAAAGGGGAAGATCCAGGTTCTTACCCCACACAATGTGAAAGATGTTTTACGTCACAAGGCTCCTCAGTGGCTAACCGACTCCTAAATACAAAAGTATGAAGTCATCCTAATAAGTACCAACGGCCTCCAATTATTCACTTCAAATTGTTTAAATCCAGCCCAATTTCTCACAGGAGAGCCATCAACAGACCTGGAGCATGATTGTTTAGAAATTATTGACATGCAGACTAAAGTGAGAGAAGATTTAGAAGATGGGCCCCTCCCATGTGGGAGAATTTTATTTACAGTTGGATCATCATGAATGGTAGCCAGTAAACAGGTCTCAGGGTATGCAACCATAGATGGGCAGAATCTGCAAATTGAGGAAAGCTACCCTCAAATTGGTCTGCCCAGTGTTGTGAAATCTGTGCCCTGAAAAGAAGTCTAGATTTACTAGACAAAGATAAAGGAACAATCAATATCGACTCCTGGTGCGCATTTGGGATTGCCCATACATTCGAAAAAAATGGGAAGAACAGAGGTACCTTAACTCTTAAGGCAAATATATAATACATGAAGAGCTAAGAAAATTAGTACTAGAGTCACTAAGGAATCCAATAGAGATAGCCAAAGTTCACATAAAAGGACATCAAAAAGGGGACACCCTTGAAATAAAGGGAAACCAATTATCTGATCAAGTAGTGAAAGAAGTAGCTTTGCAACAGGAAAGTCCAGTTAAAATTCTTAAGACAGAGAGAACACCTAGTAGAGAAAGAAGAAAGACCCATCTTTGACGAGAAAGAATTAAGGGAGTTAGAAAAGATGAGAGGACAGCAAAAAGAAAATGGAGAATGGTGGACCCCTGATGGACAGCAAATTTTAAATAAAGCTCTCGTCCGAATGGTGATGGTGAAGTTACACGCGTTGACCCCTTGGGAAATACAAGGCTTATGTGACCCCTTTCCAAGGGATCATATGTGCATGGGAGTACATAACATAGCAAAGGCAGTTACCAAGGGATGTTTAACTTGCCAACCAATTAATCAGAAAGTAATGAGAAGAGTACTGTCTGATCTGGGGGAAGAGAGTTGGCCTTGCGGCCATTCCAAAGTGTGCAGGTAGACTTCACAGAAATGCCCCCTGTCCAGGGATACAGACATTTATTAGTGACCATGGATGACCTCATCCATTGGGTAGAGGCGTTCCCAACAAAAACAGAGACAGCCCAAGCAGCCACAAAAGCAATCCTAGAAAACATCATTCCCCAATATGGGTTAATAAATAATATAGATTCTGACCAAGGTCCACATTTTACAGCCCAAGTCTTACGACAAGTTGTTGAAGCCCTGGGAATGAAATGGAGGTTGCACAGCCCATTGGCATCCCCAGAGCTCCAGAAGAGTAGAATGAATAAAACCATCAAAAACACATTAACTACATTAGTTACACAAACTCAGATGAATTGGCTTAAATGTCTATCCTTAGCACTGTTACAAATTAGAACAAGGCCTCAATCAGGCATAAGAGTCTCACCTTATGAAATGATGTTTGGACTCTCCTTCTTGACAAGCCCGTATATCACGGGAATTTATCCAGAAGGAGAGACAGCCACCCAAAAATATCTAAAGGCCATAGGAAGGAGATTCAAAGATCTTAGGCAAAAGGGCTATCTCCCTCAAACCTCTCCCTTAGACACTAAGGAACATAACATCAATCCAGGAGACTGGGTGTTAGTTAAATCATGGAGTTCTGCACCTTTATCCTCTAAGTCTGAAGGCCCTTTTCAGGTCCTACTCACCACCAATACAGCCATACAGACCCAAGAGAGGGGGTGGACACATATAACCCAGATTAAAGGACCTGCACCACGTCCCACTGAAGAGTCAAAACCAACCACATCCCCTACTAAGTCTTCTAATAAATGGATTGTGACTAATCACTCAGATGATCTAAAGCTAACTCTCCAGAGGAGACCTAAAGATTACTAGAGTGTGTTTATAGTCAAAAACTTGTTAAGAACTGTTTAAATAATCAAAACTCGTTAAGAACTTTTAAAAATTGCAGTTAATGTTATTCATCTTTTACTTTTGAGTTTGAAAAGTAGATACTTTCCTGTTGCGTTCATTATTAGTTAGTGTTTATTAATGAATGAAGAATTTTTAGTTTGTGTTGGAGCCTTTGTCTGTGTTGGTGTATGGCTTTGTAGGATTAGGCATAAGGTGTACTATGATTTTGTAGGATTAGCATAAAATCATATTATGATTTTGTAGGATTAGGCATAAGAGTAAATACCTTGTTATTTCTTTGGTGTGAGTATTTTATCTATCATTTTGGATACTGAAAATTCTTAAAGCCATCTGACCATTGAGTTCAAGATTTTTAGGTAATGTTTTTGTGTTAAAAAGTAAAGCACCCCAGTTAACTCCAATCTTAGTGTGCAAAGCAATCTCCTATAAAACACCCCTCAGAGCAAAAATAAATTAGTAAAGAAAAGTCAAATGTGTTGACACTGAGAGAATAAAAATCTCTGTACTAAAACCAATGAGCTCTTCTGTAGGAGAAAAGCATAAGCAGGAGGCAAGGCTGGGTGAGTCTACAGTCTGCCTAAAAACAGCCCCTCCAATCACTGGGTGCAGCTCAGTAGTTGTAGAGTTTAGGGGAATGCCTCATACCAGACTCCTGGGAATGCTCTTACTGATCTTACGTGTTAACAACACGCTGGGAAGTCAGAAGAGCCCATGTGCTAAATGTTACTACCCCCTTTACAAAGGGGAAGAAACCAGATCTTTAATACGAGTACGTACAAATTTAAGCTTGAACTGTGTCAACCTCTCTCTGTTAGCAACCTGCCAAGGGCACAGAAGACTTACTGGATTTCATAAAATATAGAATGACTGCAATGACTGCTTGGGGAGAGTCCTATAGGAGATGTTTGGCTTTGCTTTGAACAAAAGTCCAATCAAAAAGGCACAGCAGACTTAATAAAAGAGAAAGAAGTAATGACATCAATAAATTCAGAAAGAAGACTTAGAAACATGTGGGAAAAACTTGTTGATAGATTTAGTGGAAAAGATCAGTAAAGAGTTAAATGTAACTAATTGCTGGATCTGATGAAGTACACAAATGGCCAAAGTTTGGCCTTGGAAAGGGATCAGCTTAAAACCATTGGAAATATTAAAATGGACATAAACAAGACCAAAAGTACCAATGATTGGACAAAGAGGAAAAGAATGGTGGGAATTAATGTCTAAAATAATTGGAGAAATGGAGTGACTATCTAGGAAAGGGAAAATTTATAAAATGTATAAATTTATAAAACCTCAGTAGGAGAAATGTCCTGTGAGAAATATTTAAAAATACAACATCCAGTAACTGGGTAGTTCCCTAGAGAACCCAAAAAATACTGGAAGTATTATTTATTATTTATTATTTATTATTTATTATTTATTATTTATTATTTATTATTTATTATTTATTATTTATTATTTATTATTTATTATTTATTATTTATTATTTATATACTGGAGGTAGTATTTATTAAATAAGAAATAATAATATTAATTTATTAAGATGTTATTTTTAGATAATAGATAATATTACTAATTTATTAGCATATTATTTATTAAATAATAATAAGCAATAATAATTTATTAAAATAGTATTAAAATAGTCGAAATAATGAATACATATTAATACTATATATTAATATTATATATTAATATATAGTATTGATTAATAAATAATATAATACATATAATATATTATATTATATATATTAATAACATAATACTATAACATATTTTATTATTATAATGTTATATTAATAATTAATATTTTATAATAATATAGAATTTCATTAATTAAAGTAATATATGATATATGATATATAATATTATATAATATTATATATAACGTATATATCATATACAATCTATAATCTATAATCTATAATCTATAATCTATAATCTAATCTATAATATAATATTACATATTATGTATTAGATAGTAGTAGTAGTAGTAGTATCATTATTATTATTATTACTAGTACTAGTACTAGTAATAGTACTACTAGTACTATTACTATTAATATTATTATATTGAAATAATAAATTAAACACTCAAAATCGATTGGGAAGAAAGAAATGGGTTGTACCTACCAAGGAGAATCTAAATTTCGTGAGTGTACTGGAAAAGGAATAAATCAAGGAATAAATCAAGGAATAAATCAAGGAATAAATCAAGGAATAAGTCAAGGAATAAATAAAGGAATAAACAAAGGAATAAAAGGAATAAACCCATTCTCTGGAGTGAGAGAAATATCCAAGTACTGAGAATTTCCAATGACTATTAATGATGCTTCTTGGAAAGCTCCAGAAAACCTGGTTTGGATATGTGGGAATGTGGCTTACACTGAATTACCCAGGGAGTGGAGCAGCAGTTGCACTATCGGAATTATTAAACCATCATTTTTCTTACTCCCAAAAGAGTCTGGATCGAACCTAGGGGTCCGAGTATATGATGATTTGAACAAATCAAGCTGATCAAAAAGAAACTTAATTGAAATTGGAGGAACCCAGACACGGAAAAACACAGTATGGACCCCCCAGGAAATAATTTGCACTTATGGACTGGCAACCTGGGCTCAAGATGGGTCCTGGAGACACCAGAGCCCAATTTATACGGGGTTAAATCAGATTCTGAGATTAAAGGCAGTACTCGAGATGGTATCGAACCGAACCTCTCTGGCTTTAGACCACATAAATGACCAACTATCCCAGACTAGAGCTGTGGTGTATCAAATCAGACTAGAGGTAGATTATTTATTAGCCCATGAAGGAAGCACATGTGGAAAATTTAACTCCTTGAGTGCTGCTTAGAAATGGGAGACCGCAGTGAAGACATTAGAAATATCTCAAAGGAAATCCGGAAGTTAGTTTATGTTGGAACACAAGAGTGGAGCCCTACATTCGATACCAGCTGGTGGGACAATTTCTGGTCATTAAAAGGAAACTGGTGGTAGAAAAGTCAGCCTTTTTCATCTTATGTGAAATTGCTACTTTAATCCTCCTACCTTGCATGCTCCCCTGTAAAATCCAAGTTGTAACATCTGCTGTACAAGCAAGTTTAATGATACCAAAAGAGCTTAATAAGAAAGAAGTAAAAGTAATCATGATAATGAACGATCAAGAATGTCCAGATGCCAAGCAAATTTACAACCAATATCAAAAATGTACTTTCAAGAAGAAGTAATTGCTAATTGATGCAGGCGTAATCCTAATGAAGAATTAGAGAGGGAAATTGTAGAGAATTGATTGTTAAAGGAGTTGATATAAAGTTCATTGTTAAAGGAGTTACTATAAAGTTCCAATGTTAGTCATAGATTCTTTGTTGAATGTTTAATAGTTATGTCCAGTTCCAATGCTGGTTAAAGGATTTATAATTATGTAAATCCCCTCACTGTCAGATGTTCCCCCCACTGCTCCTGTCAACGTTCAGAAGCACATAATCACGAGAATGATTCTATGCTGGTGCTGTTATTGAACAGCTCTGGGTGTCAGGGGTACAAACCCAAATCTGTCTCCAACCATACATTCGGAATGAACATGTTTTTATATTCTATTGTTATATAACTTTCATGTTAATTATTAAACTTTTATTGTTCTATTGTATACATAGATTTCATCCAAGCATGGGCTCCTCGTGGTCTCTCTCAAACTTCTAACATAGTTTCTCATTATTCTTCTCATTATTATACAATAATTATATTTAATTAATAAACACTCATCAAATCTAACAATTATATCATTTATCATATACTCCTTATGCAGGTGCAATTTCACATGATCTGGCAAAACACAAAGCCTAACATTTTCAGAGTCTATTTTTAACATTTTTCCAGGGCCCCACTAAGTCTAGCTTCTTTCTAATTCCCCGAATTTTATGATTTTAAAAACTTTTACTATCACTCCCACTCTCATCTAAGATAGTGAACCACCCGACACCATAAAGAAGAGGATTGTGTCACCCAGTAACCAGATATGAAAATCCCATAAGATAAGGAAGAAAAGAATGACCTAACAAAAATCCCTAGAACAACAAGCCACCATGTAAATGGAGAATTGAAATAACACTTCCAACCAGAGAAAACATCAGACAACATCAGGACCATGGTCAGAGATTTTGCCTTCCTCACCCTAACCAGAACAGGCCAAGAGCAGCACAGGGACCATGGACCTGAAACCAACAGTGTCTACCCAGAGACTCTTGACAGGAGAGAAAACCCAGCTCTGCCAGGCCTTGCTCAGCATTGTAGTTCCCTGCTCAGAGCCTTGGGCTCCCTGCAATCCTGCCCTCAAGGATCTGCTCTCACCAGGCCCTGGGCAGCCTTGGGCACTCCCTGCCCTCCCTGGGGCCCAGCCATGCTCCAAGGCACTTGGAGTTTTGCTGCTGACTCCTTGAGCAGCTTCTCCATCCTTCTCTGTGTGCCTGAGGCTCCTGGAGCCAGCCCCAAATCCAGCGTGGGGCTGATTAAAATACAGAAAGGCCTCAGGAGCTCTTTGTCTCCCTTCCATTGTCTTTGGGTCTCAAGGGCTTGTGCAGTGATTGGAGTCAGTTTGGAGTTGTCTTCAGGAGGGAGACTCCAAAATGCACCTCCTGATTGGTTTTTAATCAAGGGTGCATTTTATTATTTTTCAGTTCATTGAAGAGGTGACGGAAGCGTTCCCCAAGTGATCTTGATGCTGAATGTCTCCTTAGGAGGTCTGGGCATGGAGAAGAATGAGCCCCTTCATGCTGAGCCTGTTTGGACAACCTGCTCCGCACCCCCATCCTCACCATCGCCCCCTTGGACTGAGATCCCAAAACATCCAAAAAATGTTCATGAAATGTATTATTTTATTTTTACTCTGTAACATATTATTTAGTGTTACCATTTTATTATTTATATATTTATTATATGTATTTATATTTATAACAAGAGTATTGAATTTTATTACCTAGTTTTTATATTTATATAGAAAAAATCACTACATTTTTAGTAGAAAAGAAAAATAATGCTCGATGTTTCTAAGTAAGACAATTCCCTTTGTGAAAAGTGCATATTATATGGCTCCACGCAGATATTTACCATATGTATTTTAATGTATTGATTACTAGTGCTGTATTAACATTTTAATACTAAATGTAGTCCTGTAATTAAAAGATACCTTTTGTAGTTAAAATAGGAACTATGTTAGTAGGATTTTTTAAGAAAGGAATGAGGCACTCACAGCAGATAGCAGCCCAAGGACACCTAAATCTGTCAGAGAAAAATAATTTATTTCCCTCTTATCAGAAGAAACTAACATCTTCCTGTCTCACAGGCGCTCTAAGGATTAGAAGAAAGAAGTTGCTTATGACCAGACAGAATCCTGTATTTGAATGGAATTTCTGCATCATGTAGGAAGTGTATGACTATGGAACGGGCTATTGCTTTTAAGGGTTAATCCTTTGATAATGGGTGTCCTTTTTTGGGCTGGATGTCCGTAACTCTTTCTCTTTATTCTCTCATATAATCCCAATTCAAATTGTCCAAATTATTATTACTCAAATTCCATTATTATTTTTATACCCATTACATTAGTATTAAAAGTTTAACATTTTAAAAACAAGTGATTGGTTTTTTTTCAAACCTTCATTGATTAATTAAGCTCTAGCAGTTATTTATTTATTCCTCTTTCTAGTAATTAGATACATTTGTATTCGTTTTGTGGTATTTTTAATATTCTTTTTACAACACAAGAGTGGGGGGTGACGTCACTTTGGAGTCCATGGAGACATTTCTGGGGCACCTTTGGGGCAGTTTCGGGTCTGGGGAGGGAATTCAGAGAGAACTTGAGGGTCTGGAGGACACTTGGGGGAGCCAGGTGGGCACTCGGAGGGGCACTCAGGGATTCTGAGGGACAATTCGGGGTCCAGGGCAGCACTTGGGGGTCCAGGGGGGCCCTTGGAGGTCAGGGAGGGGAATTTGGGGCCCTTCGGGGTCCGGGCGGGCCCTTGGGTGACTCGAACGGGGCTGTCTGGGGCGCGGGGGGTGATGGGAGTTGTAGACGCGGGTATCATACGGTCTAACGGGGCCGCAGAGCATCACGGGAGTTCTGGGCGCAGCTGCAATGGCTCTCGGTGGGGCGCGGGACATGACGGGAGATGAAGTCCCGGCTGGAATAGCACTGTACAGGCGCCGCGGAGCATGCTGGGAGCTGTAGTCCCGGAAGTGTTTTGGAACACGATGTTTGAGGGTCCGGGAAGGCACTTGGGGGACACGTTTGTGTCCGAGCCGCTACTTGAGGCCCTCGGGGGAACTTAAACGGTTCGGGAGGCCATGTGGAGAGCTCGGGGAGCTCCAACCGGGCTCTTTAGGGCGCGGGGCATGGCAGGAATTCTAGGCGCGGGACTGTGTTCTGAGGGGCTCTGGGGCCGCGGGGGATGAGAGGAGATGAATTCCCAGAAGTGGCTGTACCGGGCATCTGTGGGGTTGGGAGCACTCAGGGGGTCCGGGGACACTTTGGGGGGTCCAGAATGGGGGCTGAGGGAGCACTGAGGAGTCATGGAGGATGTGGGGAACTCTTATGGGACAGATGTGGGCGGATGCCGGGGTTCTGTGGAGCGCAGGGCATGACGAGCGTTTTAGTCGCGGCTGCAATGGGGCTGTATCCGGCCGCAGGGCATAATGAGGGATGTAAGCAAAAAAAATATGGTGCCAATCTAGGCACCGCCCTCAGACCTGGATCCCTGGCGCTGATTGGTTGCAACTGGTGATGTGCGGGAGTCTCGGCAAATGGGATGCGGTAGAGGCGGGAACAGCAAAATCGGCCTCCTCCAGTCCCTTCCACTACAGCCCAGTTCATTCCCAATACAGACCAGTAAACCCTCACTAAAGCCCATTTCATCCCAAGTAGAATCCAGTACAACCCCAGTCCCCCTCCAGTTCCTCCCAGTACAGCCCAGTCCGTCCCAATACACCTGAATTCATTCCCAGTCGTTCCCGGTTCCTCCCAGTATCATCCAAAGGTACCCCAGTGCCCCCAATCTTCTCTGGGGACAATTGTCTCCAGTTTTTCCCAGTCCTCCCCAGTGTCACTCCCAGTATGTCCCAGTGTCTCCCACAGCGTTCCCAGTGTTCCCCAGTATGTCCCAGTCCTCCCCAGTGTTTCCAAGGACAGTTTAATTTCTCTCGGTTGCCGTGGCAGCCAAACCCAGCAGTGGGGTCAGTGCAGTGCCCTTGGCCACAGCCCCTTGCAGTGGCCCCGTGCAGCCTTGGCTGATGATCCACCCTCACAGCTGGCCCAGGGCAGCTCTGCAGTGCCTTTGGTGGCACCTGGGGCTGGCACACCCCTGAGCAGTGAGTCTGTTTGGAGTGGGGAAACTCAGGAGTTCCAGATTGCTTAAAAAAATCCCCAAAAAGGGAAAACCCCTCTTAGTCTGAGTGCAGCCAGCTCTGCTAGCATAGCAGGGTCCAGGGGAGTGAGGACAGACAGGATGGGGTTGGGCAATGTGGAGCAAGGTTGTCCACGCTGGGTCAGAGCTGCAGGCACACCTTCTGTGAGCAGGCCAGAGCAGCTGAGGAGAGACCCTGGGTCAATATCAATCACAGAATGCTGTAAACACCTCTGATGTAAAGAGAAATAAAATAAAATACATCCTTTAAAATTGGAAATTGTATTTCTTACAGGGTCTTTGAAATCTTTCTCCATAACTGCACTAGGAAAACTTTAATGACCTTCTCAGGGCTTTTGTGTTGTTTACATCAGACTCAGTCCCTGTGACTTTCTTCAAAACACTTCTCAACAACTCAAAATTAAATTTAGACTCCAAATTTTCTAAAAGTGTTAATGGGTCCCACTGAGGAACACGACTGAGGAAGTGTCCCCAGGTTGCAGTTAGAGCAGAACACTGGAGGCAGTGATGACAGCTGGGGACAAACAAGGCCAAGGTGTCTCTGGTGCTGAGCAAAGCTGGATGTGTTTGAGGAATGCAAAGGGCAAGGGCCTGAGCCCCAGCCCCTGGCCAGGCAGATGCTGTCCCTCCCTCCTTGCTCAGGGCTCTTGCCGGGATGGGCACTGGCATGTGGGGATGTGCAATGGCAAGGGCAGGAGCATGGGGCGGCCCCTGCCAGGCTGCTGAGCAGGGACAAGGAGGCAATGAGGCCCCAGGCCTGCAAGGGTCACTTGTCTCCTGCTCCTGCCTCAGGCCCAGGCCCAGCAGCCATGGCCAAAGTGCTGCCCAAGTTGGCTCTGACAGGGCTGTCTTGCAGCTGCTGCCCATGCCTGTGCCCTGTGCAGCCCAGGCTGTCCCACGGTGTCCCTGCCCTGCGCCTCTGTCCCTGCAGGCTGTCGGCATCCCCCAGATGCCCCACCGGGCTGGGCCCTTCCTTTGCTGACAGCTCTGCCTCCTGCCTGCCTCTGCCTGCCCACACAAAGCCTGGGGCTGATTCCAAAAGGGTTCATTCGATGTTCACCCTGCCTGTGAACTTTCAGCACAGGAACAAGGCATGCAGGGGCTGCTTTCCCAGCAAGGATGGTTGGAAGAGAAAACGAAGACCCCTGGCCTATGGGTGCAGGTATACAGAAAACAAGGAGTGAATCTGGGAACTTGGGGTGGGTTTTATGGAAATGGGTAAATTGTAATTCACATTCAGGGACTGTATATAAGCAACATCCTGGGAGAATCTCATGTCCATGTAAGTTTAGAAGTTATCCCATGTTGCACTTAAGACCTGAATAAATGATGCCCTAATAAAGACCAACTTAGTTTTAATGAGCCTTATTCTGATATTTTGGACGTTTGGTGACAGCAGAGGCTGACAGACCCAAGGAGCCTGCTGTGACACTGTGGAACCCCATGGAACAAAGGGTCCATTGTGATAGAGCAGAACCCCATGGAATCAAAATCCATTTTACCACACTGGGGCCACATTGAACCAATGGTCCATTTTGATACTGAGGATCCAAGGAGACCATTGTGACCCTGAGAAACCTCTTGGAACCAAGGGGCCATTGTGACACAGCAAGGCCTCGTGGAACCATGGGTCCATTTTGACACTGCAGAGCCTCACGGAACCAAGGTGATTGTGTTCTACTGTGGAACCTCATGGAACGAAGGGTCCATGGTGACACTGCAGCACCAAGGAGACTGCTGCTAGCAGTGTGAGAGCTCAAGTCCATTGTGACACAGCAAGGCCTGATGGAACAAAGGGTCCCTTGTTAAACTGTGTGGGCTCATGGAACCAAAGGTCCATTGTGACATAGCAAGGCCTCATGGAACCATGGAGGCCATTTTTACACTTGGAGGCCTTTTGGAACCAAAGGGCCATTGTGGCACTTGAGAGCCTTGTGGAGCCAAGGGGACCATAGTGACACTGTGGGGCTCCATGAAACCAATGGTCTGTTGTGACACTGCAAGGCCTTATGGGATCATGGAGACCATTGTGACACTACAAGGTCTCTTGCAAGCAAGGAACCATTGTGACACTATGGAGTCTTGGCAGGCCAAGGGGCTGTTGTCACGCCATGTGGCACCATGGAACCAAGGAGGCCATTGTGACACTCCACGGCCCCACGGAACTAAGGATTCATGGAACAGTGCAGGACCCCATGGAACCAATGTCCATTGGGACATTGTGGGGCCTCATGGAATCCTGGAGGCCATGATGACACTTGGAGGCCTCATTGAAACAAGGGGCTCTGCAGGGCCTCATGGAACCAAGGAGACCCCTCTGACATTGTGTGTCCCCATGGAACCAAGTGTCCATTGTGACACTGCAGCACCAAGGAGACCCCTGTGACACTGCAAAGCCTCATGGAAGCCAGGGACCATTGTGACACTGGAGCCTCATGGAAACAAGAGGCCAGTGTGACACATCTGTGCCTCATGGAAGCAAGGATCCAATATGAAACCACCACTGTGACACTGCAGGGCCCCATGGAAACAAGGGAACAGGGAACAGGTCTGGTTGGCTTGGTCTGACTGGTCCAACTGCCCTTGGCATGTTGAGACTCTACTCATGTACACCTGAAGCCCTGGGGCTCTGGGCTTTTCTTCAAATGGAAAAGAACTGCCCTTTTCCTTCAAGCTTCCATGACCAAAACATGATTCCTCCTCCAAGAGTCCAGTGTGACACAGGAATGCCTCATGGAACCATGGAGACCATGATGACGCATGGGGCCTCATGGAACCAAAGGAGCATTGTGAAACAGCAAAGCCTCATTGAACCAAGGGCACAATAGTGACACTGTGGGGCTCCATTGGACCAAGGGAGATTCTTAAAGTGCAGAATCAAGGAGACCATTGTGACACGCTGGGGCATCATGGAACCACTGGTCCATTGTGACACAGCATGGCTGCAGGAAACCATGGGGGCCATTTCTACACTTGAGGCCTTCTGAAACCAAAAGGCCATTTGGGCACTTTGTGTTTCCATGGAACCAAGGAGTCCATTGTAACAATAGGAGGCCCCGTTGGGCAATTGTGGCTCTGTGTGGCACCATGGAACCAAGGGCCCATTGTGACACTACAGGAACTAAGGATGGGACATCCCCATGGAACTAAGGATTCATGGAGCAATGTGAGACTCATGGAACCAGAGGTCCATTGTGTCTTTGCGAGGCCTCATGGAACTAAGGGGAGGGGGAATTGTGACACTGTGGGGCCCAATAGAAGCAAGGGGCCAGTGTGACACAGCTGGGCCTCATGCAGCCATGGTGTCACTGGGATTCTGAGGACCCCAAAAGAACCAAGGGGCCGTTTTGACATTCTGCAGCTGTGGAGACCCTGAGAGGCATTCCCTAGGTTAGGGAGACACAAGAAGCTTCCCTCAAAAGCTGTGCGACCCCATTGGCTCCTTCCCCTTGTTCTGTGTCCCTCAGTTACTCCCTCCCTATTCCCCCATTGGCCCCATCTTTGTACTGCCCCCATGGCACTGATCAACCCCTTCCTCTGGAGATACAGAAACCTGGACTCCTCTCAGGAATCCTGTCTTGTGACCCTGAACATCTCACCGCACGGCTGAATTAAACATCTGTGGGTACCATGCAAATGCCCTTTTTGCTTCCCTACCCTGGGCTTTATTAGCAGCTATTCCAGCTGCAACAATGGCCCATTTTGGCAGTATGGATCCAATGACATCATGGTGACACTCTGGGACCTCATGGATCCAAGGGACCATTGTGATACTGAAGAACTTCATGGAACCCAGGGTCCATTGTGACACAGCAGGGCCTCATTGGAACAAAGGAACCATTGCTGACAGTACAGAAACTCATGGAACCAAGGGGCTGTGTTGATACAGCAGGGCCACATGGAACCCAGGAGACCAGTGACATTTAGGGACCTCATGGAACCAGGATCCATTGTGACACTGTAGAAACAAGGAGACCATTGTTGATGCTGTGGAACTCATGGAACCAAGCAGCCATTGCGACAATCCAGGGCCACGCTGAACCAGGCAGACCATTGTGACACCACAGAACCTCATGGCACTGAGGGTTTTTTGTGACACAGGAGGGCCCATGGAGCCAATTGTCCATTGTGACAATCTGGATCTGAGGAGACCATGGTGACACCATGGAAGCTCATGGAACCATGAGTCCATTGTGACAAAGAAAGGCCTCGTGGAACCATGAGGAGACCATTGAGACATCATGGAACTTTGTGGAACCAAGGAGACCATTGTGATATCATGGAACCTCATGGAACCAAGGGTCAATTGTTACAGTCCAGAACCAAGGAGACCATGGTGACAGTACAGAACCTCACGGGAACAAGATTCAAATGTTATGCTGTGGGGCTTCATGGAACCAAGGAACCACTGTGACACAGCAGGGCCACATGGAAGCAATGGTCCATGGAGATACTGCAGATCCAAGGAGACCGTGGTGATGCTATGGAACCTCGTGGAACCAAGGGGCCATTTTGACACTGTGGGACCCCATGGAACTAAATATTCATGGTGACACAGCGGGGCTGCTTGTCACCAATTGTCCATTGTGACACTACAGATGCAAGAGACCAGGGTGACACTGTGGGAGTTGATGGAACCAAGGGGCTGTTGTGACACACCAAGGCCTCGTGGAACCAAGGAGAGCATTGTGGCAGTGCAGAACCAAGGAGGCCATTTTGGCAGTACAGAACCCAATGGAACCAAGGGTCCATTGTTCTACAGCAGGGCCTCATGGAGCCAAGGGGCCAGTCTGAAACTGTGGGGCATAATGGACTCAAGGACACCACTGATACTGAAATCCACTGGATAGAAACTTTTGAACAGAGTTTGCAGTATTTGAAAGCAGGTATTCTTTATTACCGCATGGTGGTGACTTGGGCCATCCTTCCTCTATTGGAGTGCCTTAAGCATTGAATGAACAGAGTTTTTATCACACACATTCATTGTGTATTGTTGAGCTATCCCCACTTCCTTTGAGTTTATTTGACATAGTTGCACCCCGTACCAGAAATCCTTTCATGGTTCTTTGGATTTTGTCTTCAACATCCAGTGTCCTTTTTAGGTGGCTGTTCCATGACCCCTCCTATTGAGAAAGGGCAATATTATTGTTCTTCATAACTTCTGTTTTGTCAGCCTTGCAGAGGTGGGCTGGCATCCGGCTTGCATTTTGTGTGACTTCTGTTTGCCATAGGTACATCCTCAATCAGTTTCTCCAAGGCTGAGCTGTTCTGTTCTACTGTCCTTGACAAGACTAAATCATGTTCTGATCTCCTGTCCTTGTCTCAGTGCTCGCCCCGCATGAGGCTTCTGCGACGCCCCCCAACCTGTGGGCATGGTGTGGGCAAGTGTTCCTGGGGAACAGGGATGGGACAGCTGGGCTGGACTGACCCAAGGGATGTTCCATTCTGTGTCACACCATGATCAGCAATCATCTGAGAGAAGCGGGGGGAGAAGGAGGGTAGGAGATTAATTTCTTTTTAAGACATTATTCTTTCAAAACAGCACCTACACATACAGAATTCTCTCCTGCCACAAGGTGGTCAAACATTTTCTTCTGGTAGGAGATTTCCTGAGGATTTGCTTTTCTTCTGTGGCTTTTTCTTTTTGTGGTTGATTTGTTTGAGGAGTTTTTTCTGTTGTTGTGGGTGGATCTTGCTTTGGTTTTTTTGATTTGGTTTGGGATTTTTTTGGTTGGATTTGGGTTTTTGCCTATTGAACTGCCTTTCTTCTGATGCATTAGTTTTTTCTGCCCTTTCTTGTGCCTTGCTTGGCGCCTGATGGCAAGATAAATTTACACAACTCAGTCATCTTGCCCAGATACATTTTGCAGTCACCATTAACTAGATGAGTTCAGTCACAGACTCCCTGCAATCTGGCAGCATCCATAAAGGAATTGAAAGTACATCTCATGCCATTTTAGAGACGATAGAAATGTTCCACAGTGGTGGCCAAGGGCTGGTCACTGAGGGGTGTCACCAGGGCGTGGCTGCCAAGAGGACTCTGTACCATGGATGACATTTGAGCCTCATTGTTCAGCCAAATTCCCACCCAGCCCATGTTCCACTCCTTCAGCCCAGCTCTCTCCAGTCTGGCTCTGAGGAGGCCACAGCAGACCCTGTCCCAGGCCTGGCTGAAGTCTGGGCACACAACATCCCCTTCTTTTCCCTCCCACGTGGGTTCTGCAGTCCCTGCCCTGTCCTGCCAGTGCCTGGAATGGCTGAAGGAGGATTTGCCACATCCCCTTCCCTGCTGAGCCTGAGCAGGCTGTGACTCTCCCACTGCCCCTCCCTGCCCTGTGTGCAGACTGGTTCCATGTCTGCCCTTCCCAAGTGCCCAGGACCCTCTGGGATGGCTCTGGCCTTTCCAAGGAGTTTGAGACAGGTCCCACAGTGACACTGCCCAGCCTTCTCAACAGCCCTGACACCAAAGGCCTTTTCGACATCCCTCAGTTCCAGGTCAGTGCCCAGAACACAGCACAGCCCTGTCCAGGTCCTCGGGCTGGTTCAGAAGGGAGGCAGCTCTGATTTCTCCCCACAGACCCTCACTCTATCCAATGTCTCTCTGTGCAGTCCATGGCTGCCCTCAGCATTTTTTCCTGGAGCCTCCCTGCCTGGGATATTTCTCTCTATGCTGTCATAACCACAACCCAGCAAAGAATTCAGGTGTTTTCCCAGAGGATGTTACTCTCAGAGTGAAGTGGCCTCAAGGCCCTGTTTGTGCCACTGGAATTGTGCCATCCCCGGGTGCTGCTGATGGTGTTTGTGCTCACTGGGGTTCATCTCCCCACACACACACATGATGCACCGCTGAGATCTCCTCAACACAGAGCAAACATGGCCTGCTGGCCTGGTCACTTGGTGTCCCTCCATGCAGGGACAAACAACCTCCTGCAGGTGGGGAGAGGCCAGTGCTGGCAATGGTGGTTGCAGGGGCTGGTGTGGGACAATTGCCCTGGGGCACCTTCCCAGGCTGTCCCAGAACAGAGACACAGCCCAGGCCCTGCTCTGCTGCTGCCTCAGGTCCATGCCAGGAGCTCTCTCTGTGCCAGGACACTGCTGTGAGCCCCCCCTGCACACTCCCCCCTGCCCCAGGCCCTGGGCTTTGCTGTGCCAGGGCATTCCTGGAGCACATTGCTGACAGCAGCTCTGGAGGGGAGCGAAGCCTCCCTGCCCTGCCCTCAGGAGATGCCCTTTGCTGCTGGAGCTGCTGTGCTGGAGCCCAGCTGTGTCCCAGCAGTGCCCATGGCCTGGCCCTGCCTGTGGCCACAGCAGGGACACGCAGCAGGACAGTGACCAAGATGCCAGAGCACTCCGGCCTTACAGCCACAGCAGGGCTGGCAAGGACAGGCTGGAGTTGGGCAGAGCAGATGGGGGAAGAGGTGGGGGCATTGTCCCTGGCTGTGCTGCTGTGCTGGGAGTCTCTTCCTGCCACCTTTGCTCACAGGCACTGCCCCTGCAGAGACAGAGAAGGGCTCAGGAAGAATCCTGGATAAACAGGTTGGGGTAGGCACTTGTTTTTATTTAAATGCCAAGGGAACAAGCCTCTTGCAAGTCTCCATGTTTTAAAAAGAAAATAGATATTATTGTAGGAATGCAAAAAGTAATACTACATTTTGTGAGAAATATTCTTTGTACATTATTTGTAATATGTACAAAATTTGTATTTTGTGAGAAATATTGCAACACTAGAAAAGGTATATTAGCAAATAAAAAGACAGCAGAAAAAAGACTGATATGGTAAAGAGTTATATTCTAAAGGCTCTGTAGCAGAAAAGAGAACTTATTGCTTCTGAAGTTGCAGTCACCAGTTTTCCCAAGGCATCCTTGAGCTCCTGGTTCCTCAGGCTGTAGATGAGGGGGTTCAGGGCTGGAGGCACCACTGAGTACAGAACTGACAAGGCCAGATCCAGGGATGGGGAGGAGATGGAAGGGGGCTTCAGGTAGGCAAAAAATGAGGTGCTGACAAACAGGGAGACCACAGCCAGGTGAGGGAGGCAGGTGGAAAAGGCTTTGTGCCTTCCCTGCTCAGAGGGGATCCTCAGCACAGCCCTGAAGATCTGCACATAGGAGAAAACAATGAACACAAAACAACCAAAACCTAAAGATGCACCAACCACAGTGAGCCAAAGTTCCCTGATTTTGGAGTGTGAGCAGGAGAGCTTCAGGAGCTGTGGGATTTCACAGAAGAACTGGCCCAGGGCATTGCCGTGGCACAGGGGCAGGGAAAATGTATTGGCTGTTTGCAGTAGAGCATTGAGAAAGGCAATGGCCCAGGCAGCTGCTGCCATGTGGGCACAAGCTCTGCTGCCCAGGAGGGTCCCGTAGTGCAGGGGTTTGCAGATGGACACGTAGCGGTCATAGCACATGACAGTCAGGAGGGAAAACTCTGCTGACATAAAAAAAAGAAAGAAGAAAACCTGTGCAGCACATCCAGCATAGGAGATGTCCCTGGTGTCCCAGAGGGAATTGTGCATGGCTTTGGGGACAGTGGCGCAGATCATGCCCAGGTCGCTGAGGGCCAGGTTGAGCAGGAAGAAGAACATGGGCGTGAGCAGGTGGTGGCCACAGGCTACGGTGCTGATGATGAGGCCGTTGCCCAGGAGGGCAGCCAGGGAGATGCCCAGCAAGAGGCAGAAGTGCAGGAGCTGCAGCTGCCGCGTGTCTGCCAATGCCAGCAGGAGGAAGTGCCTGGTGGAGCTGCTGTTGGACATTTGCTGTGGCTACACATTTCAACGTACAGAAGGAGGAAAGACAGGGCAATGGAGGGGAAATTTCTCACAGAAAAATCACAACTCTTTGTTGTAGCCTCTTTCTTTCCACTAAGCACCTCCCCCTTGTGTATGTCTAGGACATCTTCCTTCACCATTGTTGCTGGAGCCCTGATTGCTGCTGGCCAATGCTGTGTGAGGAGCTGGACCTTGGCCTGCAGGATACCTGGGAGTCAGCCCTGACCCCCAGTCAATGCAGGGGAACAGTGAGAGCAGGGCCCAGTCCTGGTGTTCAGGCTTGGATAAAGAATTTTCCTGTAAGGCTGCAGAACTGCCTGGGTGAAGTGATGGGGATAACAGAAGGCAAAACGAGGGATTCTGCTTGCACCTGGGGAGAACAGAGAGTCTGGTGAGACAGGAGGATTGTCTGAGGCTTAGTGCAGACTGAGGAGAGCTGCTCTGTCCCTCTCTCCTGTTCCAGCTGCCCTGCATTGCACCTTTCTAAAATCCACTCGTGTTACCCTGGACAGCCAGGAGACACAGCTGAGAGCAGAGGGATCCCTGACACACAAAGTGGCTCCTGCCTTTCCCAGAGTCAGGACAGTGGGCTCAATGCCAGCCTCCCAGGCTGCCCTGCCCAGAGCTGCCCGGGCACAGGGAGCTGGGACACCCCATTGCTGTGCTCAGCCTGCACAGGAGGAGCCCAAGGGGTGGGCCTGGCCCTGCAGCTGGAACTGCCATTGCAGAGAGACCCTCAGCAATGGCAGCAGCACCTGGGCAAGGCAAGGAGAGAGAGAGAGCCGGGCCTGAGGAAAAGCCTTTCCCTGGCCAGCCCTGACCAGCCCCTGCCGGGCAGCAGCAGGGCAGGACAGTGGCCCTAAGGCCCTGGTCAGCAGGGAATGGGCACATGGCCGAAGAAATGCCCTTCATCTCTGGGGCTGCTCTGCCAGCCCTGGAGGGACTGAGCCCCTGAGCCCCCCGGGCTGAGGGCTGTGCTGGCTGCGAGGGGACACAAGAGCTGTGCTGCTCAGGGCAGTGTGTGCCCTGCAGGGCAGGCCCAGCAGGTGCCACATCTGCCCTGCAGCAGGGCTTCCCTCAGCACTGCCTCCCTCCCTGCCTGCCCACGGCTCTGCTGCTGGAGCTGTCCCAGCCCCAGCTGCTCCTGTGGCCCCAGGCTCCTTCCCTGCCAGAGCTGCCAGAGCCCAGCCTAGCCCCTGGGCCAGCCCTGCCCTGCAGCTGCTGGGCCCTGCAGGCATTAAAGACCAGCTCCCCCAGCCTGGGCACCATGGAAAGGTGATGCTGCATGGATCTGGAGGCTTGGCAGGTGCAGGCACTTGCTGAGGTGCCCAGGAATCCTCAGTGTGATGGTTTAAGTGCCTCAGCCCCTGATCTACCCTGCACAGTTAATTTTCTATTGCCACCAAGTTGAGCCAGGGAAAAGTGGGACCACAGATTCAGGAAAGCAGAGACCCAAGCAGGAAACTCCTGTCCTGAATGAGCTCATGAAAAGTCACCCTGGGCATGAGCTGGATCTCTGAGCAGCCCTGGCTGCAGCCCCAGCTTCACCCCCTGCAGCTGTCCTTGGCAGCAGGAGCCGTCCTGCCCTGTCACTCTGACGGTGCCCAGGGCAGCCCTACTCTGCAGCACATCCTCCCCCAAAGCAGAAACAGCAACAGAGTCATCCTTACAGTCACATCAGACCCGTCCTGGGTCAGCTTCAGGAGATCCCTCCAGGAGCACTGGAGACATTGCTCTGCACCCACACACTCACCATGCCCAGGGCTGTGAAGATCTTTCCCCAAGTGAAGTCTCAGCTCAATGTCTTCCCAATCCTGATTGCCTTCAGCCTGTCTCTGCCTGGCTCCTGTCCCCTCAGTGCCTGCAGACAGAGCCCTCAGCCCGGCTGGGCTGGGAGAGGAGCTGGTCTTGGGAAGAGCTGTTCCTTTAAAGCTCAGCAGCACAGAAACAGCACAAGGAATTTAATGAGCCTCTAGGGGATTTGGTGTTGTTTACATCAGACTCAGTCCCTGAGAGAGTGCTCAAAAAACTTCTCAAGAACTCAAATTTAAAACGAAACTCTGAAGTTTCTTGAAGTTTTAATGAGTCCCACCGATGGACACAACTGAGAAAGTGTCTCCAGGTTCCAGTTAGAGCAGAACACTGGAGGCAGTGATGACAGCTGGGGACAAACAAGGCCAAGGTGTCTCTGGTGCTGAGCAAAGCTGGATGTGTTTGAGGAATGCCAAGGGCCAAGGCCTGAGCCCCAGCCCCTGGCCAGGCAGATGCTGTCCCTCCCTCCTTGCTCAGGGCTCTTGCCGGGATGGGCACTGGCATGTGGGGATGTGCAATGGCAAGGGCAGGAGCATGGGGCGGCCCCTGCCAGGCTGCTGAGCAGGGACAAGGAGGCAATGAGGCCCCAGGCCTGCAAGGGTCACTTGTCTCCTGCTCCTGCCTCAGGCCCAGGCCCAGAAGCCATGGCCAAAGTGCTGCCCAAGTTGGCTCTGGCAGGGCTGTCTTGCAGCTGCTGCCCATACCTGTGCCCTGTGCTGCCCAGGCTGTCCCACGGTGTCCCTGCCCTGCGCCCCTGTCCCTGCAGGCTGTCGGCATCCCCCGGCTGCCCCACCTGGCTGAGCCCTTCCTTTGCTGACAGCTCTGCCTCCTGCCTGCCTCTGCCTGCCCACACAAAGCCTGGGGCTGGCCCAGGCTCCTTCTGGGCGATGTGCTGCTCCACAGCCATGCCCTGGGAGAGAAACTCCATTGTCTTTGTTCTGAATCTGGGCCTCCCCAGGTGCCCTTGGCATTAATTTGGGCTTTTTCTGGCTTTTCTCTACTATGTCAAAAGGCTTCACTCTCTCTGACACCACCCTTCAGTCCCTCCCAGGATTCTCCTCTGCTGTCCTCAGTCCCCACCTGTTGGGAATTTCGCTGACTAGAGACTGGAAAAGCACAAGGCCGTGGCTAATTCCGAGTCCTGCACCTGCAAGACAGCGTGTCCTTGGGCCTAGCTGGGTATGATAACGAGTGGACAGAGAGACGTGGGAAATAGAGAACGTAGGCCCAGAGGAATGAGGGAGAATTGATGTTTAGTTTAACCAATAGATTGCTTCGCTCACAGAATATTCATGAGCTCATTACTTGCTGTATAAGTGTCTGATGCTCTCTTCAATAAACGGAACTGTTGCCTTCTGGATCAAGGCAGGCGACCTGGTTCTGAGTTACAGCTCGACAGCCCTCTCTCTAGGGCCGTTCGGGCCAATGACATACGCAGACACCAATGTGGTGGACGGTCAAAAGGCGTTTATTACTTCTTCTCATGGGGTCTTATAGTCTTAGGGATCTCTACGTCAAAAAGGGGTTTGTCCTTCTTACCTATGGTTAGTAGGGGATGGAAAAGTACTGGGTAAGGGATGGAAAGTTACTGGCTTCAGTGGGGCAACATTCCTATTGTTAGTGGGACCACATTCCTATGTTAATTTCTTATCTATGAGTACCTTAGGGTCTTATCTATGGGGAACCGAGGGTCCTGGCTTTCCGTGACATCGCGAAATCTTCCGCAGCGCCTCTTCCCTAGCTACCACATCTCCCCCTCCCTTTTCACAAATGAATGAGGTAGTCGTGTACATAGATACTGAATTGAGGTATAAGGTTGCAACTTGACAAGGGAAAGGGATTTTGGGAAACCTGAGTAAGCTTTTGCCAGACAAGTTTTGAAAATCTTGTGACTGGCAGTGTTTTTCGGTTGAATTCCCTGGTTGAATTCACAGCAGTTGTTGTCGCCCTATGAACAGGATGTTGGTCCGTTCCAGGCGGCTCTGAATGAATGAGTCCAGCTTGTTCAGCAGGCATGGTCCGAAGGTGACTGTTAGAAACAGCATCGCCAATGGACCTATCAGGACAGAAATCAGAGTGGTTAGCCAAGGTGATTGATTGAACCAGGACTCGTACCAGCTCTGTTGGGCCTCCCTGTCTTTCTGCCTCTCAGCCAGTCGGTTCCGGAGTTCTGCCATGGAGTCTCTCACGACTCCCGTGTGGTCTGCATAGAAACAGCACTCTTCTTTCAAGGCGGCACACAGGCCCCCTTGCTGCATGAACAGGAGGTCCAGGCCTCGCCTGTTCTGCAAGACCACTTCTGAGAGTGAGGAGACTGACTTCTCTAGATAGGAGATGGATTTCTCAGTCCTCTGCAGGTCCTCGTCAATCGTTGCCTGCAGTTGGGACAGTCCTTGGTGCTGTGTCGCTAGGGCTGAGACACCCATGGCCGTTCCTGCTGCTCCCAGGCCGAGCAGCATTGCAATAGTTATACCTGTCATTATTTCTCTTTTGTGGATCCGGCTGGGTCCCTCAAGAAGATGGTACATCTCTTTGTCTGAGTGGTACAAGACCCTAGGAACAATCAGAACTTGGACACAGAAGTCGTTAGAGTCATTGAATTTGGGAAGGAACACACAAGGACTCACTCCGGATCGCTGGCAAACCCACATCCCCGATGCGGATGGGACTGTCCACTTATTGTTTTTCCTGTTCAGCCTGCCAATTTTGGTGCAGATGTTACCTCCCCGCTTAGCTAGGGTTGAATTGCCAAAGCATCTGCCTCGGCCTGTGACTTGACTCAGGGTGATTCCTTTGCGAGGGGTATCCCATCTGCACTGGTGAGGGGCGTCGGCTGAGGAATAACTGAAGGGAGTGTCTAAAGCGACTCCTTCGTAAAAGGGGGGTTTGACATCGTAACAAAGCCAGCAGGATTCAGTTAGGTTAGGGTTGGATTCGTTCAGGGATACAAAGGTAGCCTCTAACATCCGAAGGATTGGGTCTGAGTCTGACTCGGTTAAGCGACTCATCTGAAAGGTTTCCGCATGACCGGTCGGGACATTGCTGACCCCTGTGGGTAAGGTCTTGGGGTAGGTTATGTTTGTCCCTTTTGGCACGCTTTTAATCACTTTGTTGGGTCCGACTGCTCGGGGTGCTGACGGCTGGAGCCTGATAATTTGCACGTTCACCCTCTCTTTTGACCCTTGAAGGACCACTGTCCACGTTCTGCCTGTGGCCCAGCTAGGGTGGTCTGGCTGCAAGACCGTCACGTTGTAATCAGTGCATGCCCGAAAGTTAGGGATTTTAATTTGGTTTCGATGGGGGTTTTCGCGAAAGAAGAAGGGTATTTTGCAGCCGATGGGTGCCCAGGTGAACTGTAAGAATTTGTCTGGCTCTTGTGGATCCCACCCAGGCCCCGACGGTCTGGCATCTGTGACTATGGTTTCGCAGCCCCAGTGCCCACAATATCCCCACCCTGGGTGATTGCAGTAGCTTTTCCCAGGGTTTGAAGCTGGGCACCAGTAGGATAGGTACGAGTGTTTGGCGTGCAGGGAATAGGGGTTTGCCCTTGGCTGTCCTGGAAACAGGTCGGTGATGCGGAGCACGAAGGATGGAGTGTTCAGTGTGGTGATTTCTCTGAGTGCTTTGCCACTACCAAGGTGTCGCATGACCCACCTGAATGGCCGATGGGGGTAGTGGTCTGGGCTGGCTTGCCCTCTAGCGACAAGCCCCAACAGCAAAATCACACAGAAACACCCTTGGTGCTTGGGTCTCACCCGTGCGGGTCTCTCGGGTGCTGCCTGACGGCTTGGTGGTTGGTCACTTTCGTCTGGAACCGGGATGTACGCGTCACGAGGGCGTCCCACGAGCAGGTCCTGTAAACAAAGACTCACAATTCTCGTCAGTCTCATTCTGCTCGCTATGAAGGTCCGGTTTAATCGACTTAAGTGGACACCACCTGATTTTGCCGTCCTTTTTGACAGCTGCGTACCCTCTCCCCGTGAGCATCAGCCTCCAACCCCGTTCCCACTTGCCTAGCTTGTTTCTGATTACCACCTGTGGGCCCTCTTCTAGCGCTTGAGTGGCCCAGTGTTTTTGGACGGGACTGTTTGTTTCGTCTCCCCTAGGGAATTGATTCAGTGCCAGCAAAGCAGTTGCCAGCATACGTGCCTGATCTCCTGGGGGAATGGCATTGGCAAAGCCCTCTGCTTTTGCCAATATTTCTATCTTGGTTTTCAGGGTCTGGTTTGCTCTCTCAACTATGGCCTGCCCGGTACTGTTGTGTGGGATGCCTTGCACTAACGTGATGCCCCATTTCGCAGCGAATTCCTGTACTTGTTTAGAGATGAAATTGGAGCCATTGTCCGTTTTGATCTGCTTGGGGATACCAAGCCAAGCCATGGCTGTCAGCCAGTGCTGAATTGTGTTTTTGGAGTTGGTTTTGGGGTGCTGTGTGGCTATGATCGTCCCGCTATAAGTGTCTACTGTCACTGCAAGCCATGCTCGGGGCTTCATCAGTTCGCACCAGGTGAAGTCCGACTGCCAGATTTCTGAGGGCTTGAGACCTCTCGGGTTGACTCCGTAGGTCCAAAGGGGTGACTTCTGGCAGTAAGGGCAAGTGGCTACCACATGTTTCGCGTCCGCCGTCGGGATTCCGCATCTCTTCGCCAGTGCTTTGGATCCGATGTGGAGCGACTCGTGCAGTTGACGAGCTCTTTGCAGGGTCCAAACGCCTTTCGCTGCGGAGTCCGCTTTATCGTTGCCGGTCTGGAAGTAGCCTTTGACTGGGTCATGGCTGTTGATGTGGATGACTGACACGGTGCCCTGTCGCGAGGAAAGTGCTTCTTCCAGCATTAGGGCTGCTGCTGATGTCGACAGTCCTAGTCCTGCCATGGACAGGCAGAGCCTTGCCACGAATATAGAGTCCGTTACGATGTTGAGGTGTTCGTCTTGGAAGAGTCCGCACGCCAAAACCACTGCTGCTGCCTCCAGCTGTTGCACCGACAGTGTGGGGTCACTCGCTTTGACGCAGTGCCATTGCTCTCCTGCCTGCCACACTGCTGCTGCGGTTGAAGTCGTGGAGGTAGCATCTGTGAAGACCGTTGGTCCTGGCTGCGGTCTGTCCTTCACCTTCGGTGGCACGTCCATGTCGACTACGGTCAGCAGCTTTGTCCAGGGTGGCTTGGAGGAGTAGGAGATTTCTCCTCCGAAACCGGAGAGAGCAAGGGCCAGGTACTCTGATATTGTGGCTGACTCCGAGGTCGGCTGCTTGCGAAACGGAAGGTGGATGCTTGTCGGCTCTGTCCCTAGGTGTTTCAAGGCGAGTCTCCTGCCTTTCATGATGAGACTGGCGATGCATTCGATTCCTGGGGAAAATGCACGAGCGGGTCTTCTGAGGACCACCCATTGGATCGGTCAGGCCTTTTCAGCAAGTCTTTGAGCCAGTGCTCCCACTCCCCCCTTCGGTGTAAAGTGGACGTACAAGTCCAGTGGCATGGCTGGGTTCCACCTGGCAAGCGTGCCAGTGGACATCTGGTTTTCGATGAAGTCGAGGGAGCTCATTGCTTGCGGCATCAGCTCCTTGGGATCCCAGGGGTTCTTCCCTTTCAGGAGTTCGTACAGAGGGTCCATGACCTCGGGAGGAATCAGGACGATGTTGCAAAGCCACTGCAGCGATCCCACCAGGCGTTGCACGTCGTGGAGCATCTTGACTTCTCGGTTGATCTTCATCTTGGGGGGTGTCACGTAGGAGCTTGTGATTCCTACTCCCAGGAAGGTCACGCAGGGTCCTCTCTTGATCTTTGCGCTCGCGATCTCGAAGCCGTTGGCCTGAAGGGTCTCTGTGATTGTGGTGACCAGGTCATCTACTTGGCTTGTTGATGGTGCTGCGACCAGGATGTCATCCATGTACTGGATGATGGTTGCGGTGGGATTGGAGTGTCTGACTGGCGTCAGTGCTTTGTCCACGGTGATCTGGCATATGGTCGGGCTGTCGACCAGGCCTTGTGGAAGCACTCTCCATTGGAAGCGAAGGTTGGGCCGCTCGCCGTTCCGAAACGCCACGGAAAAGGCGAATCGTTCTCTGTCCTCAGGGTGCAGGGGTATTGAAAAGAAACAGTCCTTGATGTCCAGTACTGCGCACGGCTGCCCTTCGGGGATGGCTGAATTCGCGGGTAGCAGTGTCTGGACTGGACCCAGGGGTCGGATCGTCTTGTTCACCTCTCTCAGGTCGTGGACGAGACGATAGCCTTGTCCGGACCTCTTGGGGATCACGAATACAGGGGTGTTCCATGGGCTGGTGGAGGGTTCTCTGTGACCCTTTTGCAGTTCGCGGTCGACCAGTTCCAGCAAGGCTGCCATTCGAGGCTCTGTCAGGGGCCACTGCTCAACCCACACAGGGTCTGATGATTTCCAAGTCAATTTGATTGGCAGCGGGGGGTGCACGGCAGTGGCTCTCAGGATAAATTTGTAATCCGAAATCCTAGCAAGGAAAGAACATCCCTTCCCAAAAGGGGTGGAGAATTTTTCAAAATGTAGGGGTAAATTGCTACTGTCTGTTCTGGTCCCTTTTTCGTGTGAAGTGTTATAGCCACCAGCTGGGTGCTTTTCCATGCCCGGGACTGCCCCCCCACTCCATTCACTGGAGGGACTTCTTTGATTTGCCAATGTCCGGGCCAGTGTGCTTGGGGAAAAATCGTGCAGTCTGATCCCGTGTCCGCCCAGAACTGGAACCCTGTAACGTGTGGATCTTGACTACCATAAAGGCGGCATGTCCCCCACACCATCAGGGATTCCTTCCCTATTTTCATGACCAAGGCCACCCAGGGATCCCGCTCTGGGACGTCCCCTGCTGTTCCTGTGACTCCGGCGCGGCTTGTGGCGGTGGGCGGTGCGAGGGTATTGAGGGCGGTGCTGCGCAACTCTGCCATTGTATTGCTGGAGGGGATGCAAAGTTGACTGCTCCCTGTGGGGCCATAGGGTATGAGGGTCCCCTGCCCCACTGGGGGTTGCTGTAGCTGGGCCGCTGCATATTCCAGGTGGGAGGGGTCTGGATACGGCCTGGCTGCCCCCTCCCTCTCCCGTTTCCCTGAAACCTGGATCTGCATTCCTTAGCTAAATGCCCCTTCCTTCTGCACACCCAGCACGGCCCCCTACCTCCCCCTTGGCGTGGTGGAGCATCTGCTGATAGGCGCCTTGGCTGGGGGCAGTTTACTGCCAAGTGGCCTGCCTGGCCGCACTTAAGGCACGCCATCACACTGGTTATTGCGGTGTGAACTGCTGCTTGAATGGGAACTAGATGTTCCTCCTTTGCAACGTGTCTGATCATGGCAGCTACATTGGACCCCTGCGGCAGTGACCTTAAAATGTCTTTGGTGGCTGAGTTACATTGCTGGCGTAGGCAGTCTGCCAGCACGGGACCCTTCGCCTCTGGGGGTAACGCAGAGGAATCTAATGCAGCCTGAAGTTTGTCCACAAACTGAGTGAAGCTTTCACTCTCACCCTGTTTTATGAGAGACCACGGGGATGGTTTAGCTACCACTTTCAAAGTGTCACGGATGGCTTCTCGGGCAGCACGGGTGGTTGTCATGACCTCATGGGCCTGCAAGCCCTCAGGCTGCGCCTGGGGGGTGATCATAGTGGGGTCTGTGCCCATGAGCCTCTGTATGCTGTAGCCGTGCAGTGGGTGGTCTGCCCCCGTTACCAAGGCTAGCTGTTTGAGGCAATTATCCTCCCATTCTTGTTTAAAAACGATCATTCCCGCACCATCAAATATCATTCTACACGTCTGCCTAATATCAAAGGGAAGCATATCGTCCCCACCAAAAAGGCCGTCAATGAGAGTGCGAACCATGGCAGAATTAATTCCCTTATCCGCAATCGCTTTAACAATTGCCTGCACATCTTTTGGATTAACCGGTGAATAAATCCTTTGGTTTCCGCCTGCCCCCCCCACACGAACCGGGAACACCAGAGTGGCAGACGGAGCCCATTCCGCGCAAGCCATTTTTATTTTCCGCCAGTTTGTAAGCGGGGTTCGGTTTTTCTCTGGTAACCCCTTCACCCATGCAGGAGCGCTGTGGCTAGTGACCTTACATGCCGCTGCTCTCTCTCTGTTAGAGCTAGAATCTGAGTCGGAATCTTCCGACCCTGTCTCGGGCTCCGAGCTCGAGTCCGAGTCCGAGCCGGAAGTCGAGTAAAGAAATGCTTCCGGGCTGCTCTGCCTTTTGCTCAGGCTCCGGTCCCGCCCCTTCCTGCGGGGGTCGGGCCGTTCCCTCCCCCTGGGGTCCCCCCGCCTCCTGCTGGGGGAGGTCCTTGCCCTACAAGGACTTAATTTGAATAAAGCGCTCTGATTGGTCTTACGCGCCTCCGCGAGGGCCGTCCCGTCTCCCCGCTCGCCCGCGCATGCGTTGTTCAGCGTGCTGACTGCGTTTCCGCCCCCCGCCTCCTCCTTTCTGCCCTGACCACGCGGTCCGGCGATGTTTTCAAACGCATATGGTGGGGGGGCGTTTCTATCGGTCCCTATGGGGTCCGACATTCTGGCCGCGTTCCGCGCCTCCTCCGCGAACCCCTGCCAGAACGCCCGCGTGTGTTCCCCCCCTCCGTTGGTGAGTCCGCTCCCTGAGGGGGATCCGGCGTTCGCGCCTCCGCGCGCCCGCCCGGGTCAGGCACCTCCGTGGTTTGTGTCGCCGCGCCCACCCCCAACTGCGGCACGGCTAATAAACAAGCTCGCGCGGCTTTCCAAATTTCTTGCTCTTGTCGAGCTTTTTTCAGAGCCTGGACAACTCTGCCCCACGATTTTAGGGCTTTCCCTGAGCCCAAGGACATAGCGTCCTCCGCCAGGGCTTTTGTACAGTTATCCCACACGTCCGAATGTAGGACGTCCACGGGGCTTTCAATAGCCCCAAAATTAATCAATCTCGTCAATGCGAGAGTTAAATCCTTACGTTTACATTCTATACCCCATTGCGCATGCATCTCTGTTACGACCTTCGCTATGGCTTCCATCGTCCAAGCTGGTCCGGGAGTGTCCTCCCCGCTGCGATCAGTCCCGCTGTCGCAGCCGCCGTCCTCGTTCCAGGAGTGTCCCCGTTGGTCGGGCGCAAGCCGCTGTCCCGGGTTTCCGGCACCAAATGTTGCCTTCTGGATCAAGGCAGGCGACCTGGTTCTGAGGTACAGCTCGACAGCCCTCTCTCTAGGGCCGTTCGGGCCAATGACATACGCAGACACCAATGTGGTGGACGGTCAAAAGGCGTTTATTACTTCTTCTCATGGGGTCTTATAGTCTTAGGGATCTCTACATCAAAAAGGGGTTTGTCCTTCTTACCTATGGTTAGTAGGGGATGGAAAAGTACTGGGTAAGGGATGGAAAGTTACTGGCTTCAGTGGGGCAACATTCCTATTGTTAGTGGGACCACATTCCTATGTTAATTTCTTATCTATGAGTACCTGAGGGTCTTATCTATGGGGAACCGAGGGTCCTAGCTTTCCGTGACATCGCGAAATCTTCCGCAGCGCCTCTTCCCTAGCTACCACACGGAACTTGCTGCTGACTCATATTGAGTGTCCGAGTTTTCCCTGCACCCGACAAATGGTTCAACCCCGACAAAGGCCTCATTCTGTGACAATTCTTCATTTATCAGCCCAATTTCCCCTTTTTTGCGTCCAAATTCCCTTTCTCCCACAAAAAATTTCCATTTTTTTTGGACCCAAATTTTCCTTCTTTTCAGCACAAATTCCATTTTTTTTTTTACGCTATTTACCTTTTTTGTTGCTCAAATTCCCCTTTTTGAGCCCAAACTTTCCAATTTTGGCCCCAAATTCCCCTTTTTTCTCCCCAAGTTTCCTTTTTTTGGTCCAAATTATTTTTGCCTGGACCCAAATTTCCCATTTGTGGGGCACAAATATCCCTTTTTGAGTCCCAAATTCTCATTTTTTGGACCGAAATTTTCCCTTTTTTCAGCCCAAATTCCCCTTTTTGTTGCTCAAATTCCCTTTTTTGGGCACAAATTTCAATTTTTTAGTCCCAAATTTCCATTTTTGGGTCCAAACTTCCCATCTGAGCACCCAAATTCCCATTTTTGGCCACAATTTTTCCTCTTTTCACCCAAATTCCCTTTTGAGGTCTAAATTTCTCCTTTTTGTTGCTCAAATTCCCTTTTTTGAATCAAATTCTCCTTTTTTCAACCAAAATTCTCCTTTTAGGACAAAAATTCCCATTTTTGGACCCAAATTTTCCCTTTTTGGGCACAATATTCCATTTTCTTCGTCCAAATTCCACTTTTTTGGTCGAAATTCTCCATTTTGGACACAAATTCTTCTTCTTGACCCAAACTTTCCCTTTCTGGACCCAAATTCCCTTTTTCAGTCCCAAATTCTCCTTTTGGACCCAAATTTTCCCTTTTTTCAGCACAAATTCCCATTTTTTGGCCGAATTTCCCCTTGTTATTGCACAAATTCCCCTTTTTGTACACAAATTTCCATTTTTTAGTCCAAAATTCTCCTCTTTGGACCCAAATGTCCTCTTTTTTTGTCCAAATTCTTTTTTCCTCGACCCAAATTCCCATTTTTGGGTCCAAACCTCTCCTGAGTGCCCAAATTTCCATTTTTGGGCACAAATTCCCATTTTAGACAAAAATTCTCCTTTTTTGACCCAAACTTTCCCTTTCTGGTCCCAAATTTATCTTTTTTTCCGCCCGGTAGTTCCACTGCCGTCCGGGACTGTATTTCCCATCATCCCCTTCGCTCACTTCCACTGAAAACCCCACCCACTTCCCTTCTGCACTCCCGCTCCTTTTCGGGACTACATTTCCCATCACCCCCTTCGCCAACTTTCGCTTTCAACCCCGCCCACTTCCTTTCTCTACTCCCGTGCCCTTTTGGGACTACATTTCCCATCACCCCCTCCTCTAACTTCTGCTACAAACCCCGCCCACATCTCCTTCAATCCTGAGGCGACTTCCGGTTCTGTTTCCCGCCACCGCCGCCATGTTCCTGCAGTGCTACGAGAACGAGCGCGGGGAGCGCGTTTAATACCCTCAAGGTACCGAGGGGATTTTGGGGCGATTTTTGCAAATTTTGGGCAATTTTGGGCGATTTGGGGGATTTTGGGGAGGGTTCTGGGGGGATCCGCGGGGTTTGGGTGCCTTGGGAGCGGTTTGGGAGCGATGAGGAAGAGGTTGGGTGGGCTGAGGGGGGAATTGGGACGGGAGTTGTGAGGCGAAAAGGGGAAATTTGTTAGAAAAAAGGGGAATTTGGGAATAAGAAATGGGAATTTGGGACTGGAAATGGGGAAATAGGGACTAAAAAGGGAGAATTTGGGACTAAAAAAGGGAAATTTGGGAATAAAATAAGGAAATTTGGGACAAAAAAAGCGGAATTTGGGACTAAACAGGGGGGATTTGGGTCCATAAAGAGGGAATTTGGGGCTAAAAATGGAGAATTTGAGTTTAAAATGGAGAATTTTGGGCAAAAATGAGAAATTTGTACCAGAAAAGGAATATTTGGAACTAAAAAAAGGGAAATTTGCAACTAAAAAAGGGGGAGTTTAGGACTAACAAAGGAGAATTTGGGTCCAAAAAAGGGAAATTTGTACCAGAAAAGGAGAATTTGGGTCCAAAAAGGGAGAATTTGGGTATAAAAAAAGGGAAATTTGGGTCCAAAAATGGCGAATTTGGGCTGAAAATGGGAGAATTTGGGTCCAAAAAAGGGAAAATTTTACCAAAAACGGGAGTTTGGGTGCTCAGATGAGAAGTATAGATCTAAAAAAGGGGAATTTTGGTCTACAAAAGGGGAAAATTGGACTAAAAAAGGGAAATCTGGGTCTAAAGGGGGATTTTGGGACCAAAAAGGGAGAATTTGGGTCCAAAAATGGGAATTTGAGTGCCCAGATGGGGAGATTGGACCCAAAAAATGAATTTTGGTTCTAAAAAGGGAAATTTGTGCCCCCAAAAAGGAGAATTTGGGTTCAAAAATTGGAATTTGGGACTGAAAATGGGAATTTGGGTACAGGAAGGGAAAGTTTGGGGTGAAAAAAGGGAAAATTTGGGACTAGAAATGGGGAATTTTGGTCTAAAAGGGAGAAATTTGGGCCAAAAATGAAAATTCTGGGGGCACAAATTTCCCTTTTTTAGTCCAAAATTCCTTTTTTGGCTCCAATCTCCCCATCGGGGCACCCAAATTCCCATTTTTGGACCCAAATTCTCCATTTTAGGACCCAAATTTCTCTTTTTTCGTCCCAAATTCCCCCCTTTTTTTTTATTTTGGGGTTGAAAAAAGGGAAATTTGGGACTAAAAAAGGGGAAATTTGGTCCAAAAAGGGAGAAATTGGAACTAAAAATGGGAATTTGGGCACTCAGGTGGGAAGATTGGAGCCAAAAATGGGAAATTTGTACCAAAAAAGGGAATTTGGGTGCTCATGTGGGAAGATAAAACTCCAAAAGGGGAATTTGGGCTGAAACAAGGGAAAATTTGGGCTCCAAAAGAGAAAATTGGGGACTAAAAAAGGAGAATTTGTATCAAGGAATGGAAAGTTTGGGTCCAAGAAAAGGAATTTTGGGGTGAAAAAGGGGAGAATTTGGGACTAAAATGGAGAATTTTGATCCCAGAAAGGAAAATTCGGGACTAAAAATGGGAATTTGGGGGATTTTGGTGTCCAAAGGGGGGAATTTGGGAGAGTTTTGGAGGAATTTGGGGGATTTTGAGGGAATTTGAGGATTTTAGGTGTCCTTAGAGGGAATTTTGTGGGAATTTGGGGGATTTTGTGCAGATTTTTGTGGATTTTGGGTATCCTGAGGGGGAATTTTTGGAGGAATTAGGGGAGAATCTGTGGAATTTTGGAGGATTTTTGATGTCCTGAGGGGGAATTTGAGGGAATTTGGAGGAAAGTTGGAAGGAATTTGGGGATTTTGAGGGATTTGGGGGGAATTTGGGGGATTTTGGGCGTCCTGAGGGGGAATTTGGGGGTAATTTGGGGGACCCTGAAGGGGGAATTTGGGAGATTTTGGGGAAATTGGGGCATTTGGGGGAAATTTGGGGATTTTGAGGGATTTTGGGTGTCCTGAGGGGGAATTTGGGGGATTTTGAAAGAATTTGAGGATTTTAGGTGACCTTAGAGGGGATTTTGGGGAATTTTTGTGGATTTTTGTGGATTTTGGGTGTCCTGAGGGGTAATTTGGGGAATTTCAGAGGAATTTGGGGGATTTTTGTTGTCTTGAGGAGGAATTTGGGGGATTTTGGAGAATTTTGGGGGATTTTGAGGGAATTTGAGGGATTTTAGGTGTCCTGAGAGGGAATTTTGGGGAAATTTCTTTTTTTTTTTTGAGAATTTTGGGAGAATTTGGGTGTCCTGAGGGGCAGTTTGTGGATTTTGGGGTAATTTGGGGGATCCTGAAGGGGGGAATTTGGGAGATTTTGGGGAAATTGGGGCATTTGGGGGGAATTGGGGATTTTGAGGGATTTGGGGTGTCCTGAGGGGGAAATTTGAGGGCATTTTGGGGCAATTTGGATGTTCTGACAGGGAATTTTTGGGGATTTTGGTGGAATTTGGGTGTCCTGAGGGGGGAATTTGGGGAATTTGAGACGAATTTGGGAGATTTTTGTTGTCTTGAGGGGGAATTTGGGGGATTTTGGAGAATTCTGGCATAATTTGGGCGTCCTGAGGGGGAATTTGAGGGAATTTGGGGGAATTTAAAGGATTTCAGGTGTCCTTAGAGGGGATTTTGGGGGAATTTGGAGGATTTTGGGTGTCCTGAGGGGGGGATTTGAGGGGATTTTGGAGAATTTGGGTGTCCTGAGAGGGGAAATTTGGGAGGAATTTGGGAGATTTTGAGGTGTCCTGAGGGGGAAATTTGGGAGATTTTGGGGTAATTTGTGGGATTTTAGGTCTCCTGAGGGGGCACTTTGGGCATTTTTGGTGAATTTGAGGTGTCCTGAGGAGGAATTTTGGGGGATCTGGATGGAAATTCAGAGGATTTTGGGAGGAAATTGGGGCATTTTGGGGGGATATTGAGGGATTTTAGGTGTCCTGAGGGGGGAATTTGAGGGGATTTGGGAGAATTTGAGGGTTCTGAGAGGGGAATTTGGGGACTTTGGGTGTCCTTGGGGGGAATTTGGAGGATTTTGTGGCAAATTTGAGAGGTTTGGGGGCCATTTGGGAGGAATTTGTGGGATTTTGAGTGTCTGGGGAATTTGGGGGGAAATTTTGAGGAATTTGGGGGAAATTTGAGGGGATTTTGGGGAGCTTGGGGGTCCTGATGGTGGATTTTGGGGAAATTTGGGGCATTTTGGGGGATTTGGGGTGTCCTGAGGGAGGAATTTGAGGGGATTTGGGGTGTCCTGAAGGGATAATTTAGGGGATTCCGGGGAATTTGAGGGAATTTGGGAGGGTTTTGGAGGATTTGGGGGGAATTTGGGGAATCTTGTGGGGATTTTTGTGGATTTTGGGTGTCCTCGGGGGGAATTTGGGGGATTTTTGGAGGAATTTGGGGAGAATCTGGGGAATTTTGGAGGATTTTTGATGTCCTGAGGGGCAATTTGAGGGAATTGAGAGAATTTTGGGACGAATTTGGGGATTTTGGGTGAATTTGGGGGATTTGGGGGATTTTGGGTGTCCTGAGGGGCAGTTTGTGGATTTTGGGGCAATTTGGGGGATCCTGAGAGGGAATTTGGAAGATTTTGGGGAATTTGGGGGGGATTTTGGAGGATCTTGGGGGATTTTGGTTGTCCTGAGGGGAAAATTTGGGGATTTTCGGGGAAACTGGGGGTTTGGGGTGTCCTGAGGGGGGAATTTGGGGCATTTGGGGGCAATTTGAGGCATTTTGGGTGTCCTGAGCAGGGATTTTTGAGGGAATTTGGGGGAATTCTGGGGAATTTTTGGTTTCCTGAGGGGGATTTTGGGGGAGTTTGAGTGTGGGCATTTTGGGGGAATTTTGGGTGTCCTAAGGTGGAATTTGGGGGACTTTGGAGGAATTTTGAGGATTTTCAATGTCCTGAGGGGGGAATTTGGGGGATTTTAGAGAAATTTGGGGGATTTTTGGTGTCCTGAGGGGGAGTTTATGGGAATTTGGGTGTCCTCAAGGGGGATTTGAGGGAATTTGGAGGATTTTGGGTGTCCTGAGGGGGAACTTTGGGGTATTTGGGGGGAATTTGGGTGTCCTGAGGGGGAATTTCAGAGATTTTGGGGAAATTGGAACATTTTTTGGGGAATTTGGGGAACTTGGAGTGTCCTGAGGGGAAATTTGGGGGGAATTTTGAGATTTTGGGGAAATTTGAGGGATTTGGGGTGTTCTGAGGGGGGGATTTGAGGGGATTTTGGAGAATTTGGGTGTCCTGAGAGGGGAAATTTGGGGATTTTGGGTGTCCTGAGAGGGGAAATTTGGGAGGAATTTGGGAGATTTTGAGGGATTTTGAGGTGTCCTGAGGGGGAAATTTGGGAGATTTTGGGGTAATTTGTGGGATTTTAGGTCTCCTGAGGGGGCACTTTGGGTGGGCATTTTTGGTGAATTTGAGGTGTCCTGAGGGGGAATTTTGGGGGATCTGGATGGAAATTCAGAGGATTTTGGGAGGAAATTGGGGCATTTTGGGGGGATATTGAGGGATTTTAGGTGTCCTGAGGGGGAATTTGGGGGGGTTTTTGGAGGAATTTGGGGCTTTTTTGGGGAATTTGGAGGATTTTGGGCATCCTGAGGGGGAAATTTGGGGCATTTTGGGGGATTTTGGGTGTTCTGAGTGGGAATTTGGGGGAATTTAAAGAATTTGAGGGGAATTTGGGCATTTTGGGGAAATTTGAGGGATTTTGGGTGTCCTGAGGGGGAATTTGGCGGGCATTTTGGGAGGAATTTGTGGGATTTTGGGGATCCTGAGGTGGCAGTTTTGGGATTTTGGAGGAATTTTGGGGTGTCCTGAGGGGGAAATTTGGCGGGAAATTTCGGGTGTCCTGAGGAGAGGAATCTGGGGGGAATTTTTGAGGATTTTAGGGGGATTTTGGGGGAGTTTGCTTGTCCTGATGGGGGATTTGGGGTGGATTTCGGGTAATTTGTAGGATTTTGCTGTATTTTACAGCATTTCGTGTAATTTTCCCCTCAGAAAGTGTCCCCGGCCGGGCTCCCCACACGCTCGGCCCACCCCGCCCGCTTCTCCCCCGATGACAAATTCTCGCGGCACCGCCTGGCCCTGAAATGGAGATTCGGGGTCCTGCTCACCCAGCGGGGCCGGGCCCTGCTCTGAGGGACCCCAAAAACCCAAAATCCCCCCAAAAACACCCATTGAGCAGATGGAGCTCAGTCAAACCCGCTGAGCTGAACGGTTTGGGAGGAAAGGGTAAACAGGAGGAAATTGTGAATATTAAAGGATTTGGGAGCTCGGAGGTGTCTGAGTGTTGGTGGTCAAATAAATTTGGGTTTTTTTCCTGGTTTTGGGGGGGTTTTGGGGTGTGGGAGGGAATTAATGGCGATCTGTGGGGCGCGGGGGATGATGGGAGTTGTATGCGCGGGTATAATGGGATCAATGGGCCGCAGGGGTGGATGGGAGTTGTATGCGCGGGTATAATAAGGATCTATGGGGTGCCGATGTAACGGGAGTCTATGGAGCGCAGGGGATGATGGGAGATATATGCGCTGGTATAACGGGGTTCTATGGAGAGCGGGGGAGGATGGGAGTTGGAGGTGCAAATATAATAGGGATCTATGGTGCGTGGGGGATACTGGGAGTCGTATGCACGGATATAATAGGGATCTATGGGGCGCGGATATAACGGGACTCAATGTGGCGCGGAGGATGATGGGCGATGTAGGCACCGATATAATAGGGACCTATAGGGCGTGAGAGATGATGGGAATTGGATGCGCGGGTATAACGGGGCTCTATGGGGCGCAGGGCATGATGGGAGGTGTAGGCGCGGATATAATGGGGCTCAACGGGGCGCGGGGGATGGTGGGAGTTGTATGCGCGCGTATAACAAGGGTCTATGGAGTGCCCGGGGTAGATGGGTGTTGCTTGCTGATGTAAGGCAAAGCGACCTGGTTTCGAGGAGCAGCACGGCGACCCAAACTCACCAGGGTCGCTCGAGCCAAAGAGCATGCAGATACCAATGTGGTAGATGGTCAAAGGCCTTTATTGTCCCATCTCACGGGGTTTTATAGTCTAAGGGGTCTCTCTACGTCAGAGGGGGTCTGCAGTACTATCTATGGTTAGTAAGGAGTGGAAAGTTACCAGCATTACTATCGTTAGGGGGAATACATTCCTAGTTACATTCCTAGGGTGATCTCTTATCTCAGGGGATTAGGGGAAATGGAATCCTGCCACTTTCCATCACATCGTGTGATCTTCCGATCGCCTGTCCCTATCTACCACATCTCCCCCCTCCTTTTTCACAAATGAATGAGGAAGTCATATACATAGGAAATGAAATGAGGTATAGGGTTGAATTTCGCCAAGGAAAAGGGGTTTGGTAAACCTGAGTAAGTTTTTGCCAGGAAGTTTAGAAAATCTTGCGACTGGCAGTGTTCCCTGGTTGAACTCACAGCATTTGTTGCCGGCCTATGAACAGGATGTTGGTTTGTTCTAGGCGGGTCTGAACGAATGAGACTAGCTTGTTCAGCAGGCATGGTCCGAAGGTGACAGCTAAAAGTAGCATTGCCAATGGACCTATTAGGGTAGAAATCAGGGTAGTTAGCCATGGTGATTGATTGAACCAGGACTCGAACCAACCCTGTTGGGCTTCCCTGTCTTTCTGTCTCTGAGCCAGTCTGTTTCGGAGTTCCGCCATGGAGTCTCTTACGACTCCCATGTGGTCCGCATAGAAGCAGCACTCCTCTTTCAAGGCGGCACACAGGCCTCCTTGCTGCATGAATAGGAGGTCCAGTCCTCGCCTGTTCTGCAAGACCACTTCTGAGAGTGAGGAGACTGACTTCTCTAGAAAGGAAATGGATTTCTCGATCCTTTGCAGGTCCTCATCGATGGTCATTTGCAGCTGGGACAGTCCTTGGTGTTGGGTCGCTAGGGCTGAGACACCCGTTGCCATTCCGGCTGCTCCTAGGCCGAACAGTATTGCGATAGTTATACCTGTCATTATTTCTCTTTTGTGGAGATGGATGGGTTCCTCAAAAAGGTGGTACACTTCTTCGTCTGAGTGGTACAGGACCCTAGGAACAATCAGAACTTGGACACAGAAGTCGTTAGAGTCATTGAATTTGGCAAGGAACACACAGGGACTCACTCCGGATCGCTGGCAAACCCACATCCCAGATGCGGATGGGACTACCCACTTATTGTTTTTCCTGTCGGGCTTGACAACTTTGGTGCAGATGTTGCCTTTCCGCCTAGCTAGGGTTGCATTGCCAAACCATCTGCCCTGGCCTGTGACTTGACTCAGGGTGATTCCTTTGCGGGGGGTATCCCATCTGCACTGGTGACGGGCATCGGCTGTATAGTAACTGAAGGGAGTGTTTAAAGCGACTCCTTCGTAAAAGGGGGGTTTAACATCGTAACTAAGCCAACAGGATTTGGTTAGGTTAGGGTTGGATTCGTTCAGGGATAGAAAGGTAGCTTCTAGCATGCGAAGGATTGGGTCTGAGTCCAACCCGGCTGAGCGGTCTATCTGAAAGATTTCCGCACGGCTGGTCGGGATATTGGTGACCCTTGTGGGCAAGGCTTTGGTGTAGGTCGTGTTTTTCCCTTTCTGCACACTTTTAATCACTTTGTTGGGTCTGACCACTCGGGGTGCCAACGGTTGGAGCCTGATAATTCGCACATTCACTCTCTCTTTCGACCCTTGAAGGACTACTGTCCACATTCTGCCTATGGCCCAACTAGGGTGATCTGGCTGCAAAACCATCATGTTGTAGTCAGTGCATTTCTGAAATTTAGGGATTTTATGACGGTTTCGATAAAAACTTCCCTGGAGGAAGATGGGTGTTTTGCAGCCGGTAGGTGCCCAGGTGAAATGTAAGAATTTTTCGGGCTCTTGTGGATCCCACACAGGCCCCGACGGTCTGGCATCTGTAACTCTGCTTTTGCAGCCCTAGTGCCCACAATATCCCCACCCTGGGTGATTGCAGTAGCTTTTCCCAGGGTTTGAAGCTGGGCACCAGTAGGATAGGTACATGTGTGTGGCGTGTGGGGAATAGGGGTCTTCCTTTGGTTTTCCTGGAAACAGGTCAGTAATGTGGAGAACGAAGGATGGGGCGTTCGGTGTGGTGATTTCTTTGAGCACCTTGTCACTACTAAGTTGTCGCATGACCCACCTGAATGGCCGATGGGGGTAGTGATCTGGGCTGGCTTGCCCTCTGACAACAAGCCCCAACAGCAAAATCACACAGAAACACCCTTGATGCTTGGGTCTCACCCGTGCGGGTCTCTCGGGCGCTGCCTGGTGGCTTGGTGGTCTGTCACTTTCCTCTGGAACGGGGATGTTCACGTCACGAGGACGCCCCATGAGCATATCCTGTAAACAGAAACTCGCAACTCTCATCAGTCTCATTCTGCTTGTTGTGAAGGTTGGGCTTGATTGACTTAAGTGGACACCACCTGATTTTGCCGTCCTTTTTGACAGCTGCGTACCCTCGCCCCGTGAGCATCAGCCTCCAGCCCCGTTCCCATTCGCCTAGCTCATTGCTAATTACAACCTGCGGGCCCTCCTCTAACACTCAGGTGGCCCAGTGTTTTTGAACAGGACTGTTTGTTTCATCTCCCCTAAGGAATTGGTTCAGTGCTAGGAAAGCGGTTGCCAGTATACGTGCCTGATCTCCTGGGGAATGGAACTGGCAAAGCCCTCTGCTTTTGCCAACACTTCTATCTTGGTTTTCAGGGTCTGATTTGCTCGCTCAACTATGGCCTGCCCGGTGCTGTTATACGGGATACCTCGCACTAATGTGATGCCCCATTTTGAGGTGAATTCTTGCACTGGTTTGGAGGTGAAATTGGAGCTGTTGTCAGTTTTGATCTGCTTGGGGATACCAAGCCAAGCAATGGCTGTCAGCCAGTGCTGATTGTGGCCTTGGAGTTAGTTTTGTGGTGCTGTGTGGCTTTGATCGTTCCGCTATAAGTGTCCACTGTTGCTGCAAGCCATGCTCGGGGCTTCAGCAGTTGACACAAAGTGAAGTCCGACTGCCAGATCTCTGAAGGCTTGAGACCTCTCGGGTTGACCCAACAGGTCCATTGGGGTGACTTCTGGCAATGAGGGCAGGTGGCTACCACATGTTTTACATCCGCTGTCGAGATTCTGCATCTCTTCGCCAGTGCTTTGGCTCCGATGTGGAGTGACTCGTGCAGTTGACGAGCTTCCTGCAACGTCCATACACCTTTTGCTGCAGTGTCCGCTTTGTCGTTGCTGATCTGGAAGTAACCTTTGACTGAGTCGTGGCGGTTGATGTGGATGACTGACACGGTGCGTTGTCGTGACGAGAGCGCTTCTTCCGGCATTAGGGCTGCTGCAGATGTTGACACTCCTGGTCCTGCCATGGCTAGGCAGAGCCTTGCCATGAATATAGAGTCCGTTATAATGTTGAGGTGTTCATCTTGGAAGAGTCCGCATGCCAAGACCACTGCTGCTGCCTCCAGTTGTTGCACTGACAGTGTGGGGTCACACGCTTTGACGCAATGCCATTGTTCTCCTGCCTGCCACACTGCTGTTGCGCTTGAAGTCGTGGAGGAAGCGTCTGTGAAGACCGTTGGTCCTGGCTTAGGTCGGTCCATGACCTTTGGCAGCATGTCCATGTCGACAATGGTCAGCAGCTGAGTCCAGGGACGTCTGGCAGAGTAGGAGATTTCTCCTCTTAAGCCGGTGAGAGCGAGGGGTAGGTGCTCTGATATTGTGGTTGACTCCGAGGTCGGCTGCTTGCGGAAAGGAATGTGGATGCTTGTCGGCTCGGTTCCTAGGTGTTTCAAGGCGATTTTCATGATGAGGTTAGCAATGCATTCGATTCCCAGGGAAAATGCATGAGCGGGTCTTCCGAGGACCACCCATTTGATTGGTCGGGACTTTTCGGAAGGTTCTTGGGCCAGTGCTCCCACTCCCCCCTTTGGTGTAAAGTGGACGTACAGGTCCAGTGACATGGCTGGGTTCCACTTGGCAAGTGTGCCAGTGGACATCTGGCTTTTGATGAAGTTGAGGGGGCTCGTTGCTTGCGGTGTCAGCTCCTTGGGATCCCAGGGGTGCTCTCCTTTCAGGAGGTCATGTAAAGGGTCCATGACCTCGGGGGGAATTAGGACGATGTTGCGAAGCCACTGCAGCGATCCCACCAGGCGTTGTATGTCGTGGAGCGTCTTGATGTCTCGACAGACCTTCACCTTGGGGGGGGTCACGTAGGAGCTTGTGATCCCCACTCCCAGGAAGGTCACGCAGGGTCCTCTCTTGATCTTTGCGCTCGCGATCTCAAAGCCGTTGGCCTGAAGGGTTTCCGTGATTGTGGACACCAGGTGATCTACTTGGCTTGCCGATGGCGCAGCGACTAGGATGTCGTCCATTAATTGAATGATGGTCGCGGTGGGGTAGGAGTGTCGGACTGGCGTCAGTGCTCTGTCCACGGTGATTTGGCATATGGTTGGGCTGTCTACCAAACTTTGTGGTAATACTCTCCATTGGAAGCAGAGGTTGGGCTGCTCGCTGTTTCAAAACGCGATGGAAAAGGCAAATCGTTCTCTGTCCTCAGGGTGCAGAGGTATTGAAAAAAAACAGCTCTTGATGTCCAGCACTGCGTACGGCTGCCCTGCGGGGATGGCTGAGTTGGTGGGTAGCAGTGTCTGGACTGGACCCATGGGTCGGATCTTCTTGTTCACTTCTCTCAGGTCGTGGATGAGACGATAACCTTCTCCAAACCTTTTGGGGATCACAAATAAAGGAGTGTTCCATGGGCTGATGGAGGGTTCTATGTGGCGCTTTTGCAGTTCGCGGTCGACCAGTTCCAGCAAGGCTGCCGCTCGAGGCTCTGACAGGGGCCACTGCTCGACCCATACGGGGTCTGATGATTTCCAAGTCACTTTGATTGGCAGCGGAGGGTGTACGGCAGTGGCCCTCAGGATAAATTTGTAATCCTGACTCCTAACATAGCAAGGACATCTTTTCCTATCAGGGGGGGAGAATTTTACAAAATGTAGGGGTAGATTGCCCCTGTCTGTTCTGGTCCCTTTTTCATGTGAAGTGTTGTAGCCACCAGCTGGGTGCTTTTCCACGCCCGGGACTGCCCTCCCACTCCGTTCACTGGAGGGACTTCTTTGAATTGCCAATGTCCGGGCCAATGCACTTGGGGAAAAATCGTGCAGTCTGATCCCGTGTCCGCCGAAAACTGAAACCCTATGACGTGGGGATCCTGACTGCCATAAAGGCGGCATGTCCCCCACACCATCAGGGGCTCCTTCCCTATTCTCATGGCCAGGGCCACCCAGGGATCCTGCTCTGGGGCGTCCCCTGCTGGCCCTGTGGCACCGGCGTGGCTTGTGGCGGTGGAGGATGCGAAAGTACTGCTGGCGGTGCTGCGCAACTCTGCCATTGTGCTGCTGGCAGGGGTGCGAAATTGACTGCTCCCTGTGGGGGCATGGGGTATGAGGGTCCCCTGCCCCACTGGGGGTTGCTGTAGCTGGGCCGCTGCATGTTCCAGGTGGGAGGAGGCTGGATACGGCCCGGGTGCCCCCTCCCTCTCTCATTTCCCTGAGGTCTGGATCTGCATTCCTTATTTAAATGCCCCTTCTTTTCACATGCCCAGAATGGTCCCCTTAGTCTCCCCTGGCGTGGTGGAGCGGCTGCTGGTGGGCGTCTTGGCTGGAGGCAGTTCACTGCCAAGTGGCCTGCCTGGCCGCACTTAAGGCATGCCATCACACTGGTTATTGCAGTGTGAACTGCTGCTTGGATGGGGGCTAGGTGTTCTTCCTTTGCAACATGTCTGATCATGGCAGCAACATTGGACCCAGATGGCAGTGATCTTAAAATGTCCTTGGTGGCTGAGTTGCATTGCTGGCATTGGCAGTCTGCCAGCACGGGACCCTTCGCCTCTGAGGGTAATGAGGAGGAATCTAATGCTGCCTGAAGGCGGTCCACAAACTGAGTGAAGCTCTCACTCTCACTCTGTTTTATAGTAGACCATGGGGAGGGTTTGGCTATTACTTTGGAAGCAACACAGATGGCTTCTCGGGCAGCACAGGTTGTTGTCATAACCTCATGGGCCTGCAAGCCCTCAGGCTGCGCCTGGGGGGTGATCATAGTGGGGTCTGTGCCCATTAGCCTCTGTATGCTGTAGCCGTGCAGTGGATGGTCAGCTCCCGTTACCAAAGCTAGCTGCTTTATACTGTTGTCCTCCCTGTTTAAAAACTATCATCCCTGCCCATCGAAAATCATCCTGCAAGTCTGCTTAATATCAAAAGGTAGGGTCACCCCTCCAGAAACACTGTCAGTGAGTGTGGAAACCATGGCAGAATTAATTCACTGTCTGCAATCGCTTTAATAATTGCCTTCACGTCTTTCGGGTTTACTGGGGAGTAGGTTCTTTGATTTCCGCCTGCTCCCCCCACCCGGACCGGAAACACCAGTGTTGCCGACGGAGCCCATTCTGCACACACTATTTTTATTTTCCACCAGTCTGTAAGCGGGGTTCAATCTTTCTCTGATAACCCCTTCACCCATGCGGGAGCGCTGTGACGAGTGACCTTACATGCCGCTGCTCTCTTTCTGTTAAAACTAGAATCAGAGTTGGAATCCCCCGGTCCCCTCTAGAGCTCAGAGCTCGAGTATGAGTCCGAGCCGGAAGTCGACTGGCCGGACGTTTCCGGGCTGCTCTGCTGTTTTTTCGGGCTCTGACCCCGCCCCTTCTTGTGGGGGTCGGGCCGTTCCCTCCCCCTGGGCTCCCCCCGCCTCCTGCTGGAGGAGGTCCTTGCCCTATAAGGACCTAATGTGAACTGAGTGCTCTGATTGGTTTTACGGTCCTCCGCGGGGGCCGCCCCTCCTCCCTGCTCGCCCACGCAGGCGTTGTTAAGCAGGCTGACTGCATTTCCGCCCCCCGTGTCTTCCTTTCCGCCCTGAGCACGCGGTTCGATGCCATTTTGAAATGCATAGGGTGGGGGGGAGTTTTTATCGATCCCTACAGGGTCCGACAATCCAGCCGCTTCCTGCGCCTCCTCTGCGAGCCCCTGCCAAAACGCCCACGCATGTTCCCCCCTCTCTGATGCTAAGTTGGTCTGCTCGGGGGAATCCAGCATTCGCGGTTCCGCGCCGCCGATCTGATCAAAATCCTCTGCGGTCTGCGTTGCCGCGCCCACCCCCAGCTGCGGCATGGCTAATAAACAAGTTCGCGCGGCTTTCCAGGTTTCTTGCTCTTGTCGAGCTTTTTGCAGAGCCTGGATAACTCTGCCCCATGATTTCAGGGCTTTCCCTGAGCCTGAGCACATGGTTTCCTCGGCCACAGCCTTTGTACAATATCCCAAACCCCTGAATGGAGGATTTCTATTGGGCTTTCTATGGCCCCAAGCTTAATCAGTCTCGGTAATGCAAGACATAGATCTTTAAGCTTACACTCAATGCCCCATTGCGCATGCATCTGAGTTACAATCTTCGCTATGGCTTCCATGGTCTACGTGGGTCCAGGGGCGTTCCCCCCCCTGCTGCACTAGGCCAGCTGTGCAGCTGCCGGTCCTCTGTCCAGGCAAATCCCATTACCGAGCTCCCTCACGGGTGTCGGCACCAGTTGTTGCCTTCTGATATAAGGCAAAGCGACCTGGTTTCGAGGAGCAGCACGGCGACCAAAACTCACCAGGGTCGCTTGGGCCAAAGAGCACACAGATACCAATGTGGTAGACGGTCAAAGGCCTTTATTGTCTCATCTCGTGGGGTTTTATAGTTTAAGGGGCTTCTCTACGTCAGAGGGGGTCTACAGTACTTTCTATGGTTAGTAAGGAGTGGAAAGTTACCAGCATTACTATCGTTAGGGGAGCTCCATTCCTAGTTACATTCCTAGGGTGATCTCTTATCTCAGGGGATTAGGGGAAAAGGAATCCTGCCCCTTTCCGTCACATCGCGTGATCTTCCGATCGCCTGTCCCTATCTACCACAGGAGGTACTCTTTGGGAGGGATGGACAGCATGATAATGACCCAGACAAGGACAGGTGCACAGGGCAAATGCTGCGGAGTCTGACAAATCTGGGGCCATCCCAATACACCACCTTCATTGCAATGATTACTGCTGATACCAACCAAGAGACAGTGGGTTCTGTCACCAACAGGCTTAGAAATTGTGAGAGTGTGATCAATGGCCCAATGCAGGCTCATGTCTCTGCTGTGATTAAGAGCCTACAAGAAGAGATGAGGGTGGAGGGAGGAAGAACAGTTCCCATATGGCACCAGTGCAAGTCACAGGCCCCAAAGTCAGAGCCCAATGTCCCCCAGCAAGAGAGAGAGAGGGTACGTACACCCCACGAGCTGACCTGTAGTTCTTCTTGCATGACCATGGGGAAGACATGGGAAGGTGGGGTGGGAAACCAACTTCTGTCCTGGCAGCATGGGTGCATCAACTCAAGGAGGCAAACACTAACTGAGGGAATTCCTCTAAAGTGAAAGTAGCCTCAACCTCCCGTGACCGAGCTGCCAGGTGTGATCTGTCAGATCCCCTTGAAGGAACCTCTACCATGTATGCCCAGGAAAGAAATAATAACAAGGGCTGGGGATGTCCTGCCTCTAGCTGTAGAATAGCCGGCCTGTTAGCTAAAGGAGCGAGAAAAAGCTGAGAAGCAAGAAGAAGCTGATAAGGAGCTCTCTCCAAGGCTGTAACCAAGGAGACTGAGAGAAGTGAGGAACTGAAGAAAGATAAGAGAACTTTGCAGCTGGACAAAGTATTTTTAGAAGGTTAGTTGAAATCACTGTAACTTTTCACCAATAGTGTTATGTTGACTTATTGTGGCCAATAGTTAGGATAGAAGAAGCATAAACATTTGGAAAATGTATAAAAGGTCAGCCCTGTTCAATAATGAAGAGTTGCCACCTGAGACTGCTTGTGGTCTCTGCTTTGTGTCATGACTGCCTCGGCAGCGACATCTAGTCAGGAAGAGGCACAGGAAAACCGGATTTTCTGGATGGTGTGGATCCAATGGCCTGGCACATCAGAGCCACAAAAACACAATGCCTTTGTTGATACAGGTGTGCAGTGTACCCTGATACCATCGGGACATGTGGGGGCAGAACCTGTTTCCGTTGCTGGGGTGATGGGGGATCACAGCAATTGACCCTGTTGGGAGCTGAGGGGAGCCTGACTGGGAAGGAGTGGCAGAAACATCCTATTGTGACTGGCCCAGAGGCCCCGTGGATTCTGGGCATAGACTTCCTCTGGAACAGCTTTACAAAGACCCAAAGGGACTCAGGTGGGCGTTTGGAATAGCTGTTGTAGAGGCAGAGAACATAAAGTGGTTGAACACCTTGCCTGGACTGTCAGAAAGCCCATCTGCAGTACGACTCTTGAGGGTGGAAGAGCAATGAGTGCCAATTGCCACCTTGACTGTGCACCACCAGTAGTATTGAACAAATTGAGATGCCATGATCCCCATCCACAGAATGATCCATGAGCTGGAGAGCCAAGGGATGGTCAGCAAAACCCACTCAACCTTCAACAGCCCCATCTGGCCTGTGCACAAATCTGACAGAGAATGGAGATTGACTGTGGGCTATCGTGCATTGAATGAAGTGACTCCACAGCTGAGTACTGCTGTGCTGGACATACTGGAACTCCAGTACAAGCTGGAGTCCAAGGCAGCAACATGATTTGCCACTGTTGACATAGCCAACGTGTTTTTCTCCATTCCTCTGGCAGCAGAATGCAGGCCTCAGTTTGCCTTCACCTGGAGGGCTGTGCAGTCCACCTGGAACCGACTGCCCCAGGGGTGGAAGCACAGCCCCACCATCTGCCATGGACTGACCCAGGCTGCACTGGAAAAGGGTGAGGCTCCAGAACACCTGCAGTGCATTGAGGACATCATTGTGTGAGGGAACACAGCAATGGAAGTGTTTGAGAAAGGAGAGAAAATCATCCAGATTCTACTGGAAACCAGCTTCACCATCAAGAAGAGCAAAATCAAACGACCTTCCTGAAAATCCAGTTCCTGGGTGTAAAGTGGCAAGACAGAGAGCATCATATTCCCACTGAGGTCATCAACATGAACACCGCAAAGTCTCCACCAACAAACAAGAAGGAAACACAAGTTTTCCTGCGTGCCATAGGTTTTTGGAGAATGCACATTCCTAAGCACAGCCAGATTGTGAGCCCTCTCCACCTGCAAGAAGAACAGTTTCCACTGTTGTTGGCGCCCTGAGCAGCAACAAGCCTTGGCCCAGATCAAGCAGGAGATCACTTATGCAGTAGCCCTTGGTCCAGTCAGAGGACCAAGAGGTGAAGAATGTGCTCTACTCTGCAGCCAGGAGCCATGGTCTGTCCTGGAGCCTTTGGCAGAAGGTGGCTGGGGATGCTCAAGGCCAACTACTGGGATTCTACAGAGGATCCAAAGCCAACTACACTCCCACAGAGAAGGAAGTCTTGGCTGCCTATGAAGGAGTCCAAGGGGCCTCAGAAGTGATGTGCACAGAAGCACAACTCCTCCTGGCACTGCAACTGCTGGTGCTGGGGCAGATGTTTGAAGGAAAGGTTCCCACCACCTACCACGCCACTGACCCCACATGGAGCAAATGGATTGCTCTGATCACACAGCGCACCCGTATTGGAAAGCTGAATCACCCTGGAATTTTGGAGATAATTACAAACTGGCTGGAAGGTGAAAACTTTGCTCTCACTGATGAAGAGAACCAGGACTAAGTGACAAGGCTAAAGAAGCTCCACCATACAATTAGCTATCAGCAGAGGAAGCACACCATGCTCTTTTCACTGATGGTTCCTGTCGCATCGTAGGGATGAACTGAAGGTGGAAAGCAGCCATATGGAGCCCCAAATGACAGGTTGCACAAGCTACTGAAGGAGAAGGTGGATCAAGTCAACTTGAGGAACTCAAGGCTGTTCAGCTGTCCCTGGACATTGCTGAAAGAGAGAAGTGGCCAAAGCTTTACCTTTACACTGATTTCCGGATGGTTGTCAATGCTCTGTCAGGTTGGCTGGAAAGGTGGAAAGAGGCCAACTGGCAGCGCAGAGAAAAATCAATCTGGGCTGCTGGTGAGTGGAAAGACATTGCCTCTTGGGTAGAAAATCTATCTGTGAATGTCTGCCATGTAGATGCCCATGTCCCCAAGAGTCAGGTGTAGTAGATAGGGTCAGGCGCTCGGAAAATCTCGCGATGTCACGGAAAGCAGCAGGATTCCTCTCCCCGTAACGCCTAGTGATAAAGGATCACCCAAAAATGTAGTCCCCCCTAACATTAGTAACTTTCGACTCCTTACGAACCAATTACAGTAAGGTAAGACCCCCTGACGTAGAGAAAAACTTTCCCAGTAAAAAACCCGACGAGATGGGACAATAAAGGTCTTGAACCGTCCACCATACTGGTGTCTGTGTGTGTTCTTGGCCCGAGTGACCCTGGAGAGTTTGGGTCGCCGTGCCGTTTCCTCAGAACCAGGTTTCCTCGCCTTGCATCAGAAGGCAACAAGTGGTGTCAGAACCCGGGATCGAACCAGTGCCCAGGGAACGGGGATCGCCTGGACAGAGGACGGCGGCTGTAGCGGCGGGTCCGACTACAGCGAACGGGACGCCCTCGAATCATGGAAATTATAGCAAAGGTCCTAAGTCAGGCTCATGAGCAATGGGGAATTAAAGGTGAGCTCAGGAATTCTGATCTTGCTATTGCAAGGCTCCTAGAGCTGGGGACGATCGAACGTCCGGTAAATATATTATATTGGGAAGCGCGGGAGAATAGCACTGCCGCCTCAGTGGAGGACTCTAAGTCCTCAGGCAGTGGTAAAAACCTCAAAGCGTGGGGGAAAGTAGAAGAGGCCCTACGCAAGACGTTAGAAGAACAGGAGACGCAGAAAGCCGCATGTACATGTTTATTAGCTACACCAAAGCTGGGGGTGGAGGCCACGACACAAACTGCCTCTGAGAGCGATCGGATTGAAGGCGGGAACATGCGGGGGCCGGGCGCATTCCACCCATCCCCGAGCCCGAGCCCAGACCCCCCAGAGCCCCCAGGGGACCCCCCGGATCACCCAGGGGAGCCCCCAACCCTCCCATGGAGCCCGCTGGGTCCTGGCCCCCCCGCGGAGCCATCCGAAAAAACCGCGGTTTCTCTATCCGTCCCTTCCCCGGCGGGCGCTGATCCGGCGCAGGAGGCAGAGCAGCGTGCGCGATGCTTCTGGCAGGGACTCACGGAGAAGGCGCGGAACGCGACCAGATTGTTGGACCCCGCCGGGATTGGTAAAAACTCGCCTCCGCCATGTGCGCTTAATGGCGCCTAACCGCATGGCGAGGGCGGAAGAGAAGAGGGGGAAAAGGGCGGAAATGCAGTCAGCCTGCTTATCATCACATGCGCGGGCGAGGGGGGAGGAGGGGTGGCACTTGCGGTGGAGCGTAAGACAAATCAGAGCACTCTATTCAAATTAGGTCCTTATAGGGCAAGGACCTCCCCCAGCAGGAGGTGGGGGGAGCCCAGGGGGAGGGAGCAGCACCACCCCTGAAGGGAGGAGTGGGGTTGAAGCCGAACAAAACGGCAGGGAGCTCCGGAAGTGTACCAGCAGTCAGCTTCCGCCTCAGAGCCAAGTAACAGCTGCTCAGACAGATCGGAAGAGCTGACCGAGTCCAGCTGGGACTCGGAAACCGAGAGAGCAGAATTAATGCGGTTTCGAGCGAAACTGAAGAAAGCTTTAAACAATATCGGGAAACAATCGCAACACAAACTCACCGATTAGGGAAAAATAAAAGCAGCTTGTGGGGACCGGGCACCGGCAGCCTCCATGCACGCTTTCCCGGTGGGGGTTGCGGGAGCGCGGGGGAACCAACAAAGGGCATATACCCCAGTTAACCCAAAAGAAGCCAAAGCAATTTCAGAAATAGGGATCAGCTGTAGTACCCACTCTTGAGGACGACCTTTCTAGCAATAACGATCTGCTCACTTTTGATATTACGCAAATAAGCCGCATGCTTTTTGATGGGGCGGGGCGGATTGTATCTAAGCAGGAGTGGCAGGATGACCGCGTTAGCTCGGGCTTCTGGGGAAGGGCAGCAACTCAGCGAGCTGTCCCCAGCCAGCACAGCTTTCCCTGGCAGCACCCTCACTCCAAGCACGCCCGAGAGGGATCTGTAGGAGCTGCGGGAAGACACCTCGCTAGGGACTGTAGATCCCGGTCCTGGGGAAACGGGAGAGGGAGGGGGCACCCGGGCCACACTCAGCCTCCTCCCGCTGTGAATGCGAGACGGCCCATCTACGCCAACCCCCAGTGGGGCAGGGGACCCTCATACCCCATGCCCCCACAGGGAGCAGTCAATTTTGCATCCCCGCCAGCAGCACAATGGCAGAGTTATGCAGCACCATCGGTACCCTCGCACCCCCCACCGCCACAAGCCACGCCCGTGTCACAGGGCCAGCAGGAGGCGCCCCAGAGCAGGATCCCTGGGTGGCCTTGGCCATGAGAATAGGGAAGGAGCCCCTGATGGTGTGGGGGACATGCCGCCTTTATGGCAGTCAGGATCCCCACGTCATAGGGCTCCAGTTTTGGGTGGACACGGGATCAGACTGCACGATTTTTCCCCAAGCACATTGGCCTGGACATTGGCAATTTAAAGAAGTCCCTCCAGTGAACGGAGTGGGAGGGCAGTCCCGGGCGTGGAAAAGCACCCAGCTGGTGGCTTTAACACTTCACACAAAAAAGGGACCAGGAGTGTCAACATCAGTAGCAGCCCTAATGCTGCAAGAAGCACTCTCCTCACGACAGGGCACCATGTCAGTCAATCACATCAACAGCCACGACCCAGTCAAAGGCCACTTCCAGATCGGCAACAACAAAGCGGACGCCGCAGCGAAAGGCGTCTGGACATTGCAGGAAGTCCTGAAAAAGGCCCAGATCGAGGAGCAGAGAAAGGCAGAGCTGGAGGATGAGAGGGACCACGGGAGAGACGTGGATGAGGAGCTGCAGAAGGGGAAGCAGAAGCTGCTGCAGCGAGCGACAAGGATGAAGCTGGACGAGGAGGAAGATGTGGGGGAACTGAACGCGCTGTTCCTCAGTGCCAAATGCAACATGATCTGGGACAAGCAAGTCCAGGAGAAGCAGATGATTCTCGAGGAACTGGCGGAGGAAGAGGAGCACTTGAACAAGATGATGGAAATGCAGCAGGAGAAGGGCATGGAGGTCCAGGAGGAGCTGGAGCGCCAGAGGAAGCAGGAGCTGATGAGAGCCCGACAGGGCATTGTGAAACAGATGGAGCAGAATGTAGAGGAGCGGGCATTGAGGGCTGAGGAGCTGTACCAGGAGGGCCAGAGGCAGCTGGAGCGACTGGAGCAGATGAAAAAGGGAGGATCAGAAGGCCTGGGAGCAGAAACAGGAGCGGAGGGCCCACAGGTGGTAATTAGAAACAAGCTAGGCGAATGGGAACGGGGCTGGAGGTTGATGCTCACGGGGCGAGGGTACACAGCTGTCAAAAAGGACGGCAAATTAGGTGGTGTCCACTTAAGTCAATTAAGTCGGACCTCCATAGCAAGCAGAATGAGACTGATGAGAGTTGTGAGTTTCTGTTTACAGGACATGCTCGTGGGGCGTCCTCGTGATGCGTACATCCCCATCCAGAGGTAAACGACAGACCACCAAGCCGTCAGGCAGCGCCCGAGAGACCCGCACGGGTGGAACCCAAGCGTCAACGGTGTTTCTGTGTGATTTTGCTGTTGGGGCTTGTTGCCAGAGGGCAAGCCAGCCCAGATCACTACCCCCATCGGCCATTCAGGTGGGTCATGCAACAACTTAGTAGTGACAAGGTGCTCAAAGAAATCACCACACCGAACGCCCCATCCTTCGTGCTCTGCATCACCGACCTGTTTCCAGGATGACCAAAGGTAGACCCCCATTCCCCACACGCCACACACATGTACCTATCCTACTGGTGCCCAGCTTCAAACCCTGGGAAAAGCTACTGCAATCACCCGGGGTGGGGACATTGTGGGCACTGGGGCTGCGAAACCATTCTCACAGATGTCAGACTGTCGGGGTCTGGGTGGGATCCACAAGAGCCCGACAAATTCTTAAAGTTCACTTGGGCACCCACCGGTTGCAAAACAGCCCTCTTCCTCCACGGAAACTTTTATCAAAACCACCATAAAATCCCCAAATTTCGAAAATGTACAGGCTACAACATGACAGTTTTGCAGCCAGATCACCCTAGCTGGGCAATAGGCAGAACGTGGACAGTAGTCCTTCAAGGGTCAAAAGAGAGAGTGAATGTGCGAATTATTAGGCTCCAACCATCAGCACCCCGAGTGGTCAGACCCAACAAAGTGATTAAAAGCGTGCCGAAAGGGAGAAACGCGACCCACCCCAAAGCCTTGCCCACAAGGTTCGCTGATATCCCGATCGGCCATGTAGAAGCCTTTCAGATAGACCGCTCAGCCAGGTCAGATTTAGATCCAATCCTTCGTATGTTAGAAGCTACCTTCCTATCCCTGAACGAAACTAACCCTAACCTAACCGAATCCTGTTGGCTTTGTTACGATGTCGAACCTCTCTTTTACAAAGGAGTCGCTTTAAACACTCCCTTCAGTTACTCCACAGCAGATGCACCCAACCAATGTAGATGGGACACCCCCCGCAAAGGAATCACCCTGAGTCAAGTCACAGGCCAGGGCAGATGCTTTGGCAATGCAACCCTAGCTAGGCGGAAAGGCAACGTCTGCACCAAAGTTGTCAAACCCGACGGGAAAAACAATAAGCGGGTAATCCCATCCACATCTGGGATGTGGGTTTTCCACCGATCTGGAGTGAGTCCGTGTGTGTTCCTTGCCAAATTCGATGACTCTAACGACTTTTGTGTCCAAGTTCTGATTGTTCCTAGGGTCCTGTACCACGCAGATGAAGAAGTGTATCGCCATTTTGAGGAACCCTGTCGGCTCCACAAAAGAGAAATATTAACAGGTATAACTATCGCGATGCTGCTGGGCCTAGGAGCAGCCGGAATGGCTACAGGAGTCTCAGCCTTGGCGACCCAGAACAAAGGACTGTCACAGCTGCAGGCAACGATTGACGAGGAACTGTGGAAGATCGAGAAATCCATCTCCTTTCTAGAGAAGTCAGTCTCCTCACTCTCCGAAGTAGTCTTGCAGAACAGGCGAGGACTGGACCTCCTGTTCATGCAGCAAGGAGGCCTGTGTGCCGCCTTGAAAGAGGAGTGCTGCTTCTACGCAGACCACATGGGAGTTGTTAGAGACTCCATGGCAGAACTCCAAAACAGACTGGCTCAGAAAGACAGGGAAGCCCAACAGGGTTGGTTCGAGTCCTGGTTCAATCGATCACCATGGCTAATCACCCTAATTTCTACCCTAATAGGTCCATTGGCATTGCTGCTTTTAGCTGTCACCTTTGGACCATGCCTGCTGAACAAGCTAGTCTCATTCGTTCAGACCCGCCTAGAACGGGCCAACATCCTGTTCATAGGCCGGCAATTTACTGCTGTGAATTCGACCAGGGAACACTGCCAGTCACAAGATTTTCTACCCAGGTTCACCAAACCCCTTTCTTTGTCAACAACCCCATGCCTCATCTCAGTACCTATGTATATGACTACTTCGTTCATTTGTAAAAACGGGGGGGGATGTGTAGTAGGGTTAGGCACTCGGAAAATCTCGCGATGTCACAGAAAGCAGCAGGATTCCATTCCCCCTAAAGCCTAGTGATAAAGGATCACCCAAAAATGTAGTCCCCCCTAACATTAGTAACTTTCAACTCCTTACTAACTAATTACAGTAAGGTAAGACCCCCTGACGTAGAGAAAAAACTTTCCCAGTATAAAACCCGAAGAGACGGGACAACAAAGGTCTTGAACCGTCCACCATACTGGTGTCTGTGTGTGTTCTTGGCCCAAGTGACCCTGGAGAGTTTGGGTCGCTGTGCCGTTTCCTCAGAACCAGGTCGCCTCGCCTTGCATCAGAAGGCAACAGTCAGGCTAATGCAGAACACTGAAACAATGAGCAGGTAGGTCAGGCTGCAAAGATAGAGGTGCCAAAGATAAACCTAGACTGGGAACATAAAGGAGTTATTCCTAGCTCGATGGGCCTGTGATGCCTCAGGCAACCAGGGCAGAGATGCCACCTATAAATGGGCACGAGACCGAGGGGTGAGTCTAACCATGGACAGTATTTCTCAGGTTATCCATGACTGTGAGACGTGTGCTGCAATCAAGCAGGCCAAGCGAGTAAAGCCCCTCTGGTATGGTGGGTGGTGGTCCAAGTACAAGTACACACTGGGGCAGTGTGATGGAGCCCTGGCAGATTGACTCCATCACACTGCCCCAGACACGCCAGAGCAAGCGCTATGTGCTGACCCTGGTGAAAGCCACCACTGGATGGTTGGAAACCTACCCTGTGTCTCATGCTACGGCCCGAAACACCATCCTGGGCCTTGAAAAGCAAGTCCTGTGGAGACATGGTGTGGGAGGATCTTTGTTCATTTGTCCAGGTGTCCATGGGGTTGGGTTTCTTACCTACGTACAGGCAGTCATTTGGTGACAGGGGGACTCCCACCTAGAATGTAAGAGCGTATCGTCTATGCTTTCCATAGCCATGCAAAGATTGTCTGGCTTTAATGACTTTGCCAAAGTGACCCAGATGTTTTGTTTTGGCTGAGGGATGATCCAGCTGGTGGTCACTTGGATACAGATGAGGGTGCTGATAAAGACGATGCCAATGATGGCACTGGTACTGCTGCGGGGTGCCCTGGAGAGTATCACAGGAAGAATCATACTTCTTCTTTCCAACTGTGTAGTTTTCACTTGTGGATGGTAAAACCACACATTAGTTGACTTATTTTAAGACATTCTTAAATATTCTTAAGTTCTCCCTATAGCTCTTACCAGCTCCTCCCAATCACTCCCTTCACTTTTTTAAGGGAAGTTTGAGGCAGGAAAAAAGGAGTAGTTTCAAGAGGGGAAAGAGGGAGGGGTAGGGATAAAGGGTCACTGGTAGAGGGATGGAAAAGGGATAGGTGTGTCTGCATTTGAGGTTGACATGGACATTATCAGTGGGATATATCTGTGTGTGATGAGTGTCCTTGCCACAATGTTTGGATATGTGAATTTCTTTTTTCTTCATCTCCAAGAGAAAGCTGCTTCTGTGGCATGGTGGGAGAGGGAGCTGACTTTGTGTTCATTCAAGGGGTCGTCTTCAGATCTGTGGTCTACATAGGGACTGATAAATCTTCTGGGAATCCACCGGGGTCCTGTATCTGTAGAAACACAAGCATATTCTGTCACCCACATAATGAGAGGCTATGGCTCTTCAATAATTTTAGATTCATGATTCTGGTCAAGTACTGGAGGTCTTTCTTTGAGGTGTGTGTACATGTTGTTATGAGAGTGCTTTAAGACAGGGGGGTTTGGTTCTTTTTGAGAGCAATTCATGAAAGGTATATGACATTAGAACTAATGAAATTCAAATAACGTAAAGTACTTTGCACAGTCTATCCTGTATAGAGAGAGCCAGGGGCTATGTACAAATCACAAACGGGAAAGGCACTGCTGTGGAACGTGCCTTGAGCTGTTTTATTTTTCAGCATCAGTCTCATTACACGGTTGTGACAATGCAAAGATGCCAGCAGCTCACATCCCAAGCAGCTGACCAAGAACTTAATAGTACAACTTAATTTATAAGTTTTTTTAACCAATCCCACAAAGCAAAAGCATATTGACAGCAGTTCTATCCAACCACTATAAGCACATGTACCTTTGGTAAAACCAACGCTTGCTTATTTTGAATACAATACCTGCTTGTAACCTTTAAAACACAATGCACATAGCTCCATTATTAAGCTTCAAACTTCCTAATATGTTGTCAGAAAAACTTTTCTGTATCTTAGGGAGTTATTCTAGAGAAGCGTTAAGACATAGACCGTTGTTCTATTTCTCCTTGCTTTTCTACTTTTTAAATAATTTTTCTGCTGACCTATCTCATGGCTACTGCTTAGCTCTAATCACAGTTCTGCTGCCTCTGAGGCCTGCCTTTTGCAGCTTCCCCAAAACCCTCTGATTTTGTGGATTCCCACACTGAACACAAGGTCAGCTATTTTAAATCAAATGCTCACTGATGTAGATAGCATTAGACATGGCACACTGCAAAATAGAGCTGCTATAGATTTTTTGCTGTTAGCACATGGGCACAGGTGTGAAAATTTTGAAGGAATGTGTTTTATGAACCTACTCTCTTCGATTCACAGGAAACTCAAACAACTGGAAGACAACATGGAGAAATTGACTGTGAATGATTGGGGCTTGGATGAATGCTTTGAGGGATGGGGAATAACTGGATGATTGAAAGATACCTTAAAGGGAGCTATGTTATTACTAGTAGTTATTATTATATTGCTTTGTATTATTCCACACATAGTGAAATTGGTGAGCTGCTTGGTAGAAAAAAAAGTGAAAAGGATTTGGCTGGTGCAAGAAGAATAAGAAGGGGGAATTGTAGCAATGTATCTGAACGACTTGGGCCACACTGTGCACCAGCCATACCACTTGTAGTCATTCTTATCAGAGCCCTCTGGAATTCATCAAGGTTACTAAGACATAAACTGTGCTAAATGAAGAAAGAAAAGGCTGAGAAACAGAATACCAAGACCACAAGAACTCGATAACAAAGGGCTGTGAACCACCTGAACTGAAACCAGTCACATACTCCGAGAAGTGCGTGCAGAACACAAGGACAAGAGAGAGGCTCCAATGAAGAAGAGTGTGATCAGTGTATGAAGTAGGGTTAGAATGTATAAATAGGTGCATAATGTAAACAATAAATGGCTTCTGCTTAATCATACTGGTTAGTAGCATGGGAGCCCTGTTTGCCTGGGTAGGAGGGAGGATTCTTTTCCATAAAAAGGAAAGCACTGAGGCAGGAGCAGGAGACAAGTGACCCTTGCAGGCCTGGGGCCTCATTGCCTCCTTGTCCCTGCTCAGCAGCCTGGCAGGGGCTGCCCCATGCTCCTGCCCTTGCCATTGCACATCCCCACATGCCAGTGCCCATACCGGCAAGAGCCCTGAGCAAGGAGGGAGGGACAGCATCTGCCTGGCCAGGGGCTGGGGCTCAGGCCTTGGCCCTTGGCATTCCTCAAACACACCCAGCTTTGCTCAGCACCAGAGACACCTTGGCCTTGTTTGTCCCCAGCTGTCATCACTGCCTCCAGTGTTCTGCTCTAACTGGAAACTGGGAACACATTCTCAGAGAGACTTATTAAACTTTTAGAAACTTTGGAGTTTCAATTTAACTTGGAGTTCTTGAGAAGTTTTTTGAACACTCTCTCAGAGACTGAGTCTGATGTAAACAACACCAATTCACTGAGGGGCTCATTAAAGTCCTTGTGCTGTGTCTGTGCTGCTGAGCTTTAAAGGAACAGCTCTTGCCAGCACCAGCTCCTCTCCCAGCCCAGCAGGGCTGAGGGCTCTGCCTGCAGGCACTGAGGGGACAGGAGCCAGGCAGAGACAGGCTGAAGGCAATCAGGATTGGGAAGACATTGAGCTGAGACTTCACTTGGGGAAAGATCTTCACAGCCCTGTGCATGGTGAGTGTGTGGATGCAGGGCAATGTCCCCTGTGCTCCTGGAGGGATCTCCTGAAGCCAGCACACCCCACAGCCTGGGGGATGTGTCAGGAGGACTCTCCCAGTTTCTCTGGGGCACAGGAGGAGGGGGAGGAGGATGTGCTGCAGAGCAGGGCTGCCCTGGGCACCGTCAGAGGGACAGGGCAGGACGGCTCCTGCTGCCAGGGACAGCTGCAGGGGCTGAAGCTGGGGCTGCAGCCAGGGCTGCCCAGGGCTGTCCTGCAGAGCAGCTCCTGCAGCCCTCAGGGCTCTTGGCCAGCCCAGGGCATGTGCCACCTGCCAGGGGCAGCTCTCAGCCTTCCTGGCAGCTTCCCATGGATGCTGCAGGGGAGAAGTTGGGGGTGGAAGGAGCCACCCCCATCAGGGCAGATTCCTCCTGCTCTGGAGATGGTGCTGCATGGCCAGGGCTGCTCTCAGCTTTCTCCTAAAGGGAAGGGAAAGGGGCTGTCAGCTTTGGCTGTGTCACTGAGACTCCTGCACTGTCAGCCTGGGCGTCAGCAGATGGGCCTCAGATCTCCCTCAGAAACGGCCTCCTCAGCCTCCTCTCCCTACAGACAGCAACAGCAGCACCTTAGCTTGCAGCATTTCTGTTTGTCTGGCCTGCCCTTAAGGCCCTGCTGCCAGGGAGATGCCTCTGGGAGATGCCCTGTGCTGGGTGGGGTCTGCAGGGCAGAGCTGAGTCCCCAGGGCTGGGCTGGGCTCTGGCAGCAATGGCAGGGACAAGGCTTGTGTAAAGAAAAACAGCTCTCAATAGGCACAACTCCAGGCAGCAGAGAGCCAGACCAATCCTTTACATCCCTCCATGTCCCGCTGCATAGGGAGAGAGAGAAGAGTTGGAGAGATTGATTTTGCAACTGGAGTCTTCAAAAAAAGCCAAATTATTGTTAAGTGCAGTTTTAAATTGGTACATCCTGTACTAGAGCGAGGGGAAATGAGCAAAGGGCCCAGCAGGTCTGAGTGCACTGGGGCACAGGGAGCCCTGTTTTCCATCTGGCCTCCCCAGTGTTCAGCCTGAGAGCAATGCTAAGAACAAGACTTCTGTCCCTTCTAAAAAGCACACAGTTACTTTGTAGCCCAAAGCAACACTGAAAAAAAAAAAGGTAAATGAAATTTCCCCAGAGAAAGAGAAGAAATTTTGAGTGCCTGTGAAAGAAAATAGCATAGGATGTACTCAAGGTACTTTGTCCAAATTGTCAATGTTGTCTTTGAACAGTTCAAAATGTCCAGAATGAAGGAATGTCCAACAGCAGCTCCATCAGGCACTTCCTCCTGCTGGCATTGGCAGACACGCGGCAGCTGCAGCTCCTGCACTTCTGCCTCTTGCTGGGCATCTCCCTGGCTGCCCTTCTGGGCAACGGCCTCATCATCAGCGCCGTAGCCTGCGGCCACCACCTGCACACGCCCATGTTCTTCTTCCTGCTCAACCTGGCCCTCAGCGACCTGGGCTCCATCTGCACCACTGTCCCCAAAGCCATGCACAATTCCCTCTGGGACACCAGAGACATCTCCTACTCAGGATGTGCTGCTCAGGTGTTTTTCTTTGCCTTCTTCATGTCAGCAGAGTTTTCTCTCCTGACCGTAATGTGCTACGACCGCTACATGTCCATCTGCAAACCCCTGCACTACAGGACCCTCCTGGGCAGCAGAGCTTGTGCCCACATGGCAGCAGCTGCCTGGGCCAGTGCCTTTCTCTATTCACTGCTGCACACAGCCAATACATTTTCCCTACCCCTGTGCCATGGCAATGCCCTGGACCAGTTCTTCTGTGAAATCCCACAGATCCTCAAACTCTCCTGCTCCAAATCCTATCTCAGGGAACTTGGGCTTCTTGTGCTAAGTGCTCTTCTATTTTTTGCTTGTTTTGTGTTCATTGTTTTCTCCTATGTGCAGATCTTCAGGGCTGTGCTGAGGATCCCCTCTGAGCAGGGACGGCACAAAGCCTTTTCCACCTGCCTCCCTCACCTGGCTGTACTCTCCCTCTTTGTCAGCACTAGCTTTTTTGCCTACCTGAAGCCCCCCTCCATCTCCTCCCCATCCCTGGATCTGGCCCTGTCAGTTCTGTACTCGGTGGTGCCTCCAGCCCTGAACCCCCTCATCTACAGCCTGAGGAACCAGGAGCTCAAGGATGCCTTGGGAAAACAGGTAACTGCAACTTTAGAAGCAATAAATTCTCTTTTCTGCTACAGAGCCTTCAGAATATAACTCTTTGCAATCTCAGCCTTTTTTTCCCCTGTTTGTCCATTCTTTGCTATGGTAACTTTTTCTTTTGTTGTAGTGTTTCTATCAAAATACTGTAGTATTACTCTTAGCTTTCTACATGAACATCTACATTTCTTTTGAAATAAAAATACTTGCAAGTAGTTTGTTCCCTTGGTGTTTAAACAAAAGCAAGTGCCTGCCTGACTTGTCTGTCCAAGGCATTTCCTCAGCCCTTCCCTGTCTCTGCAGGGGCAGTGCCTGTGAGCAAAGGTGGCAGGAAGAGACTCCCAGCACAGCAGCACAGCCAGGGACAATGGCCCTGCCTCTTCCCCGATCTGCTCTGCCCAACTCCACCCTGTCCTTGCCAGCCCTGCTGTGGCTGTAAGGCCGGAGTGCTCTGGCAGCTTGGTCACTGTCCTGCTGCGTGTCCCTGCTGTGGCCACAGGCAGGGCCAGGCCATGGGCACTGCTGGGACACAGCTGGGCTCCAGCACAGCAGCTCCAGCAGCAAAGGGCATCTCCTGAGGGCAGGGCAGGGAGGCTTTGCTCCCCTCCAGAGCTGCTGTCAGCAATGTGCTCCAGGAATGCCCTGGCACAGCAAAGCCCAGTACCTGGGGCAGGGGGGGAGTGTGCAGGGGGGGCTCACAGCAGTGTCCTGGCACAGCCAGAGCTCCTGGCATGGACCTGAGGCAGCAGCAGAGCAGGGCCTGGGCTGTGTCTCTGTTCTGGGAGAGTCTGGGAAGGTGCCCCAGGGCAATTGTCCCACACCAGCCCCTGCAACCACCATTGCCAGCACTGGCCTCTCCCCACCTGCAGGAGGTTGTTTGTCCCTGCACGGAGGGACACCAAGTGACCAGGGCCAGCAGGCCATGTTTGCTCTGTGCTGAGGAGATCTCAGCAGTGCATAGTGTGTGTGTGGGGAGATGAACCCCAGCGACAAAAAACACCATCAGCAGCACCCGGGGATGGCACAATTCCAGTGGCACAAACAGGGCCTTGAGGCCACTTCACTCTGAGAGTAATGTCCTCTGGGAAAACACCTGAATTCTTTGCTGGGTTGTGGTTAGGACTGCATAGAGAGAAATATCCCAGGCAGGGAGGCTCCAGGGAAAAATGCTCAGGGCAGCCATGGACTGCACAGAGAGACATTGGATAGAGTGAGGGTCTGTGGGGAGAAATCAGAGCTGCCTCCCTTCTGAACCAGCCCGAGGACCTGGACAGGGCTGTGCTGTGTTCTGGGCACTGACCTGGAACTGAGGGATGTGGAAAAGGCCTTTGGTGTCAGGGCTGTTGAGAAGGCTGGGCAGCGTCACTGTGGGACCTGTCTCAAACCCTTGGAAAGGCCAGAGCCATCCCAGAGGGTCCTGGGCACTTGGGAAGGGCAGACATGGAACCACTCTGCACACAGGGCAGGGAGGGGCACTGGGAGAGTCACAGCCTGCTCAGGCTCAGCAGGGAAGGGGATGTGGCAAATCTTCCTGCAGCCATTCCAGGCACTGGCAGGACAGGACAGGGACTGCAGAACCCACATGGGAGGGAACAGAAGAGAATGTTGTGTGCCAGACTTCAGCCAGACCTGGGACAGGGTCTGCTGTCGTCTCCTCAGAGCCAGACTGGAGAGAGCTGGGCTGAAGGAGTGGAACATGGGCTGGGTGGGAATTTGGCTGAACAATGAGGGTCAAATGTCATCCATGGTACAGAGTCCTCTTGGCAGCCATGCCCTGGTACCATCCCTCAGTGACCAGCCCTTGGCCGCCACTGTGGAATATTTCTATTGTCTCTACAATGCCAGTTAAATATACTTTCAATTCCTTTGTGGATGCTGCCAAATTGCAGCAGGGACTGAACTGATGTGTGACTGACACTCAACTCATCTAGTTAATGGTGACTGCAAAATGTATCTGGGCAAGTTGACTGAGTTGGGTAAATTTATCTTGCCATCAGGCGCCAAGCAAGCCACAAGAAAGGGCAGAAAAAACTCATGCATCAGAGCAAAGTCAGTTCAATAGGGAAAAACCCAAACACAACCAAAACCTAAAAACCCCAAACCTAATCAAAAAACCCAAAGCAAGATCCACCCACAACAACACAAAAACCCCAGAAATAAACCAGCCACAAAAAGAAAAAGGCCACAAAGAGAAGAAAAACAAATTCACAGGAAATCTCCTATCAGCAGAAAATATTTAACCGCCTTGTGGCAGGAGAGGATTCTGCATGTCTAGGTGCTGTTTTGAAAGAAATATGTCTGAAAAAAGAAATTTATCCCCTACCCCCCTTGGCCCCCCACTTTTCTCAGTTGATTGCTGATCATGGTGTGATATGGAGTGGAACATCCCTTGGGTCAGTCCAGCCCAGCTGTCCCATCCCTGTCCCCCAGGAACACTTGCCAACCCCAGGCCCATAGGTTGGGGGGTCGCAGACGCCTCATGCGAGGCAAGCACTGAGACAAGGACAGGAGTACAGAACAGCACAGCCTTGGAGAAACTGATTGAGGATGTACCTCTGGCAAACAGAAGTCACAAAAAATCAGGCAGGATGCCAGCTCAGCTCTGCAAGGCTGACAAAACAGAAGTTATGCAGAACAATAATATTGCCCTTACTCAAAAAGAGGGTTCAAGGAACAGCCACCTAAAAAGGGCACTGGATGTTGAAGACAAAACCCAAAGAACCATAAAAGGATTTGTGATAAGGTGTGCAACTATGTCAAATAAACTCAAAGGAAGTGGGGATAGCTAATGGATACATAATCAGTGTGTGTGATAAAAACTCTGTTCATTCAATGCTTAATGCACTCCAATGGAGGGAGGATGGCCCAAGTGACCACCATGCTGTAATGAAGAATGCCAGCTTTCAAATACTCCAAACTCTGTTCAGAAGTTTCTATCCAGTGGGTTTCAGTATCAGTGGTTTCCTTGACTCCCTTATGCCCCACAGTTTCACAATGGTCCCTTGGTTCCATGAGGGCCTGCTGTAGAAAAATGGATCCTTGGTTCCATTGGGTTCTGTATTCTCAAAATGCTCTCCTTGGTTCCATGAGGCCTTGGTGTGTCACAACAGCCCCTCTGTTCCATCAACTGCCAGAGTGTCACCCTGGTCTCTTGGATCTGCAGGGTTACAATGGACAATTGGTCACAAGCAGCCCTGCTGTGTCACCATGAATATTTGGTTCCATGGAGTCCCACAGTGTCACAATGGCCCCTTGGCTACATGAGGTTCCACAGCATCACCATGATCTCCTTGGATCTGCAGTATCTCCATGGATCATTGGTTCCATGTGGCCCTGCTGTGTCACAGTGGTTCCTTGGTTCCATGAAGTCCCACTGCATAACAATGGAATCTTGTTCCCGTCAGGTTCTGTACTGTCACCATGGTTTCCTTGGTTCTGAACTGTAACAATGGACCCTTGGTCCCATGAGGTTCCATGATGTCACAATGGTCTCCTTGGTTCCACAAGGACTTGCTTTGTCACAATGGACCCACCTTTCCAGGAGCTTCCATGGTGTCTCCGTGGTCTCCTCAGATCCAGATTGTCACAATGGACAACTGGCTCCATGGGCCCTCCTGTGTCACAATAAACCCTCAGTGCCATGAGGTTCTGTGGTGTCACAATGGTCTGCCTGGTTCAACAAGGCCCTGGAGTGTCACAATGGCTGCTTGGTTCTGTGAGCTTTCATAGCATCAACAATGGCCTCCTTGTTTCTGCAGTGTCACAATGGATCCTGGTTCCACGAGGTCCCTAAATGTCAGTGGTCTCCTGGGTTCCATGTGGCCCAGCTGTATCAACACAGCCCCTTGGTTCCATGAGTTTCTGTACTGTCAGAATTGGTTCCTTTGTTCCACTGAGGCCCTGCTGTGTCACAATGGACCCTGGGTTCCATGAAGTTCTTCAGTGTCACAATGGCCCCCTGGATCCTTGAGGTCCCACAGTGTCACAATGGTGTCCTTGGATCCACAGTGCCATAATGGGCCATTGCTGCAGCCGGAATAGCTACTAATAAAGCCCAGGGTAGGGAAGCAAAAAGGGCCTTTGCATGGTACCCACAGATGTTTAATTCAGCCGTGCAGTGAGATGTTCAGGGTCACAAGACAGGACTCCCGGGGGGAGTCCAGGTTTCTGTATCTCGAGAGGAAGGGGTTGATCAGTGCCATGGGGGCAGTACAAAGATGGGGCCAATGGGGGAATGGGGAGAGAGGGGCTGAGGGACAGAGAACAAGAGGAAGGAGCCAATGGGGTCGCACAGCTTTTGAGGGAAGTTTCTTGTGTCTCCCTAACCCAGGGAATGCCTCTCAGGGTCTCCACAGCAGCAGAATGTCAAAAAGGCCCCTTGGTTCTTGTGGGCTCCTCAGGATCCCAGTGGCCCCTTGGCTGCATGAGGCCCAGCTGTGTCACACTTGCCCCTTGCTTCCACTGGGTCCCACAGCATCACAATTGCCCCCCCTTAGATCCATGAGGCCCCGCAATGTCACAATGGACCTTTGGTTCCATGAGTCCCACACTGTTCCAAGAATTCTTAGTTCCATGGGGCCCTGTAGTGTCGCAATGGTCCCTTGGTTCCGTGGTGCCACACAGTGCCAAATTTTCCCTTTGGCCCAACACGGGCTCATAGTGTCACAATGGACTCCTTAGTTCTATAGGGACACAAAGTGCCACAATGACTCTTTGGTTTCACGAGGCTTCAAAGTGTAAAAATGGCCTCCATGGTTTCATGCAGCCATACTGGGTTAAAATGGACTTTTGTTTCCATGATGCACCACAGTGTCACAGTGGTCAGCTTGGTTGTGCACTGTAAGAATACCCCATTGGTCACTCAGAGCCCCACAGGGTCACTATTGTGCCCTTGGTTCCATGAGGGCTTGCTGTGTCACAATGCCCTTTGGTTCCATGAGGTCCCATGTGTCATAATGATCTCCATGGTTCCATGAGGCTTCGCTGTGGCTCAATGGCCCCCTTGGTTCCATGATGTCCCATAGCAGAGCAATGGTCACCTTGGTTCCATGGGGTCAAAATGGCCCCTTTGTCCCATGGAGCCCCACAGTGTCACTGTGATCCCCTTGATTCCATGAGGCCCTGCAGTGTCATGGTGGCTCCTTGGCTCCATGAGGCAAAGCAGAATCAGAATGGCCCCTTTGTCCCATGGAGCCCCACAGTGTCACTGTGATCCCCTTGATTCCATGAGGCACTGTAGTGTCGTGGAGGCCTCTTGGTTCCATGAGGCAAAGCAGAACTAGAATGGCCCCTTGGTTCCATGGAGCACCACAGTCCTGTTGGTTCCACAGGGCCCTGCAGTGTAACAAGGGACCTTTGGCTCCATGAGGTTCCTCAGTGTCTCAGTGGCCCCTTGCCTCCAGGTGGCCCTGCTGTGTCACAGTGCCAGGTGGTTCCATGAGGTCCCACAGTATCCAAGTGGTCTCCTTGGCTCTGGGAAGCCCCACAGAGCCACAATGGACCCTTGGTTCCAGGAGGTCTTGCTGTGTCACAATGGACTTTTGGTTCCATGGGGTTCCACTGCATAACATGATCCCCTTGATTCCAGAAGGTTCTGCAGTGTCACAATGGACCATTGGTAACATGCAGCCCCACACTGTCACAATGACCCCATGGCTCCATGAGCTTCCACACTGTCATCAATGGTCTCCTTGGTTCCACAAGACCTTGCTCTTATACAATGGACATTTGGTTCCATGGGGCTCCACTGCATCACAATGGACCCTTTGTTCCATGGGGTTCCACAGTGTCACAGCGAGGCCATTGGATCTGTCAGCCTCTGCTGTCACCAAGTGTCCAAAATATCAGAATAGGGCTCCTTAACACTAATTTGCTATTTCAGAGGGTATCATTTATTCAGGCCTGAGGTCCAGCACGGGATAACTCCTAACCTTACATGGATATGGAATTCTACCAGTGTGTTACCTATATAAAGTCCCTAAATGTGAATTACAATTTACCCACTTCCATAAAACCCACCCCAAGTTCCCCGATTCACTCCTTGATTTCTCCATTCCTGCCCTCTTGAGGCAGATGTCTTCTTGTTCTCTTCCACCATCCTTGCTGGGAAAGCAGCCCCTGCATGCCTTGTTCCTGTGCTGAAAGTTCACAGGCAGGGTGAGCATGGAATGAACCCTTTTGGTATCAGCCCCAGGCTTTGTGTGGGCAGGCAGAGGCAGGCAGGAGGCAGAGCCAAAGGAAGGGGCCAGCCAGGTGGAGCAGCCGGGGGATGACGACAGCCTGCAGGGACAGAGGCGCAGGGCAGGGACATCATGGGACAGCCTGGGCTGCACAGGGCACAGGCATGGGCAGCAGCTGTCAGACAGCCCTGCCAGAGCCAACTTGGGCAGCACTTTGGCCATGGCTGCTGGGCCTGGGCCTGAGGCAGGAGCAGGAGACAAGTGACCCTTGCAGGCCTGGGGCCTCATTTCCTCCTTGTCCCTGCTCAGCAGCCTGGCAGGGGCCGCCCCATGCTCCTGCCCTTGCCTTTGCACATCCCCACATGCCAGTGCCCATCCCAGGAAGAGCCCTGAGCAAGGAGGGAGAGACAGCATCTGCCTGGCCAGGGGCTGGGGCTCAGGCCTTGGCCCTTGGCATTCCTCAAACACATCCAGCTTTGCTCAGCACCAGAGACACCTTGGCCTTGTTTGTCCCCAGCTGTCATCACTGCCTCCAGTGTTCTGCTCTAACTGGAACCTGGGGACACTTTCTCAGTCCTGTCCCTCAGCGGGACCCATTAAAACTTTAAGAAAATTTGGAGTCTAAATTTTAATTTGAGTTGTTGAGACGTTTTTTGGAGACACTCTCAGGGACTGAGTCTGATATAAACAACACAAAAGCCCTGAGAGGGTTATTAAAGTTTTCCTAGTCCACTTATGGAGAAAGATTTCAAAGAACTTGTAAGAAATACACATTCCTATTTTAAAGGATGTATTTTATTTTATTTCTCTTTACATCAGAGGTGATTGCAGCATTCTGTGATTGATATTGGCCCAGGGTCTCTCCTCAGCAGCTCTGGCCTGCTCACAGAAGCTGTGCCTGGAGCTCTGACCCAGTGTGGACAACCTTACTCCACATTGCCCAGCCCCATCCTGTCTGTCCTCACTCCCCTGGGACCTGCTGTGCTTGCAGAGCTGGCTGCACTCAGCCTAAGAGGGGTTTTCACTTTTGGGGGCTTTTTGAAGCAATCTGAACCTCCTGAGTTTCCCCACTGCAAACAGACACACTGCTCAGGTGCGTGCCAGCCCCAGCTGCCACCAAAGCCACTGCAGAGCTGCCCTGGGCCAGCTGTGAGGGTGGATCATCAGCCCAAGCTGCACGGGGCCACTGCAAGGGGCTGTGGCCATGGGCACTGCACTGACCCCACTGCTGGGTTTGGCTGCGACGGCCACCGAGAGAAATTAAACTGTCCTTGGAAACACTGGGGAGGACTGGGACATACTGGGGAACACTGGGAACGCTGTGGGAGACACTGGAACATACTGGGAGTGACACTGGGGGATACTGGGAGAACCTGGGGACACTGGGGCAATTGCAGAGATGACTGGGGACACTGGGGTACCTGTGGATGTTACTGTGAGGAACTGTGAACGACTGGGAATGAACTCGGGTGTATTGGGACGAACTGGGCTGTACTGGGAGGGATTGGAGGGGTACTGGAATGTAATGGGTTCTACTGGGGACTAATTGGGCTTTACTGATGTTATACTGGTCTGTACTGGGGATGAACTGGGTTTTACTGGGAGGGACTGCAGGAGGGTGAATTGGCTGTTCCCACTTCCACTGCATCCCATTTGCCGAAGCTCCCGCCCATCTCCAGCCACAGCCAATCAGCACCAGGGATCTGGGCCTGGGGGCGGTGCTTACACAGGCAGCAAATTTTCTTTTTGCCTACAACTCCCATCATGCCCCACGGCCTGACTGAGCCTCATTGCAGCCGGGAGAATAACTGCCGTCATGCCCCGCGCTCCACAGAACTCCGGGATCCGTCCCCATCTGTCCCATAATTGTCCCCCAAACACTCCAGGGTCCCTCATTGTCCCCTCAGCGCACATTCGGGACTCCCGTAAACACCCCCGGACCCCTGAGTGCTCGCACCCCCACAGATGGCCGGTACAGCCACTTCTGGGAATTCATCTGCTCTCGTCCCCCGTGGCCCCAGAGCCCCTCAGAACACAGTCCTGCGCCTAAAACTCCGGCCGCGACCCGTGCCCTGAAGAGCCCGGCTGGAGATCTCCGAGCTCCTCCCAAGGGCTCCCGTGGCATTTACGTTTCACCAGAGGATCTCAAGTCGGGGCTCGGACGCAAAGGTGTCCCCCAAGAGCCATCCCGGACTCCCAAACATTTCATTCCAACCACTTTCGGGACTACAGCTCCCGTCATGCCCCGTGCCCCATCGAGAGCCATTGCAGCTGCGCCCAGAACTCCCGTGATGCTCCGCGGCCCCGTTAAACCGTATGATACCTGCGCCTACAACTCCCATCACCCCCCGCGCCCCAGAGAGCCTCGTTCGAGTCCCTCCAAGTGCCCGCCCGGACCCCGAAGGGCCCCAGATTCCTCTCGATCACCTCCAAGGGCCCTCTTGGATCCCCAAGTGCTGCCCCGAACCCTGAACTGTCCCTCAAAATCCCTGAGTGCCCCTCCAAGTGCCCACCCGGCTTCCCCAAGTGTCCTCCAGACCCTCAAGTTCCCTCTGAATTCCCTCCCCAGACTCAAAACTGCCCCAAATGTGCCCCAGAAATGTCTCCAGGGACCCCGAAGTGCACTCCCCCCCAACCCTGTCTGAGAAAAAGATGATAAAAAAGATGGCAAAAAGACTACAAATATAACTAATTAACATAAAGAGAAAGAAATAAATAGCCAATAGAAATTATTTAATTAATTCATGAAAGAATTTTGTTACTTAGAACCAATTATGAATAAATTTCTTGGTTGCTAGAAATGTATCCAATTTTAATATAAATATACAAATTAGGTAATAAAAATATTGTCTAAGACTATCCTAAATTAAAATAATACAATTATAATTTTGTTATTAATAAATTTTATTTATAAGGAAAAATGCTAAAATTTTTCTTCTTTTTTGGAATGTCAGTCCCAGGTGGGCATTGTCAGACATGGTGAGGCTGGGGGTGAGGAGCCGCTTGTCCAAACAGGCTCAGCCTGCAAAGGGCTGATTCTTATCCATGCCAAGACCTCCTAAGGAGACATTCAGCATCCAGATCACTTGGGGAATGCTTCTATCCCCTCTTCTCATAACTAAAAACTAGAAAGATACTGATGTAATTAAAAAAACAAAAATCATGAGGAGCATTTTGACATCTTCCTCCTGAAGACAACTCCAAACTGACTCCAATCACTGCACAAGCCCTGGAGACTCAAAGACAATGGAAGGGAGACAAAGAGCTCCTGAGGGCTTTCTGTATTTTAATCAGCCCCACGCTGGATTTGGGGCTGGGTCCAGGAGCCTCAGGCACGCAGAGAAGGATGAAGAAACTGCTCAAGGAGTCAGCAGCAAAACTCCAAGTGCCTTGGAGCATGGCTGGGCCCCAGTGAGGGCAGGGAGTGCCCAAGGCTGCCCAGGGCCTGGTGAGAGCAGATCCTTGAGGGCAGGATTGCAGGGAGCCCAAGGCTCTGAGCAGGGAACTGCAATGCTGAGCAAGGCCTGGCTTGGCTGCAGGAAGCAGAAAGGCCAAGCCCTGAGCCCAGCCTGGGCCAGCAGGGCCTGTCCCTCACGGCTGCCTCGGGGCTCTTGTTGGGCCAGGGCGATGTGAGGGGCAGCAAGGACAAATGGCATCAACCTGCAGCCTCTGCCAGCCTCGCCAGGGAGGCTGAGGGAGAAGCAAAGTGCAGCCCCTGCCAGGAAAGTTCCTCCTGTGGGGCCTCCAGAGACGTTGCCCGATCCCAGGGCACAAAGGCCTGAGTGCCTGTGGCCCTGCCAGCCCTGCCCAGCCCTTGGCCCTCTGTCCTGCAGGCTGTGCCCCCTGGGCGTGCTGCTCCTCTGCCCTGGCCGGCTGCACTCGCCCATCTCGCTGTGCCCCAGCATTTCTCACCCAGCGTTGCTGTGCCCTCCCTGGGCTCCCTGCACCCAGCGCTGCCGGCTCCTGGCACACAGAGCCTGGCCATGGCCCAGTCTCACGCTGCCACACCTCCAGCACCAACATTCTGCCCTGCGAGGGACATTGCCTTCTCTTCAGCTCCAGCCTGAACCTTCCAAGGTGCACCTGGGGGAGGTTTCCTGCAATTCCCACTGCCAAAGAAAGCTCTGTCTCCTGCTGGTCACAAACAGAGAAGGGCTGGTGGCAGATCAGAGGTGGTCAGAGGCTGTTTGGGGCACAGCGACCATTGTAGCCATGATATTTTCTGAAAAATCCCTTTGCTAGGATTTAGCTCCTGAGAAGCTGAGGCCTCAGTTACAAAGTATAAACAATAATTATCTGCTGCTGTGGAATGCAACAGGTGGATCTGTGATTGGCTTCATGTCGTTGTTTCTAATTAATGGCCAATCACAGTCCAGCTGTGTGTCTCTCTGGTCAGACACAGGATTTTGTTATCATTCCATTCTTTCACCTTTGCTTGCAAGCCTTCTGATGAAATCCCTTCTTCTATTCTTTTTGTATAATTTTATTATAATATCTATCATAAAATAATAAATTAGTCTTCTGAAACATGGAGTCAGATCCTTTTCTCTTCCCTCTTCTGGGACCTCTGTGAACACCACTACTGACCATGAAATTATTAAGTTTTTTAGTATTCTCTGAAAGAACAAGGGGCATCAACTAAACACCAACAACTGTCTGGAGGCCCAGTTGAGTGGCGGTGAATGTTACACCAGAGAGTGGTGGTGAATGCTGCTACATCCAGCTGGCAAGCAGCCACCTGTGGTGTCCCTCAGGGGTCTCTGCTGGAGCCAGTTCTGTTCAATATTGTTACTGACAACATGGACGACAGTGTTGAGACTTTCAGTAGTAAATCTGCAGACAAAACTAAGCTGGGAGCGTGTGTCCCTCTGCTGGAAGGTAGGAGGCCTCTGCAGAGAGACCGGGAACAGTTGGATGGATGGGCAGAGTCCAATAAGATGAAGTTTAATAAGTCGAAGTCCTGCACTTTGGCCACAACAACCCCTGCAGTGCTACAGGCTGGGGACAGAGTGGCTGGACAGCGGCCAGGCAGAAAGGGACCTGGGGAACTGATGGACAACAGGCTGGACATGAGCCAGCAGTGTGCCCAGGTGGGCAAGAAGGCCAATGGCTGCTGGCCTGGATCAGGAATGGTGTGGCCAGCAGGAGCAGGGCAGTGATTCTTCCCCTGCACTCGGCACTGGTGAGGCCACACCTCGAGTGCTGTGTCCACTTCTGGGCCCCCAATTTCGGAAGGCCATGGAGGGGCTGGAGTGTGTCCAGAGAAGGACAACAAGGCTGGTGAGGGGTCTGGAGCACAAGTTCTATCAGAGTGGCTGAGGGAGCTGGGGTGGTTCATCTTGGAGAAGAGGAGGCTCAGGGAGACAAGGCAGTGTCAGGGAAGAGGTTGGAATTGATGGTCTCCAAGGCCTTTTGCAACCTGGATGATTCTGTGACTCTCTGGAACCACCCTTGGAGCAGTTGCAGGAGGAGCCCTGGGCCTCCTCTTCAGCAGCTCCAGCAGCCCAGGTCCCTCAGCTTCTCCTGCCAGCCCCAAAGCCCATCCTGTCAGTCCTGCAGAGCCTCTGCAGCCCCTACTCAGTGCCCAGAATAGGGAGCCCCAGAGCCAGACACAGCAGCCCAGATGTGCCCCCCTGGCCTGGGGTGCCTCTGGCAAGGGAGCAGCACCAGGCACTGCAGGAGCCTGCAGAAAATTCCTGCAGCACTTGTAGGATGATCCTGCTGCCCAAGGGATGTTCCCATGGGTGCCAAGTAAGGAACTGCAATGGGGAGTGGGGCCAGAGTGGACACGGCAAACAGGGATGGGCTGTTTGAAGGGAGGGGACAGGGGTGGAAAAAGAAGTGATCTAGATCAGGAAAGGGGAAAGAAAGCACAGGTGAAGCCAAGGAAATGTTCAGGGCAGTTTGGGGGTGGCTGCCAGGCAGCCCTGGTTCATAGAAACAGCATCTGCAGTGAGACAGGAAACTCCCAGCTGATGGGAACAAACTTTCTGGCTGACTGCAGAGGCCACGACAAAGCTGAGTGGTTTCCCTGGTGTCCCCCAGCCCTTGCTGGCCCCAGGGGATGATGGCATTTGTGCTCCCTCAGGTTCATGTCCCCACACCAAGAGCATGGGGGTGCTCCCCCTGCTCTGTGCAATGCAAACAGCGGCTGCTGAGCCAGTGCTGCCGTGTCTGTGCCTGCAAGGATGGGGCACATGTGTGAGCTGGGGGAGAGGCCAGGGCTGCAGAGGAGGGATGTTGTTGGCAGCTCCATGAGGATGCTCTGGGACGCTGCCCTGGGCTGTGCAGCGCACTGGGGATGGATCAGCCCCTGCTCTGCTGCTCCTTCCCGTCTGCCCCAGGGCCCTTGCAGAGCCCCAGCCATGCTGTTTGCCCCCAGCCTGCCCACGGCCAGCCTGGGGCTGCTCACGGGGCTTTTCTGTGCTGGGCATTGGCCTGGGCGTGTTCTTGAGAGAGCCTGGGCAAGAAGCCTGGAGCCCCCAGGCCCTGGGCTGAGGCGTCAGCACTGCCCCAGCAGTGCCCATGGCCTGTCCCTGCTGCAGCCCCGGCACTGCCACCCCCAGGGCTGTGCCTGACCCCGAGAGCACTCACGCCCTGCAGCAACACCAGGGCCACCAGGGCAGCGGGGCAGGGCCACGGCAGCAGCACTGGCAACACCAAGTGCTGCTGCTGCTGCTGGGCACAGCTGCTGTGCCAGCCCTGATCTGCCCCAGCTCTGCACACAGACATTGCTGCTGCTGCTACAGAGAAGGCAACATAAGGGGAATCTCCTGTGAAAACTCTGCTGGGAGATCCTTTAATTCCGTTAAGACTACTACGAAACCTCCTCTTCACTGACACAGTGTGAGGCCACAGTGAAGTTTGGAGAAACAAAATAAGAAATTGCAGAAAAAATGGCCTTGTTTTATGGAGATTATTAAAAAAAAGAAAACAGAATAAAAAACATAACCAATCCAACAAGAAGTATCAAAGATTACTTTAATTTCAAGAGATATGCAGAAATTGGCAACCAGTTTAATGTTTCCTAAATGGTCCACTCATTAGTGTCCACACTGCAGCCTTGAGCTCCTGGTTCCTGAGGCTGTAGATGATGGGGTTCAGGGCTGGAGGCACCACCGAATACAGAACTGACAGGGCCAGATCTAGGGATGGGGAGGAGATGAAGGGGGGCTTCAGGTAGGCAACAAAGCCAGTGCTCACAAACAGAGAGAGCACGGCCAGGTGAGGGAGGCAGGTGGAAAAGGCTTTGTGCCGTCCCAGCTCAGAGGGGATCCTCAGCACAGCCCTGAAGATCTGCACATAGGAGAAAACAATGAACACAAAACAGCCAAAAGCTAAAGAGGCAACAAACAATGAAATCCAAATTTTTCTGAAGGTGGAGTGTGAGCAGGAGAGCTTGAGGATCTGGGGCACCTCACAGAAGAACTGGCCCAGGACATTGCCATGGCACAGGGGCAGGGAAAATGTATTGGCTGTTTGCAGCAGAGCATCGAGAAAGGCACTGGCCCAGGCAGCTGCTGCCATGTGGGCACAAGCTCTGCTGCCCAGGAGGGTCCCGTAGTGCAGGGGTTTGCAGATGGACACGTAGCGGTCGTAGCACATGACAGTCAGGAGGGAAAATTCTGCAGAAATGAAAAATACAAACAGAAATAGCTGAGCAGCACATCCTGAGTAGGAGATGTCTCTGGTGTCCCAGAGGGAATTGTGCATGGCTTTGGGGACAGTGGTGCAGATGGAGCCCAGGTCGCTGAGGGCCAGGTTGAGCAGGAAGAAGAACATGGGTGTGTGCAGGTGGTGGCCGCAGGCTACAGCGCTGATGACAAGGCCGTTGCCCAGGAGGGCAGCCAGGGAGATGCCCAGCAAGAGGCAGAAGTGCAGGAGCTGCAGCTGCCGCGTGTCTGCCAGTGCCAGCAGGAGGAAGTGCCTGATGGAGCTGCTGTTGGACATTGCTTGACTCTGGGCATAGTGGACTGTTGAAAGAAGACATTGACAAAGTGTGACTAATTCATTTGAGTCAATTCTATGTATTTTATTTGGAATCTCTCCAAAATCACCTCTCTTCCATTGAGGTAATTTTGCTAAATATTTTTTGATTTTGAGTTTGTGCTGCTGAGTACCTGCCTCATCTTTAGCACTGCTCTCAGCCTGAACACCTGGGAGACCCAAGGAAAACAGGAATCACTGTGCCCCACTGCAGTCAGTGCTAGTCCCCACACAGGAGTCCTTTGAATGTTACAATTTCTCTATTTCAGGGTGCCTGCACTTAAAAATGTTTTGAAAAAAAAACTGGACTTTGTGAACACTCCAATTTAAATATAATTTTCTCCAAACCCTTCTCTCTTTCCCAATGCAGCTGGACCGGATGGGATACGAAAGGCTGGCGTGGCTCACTGCTGCCTCAAGATGTGCCTACTGAGAGCTGTTTCTCTCTATCCAAGCCTTGTCCCTGCCTTTGCTGGAAAAGCCCAGCCCAGCCCTGGGGGCTCAGCTCTGCCTTGCAGACCCCCTCCAAACTCAGGGTACTGCCCAAGTGCATCTCCCTGGCACCACGGCCTTAAGAGCAGGCCAGAGAAACAGAGATGCTGCAAGCCAAGGTGCTGCTGTCTGAGGGGAGAGGAGGCTGAGGAGGCACTTTCGGAGGGAGATCTGAGGCCCATATGCTGATGTCCAGAGTGAAAGTGCAGGAGTGTCAGTGACACAGCCAAAGCGGAAAGCCCCTTTCCCTTCCCTTGAGGAGAAAGCTGAGAGCAGCCCTGGCCATGCTGCACCATCTCCACAGCAAGAGGAATCTGCCCTGATGGGGGTGACTCGTTCCACCTCCAACTTCTCCCCTGCAGCGTCCATGGGGGTCTGCCAGGCAGGTTGAGAGCTGCCCCTGGCAGGTGGCACATGCCCTGGGCTGGCCAAGAGCCCTGAGGGCTGCAGGAGCTGCTCTGCAGGACAGCCCTGGGCAGCCCTGGCTGCAGCCCCAGCTTCACCCCCTGCAGCTGTCTCTGGAAGCAGGAGCCGTCCTGCTCTGTCCCTTTGATGGTGCCCAGGGCAGCCCCGCTCTGCAGCACATCCTCCTCCCCCTCCTCCTGTGTCCCAGAGAAACTGGGAGAGTCCTCCTGACACATCCCCCAGACTGTGGGGTGTGCTGGCTTCAGGAGATCCCTCCAGGAGCACAGGGGACATTGCCCTGCACCCACACACTCACCATGCACAGGGCTGTGAAGATCTTTCCCCAAGTGAAGTCTCAGCTCAATGTCTTCCCAATCCTGATTGCCTTCAGCCTGTCTCTGCCTGGCTCCTGCCCCCTCAGTGCCTGCAGAAAGAGCCCTCAGCCCTGCTGGGCTGGGAGATGAGCTGGTCCTGGGAAGAGCTGTTCCTTTAAAGCTCAGCAGCACAGACACAGCACAAGGAATTTAATGAGCCTCTTGGGGATTTGGGGTTGTTTACATCAGACTCAGTCCCTGAGAGTGTCTTCAAAAAACTTCTCAAGAACTCAAACATAAATTCGAACTCTGAAGTTTCTTGAAGTTCTAATGGGTCCCACTGAGAAAGTGACCCCAGGTTCCAGTTAGAGCAGAACACTGGAGGCAGTGATGACAGCTGGCGACAAACAAGGCAAAGGTGTCTCTGGTGCTGAGCAAAGCTGGATGTGTTTGAGGAATGCCAAGGGCCAAGGCCTGAGCCCCAGCCCCTGGTCAGGCAGATCCTGTCCCTCCCTCCTTGCTCAGGGTTCTTCCCCAGATGGGCACTGGCATGTGGGGATGTGCAATGGCAAGGGCAGGAGCATGGGGCGGCCCCTGCCAGGCTGCTGAGCAGGGACAAGGAGGCAATGAGGCCCCAGGCCTGCAAGGGTCACTTGTCTCCTGCTCCTGCCTCAGGCCCAGGCCCAGCAGCCATGGCCAAAGTGCTGCCCAAGTTGGCTCTTGCAGGGCTGTCTTGCAGCTGCTGCACATGCCTGTGCCCTGCGCAGCCCAGGCTGTGCTACGCTGTCCCTGCCCTGCGCCTCTGTCTCTGCAGGCTGTCGGCATCCCCCGGCTGCCCCACCTGGCTGGCCCCTTCCTTTGCTGACAGATCTGCCTCCTGCCTGCCTCTGCCAGCCCACACAAAGCCTAGGGCTGATACCAGAAGGGTTCGTTTCATTTTTCCCTTGCCTGTGGACTTTCAGCACAGGAACAAGGCATGCGAGTGCTGCTTTCCCAGCAAGGATGGGTGGAAGAGAAGAAGAAGACATCTGGCTCAAGGCTACAGGGATAGAGAAAACAAGGAGTGAATCTGGGAACTTGTGGTGGGTTTTATGGAAATGGGTAAATTGTGATTCACATTTAATGACTGTGTATAAGTAACACACTGGTAGAACCACATGTCCATGTAGGTTTGGCAGTTATCCCATGTTGGACATTGGACATTAGGCCTCAGTAAATGATACCCTCTTAAATAGCAAATGAGAGTTAAAGAATCTGATTCTCATATTTCAGATATTTGGTGACAGCAGGGCCTCACAGAACCAAGGAGTCAGCTGTGACACTGCACAAACTCATGGAACAAAGGGTCCATTGTGACCCTGCAGAACCCCATGGAACCAAAATCCATTTTGGCACATTGGGGTCACATTGAACCAATGGTCCATTGGGATATTGCAGATCCAATGAGACCATTGTGACCCTGAGAATCCTTTTGGAACCAAGGGGCCATTGTGACACTGCAGAACCTCACGGAACCAAGGTGACTGTGTTCTACTGCAGAACCTCATGGAACAAAGGGTCCGTGGTGACACTGCAAAACCAAGGAGACTGCTCCTGGCAGTGTGAAAGCTCATGGAACCACAAGTCCATTGTGACACAGCAAGGCCTGATGGAACCAAGGGTCCCTTGTTAAACTGTGTGGCCTCATGGAACCATGAGCCATTGTGACACAGCGTGGCCACACGGAGCCAAAGCGCCACTGTGACACTGCAGGTCCAAGGAGACCATTGGGACTGAGGAACCTCATGGAATCAAGAGTCCATTTAGTTCCCCCCACTGGGGGGCCCTGTGGAAGCAAGTGGAGCACAGTGATACTGTGGGGTCTCATGGAACAATGGAGACTGTTCTGACACTTTGGGACCCACTGCAACCAAGGGCCCATTAGAGCATGGCAGGGCCTGGTGGCATCAAGAGGACTGCAGTGAACACTGTGGGTGTCCATGGGATGAAGGATCCATTCTGAAACTTTGGAACCAAGGATACCATTGTGACACTCTGGGACATCATGGAACCAAAGGTCCATTATGACAAAGCAGGGCCTCATGAACCATGGAGGCCATTTTTACACTTGGAGGCCTTGTGGAACCAAAGGGCCATTGTGGCACTTGAGAGCCTTGTGGAGCCAAGGGGACCATAGTGACACTGTGGGGCTCCATGAAACCAATGGTCTGTTGTGACACTGCAAGGCCCTTTGGGATCATGGAGACCATTGTGACACTGCAAGACCTTATGGAAACAAGGAACCATTGTGACACTGTGGCGTGTTAGCAGGCCAAGGGGCAGTTGTCACACTGTGTGGCACCATGGAACCAAGAAGGCCATTGTAACACTCCAGGGCCCCATGGAACTAAGGGTTCCTGGAAGAGTGCGGGACCCCATGGAACCAAAGGTCCATTGAGACATTGTAGGGTCTCATGGAATCCTGGAGGCCATGATGACACTTGGAGGCCTCATCGGATCAAGGGGCTCTGCAGGGCCTTGGAACCAAGGAGATCCTTCATACATTGTGAGTCCCCATGGAACCAAACGTCGATTGTGACACTGCAGCCCCAAGGAGACCCCTGTGACACTGCCAGGCCTCATGGAAGCAAGGGACCATTGTGACATTGTGGAGCCCCATGGAAACAAGAGGCCATTGTGACACATCTGGGCCTCATGGAACCAAGGATCCAATATGACACCACCACTGTGACACTGCAGGGCCCCATGGATCCAAGGGAACAGGGAACAGCTCTGGTTGGCTTGCCCTGACTGGTCCAACTGCTCTTGGCACGTCGAGGGTCTCTTATCATGTACCTCTGAAACCCTGGGGCTCTAGGCTTTCCTTCAAATGGAAAAGAACTGCCCCTCTCATTCAAGCATCCATGGCCAAAAGGGGATTATCCCCTCCAACCTACCCAATATGCAGGGATTGCTCCCAGGCAAAAGCTGCCATTACCAACAAATCTGGCTGCCTTTGGCTTCCTGAGAGCTGGGTCTCAATTGTCTTCAAACACTGGGGCTCAGTGTTTTCCTTTGTATGGAAAAGAAACATCCTTTTCAAGGCTTCTCAAGCCCATGGCTGAAATTGGGATTCCACCTCCAAAAGTCCTATATCCAATGATTGCTCCTACACAAAATCTGCCATTACAGACAAGTCTTGCTGGCCTTGGCCTCCTGAGGGCCTGCTCTCACCTGCCTTCCAAACACAAGGGCTCCATGCTTTCCTTTCTGTGGAGAACAACTGGCCTTCTCCTGCAGGGAGAAGTGGCTGAAATTGGGATTCCACATTCATAATTTCAAATAACCAAGGGTTGCTCCCAGACAAAGCTGCCAGGAGATACAGAGCTGTGTGTCCTTGGCCTCTGATCACTGCAGCTCATCAGCCCCTGAAACACTGGGGCTCCATGGTTTCCTTCCTGTGGGGACCACTGTGACACTGTGGGGCCCCGCGGAACCAAAGGGCCACTGTGACCCTGCAGGGCCTCATGGAAGCACGGGGCCATTGTGACACTGCAGAAGCAAGGAGAACATTGTGACACTGCAGGGCCTCCTGGAACCAAGGGAACATGGAAAAAGTCTGGCTGGTTTGGCCTCCCAGGGGCCACTGGACGGGTCCAGCTGATCTTGGCATGCTGAGGGCTGCCTCTCATCAGCCTCTGGAGAACTGGGGCTCGGTGCTTTGCTTCCTGTGGAAAAGAACCATCCCTCTGTCCAGGTGTCCACAGTCAGAATTAATACTCCCCCAAAAAATTCCGTATATGCACAGGGTGTCCCAGGCAAAAGCTGCCAGGACCGAGAGCTCTGGCTGTCCTTGGCCTCTGGTAGTCAGCTCTCATCTCAAGGAAGCCCTGAGGAAAGAATTTGAACAGGTTTGCCTACTGGAACATCAATGAGTCTCTCCTCCTCTGAAAAACTCAGATGCTCTTCTGATCATATATATGTCTTTTGTTTCTCATTGTATATTATGCATGAAATATTATTTTAAGTCAGGAAACATTATTATTCTTACTCTACCGGACTTATCTGACAGAAATCACCTCCTCTGCATATGGATCCTGGTCACCTGTACAAGCAAACACAAGAAAGAATCCAGTCAGAATGATTTCTCCCTGCTCCCATCTGTCCCATCTTCTCTGGAGCTGGAGGTGCAGCCCCAGCACTTGGCAGGGCTCAAGGGCTCCCAAGCTCAGCTCCCACCCAGAGAACTTGCAGACCCTGGGCTACTCTTCTTGGCCCCTGCACGCTCAGCCAGGCTGGGATGGACACTGATGGTTTCTGGGGCTCTCTGAGCCCAGCCCAGCTCCCTGCAAGCTCTGCCAGCTGCCCTGAGCTCTGGGCAGCACCAAGGGCCTCTCCCCAGCCCAGCCCAGCCGGCTCTGACCCCACAGCTCTGCTCAGGATAGGCTGCTCTGGGCACTGCCCCACGGCCTCAGCCCCTGGCAAGGGCACAGCAGCAGCTGCAGCTGCCACAGGACTCAGCCGCAGCATGGGGGAATGTTGCAGTGTGTTGTAAACTTCCTTCCCCAAGTGTGCCTATACCTCTCTCCCTTCCCCCTTGCCCCATGCTGAGTGAGTCCTGTCAATCAGGCTTAACATTCCAGCAAGGCGTGGTGTGGGTGGTCAAGTTCAAAGGATGCCACTCAGGCCCAGAGGTCATTGGCCTGTCTGGGTGTCATCTTCCCCTGAGACCCTGCCCCTCTCACCTGGTTGGTGCCTCACCTGTACCTCCCCTCCCCCTGTCCCTGAGCTTAATAAGGTGATCAGACCATGCGGCCGCAATTCTGTTGGAGCAGTTGCTCACGTTCAGACCTCTGTAACCATGCAATAAACCTCTGGACATTAAACCCTCCAGCAGAATCCTCTCCTTTTTCTCTTCACCATCGCCTGAAGCTACTCCTCCTGAGGTAAACGGGGTCCCTTACAAGCCTGGACTTGTTCAGTGCCCAGCTGCAACCACCAGCAAGCCAAGGTATCTCTGGGGTGATACACCGCAGTTGCTGCCTTTGGCCCAGCAGCGAGGGTCAGACTGGCCCAGGCACAATCTAACTGGTAATACTGGGAGCCGTATTCCAATATTTGGCGTCCCTGAGGAGGGCAAGCGACTCTGCAGCCCGAGACGGACCTGCAGTACCTCGGAGAAGCTTCTGGCAGCCGTGCACCCACCTGAAAGGGGCTTTGGTTGCAACGCCCTCAGCTAGACACTTTGGGAATATTCCCAGAAGAAGTTTCGTGGACTGTTCGGCACCTGTGGAAATCCCAGCTCCTTTCTGGTGAGCAGATTTTCCAGAGGGAGGATATTACTGTACCTGAGTGGGCGCGGCTGGTGAGAGAGAGATGGTGAATCTTGTATCTTGATCAGAAGGCTTAGTTTATTAAGATATTATATATAATACATTATGACTATACTAAATAGAATATAGATAGAGAGAGGTTTGCAGAGCTGCTAGCTAAGCTAAAAATAGATAGAAAAGAATCCACAACAAAGTTGTGTTCAAGGACTCAGTCCCCTAGCTTGCACTGGTGATTGGCCCTTAATTATAAACATAGGAAATGAGCCAATCAAGGTGTTCCTGTTGCATTCCCCAGCAGCTGATAATAATTGTTTACCTTCTCTTCGGGGGCCTCTGGCCTCCCGAAGACGCAGAAATCCGAAAGAAAGGATTTCTGTGGAGAAATGTCTGCGACATCTCACCTTTCTTAATTGTATAAAATAAAAGAAAAATGCTGATGTGGAATGAACAGGAAATTCCTTCACCTATAAAATATAGAATACTAACAATTCACTAAAACAATCCTACAATATAAGAAAATTGCAAGAAACAATGCAAAGAGAATTCAAGTCCATGCAGCTGAGTTTCAGGAACAGTCCAAGAGCCGAAGTTGTTTCCCTTGGAATATCTGAGAGTCCTTTTGGTCCTGAAACAGACTTCTGCAAAAGAGTTCCATCAATAGTTATCAAAAACCATTGACAGTCTTAATACAATTTAAAACAATTTAAAACAATTTGTACAATTTTCAAATTTCCTTTCTGGCCTTTCAGTGCTTCAGCGCTTCAGAGCTGCTGCCCGGTATTTTCAATCTTTTTTTTTTTTTTTTTTTTTTTTATCGAAAAGCAAAAGAGCAGCAGCCGAGCAGAGCAGTGCCAGAGAAGGAAAGGCCCTGGCCCATGCTGGACCAGGAACCCCAAAACTGGCTCACACAGGTGGACCAGGACTGGTAGGACAAACCAGAATCCCCAAAAACATAAGGAGGCCAAGTGATGGCCCTGGCCCAGGAACCTCCTGAGCCAACCGGCCCAGGCCAAACCCATGAGGAAGGCTCTGCATATCCACAGGCCTGAACCCTGCTGCCAGCACAATGGCAGCACGGGTAGTGAGACGCTTCCTTTCCCCTAAACCACTGAGGCATGCCAGCAGCAGGGAAATAGAAGCCTTCCCCAGCAATCCCATCTGGGGTCTGGAGATGTTTGTTTCCCACAGCAAACCAGCTATGGTCTCCTCCAGCTGTGCCCTCTCCCTCTGCAATGCATCGGGTTTGTCTCTCATCCGCCCCGTGGCATCATTCCCACCCCCTCCGGGCTGGGGATCAGAGGCAGAACTCTCTGGATGCACCTGCCCCCCCATGCCAATAGGGCACAAGAGAGGCGGCGGCCTCCATGGGACAATCCCCGAAAAACCACCCCCCAAACCGCCGAGAATGCTGATCTTAAAAACAGGCAGCTGGACTGCCGCAACAGTGAGCTGGCGGGCAGCCCCCGCTCCACGGAATGAGAGACCCCCCGCCGGGGCGACTGCTGGGACGTCCGGTGGAAGCAGCGGGGAGGGAGCCGGAACTGGGGAGGGAACCGCGCTGAGAGTGGGATCCGCCGCGGGCTGCTCCGAGGGTCCCGCGGGCTCAACTCCGTTTTCTGCCGCTGACTCCAGGGTCCGCTGCAGAGGCGCAGTCGCAGTCGCCGTCGCAGCGCAAACAGGCAGCAGCGGAGCTGGGAGAAGTGGCGAAGCGTCGCTGTTGCTTAGCAACAGGTCAATTGCCGAAGGTGCTGTCTCTTCTGCCTTCTCTGACACAGGCTCTTGCAGGGCCGGGGAGGCCGGTGAAACCGCGGGCGGGACCTCCTGGAGAGGCGGAGACAGGATCTCCTGGAGTGACGGCTCTAGCAGGGGCGTGGAGGAAACCTCAGAGACCGGTGCCGCCCCCATGTCTGAAGGCGGAGTCTGAGAGGCCGGCGCTGGCTTGAGCGGCCCCTCCCATCCCCCCGGAGAGAGAGAAGGGGGGAAGGAGAAGACTCCATCTGAGCATGCTCCGGAGCAAGAGTAAAAAAAACTTCTTTGCGCCACGAAGTTTCAGCCCCCCCCGCAGCGAAGCGGGGGGGGGAAAAAAGCCCAGAGTCATCACCCACGGGGTCTTCTGCCAAGGGTGGTGGAAACGGAGCCTGGCCATAACAGTTAGAGATCCATTGAAAACAAGCTGCTTTGCGCTTCAGGACTGGGAAAAGCTTTATAAATGCTGGGTAGATAGAAGGCAACATGCGTCCCTCAGTGTAGACGCACTGGATAATCGAGTCCATGCACTCCCAGACAAAAACATCTAAAGCATATAGAACATCAGCAAAGAACCCAAAAAGCTTTGCCCATCGAAAGAATTCATAGATATCTGCTTTTGACAAAAGGAAACTGTCTTCCCTGCACCAATGTTTCCAGAGGGCCATACCTTTCTACTCTGAAGGGGAGAATTGAATCTCTTCTGGCAAGGCATGGGTCTGCCATACGAACAGCCACAAGCTACAAAGGGCTGGTTCATCAGGGATAGAAAAGTGAACAGTACCTTTTGAAAGAGTCCAGCTTTCTCTGGCCAGCTCCACAGGTCTGCTGCTCTTTTCCATCATCTTTCCTGATGGTTTTCCAGAAGAATGTTCTGTTGTGGTCAGCCTTGGCTGTGAACTCTGTCCATATCAGGATCTTCAGTTCTTCAGCTCCTGGCTTGAATCCACTTTTGTGGTCACTTCAAAGCAACCATCAAATGCCACACATACAGGATTTTTACCCAGTGCAGCAATTTGCTCCTCTGGTCTTATCAGATTAATTTTTGCTCTGACACGAGGGGTCACCAGATATTACAGCGACCTGTGTGGGTCGCAGCTGGTGATAGAGAGATGGTGAATCTTGTATCTTGATCAGAAGGCTTGGTTTATTAAGATATTATATATAATACATTATGACTATACTAAATAGAATATAGAGAGAGATTTGCAGAGCTGCTAGCTAAGCTAAGAATAGATAGAAAGAATCCCAAACAAAGTTGTGTCCAGGGACTCAGTCCCCTAGCTTGCCCTGGTGATTGGCCCTTAATTATAAACATAGGAAATGAGCCAATCAAGGTGTCCCTGTTGCATTCCACAGCAGCTGATAACAATTCCTTACTCTCTCTTCGGATGCCTCTGGCCTCCCGAAGATACAGAAATCCGAAAAAAGGATTTCTGTGGAGAAATGTCTGCGACAGAGGTCCATCAAGGTTATGGAGTTATGGAGTTCCATCAAGGTCATAAAGTTAGGGATTCCATCATGGTCATGTGGTCATGGGGGTCCATCAGGGTCATGGGGGTCTGTCAAGGTCGTGGGGGTCCATCAAGGTCATGGTGGGTCAGCAGGATCATGGGGTTATGGAGGTCCATCAGGGTCATGGGTCCATAGGGTTCCATCAGGGTTATGGGGTCATGTGGTTATGGGGGTCCATCAAGATCATGGGGTGTCGACAGAAGGGAACCAGGACATCCATTTGATCATCACAGACTCAATTTTATTGATCAGTACGGTGGGTTAAATACAGTTAATAATGAGCTTCATACATATTGCAAAAGTTGAGCTCAGGATTGGTCAGCTTACATATCAGCACCTACGCCTACTTCTACATTCCTATGGTTCTACTTTTGATACTTTCTACATATTCTTAGGATATTTCAGGACTAATCTCTACTCCCTATCCTCATGTTGCAGCAAGGTCACTGCTGACTTTTCCTTTCAGCTTGCTGACTGCTGACTCTTCTCCTTCAGCTTAACCAGCGGCATTATATCAGTGTGGCCTTTCTCAGCTAACCAATTATTAATAATACTCTCCACATTTCCCCCGTTTTCTTCTTGTGCAAGGAGAATAGTTTGCCATGTTTTTGCTATTGTACAGCTGACCATGTTTTGAATACAGTTAAAGATACAAGGCAAAATGAGCAAAAACAGTAAAATTACACCCAGCAGTCCTATAGCATAGATCACAAGGTTCCTCAGCCACGGCCGAGTCCTAAGCCTTTAAGCCATTCATCAATTCCTAAACCATCTTCTTCCTTAAGTTTGTGAAGTCCCTGTTGTAATTCTTTTATCTTAGTGTGAATGGACACCGAATGATCAGACAGATTCATGCAACACATTCCCTCAAACTCTTCACATCCATGCCCTTGTGCTAAGAGCAAAAAATCTACAGCAGCTCTATTTTGCAAAACAGCATGGTTAACACTTTGCACATCTGCAGTTAACATGTCTAGAATTTGTGATGTCTTGTTCAGCTCATCCCTTGCCCAGCATCCTAATTGTTTTGCTAAATTCATGGCTTTATTGGCAGATCCTCCTGGTAAGATAGTTGAAACCACCACCTGTTTGAATGTGCCCCAAAACCGTGGATCTCCTATCTTGCTGCAGTCTAAGTCATGTATGCTACGTTTTCTCCTGTTTGAATTTTGACTCAGCTGCATTAGCAAGGACACATTAGGATGAAACAGTGACAATTTTCCCAAAAAACAGGGTTCACCCTGTGGTTTAGCTGGTATACCATTCCATGCCCTGTCTCCACAAATCAAAAATATTCCTGTGGGTAATTTCATTGGTGCTGTGATATTTGTGCCGTTACATTGACTGTAATACTGTGGAGAGAATTCACTCACATTCAGGGATGAATCTAGGGTGGCCCATCTTTCTTTAGGTTGGTTTAAATTCTGAGCACCCAAAAGTTTGAAGCTAAACCATCCATCAGCTGTAGTGTTAGATATGCTGGCATTTGTACTTCCAAAAAGATCCAACTCTTCAGGAGGAGAATGCAAAGAGGTGTTAAGTGATTGGATTAGTAAGCATTGACGATAGCCATCACTCTGACCTGCAGTATACCCTTGTTGCACCGGCAATGTGATGTTTGACATGTTAGACATGCATAAGGTTTGATTGTTTATCAAACTGCAAAATTCTCCAGGAGACCACACCGGAAGTCCCACCAGGCATGTTCGAAATGGGTTAGTGACTCCTCCAAGACTAAGACAAAGTGATGATTGGTTAGTTTGATTAGCAAGTGTCACCCATAAATTTTCCCTTGGTTGACTAAAGTGTGTTACTCCTGCTGCTTCACTTGCTACAGCATTGAGCAGTATAACAAAAACAAACCTCATTTTTCTTTCTGCCTGCTTTGCTTCTCCTTTTCTTCCTTCTGCTTACGTTGTTTTTCTTTTCTTCGCTGTCTTTTCCCTGGTTTGCTAGATTGTCTATTGCAAGGCTGAGTCAATTTTTGAATATACTGATCTAATTCTAAATCAGCATCCTTGCTCACAGGTATAGCATGAGGTAAGTTTGAAGGCAAATCAGCTTTGCAGTGAGCTGCTATGATCCGTGAGGCTTTAGTAATTTCAAATATTCTAAGGTTTTCCTGCAACTTCCACCTAAGATATGCTATAATCACTTGTTCTGCACTCTCAAAGAGCTGTAATCCTGTCCGTCCTGGCAGGCCAGTACTTTGTTCAAGAGCTCTAACCCAGATATGATTTCGAATCCACTTTCCAAAACAAGATGTACACCATAAATATCCCAATGACCTCTGTGGATACCAATAAACCTGACTACAATCTGCACAATGCAAAGCTACCCATGCATAGCATTTATCTTTATCCTTTTTGCAAACATAACAAGGAAGCAAATGTAAGTAAGGACCAGTAAAAAATTCTGGTTCTTCAATCCAAAGCAACCAATTCAATGGTGGTGATCGCAAAGCCTCTTCAGCCTTTTTACTATATGAGGCTAACAGCTCAAGGTCTTTCTTTAACACAAGGTGTATCTTATTTCGTAATCGTAGTTCTAGTTCATTATCCTCCTCAACAACTATATCCTCCTGAGGGTCCCACAACTGTAAAAGTGTTCTAATCATAGAAAATTAATTAGCAATCACTGATACCCCTATTCAAATGAGACCGTTCCCTTTTTTGCCTTCTTTTTCTTATCTGTCTTCAATCTTGCTGCTCCTAATTTCACTGGTCCTGCCACTTTCAAACTTAATTTTTGCAACTTATCAATGCAGCAATCTAATGCTCTATCAGGATCCCCTTGGAAGGGTCCTACAACTGAATGCTGTGTTAAAGGCACTAATTTCCTACACCTTATAGAAACTATACGTGATTTACTTTGAACCTTAACTCTATTTAGAATACATTGTATTTCCCATCGATAATAAGCAAGAACCTTTTGTTCAGGAGACTCATAAAGATTTAAAGCTATATATGCGTTTTGCCCTGTTTGTCTCCACAATTCATCTTGCCAGCTTTTTCCCCACGTATGCTCGTGTTCACAAGTATGACACCACAAATCCCGTAATAATGATTGTTCTATCCAAAAAGTTCTTTTACAACCCCCACAACGTAGAGCTATCCAGGCAGCACAATGTGGATTGTGACAGTCAAGGCAATGTAGTTTCGCTGGATCTGTTAAGTGAAAAGTTGATAATGAGTCAATGAAACGAATCAACTCCTGGGCCGTCCAGTAGTGACGTGTCAGTGCTCTGTCCACCGCTTCCGAGTACCCCTTCAATTGTAACAGTAGTGGTCGTAGGAGTAGAAGCAGTTTCTTCCCCAGTCACTCCCTGTCCTCCTCCGTAAGGCGACTCACCAGAGGCTGCATCAAAAACAGGTTTAGTCCACTTAGCAGGCACCCACAAAGGCCCTGTAGGTGAGGAAACACAAAGATACCCCCGACCCCAATATAATACTTTTGCAGGTTTTTCCCATAATCCTGTACTTGGGTTCTTATACTTAACCCAGACCTCTGTTTCCTTAGTATTTTCCTGACCTGACCTCAGATGATGTTTCATTGCAGGAGGGGTATCATCTTCCCCAAAAATGCATAAATGATTAATCACATACAAAACCTTAGCCAAACATGCTTGTGGATCTGTCAAATCTTGATGTTTTTCAATATACTGCTTAAGGGTACCGTTTGCTCTTTCCACTATTGCCTGTCCAGTAGAAGAGTGTGGAATACCTGTCACATGCTTAACAGACCACTGATTCAAAAATTTCCGGACCCTAGCACTTATATAACCTCGACCATTATCCGTTTTGATACTCTTTGGAACTCCCATAACAGCGAAACAACTTAACAGATGTCTGATAACCTGTATAGCTTTCTGTCCTGCCTGAGCCGTAGCCCATATGTAATGACTATATGTATCTATGGTGACGTGCACATGCTTGACTTTACCGAATCTAGCTATGTGTGTAACATCCATTTGCCATATCTCATTTATTTTTAAACATCGAGGATTAACCCCGATGCCTAGACCTATCCCACCATTATGATAACTACATGTTGGACATGCTCTGACAATGGCCTTGGCTTCTGACAAACTCAGCTCAAAGTGTTTTGCTAAACCTCTTGCATTTTGATGATATCTACTATGTGCTTCTCTGGCCAATGTGTGCTTGTCAATAGGACAAGAATTATCAATGGGTAGGGTAACCAATTTATCTGCACGTTCATTCTCTTCTCCTAAACCTTCAGACCATTTATGGCTCCTAATATGAATCACAGAATATGCTGCATTTCTCCCTCGTAAAGCCTTCCTTAACTGTATCAGTAACTCATACAATCGTTTATTATTCACTTCCTTAATTGCTGCTTCCTCTATTCGTTTGACTACTCCTGCAACATACATAGAGTCTGTGACCACATTTAAAGGCTCCTGTAAGTTGGACACCACCCATACTACTGCTAACAATTCCAAAGTTTATAGGTTATCTGCAGGGTCTGCTGTGAGGAGTTGATGCCTCCATTGTCCTTTTTCTTGCCAGGTAACAGCAGCACGCCTTGATTTCTTTCCTGCATCTGTAAAAACTGTAATAGCTCCTTCTATGGGGTTTTCTTCTCTCAAAGGTCGAGTAATCCAGTTCCATTCTGTCATCCATTGCAAAACTCTAGGCACTAATTTACTAGTCTCTACTTTAGCAGGTGACATCAATAATGCTTCTTGTAAATTCTTTGAATTTATCAAGTACCAGTCCAAGGTTTCTTTTTCCATAGGCAATCTAATAGTAGCAGGTTCTCTACCATCCACTTCAAGAATTCTGAGACGCCCCTTTTTGATTAATGCAGCCAATTGTTCAATTTTTGAAGATATTGTTTTCTTATGCTGTAGTGGTGGTGATAACCATTCCAACACCCGTATCTCCCCCGTTTTCTTTTGCAACTGAGAGAGAGCACCAAGCAAGTGGCAAGGGCTATTCCAAATAGTAAGGTCAATGGGGTGGTCAAGTTGTCGACGAGACACATACCCTTGCTGTACACAGTTACTAATTTGCTGCAAGGCAAGACGATGCTCCTTTGTCAGGTGTACAGGAGTAGTAAGGTCCACGCCTTTTAACAAAGGCCGTAGGGTTTCTAATAAATGATTTGGTATTCCCACAATAGGCTTCAGCCACTGCAAGTCTCCCAGCAACTTCTGTGCATCATGTAGAGTTTTAATGTCCAATTGTAATTCCAATTTTTGTGGTATCACTATTTGATCCGTTAAAGTCCATCCCAAATATTTCCAGGGCTTTGTAGTCTGAATTTTCTCTGCAGCAATAACAAGTGAATATGCAGCAAGAGTATTTTTAATGGTGTTAATCTGTAAAGAGGAGAATGGCTGTTGCTGTGCAAACAAAATATCGTCCATGTAATGATATATTATAGTTGCTGGCCATTTATGACATAGTGGCTGTAATGCAGCATCAACATAAAGCTGACATAAAGTGGGGGAATTGCGCATGCCCTGCGGAAGAGATGTCCATTCAAATCTTTTATCTGGTTCCCCACGATTTATTGCTGGTAAAGTAAAAGCAAATCTCTTCATGTCATCAGGATGCAGGCCAATAGTGAAAAAACAATCCTTTAGGTCAATAATTAAAAGTGGCCAGTGTTCTGGAATCATAGCTGGATTTGGAAGACCAGGCTGTAAGGCCCCCATTGGTTCCACTTGATCATTTACAGCCCTCAAATCATGTATCAAACCATATTTCCCTGATTTCTTTTTGATTACAAAAATAGGTGTATTCCAAGGGCTTGTGGACAGTCGTAGGTGCCCTTTTGTATATTGTTCCTGTACCAATTCATGGGCATGCATAAGACTCTCCCCTTTTAATGGCCATTGCTTAACCATCACCGGTGTATCCGTTTTCCAGGTGAGTGGAATGGGGAAAGTCCAAGCAATGGCAATTACCCCAAAGGGTGCTGATTAGTTAACACAACTCCCAATTGTGTTAAAATGTCCCTTCCAATTAAGCAGGAAACTGTAAGAGGCAGTTGAACAATTGAAAACACAGCAGATATTTGTTGATTCTCAATGCACACAGACAAAGACGGCGACCTGCTTGCCAATGTAAATCCTCCCACTCCTGTGAGCATGTTTGATGAGGGAAATAGAGGCCAATGTTGTGGCCATGCTTCTGGAGAAATGATGCTAGTATCTGCTCCTGTATCCAATAATCCATAAAGGGTTATGCTTTGATGCCCATAAGTAATTTCAACCTTTTGCTTTGGTCTATTTTGTAAATCCACAGTTAAAAGTGTAACACCAGTAGAGCCAAAACCTTTTTCATCCCGTGTTTGTCCAGTAAATGATTGTATTCCTGATGTCATTTGTGACAGTTGTACCAATAGTGCAATGCGTTGTCCTTTTGTAATTTTAATCGGAGGATAAAGGGTGTAAGCCATAATTTGTATTTCCCCTGTAAAGTCCGCATCGATAACACCAGGCAAAACAAATAATCCCAACATAGTTATAGAGGAATGTCCCAGCAATAATGCGCCACATGTTTGTCTATTTAATATAAGAGGACCCTTTACTCCAGTGGGTATCCTCTCAGGCCGGTTTGTCATTAGTGTGACGTCTACTGCTGCTGATAAGTCCAAGCTGAAGCTCCGTGTTGTTGCGGGTTGCAGGCAGGAGGTAGCAACGATGTCACGGCAGCAGCTGGTGTCTCTGATATCACGGCGGCAACTTGTGTCTGTCCCTCATTGCCGCATCGGTAACACTTGATGAATGGTCTCGAGCCTCTTTACGTGACTGCCAGTGAGCCGCTTTGGAGAGGAGCAAGAGCAACTAACACCTGATTTTGAGTGGACTCTGCTTGCTTTTGTAACCCTAATCCTAATTCCTTTAAGGCTTCTGCTATAAATGCCTGTGAAGCTGTTGGCATTAATGCCATTCACTCTAATGCTTCCTCAACACTCTAATTTGCCCCTAAAGTAGCTAACACTCTTTGGGTTGCTGGATTGCTATTTTGCAAGGCACACTGCTTCAATAGCGTCCTGCAACACCAGCCCGATCTATAGCAGTAGCTGTTCTATCGATAAAATTTCCAAATGATTCTTCTCTACCTTGTTTAATGCCCATATAAGCCAGTAACCCTCCTGGCTCTTTAACCATGTCTATTGCAGCACGCACTAACCACATAGACTCTCTAAGTTTATCTGCTCCCGATATCATCTGTGCCTCTGTACGTAAAAATGCCTCTAAGCCCATCAGCTCCTTTACTGTCACCCCATGTAATGGGTCTCCCTGGGCTCGTTGTACAGCAACCGATTCATTTACCACCGCGTGCCAATGGGCGTTAAATAATAACTGCTGATGCTGAGTGAATATCAACCGAACTATTCCTCTTAAATCATTAGGACATAAAACCTGAGTATTAAAAAGATAATCTAACATTTGCTTAACAGGTTCACTTTTTACTCCAAACTGACTAACCGTAGAACGTAGCTGAGTTAACAGCTTCCAATCTAAGGGAGTATATTCTGCTATATTATGCGTAAGGTTCCCCTGTGCATCATACTGTGGTGTGTATGTAACTGAACATGCAAGACTAGAAGCTATTTCCACTGCCTCACCATCCCCCATTTGCATTACTTCTTTCGCCAAAGCAGCCCAAGCTTCCCTCCTCTGTTTAGCCATCTCCCCCCATGGATCACGGTGTGCCCCTGGGATGGGATCTGGCCCTTTAAGGGTGCTATGCTGCTGGCGCTTCGGTGCAGACACCGAGGTTTCGCGCGGGGGGGGCAGTGAAGCAGAGGCTGGCTCGCGCGGGGGAAGCAGGGGCCCCCCCGCTGGAGCTGACAGTGAAACCGGAGCCGACTCAAGCTGAGCTGGCCTGCGGGGGGCAATCAGCCCCCCCGCTGGAGCCGGCTCGGGCGGAGGAATGGGCCCTTCCCCCACAGAAGCTGTAACCGGAGCCGGCTCACTGAGGGGAAGCGGCGGAGGCAAAGCTGTCGGCGGAGGGGAAGCTGGCTTGCTCCCACCCCCACCATCCGACCCGCCTGAAGCTGGTGGCGGAGGCAAAGCTGGTTTGCTCTTACCTCCACCATCCGACTCGCCCTCCCCCTCTGACAGGAAAGGTGCAGACGGTTCCACTGCGCCTATAGAAAAATCCTCCACACCACTTTGCTGGGGACTCTTAGGCATAAGTACCTTAGTTACAGAAGGTGCCAGGGGATCATCTTCACGACCATACCCTATATTCCTCTTATGAGCTTCTGTTGCCCTTTCTGCTGCCTTTCTCTCAGAGACCTGCTGAAGTAACGTGTTATACACCACCCGCCATAACTTCCCGAATTTCTTTGCTGACTTATCATCGTCTAACACTGTATCCCACAATATATCCCCAAACTTCTTCCACTCTGCTAGCTCATGAACTGTATGAGGATTAGAAAAGATACCCTTAGCATGGCCATAAGCTAATAACCCTGGTAACTCCTTTTCTCCTTTTTTAAATCTATCCCTTTTATCCCACGCTGCTCTAAATAGGCGGTAAATAAATCATATGCCGCTTGCCTATCCATACCTATTAATCAGCGCGCGCTGTTGCAGCTCTCCAGGCTCCTGCGACACGTAGTGGCTTAAGTCACCGTTGTGAACCTTAAGGGTGCTTCAAATTCCGGCACCGTCCCGGCTGCAAGGACCCAAACCCAACTTCCTCGACCATGGCGTAATCCCTTTTTCTTTTAATCCGAGAAAAAGGGCAGAGATTCGTTTATGCCCGCATTCTCCACCATTTGTCGACAGAAGGGAACCAGGACATCAATTTGATCATCACAGGCTCAATTTTATTGATCAGTACGGCGGGTTAAATACAGTTAATAATGAGCTTCATACATATTGCAAAAGTTGAGCTCAGGATTGGTCAGCTTACATATCAGCATCTACACCTACTTCTACATTCCTATGGTTCTACTTTTGATACTTTCTACATATTCTTAGGATATATTCAGGACTAATCTCTACTCCCTATCCTCATGTTGCAGCAAGGTCACTGCTGACTCTTCCTTTCAGCTTGCTGACTGCTGACTTTTCTCCTTCAGCTTAACCAGCGGCATTATGTCAGCGTGGCCTTTCTCAGCTAACCAATTATTAATAATACTCTCCACAGGGGGGTGTCAGTATTTACTGGTATTAATAGATATATTTTCAGGGTGGCCAGAAACATTCCCCACCAGAACTGTCAAAGCTCAAGAGGTGACCAGATTATTTTTACAAGAAATAATACCACGCTTCAGAGTTCCAGCCACGATATCCTCAGATAAAGAATCACATTTCATTTCCAAAATAGTGCAACAGATTAGTAGCCATCTGGGCATAGATTAGGAACTTCACACCCCATACCACCCCCAATCAAGCGGCCAGGTGGAGAGAATGTATCATTTGATTAAGCAGCAAATCATAAGACTGGGGCAAGAAGGTAATCTACCCTAGCCCAAGCTCTTCCACTAGCACTATTGCAAATTCAAACTAAACCTTGAGCTAAAGGAATGCTGAGTCCTTTTGGAATGCCTTATAGAAGACCATATAGAATACAAAGGGAATGTCCAGAATGTCCACCTACATGGTGGCATTAAGCAAACAGCTCAGAGTACATGTGGCTGGAACTCGGAGCAGGGAGTTAGATAGCATGGGGATGATGTATATGTTAAGTCTCTTGCAGAAAAGACCTTGGAACCACAGTGGGAGGGACCGTTCCAAGTGCTTCTCACCACCTTCACTGCAATCAGAATCAAGGAGCAGAATGCCTGGATTCATCACTCTCGGGTGAAGAAGGCCCAGAAACCCCTTGAGGAGTGACACCAGGAGACAATGAACTGAGATTAAAACTTACTCAGGCAAAATGAGTACCTTGCGGTCGGGAATAGCTCATATTTTAGTTTGTAGAATTGTTTTGTGTGTAATCATAACTAAAGTTTTAGAACTTGAGAGTACCTTTATTCAGAGCAATGCTGAATGGCCTTGGTCCCAGGCGTTTAATCAGTATACTGGATCCATGGGAAAACCTTCTCAGATAAAGGATTTAAATCTATCCACTGTGGTAATTCATGGAGATCAGGTATATGAGGAGCAGGAATGGAAGGAACAGAAGCTGTGGACACTTCAAGGGATTAGAGGGGAAGAACTCAAGGTAGGGTGCCAGATGATAAATGGGACGGCTTATGAGAGACCAAATGAAATTAGTGTCTCAACCTCTCCTGGTGCATATGAACACCAGGAAAGCTGTGAATGTGGGTGAGCAACAACTATTATTCAACCCAGAATGGTCTCTCAAACGTGTGGAGTTGATAATGCAAATTAACATCTCAAAAATCCAACCAGCCTGCTCCTCCTTCCTAAAAACTTCCTTTGAGGGCTGGACAACATGGTTGCAAAAACAGGCATACCTCAGGAGCAGAACAAGAAAGGACCTAACTGGCATATTAGGGACAGGATTCGGAGTTTTAAATGGAATTGATTCGGAAATATTGATGAATAAACTGGCCACCACAGCAGGTAGCCTAACAAAATTGAAGCAACCCTTACAGTGATCTCTATTGGCATTAGGAACTAGCCAGTGGCAGATTTCAAAGGTTCTGTCAAAGTGGGAAATGGCCGGGGACCAAGAGCACAAGCTGATAGTAGAAGCACTTAGTACAGTTCAAGATAATGTGTCTTTAGCTTTCAGTTGTATACAAGCACAGTTATGGGTGCAGGCAACAGCAGCTCTGATCATACGGGAAGGGAGTGAAGGTAATTTTGAAATTTGGAAGATTGTGTGGGATAATGCAATTGATTTTGGAAGGAAATTTCAATCCTGATGGACTAAGGTGAATTTCACCTATGATCCTGTTTCTAATGTAGCAACTGCCTTTGTGCTTACCATACGTAATGCCACTGTTTATGTTATCCATCCCATCATTGCCCTAGGATTAAACCATGAAAAAACAATACTCTATCCTTCAGAACATAGAGTGTGGGCACGAAAGATGAATGGAAATTGGCAGACAGTAAACTTAGTATCCTGCATTACTAGAGAACAGATGGGATTCATTTGTGAAGGCAATACTATTAATGCTCAGGATGTGTGTTTGGACACTGAACAGAGTATTTGTCACTTTGAAGTTCATCCAGTCACTGACCAGAAAACTGTGCTCGTATATACTGGAAAAGGGTGTGTGTGTCTGAGCGACTGCCTGTGCTGCAGTAAAAATTGATAGCAATGATGTTATTCTGTCTAGTAGAAATCATTCTAACTTCTGTATTTGTCATTTTGTTAAGATTATCGGGTGTGATTTTTCGTACTTGGCCCCAGTGACATCCCACCAGCTGATTAAAGCTAATTACATGATGTATCACAGACTACCACCTACCCCTATTGGGATGAACCTTACATTAGTGAAACAATTAATTGAGCACCAAGACCTATTGGAAATCCCGAAGGAAATCCAAGAAAGTGGAAAGAAAACCTTAATTACTGTCCAACACGATACAAAGGAGATAACCAGGGTTCTACAAAGAATAAAACAAAATATGGATCATCACTGGTGAGATGTGATCTTTGGGTGGTCACCAACTGCAAATGGAATCTTTAATAAGTTGTGCCACCCCATTGTAGTTTTACTAATATTAGTTGGGATAAGTTTAGGATTATCTATTACATTGTTAATTTGGAACTGTAGAATGCTACAACAAATAGCTGTACTAACCTCTTTGTCAAATGTACACGGTGAAGCGTTAAAAGACACTTATTGTCGTAGAGGTTTTTCCTAAGTAAAAGAATTTACTTATTTCCTAGGAAAGGGGGGAATGAGACAGAGTAAAGATCCATTCTGAATTAGGTGAAGTGTCTAAGAAAGGTGAAAAGTCTGTGAGGCCAAAGCTGAAGGAAAACTCGCATGCCGAGACAGCAAGGAGACAGAGAAAGAAAAACAGAAAAGACCACAAGGTCGATTTGCCCCCGACTTAGAAATTCCTTTGATAAAGAAGAACTGGTGCTAAATGTCATGCAGAATGAATATGTATGAACTTATTGTGAAACTGTATGCATATGCATTTGGAAGGGGGATAAAAGAAGACCCGAGGTCTTCAGAGGTACGCTTGTCTTTTTGGGGAGGCTTGCGTGCGGTGTGCGTCGTAATATAAAAGCATACCGGGCTTTACAACTTTTACAAAGTTGTGAGGTTTCTTCTTTTCTCCGCAAAACAGCTGAAAGAAAAGTGGAGTGGACCCCATCAGGTATTACTGACCACCTTTACAGCAGTCAAAAGTAGCCGGCGTGGACCCCTGGATTCACTCTACCCGAGTGAAGAAAGTTCATCCTGGATCACAGACTGTATAAACTCTGGAATGAACAAAGGCGACTCATAAGACGTGTTTAATTGCTTTCAGAATGCTATCAGTAATTGTGCTGACGTTATGGTTATTAATATCTTTGGGATGTGGAATGCATTCTTCTAGAATGAAGAGAGAGGTACAAATGGAAACACAGGTGATAAAGGTTTCTAATGCAGTTCGGGTTGAGAATGTAATGATTGGATTAGTCAAAGATTTTGCCAAAATGCAAAACACCAGTCGAATAACTGCCTGTCTGCCAATACCAAAGGGAGCAGGAGACCCAGTAAATTGGGGAATTATAACATCAAAACTACCTGAAATACAGAAGAACAAAACAATTACATGTAAACAGGTACCCGAATCGAGGCAAGTTACAGAAACCACTGTGGTATGGAAATGTGAGGCCACGGATAAGAAAGATCAGATAGAAGCTTGGGACAGTGCGTGGTCTGTGAGTATTCTTCAGATTCCAATATATGGCAAACACCCCTTGGTGTATTAAGTGGGAAGGCCCTGAGAATGAAACAGATCCAGCAATAACGAACACTGACACTAGCAGCAGAATGAGGGCAGACAAAGTAAGTTGGTGGGCATGTAATAAAACTTATGACTGCACTTCAGATGATGAAGAGATAAAAGAGATGCCACCCCTGGGCAATATCCCTACAAATTGGTTGTGCTTGCAGAGGGATTAAACATAAACAAGGCAGAGTGAATTATACAGTAATTATAGGGTGTACCAGGATTACAATCCGAGGTCCACGACAATTTGTATGGGCAGAAAGTGATGGTACCTTATTACCAGGTAGATTGTGCCTGGGCTAGTCTAACCCTTGCTGCTGGGCCAAAGGCAACAACTGTGGTGTATCACCCCAGTGACATCTTTAGCTTGCTGGAGGTTGCAGCTGGGCATCTGAACAAGTCCAGGCTTGAAGGAACTCCGTTTACCTCAGGAGAGAAGGCTTCAGGCTGTGATGAGGAGGAAGGAGACGGATTCTGCCGGAGGGTTAATATCCAGAGCTTTATTCCATGGTCACAGAGGTCTGAATCTTGGTTACAGCTCCAACAGAATCCCAGACCGCATGGCTTGATTACCTTTTAAGCTCCTGGGGGAGGGGGAGGGAAGGGGCAAGTGAGCCACCAACCAGGTGGGAGGGGCAGGGTCTCAGGGGACGAGGGACACCTAAACAGGCCAATGACCCCCAGGCCTGAAGGGCATCCTTTGAAAGTGAGGAACCACACGATGCCTTGCTGGAATGTTAAGCCCGATTGACAGAATTCACTCAGCAAGGGGGCGAGGGGGAAGGGAGAGGGGTATTGCCACACCTGGGGAAAAGACCCGGAAGTTAAAAACAGGATATTACAACACACCGCAACAGTACCTGGACAACACATCTGCCTGTAGACGGGAAAGTAAAGGAGATTACCTTAGGCCTCCCAACCTTATGTCCAAATTGGAAAAAGTCCCCATTTAATGGAAAACATGAACTTCTGCAGATAAGAGCAAGACGAGAAGTTCTAGACAATGAAAATCCAGATGACACTTGGCAAGAACCCACTAGTGGAGTGAAATTTGGATGGGCCCTAGAGTCATTGCTTGGTCCTATAGCAAACTATAAGAGTAGACAGATGGTATACAAACTTATAGGTCAGGTAGGTAGACTGGCAAGAGTCACCCGGGAAGGATTTAAAGAATTAAATATGCAGTTACAAGCCACCACAAAAACGACTTTACAAAATCGATTAGCCCTAGATATGTTACTCCTGAAAGAGCATGGAGTATGTGGATTTTTAAAGGGACAAGTTGATCATTGCTGCATTCATATCCAAAATGTTACTGCAGATGTAGAATATGACATCAATCAGTAGAAACAAATAGATCATGAAGCACAAGAAGAGCAAAAGGATTTGGCTACAAGCTGATTAGGGAAAATCTTTAAAGGATTAGGGTGGAATGTGAGTTCATGGATTAAATCTATCATTGAGAGTGTGATAATCTTACTAATTGTATTGTTAGCAATTTGGTTAGTTTACAGCATCTTAAAGGGAGAGATACAGAAGAAAATATCCTGGAACCAGAGGATAATAAAGGCACTAACACGAGATCCACGCCCACCATCTTCTGGTTCTCCAGTTCGTAACAGCATCCACGACAATGGTTACATCAACCCTGGATTTGAAGAACCAAGTACGAACTGAGGAATAAAGGACTGTATCAAGTGAAAACATTTACACCTATAGTGAAGTGAAAATGCTTACAAAGGAGGGAGACTGATAGTGGAGCCCTAGAAAAAGTTAAAGATAGAATCTAAAATCTTAGGCTTTGTGCTTTCCCGGATCAACTGCACCTGCGTAAGCAGTATGACAAATTATAGAATTGTTAGATATGATGATTGTTTAGTAATTAAATGTAATAATTATATAACCATAAGAAGAATAGTGAGAAACTATGCTGGAAATTCAGAGAGGGGCTAAATTTATGTATACAATAGAACAATATAAGTTTAATTATTAACGTGAAAGTTATGTAGCGATAGAGTATAAAACATGATCATTTCGGATGTATGGTCGGAGTCAGATTTGGGTTAAATGTACCCCAATTCCCAGAGCTCTTAATAAAAAGCACCGCATATAATCCCCCGTGATTATGTGTTTTTGAACGCTAAAACTGTCAATATGCTTCTGCTTTTTGGGATTGGTCAAACAACTTACAAAGTAAGTTGTACTATTCAGTTCTTGGTCTGCTGCTTGGGATGTGGGCTGCTGTCATCTTCGCAATGTCACAACCACGTAATGAAACTGATGCTGAAAAATAAAACAGCTCAAGGCACGTTCCACAGCAGTGCCTTTCCTGTTTGTGATTTGTACATAGCCCCTGGCTCTCTCTATACAAGAGAGACTGTGCAAAGTATTTTTACATTATTCGAATTTCATTAATTCTAATGCCATATATATTTCACTAATTGCTCTCAAAAAGAACCAAACTCCCCTGTCTTAAGGCACTCTCATAACAACATGTACACACACCTCAAATAAAGACCTCCAGTACTTGACCAGAATCATGAATCTAAAATTACTGAAGGGCCATACCCTCTCATTCTGTGGGTGACAGAATATGCTTGTGTTTCTACAGATACAGGACCCTGGTGGATTCCCAGAAGATTTATCAGTCCCTACGTAGAACACAGATCTGAAGACGACCCCTTGAATGAACACAAAGTCAGCTCCCTCTCCCACCATGCCACAGAAGCAGCTTTCTCTTGGAGATGAAGAAAAAAGCAATTCACATATTCAAACATTGTGGCAAGGACACTCATCACACGTAGATATATCCTACTGATAATGTCCATGTCAATCTCAAATGCAGACACACCCCTCCCTTTTCCATCCCTCTACCAGTGACCCTTTCTCCCTACCCTTCCCTCTTTCCCCTCTTGAAACTACTCCTTTTTCCCTGCCTCAAACTTCCCTTAAAAAAGTGAAGGGAGTGATTGGCAGGAGTTGGTAAGAACTATAGGGGGAACAAGAATATTTAAGGATGTCTTAAAATAAGTCAACTAATGTGTGCTTTTACCATCCACAAGTGAAAACTACCCAGTGGGAAAGAAGAAGTATGATTCTTTCTGCCATACCCTCCAGGGCACCCACAGCAGTACCAGTGCCACCATTGCCATCGTCTTTATCAGCGTCCTCATCCGTATCCAAATGACCACTGGGTGGATCATCCCTCAGCCAAAACAAAACATCTGGGTCACTCTGGCAAAGTCATTAAAGCAAGACAATCTTTGCATGGCCATGGGAAGCATGGATGGTCTGGTCTCAACATGCCTGGTGGAAGTGCCCCTATTACCAAATGAGTACCCATACCTAGGTAAGAAACCCAACCCCGTGGACACGTGGGACAAATGGATGATGATCCTTCCACACCACGTCTCCAGATGATTTGCTTTTCCAGGCCCTCGATGGTGTTAGGGGCAGTGGTGTGAGGCACAGGGTAGGTCTCCAGCCATCCAGTGGTGGCTTCCACCATGGTCAGCACATAGCGCTTGACTTGGAGTGTCTGGGGCAGTGTGATGGAGTCAATCTGCCAGGCCTCCCCATACTTGTACTTGGACCACCGCCCACCATACCAGAGGGGCTTCACTCGCTTGGCCTGCTTGATGGCAGCACACGTCTCACAGTCATGGATAACCTGAGAAATACTGTCCATGGTTAAATCCACCCCTCGGTCTTGTGCCCATTTATGGGTGGCATCTCTGCCCTGATGGCCTGAGGCATCATGGGCCCATCGAGCTAGGAACAACTCTCCTTTATGTTGCCAATCTAAGTCTGTCTTTGACATCTCTATCTTTGCAGCCTGACCTACCTGCTCATTGTTTCAGTGTTCTGCATTAGCCTGACTCTTGGGGACATGGGCATCCACATGGTGGACATTCACAGATTTTCTGCCCAAGAGGCAATGTCTTTCCACTCACCAGCAGCCCAGATTAATTTTTCTCTACACTGCCAGTTGGCTTCTTTCCACCTTTCCAGCCAACCTGACAGAGCATTTGCAACCATCCACAAATCAGTATAAAGGTAAAGCTTTGGCCACTTCTCTCTTTCAGCAATGTCCAGGGACAGCTGAACAGCCTTGAGTTCCTCAAGTTGACTTGATCCACCTTCTCCTTCAGTAGCTTGTGCAACCTGTCATTTGGGGCTCCATATGGCTGCTTTCCACCTCCAGTTCATCCCTACGATGCGACAGGAACCATCAGTGAAAAGAGCATGGTGTGCTTCCTCTGCTGATAGCTAATTGTATGGTGGAGCTTCTTTAGCCTTGTCACTTACTCCTGGTTCTCTTCATCAGTGAGACCAAAGTTTTCACCTTCCAGCCAGTTTGTAATTATCTCCAAAATTCCAGGGTGATTCAGCTTTCCAATACGGGTGCGCTGTGTGATCAGAGCAATCCATTTGCTCCATGTGGGGTCAGTGGCATGGTGGGTGGTGGGAACCTTTCCTTCAAACATCTGCCCCAGCACCAGCAGTTGCAGTGCCAGGAGGAGTTGTGCTTCTGTGCACATCACCTCTGAGGCCCCTTGGACTCTTTCATAGGCAGCCAAGACTTCCTTCTCTGTGGGAGTGTAGTTGGCTTCGGATCCTCTGTAGAATCCCAGTAGTTGGCCTTGAGCATCCCCAGCCACCTTCTGCCAAAGGCTTCAGGACAGACCATGGCTCCCGGCTGCAGAGTAGAGCACGTTCTTCACCTCTGGTCCTGTCCTGACTGGGCCAAGGGCTACTGCATGAGCGATCTCCTGCTTGATCTGGGCCAAGGCTTGTTGCTGCTCAGGGCCCCAGTAGAAACTGTTCTTCTTGCAGGTGACCAGGTGGAGAGGGCTCACAATCTGGCTGTGCTTGGGAATGTGCATTCTCCAAAAACCTATGGCACGCAGGAAAACTTGTGTTTCCTTCTTGTTTGTTGGTGGAGACTTTGCGGTGTTCCTGTTGATGACCTCTGTGGGAATCTGATGCTATCTGTCTTGCCACTTTACACCCAGGAACTGGATCTTTCAGGAAGGTCCTTTGATTTTGCTCTTCTTGATGGTGAAGCTGGTTTCCAGTAGAATCTGGATGATTTTCTCTCCTTTCTCAAAGACTTCCATTGCTGTGTTCCCTCACACAATGATGTCCTCAATGCACTGCAGGTGTTCTGGAGCCTCACCCTTTTCCAGTGCAGCCTGGATCAGTCCATGGCAGATGGTGGGGCTGTGCTTCCACCCCTGGGGCAGTCGGTTCCAGGTGGACTGCACACCCCTCCAGGTGAAAGCAAACTGAGGCCTGCATTCTGCTGCCAAAGGAATGGAGAAAAACACGTTGGCAATGTCAACAGTGGAAAATCACTTTGCTGCCTTGGACTCCAGCTCGCACTGGAGTTCCAGTATGTCCAGCGCAGCAGTGCTCAGCAGTGGAGTCACTTCATTTAATGCACGATAGTCCACTGTCAATCTCCATTCTCTGTCAGACTTGAGCACAGGCCAGATGGGGCTGTTGAAGGGTGAGTGGGTTTTGCTGACCATCCCTTGGCTCTCTAGCTCATGGATCATTCTGTGGATGGGGATCATGGCATCTCAATTTGTTCAATACTGCTGGCGGTGCACGGTCAGGGTGGCAATTGGCTCATTGCTCTTCCACCCTCAGGAGTCGTACTGCAGATGGGCTTTCTGATAGTCCAGGCAAGGTGTTCAACTGCTTGTTGTTCTCTGCCTCTACAGCAGCTATTCCAAACGCCCACCTGAGTCCCTTTGGGTCTTTGTAAAGCTGTTCCAGAGGAAGTCTATGCCCGGAATCCATGGGGCCTCTGGGCCAGTCACAATAGGATGTTTCTGCCACTCCTTCCCAGTCAGGCTCCCCTCAGGTCCCAACAGGGTCAATTGCTGTGATCCCCCATCACCCCAGCAACAGAAACAGGTTCTGCCCCCACATGTCCCAATGGTATCAGGTTTCACTGCACACCAGTATCAACAAAGGCGTTGTGTTTTTGTGGTTCTGACGTGCCAGGTCATCGGATCCACACCATCCAGAAAATCCAGTTTTCCCCATGCCTCTTCCTTCCTGGCTAGAGGCAGGGCCCCTCTAACCCTAGTTATCATTTCTTTCCTGGGTATACATACTAGAGGTACTTTCAAGGGAATCTGACAGATCACACCTGGTAGCTCGGTCATGGGAGGCTGAGGCTATCTTCATTTTGGTGGAACTCTTTGGTTTCCCTCCTTGAGTTGACGCACCCGTGCTGCCAGGACAGAAGTGGGTTTCTCATCCCACCTTCCCATGTTTTCTCCATGGTCATACAGGAAGAGCCACAGGTCAGCCCATGGGGTGTACCCTCTCTCTCTGGCTGGGGGATGTTGGGCTCTGACTTTGGGGCCTGTGACTCACACTGGTGCCATATGGGAACTGTTTCTCTTCACCTCCTCCTTCATCTCCCTCTTTTCCTCTTTGAGGTCCTTGATCATACCAGAGACATGAGCCTGCATTGGGACATTGATCACACTCTCACAATATCTAAGCTTGTTGGTGACAGAACCCACTGTCTCTCGGTTGTTATCAGCATTAATCGTTGCAATGAAGGTGGTGTATTGGGATGGCCCCAGATTTGGCAGACTCCGCAGCATTTGCCCTGTGCACCTGATCTTGTCTGGGTAATTATCATGCTGTCCATCCCTCCCAAAGAGTGCCTCCAATATTGCCACTTCTCTCAGCTCTTGGATCCCTTCCTTGAGGGTCTTCCAGCACATTCTATGGTGGTGCTCCTGCATTCTCTCCCTGTGGACAAACCTCTCTCTGACACTCATTAAAAGCCGCTCCCAGAGGGAAAGGTACCCTGATTCTGTTACAAAAATCTGATTCCCACCTGACTCCTGGGTCAAGGACCCCAAATTCCTTGCCTCACCATCATCCAGTTGCACACCTGTACCCATAAGATCCCAGACCCAGAGTAACCAGGTTGTATAAGCCTCACGTCCCTGTCATACAGTGTCTTTGTGCAGATTACAGAGACTTTTGTACATCAGGGACTCGGTGATGATCTCAACCATTGGCTCCCCTGTGGGTTATGGGGCCCTCCTTTCTTATCCGTACCTGGGTGCTCTGGTTTCATCTTAGACCTCCTTATTTCCACAGGGGTGACTGCTGCTGGCTGTGACTGCCCTTGCAGTTCAGCTGGAACCTGGACAGTTGTTACATCTGTGGGTTCCACTGCTGCACCATCAGACTCTCCCTCTTTGGGGCAGGGGGAGGGTTTCTCACCAGCTGGGGAAATGTGCTCCTTCAGCATCTGGCCCATCTCCTTCACCAGAACCCCCACCCAGTCTGGGTGGTTCATTTCTGAGGTGGGCTGTGGGGCAGGGTCAGGCTCTGGGGCAGCAGCATCCCTTGTCTCTGGGGTTGGTGTCAGCATGGTTATCCAGGTCAATCTTCCCTTATCTCTGAATGCTAAATAGAACAGGCCTATCAGCAACACCAACCATTGTATGATATCATTGGCATTTAGAGTGGATCTGAACCCTTTGAAAACTGGTGGGGCAGACCCAAAGAGCTGGGTGAAGGGTTGGGAGAAAAGTGCCCCAGTGTCATTTCCTCACAGCAAGTACCATTAGCAAAGTAAGCCCAAAACCACACAGGTAGTGTGTGATAGCTCTGAATCCATGTGCCTGCCTTCCAGCAGAAGTTAAAGATCCATTAATTCCTCACCTTATTGTGATATATGTTATGGAATAATTCATGCCTGTGTAAAATATATGTGAAATAAATTGTGCTCGTACAAAAAAAATCTTAAAGATTTAAAACCACAAGCTGCAGCCGGGGACAAGATTGCTTCACAAATTGAGAAATCACAGATGGCAGTGGAGAGAAAAACCTAATTAGCAAACAAAAAGACGTGGCTCTGTGCAGAGATGGGCCCTTTCCCAGGACAGTCCAGAGACACCCAAGCGATGAATACTCAGTAAGTGTCTATGATCAAGATAGTCAGAGTCTTCAAGGGTATGTATCCCAATGCTCGGTTCCCGTATCTCGACGATCAGCATTCATCACTTCCCAGAAACATTTCTGTCCAGCCCAGCACACAGAAAAGGAAACTGCATAAATATGGGAAGCGACAAGAAGAACAGGAGAAACTCTGCCCCAGGTGGAAAAAGCTGTATAAAACCAACCCAAATGAGACAACATTTGTGAGCAGAGGGGATCCAAAGTGATAGAGTTTAGATCAGTGTTCACCCAGCCCTTTGATTGTGGCTATCGGAGACTGAATCTTCGTGGCGAAATTAAAAAAAAAATAAAATTATTGATTATTGATTGGCTTTATCATTTATTACTTATAACATTATTAAGCCATAAAACAAACTGGATTGCTGGGGAAGATGAAACAGGAAAGCCTTATAAATATGATTGCCTGGCAGAAGATTTTGAGGATATAGAAACTATAAGCAAGATTGAAATGAAAGCAAGCTTTGAGATACCTCAGTTACTGAACAACTGGAAAACAATGGTATGGCCAACTGAAGGTAATCCCCTTTTGATAAAACAATTCCCCTTGCTTGCAGACAGCTCCAAGGGTCAGAGCAGACCCCACTAGCTTGGCAGAAGGGGTCCAAAGAGGAGATTTTAGGGTTTAAAATGTAACACTGTATGGTGATGTAATGATTCTTATAGGCTGTATGTAAATGCTATAGGATTTGTATCTTGTATTAGATTGGTTAGTGAGAATTAGAATATTCAATACAGAAGATGATTTATTATATTGTAATGAGAACCTCGCTCTCTCATCCTCTGTCTCTCTCTCATCTTTTTACCACTCTCTTGCCTTCTCTCTCTTTACCACTCTTGTTACTTCTCTCAGGCCTGCTCCAGCTGTGTCTGGCAGCTCCGAGCAGGGCCCGGCACCCACAGCCTTTGCAATAAACTGCAAGTTCCACAGCCTGGCTTCAGAGATCTCTCCAGATCTCTTGGAAGATGAGACCACCTGGAGACCAGAGGACACCAGCTGAAGCTCCAGGCACAGCTGATGATTGGCACAGCTGAATCTGTGGGAAGCTCCCATAGCTCCTGCCTTCTCCCTCCTGTTGACAGCTCCCTCCCTCCAGCCCTCAGACCCTACCTGTGGTAGTTGGTGTTCTACAGGTATTTTAACATAAAAGTTAGATTTCCTATGTTAGTCAGTGATAATGGTTTCTCCCATGTACCCCAATGGTTTCTCCCATGTACCCCATTTTGTTCCACCTAATGGTTCAGTCCTAAGTTGTTTACCACAGTTTTCCCACCACTTGTCTGCCCATCAGTGTGTCTGTCTCCCTGCTCCTCCCCTCATTCCCTTATAAGCCTTGTCAATCTCAATTGTACTACCCCTTACTCTTGTCAGTCTCTGTAGTCACTCCCCTTGTATTCTCGAATGTTCTGTGTCAGTTAGATATATCTCGATGGTGGATTGGTTTGTGAGGCTTCTTCCCTCCCCTGAATGATCCTTATTGGAGTTGCTAAGTGATGTGTTCATCCCCTAAGATCCCCTCAAGATACTTGCAAGAGCATCCTGTGAGGACTGGGCTCTGGGCTCTGGCTGGGAACAGCCTGGTTTTGCTGCTGTGAGCGCAGGCAGGAGTTGAGGCAGGTGAAGAGGCAGCAGGCAGCTTGTGTTTGTAGAGGGCCTGGGGCTGCACCTCTGAACCTCCACCTGGAAACACACTTGGGGGAATATGAGCTGGAGCTGGAGTGCCTGTCCTGAAAGGAACTGGAGTCATTCATCCTTGCCAGGTTTTCTTAAGAGTGTGTTGGTGTTTCCCAGGAAAGCTGCACATTTGGGGAAATGCCTTTGTAGGAAAGGGGATTGCTTCTCAAGGGAAGTGCTTTCCAGGGAACTCCAGTGAGGTAGGTGCAAGTGTCCCCCTTTGGCTCTCTGTGTTCGTTTCAGTCCTTGAGGCCCGTTGCACTTGGCAGAGGGGCAGGGCAAGGGAGAAGGCTGTGAAGAGGAGGTTTGGCATGCGCCTGGACCTGCAGAGACCAACCCAAGCACCTGCAGTAGGGTCTGTTCCCCCCTTTGGACAGAGGTGTGAGCAGGAGCATCTCTGTCCAGCCACGAGCCCCAAAGCTCTCTTTGAGAGCTGTGAATTAAAAGGCCTTTACACGCACACTTTTCTCATCTTCCCTGCCTGCTGTGCTTCAACTCTTGGCAATATGCATTTGCCTCCTGCCTGGTGGAAGCTGCTGTGGCCCAGGGCCAGCACAGAGCTGGGCTGTGTGGGCCAGGCAGCGTGGAGAGCCTTGGCTGATCTTGGTGTGTCCCTAGCCTCAGAAAAGGCTTGGAAGGTTTGCCTCTCAAGGCGTCCTGCTCATTGATTCTCCCTGTGCATCTTGGAGACAACAAGGTGGGCATTTCTGGCAGCTGGGCATCAGCAGGCCTTAAAATGGGGGCGTGTTGTGGAGCAAGCCCAGCTGAGATATCCTGACAGGAACCCAGTGCTCCTTGCTCCCCTCTGCTGACACGTGAGTGTTTGTCTGGTTTTGGGATGGCCCTGGCTGTGTCAGGGGTGCTACGTGGACACGAGATAGCCGGTCCTGTCCCGCTGGGTCCCAGCAGTGCCTCGCAGCAGCCCTGCACCCATGTCAGGATGCTGGCCAAGAGAGGTCCTGGAAGCTGAGGCAGCTGATTTTGAGCTTGTGCAGGTGCCTACAGGTCAAGGCCAAGGGTGTTCCCTCAGGATACAGCAGTCCTGAGGGGTGTCCCTCATTCAAAGAAATCAGCAGACAAATGCATTGTCTGCCAGAAGCCCTTTTATTGACCTGGCAGGATGGCAGGAGTCTGTACCCCACTAAAATGTTTTTCCACCATGTATAAATTTCAGTGGGTTGATGCAGGAATTGTATCAAAAATACCATCCATCTTTACACTGCTGAGGTGATTCGATAGGCAGGGGGTTAGAAATACATTGTGTCAGATTCCTAGACTTGAAGCTGAAATCCAGGTGCTGGCCAGGAGTGGTCTCGATGCCCTAAAGCAGCACAAAGTCTTCCTCAGGGTTTCCCTGCACTGAGATCATTTCCTGCTTGCCCTTAGTTCTTCTGGCAGACTATATCTAAAGCTTTTTGTCAAGTCACTCTCATGTCAAGTTAGGCCACCCAGGTTTTTCTTATGCTAACTGGTGCTAAGCACTTATGTCTGTCTGCACTAAGCACTTGTTTACTATTGTGAATTGCTTGTGCTTACTTATGTCAAACAAAGGCCTTGTTCCATTGCCAAAGGTGCCTGAGGCCCCCTGCTCCTTGTGGCACCAGTTGCTTTCCTGTGGGATGTTCTACCTGCCTGGAGAGTAAAGAGGGAGCTGGAGAAAGAGCTGGCCAGGCTGCTCTGGATCCTTTTCCAGCAGCCCTGGCTGAGTGGAGCAGTCCGAGCTGAGCGCAGAGGTGCACATGGAGCAGCCGTGCCCAGGAAGGCTCGGTGGGAAGGGTGATCCAGGAACCACAGGCCTGGCAGCCTGAGCTGCCCCCGGGGAAGGCCTTGGAGCAGATCCTCCTGAGTGCCATCCCACGGCACGTGCAGGGAACCAGGGCGTCTGCTGGAGGGGGGGAAAGCTCTGCGGAGGGACAGGGACAGCTGGGGGTCCTGGTGGGGTGTTGAGGGCTTCTGTGGGGGAGTTTGGGGAGGTTGGTGTTGGTGGGCTGTTGGAGGAGGAGTTATCTGGAAGGTGAGAGGTCTCAGCTGGAATTTGAGTCAGTTTGAAGGCAGCATCTGTGGTTTGGCACAGCTTTGATTACGGAGGGCAGAAAGAATATCTGTGATTTTTCCTGTTCATGGTCCTGATTCTCCTAAAGGGAACAAGAGAGGAGAGCTGTACTTTACTGGCCACTTGGATATCTGTACCAGGGGGAGGATTAGCCCCTTTGCCATCTACTCATTTGTTTGGGCTACTTTTGTAACACTGAGTGGACTTTAATTTCTTGAGAGCTTTTATTCCTTAAGAGAATTAGGATATTATCATCCCTTCACAGAAAACCATTTGCAAACCAAAGAATAGCCTTTTCTTGCCTCTGTGCAGTGTTATGTTCTGTAAAGTGACTCTCAGTGGATGACACTAAGGCAAATGAGTTGCTGCTTTGAGAAGGGAAGCAAAATTCCAACTCTTCACCTTCACCATGCCAATGAATTTGGTAAGTTTGCAACTTTTTGGAACTATGTGAGTTGACCAATGGGAAGTAAAACTTTCCTGAATTGAGGAGTGTTAAATGACAGGTCCTTCTGTGCCTTTGCAACTAAGGTGTTTTTGTGCTGAAGGAAATTACTTCAACGAGAAAATAATTTCAGCATGGAGTAAGAGCTTCTGACAGAAACCAAGTGTTGCCAGCAGTTGCTCCAGGTGCTGCTGCCAACAGCCCCTGCAGGAAGGAGCACAGCCCCCAATGCACGTGGGCTTTGGCTCCCTGTGGCACAGAAGCCCCCCGGGGGCACAGGTCTCTGGGGCAGGAGATGGGCACCAGCGCTGCCAGGGCTCGGGGGTGGCAGCTCTGCTTGGGCAGGGACTCTGCCACACCTGCTGATGTCAGCGCTCCCCAGGCCCCAAAGGGTCAGAGCAGCATTCGTGCCCTGGCCCACACGTTCCTTGTCTGTGTCACACCCATGGGTTTAGGATGTTCACCAGCTGGGATGTGTCCCAAGGAGGCCGTGCCAGCTTCTGTGGAAGGTCCTGTGCCCTTCCCAGCGCGGCTGCGTCGGCAGCCCTGGGTCTCCTCTGCTGCACTGAGCCCACAGAGCAGGGCAGCATTTGCTGATGGACTGAGCCATTCCTAAAGACTCTGTCAGGCTGTCTTAGACACTTGGGGTGAGAGACTCCTTCCAAGCTGGGCCAATTTGGGTTGGCTGGGGGCAGCCCCAGGGCAAGGGGGGATGTGTGCAAGGGCCCTTTGTGACATGGTGCAGCATGGTCACTGTGGCATGGAACGGGTGTCCAAGGGCCCTTTGTGACAGGTGGGGACATAGGAGCTGGTGGTGACAAGACCACGCCACAGCGCTTGGATCACGCAACGGGGCAGAACGGGACAGAGCGGTGCCGTGAGGAGCCCCTGCACAGCGCACTTGTTCCTGTCTGACCCGGAGCATTTCCGAGGCCTTATTCCTGCAGCTGAGCTCGAGGCCAGACCACAGGACATGGTGCCCCAGAGGCATCTCCCATCCCTGCCACCGGTGCCCTCGAGGCCAGACCACAATCCTTGACAGGAGTTTCCTGTCCTTGTGGCAGCAGCCCTCGAGACCACAGTGCAGGACTTTCAGTGTAGCCTTTCCAAGGCTTCTGTCTTGAAGGTGCCTTCCAGGCAGGACTGCAGGACTTGCTAACTCAGAGCTTTTCTGAAGCATCTCTCCTGCAAGTAGCCACAAATCCAGTCACTGACATGGAGCAAAGACCCCCAAGAGTGCCCAAGCTGGCCTGGCTGGAAGAGGAGGAGGAAGGCCCTGGAGTTGCCCCAGCACATCAAACCATAGAGGTTGTGCCACTTGAGCTGCCGCAGGAGGGTGAGTGTCAGAGCTGGGCCACAGGGTTGGTGCCTGCACCAGCTTGGTGCCTTTGCATCGCATCCCATCGCATCCCATCGCATCCCATCGCATCCCATCGCATCCCATTGCATCCCATCCCATCCCATCCCATCCCATCCCATCCCATCCCATCCCATCCCATCCCATCCCATCCCATCCCATCCCATCCCATCCCATCCCATCCCATCCCATCCCATTCCCTGGGGACATGCCCATGGACAGGACAGAAGAGGGGCTGGGCAGACACCTTGCAGGGGCCGTGCTCCATCCTCTGAGCCATCCCGGGACTGTCCCTGCCTGGGGAGCGCAGGGCTGGGCTGTGTTCTCCGGCCTCTCCGGCAGCCCCTCAGCTCTGGCTGCGCTCGCTCTTTGCCAGGTGCAGCACTGCAGCGCACACTGGAGCAGGACCCCGCCCGCGGCCTCTTCCGCAGAACAGCCCAGGTACCCGCAGCCATCCCCACCTGGGCTGGGCCTGATGGCACCATGCTTGGAGCATTCCCTGCAACATCCCTGGCTTCTTGCCCTTCTCCTATAGCTGGTTTGCCAATTCATGAGGAGAATTCGGGAGGAAGAGGCCAGCCCCATGGGCACTGGGCTCAGAGCATATTCGCACATCTTCAAAACCAAGACCAGTGCTGCCCTGCTGGATATGCTCGTAGAGGAGGGCTTTACCAATCCAAAGCAAGTAAGCAGCCTGTGGCCAGGGTTTGATCCTCCCAGGAATTGCTTGACCACACCTGCTGGTTACTGGAAGCCTTTGAGGCCATGGCAGTGTGGTAGGAAGGGAAGCATTTCACTGGGGACATTCCTCCCTCTGGCAGCTTTCCAAGTCTCCCCGTGCCTTCTCCAGGTTCCTGCCCTGATCAGGTACATCCACCAGTGGCTCCTGGCCAATCAGTTTGCTGAGCATAGGCTGAACAGGACCCTGCTGGATCTCACCGAAGCACAGCCCGCTGATGTGGTCATGACGCTCCTGCGTGTGGCCCCGTCCTGTGACAGGTATGGGCCCCACCAGCCCAGAGGGCTCAGGGCTCCCCAGCCCATCAGCCTGTACAGCCTGGCCCAGGTATCTGACCAACAGAGAGTTCCAGGGCCTTGTGGCTGCTCCCTTAGCCAGCCCTAGCACGTCAGCCCCTGAGCATGCTGACGTGCTCCCTTGCTGCCCCTCAGGGGCCTGTCCCCACAGGGCTGGGCTGCCTGGGTGCTGCTGGCGAGTGGCAATGGGCAAAGGCAGAGCTGGCAGCCAGCTCAGGTCCCCATTGCTGTCCAGGCCACAGTGCTGTGTCTGAGACCCCTCTGAGACACAGCTCTAACCCCACAGAGCTGCTTTGACCATGTGGAAGAGCATCATGTGCTCGCCCAGGACTGCAGAGCCGGCGCTGCTGACACTCCTGGATGTGCTGGGAAGCTGGCCAGAGCACAGCACGTGCACCTCCGATGGGGACAAAACGGGTGTCTTTGTCCTGGCTGTGAGTTTCTGTAACTGGCCTTTGCTGGCCCCAAGGCTGCCTCTCCAGCAGCTCTCCATCCTCCTTCCCCCACTGCATCTCCCTGCCTCAGGCACTGGGTTGAAATCTGGCACAGGGGCAGCTTCAGGCCCACCAGGCCCCGTGCTCCTGCTGCGTGTCTCTGAGCCTCTCCCTCCCCTGCTCAGGCCCTGCCACACGGACACCTCAGCCCTGAGCCCTGTCTCGGGGTCTTTGTCCTTTGCAGGCAACTGTGGTGATGTGGAAGATCCTCCAGGTGCCCTGTGTCCCACATATGGTGACGGTGTATTTCCCTCGCTTCTTTGTACATCTGCTCTCCCAAGTGTTCTTGAGCACTCTGGATATGCCAGAGGAGGTCGATGCATTCTGGAAGGAATGCCAGGAGGAATACGGCCTTCCCACCAGCCCCAACAGGTGCTCCATCCCACTCCTCCTGTCTCTGCCATGTCCCTGGCCAGGAGCCAGTGTTCCCAGCGTTACCTTGGCTTTGCTGTTCACGCAGATTTGCAGTCAGGACCCTGAAGTCCCTGCTCTGCAGAATGCAGCACGAGGATGTGGTGGTGGCAATGGAACGCAATTGTGGCTGGGACACGCTGCTGTGTGCTGACACCCACCACTATGCTGTGGGTCTGCTGGCCAGGTGAGACCCCGTTCTCCCCACTGCCTCTGACATTTGTGCTCCGTGCCCAGGGAGCTCCACACAGTCCCCGAGGTTGTGGGCCAGAGGGCCTTATCACCGAGGGATGGCCAAGCAGACTGGAAAAGGCTGGGAGAGGAGGGTGCCCACCAGGAGCTGCCTCCCAAATAGCCCAAGGCCCCTTGCAGGATGCTGGGGAAAGACCAGACCTCTGGGAGTCACTCCTGGCAGAGGTTTGTCCCTCTGGTCCACAGCCTTGGTTCCTTTTCCTCCTGCCAGGGAGATGTGCTGTGTCTCCATCCCCTTGTGTTCCCGGATCGCTCACTACCTGCTCCGGCTGCTCAGCACACAGGAGCCACGCTGGGAGCTGCCCGCCCTGGCGTTCCTTGTGGAGGTGAGCCTGATGGCCAGCGCTGCCTGGCTGAGCTGTCTCCCAGCTCTCTGCCCTCTCGGAGCCGCAGCTGCCTGGCACGGTGCCCGCGCCCTGTGCTGCTGCCTGGGCCCGGCCCCGTGTGGCTCCTGGCTCCTGCCGGCCGGGTCCGTATCACTGCCATGTGCCTTTCAGGTCCTCGAGTTCCTGGACTTGAGTGAACATGGTGCTAACAAAGTCCTGCAAATTTTGTCAAGGCAGCTGCAGAGCGAGTGCAGGGAGAGGCGTCGCCTGGCGGTCAGGGCCCTTCTCGAGCTCATTGAGGAGCCCTCAATGGTGAGAAGGGGGCAGCGGCTGAGGCTGAGCTGGGGAATGCAGTTGTTTGGGCTTGGCAGGGCTTTGAGTGCTGGGGCACCTGGTCCCAGCTCTCCTGGCTTCCAGTTCAGCTGCCCGAGTGCTTTGGGACAGGCCTTTGGCCTCTGGGCCCTGCGGCAGCAGGATGGCGTTTCTCAAACTTGTGTTCTACACAGATCGAAAAAATGTGGAGCCTGACTGAAAGTCTTGTGGAGTTCCTGTGGGATGCAGATGGAGAGATAGTTTTCATGACACTCATGCTACTCAGCTTTATCATCTTGGACAATGACATGCTGATGCCCAGCCCCATCACACTGCAGCTGCTTGAGGCCCTCCTGCCACTCTTTGACCATGTAAGGCTCACTGCTCCCAGGCATGGCCCCTGGGTGCCGTCCGGACACTTGGTGCCCTGTGGATTTGCAGGCCTGCCCCGTGCAGCCTCAATGCTGAGGTCTTTTTTTCTTCCTTCCATACAGAACAATAGCCAGGTACAGCTGCTCTCCATACTGCTCTTCCGAACACTGGTGACTCTTCCGGAAAGGGAAAAGGGAAAAAAGGCCCTGATGACGCTCCTGCATGAGAGCCTGCTGCCCCTCTTCTTCCACTGCCATGATGAGAATCGGCTTGTGGCACAGGTGAGGACTCGTGGGCTGCTGCTGTCCCCATGGCAGGAGGCTCGGCTGCCTCCTGCCCTGGCACCTGCCGGGCTGCAGCCTCCTCCAGGCCTTGGCACAGGGACGCGGGTCCTGCGCCCTGGGCTGTGGGGCCATCTCTGCCTTTCTGCTCTTCTCCAGGCTTCTCAGGAAACGCTGCTAAGTGTGGCGGAGTTCCTGAAGAGGAGGGATCTTGAAAGACTGGTGAAGAACCAGAATCTGTGGAAGTTCAGCGAGTGCCTGGTAAGGACGGCCTGCAAGCCCCAGCCTCAGCCCGGAGAACACCCCTCAGCACGGTGCTCAGTATGCGGGCCGGGCAGCTGTGCCTCTGCACCCAGAGGCCACGCGGGCTCTTCTCCAGGCTCCCGATGGAGCCCTGGCCCGGCGGGGCTGCGGGGCGGGCCGGCACCGCGGCTCCCTGGGCAGCAGCCGGCCCTCTGCCCCTCCCCTCGGGAGCCCGGCGCCGGCGGCTGCTGGCCGCGCCTCAGGGCTCTGCGGGCAAAGGAGGCCGGGGCTGGGCGCAGGCAGCGCCCGGCCCAGGGGCTGAGCCCGCGCCAACCCTTCCCTCCTGCCGCTCTCTGCAGCTGGCAGAGGACAGGAGCAGAGCGGCCGAGCACCTGCGCCGGGCCCTGCCCTACCTGCAGAGCCCACAGGAGTCCCTGCGAGCGGCGGCCATCAGGTTCATGGGTGAGCCACGAGCCCGGGCTCCCTCCCCGGCCCTCCGCAGCTCGGCCCCAGCCCCGCCTGCTGCCCCAGCAGCGCCAGCCGGGCCCGGCCTGGACCGGGCAGTACTGCTACCGCCCTCTGGCAGCCGTGCCCTGGGGCGGCAGCGTGCGGCAAGGGCCGGGCTGAGCCCTACCGGGCCAGCAGCCCGTGTGGCCACAGCGCCGGCAGCGCCGCTGGCAGGGAGCTGTGCCGCTGGCGCCGTGACAGGCTCTGTGTTCACAGGGATGGCCGCGCAGCACCTGAGGGGGAAGAAGGAAGAGCTCTGGCTCATCTGCAACGGTGAGTGAGGGCAGCGGGCTGGCAGCGGGGGCTGCCGGGGGAGCTGCGAGCTCTGCCCCGGCTGCGGAGGGCTCTGCTCCCTGTGCGGAGCAGGGGCGGCGTGGGCAGAGCACACAGAGATTTCAGGGCCACCTGGGCGATTCGTGGCCAGCAGCTTCGGGCTGCTCCCATTGGTCCCTGCTCCCTACTGGCCATGGCTAGAGCCGGCTGGGATGGCCCTGGCAGGGGGCTCTCCTCGGCTCCCTGCAGATCCGGGATCTGACCATGGCTCTGCTCCTTTCTCTTTCAGCCCTTGAACACCTGACAGAGGACACCAGCTGTGCCATGTCAGATCTGGCACTTGAAACGTTGTATGTCCTCCAGGCACTGCAGTATGAGCGATATTCCGTCTTCCAGAGGGTGCAAGATCAGCTCTGCTGGGCATGGAGGACACGGCCTCGTGTGTCTGGGCTCAGCTGGCTGCGCTGCTGGAGCTCTGCAGAGGGCTGATGCCAGAGGCTCTGTCTGCTGAGGCCACCTGAGCCAGCGGGAATTTTCCTATTCTTAAAGATTTTTCTTTTTGTTTTTTTCTATTTGTTTTTTCTTTAGTATATAAATATAGAGTGTGTTATAATACACAGACTCCCAAGAGCTTTCTTTTGCTGCCCAGAGTCTGCAGGGCATAGGGGAAGAGAGGGAAAAGGGTGCTTGTGCTCAGCAAGCTGCCCAGGCGTGCAGTGTTGCAGGGAAAATGGCCAGAAGCCCCTTGGCCTGTGGTGGTTCTGCTGAAGCCTTTGTGCTGGTGACAGAGCGGCTGGGCAGGGGCCGGGGCTGCGGGGATCCCTGTCAGAGCGGTGCCTGGAGATGGCCACAAGCCCTGTGCCAGGCAGGAAGCACCATCCGTGTCCTCCTGCCCATGTGCTGCTGGCTGGATTGCTGAGGGCTCCCAGGTGCCTCTGGATGGGGCTGCTCTGGAGCTGATGTGGGGCTGCGGCGCTGCTGCCAGGCACCTTGGCCAGGCTGGGGCAGAGCCTGAGGGGACGGGGCCAGGAAGGGACAAGGGGCTGGGAAGCCCTGACAGGACACGGCAGTGGGAAGGCACGAGGGGGATGTGTGAGGGAGTGGCTGTAACGTTGGCTGGGGGGGAGTGGGTTGGAGACAGAGAGAGCACTCACCCCGATGTTCATGTGGCAAACAGAGAGCTTTTATTCTCAAGCCCATCCTTCTAAAGGGCTTTTGAAAAACCCAGTCTGGATAATTTCATTGCTCTGATCTCTATGCCTTGTCAGATTCTGGCCAGTAAAATGCTGCAGCCCTGGGAGAGATGTGACTGGGCGAGGCCCCTGGCAGTCAAAACAGGGCTGGTACATTCACACAGCCTGAGCCAGCCTGCACTGTGACACACGGCCACAGAGTGCAAGGCACAGCTCCGGGTGCTGCCCAGGAACCTCAGCTCTGGAAGCGTTGTCTGCCCCAAGCTCCAGGGGCTGCAGTGGGAGCCCCTGAGGCCATCCTGCAGGGACAGCTGGGAACAGGGAGCATTGCCTTGCCACAAACAGCCAAGCCAGGGCTGCAGAGCAGCTGCTCCAGCCCTGGCTGCACTGTTGTGTGCTGTGCTCTGGGGCTGGGGCTCCCTGCACAGGGCACTGGACTGGTGTGCCACAGGAGACAGAGAAGCTTCAGCTTCACCCTAACGGAGGGGGATGCATGGGCTGGGAAGGGTGGGGAGGCTCAAGGGAATTAACAAAGCTCATCCTGCTGCAAGGATGAGGAAAAGGGAGTGGGAGCTCAGCAGCGAGGAGAGCTGAGGGCTGGAGAGTGGCTCTGAATGACACTAAAATCCCACTGGACCTCTGAGACATTGCTGCTCCTCAGCCAGTGATAGGATGAGTCCCTAAGCCTGGGGCTCAACCTTCCTTGTGGAGAGGGGCACCGAGGAAGGCAACAGTGTGATGGAGACTGCAATGGGCTGGGAACTCACTGCGGGAAAAGAGGGAGCAGTTAGGAAATAAAAGGCAGGTGGCGGGGGAGAGGACTGTTCAGAGAAGGGCTGAGCTACAGCTTGAGCAAACTGAGAAATGTCATTTGGGGTCATGCCAGATTGATTTCATTTCAGAAGTTATTGAACAAGTTTATTTTTTGAGGGGTGTCATGTTTTCCCTTGGAGGTGTACACTCTGCAAACTTGAGCTCTGCTGCCAAAATGCTCAAGCAAGTCTGTGCTGCAGGTCACACCATTTCTTCTTTGGCTGATTCCGGCCCGGTGCTGAGCTCCAGCAGTGCCCTGGCAGAGCCCAGAGCAGCCTCAGCACCCGCAGAGCCCGGCTGCAAGGAGAGAAAGCAGAAACCACCCATCAGCTGAGGGCCCCTGTGCCCTTGTCCCAGCTGCCCACGGTGCCCAGGCCATGCTGTCCGTGCTCAGAGCGGTGCCCAGAGCTGCCCATCCCTGCTGCCTTTGGCACAAAGCAGGAGGGCAGGACATGTGCCCAGCCTGCAGCCAGCCAGGGCACATGTGACGGTGGTCAAAGGGGTCTTTGCATGCGGGAAGAGATGAGGATTTGACTCCATATTTCAGAAGGCTTGATTTATTATTTTATTATATTTATATGTCATGGTTTGACGTTGGCACAAAGCCAGTGCCCCCATGAAAATACACCCTCCCTGGTTTCTGCTGTGAGATGTGACCAGGAATAAGCAAAGCAGGCCCCCACTTAGAAATAAAGAAAAGAAAACTTTATTAACGACACTACAAGTAAAAAGAAACAAACAGGGAAAATGAAAACCTTCCAAAAGCATTTCCTCCTTCCCGCACCAAATTTCCAATACATCCATCCCTCAGATCACCAACTCTCGGTCCATCACCACCCTTTAGATAATCAATTTTCTGTTCAGCAAGAGGAGAGGAGTCCTTCTTCTGCCATAGGCTTTCCCAGGAAACACCGTCAAAACCTCATGTTTTGTACGCTGGCAGTTTATATACAGACGCGAACAGGATGGGGCTGCTTTGATCAGCATCTAGAGCTTTTTATGTTTTCAGCATCAGTCTCATTTCATGGTTATGACAATGGAAAGATGCGTACAGCTTGCTGACCAGGCAGCTGGCCAAAGAAACTTAATGTTACAACATACCATAAATGCATCTCAGCCAATTACATAGAGCAAAAGCATACCGACAGTAGTTCTATCCAATCATCTTAAACACACGTAGCTTTGCTTAAAACAATAGCGGCCGATTCTCCAACACAATGGCTCCTTTGTAAGAGACAACGAATAAAGCTGTATTCATAAGCATAACCTTCTAGATATATACTAAATAAACTTATTGCAACTTAACAGGCCCATTACACAGCTCTGTTGTCTTTGCTACAGCTTATATATCTTTTTCTGCTGCTTTAGCACTTCACAATTCTTGCTGTTTCTGCAGCCTGTCCTTTTTACAACCTTCCTAAAACTCTTTGATTTTTATAGATTCCCACATATGTGTTTCCATGTCACTCGTGGCACCGCCTGGAGAACATCTGCCATCGTGACCTCTTCCTTACATGTCAAGAGCTCTCACCACTGCACATGGATCAGAGCTGCTTCTAGGATTTTCCTTTTAAGGATGCTTTGTCCCATTCCAAAAAGAGCACAGTCTCTCACTTTCGGGACACCTGTCTGCCCCAAATTTCACCCCCTGGGACCGAGGTGTCTCAACACTTAACCCTCTTGGCTTTGAGCCATTGCCTCCCCCTGGATGCAGTCTCTGTGCCACAGGAAACATGTTTCTGTCCAGGGCTATACAAGAAAAATCCAGCTAAGGCCACTCCATCATCTCTTCTCACCTAAGATTCTTCCCCACTCTTCTGACATCTTTCACTTGCAGGAACTTTCATCACACTTGCCCATTTCTTCCTCTGTTTCATCTCTATCTCTCTTCTAGGAAGGATAATTTGCTGCAAAGTTTTCATTGTCCAAAATAAGGGTTAAAATCTCAGGCTCTGCCTGCCCAGAAGTCCCACGGCGGCCGGACACCTTCTTGCTGCACCCCCCGCTCCCTCCCTTCTCCATCTCATCCCTGCTGCGGGCACACGTTATCAAGTTTAAAGGTAGCACAGTCACAGACAGAGGCTGGCTCTCTCTCTCTCTCTCTCTCCTGGGGGTGGGGGCCTGTCCGATTCCTCTCGGTGCTCTTCCACTCTTCCACCCTTCCATCCGCGGGGCCAGACCTTCATCACCTGGCTGCATGGCTTCCCCTCCCCCGCCCAGCTGGCAGCTGGGCATGGGAGCTCTGACCTGCTTCCCTCGCCAGAACCCAAGAGAGCTTCCCCTGGGAGTTCTCTGCTTTTAACTCCTGTGTTCTCAGAGGCATATCCATGTCCCCAGTGGCCACACCAGGTTCCAATATTCAAATGTGAGCACCCATTGGTTTGACCACAGCATCCCAAAAACCTCACTTCCTCTCAAACCACGACCACAATGTATGACTAAAAGTTTGTAAAAATCATATTTTAGCATTGATCTATGATCCTTCTAATAAGCTGTGTTCACACCCTTGGCATACAGAAGAGAAGGTTTAGTGGGACCAGAACTTACGTTTCACCTTCTACTCTCCTTATCTGTTTACTTTTAGGCCACCCAAGCCTCCAGATACTCTACATGAGCTAAAGTCAGAGGATGCTACCGTTAGTTGGCACTGCAGCAGGAATCTGGATGATTCTCCCTGAGCGGCATGCCTTCAGCTGGGTGTTTCCACAGTCAAGCCCTAATTTCATGCCCATGGCCATGGATGACAGGCATTTGAAGGCATGTGTTTTTTCAACCTGCTGTCACAGAGGGAGTCAATACACCAGAGCATCCAGCTGCTAAACGATCAAGGAAACAAGATCCAGATGGAAAGCAACAATGACTGATTCAGTGGACTTTTCAAACACTGGGGGATCAAAAGCTGGCTCTCATCTCTAGTTAAGACGATTTTGTGGGCTTTGTTTATTGTATTCATTGTGCTGGTTATTGTACCCATTTTTGCTAAATGCCTGAAAAACTATTTGGCAGAAGCCTCCTTTATAGAAAACAAAAAGGAGGGAGAGGTGAGGGCCCAGGGGCCTACCATTGGAACTGTAATACCTCAGGACAAAGTGACCGGGGTAAAAGAGAGACACTGCTCTAAATGCAATGGTGACACCCATGGGCGTTTGCAGGCTCATGCTGATGCCGCACGTTTTGCTGGCATCACCCAGTTCCACTGCTGTATTTTCCTTATATGTACTCCCTCTGGAATGTTCCCCACTCCCTTATACCCTATTGGTCCTGGCTTACTGTAATGCTCCGCTGCCGTTCCCCCCCCATATAAAACACTTTGTCCCCAGCCCCATTTTGTCTCCCTCCCTGGACCCTCTTCATCGCAATACACAATGTTTGGAGTTCCACACAAAGATCCCTTTAGAGCCTCATTCACCAGCAGTTTAGGGAAGCGTGCTCCCAGCTCTGGGAGTGCAGGTCACTCACAGGGGCTGGCTGTGGACAGGCCACCACACAGGAACTGAGTGCACCAGGGAACCTGGCCTCCAATAAAAGGCATGAATCCCACAGCCCACCCAAAACAATGCCTTGCATGTCTCTACTTTTTCCTCCTACTCTCATCTCTCATGTCACTTTCCCCATTTCCTCTGAGTGGGAGATTGGCTTCTCTCTCTCGTCTGCAGGTTCAGCTACACGTGTGACCCTGCAGGAACAGCCTGACCCACAGGGAAGTGCAAGAGGACTCTTTGTCAGGAACTGTAGTTACAGGACACGGGGGAATGGGATCAAAGTGCAAGAGTTGGAAGAGATTTGATGATGGGAAGAAGTTCTTTACTCTCAGGGTGCTTGTCCCTTACACAGGGAATAGTGCAGAGAAGCTGTGGATGCCCCATCCCCAGCAACATCCAAGGCAAGGTGGGACAGTGGCCACAGCAACCTGGTGTGCTGGGAGGTTGCTCAGCTTGGAACCCAATGATCTTTAGGGTCCCTTCCAAGCCAAACCATTCAAGGATTTGATCATTCTGCCATCCCCATCTCCCACCGCGCAGCAGCCTTGAAACTTCAGTGACATCACAGCTCCGAGAGGGTTCCAGGTGGAACGTCCAGGACCTGGAAACGAGCAGAGCAGGCACTTCACTGGCTGCCCAGGGTCAGTTGTCACTCGCTGTGTGCTCTGCCTCTCACTGCTGAGCTGCTGCTGCTGCTGCCTGGGCTTTTCCTGCTGCTGCTCTGGAACACCGATCCCAGCAGGATGTGCACTGCTGTGCCAGTGGAGGTACAGTGCCATCCCGAGCAGGGGGGCACCTGGCTTGGGCAGGCTGCAGCCATGTGGGAATGGATGGTGCGGGACAGGAAGCCCACTGGGAGTTTGGCTGCCCCTTGCAGTGTGCCAGAGACACTGAGGAGGAGATGGAAGTAGACATGGTGCTGGAGATGGAGGAGAAGATGGAGGTGGACGAGGAAGACCCTGTTGAGGACATGGAAGTAGAGGAGGAGGACAATATCGAAGACATGGAGGTTGATGAGGAGGATAACACCGAGGACATGGAGGTCGATGAGTATGATGAGGAGGAGCCCATGGTCCTTGGATGAAGATGGAGCCCCACAGGTAAGACAGGCAGCTGCTTCCCACGCCCTGCCCACAGACACACTGGGTCCCCTGATGCCAGGCTGGGGCTGGGCTGGATGGCCCCACTCAGGGACACGGTGCCCACAGGGGGCCTGGATTGTGGTGGCACAAGCACAGCCCTGCCCTGCGCTTGCCTGGGGCCACGCCAGCCCTGCCAGCCCTGGCCCAGCCCCTGGGGCCCAGCTCCCAGCCCTGCTGGGCCCAGTGCTGCCAGCTGAGTCCAGCCCTGCTGCTTCCTTTCTTCCAGGACGGATGCAGAAGATGGCACAGATGCCACACCTTTGTAAATACGTTTCAGAGTTTGGAAGTTTCTTGTAAATATGTTCACTGCGTTAGAAGATTTCTGTAAATATGTTTTGAAGATTGTTAGTCCATCGGATCCCATGTAAATATCTTCTGTACATTGTTGTTTTTATAAGGATTTTTAAAATGAAACATGTTCTGTAAATCTGAGCTTTTGCCAATCTTCAGCAAATAAATACTGTTTCTTTTTAAAACCTCACTTCTCTTTGCCATTCCTTTGGGCACAGGCAGTGTTTGCACACTTGTGGGTTCCTCTTCATCTGAGTTTGCAGGGCTGGAGGTCCCTGAGGGTGGTGGCACAGCCACCCTGGGGCTGGGAGTCCTTGGCACAGGGGCTCCCGCTGACACCACTCCTGGCACTGGGCTCTGCTGCTCTTCCAGGCCTGGGGCACAGCGCTGTCCCCAAAGCTCAGCTGTCACCAGCTCTCACCCAGGGGGCTCTCACAGCACTGGCCCCTGCAGCCATGCCACCAAAGCAGGCAGCAAACCTTCAGCCACCCTCCCTGCTGGAGCCACAGGGACTCCTGGGCCCAGAGCAGGCAGGAGGCCACAGGCATGCAAAATCCACCTGCACGCTCTCAAGGCCACCACAGCCTTGGCAACTGGGGCACCTGCATCTGGGCTTCTGCAGGGGCTGATCTTTAAGGCTTGCAGCCTCCAAAGGCTCCGGCCTATGCTTCTCAGCCCGCTCTGCACTGCCCTGAGCCTGCATTGTTCCAGAGACATAAGCCAAGCCAGGGCATCTTCACCCTGCCCGCATTCCTGCTGCTGGCAGCGGCCACTGGCCCTGGGCCCCACTCGGGTGACAGCTGCAGGGACAGGGCAGGCTGTGCTGGGCAGGGGGCACGGGGCTTTGGGCCCTGTGGCTGCTGCTGCTGCTGCTGGGGGCCATGGGCCCAACAGGGCCCCGAGCTCAGCCCCTGCCTGCGCAGCTGCCCCCAAAGCCCCACACTCCCTGAGCATCCCCATCACAGCTGCCAGGGGGAAATCCCACGGGCTTCAGGAAAGAAATTCCCCATAGTGACAAAACCAAGGGGTCCAAGGGGAAAGTCAGCACCAGCTGATGTTTACAGCACCTTTAAAAAGGTTGGCTGCAAAGCAGGTGAGATCTCCAGGATCACTGGCAGTGCCTGCTCTGCAGGTGAGGCTGTGGGGCTGCTCCCAGTGGGACACAGCACCGTGCTCAGGCCAGCCCTCCGCCCCTCACAGCTGATCCCAAGGGGCAGGCTCAGAAAGCAGTTTCAGACCACTTGCTGCAGATATTTCAAAGCACTAAATATCATTCAAAGAAGCCACCTTGCACATTTAGTTTGGGCACTTCCACTGCCATCCCAAATGGAACACAAAGGACAGGCCTCTGCTTTCAGCACTACTGAGCTCCTCACCCAGCAATGGAGTCTCAGGAAGAGGCAGGAATTGAGTGCACCAGGGAACCTGGCCTCTAATAAAGGGCATAAATCCCACAGGCCATTAAACCCAAAGCCTTGCATGTCAATATGTTTTTGTCCTTCTCTCATCCCTCATGCCACTTTCCCCAAAACCTACCATTGCACAAATGGTCGAGGCATGCACCCTGTGGGCATCCTAACACCTTTATGCCAGCCTAGATAAGGCTACCAGTCAGGGTGTATTCATGGTGCTAGTAGTCTCCCAAGTTATTTCCTGACATATACATGAAAAATGACCTTGCATTAAATGTGTGGAATTGAGGCATTTTCAACAGAATTGTAAAAATACAGGCTATTACCAGGGACCTTCTAGGTGTCACAACCACTGTCCTCACTGCCCCCCTCATCCACATGCTTTCCAAAACCAGCAAAACCGGTGGTCTGCAGGAAACCCCACACAGACGCGGGAAGGCCCCACACGATGATACCAAATGCGAGGCCGTCCCGCCCGACTCACCCGTACATCCTTGAGAACCAGCACAGAGACCTTCTCAGATCCATCGGGACAGCTCGGTGGCTGCAGAAACTCGACAGAAGACAGCTCTGCCCTGGAACCCTAAGGCAGCTGGTAAGAGCCTTTTCAATTCCAATCCACGATATTTATGTTCACCATATTCCAACAGGCAAATACGGGCCTGAAGAACGGCACAGAGACATTTTCATTTTAACCAACACCAGGGAAGAGATGGAGACACTCACTATACTATCTGATGTAGTTGCCTTGACATCTTTGCAGGAGATAACTGTCCAGGCTCTATGCTCAGATCCTCCCCTTTTCATTCAAAAAGGAACAGTTATAGCCAGAGCCTACCTCCTACGGGACATGATCACCACACCAGCTGATCCAATGGTGATGTGGGCACAGATTACGGGCCGAAATAGATCCGTTCTAAACTGTGCTTTGTCATGGAAAGGGAGAAAGAGATGTCTTTCAGGATTATTAGATACAGGACCTGACATCACGATAATTTCCTGCTCTGTTTGGCTAAAGGATGGCCCCTGGTTCCAAATGCTGGGGAAATTTTAGCCATCAGGAGAGCCACTACCCACTTCTGGAGTCAAGACACCATCTGCATGGAAGGTCCTGAGGGCACAGTTGCTACAGTAAGATCATTCATCACCTGGGCACCAATAACACTTTGGGGAAGAGACCTCTTGTCCCAGTGGGGGACAAGGCTAGAGATCCTATCAACACCTCAAGGTTTCTAGACGGGGCCACAGAGCAGCGCGCCACCCTACAGGTAACCAGGAAGACCAACGACCCCACATGGGTGGATCAGTGGCCCCTCCCAGGCAGAAAGTTAAAGGCCCTGCAGTCCCTCATGCAGGAGCAGCTTTCTGTGGGCCACATTGTACCATCTACTAGCCCCTGGAATGCGCCTGTCCTTGTCATACAAAAGCCTGGCACAGACAAGAAGCGGCTCCTGCAGGACCTTAGGAAAATCAATGAGGTTATTGAGGACATGGGTCCCCTCCTGCCCAGCCTGCCCTCAGCCTCCATGATACCCCAAGATTGTTAGACAGTTGTTATAGAACTAAATGACTGATTTTTTGACTCCCCCTTGCACCCTAATGACAAATCTGGTTTGCCTTTTCCATCCCTAAACCGACAAGCACCTTTACAGAGGTACCAGTGGACCGGGTTTCCTCAAGGAATGAAGCAGAGCCCTGCTATTTGTCAATGGCTTGGAGCCCAAATTCCCTTACTCATCCGGAAAAGACATCCTCACACTATCATTTTTCATTATATGGACAATACACTCATTTGAGCAGAAGCTCAAATCATTTTGGACGTTGCAGTAGAAGACGTCATCACTGCAGTACAGGAGAAAGGTTTTGAGATTGCAGCAGATAAAGTCCAAAAGAGAGAACCATCACACCCCAAACACTGCAATCAAAGACTCTGCGAGGACTCCACAGGCTCTGTGGAAGCATCAGTTGGGTACGTTCACTGCTGGGAATCACCACAGAAGATCTCGCGCCACTGTTCCTGCTGCTCCCTAAACACAGTGAAGAACTCAATTCCCCGTGATCACTGACACCGGCAGAGGAAGCAGCTGTACAAAAGGTACCCCAGGCGATTCAAACTAAACAGGCACACAGATACCACCCTGATTTTCCTTTCTCCCTGGCAATCCTTGGTGCAAGTCCAAAATTCCATGCATTTATGTTTCAGTGGGACTCAACTACCTCAGATCCCCTGACAGAAATTGAATGTGTTTTCAGAGCACACCAACCTACTAAAACTATTACAACCCCACAGAAAGTTACTGCAGAACTGATCAGAAAAGCTAGAGAGCGTCAGTGCTCCCTTGCAGGAACAGACCTTGTGAATATGTACATACTTCTCACTCAAAACCACCTCAATTGTCTACTTCAAACATCTGAACCACTGCAACACGCCTTAGATAGCTTTTGAAGAGGCTAGGATCAGCCATCACTTCCATCATCAAAATATTCCTGTGCTGCTTAGGATCTTTAAAAATACCTGAGACCAGGCAAGATCCACTGTAGCCACCTGCCCAAATTGTCAGGAATATGGCCTTGCTTCTGTCAGAGCTGGAGTCAATCCAAGTGGACGAGAGAGTCTCCACATCTGGCCATCAGACATCACACACTAAGCCGCTTTGGCAGACTAAAATACATCCACGTCTCAATGGATGCCTTTTCCAGTGTGGTTTTTGCCTCTGCCCATGTTGGTGAAAAAATCAAAAGATGCTATAAAACATTACTTTTTAATTTTTTGCACCTTAGCAGTTCCACAGGAAATTAAAACTGATAATGCTCCTGCTTATACCTTGTACTGATTCCAACACGTTTCTGACCACTGGGGTATAAAATATGTGACAGGCATACCACACTCCGCCACAGGACAGTCCCGAGTGAAGAGGGCTCACTGATCCATCAAAAGGATCCTTGATCACCTGGGTGGGGAGTCCAGATATTATCTCCCTTTGAGAGACTGGCCAAGGCTCTTTAGGTATTCAACATTTGGAACAATTCATTTATGGAGAAAACTCCCCCAATCATCAGGCATTTTACTAATTCAACTGAAGCCCAATTAAAAGAAAAGCCACCTGCATTGATCAAAGAACCTAAAGAATCTAAAGAAATTATGGGCCCGTTCCCATTAATTACATGGGGAAGAAAATACACTTGTGTCTCTCCAGCAGCAAACCCAAGACGGACCCCAGAAAAATCATAAAACCATTTCTGGAAACGGCGAGGCAAACACCAGAGCCACCATCAGAAGAACCGAATGAAAGCCAAAGAGTGAGAGCAACAGCCTGGGAAAGAGAAAGGATAAAAGGACAGATGAAGATCTCCTAAGCAGCGTTGACCACCCACACCAAGACCAAGATAGCACACACACCACTAACCAGGATATATGACTTAACATTTGTACAAACTATATTTTAGCATTGACATATGATCCTTCTAATAAGCTGTGTTCACACCCTTGGCATACAGAAGAGAATGTTTAGTGGGACCAGAACTTACGTTTCACCTTCTACTCTCTTTATCTGTTCACTTTTAGGCCACCCAAGCCTCCAGATACTACATGAGCTAAAGTCAGAGGTTGCTGCCGTTTGTTGCCACTGCAGCAGGAATCTGGATGCTTCTCCCTGAGCCGCGTGCCTTCAGCTGGGTGCTTCCACAGTCAAGCCCTAATTTCATGCCCATGGCCATGGCTGACAGGCATTTGAAGGCATGTGCTTTTTCAACCTGTGTCACAGAGGGAGTCAATACACCAGAGCATCCAGCTGCTAAAAGATCAAGGAAACAAGATCCAGATGGAAAGCAACAACGACTGGTTCAGTGGACTTTTCAGACACTTTGGGATCAAAAGCTGGCTCTCATCTCTAGTTAAGACGATTTTGTGGGCTTTGTTTATTGTATTCATTGTGCTGGTTATTGTATCCATTTTTGCTAAATGCCTTCAAAACTATGTGGCAGAAGCCTTCTTTATAGAAAACAAAAAGGAGGGAGAGGTGAGGGCCCAGGGGCCTACCATTGGAACTGTAATACCTGAGGGCAAAGTGACCAAGGTAAAAGAGAGACACCGCTCTGAATGCAATGGTGACACCCATGGGCATTTGCAGGCTCATGCTGATGCCGCACGTTTTGCTGGTGTCACCCAGTTCAACTGCTGCATTTTCCTTATATGTACTCCCTCTAGAATGTTCCCCACTCTCTTGTACCCATTGGTCCTGGCTTACTGTAATGCTCTGCTGCCGTTCCCCCCCATATAAAACGCAGTGTCCCCAGCCCCATTTTGTCTCCCTCCCTGGACCCTCTTCAGGGAAAACCACAGTGTTTGCAGTTCCACACAAAGATCCCTTTAGAGCCTCATTCACCAGCAGTTTAAGCAAGCGTGCTCCCAGCTCTGGGAGTGCAGGTCACTCACAGGGGCTGACTGTGGACAGGCCACCACACAGGAACCGAGTGCACCAGGGAACCTGGACTCCAATAAAAGGCATGAATCCCACAGCCCACCCAAACCAATGCCTTGCATGTCTCTACCTTTTCCTCCTACTCTCATCTCTCTTGTCACTTTCCCCATTTTCTCTAAGTGGGTACATGGCTTCTCTCTCCTGTCTGCAGGTTCAGCCACACCAGTGACCCTGCAGGAACAGCCTGACCCACAGGGAAGTGCGAGAGGACTCTTTGTCAGGAACTGTAGTGACAGGACACGGGGGAATGGGATCAAACTGCAAGAGCTGGAAGAGATTTGATGATGGGAAGAAGTTCTTTATTGTCAGGGTGCTTGTCCCTGACACAGGGACCAGTGCAGAGAGGCTGTGGATGCCCCAACCCCAGCAACAATCAAGGCCAGGTGGGACAGGGGCCACAGCAACCTGGTGTGCTGGGAGGTTGCTCAGCTTGGAACCCAATGATCTTTAGGGTCCCTTCCAAGCCAAACCATTCAAGGATTTGATCATTCTGCCATCCCCATCTCCCACTGCGCAGCAGCCCTGAAATTTCAGTGACATCACAGCTCCCAGAGGGTTCCAGGTGGAACGTCCAGGACCTGGAAACAAGCAGAGCAGGCACTTCACTGGCTGCCCAGGGTCAGTTGCTGCTCGATCTGCACTCTGCCCCTCACTGCTGAGCTATCGCTCCTGCCTGGGCTTTTCCTGCTGCTGCTCTGGACCACAAATCCCAGCAGGATGTGCACTGCTGTGCCCGTGGAGGTACAGTGCCATTCCAGGCAGGGGGGCACCCGGCTTGGGCGGGCTGCAGCCATGTGGGAATGGATGGTGTGGGACAGGAAGCCCACTGGGAGATTGTGCTGCCCCTTGCAGAGTGCCAGAGACACTGAGGAGGAGATGGAAGTGGACATGGTGCTGGAGAGGGAGGAGAAGATGGAGGTGGATGAGGAAGATCCTGTTGAGGACATGGAAGTAGAGGAGGAGGACAACATCGAAGACATGGAGGTTGATGAGGAGGATAACACCGAGGACATGGAGGTCGATGAGGATGATGAGGAGGAGCCCATGGTCCTTGGATGAAGATGGAGCCCCACAGGTAAGACAGGCAGCTGCTTCCCACGCCCTGCCCACAGACACACTGGGTCCCCTGACGCCAGGCTGGGGCTGGGCTGGATGGCCCTGCTCAGGGACACGGTGCCCGCAGGGGGCCTGGATTGTGGTGGCACAAGCACAGCCCTGCCCTGCGCTTGCCTGGGGCCACGCCAGCCCTGCCAGCCCCGGCCCAGCCCCTGGGGCCCAGCTCCCAGCCCTGGTGGGCCCAGTGCTGGCAGCTGAGTCCAGCCCTGCTGCTTCCTATCTTCCAGGACTGATGCAGATGATGGCACAGATGCCACGCCTTTGTAAATATGATTGAAAGCTTCAAGTTTCTTGTAAATATGTTCACTGCGTTAGAAGATTTCTGTAAATATGTTTAGAAGATTGTTAGTCCATCGGATGTATGTAAATGGATGTCCATGTAAATATCTTCTGTACATTGTTGTTTTTATAAGGATTTTTAAAATGAAACATGTTCTGAAAAATCCGAGCTTTTGCCAATCATCGGCAAATAAATACTGTTTCTTTTTAAAACCTCACTTCTCTTTGCCATTCCTTTGGGCACAGGCAGTGTTTGCACACTTGTGGGTTCCTCTTGATCCGAGTTCGCAGGACTGGAGGTCCCTGGGGGTGCTGGCTCAGCCACCCTGGGTCTGGGGGTCCTTTGCACAGGGGCTCCCACTGACACCACTCCTGGCACTGGGCACTGCTGCTTTTCCTGCCCTGGGGCACAGCGCTGTCCCCAAAGCTCAGCTGTCACCAGCTCTCACCCAGGGGGCTCTCACAGCACTGGCCCCTGCAGCCATGCCACCAAAGCAGGCAGCAAACCTTCAGCCACCCTTCCTGCTGCAGCCACAGGGAATCCTCAGCCCAGAGCAGGCAGCAGGCCACAGGCATGCAAAATCCACCTGCACGCTCTCAAGGCCACCACAGCCTTGGCAACAGGGGCACCTGCATCTGGGCTGCTGCAGGGGCCGATCTTTAAGGCTTGCAGCCTCCAAAGGCTCTGGCCTCTGCTTCCCAGTGTTATGTTTGCTCAATTATCTCATTATTAAAAAAACTCATACAATATTTAAGGTAGCAGCAATTTTAATTAAATAGTTTAGAAAATATATAAATAAGGGATAATTTGGTTCAAATAATAGCGCATAAGCACAAACAACTCCAGGGTATGGAGGGCAGGGTTCTTGACTCTTGCCACTTCATTTACAAGCTTGCCAAGTGAAAGTCACTTCTTATATGCCATGTGTCAATACTATCTCTTCCTATTTTCGGTTTGTGACTTTTTTGTCTCTGCTCTCATTACCACCCTTATCTCGCATGTGCCACTACTCGGTTTGGTGGTCACACAAAATCTTTGGGGGTCGTCACTGATGAAGGCTCTGTAGTCTTCTTCGTTGTGTTTTAATTCACTTTTGGGTTACACATGCGCACCAAGCCAGTGCAATGTAAGCCAAGACTAACGTATCACTGCATCTGCATATCAAGGCAATAAATCTCTTATAATTAGCATTTTCTGGGACCTAAGCAGGTTCTTTAGTCATTTTTAGTAACTGTATCTTCAGCCTCTTTCCTGTGGTCCTTGAAAACATCTGCTGGGAAGGGGGGGTGGGTGGAGCCCCTCCTTTCCCTCTCTTCTTTGGCATTACAACTTTTAGCTATTAACTATTTTATTATTCTCAAATATTAATTACTGTATCAATATTTATTACTGTTTCAATTTTTATCAGCACGAATCATACCTATTTATCAGAAATCCCCCATTTCTCTTTTTGATCATTATGATTCGTGCTGTATTTAAAAAGCTGTACCTTGATATCTTTTATATTTTTCAGAATTTTGGTTTTCTTGTTGTCTCTTTTCAGCTTCAAACTTTTCTAGCATTTCTATTACTACTTCTAGTCTTTCACACTCTCTTTCAAGTTTAGTTAGCATTTCTTGGTTTATTTCAATCTTTTTAGGTCTTTGTTCTTTAACAGGGGTCGATTTAGCTTTTAATACTATTAAAGATCTTGGTTTTCTTTTTTCTGCTGATTCTGAATCTAGAGACGTTATAATCTGCATCTTTTGAATCACTGAGTGAATTAACTTAATAAAACACAGAAGTCTCAGAATTGAGCATAACAACATGAACTTTAACTTTTTCCTCAAAACACTTTCAAAGAGGTTACCCCACTAATCTGCTTTCAAAATTGAATTCTACTTTTGTACTGGTACATGAGCCACTCTTTTTATTTCTTCCGCAAGTTCTGTGATAGCTTCTCCATAATCATCAATTTCTACCCAGCACTCACATTCATTAAGTTCCTCTTCTTTCTTTTGCTAACAGATAGTTTAGGGCGATCTTGTTTTGATACACAAACGCCCACATTTGTGTATATAGCTTGGCCAATATTTTTAAGGCACCAGAGGTGTGATTTTACACTACCTCCACTACTGCTTGGAGCTTTATTAATCGATTCAACAGGTAAATTGGGGTCTTATATCTCCATGACCCATCCTAAGCCCATGTTGCTGGGTCATAATTTGCTATAATTTGTTCTGTAGGCCATTCGTCTTTTTCTTATTTTTGATTTTCTCTTGCTGTTGGAAAATTTAAATTCAATTCTCTTTTATTCTACTGTGGGGTTTCATACAGTGGAGTTCTTAGCACATTGCTCTTAGACCTCAGTAAAACAAAGAAGGAGGGTTGTATTATTCTTAAAGTACAGGTTCTTCTCCATTTTTGAGGCTCACAAATCTAATCTGTTTTATCTGGGGCTTTCTATTTCTTATCAGTGTTTTCTGGTTGCTCCCAATAAGACCTCAGGTCGTTGATGGATTGGTAGGAGTTAGCTCTAGGACTTCTGTACCAGCATAAATTAATCTGTTCGTCTCATTCACAATTTATTTCTTTTATTGGTCCCTAATATTTAACGGGGTTTTCAGGTCACTGAATTTTTGAATGATCATTTATATTAACCACCAATGTGTGTTTACAAGAAGTATGCCCTACTATTTTATTAAATTTCTTTTCTTCTTGAGTTATACAAATGATTCTAATTACTTGATGGCTTAAAATCTATCTTTCAGGTCTCTTTAATGTTCTAGAAATTTGGGTGTGGTTCTACTTTAAAAATTGCTCTGCAGCTAAGCTCTCACCTTTCTACGGCTATCTTTTAGCTATTTTTAGACTTCTACAAATGTCACATTTGGATAATTCTAATTCTGTAGCAATCTTTTGCATCAATCTCACAAACAGATTCTTATTGGAGGCTGGCAAATCTCAATCTTTGTAATACTGTTTTAGCTGTTCATACAATTCAGCTAATTCTGTTCACTCTTTCCTCTTGTTCTTTCTTCTATTTTCTTTTGTTTCTTTTTCTTCTTTTATTTTCTCTTTCTATTTTTCTTTTAGTGCTCGATTTCTCATGCTAATACTTGGATCTTTTCTATTATCATCTCTTTCAAAACAAAGAAATCTTTCATATTGAGGGCAAATTTGATCACCATGGGGATAAGGAGCTCGCCCATTATATCTCACATTTTTTCTTACTTAATATATCTTTCCTTCTTTAATACAAACATCTATACACTGCTGCGATTGTAGCAGACAGAACTAACATACAGGTGTGTTGCAAACACAGATTCTATCTTGTCTTTAATCTACACAGGGTGATTGTAATAATCACAAAGGTTGAAGTTGCTGGGACTTGGGTTTTGCTTTGTTTGCTTTTTCATTGCCGAAACTCTGTCCAGTGTGGCCTTCTGGCTTTGGCCAACTGCCCAGGGTACCATAATGATCACAGTGAAAATAATCTTCAGGAAATCTCCCTTTCTACCTTTTTCAAGGCCCCTTGGGTTGCAACCAAGGGCCGAGATGCCAGTCTTCTTGGAAGCAAAGGTAATATCTCGGGATCTAGTCACTGGTGCTTTTAGTTTCTTTGGTACTCATAGCCCCACAGAGTTTGCTTGTCCCTTTTTAAATGCCATTTCTCAGTTCTAGCTGGTTAAGAAGCAATAATTAAAACAAAAAGAACAGGAAAAAGATTAGGCTGGAATACCATAAACCTGTATTTTCCAAAATTTTAGGGATGTGCCAACAACAATAAGATTTTTCTAATTATTTTCTGCTTCAAGGGCAGGGAGTTTATTAAATCACCGCCTCCAATAGGCAAACTTGCAGCACCAATATGCCCCTGCAACGTGCCTATTATGTGGTATATAAACTTCTTCTCCACAACAACTATCAATTTTGAGACACTGGTCTATAATATTATGAGTTGCTATTTCTCTTATTTATGCTATAGCAAATATAGCAAGAACTAATTGATTTAAGTTTCTTATTAATCTAATTGCTGCTGGAAGGGTCCCATCTCCCAGTCTCAAAGGTATCTAAAAAAAATCACTAGCAATGCATTCTATAATTAACTGGCTAAATACATAACCATAGCAAAACAAGCAAATAAATTGTCTCTCCTTCTCTTCGCTCTTAGTTACTTTCTACTATAAGTTAAAGCAAAGTATGCAAACAATACATATCCATGGATGACACTTTAAACCATGTTTACCGCACTCCTAACGTTTTTGTCTCTGAGCTCTTTTAACAACAGGTGTTATCAATCTCAGTTTCTGGAATTGAAGTTCTGTAATCAATTCTAATAATGTTGCTAGTGGGTGATCCTGGAGGAGATCTTCAATCTTTTTAGGCCATTCCCACTGATTCAGAAAGTCTTTTATTCTTTTTCCACCGGCGTTCTTCTGCCTCTGAGCTCAAGGGAATTGCAGTCGGCAGGCATCCAGGATGCTTCGTTCCTTCTTAATAAATCAGGGTTAATATAAATCAACTTAAATCTCACTATATTATCACATTCTTGGAATTACATGTTCTAACAATATTTTAGCTACTGTTTGAACTGTAGCCCGAGCTGCTGGAAATGCTTTAACTCACTGAGTTATTTGATCTATTATAACTAACAAATATTTCTACTGACTTACTTTAAGCAATTCTATAAAATCAACTTGGATCTTTTGAAACAGCCTGTACGCTGTTTTGCATCTTTTAGAGGGAGGGCTCTTTAATACTTTCTTAATTACTTTTTGACAGGTAAGACACTTCTGGGAAATTTGTTTTCTAATTTCAGATATCTTCATACACTCATAAAATTTTAAAAAGTGATCACAAAAGGCTCTTGTTCTCCAGTGTGTCCGTCTATACAAGTTATCTAAGATTTAATGTGCCACTGGTTTTGGCATCATAATCTTGCCATCAGGAAAAACTCATTTTCTCGCTTTAAATGTTGCTCTTAATTTTCTTATAGCTGCCAATTTTGCTAGCGGAAGGGAAAGTGTCTCCTGCTGAATTTCTATTTCTTTATAAGGTCATGATTTCAGTATGTCTCTTTCTTAAGGTCACTCTTTTTGCTTCTCTATCAGCCAAATTATTTCTCTGACTCTAATATCCCTCCCTCTCTGGTGTTCTTTTACATAAACTACTGCTGTTTTCTTTGAGCCTTTTAAAACTTCAAGTATCTGAATTATCAATCTCCCGTGTATTAACCTTTTCCCTTGAGTGTTTATAAGTCTCCTTTCTTTCCAAATTTTTCTAAAAGTATTTACTACACTAAAAGTATATTTGGAGTCTGTATAAATAGCCCCTTCTTGCCTTTTTAGTAATAATAATGTACCGAATACTGCATAAAATTCACAGGCTTGTGCTGACCAGGAGGGACGAAGGGGACCAAACTCCTTCATCCTAAACTTTTCCCACTTCACCTGAATGCCAACCCGTGTCATTAATTTCCAGATTATCTTCTTCAGTTAAAGAATAAATTTTAAGTTTTCTTTGACAGGGTTTTATCTGTAAATTTAAGGCTATTTTTAGATCTCTGCCTAACAAATTATTCTCGGCCTCTGGTATCAAAAATAAATCATTTACTCCAAATTTGTCATCTGTTTCAATTGGCACTCCTTTTATTACAGGAACAGGGAAAGCCTCTCCCATAATTCCGATTACTGAAACTCGCTCACGATTTATCTCACATCCCTGGGGTAATTTTGTCACTGTCAACCAAGAAACTCTTGTATTTGCTAAAAATACAACTTCTTCACTCTGAGGACCTACTCTTAGCTTTATTATCAAGGCCTCTTCTGGATGTAATTCAGTCCTCTTCGTTAAACAAAACTCTTGCCCGCCCTGATTCTCCTGAGAAGTTTTCTCATCTTGCTCTTTCTTTCTGCAATTTTTTTGCAGGTGCCCCTTTTTATGGCAATAAAAACAGGTGGGTCCCGCACCCTTCAAAATGGGGCAAGAATTTTTTAAATGTTTTTTCTTGGGGCGGGAAAAATGCACAGGTCTTGTGTTCCTAAAAATAGATCCTGACATCCGCTGCTTGTTTTTCCTTGCAGATTTTTCTGTATTCAAAGCTGCCTGCATTTCTTGAACTGCTGCCACTAAAATTCTGGCATCTGCTTTCTGCTTTTTCTCATTTCTCTTTAAAAACACTCTTTGTGTTTCTCTCAGCAACTCTTGAAGTCCCCTGTCCTGCCAATCTTCTAATTTTTCCAGCTTTTTCTTGATGTCACTGCAAGACTCAGTCACAAACTGAATTTTTAACAGAACCTGCCCTACTGCAGTATCAATATCTATACTTGAATATAATTGCAAGTCTCTTTTTAATCTTTTTAACCATTCTGCCGGTGACTCATATTTTTTCTGGTGCTCACTCAAAGCTTTTCCTATCCTATATTATGTCTTTTAGGCACTGCCCTCTGAGTTTCTTGATTTTCTTTCCTTCAGGATTCCCATTCATCCCAAAAACCGTATTAACATCCCCAATGGGCTGTCCTGAGGAATGCTCCACCCCTGAGAACCCCCCTCACAGTTCCCAGATACCTCAAACCACTGCGAATTTCTCCTACAATCCGTAGCCCCTGGGTCAAGGAACTTATTCTTTCCCTGACCCATTTCTGGCGGCAACAAACTAAGAAATCCCCGGTACCAGGAGAGTCTTTGTTTCCCCCACTCACCTTGTGGCTCAACTCTCTCACTTATTACTCTGTCACACTGCTTTTTCAATCTACCTGTTCCACTCTTATCTCTCCTGTTGTGGTATGCTGTAATGTCCCATTTTGGCCTTCCAGGTCATTCCCCCAGGTGTGTCTATGCTTCTCTCCCTTCCCCCTTGCCCCCATGCTGAGTGAGTCCTGTCAATCAGACTTAACATTCCAGCAAGGCGCCGTGTGATTGGTCAAGTTCAAAGGATGCCCCTATGCCCAGAGGTCATTGGCCTTTCTGGGTGTCATCTTCCCCTGAGACCCTGCCCCTCTCACCTGGTTGGTGCTCACCTGTACCTCCCCTCCCCCTGTCCCTGAGCTTAAAAAGGTGATCAGACCATGCGGCCGTGTTCTGTTGGAGCAGTTGCTCACGTTCAGACCTCTGTAACCATGGAATAAACCTCTGGACATTAAACCCTCCAGCAGAATCCTCTCCTTTTTCTCTTCACCATCGCCTGAAGCTATTCCTCCTGAGGTAAATGGGGTTCCTAACAAGCCTGGACTTGTTCAGTGCCCAGCTGCAACCACCAGCAAGCCAAGGTATCTCTGGGGTGATACACCGCAGTTGCTGCCTTTGGCCCAGCAGCGAGGGTCAGACTGGCCCAGGCACAATCTAACTGGTAATATTGGGAGCCTTTTTCCAATACTCTCCCTCTGCAATCTACTTGTTCTACTCCTATCTCTCCCTCTTTCTCAATCTATTAGCCCCATCCTCTCACCATCTAATCACATACTAAATTGCCTGATACCAACCCCTCCAAGGAAATTGAACCTATTCATTCACTCTCTCAGTCTCCCTACTGAGTCAATCCCTCCTGCCCAAGGACCTTCCCACAGGTGCCTGGACCAGGGATCCCCTCCTTCCCCCTGGGTCAAACCCTCCCGGGATCCCCACTCATTCACTTTTCTTTTGCTTCCCTCCTTTCCCGGCCAGTCTCCTCGTGGAGAACTCGAAAACACAGTACTGGGAGGTCCCACACACTTCGGGGATCCGGGACTGCCCAGCCCCCGTCTCAGACACTCCACACACACTCACACATGCATACAGCCGCCCCCCGACCCAAAACCCCGTGATACTCACAGCCTCCTTTTCTCGCGAGGGTCTTTGTGCACAAAGCAGTTTTCTATGGGTACTCTCTCTCCTACAAGCTGGCACTCTGATGGGAGCCTCTCCTCCGCGCTTCCAATAACTAATTTGCTTATGCGTTATTGTAAAAAGAACTCTCTTTTCCCAAGGGAGAGGGGTCTAGCCTTGGGACCACTTAAAAGTCTGGTGGGGAGCTCCTTCCCAGAAGCTATCCACCTCCCCGGAGTTAAGAGAGTCTCCCAGGTATCGGCACCAAAATTGTTATGTTTGCCCAATTATCCCATCAAAAAAACCCCAAACAATATTTAAGGTAGCAGCACTTTTAATTAAATAGTTTAGAAAATATATAAATAAGTGATAATTTGGTTCAAATAATAGCGCATAAGCACAAACAACCGCGGGGTACGGAGGGCAGAGTTCAATGACCCTTGCAACTTCACTGATGCCGAATTTTGCCCCAAAAGGTGAGAATAACTGCTTAAGAGACTCAGCCTAAGTCAGATAAGCAGGAGGTATTTCATTTCGACGCGTCGGAGAAATCACAAAATGGATTTCTAAATTATGTACAGCAAAAGCGGGTTTTTATACAATTTTAAACAGGGATTACATCATTTATTACATGCATATTCATAGGCAGGCGGAGTCTTCCGGGAATTCTTGGTCTTCCTTAGTTAAATTTTAAGCTTTTCCTAATTTGGACTTCTTCCTGTTATCTTTGGCATGTTTTTCCATGGCTTGGCTGAAGTTACTGTTGTACTTGGCTTGATTCTAATGGCTTGGCAGGTCACTTTTACTTATTGGCTTGATTCTAACAGCTTGGCAGGTCACTTTAACTTATTGGCTTCCACTTCTGCTTCTTCAAATATTCTAATTCCAAAGTTTCTTCTGTGAGTGTATTTTAGATTATTTATTAACGTATCTAGATATCTGATCAAAGTTCTTCCTAATAGTGTATTTTAGGTTTTTTATTAACTTCTGCGATTCCCTTGATATACTTTTGAGTGTCTTTTAATTCTTTTATTTCTCAGAAACTATTGTTCATTATAATAAATGGCTTCATTCCCCCCCTTTTCTTATAATTTACGAATTCTTTCATCAAATTCTAACCCTGTAGGGCGCTGATACACTCGTACCATAGCCCAAGTTTTAAACTCTTTAGCCATTCATCGATTCTTAGCTCTTCGTCCTTTAACTTGTGGACTCCTTCTCGAATATCCCTAATCTTGCTGTGAACCAAAACAAAATGATCAGAGACATTCATGCAACACATTCCCATGCAACACATTTTTCAAACTCCAACTGCAGCAATGAAATGCATCTCGTGTAGCTTTCACTTCTTTTCTCCCTTCCTTTTTGAGTTTTGCTGTTCCCCACTTTCCTACCCTCAATCTCTGAAGGTTCTCAATGCACTGATCTAATGCTTGGTCAGGATCCCCCTCAAAGGGCCCTACCACAGATGTTTGGGTCAGTGGGACTTGTTGTCTACACCGGGCAGCTACAATGTGAGAATTTCTCTTTATTTCTAGTCCCTTTAGTTCGTGATTCAAACGCCACCTCACAAAAGCAGTAATTATCTGTTCTGCACTTTCATACAACTTAAGTCCCTCCCTTCCTGGCAAACCTGTAAATTTACTTAACGCTCTAATCCAATTACGTTCTCTTACCCATTGGCCACGACACCTCCAACACCAAATTTGCCACACAAGTGCTTGACCATACCAGTAAGTATACCCGCACCCAGCACACTTTAGAGCAACCCAAGCACAGCAAAACATATTACTACAAGCACAACAGGTTGTACTACTCAGTGGTATGGATTCATCAAATTGCGTGGTAAGAACCCAGTTTATCCAATCCTGTGGTGGGTTCGTTAGGGCTCTGGCAGCTGGTTCACTATATTGTGCGAGACGCTGGAGGTCCTGCTGTACATTAAAGAAAAGCTTTCTCAGCAGTCGTCGTTCTTCATCTCCTGCTGTTATTCTACCCCACCACCCGACATCCCAGATACGTAAGGCTTCACCCATTTAGCAGGTACCCAGAGAGTCCCTCAAGAACTCAATGATCAGAGTTATAAAGGTTTGAGGTGGAGTCAGAATTATAATGTCTGCTCCTCTTGTTTGTTCTCCGGAGCTTTCTTGACTCATGAGAGTGGGTCCACGTGGGTCGCTCCTTGATCCGAACCGCAGTGAAGATAGTCAGCAGCACTTGGAAAGGTCTCACTTTTCTTATAGGGGTTTTCCTAGAAGATTCTTAACATACACCCAATCACCGGGATTAAACGGATGCAATTTGCAATCAGGTTGTTTAGGTTGGTGCTCTATCACCACAATAGCATTCTTATCGAACTGTTTCCCCACCGTCATTACATAATCATAAATGTACTGATTACCGATTTGGTCTATAGCGTCCCCATTTACAACTTGCACAGCATAAGGTCTACCATACAAAATTTCAAATGGACTTAACTTTTCTTTTGATCTTGGTTTGACTCTCAGCCTAAGCAGAGCAATAGGCAAAGCTTGATACCACTGCAAATTAGTCTCCTGGCATATTTTGGCAATTTGTTGTTTGATGAGATGATTCATCTTTTCCACTTGCCCACTGGCCTGTGGACGGTAAGGCGTGTGTAATTGCCATTTGATTTGTAATGCTTTGCTTATTGCTCTCACCACTTTTGCACAGAAATGTGTACCCCTATCCGAAGAAATGCTCTTCGGTACCCCAAACCGTGGAATAATTTCATTCAACAGTACTTCAGTCACTTCTCTTTCCTTATTTGTCCTACAAGGGAATGCTTCAGGCCACCCAGAAAATGTATCAGTTAACACCAACAAATACCGAAACCCCCCTTTTCTTGGGAGTTCAGAAAATCAATTTGCCATACTTCACCTGGGAATTTACCTCAATTTATGGCTCCTTGGCGTACCTTGGTTCTCGTATTCGGGTTGTTTTTCAGACACCGCTCGCACTGGGACGTAACGTGTTTTACAGCAGTAAATAATTTCGGTCCTGCGGATCTAGACCCCAATGGGCCTTCTCATGTTCTGCTTTTACAAACTGCCACATCACGTTCCTGGTACTACTAACTGTCCTGTTTCCAATGGACCCCAACCATTCTCCAATATTTTGCCCTTATTTCTTTGAATCCTTATTTCTTTGAATTCTATGATCTGATTCTTGGTAATCTGGCTGGATATTGGTATCCAACTCTCCTGGTATTAGGGCCACTATTTCCACTTCCCTAGTTCTTGTGGCAGCCAATTTAGCTTCTGTATCTGCCTTCCTGTTCTCTATTTCCGGAATAGTGTTATCTTTCAGATGTCCTTTACAATGCATTATGGTCATTTGTGCTGGGAGTTGGACCGCCTCTAGCAATCGCAGAACCTCCTCTGCATGTTTGACTGTTTTCCTTGTGTAGTCAACAGTCCTCTTTCTTTCCAGATGGTCCCATGAGCATGTACAACGGAAAAGGCATATTTAGAGTCTGTCCATATATTTATTTGCATGTTTTCCGCCAATTCCAGGGCTCGAGTCAGAGCTATCAGCTCTGCCTTTTGGGCTGAAATCCCTGCAGGCAAGGGGTTCGACTCAATTACCCTTTCTGTAATAGTGACTGCATAGCCGGCCATCCTCGCTTCACGAAGCTGCTGCCATCTGAGAACCAGTTGTCCGCATCTTCGAGCGGCTCTTCTTTGAAATCTGGGCGACTGGAGTAGACGGCTTCAATTGTTTCCAGGCAGTTCGTGTTCGATGGGTTCTGCCGGGGCTCTCCCTTCTAGAAATGAAGCTGGGTTCACAATGTTAGTTACCTGAATGGTTACGTCATCTGATTCAGCCAGGATGGCCTGGTATTTTAGGAATCTGGAAGGCGACAACCAATGGTTGCCTTTCTGTTCCAGCACCGCCGACACAGTGTGAGATACTAACACAGTCACCTTTTGGCCCAACGTGAGCTTCCTGGCCTCCTCTATGTTGATTATCACTGCGGCCACTGCCCTCAGGCAGCCTGGTCATCCTTTACTTACTTCATCCAATCGCTTGGAGAAGTAGGCCACAGCTCTCTTGTGTGGTCCCAACTGCTGTGCTAGGACTCCTAGGGCCATCCCTTGTCATTCATGGGAGAACAGCCAGAATGGTTTTGATACATGTGGGAGACGTAAGGCCGGTGCTCTCATTAGTTCTAGCTTTAACTTCCTGAAGGCCTCTTCTGCCTCGGGAGTCCAAACTAGAACTTCCTTAGTTTCCTTCAACAAATCATACAATGGTTTAGCGAGTATCCCGTACTGGTAGATCCATAGCCAACACCAATCTGTCATCCCCAGAAAGGCACGCAAATCTCTCACTGTCTCTGGTTTAGGCATCTGACAGATGGCCTCTTTTCTAGCTGCTCCCAGGGATTGCTGTCCTTTGGAGACTTCGTATCCCAGGTACACCACTTTTTGCACCAGCTGTGCTTTCTGTTGAGAGACTCGATATCCACTTAAACCCAGGAAATTTAACAAGGAAATAGTCCATTCAATGCATTCTTCTTCTGTCACTGTTGCTATTAGGAGGTCGTCTACGTACTGCAGAAGGGTGCCATCTCTCAGCGGCCTTTCTCACTGTTCTAAAGTAAAAATCTTTTGACTCTCGGGAGCTAAAGGAAAGCAGAAGAATGCGTCTTTTAAATTTAATACGGTGAACCAGGCCAAGTTGTCCTTCAGTCTGGTTAAAAGCGTGTATGGATTAGCAACTACCGATGCCTGAACTAGTCTATAAGCTCTATTAGGTTTCTTTACCAGCAGGATTGGTGCATTAAAATCCGATTCTCATTCTATCAATAACCCCAGTTCCAAAAACCTTTTGGTTATGGACTCAATCTTCTTTCTTCCTTCTTTCCTCAGTGGGTATTGCTTTCTTACCACCGGTCTTGCCTCAATCGGTGCTACTTGTTTTGATTTCAGGGGGAATTGTGGAAGGGGCTAGCAGCGGGCCTGTTAGCTAAAGGAGCGAGAAGTAAGAAGAAGCTGATAAGGAGCTTTCTCCAAGGCCTTGGCAGCTCTCCCAGAAGCCTTGGCAGCTTTTCTGGAGGTTTTGGCAGCTTTCCTAGAAGTTCTGGTAGCAGGCCAGGTAACTCCCATGGCATCTGAACTTTCTTCACTAAGTTCCCCATCAGAGCCCCCTTCTACCTCAGCCCCGACTCTTCGTTTGCATCTTGCCTCGTTTCTCTCTCTATTCTCCATTCTTTAAAGAGCGAGTTCCAGGTTACTGCTAAATAACAGCTATTTTATCTCCCACTCGAGCAGTTGCCCAGGCTCATGGGTGAGTCTCGTTCAGGATTCACTCGAAATTGTGATTCTCAGGTTAAGGTTCCACACAACTGATTGTTAGGCTTAGACCTGTAATCAGTTGTTCTTCATTTAAGTTCTCCAATAGGTCTCTTCTCAATAAGGGCTTTGATGAATTTGGTAAATATAAGAACTGATGAATTCCCATCTGTTTCCTAATACTGTATTTAATGGGTTTCAGAAAGTAAGGCTTTTCTGGTTGGCCTGTTGCTCCCACAAATTGTATAAATTCATCACTTTTAGGTACCAATTCCTGATTTAAAACTGAAAAAGTTGCTCCCGTATTAATCAAAAGTACTGTTTGAACTGTGCTTTAACCCACTGAGTTAATTGATCTACTATAATTAACAAATATTTCCACCGACCTACTTTAAAAAAATCTACAAAATCAACCTGGATCTTTTGAAATAGCTGCTAGGCTGTTTTGTATTCTCCAGAGGGAGGGCTTTTAAGCACTTTCTTATTTACCTTTTAACAGGTGAGACACCCCTGGGTAATTTGCTTTTTTTTTTTTTTTTTTTAATTTCAAATATCTTCATACATCCAAAAAAAAATTTTAAAAAGTGGTCACAAAAGGCTCTTGCTTCCCAGTATGTCCGTCTATACAAGTTATCTAAGATCTAATGTGCCACTGGTTTTGGCATCATAATTCTATCATCAGGAAAAACTCACTTCTCCTCCTTAAATGTTGCTCCTAATATCCTTATAGCTGCCAATTCTACTAGCGGAAGGGAAAGAGTCTCTTGCTGAATTTCTATTTTTTTGTGAGGTCATGATTTCAGTATCTCTCTTTCTTAAGGTTGCTCTTTTGCTTCTTTATCAGCCAAATTATTTCTCTGACTTTAATATCCCTCCCCCCTCTGGTGTTCCTTTATATGAACTATCCCCCCCATATATTAACCCCTTCTTTTGAGTGTTTATAAGTCCCCTTTCCTTCCAAATTTCTCTAAAAGTATGTACGACACTAAAAACATACTTGGAGTCTGTATAAATAGTCCCTTCTTGCCCTTTTAAAATCCACAAGCTTGCGCTGACCAGGAGGGACTAAAGGGACTAGACTCCTTCACTCTAAACTTTTCCACTTCACCTGAATGCCAACCCATGTCATTAATTTCTAGATCATCTTCTTTAGGTAAAGAATAAATTTCAAGTTTTCCTTCACAGGGTTTTATCTGTAAATTTAGAGCTATTATTAGATCTCTGCCTAACATATTCTCCTCGGCCTCTGGTATCAACAATAAATTATTTACTCCAAATTTGTCATTTGTTTCAATTTTCACCCCTTTTATTATAGGAACAGGGAAAGCTTCTCCTGTAATTCCGATTACTGAAACTTGCTCACAACTTACTTCACATCCCTGGGGTAATTTTGTCACTGTTGACCGAGAAACTCCTGTATTTACTAAAAATACAAATTCTTCACTCTGAGGACCTACACTTAGTTTACACTTAGCTTTATTATCAAGGGCTCTTCTAGGTGTAATTCGATCCTCTTTGTTAGACAAAACTCTTGCCCTCTCTGACTCTCCTGAGAAATTTTCTCATCTTGCTGTTTCTTTTTGCAATTTTTTTGCAGGTGCCCCTTTTTATGACAATAAAAACAGGTAGGTCCCACACCCTTCTTTTTCTTATTTCTACTACATGCATCACAGCAATGTTCCTTAGGCTTTGGACCCTTCTTATCTTTTTCCAGGGCTAGTACTAGGGGATCCTGAGGGACTACATTAATTTCGCATTCTTTTTGCCACTCAGGTTTATTCCTTAGGGTGAAAAACATGTCTGCGTACATTATCTCATCCCATTTATTGAGCCGGTGGAGGAAGAGCATTAGTTGTAAAATGCTGTTATAATTAGTTGTTCCCTCCGGCGGCCATCTCTCATTGTCATCTAACTTGTACAGTGGCCACCACTGTGTACAATATTTAAGGAGTGTCTTTTTACTTATGTTTCCCCCTGGAATCCTTCCCAAGTCCTTCCAGTGCTTTAAGATACATCCTAAGGGGGTTTTCATATTTACGTCCTTACTCTGTTGACCTCCCATGGCTATTCCCTGTGCCTGTTTAACTAGATCAGTCTCCCTCTCGCTTCGCAGCGATACTACCTGCGTCTCATTCACTCTCAGCCATACCCACACACCTTTATGAAATAATTCCTACCTTATGGTCTATATCAGAACAGACTGTTTTACCAGGCTTGGTCACAGAAGGTCGCTTACAGACCGTGAGATACCGGTTTGCCAGATTCATGCAATCGCAACCGTAGACAGTATAACAATTGCAGGGGGTGACAATTTTCTTCCAGATGTTTATCAACTTATTCTCTTCTAAAAAAGTACAGAGAGAGCGGCAAGGTGTTTCCTGTAAAATTTTGCAACAGACACATAGAACAGACACAAAAGGATCACCGGCTGACAGACCACTCAGAAAGCAATCTTAGTTTTTAACCCTTAATCCACAGTATTATAACATTAAATACAATATTGAAAACAGTTGCCCACACAGTAAAAACAGACCAAAGATACCAAGATAAACAAATACTCCTTCCAGCAGGACTTTAACCTGCGTTTTCTCTTTTCCTTCCTTTTTTTTTTTTTCTTTTTTTTTTTTTTTTTCTCTACGTTCACAAAACCAAATGCTGGGACTCTAACCCAGTAGCTGGGACTCTAACCCAGTAGCAGGACTTTAACCTGCATTTCTATTTCTGGGACTCTAACCCAGTAGCAGGACTTTAACCTGCATCTCTATTTCTGGGACTCTAACCCAGTAGGGATTCTTTACCGGGGCGTCCCCCAGCTTTCCCTTCGGGCAGTCACGTCTGACCCCCGTTTCCCAACAAAGCGCTTTATTCCAAAACCAATAAACAATTGAAATACCTCTTAATTGGAGCAGGAGATGCAGGGTACTCTTCGTCCACCAGGAGCACTGGTCCGGGGGGGAGTCTCTTCTGACAAAAATTCGTCAGGGCGCCCAGAGAGTCCCGACCCCGGACTCGGCCCGGGAGGACTTCTCAAGGCCCGGATCTCCTGTCTGGCCCCATCTGGGTCGCCAGAAATGATGCCGAATTTTGCCCCAAAAGGCGAGAATAACTGCTTATGAGACTCAGCTTAAGTCAGATAAGCAGGAGGTATTTTATTGCGACGCGTCGGAGAAATCACAAAGTGGATTTCTGATTTCCCGTAACAAAACAAGCCTTTTATACATTTTTGAATATAGGATTACATCAGATCATATACATCATCATTTCTTTGCATGCATATTCATAGGGGCTGTGGCGTAGGCAGAGTGTGGGCGGGGACACTTCTTTTGAGGATCATCTTGGCGGTCGTTCCGGTTGCCTTCATCATGGGCTGGGGTCTCCTGATAAGTCTTCCTCCTTAAACTTTTGAACTCTTCTCCTAATTTGGTCAATTCCCGGTGTACTTGGCTTGGTCTCTATAGCTTGGCAAAGTTCTTAGGGTCAGTTTGACATTGTTGGCTCTGAACATGCTTAGCCCATCGCTTCTCCTCTCGCTATCTCTTTCCTGTCATTGTGTTCCATGCTTTAGCTGATTAATTGCTCTATGTGTTTCCTAATACTATACCTTCTTCAAATGCCTCATATTCTATGTTTTAACTCATTATTTCTTGAAGGCTATCTGTTTTGGGGCTTCATGACCCTCATGCCATTCTTCCAACAGTACCTGCCAGGTTCCCTGAGACAATCTACCAGGGCTTGGTATGCTGAGGGTTTCTTGTTCCCTTTACAGCTGGGACAACCTGAGTGCAATTTCCACACTCATCTGTGGAGCTCTCGTTTCTGCCTCTCATCGGGACCTCAGTGTGCAGACTCTGCGTCCTGCACATGGCTAGGCTCAGGACAATCAGAATTCCCACCAGGCGTACTCCTCTGCCTTTGCCTCCGCCCCCTGAGGTACCACCAGCGGCAAGGAAGACCATCTTCGTGGCAGCAGGAGTTTTCTTCAGGGAATACATTCTCTGACCTAGCCACTTACCTCCTTTTAAAGGTTCCCCACCTTGAAATTCTGATAGCATCTGAGCTGCACGGTACCTTGATTGACTTTCGGCACTCCACATCCAATATTTCTGCCTTAGATTTGAGTTTTCCACGCACCCTGTTCTGGAAAATGTGGAACCACTCTTGTGAATCTAATTCGATAATTCCTAAATCTGTGGCTAGGGTTAGAATGCAGTCAGTCAGCTCAAGCTCCTCTTCCAGACACTGGGTGCACAATCCCTTTGGCCTCTGCCCCCTTCTGCAGCGTACAATAAAAGCTCCCTGACAATATTCACACTTAAAAAGTACAAACGGATAGCATACAGAGTCAGTATACAACCTATCTACTCACTGTCGGTCATTTACAAGGACATTGGAGTTTGAGTTTCAAGTCACATGGGGAAGAAGTGACTCTCCACTTGGGCGCTTCCTCCCGATGTTCGACTTTCTTCACCCTAGACTTGTGTGTCCAGCCTCCGCCATCCAAATGGCCGTGTCTGTTGTCAGGAGTACAAGAAAAGTACCTCCCCAGTGAGGAGAGAGGTGTACAGCTTTCCACACTTTCACAAGCACTCTGTCATCCAGTTGAATTTTGTGGATAGCAAATCCCAGAGGAGCACTCTGAGATACTATCCCTTGTTTTCTTAGTTCCTGTAAGTTTCTTTTATCCCAACCAAATACAGTTGAATCTGGCTGTCCTCAAGTCTGGGGTGTCCCATTGGCATCCCATGCTTATATGACATTTCATGTAACATCTCGAAGGGTGAGAGCCCCATCTCTGAATGAGGCATTTTGTGATATTAAGCAAGGCTAAAGGTAGGCATTTTGGCCAGGACATCTGAGTTTTTAAAGCTTATTTAGACAACTGCGCTTTCAAGATCTGATTCATCCTTTTCATCTGTCCTGAGCTCTGGGGATGCCACGGAGTGTGGTATTCCCACCGAATGCCTAGCGCCTCTGCCATCTGCTTAATAATTTTTGATGTAAAATGAGTTCCTTGGTCCTAATCAATGTAGTTCACCACCTCATATCAGGGCACAATTTCCTCCAGCAATTTCCTGGATACTGTCTGAACCATTGCCCGTGGACTTGGGAAAGCTTCCACCCAATGGGTCAATTTGTCCACGATCACAAGCAGAAATTTGAGCCTCCTCACTTTGGGCAATTCATGGAAATCGACTTGAATCCTTTCAAATTGTCGATACGCGATGGGGCGACTCCCCAGGATGGCCTTAGTCTTGTTAATTTCTGGTAAATCAGGCATCCTTGTACCTCTTGTTTGGCCAATTCGTAAATTCCCCTGCACCGGAAAAATTTCAAAAATTGTTCTGCCAGGGTCTCTGCCCCCCCGTGTGTTCACTGGTGCAGTTTCCTCAAAATCTTCCTGGTAAAACCTTTAGAGACTAGTTCTCTCCCATCTGGCAATTTCCACTTACCTTCCTCCAATTTTCCCCCAACCTTCTCATAGCTTTCAATCTCCTTTTGGGAGGGTTCAGGAGGGTCATCTGGGACCTCGATCGCTTCAATTTCCAGGGTACTTACCATCATCAGTGCTGCGGTTTTGGCTTCCTGGTCTGCCAAATTGTTGCCCCATGTTTGGAACTGAATTCCTGCCTGGTGTTCCTTCACATGGACCACTGAAATTTCCTCAGTCCCCATTAGTGCTTCCAAGATTTGCCAGATCAATTCTCCGTGCATCAGTTCCTTTCCCCGGGTGTTGATCAATCCCCTTACTTCCCAGATTTTCCCAAAGGTGTAAACCACCCCAAAGGCATACCTAGAGTGTGTAAAAATTGTTCCCTTCTTCCCCTTCAGTCCTTTCAAGGCTCTCAGAACTGCGTACAGTTCGCAAGTCTGGGCTGACCAACTTGCACTCAGGGGACCCGCTTCAATCACTTTCCCCATTCGTTCATCCACGACTGCACACCCTGACTGTCTTTTCCCATCAATCACCCTGCTTGACCCATCTACAAACCATTTTCCCCTTCATCTAATTCCTCCTCCTCCAAATCCTCTCTGATTCTTGTCTGCAACTCTACCACTTCCACACAATCGTGAACAATTTCCTCCAAAGCTTCCCCAAAAAAGAACTGCGCAGGGTTTTATGCAGTTGTTGTCTGCAATTCCAAATACTGTGAATGAATCAAAATGGCCTCATACTTAAGCAATCTAGCATCAGTGAGCCATTTATCTGCTTTCTGTTGTAGTATTCCCCACACGTTGTGCGGTGCAAATACTACCAATGGTGCACCGAAGGTTACCTTCTTGGCCTCCTCCACCAGCAATGCCACAGCCACAATTGCCTGCGAGCAGGTGGGCCAGCCCCTGCTGACTGGGTCCAAAAGCCAGGACAAGTAAGCCACAGGTTTTCTGACTCCCGCCCAGTCCCATGTCAGCACCGTGTGTGCCGTGTGATTACTCACATCCACAAACAACTGAAAGGGTCTCTTCACATCAGGGAGGCTCAGCACCGGTGCCACTGTGAGTGCTTCCTTGACTCCCCTGAGATCTTCTTCATCCTTTTCCATCCATTTGACTCGGTCTGTGGTGAGTTTCCTGAATAGAAACTTCACCTTTTCACTGTACCCTTTAATCCACTGCTGGCAATATCCCAACAGCCCCAAAAGCTGTCTGACCTCCCTTATCGTTTGCAGGGGTGGTAAGGCAACAATCCCTGCCACCCACTCTGGATGCAGGTGCCATCACTCTGGATGCAAGGGAAAAATTTCTTTTTTCCCTTGGTTAACCAATGTTCCAAGTACCTGACCTCGGGCTCTGTGAATTGCAACTTAGACTTTGACACCTTCAACCCCTTTTCCCCTAAAAACTTCAATGCTTCAATGGTGCTCACTCTTACAGCCTCCTCCCTTGGACCTGCAACCAGCAAATCGTCTACATATTGTAACAATTTTGTTCCCTCCGTTGGTACAAAATGGCTCAATACCTGCTCAAGTGCTTGCCCGAATAAATTTGGGGAATCCATGAAGTCTTGAGGCAACAACGTCCATCTGAGCTGCCGCTCTCTCTTCGCCTTTAGATCTTCCCACTGAAACGCAAAACAATCTCTGCTGCCCTCTGCTAAAGGACAGGTCAAGAAAGCATCTTTCAAATCAATCACGCTGTACCATGTGTCCTCAGGAGAAATGTTATTCAACAAGGTGTAAGGATTTGAGACCATGGGGAACAAGGTCTTAGTTCTCTGAATCACAGCCCTTAAATCTTGCACTAGCCTAAAGCTGCCGTCCATCTTTTCACAGCCAAAATTGGGGTGTTGTGCCGAGACATGCACGGCTCCAACATTCCTTTATTTATTAATTCATCAATCACCAGTTCCAATCCCTTCCTTCCCTCCATGGAGATGGGATATTTCTTAACCCAAATAGGGTCCTCTGGTCTCTCAATTTTGACACGAATCAGCTATGTCCAGACTCCCAGCTTCCCCTTTGACATACCACACCTTCGGATCTATTTTCTCCTTGTCCTGGATGTTGAGTTTATACATTCTCACCCTGAGCCTTGAATTTTCTACTGCCAAGGTGATTTCCAGGGCTACCATCATGTCCCGCCCCAGTAAATTTAAATACGCATCCTGTATCAGTAAGATATTTCCTGTACGTCTTTTGTTTTTTGTTTCTATTTCTACATCTTTTATGATCAGAACCTCAAAGGGTTCCCCTTTTGCCCCGATTACCATCATGGAATCAGTGCTTAGAGAGCACCCTTGCGGCAGCTGCTGCACCGCTGTCCATTCCGCCCCTGAGTCTACCATAAACCACATCTCCTGCCTGTGGGGTCCTACTTTAAATTTTATCAAGGGCTCCCTCAATGTTCTGGACTCCAAACTGAAAAGTCCCTGACACCTCTCATCTTCTTGCAACATTGCTTGGTGCTTGGCTTTGTTGGGACAATTCCTTCAGATGTGTCCCTTTTGTTTGCAGTAATAGCACTCAAAATCTCTCTTCTGATTGTTTGATCCTTTTCCTTGGGAAGAGTTCTGCCGAGACCTGAGCCAGCGGGATCGCAACCTCGGGAGGCAACACGGGCACCGGTGGTGCCTGAGCTGGTCTGGGCTGGGGCGGAGGAACAAGGTAGGGAGGTGGAAGATTGTCCAAGGGTTCCCATTCCTTTCCCATGTTTGCTGCATGTCGGAGGGGTCATAGTGGGTATAAACTCATCCAAGCACACCTCCACATCTCGGCATACTCGATTTCCTCAAAATCCTACAGGCAGCAATCAAATACGTAATCGTACAAAGAGTTGCAAGTCCATGCTTTAAACATGCCGAACACCAGCCAAACCACGTATTTTCCGATCTCCTTCCCTCCCCATTTTTCCATACAAAAATGTATCATTTTCTCCTTGGACCTGCCAGCTCTCCTTGGGCTCTCATACCAGTGTGCTAGCATCCACCCCAATGGACTATCTCTTGGGATTTCTGGCAGAACTTTCCCGGGACCCTGGGGAGATTTTTCCTTGGGTTTTCTCCAGAACCTGCTTTTTCCCAACCTCATTTTTCCAAAAATCCCTCCTGCGAATTTTCTCACCTTGTCTCCTCCAGCTGGGATGCTCATGGCAAGTCCTGACTCTGTCTGATGTTGATCTCCTGAGTCTGCAAAATGTCACCAGTCTTACTCAGTCAAACGGAGAACCGTTCCACTGACTTTTTGACTGATCTCCGGTTTTCTTTCCTGTTTTCTCTGGATCAGAAGGACTCCTGAAATTTTCCAGGACTGTCGTTTCCCCTTTCTGACCGAACCATGACCAATTTCCCCCCTCGAACTTTCTACGAGTCCCAGGTCCCACGTGTGTTAAGGAAAAGCGTCTGCTTCCCCCTTGACGACCATGTGCCTCACGGTATGGTGGAACTGCGACTGTGGGGTCCACACTTGCTTTGTGACAGAGTCACATCTCACAATAACTCAGTCACACCCCACTCAACCACGCGATACTCACGGTTCCTTTTCCCACGTGGATTCTTCATGCACGTTGATTTCCGAGGGGAAAAAAAAGCACCTCGGTCTTGGAGATCCCCTGGATCTTGCCGAGTTCCTGAGAGCGGGGCCCATTTTATCCCTCTTTAGCTGTGGCTCCAGTTTTGGTTCGGTGATTTTTAATTGGTCTTGTGGACTCCAATCCCACTCAGACTGCAGAAATCACCAAGATGCCTTCAGGGCAGGAAGGGGTCCCGAACCCCAAATTCAAATCACTTCGGGTTTCACCAGATTGTTATAAATGATCAAATCGTGACCCAAAATTTATCAAAAATTTAGTAAAGATTTCTTAATTTGTCTGCGTGAACAAATTTCGGTCTTCAAAACCACCACAGCCAAAGAGACAGCGTTGAGCCTGTGTTCGGCGCTGGGTGAACCTGGATCTGACCTCTCGAGTGTCAGAGTCTCCCCCATTCATGCATGCTGCTTCCTGCAGTGAGGTTTTATACAGTTTATTCTGCCCGAGGTAAAGATGACCAAATTTTCTTTGTATCTCTTCACATGCATTGCTGTTTCTTTCCATGTGCAGAGGTGGACAAAAGCTGGGTCCAGGTGTGCCACTGGTGTCAATCAGCTCCCGCAAGCCGTGTATTCAGATGTATCAGTTTGGCGCCCCTGACTATCTTGATAGATGCAATTGGCAAGGCAATAATCGCTCTTGGGTGGCTCCCGATGACTCGGGATACCAGTTATCATCGCCCTGGAAGCTTCTATTCCTACGTTAAAGCATCAGTCGTTATCTTAACTTGTGTCAGGGAACTTGTTGAACCTAAATAGACAGATGCTCCCGGCCGGGGTGGTCAGACACATACATTTGGAGCATGAATTATCCCTACCATATATTACAACTGCATTTACCTCTCCAGCATTGCTTTCCAAAAGAAAAGAAAAAGCTGGGGAAGGCAAACTGTATAGCTCATGGTATTTTACAGTGTCTAAAACATGCCAAGTCATGTAGAAGTGAGATCCTTAGAAGTGAGATCCTTAGAAGTGAGATCCTTTTGGAATTAATGGGACAGAGAAGTAGTGCAAAGGGGAGCATAAAAATAAATAGAGTAATACATCTTGGTATGGTTTTTCCTGTTTTCATTTCATTTCCTAAAAACTGCTTCAATTCTTCCAGAATCTTCTCCACAGTCCTGTTTGCTCTTTCCAAGAACCTTTCCTGGAGAACAAGGTGCAGCTTCTGTCACAAGATGTGCCACCAGCTGCAGCTTCTCTTGGCTTTCCACACCGTGCCTGCAGCACAACTCTTGCAGCAAAGCAGGACAAATATTTGAAGAAATTTACAGCCTGTTCTTTTCCTTGTGGTCTGGGCACTTGTGCCATTGGTGAGGTTTTCATTGTTACTGTTCTACACTAAGAAAACATGATGGGCTACCAGGAATTGTTAGGGAATGCAAGCCTGACTGAATGCAGAGAAAGAATCTCCAGAGCCTGCAGCCAGAAATGGAGAGCTGTGTGATAATCATTCCATCAACCACATGGACATCTTGAAAGCAATATAGAAGATGAAAATGGGCTGACAGAGGGAATTTGTTTCATTGTTCAGTTCAGATGCTGCTACATCTCATGCATTGATATAAATCAAGAGTTACTGTCAGTTCATGAAGGGCACCAAAACAAGCTGGATTTCTCAGGAGATGACTGAAAGAATCTGAAAAGGAGAAATGCAGGGAATGACTTAGTGAGCTTTGCCTGTACAAAGGATCATTTTTCCTATTAATTTCCAGTCCATTCCCTCCGCTTTTGTCCTTACTAGCAAGGCCATTTTCATCCCAGATTCCCAATGAAATGGCAACCCTGAGCTTGGAAGTGCCTGAAAGATGCCCTGTTCCTCTGCAGGAACACTGAGGCTGAAGCAGGAGCCTGAGCCCTCTCTGGGGCAACCTCCTCCGAGCTGGAATTTGTGCCGTGCTGGGAGAGGAGGAGGAGGGGGAGAGCGCTGGTGCTGTGTGGCAGGAGCAGGAGGTTTGGGCCGCAGGACATTCCGTCTGCGCCGCTGCCCCGCAATGGGCGGTCCTGCCTGGGGCTCTGGGCCTGGCCCTGCGTGCGCTGAGTTCCAGACATTGCGGGAGCTCCCCAGGCTGGGCTCAGCTTCCCACTGGGACTGGGCAGCAGGCTGAGCTCCAGCTGGTATCAGCAGCAGCTGGAAATACCTCTGCGCATCTCCATTTGCTGCTGCTGCTGCTTGGGAGAACAGAGAATTAAGTAAGTCAAGACACTCTGGTTTCTCTTCCTCCTGGTGGATGTTTTCATTTGATTTGATATTCCAGAGGCAATTTCTGTGATGGCCTCTGTCAGTTGATTCTATTTCAGCAGAAGCAGCAACAGGGCTATGTTTGAGCACTGCAAATGTGGCCGGTATGGCTGCTTTAATTCTCCTTGACTTAGTGCTCAGGGACTTGAGAGCATTTCAAGATCTGCTGATCATGATGCCTGTGACCAAAAGCCTGAGTTCACCTATTGCCAGCTGGGGGCTATGTACAAATTACCAACAGGACGGGACTGCTGAGGAACGTGTGTCGAGCTGTTTATTTTCTAGCGTCAGTCTCATTACATGGTTATGAGAATGGGAAGATGCCAGCAGCTTGTGTCCTCAGCAGCAGACAACTCAATGTTACAACTTACTTTAAAAGTTTTTTACTAATCACACAAAGCAAAAGCATATTGATGGTAGTTCTATCCAACCACTATAAGCACAGGTACCTTTGGTTAAAACAATGCTTGCTTGTTTTGAATAGAATACCTTTATACACAATGAACAGAGCTCCATTATTAAGCTTAGAACTTCCCAATATCTCTGCGGCTTAGGGATTTGTTCTAGACAAGCGTTAATACACCAACCATTTTTCTATTTGTCCTTACTTTCTACTTCTTATTGAACTTTTCTGCTGACAAATCTCATGGCTACTGCTTAGCTCTAATCGTAGTTCTGCTGTCTTTGAGGCCTGCATTTTGCAGCTTTCCCAAAACCCTCTGATTTTAAGGATTCCCACATTCACCATCACAAAAGCACTATGGGTAGCACTGATCAAAAAAGGCAGTTGCAGATAAATTTCAAGTGGCAAGCAGAAGAGGGCCAAGAGTAGCCATGATCTCCAATTCCCAAGGCAAAGGCAGCAGCAGCCTCCTGCTGTCACCTCAGGGTGAATAAAACAGCGATGAAAGCAGCGCTGGAACCCGATCCTTTCTTTCTCTGAGGGCTGGCTCAGGGCAGCACAGGCAGGCCCTGAGGAGTCAGGGCTGTGTGTGGGTGATTGCTGCTCTAGTCCAGAATTGAGCTGGAAAAAGCCCTTGGGAGCCGAGGCAGGAGCAGGCGGGAAGGGGCCGGCGCTGCTGCTGCTGCTCCTGGCCGGGAGCCCCAATAGAACCAAAGGGCCATTGTCAGACACTGCAAGGCCTCATGGAAGCAAGGGGCCATTGTGCCACTGCAGAGCCAAGAAGACCATTGTGGTATTGCTGGGCCTTGTGAAAAAAAAAAAGATCTGTTGTGATACTACAAGGCCTCATGGAACTAAGGCGCAGTTGCAATGCTGCAAGGCCCCAAGGATCCAAGAACATGGAAAAGTTCTGTTTGGCTTGGCTTGACTGGTCTAGCTTACTTTGGCATATTGAGGGTTGCTTCTCCACTGCCCGTGAAGCCCTGGAGTTCTGTGCTTTCCTTCCTGTGGGAAAGAACTCTCCTCCTTTAGGGGTTCATGGCTGAAATTGGGATTCTACGTCCAAATTCACTTATATCAAAGGATGATTCCTGTATGAAATCTGCCAGAACAGACAGCTCTGGGTGGCCTTGACATCTTGGGGGCCACCTCTCATCTGCCTTCAAATACTGTGGGGGTGTGCTTTACTTTCCATGGAAAAATCATCTTTCAAGTGCAAGTGTCCATAGCCAAAATTGGGAATCTGCCTCCAAAATTCCTTATATCCAAGGATAGCTCCCAGGACTGTCCAAGTTCCCTTGGCTTCCTGAGGGCCAGCTCTCATCTGCCTGTGAAACACCTGGGCTCTGTACTTTCCTTCCTATGCAAAAGAACTGTCCTTGTCCAGATGCCCATGGACAAAACTGGGATTTGGCATCCAAAATTTCATTTATAAAAGGATTCCTCCCAGACAAAAGATGCCAAGACAAACTGGTCTGGCTGGCCTTGGCCTCCTTGGAGCTGCCTCTAATCAGCCTTTAAAACACTGGGGCTCTGCCCTTTCCTTCCTGTGGAGAAGAACTGTCATTCTGGTCCAGGTACCCATGGCTGAAATGGAATTCCACTTTAAAAACTCCACAAATATCCAAAAGTTGCTTTCAGACAAAAGCCGCAAGGACAGACAGGTCTGGCTGGCCTTGGCGTCTGGTGACTGCCTCTGATCTGCCTTCAAACCCCTGGGGCTCTGTGATTTCCTTCCTGTAGAAAAGAACCATCCTTCTTGTCCAGGCACCCATGGCCTCAGGCACATGAGCACTGTACAGGGACAGAGGAGCTCTGTGCTCAGTGGGGTGGGGACTGAGGAGAGCAGAGGAGAGCCCTGGGAGGGATTGAAGGGTGGTTTAAGTGATAGTAGATCCTTTTGACATAAAAGGCAGAAAAAAGAAAAAATTAATAAAAATGGCAGCGGGGCAGGTCCAGACTGGACAGCAGGAGAAAGAAATTTCCCTCCAGGGCAGAGCTCTGGTCCAACACCAGAAGGAGCCTGGGTCATCACCAGGCTTTGTGTGTGCAGTCAGAGGCAGGCAGGAGGCAGAGCTGTCAGCAAAGGAAGGGGTCAGCCAGGTGGGGCAGCCAGGGGATGAGTTTTACAACATGGCTTATGTGGTCCAAGACCTGTTCCACATTGACAAATGATGGCTGCAGCCTTGGGCGATATTTGGCCAACATCCATGTCAATCATCGTAACAAGGTGACCAGGAGAGATTCACATAAGAGTCTGTCAGTAGTTGGGTTCCACTGAAGGACAGAATTATATTCAGTATTATCTTCATTTTGAAAGTAAGAGCAGTGATACTGGAGTCTTCTGTAGCAGGAAACATGGTATACCATATAGAACATGTGGACCATAGTAAAAGATGTTAAATAAATAAATAAAATACATTAATTAAAATATACATTTATAAATAAATAAATAAAAACATTCTCAGCCGTTCCAGGAGAGCCTCAGCCTCATGATCTGGCAAGAAAACTTATCACCATGAGTCAGCAGAGTGGCTCTCCAGATGGCTTTGCAGAATGGCTGGTATTACTGCCTAGTGTTACAGGGTTAATATTGGGGTGCAAGGAAGCAGCATTTTTGAATTTCACTAGACTTAATATGGAATGTTAGGGGAAGAACAAAAGAAGGAAAAGGGAGGAATCAAGGTGGTTTGGAGAGAAATAGACATAGGAAAATAGAGGAATAGTACAATAAGTGGGGTCAGTCATGCTGACAGATGCTGACAAATGCTGATCAGTGTGCTTGTAAGACCCTGCCTTGCACCTGGTGCCTGCACTGGTCCACAGTACCCTGTTTCCTCATTAGACTCAATGTGTATTTTCTGACTGCGCTGCAGAGCCAGTGGGATCTGGTGGAGTCAGATGAGAAAGCTTTTTGCACACTTGTCTGTGTGTATGAACATGTCTGTATGAGGCAGTTGAAAAGTTGAGTGTCCAAAGGCAAGCTAGAGGGTGGTCCTTATGGTGTTGATAAAGGTACCCTTTATCATGGTATACCATGATAACTTATCCTTTGGGGCTCAGTAATCTAAAGATCTAGAGAATGTCTTATGGATAGGCCTTAGTTACCCTTAATCATCCCTTTTTTCCTCTAAAAATACAAATGACATCAGGTTAGTTACAATTTCACACATGATTTTCTTAAAAATAGAGAACCATAAGGCTGCAGGACAAAGTCACTTCGCAGTTGTCCTCTTCAGTGATGTTTCAAGCTTCCAGAACAATAGTTGTATTGAAAAACACATGGATTCTAAATTGGCCCCTTCCTGGAGTGCTATGGTCATGAATGCCAATGCCTGAAATGGTTCCTAATTACTTTTACCTTTGTATTAGATATTACACACAAAGGACACTCTTCTATTCAGAAAGGTAAGTTTTATTATAATAAAAACCACCAAAGGATAGTATAGGGACTTATGATCCTATATTTTCAGAAAAAAAGAGATGAGAATTTATGTTTTTGGTGCTCTGTAGCCGTCCATATGGACAACATTCCAATATGCCAAGGTATCTGTCCAAAAGGTACGGGGGGACCTTTTCCCAGAGCAGCAGGGACAGAGGCGCAGGGCAGGGACACCGTGGGACAGCCTGGGCTGCACAGGGCACAGGGATGGGCAGCAGCTGCAGGACAGCCCTGCCAGAGCCAACTTGGGCAGCACTTTGGCCATGGCTGCTGGGCCTGGGCCTGAGGCAGGAGAAGAGACAAGTGACCCTTGCAGGCCTGGGGCCTCATTGCCTCCTTGTCCCTGCTCAGCAGCCTGGCAGGGGCCGCCCCATGCTCCTGCCCTTGCCATTGCACATCCCCGCATGCCAGTGCCCATCCCGGCAAGAGCCCTGAGCAAGGAGGGAGGGACAGCATCTGCCTGGCCAGGGGCTGGGGCTCAGGCCTTGGCCCTTGGCATTCCTCAAACACATCCAGCTTTGCTCAGCCCCAGAGACACCTTGGCCTTGTTTGTCCCCAGCTGTCATCACTGCCTCAAGTGTTCTGCTCTAACTGGAACCTGGGGACACTTTCTCAGTCGTGTTCCTCAGTGAAACCCATTAAAACTTCAAGAAAATTCAGAGTTTCAATTTAATTTTGAGTTCTTGTGAAGTTTATTGAAGACACTCTCAGGGACTGAGTCTGATGTAAACAACACAAAAGCCATGAGAGGGTCATTAAAGTTTTCCTAGTCCACTTATGGAGAAAGATTTCAAAGAACTTGTAAAAAATACACATTTCTATTTTAAAGGATGTATTTTATTTTATTTCTCTTTACATGAGAGGTGATTGCAGCATTCTGTGATTGATATTGACCCAGGGTCTCTCCTCAGCAGCTCCGGCCTGCTCACAGAAGCTGTGCCTAGAATTCTGACCCAGTGTGGACAACCTTGCTCCACATTGCCCAGCCCCATCCTGTCTGTCCTCACTCCCCTGGGCCCTGCTGTGCTTGCAGAGCTGGCTGCACTCAGCCTAAGAGGGGTTTTCACTTTTTGGGGATTTTTTGAAGCAATCTGAAACTCCTGAATTTCCCCACTGCAAACAGACACACTGCTCAGGTGTGTGCCAGCCGCAGGTGCCACCAAAGCCACTGCAGAGCTGCCCTGGGCCAGCTGTGAGGGTGGATCATCAGCCCAAGCTGCACTGGGCCCCTGCAAGGGGCTGTGGCCATGGGCACTGCACTGACCCCCCTGCTGGGTTTGGCTGCCACGGCCACTGAGAGAAATTAAACTGTCCTTGGAAACACTGTGGAGGACTGGGACATACTGGGGAAGACTGGGAAGGCTGTGGGAGACACTGGGACATACTGGGAGCGACACTGGGGGATACTGGGAGAAACTGGGGACACTGGGGCAATTGCAGAGAAGACTGGGGACACTGGGGTACCTGTGGATGACACTGGGAGGAACTGTGAACGACTGGGAATGAACTCGGGTGTATTGGGACAGACTGGGCATTACTGGGAGGGATTGGAGGGTTACTGGATTGTACTGGGTTCTACTGGGGAAGATTTGGGCTTCACTGATGTTACACTCGTCTGTACTGCGAATGAACTGGGCTTTACTGGGAGGGACTGGAGGAGGGTGCATGGGCTGTTCGACCTCCACTGCATCCCATTTGCTAAAGCCCCAGCCAATCACCAGCAGCAGCCAATCAGCGGCAGGAATACGGGCCTGGGGGCCGTGCTTACACGGGCAGCAAATTTTCTTTTTGCCTACAACTCCCGTCATGCCCCGCGGCCAAACTGAGCCCCATTGCAGCCGGGAGAACAACTCCCTTCATGCCCCGCGCTCCACTGAATTCCGAGATCCGACCCTGTCCCATAACTGTCCCACAAACACTCCAGGATCCCTCAGTGTCCCCTCAGCGCCCATTCGGGACTCACATAAGCACCCCCAAAACCCTGAGTGCTCCCACCCCCACAGATGCCCGGTACAGCCACTTCTGGGAATTCATCTCCTCTCGTCCCCCGTGGCCCCAGAGCCCCTCAGAACACAGTCCCGCGCCTAAAACTCAGGCCGCGACCCGTGCCCTAAAGAGCCCGGTTGGAGCTCTCCGAGCTCCTCCCAAGGGCTCCCGTGCCGTTTACGTTCCCCCAGAGGATCTCAAGTCGGGGCTCGGACGCAAAGGTGTCCCCCAAGAGCCGTCCCGGACTCCGAAACACTTCGTTCCAACCACTTTTGGGACTACAGCTCCCGTCATGCTCCGCGGCGCACGACCAGCGCCATTTCAAGCGGGACTTTATCTCCCGTCATGCCCGGCGCCCCACCGAGAGCCATTGCAGCTGCGCCCAGAACTCCCGTGTTGCTCCGCGGCCCCGTTAAACCGTATGATACCCGCTCCTACAACTCCCATCACCCCCCGCGCTCCAGAGAGTCCCTTTCGAGTCCCTCCAAGGGCCCGCCCGGACCCCGAACGGCCCAAATTCCCCTCCCTTACCTCCAAGGGCCCCCCTGGACCCCCAAGTGCTGCCCTGGACCCTGAACTGTCCCTCAGAATCCCTGCGTGCCCCTCCAAGTGCCCACCCGGCTCCCCAAAGTGTGCCCCAGACCCTCAAGTTCCCTCTGAATTCCCTCCCCAGACCCAAACCTGCCCCAAATGTGCCCCAGAAATGTCTCCAGGGTCCCCAAAGTGCACGCCCCCCCAACTCTGTCTGAGAAAAAGATGATAAAAAAGATGACAAAAAGACTACTAATATAACTAATTAACATAAAGAGAAAGAAATAAATAGCCAATAGAAATTATTTAATTAATTCATGAAGGAATTGTGTTACTTAAAACCAATGATGAATAATTTTCTTGGTTGCTAGAAATGTATCCAATTTTAATATAAATATACAAATTAGGTAATAAAAATATTTTTTAAGACTATCCTGAATTAAAAAATTACAATTATCATTTTGTTATTAATAATTTTATTTATAAGGAAAAATGCTAAAATTTTGCTTTTTTTGCGGGATATTAGTTCCAGGTGGGTGTTGTCAGACATGGTTAGGCTGGGGGTGAGGAGCCGATTGTCCAAACAGGCTCAGCCTGCAAGGGGCTCATTCTTATCCATGCCACGACTTCCTAAGGAGACATTCAGCATCCAGATCACTTGGGGAATGCTTCTATCCCCTCTTCTCATAACAAAAAAAGAAAAAAATACTGATGTGATTAAAGATCCAAAAATCATGAGGTGCATTTTGACATCTTCCTCCTGAAGACAACTCCAAACTGACTCCAATTGCTGCACAAGCCCTGGAGACTCAAAGACAATGGAAGGGAGACAAAGAGCTCCTGAGGCCTTTCTGTATTTTAATCAGCCCCACGCTGGATTTGGGGCTGGCTCCAGGAGCCTCAGGCACACAGAGAAGGATGAAGAAGCTGCTCAAGGAGTCAGCAGCAAAACTCCAAGTGCCTTGGAGCATGGCTGGGCCCCAGTGAGGGCAGGGAGTGCCCAAGGCTGCCCAGGGCCTGGTGAGAGCAGATCCTTGAGGGCAGGATTGCAGGGAGCCCAAGGCTCTGAGCAGGGAACTGCAATGCTGAGCAAGGCCTGGCTTGGCTGCAGGAAGCAGAAAGGCCAAGCCCTGAGCCCAGCCTGGGCCAGCAGGGCCTGTCCCTCACGGCTGCCTCGGGGCTCTTGGTGGGCCAGGGGGATGTGAGGGGCAGCAAGGACAAATGGCATCAACCTGCAGCCCCTGCCAGCCTCCCCAGGGAGGCCGAGGGAGAAGCAAAGTGCAGCCCCTGCCAGGAAAGTTCCTCCTGTGGGGCCTCCAGAGGCGCTGCCCGAGCCCAGGGCACAAAGGCCTGGGTGCCTGTGGCCCTGCCAGCCCTGCCCAGCCCTTGGCCATCTGTCCTGCAGGCTGTGCCCCCTGGGCGTGCTGCTCCTCTGCCCTGGCCGGCTGCACTCGCCCATCTCGCTGTGCCCCAGCATTTCTCACCCAGCATTGCTATGCCCTCCCTGGGCTCCCTGCACCCAGCGCTGCCGGCTCCTGGCACACAGAGCCCGGCCATGGCCCAGCCTCACGCTGCCACACCTCCAGCACCAACATTCTGCCCTGCGAGGGACTTTGCCTTCTCCTCAGCTCCAGCCTGAACCTTCCAAGGTGCACTTGGGGGAGGTTTCCTGCAATTCCCACTGCCAAAGAAAGCTCTGTCTCCTGCTGGTCACAAACAGAGAAGGGCTGGTGGCAGATCAGAGGTGGTCAGAGGCTGTTTGGGGCACAGCGACCATTGTAGCCATGATATTTTCTGAAAAATCCCTTTGCCAGGATTTAGCTCCTGAGAAGCTGAGGCCTCAGGTACAAAATATAAACAATCATTATCTGCTGCTGTGGAATGCAACAGGTGGATCTGTGATTAGCTTCATGTCATTGCTTCTAATTAATGGCCAATCACAGTCCAGCTGTGGCTCTCTCTGGTCAGACACAGGATTTTGTTATCATTCCATTCTTTCTCCTTTGCTTGCAAGCCTTCTGATGATATCCTTTCTTCTCTTCTTTTTGTATAGTTTTAATATAATATCTATCATAAAATAATAAATTAGTCTTCTGAAACATGGAGTCAGATCCTTTTCTCTTCCCTCTTCTGGGACCTCTGTGAACACCACTACTGACCATGAAATTATTAAGTTTTTTAATATTCTCTGAAAGAACAAGGGGCATCAACTAAACACCTACAACTGTCTGGAGGGCCAGTTGAGTGGCGGTGAATGTTACACCAGAGAGTGGTGGTGAATGCTGCTGCATCCAGCTGGCAGCCAGTCACCTGAGGTGTCCCTCAGGAGTCTCTGCTGGAGCCAGTTCTGTTCAATATTGTTACTGACAATATGAATGATAGTGTTGAGACTTTCAGCAGTAAATCTGCAGACAAAACTAAGCTGGGAGCGTGTGTCCATCTGCTGGAAGGTAGGAGGCCTCTGCAGAGAGACGGGGAACAGTTGGATGGATGGGCAGAGTCCAATAAGATGAAGTTTAATAAGTCCAAGTGCCGGGTCCTGCACTTTGGCCACAACAACCCCGGCAGTGCTACAGGCTGGGGACAGAGTGGCTGGACAGCGGCCAGGCAGAAAGGGACCTGGGGCACTGATGGATAGCAGGCTGGACATGAGGCAGCAGTGTGCCCAGGTGGGCAAGAAGGCCAATGGCTGCTGGCCTGGATCAGGAATGGTGTGGCCAGCAGGAGCAGGGCAGTGATTCTTCCCCTGCACTCGGCACTGGTGAGGCCACACCTCGAGTGCTGTGTCCAGTTCTGAGCCCCCAATTTCAGAAGGCCTGGAGGGCCTGGAGGGGCTGGAGCGTGTCCAGAGAAGGGCAACAAGGCTGGGGAGGGGTCCGGAACACAAGTCCTATTCAGAGTGGCTGAGGGAGCTGGGGTGGTTTATCCTGGAGAAGAGGAGGCTCAGGGAGACAAGGCAGTGTCAGGGCAGAGGTTAGACTTGATGATCTCAAAGGTCTTTTCCAACCTTGCTGATTCTGTGACTCTCTGGAACCACCCTTGGAGCAGTTGCAGGAGGAGCCCTGGGCCTCCTCTTCAGCAGCTCCACCAGCCCAGGTCCCTCAGCTTCTCCTGCCCGCCCTAAAGCCCATCCTGTCAGTCCTGCAGAGCCTCTGCAGCTCCTCCTCACTGCCCAGAACAGGGAGCCCCAGAGCCAGACACAGCAGCCCAGATGTCCCCCCTGGCCTGGGGTGCCTCTGGCAAGGGAGCAGCGCCAGGAACTGCAGGAGCCTGCAGAAAATTCCTGCAGCACTTGTAGGATGATCCTGCTGCCCATGGGACATTCCCATCGTGCCAAGTCAGGAACTACAATGGGGAGTGGGGCCAGAGTGGACAGGGCAAACAGGGATGGGCTGTTTGAAGGGAGGGGACAGGGGTGGAAGAAGAAGTAATCTAGATCAGGAAAGGGGAAAGAAAGCACAGGTGAAGCCAAGGAAATGCTCAGGGCAGTTTGGGGGTGGCTGCCAGGCAGCCCTGGCTCTGAGCAACAGCGTCTGCAGTGGCACAGGAAACTCCCAGCTGATGGGAACAAACTTTCTGGCTGACTGCAGAGGCCACGACAAACCTGAGTGGTTTCCCTGGTGTCCCCCAGATCTTGCTGGCCCCAGGGGCTGATGGCATTTGTGCTCCCTCAGGTTCATGTCCCCACACCAACAGCATGGGGGTGCTCCCCCTGCTCTGTGCAATGCAAACAGGGGCTGCTGAGCCAGTGCTGCCGTGCCTGTGCCTGCAAGGATGGGGCACCTGTGTGAGCTGGGGGAGAGGCCAGGGCTGCAGAGGGGGGATGTTGTTGGCAGCTCCATGAGGACGCTCTGGGACGCTGCCCTGGTCTGTGCAGCGCACTGGGGATGGATCAGCCCCTGCTCTGCTGCTCCTTCCCGTCTGCCCCAGGGCCCTTGCAGAGCCCCAGCCATGCTGTTTGCCCCCAGCCTGCCCATGGCTAGCCTGGGGCTGCTCACGGGGCTTTTCTGTGCTCAGCATTGGCCTGGGCGTGTTCTTGAGAGAGCCTGGGCAAGGAGCCTGGAGCCCCCAGGCCCTGGGCTGAGGCGTCAGCGCTGCCCCAGCAGTGCCCATGGCCTGTCCCTGCTGCAGCCCCGGCACTGCCACCCCCAGGGCTGTGCCCGGCCCTGAGAGCACTCAGGCCCTGCAGCAACACCAGGGCCACCAGGGCAGCGGGGCAGGGCCATGGCAGCAGCACAGGCAACACCAAGTGCTGCTGCTGCTGGGCACAGCTGCTGTGCCAGCCCTGATCTGCCCCAGCTCTGCACACAGACATTGCTGCTGCAGCTCCAGAGAAGGGAACAGAAGGGGGAACTCTGGTGAAAACTCTGCTCGGAGAGCATTTATTCTGTCTGAAGCCACTTAGAGTGCAGCACCTCATTGACACAGTCTGAGGCCACCGTGAACGTTGAGAGAAACAAAATGAGAAATGGCACAAACACTGACCTTCCTTTGTTGTAAATAATAAAACGCTAAACCGAAAGACAGGAACATATCAACAAACAAACCCCAGTGGTATCAAAGATGACTTTTATTTCATGAGATTTGCAGAAACTGGTCAGAAGCTTAACGTTTCTGTAACCGTCTATTCATCAGTGTCCACACCGCAGCCTTGAGCTCCTGGTTCCTCAGGCTGTAGATGAGGGGGTTCAGGGCTGGAGGCACCACCGAGTACAGAACTGACAGGGCCAGATCCAGGGATGGGGAGGAGAAGGAGGGGGGCTTCAGGTAGGCAAATGTGGCAGTGCTGAGGAACAGGGAGACCACGGCCAGGTGAGGGAGGCAGGTGGAAAAGGCTTTGTGCCGTCCCTGCTCAGAGGGGATCCTCAGCACAGCCCTGAAGATCTGCACATAGGAGAAAACCATGAACACAAAACAGCCAAAAGCTAAACAGGCACCAACCAATGAAATCCAAATTTTTCTGAAGGTGGAGTGGGAGCAGGAGAGTTTGAGAATCTGGGGAACCTTACAGAAGAATTGGCCCAGGGCATTGCCATGGCACAGGGGCAGGGAAAATGTATTGGCTGTTTGCAGTAGAGCAGTGAGAAAGGCACTGGCCCAGGCAGCTGCTGCCATGTGGGCACAAGCTCTGCTGCCCAGGAGGGTCCCGTAGTGCAGGGGTTTGCAGATGGACACATAGCGGTCGTAGCACATGACGGTCAGGAGGGAAAATTCTGCAGAAATGAAAAATACAAACAGAAATAGCTGAGCAGCACATCCTGAGTAGGAGATGTCCCTGGTGTCCCAGAGGGAATTGTGCATGGCTTTGGGGACAGTGGTGCAGATGGAGCCCAGGTCGCTGAGGGCCAGGTTGAGCAGGAAGAAGAACATGGGCGTGTGCAGGTGGTGGCCGCAGGCTACGGCGCTGATGATGAGGCCGTTGCCCAGGAGGGCAGCCAGGGAGATGCCCAGCAAGAGGCAGAAGTGCAGGAGTTGCAGCTGCCGCGTGTCTGCCAATGCCAGCAGGAGGAAGTGCCTGATGGAGCTGCAGTTGGGCATTTGCTGTGTCTGCATATTTCAACGTACAGCAGGAAGAAAGACAGGGCAATGGAGGGGAAATTGTTCACAGAAAAATCACAACTCTTTTTTGTAGTCTCTTTCTTTCCACTAAGCACCTCCCCCTTGTGTATGTCTAGGAGATCTTTCTTCACTATTGTTGCTGGAGCCCTGATTTCTGCTGGCCAATGCTGTGTGAGGAGCTGGACCTTGGCCTGCAGGACACCTGGGAGTCAGCCCTGACCGCCAGTCAGTGCAGGGGAACTCTGAGAGCAGGGCCCAGTCCTGGTGTTCAGGCTTGGATAAAGAATCTTCCTGTAAGGCTGCAGAACTGCCTGGGTGAAGGGATGGGGATAACAGAAGGCAGAGCGAGGGATTCTGCTGCACCTGGGGAGAACAGAGAGTCCAGTGAGGCAGGAGCGTTGTCTGAGGCTTAGTGCAGACTGAGGGGAGCTGCTCTGCCCTCTCTCCTGTTCCAGCTGCCCTGCACTTGCACCTTTCTGAAATCCACTCCCGTGTTACCCTGGACAGCCACGAGACACTGCTGAGAGCAGAGGAATCCCTGGCACACAGAGTGGCTCCTGCCTTTCCCACAGTCAGGACAGTGGGCTCAGTGCCAGCCCCCCAGGCTGCCCTGCCCAGAGCTGCCTGGGCACAGGGAGCTGGGACACCCCATTGCTGTGCTCAGCCTGCACAGGAGGTGCCTAAGGGCTGGGCCTGGCCCTGCAGCTGGAACTGCCATTGTAGAGAGCCCCTCAGCAATGCCAGCAGCACCTGGGCAAGGCAAGGAGAGAGAGAGAGAGACGGGCCTGAGGAAAAGCCTTTCCCTGCCCAGCCCCTGCCAGGCAGCAGCAGGGCAGGACAGTGGCCCTCAGGCCCTGGTCAGCAGGGAATGGGCACATGGCTGCAGAGATGCCCTTCATCTCTGGGGCTGCTCTGCCAGCCCAGGAGGGACTGAGGGCCCCGAGCCCCCGGGCTGAGGGCTGTGCTGGCTGCGAGGGGACACAAGAGCTGTGCTGCTCAGGGCAGTGTGTGCCCTGCAGGACAGGCCCGGCAGGTGCCACATCTGCCCTGCAGCAGGGCTTCCCTCAGCACTGCCTCCCTCCCTGCCTGCCCACGGCTCTGCTGCTGGAGCTGTCCCAGCCCCAGCTGCTCCTGTGGCCCCAGGCTCCTTCCCTGCCAGAGCTGCCAGAGCCCAGCCCAGCCCCTGGGCCAGCCCTGCCCTGCAGCTGCTGGGCCCTGAAGAGATTAAAGAACAGCTCCCCCAGCCTGGGCACCATGGAAAGGTGATGCTGCATGGATCTGGAGGCTGGGCAGGTGCAGACACTTGCTGAGGTGCCCAGGAATCCTCAGGGTGATGGTTTAAGTGTCTCAGGCCCTGATCTACCCTGCACAGGTAATTTTCTATTGCCACCAAGCTGAGCCAGGGAAAAGTGGTAGCACAGATTCAGGAAAGCAGAGACCCAAGCAGGAAACTCCTGTCCTGAACGAGCTCATGAAAAGTCACCCTGGGCATGAGCTGGAGCTCTGAGCAGCCCTGGCTGCAGCCCCAGCTTCACCAGCTGCAGCCGTCCCTGGCAGCAGGAGCCATCCTGCCCTGTCCCTCTGACAATGCCCAGGGAAGCCCTACTCTGCAGCACAGCCTCCCCCAAAGCAGAAAGAGCAGCAGAGCATCCTTACAGTCACATCAGTCCTGTCCTGGGTCAGCTTCGGGAGATCCCTCCAGGAGCACAGGGGACGTTGCCCTGCACCCACACACTCACCATGCACAGGGCTGTGAAGATCTTTCCCCAAGTGAAGTCTCAGCTCAATGTCTTCCCAATCCTGATTGCCTTCAGCCTGTCTCTGCCTGGCTCCTGTCCCCTCAGTGTCTGCAGGCAGAGCCCTCAGCCCTGCTGGGCTGGGAGAGGAGCTGGGCCTGGGAAGAGCTGTTCCTTTAAGCTCAGCAGCACAGAGACAGCACAACGAGTTTAATGAGCCTCTTGGGGCTTTGCTGTTGTTTACATCAGACTCAGTCCCTGAGAGGGTCTTCAAAAAACTTCTCAAGAACTCAAAATTAAATATAAACTCTGAAGTTTCTTGAAGTTTAAATGGGTCCCACTGAGAAAGTGTTCCCAGGTTCCAGTTAGAGCAGAACACTGGAGGCAATGATGACAGCTGGGGACAAACAAGGCAAAGGTGTCTCTGGTGCTGAGCAAAACTGGATGTGTTTGAGGAATGCAAAGGGCCAAGGCCTGAGCCCCAGCCCCTGGCCAGGCAGATGCTGTCCCTCCCTCCTTGCTCAGGGCTCTTGCTGGGATGGGCACTGGCATGTGGGGATGTGCAATGGCAAGGGCAGGAGAATGGGGCGGCCCCTGCCAGGCTGCTGAGCAGGGACAAGGAGGCAATGAAGCCCGAGGCTTGCAAGGGTCACTTGTCTCCTGCTCCTGCCTCAGGCCCAGGCCCAGCAGCCATGGCCAAAGTGCTGCCCAAGTTGGCTCTGGCAGGGCTGTCTTGCAGCTGCTGCCCATGCCTGTGCCCAGGCTGTTCTGCATTGTCCCTGCCCTGTTCCTGTTATGCATGAGAAGCTTGACTAGGCCAATATTCAAGCAGCAATCAATTCATTTTTTAATATGGTAAATATGAGCAATGCAGTACTGGGTACAATGGGGGAAGTTTTCCCTCTAACTGCACACAAATAGTTGAGGCTTACAGGTATTTATAGGGGTACTCATCAGCTTTCTCAGCAGTTTCTATTCCAATTTTTACTCAGCAGCGGTTTTTATTCTCAAATTTTTTGTCGCAATTCTATACACTATTGTGATTTTGTTTTTCTCGGGATATATGCCACAAAGGAGTATCCCCATATGGTGGTGGTCCAATTTCCAAAAGAAGAAAGACAGATCCCATCTAGTGGAGTCCAGCTACCCAGATGTGGGTCCACCTTTTGATTGCAGAGAGTATAAATCTCATAACAATGATGTCCAGCTTCCCTTGGTCAAAAATGTAAATCCTTGAGTTTATGTTCGCCTTCCTTTCTTAAGCTGCTTTTCTCTATTTTGTTAAGGTGTGAGATAAGCATGTTTCCTTTATATATATTCCAAAACTATGGTTTCAAGTATACAAGCAACATTCTAAAATTACACTTCAAAAGGTTATTATTGCAGAACTCTTTAAGGATTAACTACAAGCAAAGAGCAACATCCTTAACACTTTAATTCAAATGCTCCTCAATCAACCAAGGTTAATTGCAAACAAAAGATAGGTTCAAAGGCCTTCTTCCATGCTTTACTTTCCTCAGTTATTATTAGAATTCGCAACTGTCCCATTGTTGGTCTCCATATTGCAATCACAAATACACACATTGCCTGTATGTACCTGACACGATACAAAGCATTGTATTTCACAGTCCCCTCTCGCTTGTATAAATTTTCATTTATCTTACTCATTCGTGTCTGGGCTTCAAGTCTGGCCAAACTTTGGAAGCTTTTCCCTTTTTGTCTTCTGTCTTTAATCTCATTATTTTGGATATCTTAGCTGTTTTCTCAAATTGTCCAGCCTCTCCTGTAGCCAATTCCAGGTCTACTACAGCAATCGGCATGCTTTGAATGACTGAGTGGATTAGTCGGATAAAATATTGAATAAGGCAAGGTAGAAACAATAACCCAGCTAATGAACACAATATCATGAACCCTATTTTCTTCCACCAAGCTCCTCCTCCAAGCATCTGGTCCCACCATGAGGCTTGCAGGATGGAATTCCATTTTTGGACTGGGACATGAGCCAGCCTTTTGATCTCTGCTGCTAAACCTCTGATGATTTCTCCATAATCATTAATCTCAATGCAGCACTCGGACTCATTGAATTTTCCACACACTCCTCCTTCTTCAGCCAGCAAATAGTCCAATGCTATTCTGTTCTGATACACAAAAGCCTGCACCTGAGTGTGCTGCCAGCTTAACAAGTCCAGGGCCTCCGAGGAGTTATTTGAGACTATTTCTACCACTGTCTGTAGTCTAATCAATTGGTTCAATAGGTAAATCAAGGTCATATATTGCCAGCTTCCATCTTGAGCCCAAGTGGCTGGCCCATAATAATCTATTATTCTTTCTGCTAGCCACTCTTCTTCTCCCCGCTTTTGGTCCCCTCCTGCCCTTGGAAACTCAAGTTTCAATTCTCATTTTTCCCTGTTAAGGTTTTCATATAAGGGTGCTCCTAACAGATTACTCTTGGACATTGGTAGTACAAAGAAGGAGGGTTGTATAAGCTTTTTGCCCACAAATCCAATATATACCATTTGGGGCTTTCTATGGTCATTTACAGCCTCAGGTTTTTCCCAGTAAATTCTTAGGGTCTCCAGGGATTGGTAAGGGTTAGCTCCAGGACTTTTATGCCAGCACAACTTTATCTGGTTGTTCCATTTGCAATTTTTCTCCTTAATTAGGCTCCACTATGCAGCAGGAGGTGTTGGCTGCCAAGTTCTAGTGTTATTGGTTGAATTTACTGCTAAAGTAGATGTGCAGGGAGTATACCCTACCACTTCAGTATATTTTCTCCCCTCTCTGCTGATGCAAACTGTTCCAATTATTTGATGATTTAAAATGCATCCTTCAGGATGTTTCAATCTTTTGGAAATTTGAGTATGGTTCTATTTTAGAAATTGCTCTGGAGCTAGACTCTCACCTCTCCATGGCCATTTTTCAGCTGATTTCTATCCCCCACAAATCCAACAATTGGCTAACTCTAATTATGTGGCAATTTCTTGCATTAGATCTACAAAAAGGTTCCTATTTGAAGTCAGAAAACCCCAATCACTATACTGCTGTTCTAACTGTTTGTATTGTTCACTAAATTTTTTTAGCTTTTCTTGTTCTACTCTTTACATTTTTGCTTCTGATTCTTGCTTTTGTAGTTTTTGAGTAATTTGTTTCATTCTACTCTCTGGGTCTCTTCCTTCTCTGTCCTTTGCTAAACAAAAGAATTTGGCGTATCGCAGACAAATTTGTTCATCATCATCTTTAAGAAGGTTGATAAACACAGGCCAATCCTTGGGAGAAACCTTCAGTCCGTGTTTTAAATTTTCTCCAACCCAGTATATTTTGCCACCCATAGTGCACATCATTAATTAGTTATGGTCATAGCACACTTCATTAACATGGGAATGTGCCATGAACATTGATTCCATTTTTCCCCTGATCCAGACAGTATGATTGCATTTGTCACAGACAGCCGGAGCAATAGGCTCTGATCCTGCAGCTCATGGATTATGTGGAGTTCAGGAGTGAGGCTCTTAAGGCCCATTGCCTGGGATGCAATGATCAATGCAGTGAAAATAATCCTCAGAGGGTCTAACTCTCTACCTCTCTCAAGGCCCCTTGGGTTGCATCCAAGGGCCGAGATGTAGATCTTCTCTGTAGCAGAGTTTATACCTTGGGATTTAGTCACTGATATCTTTTGTTTCATTTTTGCCTTTTGCCTCATGAGCCTTCAGATCTCTATTTATTGTGGTTGTGGTCTGATTCTTTTTAATTTAGGCCAATTGCCCCCTAAGTTCGGGGGATGTGTGACTACAATAGGGTTGGTGTATGTGCCTCCCTTTCTTCCAGCAATACTTGGCTTTCTGTCACTCTTTTGCTTTAATTTGATATTCATCATGTATCCAATTGCCCTTGTCACACTCTGTTTATTCTTATTTGGCCTTTGGTACTTCCTGCAAATCAATTCCTTCTCTTGTTCCATGTACCCAAGTTCTCCACCAATCTTTATCACCTGTTTTAATATATCCTTTCCTTACTACAGCCCACAACGTTCTATCAGTTTCTTTTTCTATTTCTTTCGTACAATTAAAGCAGAGAGCATTAGGGATCTGTCCCCTTGGTAGGTTTGTATACCAATATTCTTCACACCCTATACACTTAAAACAACCTCATGGATAACACAGTCTGGAGTAATACATTCTACCTCTCGTGAGTACAACTGGTTTTGCAGCTTAAGGTAGGAGCATTTTCCTGACATACATCAGTCCCTTTTTAACTTCATTTTCAGTTCTCCGGGGGTAGATGCAATTCTCCACTGGGATTCCGTCTCTGTCAGTGGTTCTGCTGGTCATTTGACCCACGACGTGTGGGTCCAGCCTTTTTCTGCAGTTCGGACAGCTGTATCAGTGGTCGGCAGAGTTAAATAGGGACCTTCCCACCTAGGAGACAAACTTTCTTCTTTCCAGCTTTTAATCAGCACCCAGTCACCCAATTTTATTTGATGCATGCTAAATCTGAGAGGGGCTGATTGAGCAATTACCCCTTTCTCCCTTAGTTCTGGACATGTTGTCCCATCTTCTGGATGTATTTTTGAATAGTCATATTGGCTATGACTACTGATGTTTGGGGTACTTCCTGGGAATAGGGCATTCCATAAAGCATCTCATATGCAGAAAGTCCCATATATGCATTTGGAAGCGTCCTTATATTAAGTAATCCTAAAGGTAAACATTTTGCCCATGACATTTGGGTCTCAATCATCAATTTTTTTAATTGCTGTTTTATAGTTTGGTTCATTCTTTCCACCCTCCCAGAGCTATGGGGGTGCCAAGGGGTGTGATATTCCCAGGAAATACCCATGGCTTGTGTTACTCCTTTTATGATGCTGGAAGTAAAGTGGGAGCCCTGATCAGAATCAATGGCCCTGATAACCCCAAATCGGGGAATAATTTGTTCCAACAAATTTTAACTATAAACTTCGCCGTGGGTCGGGCAGCTGAGTAGGCCTCCACCCAATGAGTTAGTTGATCTACTAATACTAAAAAGCATTTCCATCTGCCCACCCTTGGTAATTCAGTATAATCCACCTGAACCCTTTCCAATGGTCGGTAGGCTATTTTTCTACCGCCAGTTGAAGCTTGTCTCAGTACCCTTTTGTTAACTTTTTGACAAGTCAAACACCCCTGTGTTGTTTTGCTATCTCAAAAATTCCAATACATCCATAATATTTTAAAAAATGATCACATAAGGGTCTTGTTCCCCAATGAGTACATTGGTGTAACTGGCTTAGAATCCTTCTAGCGTAAGCTTTAGGTAAAATCTCTCTCCCATCTGGTAGTACTCATTTTCCCAGCTCTTTCTTAGCTTTTAATCTTTTTAGAGATTCCTCCTCTTGAGTACTATAGCCTTTTGGCAGCTCCTCTTGAATTTCCACTATAGTGTTCAGCTGGATAGTTTATTTTAATTTACAAGCTGCCTCCTTTGCAGCTTGGTCAGCTGTGTTGTTTCCTCTCACTAAGCAGCTTGACCCTCGTTGATGACCTCTTACATGTACTACAGCTCTTCTGTTAGGTCTTTTCAGGGCTTCAAGCACTCTGATTATTAACTCCTGATGAATCAGTTTCTTCCCTTGAGTGTTTATCAAACCTCTTTCCATTCAGATTTTTCCAAATGTGTGTACAATTCCAAAAGCATATGTTCAGTCTGTGTAAATAGTCCCCACCTCATCTTTTAGAAGTTCTAAAGCTCAGTATAAAGCAAACAATTCACAAGCTTGAGCTGACCAGCTAGAACTTATTTTTCCTCTTTCTTTGCAGACATATTTTCTCCTTCTACAATAGTGTATCCTGAATTTCTTTTCCCTTCTATCACACATGACGAGCTATCAATAAAATACTTTTCCTCACTAGATAGCTCCATCTCACTTAAATCTGGTCTCACTTTTGTTTGTAATTCCACACAAGCTCTTCAGCTGGCTCCCCATAGAGAAACTGAGCAGGGTTCTGAGCAGGAGTGACTTTAAGTTCCAGTTCAGGGGAATGTATCGAGATAGCTTCATACTTTAAAACCCGGCTATCAGTGAGCCACTTCTCTGCTTTTTGATGCAATATGCTTCTAACATTGTGGGGGTATATATATTACTAAAGGAGCTCCAAATGTAACTTTCTTTGCTTCTTCTACCAGAAGAGCTGTTGCTACTATAGCTTGTAAACATATTGGCCATCCTCAACTAACAGGGTCCAGTAACTTGAATAATACCCCACCGGCTTTTTGTCCCCTCCCCAGTCCTGGGTGAGCACTCCATAGGCAGTTTGCTCAGCAGTATTTACAAATAATTGAAAAGGTTTCTCAAAGTTCGGTCGGCTGAGTACTGGGGCTTGAATTAGAGCATCTTTCAAACTCTTACATTGTTTTTCATCCTCCTGGTTCCATTTCACTGTATTGACTTGTTAGTTTTTCATACAAAAATTTCACCTTTTGACTTTATCTATCTATCCATTGTCTGCAATATTCCAATAACCCTAAGAGGTGTGGTACTTCCCTTTTGGTATTAGGGGAAGGCAGACTCAGGATTCCTGATATTCTCTCAGGATCTAATTTCTTTGTTCTTTTACTCAGCCAGTGACCTAGATATTTCACTTCCTCTTCAGCAAATTGTAACTTTGCCCTTGAAACCTTTAGGCCTTTCTTTCCCAAGAAATTCAACAGACTGATTGTTGCTTCTCTCACTTGCTCCTGATTCTCTCCTGCAATTAACAGATCATCTACATATTCTACTAGTTTAGTTCCTTCTGGTCTTTCAAAATCTTGTAAAATTCTTTCTAAAGCCTGGCCGAAAAGATTGTGGGATTCTGTAAAACCCTGTGGAAGTACCGCCCACTTCAATTGTTATTTTCTCCCTGTATCTGGATCTTGCCGCTCAAAGGCAAAATAGTCCCTGCATCCCTCCTCTAAAGGACAGGACCAAAAGGCATCTTTCAAATCCACTACACTATACCAAGTATAGTCAGAGGAAATCTTACTTAGTAATGTATACAGGTTAGCTACTACAGGAAACCTTGTGGCTGTTCGTTGACTGACAGCCCTTCGGTCTTGGACTAGACAGTAGCTGCCGTCACTTTTCTTCACAGGGATTATGGGGGTATTGTGGGGTGACATACATCCTTCTGACTTGCCCTGCCCTAAGAGTTCTTCAATTACTGGCTTCAGCCCTCGCCTGCCATCTAGTGGAATAGGGTATTGTGTCACCCTTACAGGAAACTCAGGATTTACAATGGTGATTTTAAAGGGTTCTATATTCAATTTACCGATCTCCCCAGGAGTGGACCAGACATCAGGACATATTTTACTCTCGTCCTGGTCCGTCAGTTTGTACAGCTGTACCATTAGTTCATCATTTTGGGGTTGAATACAAATTTTTAATGAAAGGATCAGGTCTCTTCGCAAAAGATTGCGTTCTGCTTCTGAGACTAGTAATAGATCACTAATATCCACTTTCCCCTTTGATTCAATTAGTACTTCTTCAATAATGGGAACCTTAAAGGCCTCCCCTTTTGCTCCAATTACTTGATCTGTTTTCCCGCTGATTTTGCATCCTTTTTGTAATCTTTGCACTGTTGATCTTTCAGCACCCGTATCTACTAAAAAGGTGTATTCTTCACCTTGGGGACCTACTTTTAATTTTATTAAGGGCTCTTGTGATGGCCTGGTCCCTAATAAATAGAGCCCCTGATACCACTAATCTTCTACAAACAGTTTTTGATCTGCCTCCCGCTTCTTGCAAACCCTTTTAACACCTCCTTTCATACCACAGTAAAAGCAGGTAGATCTTTTAGAACCCTCACCTGTTATTTTTCTTGTGGTTTTAGCATTCCCTGAAGATGCACCACTGTTCTGAACCTCTTTTACTGCAGCCACAAAAACATTAGCTTTAGCTTTTGCCTTTTCTTCATCTCTGTGGACATAAACTCTCTGTGCTTCCCTTAACAATTCTTGCAAACCTCTCTCCTGCCAGCTGTCTGACTTTTCAAGTTTCCTTCTAATATCCTCCCATGATTTTGCCACAAACTGAGTTTTGATTAATGCTTCCCCCACTGCTGTATCAGGATCTAATCCCAAATACATTTGTATACTCTTCCTTATTCTTTCTAACCAATCTATGCGTGACTGATCTTTCCCCTGACATTCATCCAGGGCCTTGCTAATATTTTGCCCTCTGGGGACTGCTTCTCGAATCTCCTGAATATTCCTGAGATCCACCATATTCTGCCTATCCTGATCATTGTTATGGTCCCATTTAGGGGCTGCCAGGGGCCATTTCATTTCTCCTAAAGGTCCCTGCTGGTGGTCCCTATCCCAAATTCTCATGCCAGCCTGTCTTATCAGCTGTCTCTCCTCTGCTGTAAATAAAATACTTAAAATTGACTGAATCTCTGTCCAGGTGTAAATACTGGGTCCTAGAAACTGATCTAACCTTTCAGACACCCCCAGAGGATCTTCAAGTAACCTTCCCATTTCTTTTATAAAAGCCCTTACATCCCTGGTGTTCAGGGGTGCTGACACATACCCAATGACTGGTCTCCCTTGAGTTCCTACTAATGGTACTTCCTTCAATGGGTACAGCTGCCCCTCCCTTCCCTTCTTTATTGCTATCCCCACTGTTTTCTGCTCGTGCCCTTTCCTGGCTTCACTTTCTGTGTGCTGGTGGTGAATCATGTACCAGGAGCGGAGCCACCGGGGCTTGTGGTGCAAGGGGTCCTGGTTTAGGTGCGGGGGTGCTGGATTGGGTGAGAGGGGTGCTGGACTGGGTTCAAAGGGTGCTGGAATGGGTGCAAAGGGTGCCCGGTTAGGTGCTGGATGAGGCACCTCTGGTAGATAAGGGGTGGAGGAAGGTTGTTTAAGGGGTCCCACTGATTCTTTTCCTTTTTGGTTTTTAATTCATACAGAGGAGCAGGTCAGGACCCATGCCATAAAGCAGCATAATCGCTTTCTTCTTGGTTAATAGGGTCCTTTTTATTTACATAGGCATTCAAGGCCTTACAGATCCACCCTTCAGATAACCCACGCATTGGCCAGCACAAATTATCAGGTCGTATCATTTCCTTAGTACATTCTACCATACAATATTGTATCATTTTCTCTTTACTTTTTCCTCTCCTGGATTCACATTTGTCCCACAATTTTAACATTACCCCAAGGGGGCTGTCCTGGGGTATATCTGGCAAAATGCTCCCTCTTTTTCCAGTACCTTCAGTACCTCTATTTTCCTGCTCGTTTATACCAGCTCCTGGGTATTTGCTCTGGCATTGACCCATTTTTCCACTGAAGGGGTGTACCCTCACTCACTCTGATCTCACTGGTTCAGACCTTAGTCCTTTCTTGTCAGGAATTTCCTTAATAACAAGTCCCTTCTAACGCCTCTCGCCTCTGTTTCTCTACCCGGAAAAGAAAACAAATTCCTCTCCGTAATTATTATCTTATCTCACCACCCCCGACCTTTTACATACAGAGAATCCTTTTCCCCATGCTTCATTCCTTAACCTGCCGCCCCCCTTGTGGGGTAGCGAAACCGAGGTTAGAAGAACTCCTCACTCGTGTCGTGACTAGGTCACGTCTCATACACACACCATTCACACTCTTACACACCTACACCCATTCTTACCCCACCTACCCAAGTGACACTTACAGCCTCCTTTTCTAGCCTGGGTCTTCGTGCATGAGTTTTTACAGGTGAATTTACTGCAGTCAACTCCGGGAGCTCAAAATTCTTTGCTCATAATTTACCTTATGGATTTCCTCTTCCCTGAGAGATTCCCCCGTCACTCAGGGCCACTGGAGGCAGAAGCCTCCAAGGTGGGGCGCCTCCCTGAGATCAGGAGTCTCCCTCAATGGATTTGGAAATTCCCGGCCAATGCACCAAATCTGTTATGAATAAGAAGCTTGACTAGGCCAATATTCAAGCAGCAATCAATTTATTTTTTAATATGGTTAAGTATGAGCAATACAGTGCTGGGTACAGTGGGGGAAGTTTTCCCTCCAACTGCACACTGATAATTGAGTGTTACAGGTATATATAGGGGTACCTATCAGGGTTTTTCCAACAGTTTCTATTTCCAATCTTATACTCATCAGCAATTTTTATTCCAAATTTTTACGTCACAATTCTATACACTATTGTGATTTTAATTTCTCAGGATGTATTTTCAAAGGAGTGTCCCCAGATGGTGACGGTCCAGTTTCCAAATGACAAAAGACGACTCCCATCTGGTGGGGTCGAGCTCCCCAGATGTGTGTCCACCTTTTAGTTGCAGAGACTATAAATCTCATAACAGTGATGTCCAGCTTCCCTTTGTTAGAAACCATAAATCCTTGAGTTGATGTTCATCTTCCTTTCTCAAGCTGTTTTTCTCTGCTTCAATAAGGCCTGACATAAGCATATTTCCTTTATATATATTCCAAAGCTACAGTTTCAAGGTTAGCAGTAATATTCTAAAATAAGACTTCAAAAGGTTATTATTGCAGAGCTTTTTATGGATCAAATGCAAGCAAGAAGCAACATCTTTAACACCTTAATTCCAATGCTCCTAAATCAACCAGGGTAATAGAAAACAAAAGATAGGTTAAAAGGCCTTTTTCTATGCTTATTTTCCTTAGTTATTATTAGAATTCACAACTCTCTCATTGTCGGGGTCCACATGTTTCACATTCACAAATATACACATTGTCTGTTTGTACCTGACACGAAATACAACTTTGCATCTCACAAAGGTTGTCCACACTGGGTCAGAGCTTAAGACACAGCTTCTGTGAGCAGGCCAGAGCTGCTGAGGAGAGACCGTGGGTCAATATCAACCACAGAGTGCTGCAGTCATCTCTGATCTAAAGAGAAATAAAATAAAATACATCCTTTAAAATAGGAATGTGTATTACTGACAAGTTCTTTGAAATCTTTCTCCATAACTGGACTAGGAAAATTTCATTGACCCTCTCATGGCTTTGATGTTGTTTACATCAGACTCAGTCCCTGAGAGGGTCTTCAAAAAACTTCTCAAGAACTCAAAATTAAATTAAAAATGCAAAGTTTCTTGAAGTTTTAATGGGTCCCACTGAGGAATACAACTGAGAAAGTGTCCCTAGGTTCCAGCTAGAGCAGAAAACTGGAGGCAGTGATGACAGCGGGGGACAAACAAGGCCAAGGTGACTCTGGTGGTGAGCAAAGCTGGATGTGTTTGAGGAATGCCAAGGGCCAAGGCCTGAGCCCCAGCCCCTGGCCAGGCAGATGCTGTCCCTCCCTCCTTGCTCAGGGCTCTTGCCGGGATGGGCACTGGCATGTGGGGATGTGCAATGGCAAGGGCAGGAGCATGGGGCGGCCCCTGCCAGGCTGCTGAGCAGGGACAAGGAGGCAATGAGGCCCCAGGCCTGCAAGGCTCACTTGTCTCCTGCTCCTGCCTCAGGCCCAGGCCCAGCAGCCATGGCCAAAGTGCTGCCCAAGTTGGCTCTGGCAGGGCTGTCTTGCACTGCTGCCTTTGCCTGTGCCCTGTGCAGCCCAGGCTGTGCTACGGTGTCCCTGCCCTGCGCCCCTGTCCCTGCAGGCTGTCGGCATCCCCCGGCTGCCCCCCCTGGCTGGCCCCTTCCTTTGCTGACAGCTCTGCCTCCTGCCTGCCTCTGCCTGCCCACACAGAGCCTTGGGCTGACCCAGGCTCCTTCTAAGAGATGTTCTGCATCATAGCTCAGCCCTGGGAGGGAAATTCCTTTCTCTTTGTGTCCTGTCAGGGCCTCCCCAGCTGCATTTGTGGTATAATTTCTCTATCTGGCTGTTTCCCACTATGGAGAAAAAGCTTCACCATTTCTGAATCCACCTTTAAACCCTGCCTGTCCACTCCTTTTCTGTCTGCAGTCTCCTCACAACTCAGACCAAGCACATCAGCCTCCATATATTGGTTATGTTCTTTAGGCCTGCAAACACCAGTCTGGGAGATCTTTGAGCCCTCTCCATGGTGTTTTCAGATGAAAACATTCTGCTCATAGTCTAACAATATATCACAAGTGCCCAAGGCCAGGCTGAGGTGTCTGTCAATGGCAGCTTTTGTCTGGGAGCAATCCTGGGATAGATGGAATTTTGTCAGCCAAATTCCAGTTTGTGCCATGGTCCCTGGAGAAGGCCAGGTTTTTTCCGTAGGAAGGAAGGAACAGAGCCCTGGTGCTTCTGAGGTAAATGAGATGTGATCACTAGAGGCCAAGGCCAGGCAGAGCTGGCAGGTTTTTTTCTGGGTATCTTTTCCTTGCATACAGGAAATCTTTCAGGGGGGAGTACCAATGTTGTCCATGGGTGTCTGAAAAGAGAGACAGTTCATTCCACAGGAAGGAAAGCATGGAGCCTCAGTGATCCAGGAGCTGATAAGAGGCAGCCCTCAACATTCCCAGATCAGCTGGACCTTTCAGGTGGCCCCTGGGAGGCCAAACCAGCCAGATCTGTTCCATATCCCCTTGGTTCCATGAGGCCCTGCAGTGTCACCATGCTCTCCTTGCTTCTGCAATGTCACAATGGCCCTGTGCTTCATGAGGCCCTGCAGGGTCACAGTGGCCCTTTGGTTCCCTGAGGCCCCACAGTTTCACAGTGGTCTCCATGATTCCATGGGGCCTTGCAATTCCACAATGCTCTCCATGGATCCACAGTGCCCCACAGGATCACAACGGCCCTTTGGTTCCGTGAATTCCCACAGTGGCACAATGGTCTCCACAGGAAGGAAGCAACTGAGTCCAAGAGTTGCAGGGGCAGATGAGAGGCAGTCACCAAAGGCCAGCCAGACTTGATTGTGTTGGCACATTTTTTTTCTGGGAGCAATCCCCGGATATACAGAATTTTAGAAGTAGGATCTCATCTTTGGACATGGACAACTGGACAAGAAGGATGATTCTTTTCCATAGCAAGGAAATAATGGAACGCCATTGTTTCAGGGGCAGAAGCAGAGGCTGTCTGAGCCACAGGCCAGACACACCTGTTTGTCCTGGCAGCTTTTGTCACAGAGGAATCCTTGTATATACAGAATTTTGTGGGGCTGAATCTCAATTTGGACCATGGACACCATGACAAGAATGACAGTTCCTTTCCATTGGAAGGAAAACACCAAGCCCCAGTGTTTCAAAAGCATGTGAGAGGCCACTCCCAAGAGGCCAAGGGCATCCAGACCTGTCTGTCCTGGCAGCTTTCACCTGGGAGCAATCCTTGGATGGACAGAGTTTTGGAGGTGGAGTCCCAGTTTTGGCTGTGGGCACCTGGTTGAAATGGACGTTTTTTCCATAGGAAAAAAAAGCACAAACTCCAAGTATTTTGGAAGAAGATGAAAGGTGGCCACCATAGGCCAAGCCAGCCAGACCTTTCTCTCCTGGCACCTTTCATTTCTGGGAAAGCCTTGGATGTAGGGAATTTTGGAGGTGGAATCTCAGTTTTGGCTGTGGGCACCTGGACAGGAAGAAGAGTTCTTTTCATTAGGATGGAAAGCACAGAGCCCCAGTGCTTCAAAGGCAGGTGAGAACCAGCTCTTCAGAAACCAAGGCCAGCCAGACCTGTCTCTCCTGGAAGCTTTTGTCTGGGAGAAATCCTTGGATATAGGGAATTCTGGAGGTAGATTCCCAACTTTGGCCATGGGTTCCTGGATGTGAAAGGTGCTTTTTTCCAATAAGAAAGAAAAGCACATGGTCCCAGTGTTTCAAAGGCAGATGAGAGGTGGCCCCTGGGTGGCCAAGCCAGCCAGATCTGTCAGTCCCGGCAGATTTCATCTGGGAACAATCCTTGCATATATGGAAATCTGGAGGAGGAATCCTGATTTTGGCCACGGACACCTGAAGGAGAAAGACAGTTCTTTCCACAGGAAGGAGCGCCCAGAGCCCCAGTGCTCCAGGGGCTGATGAGCAGCAGCCCTCGGCATGCCAGAGTCAGCTGGAGCTGTCAGGTGGCCCTCAGGTGTCCCAGCCAGCCAGGCCTTGATGCCTTGAGGCTGCCTAGAACAGAAGCTGGACAGAGTTACAGGAATAAAGTAGGGATTTATTAAAAGGCCTTCAAAGACACACCTGGGGCAGTACAAGAGCCCAGCTGAGGGTACACCCAAGATGGACAATGGGTCACACATTTTCACACTTTTATAAGTTTTGGTCCATTTCTATATTGGGGTTAATTGTCTAATTACAGCTTCAGGTTATGAAGTCCCATCCTCCCAGTCTGCTCTCCTCAATTCACTGTTTGCACTTTTTGGGCCTGAAGCAGCAACAGTGTCCTTGCCTCTCCTAGGTTTCTAGGTCTCCTCCTCCAGTTATGGAGAAATATTTCAAAGAGCTTCTAAACAATATGCACTCCTATTTTAATGGATGTATTTTATTAATGCTGTCTTTGGAGCAGAGACAATTGCAGCATTCTGGGATTGAGATTGACCCAGGGTCTCTCGCTAGCAGCTCTGGCCTGCTCACAGAAGCTGTGCCTGGAGCTCTGACCCAGTGTGAACAACCTTGCTCCACATTGCCCAGCCCCATCCTGTCTGTCCTCACTCCCCTGGGACCTGCTGTGCTTGGAGAGCTGGCTGCACTCAGCCTAAGAGGGGTTTTCACTTTTTCTAGTTTTTGAAGCAATCTGAAACTCCTGAATTTCCCCAATGAAAAGAGACACACTACTCAGGTGTGTGCCAAGACCAAGCTGCCACCAACAACGTTCCCCTCACCCAAGGCAGAACTGTGCAGGAAATGTTTTAGACCTTTGCACTCCATGGTTCCATGAGGCCTTGCTCTGTGGCAATGGACTTTTGGTTCCACGAGGTTCTGTACTCAACAGTGGTATCCTTAGTTCCAAGTGTCACCATGGCCCCTTGGTTCCACGGGGCCCCACTGTGTCACAATGGGCTCCATGATTCCATAATTAATGCAAAAGCTTTGCATAAACAATGAGCAACACCATGGTCTCCTTGGATCTGCATTGTCATAACCAACAATGGGTTCCATGAGATCCCAAACTGTCACAATGGATATTTGTCTCCATGTGGCCCCTCTGTGTCACAAAGGACCCTTGGTTCCATCAGGCCCCAAAATGTCACATGGTTTTCCCTTTTCCTGCAGCAACCAGCAGCAAACCCCAGTGCCAGGGTCAAACGTCTGGCAAGAAGGAGCAACGGGGGACATTTGGAGTGATGGATTTTTCCTTTCCAGGTCTCAGTGACGTGGGATGGGTCCCTGCTGTCCTGTAGATGGATGAATACCAGCCTGCCCATGGCAGGGGGTAAGAGACAACAGCCTCTGTCCATGGAACTGCAACAGCAGAGATGTCAGGAGACCTGGGTTTAAAAGACTCTTACCAGCACAGGAAACATCAACCTAAGACATTTTCTTGAAAGCTGACATTTTAGAGCATTTTTTTATACAGACTTGGACTACCAAATACCAAGTTAAACAGTTTTGGCTTTCTCTGGGCCCTGAGACCAGTTGGAATCTTTTCAGCAGTCTGTGCTGTTACATCCTGTTTTAAATGATCAAATTGAGAGCCAAACTTATAAGAAAATTTAGCAAAGATTTATTAATTTGTCTGTGAGACCGAAGTTTGGTCGTCAAAACCACCTCAGCCAAGGGTCAGCGTTGAGCCCAGGATCGGTGCTGGGTGAACCCAGATCTGACCTCCGAATGTCAGAGTCTCTCCCTGTTCATGAATGATGCATCGCGCAGCAAGTTCTTATACAATTTATTCTTCCCGAGGCAGAAAGGACCGAATGTTCTTTGTGTCTCTTCACATGCAGAACCATGGCTTTACATGTGCAGAGGTAGACAAAGACTCAGTCCAGGTGTCTCGATGTTGTCAGTCAACTCCGGGGAAGTCAGCATTCACATGCATCAGGGTGGCACCGTTGATCATCGTGGTAGATGTAATCATCAAGATGATAATCACTCTTAGGTGGACCCGGTGACCCAGGGAAGCCAGCGATTATTGGCCTGGAAACTTCTATTCTTACATTAAAACCCCAATGTTTATCTCAACGAACGTCCAGGAACTAGATATGAATAAGACACTGCTCCTGGCCAGGATGGTCAAAAGACATAGTGTGGATTTTAGAATATTTTATACATTAATAGCATGAATTATCTCTATCATATACTACAATCCCTCCCCATTTATATCACCAATTCAATTCATGTTCTCAAATTGCTAAATTTTTCATTTTCTACTTCTACCCACCACCACTGAGGGTCTTTCACAAACAGAGTGCTCCCTTACACTATTCTGTACTCCCCTTGTGGAACACCCTGTTATCCCATATTATTCACATTCGCTTTTGCTTGTTTGTCGAACTTTGCCAATACTTCAGCACCATTGCTGGCACACTTCCTTTCTTCCAATCACATGATTTTAGATGTGTTGCCTCTGGAAGCTCCTTCCGGATCCACGGGAATTATCGCTATCTGCATTCCCTGGACCACGGAGTGGATCAGTCTAAAAAAGCATGGAATTAGACAAGGCAGGAATAGGATGCCAGCTACTGAACAGAGCACAAAAAACATCACTTTGTTCCACCAGGCCCCATCAAACAATTTGTCCCACCATGAAGATTTTAAAGTCCAGTTCCATTTTTGAACAGGGACATGGGCCACCTTTTTGATCTCGGCCCCCAAAGCTCTTATGGTTTCCCCATAATCATCGATTTCAATACAACATTCTGATTCGTTGAACTTTCCACACATTCCCCCTTCTTTGGCCAGCAAATAGTCTAAAGCTATTCAATTTTGGTACACAAATGCCTGTACCTGGGTGTGCTGCCGACTAGAGTAAATCCAGGGCCTCAGAGGTGTGATTCGAAACAATTTCCACCACTGCCTGCAGCCGAATCAGCTGGTTCAGTAGGTAAATTGGAGTCCTATATTTGTAGCTTTTCTGCATTTTGTTTTTGTATCTGGTGCTTGTGCTTATCTGACTGCCCGTTCCTTAGCCCTGCCTCATGATTAATACACCAAATCCCTGTTACCAATTCACACAATTTGACCCTCATGCCATTCTTCCAACAGTACCTGCCAGGTTCCCTGAGACAATCTACCAGGGCTTGGTATGCTGAGGGTTTCTTGTTCCCTTTACAGCTGGGACCACCTGAGTGCAATTTCCACACTCATCTGTGGAGCTCTCGTTTCCGCCTCTCATTGGGACCTCAGTGTGCAGACTCTGCGTCCCGCACATGACTAGGCCCAGGACAATCAGGATTCCCACCAGGCGTACTCCTCTGCCTTTGCCTCCACTCCCTGGGGTGCCACCAGCAGCGAGGAAGACCATCTTCGCAGCAGCAGGATTATTCTTCAGGGAACATGATCTCGGACCTAGCCGCATACCTCCTCTTAAAGGTGCCCCACCGTGACACTATGATTGCATCGGAACTGCACGGTACTCTGATGGATTTCCGGCACTCCACATCCAAAATTTCTGCTTGTGATCTAAGCTTCCCATGCACCCCGTTTTGAAAAATGTGGAACCACTCCTGTGAGTCCAGTTCAATGATTCCCAAATTTGTGGCTAAGGTTAGGATATGGTCAGTCAGCTCAAGCTCTTCCTCCAAATGTTGAGTACACAGTCCTTTTGGCCTCTGTCCCCTTCTACAACGAATAACAAAAACCCCTTGACAATATTCACACTTAAAGTGTACAAACGGATAGCATACACAATCTGGCAGTATACAACTTATCTGCTTGCCGTTGGTCATTTACAAGGATGTTGGAGTCTGATCTTCAAGTCGCCTGGGGGAGAAGTGACCCTCCACTCGGGTGCTTCCTCCTGATGTTCGACTTTCTTCACCCTAGACGCGTTTGTCCAGCCTTTCTCCGCTGTCCAAATGGCCGTATCTGTGGTCAGGAGCACAAGAAAGGGACCTTCCAAGTGAGGAGAGAGCAGCATCTCCTCCCACACTTTCACAAGCACTCTGTCACCCAGCTGGATTTTGTGGATAGCGAATCCCAGAGGAGCACTCTGGGCCACTATTCCTTGTTTTCTGAGTTCCTGCAAATTTTGTTGATCGCAACCAGATATGGTTGAATCTGACCATCCTCAAACCTGGGGTGTCCCACTGGCATCCCATGTCTATATGGCATCCCATAGGGAATTTCAAACGGTGAGAGCCCCATCTCTGAGTGAGGCATGCTTCGGATATTAAGCAGTGCCAAAGGCAGGCATTTCAGCCAGGACATCTGTGTTTCTAAAATTAATTTAGATAACTGTGCTTTCAAGGTCTGATTCATTCTTTCCACTTGTCCTGAGCTCTAGGGTTGCCACGGAGTGTGGTATTCCCATCGAATGCCTAGTGCATCTGCCATCTGCTTAATAATCTTTGATGTAAAATGTGCTCCTTGGTCCGAATCAATGCAATTCATCACCCCATATTGGGGTACAGTTTCCTCCAGTAATTTTCTGGACACCGTATGAGTCGTTGTCCATGGGCTAGGAAAAGCCTCCACCCAATGGGTCAATTTGTCCATGATCACAAGCACAAATTTCAATCTCTCCACTTTGGGCAACTCCGTGAAATCAACTTGAATTCTTTCAAATGGTCAGTATGCAATGGGGTGACTCCCAGGATGGTCTGTCTTGCCCTTGTTTTGTTAAATTTCTGACAAATCAGGCATCCTTGTACCTCTTGTTTCGCCAATTCGTAAGTCCCCTTGCATCCGAAAGATTTCAAAAATTGTTCTGCCAGGGCCTGTGCCCTCCAATGTGTTCGCTGGTGCAAAATCCTCCTGGTAAAACCTTTAGAAACTAGTTCTCTCCCATCAGGTAATTTCCACTTACCTTCCTCCAATTTCCCCCCAGTCTTCTAACAGCATTCAATCTCCTTTTGAGAGGGCTGAGGAAGGTTATCTGGGACCTTGATCCCTTCAATCTCCGGGGTACTTACCGTCATCACTGCCGCGGTCTTGGCTTCCTGGTCTGCCAAATTGTTGCCCCTGGTTCGGAACTGAATCCCTGCCTGGCATCCCTTCATGTGGACCACCGCAGTTTCCTCCGGCCCCCTTAGGGCTTCTAAGATTTGCCGAATCAGTTCTCCATGAATCAGTCGCTTGCCCTGTGTGTTGATCAACCCCCTTTCTTCCCAGATTTTCCCAAAGGTGTGAACCACTCCCAAGGCATACCTAGAATCTGTAAAAATTGTTCCCTTTCTCCCTTTCAGTCCTTTCAAGGCTCTCAGAACTGTGTACAGTTTGCAAGCCTGCACCGACCAACTCGCGACCAACTCTGCTTCAATCACTTTTCCCGTTTGTCCATCCACAACTGAGTATCCTGATTTCCTCTTCCCATCAATCACCCTGCTTGACACATCTACAAACCATTTTTCTCCTTCATATACCTCTTCTTCTTCTAAATACTCTCTGATCTTTGTTTGTAATTCAACCACCTCCATGCAGTCGAGAACAAGCTCCTCTGAAGCTTCCCCAAACAAAAACTGTGCAGGGTTCTGTGCGGTCATTGTCCACAATTCCAAATCCTGTGAGTGAATCAAAATGGCCTCATACTTTACCAACCTTGCATCAGTGAGCCATTGTCTGCCTTCTGCTGTAGTATGCCCCGTACATTGTGCGCTGCAAATACCACCAACGGTGCACCGAAGGTTACCTTCTTGGCCTCCTCTACCAGCAATGCTATGGCGACAATCGCCTGCAAGCAGGTGGGCCAGCCCCTGCTGACTGGGTCCAAAAGCCTCGACAAGTAACCTACCGGTTTCCTGACCCCAACCCAGTGTCAGCACCCTGTGTGCCGTGTGATTGTTCACGTCCACGAACAACTGAAAGGGTCTCTTCACATCAGGGAGGCTCAGCACTGGTGCCACTGTGAGTGCTTCCTTGACTCCCCTGAATTCTTCTTCATCCTTTTCCATCCATTTGACTCGGTCTGTGGTGAGTTTCTTGAATAGAAACTTCCCCTTTTCACTGTACCCTTCAATCCACTGCTGGCAATATCCCAACAGCCCCAAAAGCTGTCTTGTGGAGAGTATTATTAATAATTGGTTAGCTGAGAAAGGCCATACTGACAAAATGCCGCTGGTTAAGCTGAAGGAGAAAAGTCAGCAGTCAGCAAGCTGAAAGGAAAAGTCAGCAGTGACCTTGCTGCAACATGAGGATAGGGAGTAGAGATTAGTCCTGAATATATCCTAAGAATATGTAGAAAGTATCAAAAGTAGAACCATAGGAATGCAGAAGTAGGCGTAGGTGCTGATATGTAAGCTGACCAATCTTGAGCTCAACTTTTGCAATATGTATGAAGCTCATTATTAACTGTATTTGACCCGCCGTACTGATCAATAAAATTGGGCCTGTGATGATCAAATTGATGTCCTGGTTCCCTTCCGTCGACAAATGGTGGAGAATGCGGGCATAACCGAATCTCTGCCCCTTTTTCTCGGATTAAAAGAAAAAGGGATTACGCCACGATAGAGGAAGTTGGGTTTGGGTCCTTGCAGCCGGGACGGTGCTGGAATTTGAAGCACCCTTGATGGTCAAAACTGTGAATCAAGCCAATACGTGTCGCAGGAGCCTGGAGAGCTGCAACAGCGCGCGCTGATTAATAGGTATGGATAGGCAAGCGGCATATGATTTATTTACCGCCTATTTAGAGCGGCGTGGGATAAAAGGGATAGATTTAAAAAAGGAGTTACCAGGGTTATTAGCTTATGGCCATGCTAAGGGTATCTTTTCTAATCCTCATACAGTTCATGAGCTAGCAGAGTGGAAGAACTTTGGGGAAATATTGTGGGATACAGTGCTAGACGATGATAAGTCAGCAAAGAAATTCGGGAAGTTATGGCGGGTGGTGTAGAACACGTTACTTCAGCAGGTCTCTGAGAGAAAGGCAGCAGAAAGGGCAACAGAAGCTCATAAGAGGAATATAGGGTATGGTCGTGAAGATGATCCCCTGGCACCTTCTGTAACTAAGGTACTTATGCCTAAGAGTCCCCAGCAAAGTGGTGTGGAGGATTTCTCTATAGGCGCAGTGGAACCGTCTGCACCTTTCCTGTCAGAGGGGAGGGCGAGTCGGATGGTGGGGGTAAGAGCAAGCCAGCTTTGCCTCCGCCACCAGCTTCAGGCGGGTCGAATGGTGGGGGTGGGAGCAAGCCAGCTTCGCCTCCGCCGCCAGCCTTGCCTCCGCCGCTACCCCTCAGTGAGCCGGCTCCGGTTACAGCTTCAGCGGGGGGGTCGCTTCCCCCGCACGAGCCGGCTCCGGCGGGGGGGTTGCTTCCCCCGCGTGAGCTGGCTCCGCTCGAGTCGGCTCCGGTTTCACTGTCAGCTCCAGCGGGGGGGGCAGCTTCCCCTGCTTCCCCCGCGCGAGCCAGCCTCTGCTTCACTGCCCCCCCCGCGCGAAAACTCGATGTCTGCACTGAAGCGCCAGCAGCATAGCACCCTTAAAGAGCCAGATCCCATCCCAGGGGCGCACCGTGATCCATGGGGGGAGATGGCTAAACAGAGGAGGGAAGCTTGGGCTGCTTTGGCGAAAGAAGTAATGCAAATGGGGGATGGTGAGGCGGTGGAAATAGCTTCTAGTCTTGCATGTCAAGTTACATACACACCACAGTATGATGCACAGGGGAACCTTACGCATAATATAGCAGAATATACTCCCTTAGATTGGAAGCTGTTAACTCAGCTACGTTCTACGGTGAGTCAGTTTGGAGTAAAAAGTGAACCTGTTAGGCAAATGCTAGATTATCTTTTTAATACTCAGGTTTTATGCCCTAATGATTTAAGAGGTATAGTTCGGTTGATATTTACTCAGCATCAGCAGTTATTGTTTAATGCACATGACCCATTACATGGAGTAATAGTAGAGGAGCTGATGGGCTTAGGGGCATATTTGCGTACAGAGGCACAGATGATCTCGGGAGCAGATAAACTTAGAGAGTCTATGTGGTTAGTGCGTGCTGCAATAGATATGGTTAAAGAGCCAGGAGGTTTACCGGCTTATATGGGTATTAAGCAAGGAAGGGAAGAATCATTTGGAAATTTTATCGATAGAACAGCTACTGCTATAGATCGGGCTGGTGTTGCAGGGCACTATTGAAGCAGGTGTGCCTTGCAAAATAGCAATCCAGCAACCCAAAGAGTGTTAGCTACTTTAGAGGCAAATTAGACTATTGAGGAAGCATTAGAGCGAATGGCATTAATGCCAACAGCTTCACAGGCATTTATAGCAGAAGCCTTAGAGGAATTAGGATTAGGATTACAAAAACAAGCAGAGTCTACTCAGAATCAGGTGTTAGCTGCTCTTGCTCCTCTCCGAAGTGGCTCACTGGCATTCACGCAAGGAGGTTCGAAGCCATTCATCAAGTGTTACCGATGCGGCAATGAGGGAAAGACACAAGTTGCCGCCATGACATCGGAGACACCAGCTGCTACCGTAACATCGCTGCCACCTCCTGTCTGCAACCCGCAACAACAGGGAGCCTCGGTTTGGACTTATCAGCAGCAGTAGACGTCACGCTAATGACGAACCGGCCTGAGAGGATACCCACTGGAATAAAGGGCCCTCTTATATTAAATGGACAAACATGTGGAGCATTATTGCTGGGACGTTCCTCTATAACTATGTTGGGATTATTTGTTTTGCCTGGTGTTATCGATGCGGACTTTACAGGGGAAATACAAATTATGGCTTACACCCTTTATCCTCCGATTAAAATTACAAAAGGACAACGCATTGCACAATTGGTACCACTGTCACAAATGACATCAGGAATACAATCATTTACTGGGCAAGCACGGGATGAAAAACGTTTTGGCTCTACTGGTGTTACACTTTTAACTGTGGATTTACAAAATAGACCAAAACAAAAGGTTGAAATTACCTATGGGCATCAAAGCATAACCCTTTATGGATTATTGGATACAGGAGCAGATACCAGCATCATTTCTCCAGAAGCATGGCCACAACATTGGCCTCTATTTCCTTCATCAAACATGCTCACAGGAGTGGGAGGATTTACATTGGCAAGCAGGTCGCCGTCTTTGTCTGTGTGCATTGAGAATCAACAAATATCTGCTGTGTTTTCAATTGTTCAACTGCCTCCTACAGTTTCCTGCTTAATTGGAAGGGACATTTTAACACAATTGGGAGTGGTGTTAACTAATCAGCACCCTTTGGGGTAATTGCCATTGCTTGGACTTTCCCCATTCCACTCACCTGGAAAACGGATACACCGGTGATGGTTAAGCAATGGCCATTAAAAGGGGAGAGTCTTATGCATGCCCATGAATTGGTACAGGAACAATATACAAAAGGGCACCTACGACTGTCCACAAGCCCTTGGAATACACCTATTTTTGTAATCAAAAAGAAATCAGGGAAATATCGTTCGATACATGATTTGAGGGCTGTAAATGACCAAATGGAGCCAATGGGGGCCTTACAGCCTGGTCTTCCAAATCCAGCTATGATTCCAGAACACTGGCCACTTTTAATTATTGACCTAAAGGATTGTTTTTTCACTATTGGCCTGCATCCTGATGACATGAAGAGATTTGCTTTTACTTTACCAGCAATAAATCGTGGGGAACCAGATAAAAGATTTGAATGGACATCTCTTCCGCAGGGCATGCGCAACTCCCCCACTTTATGTCAGCTTTATGTTGATGCTGCATTACAGCCACTACGTCGTAAATGGCCAGCAACTATAATATATCATTACATGGACGATATTTTGTTTGCACAGCAACAGCCATTCTCCTCTTTACAGATTAACACCATTAAAAATACTCTTGCTGCATATTCACTTGTTATTGCTGCAGAGAAAATTCAGACTACAAAGCCCTGGAAATATTTGGGATGGACTCTGACGGATCAAATAGTGATACCACAAAAATTGGAATTACAATTGGACATTAAAACTCTACATGATGCACAGAAGTTGCTGGGAGACTTACAGTGGCTAAAGCCTATTGTGGTAATACCAAATCATTTATTAGAAGCCCTACGGCCTTTGTTAAAAGGCGTGGACCCTACTACTCCTGTACACCTGACAAAGGAGCATCGTCTTGCTTTGCAGCAAATTAGTAATTGTGTACAGCAAGGGTATGTGTCTCGTCGACAACTCGACCACCCCATTGACCTTACTATCTGGAATAGCCATTGCCACTTGCTTGGTGCTCTCTCTCAGTTGCAAAAGAAAACGGGGGAGATACGGGTGTCTGAATGGTTGTCACCACCACTACAGCATAAGAAAACAATATCTTCAAAAATTGAACAATTGGCTGCATTAATCAAAAAGGGGTGTCTCAGAATTCTTGAAGTGGATGGTAGAGAACCTGCTACTATTAGATTGCCTATGGAAAAAGAAACCTTGGACTGGTACTTGATAAATTCAAAGAATTTACAAGAAGCATTATTGATGTCACCTGCTAAAGTAGAGACTAGTAAATTAGTGCCTAGAGTTTTGCAATGGATGACAGAATGGAACTGGATTACTCGACCTTTGAGAGAAGAAAACCCCATAGAAGGAGCTATTACAGTTTTTACAGATGCAGGAAAGAAATCAAGGCGTGCTGCTGTTACCTGGCAAGAAAAAGGACAATTGAAGCATCAACTCCTCACAGCAGACCCTGCAGATAGCTTACAAACTTTGGAATTGTTAGCAGTAGTATGGGCGGTGTCCAACTTACAGAAGCCTTTAAATGTGGTCACAGACTCTATGTATGTTGCAGGAGTAGTCAAACGAATAGAGGAAGCAGCAATTAAGGAAGTGAACAATAAACGATTGTATGAGTTACTGATACAGTTAAAGAAAGCTTTACGGGAAAGAGCAAACGGTACCCTTAAGCAGTAGACTGAAAAACATCAAGATTTGACAGATCCACAAGCATGTTTGGCTAAGGTTTTGTATGTGATTAATCATTTATGCATTTTTGGGGAAGATGATACCCCCCTGCAATGAAACATCATCCGAGGTCAGGTCAGGAAAATACTAAGGAAACAGAGGTCTGGGTTGAGTATAAGAACCCACGTACAGGATTATGGGAAAAAACTGCAAAAGTATTATATTGGGGTCAGGGGTATCTTTGTGTTTCCTCACCTACAGGGCCTTTGTGGGTGCCTGCTAAGTGGACTAAACCTGTTTTTGATGCAGCCTCTGGTGGATCGCCTTACGGAGGAGGACAAGGAGCGACTGGGGAAGAAACTGCTTCTAGTCCTACAACCACTACTGTTTCAATTGAAGGGGTACTCGGAAGCGGTGGACAGAGCACTGACACGTCACTACCGGACGGCCCAGGAGTTGATTCGTTTCATTGACTCATTATCAACTTTTCACTTAACAGATCCAGCGAAACTACATTGCCTTGACTGTCACAATCCACATTGTGCTGCCTGGATAGCTCTACGTTGTGGGGGTTGTAAAAGAACTTTTTGGATAGAACAATCATTATTACGGGATTTGTGGTGTCATACTTGTGAACACGAGCATACGTGGGGAAAAAGCTGACAAGATGAATTGTGGAGACAAACGGGCAAAACTCATATATAGCTTTAAATCTTTATGAGTCTCCTGAACAGAAGGTTCTTGCTTATTATTGATGGGAAATACAATGTATTGTGAATAGAATTAAGGTTCAAAGTAAATCACGTATAGTTTCTATAAGGTGTAGGAAATTAGTGCCTTTAACACAGCATTCAGTTGTAGGACCCTTCCAAGGGGATCCTGATAGAGCATTAGATTGCTGCACTGATAAGTTGCAAAAATTAAGTTTGCAAGTGGCAGGACCAATGAAATTAGGAGCAGCAAGATTGAAGACAGATAAGAAAAAGAAGGCAAAAAAGGGAACGGTCTCATTTGAATAGGGGTATCAGTGATTGCTAATTAATTTTCTATGATTAGAACACTTTTACAGTTGTGGGACCCTCAGGAGGATATAGTTGTTGAGGAGGATAACGAACAAGAACTACGATTACGAAATAAGATACGTCTTGTGTTAAAGAAAGACCTTGAGCTGTTAGCCTCATATAGTAAAAAAGCTGAAGATGCTTTGCGATCACCACCATTGAATTGGTTGCTTTGGATTGAAGAACCAGAATTTTATACTGGTCCTTACTTACATTCGCTTCCTTGTTATGTTTGCAAAAAGGATAAAGATAAGTGCTATGCATGGGTAGCTTTGCATTGTGCAGATTGTAATCAGGTTTATTGGTATTCACAGAGGTCATTGGGATATTTATGGTGTACATCTTGTTTTGGAAAGTGCATTCAAAATCATATCTGGGTTAGAGCTCTTGAGCAAAGTACTGGCCTGCCAGGACGGACAGGATTACAGCTTTTTGAGAGTGCAGATAAAGTAGTTATAGCATATCTTAGGTGGAAGTTGCAGGAAAATCTTAGAATATTTGAAATTAATAGAGCCTCATGCATCATAGCAGCTCGCTGTAAAGCTGATTTGCCTTCAAACTTATCTCATGCTATACCTGTGAGCAAAGATGCTGATTTAGAATTAGATCAGTATATTCAAGAATTGACTCAGCCTTACAATAGACAATCTAGCAAACCAGGGAAAAGACAGCGAAGAAAGGAAAAACAACGTAAGCAGAAGGAAGAAAAGGAGAAGCAAAGTAAGCAGAAAGAAAAATGAGGTTTGTTTTTGTTATACTGCTCAATGCTGTAGCAAGTGAAGCAGTAGGAGTAACACACTTTAGTCAACCAAGGGAAAATTTATGGGTAACACTTGCTAATCAAACTAACCAATCATCACTTTGTCTTAGTCTTGGAGGAGTCACTAACCCATTTCGAACATGCCTGGTGGGACTTCCGGTGTGGTCTCCTGGAGAATTTTGCAGTTTGATAAACAATCAAACCTTATGTATGTCTAACATGTCAAACATCACATTGCCGGTGCAACAAGGGTATACTGCAGATCAGAGTGATGGCTATCGTCAATGCTTACTAATCCAATCACTTAACACCTCTTTGCATTCTCCTCCTGAAGAATTGGATCTTTTTGGAAGTACAAACGCCAGCATATCTAAAACTACAGCTGGTGGATGGTTTAGCTTCAAATTTTCGGGTGCTCAGAATATAAACCAACCTAAAGAAACATGGGCCACCCTAGATTCATCCCTGAATGTGAGTGAATTCTCTCCACAGCATTACAGTCAATGTAACGGCACAAATATCACAGCACCAATGAAATTACCCACAGGAATATTTTTGATTTGTGGAGACAGGGCATGGAATGGTATACCAGCTAAACCACAGGGTGGACCCTGTTTTTTGGGAAAATTGTCACTGTTTCATCCTAATGTGTCCTTGCTAATGCAGCTGAGTCAAAATTCAAACAGGAGAAAACGTAGCATACATGACTTAGACTGCAGCAAGATAGGAGATCCACGGTTTTGGGGCACATTCAAACAGGTGGTGGTTTCAACTATCTTACCAGGAGGATCTGCCAATAAAGCCATGAATTTAGCAAAACAATTAGGATGGTGGGCAAGGGATGAGCTGAACAAGACATCACAAATTCTAGACATGCTAACTGCAGATGTGCAAAGTGTTAACCATGCTGTTTTGCAAAATAGATGCTGTAGATTTTTTGCTCTTAGCACAAGGGCATGGATGTGAAGAGTTTGAGGGAATGTGTTGCATGAATCTGTCTGATCATTCGGTGTCCATTCACACTAAGATAAAAGAACTGCAACAGGGACTTCACAAACTTAAAGAAGAAGACGGTTTAGGAATTGACGAATGGCTTAAAGGCTTAGGACTTGGACCGTGGCTGAGGAACCTTATGATCTATGCTATAGGCCTGCTGGGTGTAATTTTACTGTTTTTGCTTATTTTGCCTTGTATCTTTAACTGTATTCAAAACATGGTCAGCCGTACAATAGCAAAAACATGGCAAACTAATCTCCTTGCACAAGAAGAAAACGGGGGAAATGTGGAGAGTATTATTAATAATTGGTTAGCTGAGAAATGCCATACTGACATAATGCCGCTGGTTAAGCTGAAGGAGAAAAGTCAGCAGTCAGCAAGCTGAAAGGAAAAGTCAGCAGTGACCTTGCTGCAACATGAGGATAGGGAGTAGAGATTAGTCCTGAATATATCCTAAGAATATGTAGAAAGTATCAAAAGTAGAACCATAGGAATGCAGAAGTAGGCGTAGGTGCTGATATGTAAGCTGGCCAATCCTGAGCTCAACTTTTACAATATGTATGAAGCTTATTATTAACTGTATTTAACCCGCTGTACTGATCAATAAAATTGGGCCTGTGATGATCAAATTGATGTCCTGGTTCCCTTCCATCGACACTGTCTGACCTCCCTTTTCGTTTGCAGGGGTGGTAAGGCAACAATCCCTGCCACTCACTCTGTGTCGGTTTCTGTTTCTCCTCCCGGCTGATTTATGACCGGAGAAAGCTCAGGGACGCCACTTGTCGATTTCTCGGCTGTTTAGGTGGCCTGGAAAGGCCCAGGGTGGCCTTGGACAGCCCAGCGCTTCAAAGGACGAGGAGAGACTTCTGATCTTTTCCCGGTCTCGGTGTTTATTAATTGTTTATCTAAAAGATTTTCTTTCAGCCCAACAGAGGTCTGCACAGCAAGCCAGCCATGAGCACACTGAGAGCCCCCGGGGCGGTCACTTATCTTTATACCCAAAGTTACGTATACAATATTTATAATTTTTCCCCAATACCTTCTACCCTTATTAACCGGTGGACTTCTAGTAATGACCAATCCCAAAGTGCCACCATCACCACAGAAGATGGAGGCCAAGAAGAAGAAGAAGAAGAAGGACAGGACACGCCCCAATTCCTCCATCTTACTTCTTTAGACCCCCCTGTACAGAAATCCTAAATCCTGTGTTTTACACTCTAATTAACTTATCCCTTCACCATTCACCCCAGTGAAATCCTCCCAGTCCTCATACAGGTGTCATCTCCTGTGTAGGATCAAAGTCCTGCCACCAGACACTTCTGGCAACATTCCAGGACTCCCGAGCCCCCCAAGGGTGTTCTCGGCCACTCTGCACCTCCATCCTGAGGTGCTGAGATCCCACAGCTCTGGATCCAATTTCTTTTTTCCCTTGGTTAACCAATGTTCCAAGTACCTGCCCTCGGGCTCTGTGAATTGCAACTTAGACTTCGACACCTTCAACCCCTTTTCCCCTAAAAAGTTCAATACTTCAATGGTGCTCACTCTTACAACCTCCTCCCTTGGACCTGCAACCAGCAAATCGTCTACATATTGTAACAATTTTGTTCCCTCCATTGGTACAAAATGGCTCAATACCTGCTCAAGTGCTTGCCCGAATAAATTTGGGGAATCCATGAAGTCTTGAGGCAACGACGTCCATCTGAGCTGCCGCTTTCTCTTCGCCTTTAGATCTTCCCACTGAAACGCAAAACAATCTCTGCTGCCCTCTGCTAAAGGACAGGTCAAGAAAGCATCTTTCAAATCAGTCACGCTGTACCATGTGTCCTCAGGAGAAATGTTATTCAACAAGGTGTAAGGATTTGAGACCATGGGGAACAAGGTCTTAGTTCTCTGAATCACAGCCCTTAAATCTTGCACTAGCCTAAAGCTGCCGTCCATCTTTTTCACAGCCAGAACTGGGGTGTTGTGCCGAGACAGGCACGGCTCCACCATTCCTTTCTTTATTACTTCATCAATCACCGGTTTCAATCCCTTCCTCCCCTCCATGGAGATGGGATATTTCTTAACCCAAATAGGGTCCTCTGGTCTCTCAATTTCAACACGAATCAGCTCTATGTCCAGCCTCCCAGCTTCCCCTTTGACATACCATACCTTCGGATCCATTTTCTCCTTGTCCTGGACGGTGAGTTTATACATTCTCACCCTGAGCCTTGAATTTTCCACTGCCAAGGTGATTTTCAGGGCTACCATCATGTCCCGCCCCAGTAAATTTAAATACGCATCCTGTATCAGTAAGATATTTCCTGTACGTCTTTTGTTTTTTGTTTCTATTTCTACATCTTTTATGATCAGAACCTCAAAGGGTTCCCCTTTTTCCCCGATTACCATCATGGAATCATTGCTCAGAGAGCACCCTTGCGGCAGCTGCTGCACCGCTGTCCGTTCCGCCCCTGAGTCTACCATAAACCACATCTCCTGCCTGTGGGGTCCTACTTTTAATTTTATCAAGGGCTCCCTCAATGTTCTGGACTCCAAACTGAAAAGTCCCTGACACCCCTCATCTTCTTGCAACATTGCCTGGTCCTTGGCTTTGTTGGGACAATTCCTTCAGATGTGTCCCTTTTGTTTGCAGTAATAGCACTCAAAATCTCTCTTCTGATTGTTTGATCCTTTTCCTTGGGAAGAGTTCTGCTTCTTTGCCGGCTCCTTCTTTGCTCTGTCTCTGCCCTGCTCCTGTTTGTGTGCTTCCCTTACTGCAGCTACCAATACCTTAGCTTGGATCTTCTGTTTCTCTTTGTCTCATCTCATGTAGACTTTCTGAGCTTCCCGAAGCAGCTCTTGCAACCCTTTTTCCTGCCACCCATCTATCTTTTCTAACTTTTTCCAACTGTCTTCCCAGGATTTTGCCACAGACTGAGTTTTTAGCAAAACCATCCCCAAATGCATTCTCAAACCCTTGCAGAGCCTCTGCAACCATTCCATGTGAGTTTCATCTTTCCCCTGGCACTCCCTGAGTACCTTGCTCATGTTCTGTCCCTTGGGTACTGCTTCCCTGCTACCCTGAATTATCATATTTCCTAAATTTATCCTTTTCTGCCTCCCCTCCTCCATCTGGGCATTCCAGGACGGTTTCTGGTTTGGCCAACTCTGGGCCCCGCTTTCCCCATTGGGGTTTCTCTTTTCCCAATCTTTGATCGCAGCTTGTCTGATCATGTCCCTCTCCTCATTGTTGAACAGCGATCTCAGGATCGCGTTGAGATCCTCATAGGTGTAGGTGTTGGTCCCTAGAAATTCATCTACCTTTTCTGCCACCCCTCAAAGGATCATCTATCAATTTTCCCATCTCTTTCTTGAACGCTCTCATGTCACTGGTGTCGATTGGCGCGTGTACAAATGCAATAACTCCAGGAGCCGTCAGCACCTCCACCAGTAAAGGGAAGAAGCCGAGCTTCTCTTCCTCGTCCCCACTGTCTCCCATAGTCTCCCTCCTCATTTGCCGCTCCTTCAATGGGCCAGGGGAGAGCTGGTTTTGGGGATGGTTACCTGTTTTTCTTTGGTTTTGGGAAGGGTCAGTGGCAGCGGCTGCTCACATGGGAGCGGAGTCGCCGCCGCCGCTTGGTCACGTGGAGGGGGAGGTACCGCAGCTGGCTCCGGTGGGAGCGGCAGTGCCGAGACCTGACCCAGTGGGATCGCCACCTCAGGAGGCAACGTGGGCACCGGTGGTGCCTGAGCTGGTCCGGGCTGGGGCGGAGGAACAAGGTAGGGAAGTGGAAGATTGTCCAAGGGCTCCCATTCCTTTCCCATGTTTGCTGAGTTTCAGAGGGGTCATACTGGGTATAAACTCATACAAGCGTACCTCCACATCTCGGCATACTCAATTTCCTCAAAATCCTACAGGCAGCAATCAAATACGTAATCGTACAAAGACTTGCAAGTCCATGCTTTAAATGTGCCGAACACCAGCCAAACCATGTATTTTCTGATCTCCTTCCCTCCCCATTTTTCCATACAAAAATGTATCATTTTCTCCTTGGACTTGCCCGCTCTCCTTGGGCTCTCATCCCAGTGTTCTAGCATGCACCCCAACAGATTATCTCTTGGGATTTCTGGCAGAACTTTCCCAGGACCCTAGGGAGATTTTTCCTCGGGTTTTCTCCAGAACCTGCTTTTTCCCAACTTCATTTTTCCAAAAATCCCTCCTGCGAATTTTCTCACCTTGTCTCCTCCAGCTGGGATGCTCGTCACGAGTCCTGACTCTTTGTCTGATGTTGATTTCCTGATTCTGCAAAATGTCACCAGTCTTACTCAGTCAAACGGAGAACCGTTCCGCTGACTTTTTGACTGATCTCCGGTTTTCTTTCCTGTTTTCTCTGGATCAGAAGGTAGATGGACTCCTGAAATTTTCCAGGACTGTCGTTTCCCCTTTCTGACCAAACCATGACCAATTTCCCCCCTTGAATTTTCTACGAGTCCCAGGTCCCACGTGTGTTAAGGAAAAGCGTCTGCTTCCCCCTTGACGACCATGTGCCTCACAGTATGGTGGAACTGCGGCTGTGGGGTCCACACTTGCTTTGTGACAGAGTCACATCTCACAATAACTCGGTCACACCCCACTCAACCACGCGATACTCACGGTTCCTTTTCCCACGTGGATTCTTCATGCACGTTGATTTCCAAGGGGAAAAAAAAGCACCTCGGGCTTGGAGATCCCCTGGATCTTGCCGAGTTCCTGAGAGCGGGGCCCATTTTATCCCTCTTTAGCTGTGGCTCCAGTTTTGGTTCGGTGATTTTTAATTGGTCTCGTGGACTCCAATCCCACTCAGACTGCTGAAATCACTAAGATGCCTTCAGGGCAGGAAGGGGTCCCGAACCCCAAATTCAAATCGCTTTGGGTTTCACCAGATTGTTATAAATGATCAAATCGTAACCCAAAATTTATCAAAAATTTAGTAAAGATTTCTTAATTTGTCTGTGCGACCAAATTTAAGTCTTCAAAACCACCACAGCCAAAGAGACAGCGTTGAGCCTGTGTTCGGCGCTGGGTGAACCTGGATCTGACCTCTCGAGTGTCAGAGTCTCCCCCGTTCATGCACGCTGCTTCTTGCAGTGAGGTTTTATACAGTTTATTCTGCCCGAGGCAAAGATGACCAAATTTTCTTTGTATCTCTTCACATGCATTGCTGTTTCCTTCCATGTGCAGAGGTGGACAAAAGCTGGGTCCTGGTGTGCCACTGGTGTCAATCGGCTCCGGCAAGCCGTGTATTCAGATGTATCAGTTTGGCGCCCCTGACTATCTTGATAGATGCAATTGGCAAGGCAATAATCGCTCTTGGGTGGCTCCCGATGACTTGGGATACCAGTTATCATCGCCCTGGAAGCTTCTATTCCTACGTTAAAGCATCAGTCGTTATCTTAACTTGTGTCAGGGAACTTGTTGAACCTAAATAGACAGCTGCTCCCGGCCGGGTGGTCAGACACATACATTTGGAGCATGAATTATCCCTTCCATATATTACATCTGCATTTACCTCTCCAGCATTGCTTTCCAAAAGAAAAGAAAAAGCTGGGGAAGGCAAACTTGGTATAGCTCACGGTATTTTACAGTGTCTAAAACATGCCAAGTCATGTATCTTAGAAGTAAGATCCTTTTGGAATTAATGGGACAGAGAAGTAGTGCAAAGGGGAGCATAAAAATAAATAGAGTAATACATCTTAGTATGGTTTTTTCTGTTTTCATTTCATTTCCTAAAAACTGCTTGAGTTCTTCCAGAATCTTCTCCACAGTCGTGTTCGCTCTTTCCAAGAACCTTTCCTGGAGAACAAGGTGCAGCTTCTGTCACAAGATGTGCCACCAGCTGCAGCTTCTCTTGGCTTTCCACACCGTGCGCGCAGCACGACTCTTGCAGCAAAGCAGGACAAATGTTTGAAGAAATTTACAGCCTGTTCTTTTCCTTGTGGTCTGGGCACTTGTGCCATTGGTGAGGTTTTCATTGTTACTGTTCTACACTAAGGAAACATGACGGGCTATCAGGAATTGTTAGGGAATGCAAGCCTGACTGAATGCAGAGAAAGAATCTCCAGAGCCTGCAGCCAGAAGTGGAGAGCTCTGGGATAATCATTCCATCATCCACATGGACATCTTGAAAGCAATGTAGAAGATGAAAATGGGCTGACAGAGGGAATTTGTTTCATTGTTCAGTTCAGATGCTGCTACATCTCATGCATTGATATAAATCAAGAGTTACTGTCAGTTCATGAAGGGCACCAAAACAAGCCGGATTTCTCAGATGACTGAAAGAATCTGAAAAGGAGAAATGCAGGGAATGACTTAGTGAGCTTTGCCTGTACAAAGGATCATTTTTCCTATTAATTTCTAGTCCATTCCCTCTGCTTTTGTCCTTACTAACAATGCCATTTTCATCCCAGATTCCCAATGAAATGGCAACCCTGAGCTTGGAAGTGCCTGAAAGATGCCCTGTTCCTCTGCAGGGACCCTGAGGCTGAAGTGGGAGCCTGAGCCCTCTCTGGGGCAGCCTCCACCGAGCTGGAATTTGTGCCATGCTGGGAGAGGAGGAGGAGGGGGAGAGCGTTGGCACTGTGTGGCAGGAGCAGGAGATTTGGGCCTGACCCCACATGCGCTGAGCTCTCAACACTGCGGGAGCTCCCCGGGCTGGGCTCAGGTTCCTGTTGGGCCTGGGCAGCAGGCTGGGCTCCAGCTGGGAACAGCAGCAGCTGGAAATACCTCTGCGCATCTCCATTTGCTGCTGCTGCTGCTCAGAAGAAACAATGCAGGGAGTCAAGAAGTTCTGGTTTCTCTTTCTCCTGGTAGATTTTTTCATTTGATTTGACTCTCAAGAGGCAATTTCTGTGATGGCCTCTGTCAGTTGATTCTATTTCAGCAGCAGCAGCAGCAACAGGACTGTGTTTGAGCACTGCAAATGTGGCCTGTGCGGCTGCTTTAATTCTCCTTGACTTACTGCTCAGGTACTTTAGAGCATTTCAAGATCTGCTGATCATGATGCCTGGGATCAAACGCCTGAGTTCACCTATTGCCAGCTGGGGGCTATGTACAAATCACCAACAGGACGGGACTGCTGAGGAACGTGTGTCGAGCTGTTTATTTTCCAGCATCAGTATCATTACATAGTTATGAGAATGAAAAGATGCCAGCAGCTTGTGTCCTCAGCAGCAGACAACTCAATGTTACAATTTACTTTAAAAATTTTTTACCAATCACACAAAGCAAAAGCATATTGATGGTAGTTCTATCCAACCACTATAAGCACAGGTACCTTTGGTTAAAACAATGATTGCTTGTTTTGAATAGAATACCTGCTTGTGAGCCTTTATACACAATGAACAGAGCTCAATTATTAAGCTTAGAACTTCCTAATATCTCTGCGGCTTAGGGATTTGTTCTAGACAAGCGTTAATACACCAACCATTTTTCTATTTGTCCTTACTTTCTACTTCTTATAGAACTTTTATGCTGACAAATCTCATGGCCTCTGCTTAGCTCAAATTTTAGTTCTGCTGTCTTTGAGGCCTGCATTTTGCAGCTTTCCCAAAACCCTCTGATTTTAAGGATTCCCACATTCACCATCACGAAAGCACTATGGGTAGCACTGATCAAAAAAGGCAGTTGCAGATAAATTTCAAGTGGCAAGCAGAAGAGGGCCAAGAGTAGCCATGATCTCCAATTCCCAAGGCAAAGGCAGCAGCAGCCTTCTGTCACCTCAGGGCGAGTAAAACAGCGATGAAAGCAGCGCTGGAACCTGATCCTTTCTTTCTCTGAGGGCTGGCTCAGGGCAGCACAGGCAGGCCCTGAGGAGTCAGGGCTGTGTGTGGGTGATTGCTGCTCTAGTCCAGAATTGAGCTGGAAAAAGCCCTTGGGAGCCGAGGCAGGAGCAGGCGGGAAGGGGCCGGCGCTGCTGCTGCTCCTGGCCGGGAGCCCCAATAGAACCAAAGGGCCATTGTCAGACACTGCAAGGCCTCATGGAAGAAAGGGGCCATTGTGCCACTGCAGAGCCAAGAAGACCATTGTGGTATTGCTGGGCCTTGTGAAAAAAAAAGATCTCTTGTGATACTACAAGGCCTCATGGAACCAAGGCACAGTTGTAATGCTGCGAGGCCCCAAGGATCCAAGAACATGGAAAAGTTCTGTTTCGCTCGGCTTGACTGGTCCAGCTTACCTTGGCATATTGAGGGTTGCTTCTCCGCTGCCCGTGAAGCCGTGGAGTTCTGTGCTTTCCTTCCTGTGGGAAAGAACTCTCCTCCTTTAGGGGTTCATGGCTGAAATTGGGATTCTACGTCCAAATTCACTTATATCAAAGGATGATTCCTGTATGAAACCTGCCAGAACAGACAGCTCTGGGTGGCCTTGACATCTTGGGGGCCACCTCTCATCTGTCTTCAAACACTGTGGGGATGTGCTTTTCTTTCCATGGAAAAATCATCTTTCAAGTGCAGATGTCCATAGCGAAAATTGGGAATCTGCCTCCAAAATTCCTTATATCCAAGGATAGCTCCCAGGACTGTCCAAGTTCCCTTGGCTTCGTGAGGGCCAGCTCTCATCTGCCCGTGAAACACCTGGGCTCTGTACTTTCCTTCCTATGGAAAAGAACTGTCCTTGTCCAGATGCCCATGGACAAAACTGGGATTTGGCATCCAAAATTTCATTTATAAAAGGATTCCTCCTAGACAAAAGCTGCCAAGACAAACTGGTCTGGCTGGCCTTGGCCTCCTTGGAGCTGCCTCTAATCAGCCTTTAAAACACTGGGGCTCTGCCGTTTCCATCCTGTGGAGAAGAACTGTCATTCTGGTCCAGGTACCCATGGCTGAAACGGAATTCCACTTTCAAAACTCCACAAATATCCAAGGGTTGCTTTCAGACAAAAGCAGCAAGAACGGTCAGGTTTAGCTGGCCTTGGTGTCCGGTGAGTGCCTCTGATCTGCCTTCAAACCCCTCGGGCTCTGTGATTTCCTTCCTGTAGAAAAGAACCCTCTTTCTTGTCCAGGCACCCATGGCCTCAGGCACATGAGCACTGTACAGGGACAGAGGAGCTCTGTGCTCCGTGGAGTGGAGACTGAGGACAGCAGAGGAGAGCCCTGGGAGGGACTGAAGGGTGGTTTAAGTGATAGTGGATCCTTTTGACATAAAAGAAAAAGGCAGAAAAAAGAAAAATTAATAAAAATGGCAGCTGGGGAGGTCCAGACTGGCATGCAGGAGAAAGAAATTTCCCTCCAGGGCAGAGCTCTGGTCCAACACCAGAATGAGTCTGGGTCATCACCAGGCTTTGTGTGTGCAGTCAGAGGCAGGCAGGAGGCAGAGCTGTCAGCAAAGGAAGGGGCCAGCCAGGTGGGGCAGCCGGGGGATGAGTTTTACAACATGGCTTATGTGGTCCAAGACCTGTTCCACATTGACAAATGATGGCTGCAGCCTTGGGAGATATTTAGATGGCCAACACCCCTGTCAATCACTGTAACAAGGTGACCAGGAGAGATTCACATAAGACTCTGTCAGTAGTTGGGTTCCACTGAAGGATAGAAGTTTTTTCAGTATTGTTTTCATTTTGAAAGTAAGAGCTGCGATACTGGAGTCTTTTGTAGCAGGGGACATGGTATGCCATATGGAACATGTGGACCATGATAAAAGATGTTAAATAAATAAATAAAATACATTAATTTTAAAAATACATTTACAAATAAATAAATAAAAACATTCTCAGCTGTTCCAGGAGAGCCTCAGCCTCATGATCAGGGAAGAAAACTTATCACCACGAGTCAGCAGAGTGGCTCTCCAGATGGCTTTGCAGAATGGCTGGTATTACTGCCTAGTGTTACAGGGTTAATACTGAGGTGCAAGGAAGCAGCATTTTTGAATTTCACTAGACTTAATATGGAATGTTAGGGGAAGAACCAAAGAAGGAAAAGGGAGGGATTAAGGTGGTTTGGAGAGAAATAGACATAGGAAAATAGAGGAATAATAAAATAAGTGGTGTCAGTCATGCTGACAGATGCTGACAAATGCTGATCAGTGTGCTTGTAACGCCCTGCCTTGCACCTGGTCCCTGCACTGTTCCACAGTACCCTGTATCTTAATTAGACTCAATGTGTATTTTCTGACTGCGCTGCAGAGCCAGTGGGATCTGGTGGAGTCAGATGAGAAAGCTTTTTGCACACTTGTCTGTGTGTATGAACATGTCTGTATGAGGTAGCTGAAAAGTTGAGTGTCCAAAGGCCCTCTACAGGGTGGTCCATATGGTGTTGATAAAGGTACCCTTTATCATGGTATACCATGATAACTTATCCTTTGGGGCTGAATAATCTAAAGATCTAGAGAATGTCTTATGGATAGGCCTTAGTTACTCTTAATGACCCCTTCTTTCCTCTAAAAATACAAATGACATCAGGTTAGTTATAATTTTACACATGAATTTCTTAAAAAAGGAGAGCCATCAGGCTGCAGGACAAAGTCACTTCCCAGTTGTCCTCTTCAGTTATGTTACTAGCTTCCAGAACAATAGTTGTATTGAAAAACACATGGATTCTAACTTGGCCCCTTCCTGGAGTGCTATGGTCATGAATGCCAATGCCTGAAATGGTTCCTAATTATTTTTTACCTTTCTGTTAGATATTACACACAAAGAAGGACACCCTTGTATTCAGAAAGGTAAGTTTTATTATAATGAAAACCACCAAAGGAGAGTATAAGGACTTATGATCCTATATTTTCAGAAAAAAGAGATGAGAATTTATATTTTGGTGCTCTGTAGCCATCCATATGGACAACATTCCAAAACGCCACGGCATGTGTCCAAAAGGTACAGGGGGACCTTTTCCCAGAGCCTGCAGGGACAGAGGCGCAGGGCAGGGACACCGTGGGACAGCCTGGGCTGCACAGGGCACAGGGATGGGCAGCAGCTGCAAGACAGCCCTGCCAGAGCCAACTTGGGCAGCACTTTGGCCATGGCTTCTGGGCCTGGGCCTGAGGCAGGAGCAGGAGACAAGTGACCCTTGCAGGCCTGGGGCCTCATTGCCTCCTTGTCCCTGCTCAGCAGCCTGGCAGGGGCCGCCCCATGCTCCTGCCCTTGCCATTGCACATCCCCACATGCCAGTGCCCATCCCGGCAAGAGCCCTGAGCAAGGAGGGAGGGACAGCATCTGCCTGGCCAGGGGCTGGGGCTCAGGCCTTGGCCCTTGGCATTCCTCAAACACACCCAGCTTTGCTCAGCCCCAGAGACACCTTGGCCTTGTTCGTCCCCAGCTGTCATCACTGCCTCCAGTGTTCTGCTCTAACTGGAACCTGGGGACACATTCTCAGTCGTGTTCCTCAGTGGGACCCATTAAAACTTCAAGAAAGTTCAGAGTTTTAATTTAATTTTGAGTTCTTGAGAAGTTTATTGAAGACACTCTCAGGGACTGAGTCTGATGTAAACAACACAAAAGCCCTGAGAGGGTCATTGAAATTTTCCTAGTCCACTTATGGAGAAAGATTTCAAAGAACTTGTAAAAAATACAAATTCCTATTTTAAAGGATGTATATTATTTTATTTCTCTTTACATCAGATTTTGTTGCAGCATTCTGTGATTGATATTGACCCAGGGTCTCTCCTCAGCAGCTCTGGCCTGCTCACAGAAGCTGTGCCTTGAGCTCTGACCCAGTGTGGACAACCTTGCTCCACATTGCCCAGCCCCATCCTGTCTGTCCTCACTCCCCTGGGACCTGCTGTGCTTGCAGAGCTGGCTGCACTCAGCCTAACAGGGGTTTTCACTTTTGGGGGTTTTTTCCAGCAGTCTCAAACTTCTGAGTTTCCCCACTGCAAACAGACACACTGCTCAGGTGTGTGCCAGCCCCAGGTGCCACCAAAGCCACTGCAGAGCTGCCCTGGGCCAGCTCTGAGGGTGGATCATCAGCCCAAGCTGCACGGGGCCCCTGCAAGGGGCTGTGGCCATGGGCACTGCACTGACCCCACTGCTGGGTTTGGCTGCCACGGCCACCGAGAGAAATTAAACTGTCCTTGGAAACACTGGGGAGGACTGGGACATACTGGGGAACACTGGGAACACTGTGGGAGACACTGGGACATACTGGGAGTGACACTGGGGGATACTGGGAGAAACTGGGGACACTGGGGCAATTGCAGAGATGACTGGGGACACTGGGACATCCTGTGGATGACACTGGGAGGAACTGGGAATGACTGGGAATAAACTCGGGTGTATTGGGACGGACTGGGCTGTACTGGGAGGGATTGGAGGGGTACTGGATTGTACTGGGTTACTGGGGATTAATTGGGCTTTACAGGGGTTATACTGGTCTGTACTAGGGATGAACTGGGCTTTACTGGGAAAGACTGGAGGAGGGTGAATGGGCTGTTCCCACCTCCACTGCATCGCATTTGCCGAATCTCCCGCCCATCTCCAGCGGCAGCCAATCAGCGCCAGGGATCCGGGCCTGGGGGCGGTGCTTACACAGGCAGCAAATTTTCTTTTTGCCTACAACTCCCGTCATGCCCTGCGGCAAAACTGAGCCCATTGCAGCGGGGATAACAACTCCCGTCATGCCCCGCGCTCCACAGGACTCCAGGATCCGCCCCCATCTGTCCCATAAGTGTCCCCCAAACACTCCAGGGTCCCTCAGTGCCCCCTGAGCGCTCATTCGGGACCCCCATAAGCACCACTGAACCCCTGAGTGCTCCCACCCCCACAGCTGCCCGGTATAGCCACTTCTGAGAATTCATCTCCTCTCGTCCCCCGTGGCCCCAGAGCCCCCCAGAACACAGTCCCGCCCTTAAAACTCCGGCCGCGACCCGCGCCCTAAAGAGCCCGGTTGGAGCTCTCCGAGCTCCTCCCAAGGACTCCTGTGCCGTTTATGTTCCCTCAGAGGATCTCTAGTCGGGGCTCGGACGCAAAGGTGTCCCCCAAGAGCCGTCCCGGACTCCGAAACATTTCGTTCCAACCACTTTTGGGACTACAGCTCCCAGCATGCTCCGCAGCGCACGACCAGCGCCATTTCAGGCGGGACTTTATCTCCCGTCATGCCCCGCGCCCCACCGAGAGCCATTGCAGCTGCGCCCAGAACTCCCGTGATGCTCCGCGGCCCTGTTAAACCGTATGATACCCACGCCTACAACTCCCATCACCCCCCGCGCCCCAGAGAGCCCCGTTCGAGTCCCTCCAAGTGCCCGCCCGGACCCCGAAGGGCCCCAAATTCCCCTCCCTGACCTCCAAGGGCCCCCCCTGGACCCCCAAGTTCTGCCCCGGACCCTGAACTGTCCCTCAGAATCCCTGAGTGCCCCTCCAAGTGCCCACCTGGCTCCCCAAAGTGTGCTCCAGACCCTCAAGTTCCCTCTGAATTCCCTCCCCAGACCCGTAACTGCCCCAAATGTGCCCCAGAAATGTCTCCAGGGACCCCGAAGTGCACGCCCCCCCAATCCTGTCTGAGAAACAGATGATAAAAAAGATGACAAAAAGAGTACAAATATAACTAATTAACATAAAGAGAAAGAAATAAATAGCCAATAGAAATTATTTAATTAATTCATGAAGGAATTGTGTTACTTAGAACCAATGATGAATAATTTTCTTGGTTGCTAGAAATGTATCCAATTTTAATATAAATATACAAATTAAGTAATAAAAATATTGTATGAGACTACCCTAAATTAAAATAATACAATTATAATTTTGTTATTAATCAATTTTCTTTAACAGGAAAAATGCTAAAATTTTTCTTTTTTTTGGGGATGTCAGTCCCAGGTGGGTGTTGCCAGACATGGTGAGGCTGGGGGTGAGGAGCAGCTTGTCCAAACAGGCTCAGCCTGCAAGGGGCTCATTCTTATCCATGCCCAGACCTCCTAAGGAGACATTCATCATCCAGATCACTTGGGGAATGCTTCTATCCCCTCTTCTCATAACTAACAACTAGAAAGATACTGATGTGATTAAAAAAACAAAAATCATGAGGAGCATTTTGACATCATCCTCCTGAAGACAACTCCAAACTGACTCCAGTCACTGCACAAGCCCTAGAGACCCAAAGGCAATGGAAGGGAGACAAAGAGCTCCTGAGGCCTTTCTGTATTTTAATCAGCCCCACGCTGGATTTGGGGCTGGCTCCAGGAGCCTCAGGAACGCAGAGAAGGATGGAGACGCTGCTCAAAGAGTCAGCAGCAAAACTCCATGTTCCTTGGAGCATGGCTGGGCCCCAGGGAGGGCAGGGAGTGCCCAAGGCTGCCCAGGGCCGGGTGAGAGCAGATCCTTGAGGGAAGGATTGCAGGGAGCCCAAGGCTCTGAGCAGGGAACTGCAATGCTGAGCAAGACCTGGCTTGGCTGCAGGAAGCAGAAAGGCCAAGCCCTGAGCCCAGCCTGGGCCAGCAGGGCCTGTCCCTCACGGCTGCCTCGGGGCTCTTGGTGGGCCAGGGGGATGTGAGGGGCAGCAAGGACAAATGGCATCACCCTGCAGCCCCTGCCAGCCTCCCCAGGGAGGCCGAGGGAGAAGCATGGTGCAGCCCCTGCCAGGAAAGTTCCTCCCGTGGGGCCTCCAGAGGCGCTGCCTGAGCCCAGGGCACAAAGGCCTGGGTGCCTGTGGCCCTGCCAGCCCTGCCCGGCCCTTGGCCATCTGTCCTGCAGGCTGTGCCCCCTGGGCGTGCTGCTCCTCTGCCCTGGCCGGCTGCACTCGCCCATCTCGCTGTGCCCCAGCATTTCTCACCCAGCGTTGCTGTGCCCTCCCTGGGCTCCCTGCACCCAGCGCTGCCAGCTCCTGGCACACAGAGCCCGGCCATGGCCCAGCCTCACGCTGCCACACCTCCAGCACCAACATTCTGCCCTGCAAGGGACTTTGCCTTCTCCTCAGCTCCAGCCTGAACCTTCCAAGGTGCACTTGGGGGAGGTTTCCTGCAATTCCCACTGCCAAAGAAAGCTCTGTCTCCTGCTGGTCACAAACAGAGAAGGGCTGGTGGCAGATCAGAGGTGGTCAGAGGCTGTTTGGGGCACAGCGACCATTGTAGCCATGATATTTTCTGAAAAATCCCTTTGCTAGGATTTAGCTCCTGAGAAGCTGAGGCCTCAGGTACAAAATATAAACAATCATGATCTGCTGCTGTGGAATGCAACAGGTGGATCTGTGATTGGCTTCATGTCATTGTTTCTAATTAATGGCCAATCACAGTCCAGCTGTGTCTCTCTCTGGTCAGACACAGGATTTTGTTATCATTCCATTCTTTCTCCTTTGCTTGCAAGCCTTCTGATGAAATCCTTTCTTCTATTCTTTTTGTATAGTTTTAATAGAATATCTATCATAAAATAATAAATTAGTCTTCTGAAACATGGAGTCAGATCCTTTTCTCTTCCCTCTTCTAGGACCTCTGTGAACACCACCACTGACCATGAAATTATTAAGTTTTCTAATATTCTCTGAAAGAACAAGGGGCATCAACTAAACACCTACAACTGGCTGGAGAGCCAATTGAGTGGCGGTGAATGTTACACCAGAGAGTGGTGGTGAATGCTGCTGCATCCAGCTGGCAGCCAGTCACCTGTGGTGTCCCTCAGGGGTCTCTGCTGGAGCCAGTTCTGTTCAATATTGTTACTGACAACATGGATGAGAGTGTTGAGACTTTCAGTAGCAAATCTGCAGACAAAACTAAGCTGGGAGCGTGTGTCCATCTGCTGGAAGGTAGGAGGCTTCTGCAGAGAGAGCGGGAACAGTTGGATGGATGGGCAGAGTCCAATAAGATGAAGTTTAATAAGTCCAAGTGCCGGGTCCTGCACTTTGGCCACAACAACCCCTGCAGTGCTACAGGCTGGGGACAGAGTGGCTGGACAGCGGCCAGGCAGATAGGGACCTGGGGGCACTGATGGACAGCAGGCTGGACATGAGGCAGCAGTGTGCCCAGGTGGGCAAGAAGGCTAATGGCTGCTGGCCTGGATCAGGAATGGTGTGGCCAGCAGGAGCAGGGCAGCGATTCTTCCCCTGCACTCGGCACTGGTGAGGCCACACCTCGAGTGCTGTGTCCACTTCTGGGCCCCCAATTTCGGAAGGCCATGGAGGGGCTGGAGCGTGTCCAGAGAAGGGCAACAAGGCTGGGGAGGGGTCTGGAACACAAGTCCTGTGAGGAGAGGCTGAGGGAGCTGGGGTGGTTTATCTTGGAGAAGAGGAGGCCCAGGGAGACAAGGCAGTGTCAGGGCAGAGGTTGGACTTGATGATCTCCAAAGTCTTTTCCACCCTTGCTGTATCTGTGACTCTCTGGAACCACCCTTGGAGCAGTTGCAGGAGGAGCCCTGGGCCTCCTCTTCAGAAGCTCCAGCAGCCCAGGTCCCTCAGCTTCTCCTGCCAGCCCCAAAGCCCATCCTGTCAGTCCTGCAGAGCCTCTGCAGCCCCTCCTCAGTGCTCAGAACAGGGAGCCCCAGAGCCAGACACAGCAGCCCAGATGTGCTCCCTTGGCCTGGGTTGCGTCTGGCAAGGGAGCAGCACCAGGCACTGCAGGAGCCTGCAGACAAGTCCTGCAGCACTTGTAGGATGATCCTGCTGCCCAAGGGACATTCCCATGGTGCCAAGTCAGGAACTGCATTGGGGAGTGGGACCAGAGTGGACAGGGCAAACAGGGATGGGCTGGTTGAAGGGAGGGTACAGGGGTGGAAGAAGAAGTAATCTAGATCAGGAAAGGGGAAAGAAAGCACAGGTGAAGCCAAGGAAATGCTCAGGGCAGTATGGGGGTGGCTGCCAGGCAGCCCTGGCTCTGAGCAACAGCGTCTGCAGTGGGACAGGAAACTCCCAGCCGATGGGAACAAACTTTCTGGGTGACTGCAGAGGCCAGGGCAAAGCTGAGTGGTTTCCCTGGTGTCCCCCAGCCCTCGCGGGCCCCTGGGACTGATGGCATTTGTGCTCCCTCAGGTTCATGTCCCCACACAAACAGCATGGAGGTGCTCCCCCTGCTCTGTGCAATGCAAACAGGGGCTGCTGAGCCAGTGCTGCCGTGTCTGTGCCTGCAAGGATGGGGCACCTGTGTGAGCTGGGGGAGAGGCCAGGGCTGCAGAGGGGGGATGTTGTTGGCAGCTCCATCAGGATGCTCTGGGACGCTGCCCTGGGCTGTGCAGCGCACTGGGGATGGATCAGCCCCTGCTCTGCTGCTCCTTCCCGTCTGCCCCAGGGCCCTTGCAGAGCCCCAGCCATGCTGTTTGCCCCCAGCCTGCCCACGGCCAGCCTGGGGCTGCTCACGGGGCTTTTCTGTGCTGAGCATTGGCCTGGGCGTGTTCTTGAGAGAGCCTGGGCAAGGAGCCTGGAGCCCCCAGGCCCTGGCCTGAGGCGTCAGCGCTGCCCCAGCAGTGCCCATGGCCTGTCCCTGCTGCAGCCCCGGCACTGCCACCCCCAGGGCTGTGCCCGGCCCTGAGAGCACTCGGGCCCTGCAGCAACACCAGGGCCACCAGGGCAGCGGGGCAGGGCCACGGCAGCAGCACTGACAACACCAAGTGCTGCTGCTGCTGGGCACAGCTGCTGGGCCAGCCCTGATCTGCCCCCTGCACTGCACACAGACATTGCTGCTGCAGAGAGAAGGGAACAGAAGGGGGAACTCTGGTGAAAACTCTGCTCGGAGAGCCTTTATTCTGTCTGAAGCCATTGAGAGTGCAGCACCTCATTGACACAGTCTGAGGCCACCGTGAACGTTGAGAGAAACAAAATGAGAAATGGCACAAACACCGACATTCCTTTGTTGTAAATAATAAAATGCTAAACCGAAAGACAAGGACATATCAACAAACAAACCCAAGTGGTATCAAAGATGACTTTTATTACATGAGATTTGCAGAAACTGGTCAGAAGCTTAACGTTTCTGCAACCGTCTGTTCATCAGTGTCCACACCGCAGCCTTGAGCTCCTGGTTCCTCAGGCTGTAGATGAGGGGGTTCAGGGCTGGAGGCACCACCGAGTACAGAACTGACAGGGCCAGATCCAGGGATGGGGAGGACATGGAGGGGGGCTTCAGGTAGGCAAATGTGGCAGTGCTGACAAAGAGGGAGAGCACGGCCAGGTGAGGGAGGCAGGTGGAAAAGGCTTTGTGCCGTCCCTGCTCAGAGGGGATCCTCAGCACAGCCCTGAAGATCTGCACATAGGAGAAAACCATGAACACAAAACAGCCAAAAGCTAAAGAGGCAGCAACCAATGAAATCCAGATTTTTCTGAAGGTGGAGTGTGAGCAGGAGAGTTTGAGGATCTGGGGCACCTCACAGAAGAACTGGCCCAGGGCACTGCCATGGCACAGGGGCAGGGAAAATGTATTGGCTGTGTGCAGCAGAGCAGTGAGAAAGGCACTGGCCCAGGCAGCTGCTGCCATGTGGGCACAAGCTCTGCTGCCCAGGAGGGTCCTGTAGTGCAGGGGTTTGCAGATGGACACGTAGCGGTCGTAGCACATGACGGTCAGGAGGGAAAACTCTGCTGAGATGAAAAATACAAACAGAAATAGCTGAGCAGCACATCCTGAGTAGGAGATGTCCCTGGTGTCCCAGAGGGAATTGTGCATGGCTTTGGGGACAGTGGTGCAGATCATGCCCAGGTCACTGAGGGCCAGGTTGAGCAGGAAGAAGAACATGGGCGTGTGCAGGTGGTGGCCGCAGGCTATGGCGCTGATGATGAGGCCGTTGCCCAGGAGGGCAGCCAGGGAGATGGCCAGCAAGAGGCAGAAGTGCAGGAGCTGCAGCTGCCGCGTGTCTTCCAGTGCCAGCAGGAGGAAGTTCCTGATGGAGCTGCTGTTGGACATTTGCTGTGTCTGCACATTTCAACGTACAGAAGGAGGAAAGACAGGGCAATGGAGGGGAAATTTCTCACAGAAAAATCACAACTCTTTGTCGTAGCCTCTTTCTTTCCACTAAGCACCTCCCCCTTGTGTATGTCTAGGAATCTTCCTTCACTATTGTTGCTGGAGCCCTGATTGCTGCTGGCCAATGCTGTGTGAGGAGCTGGACCTTGGCCTACAGGACACCTGGGCGTCAGCCCTGACCCCCAGTCAATGCAGGGGAACAGTGAGGGCAGGGCCCAGTCCTGGTGTTCAGGCTTGGATAAAGAATCTTCCTGTAAGGCTGCAGAACTGCCTGGGTGAAGGGATGGGGATAACAGAAGGCAGAGCGAGGGATTCTGCTGCACCTGGGGAGAACAAAGAGTCGAGGGAGGCAGGAGGGTTGTCTGAAGCTTAGTGCAGACTGAGGGGAGCTGCTCTGCCCTCTCTCCTGTTCCAGCTGCCCTGCACTTGCACCTTTCTGAAATCCACTCCTGTGTTACCCTGGGCAGCCAGGAGAGACTGCTGAGAGCAGAGGGATCACGAGCAGGAAAATCCAGCCATGAATGAGCTCATGAAAATCACCCTGGGCATGAGCTGGAGCTCTGAGCAGCCCTGGCTGCAGCCCCAGCTTCACCCCCTGCAGCCGTCCCTGGCAGCAGGAGCCGTCCTGTCCTGTCCCTCTGACGTTGCCCAGGACAGCCCTGCTCTGCAGCACAGCCTCCCCCAAAGCAGAAAGAGCAGCAGAGCATCCTTACAGTCACATCAGTCCTGTCCTGGGTCATCTGCAGGAGATCCCTCCAGGAGCACAGGGGACGTTGCCCTGCAGCCACACACTTACCATGCACAGGGCTGTGAAGATCTTCCCCCAAGTGAAGTCTCAGCTCAATGTCTTCCCAATCCTGATTGCCTTCAGCCTGTCTCGGCCTGGCTCCTGTCCCCTCAGTGCCTGCAGGCAGAGCCCTCAGCCCTGCTGGGCTGGGAGAGGAGCTGGCCCTGGGAAGAGCTGTTCCTTTAAAGCTCAGCAGCACAGAAACAGCACAAGGAATTTAATGAGCCTCTAGGGGATCTGGTGTTGTTTACATCAGACTCAGTCCCTGAGAGAGTGCTCAAAAAACTTCTCAAGAACTCAAATTTAAAATGAAGCTCTGAAGTTTCTTGAAGTTTAAATGAGTCCCACCGATGGACACAACTGAGAAAGTGTCCCCAGGTTCCAGTTAGAGCAGAACACTGGAGGCAGTGATGACAGCTGGGGACAAACAAGGCCAAGGTGTCTCTGGGGCTGAGCAAAGCTGGATGTGTTTGAGGAATGCCAAGGGCCAAGGCCTGAGCCCCAGCCCCTGGCCAGGCAGATGCTGTCCCTCCCTCCTTGCTCAGGGCTCTTGCCGGGATGGGCACTGGCATGTGGGGATGTGCAATGGCAAGGGCAGGAGCATGGGACGGCCCCTGCAGGGCTGCTGAGCAGGGACAAGGAGGCAATGAGGCCCCAGGCCTGCAAGGGTCACTTGTCTCCTGCTCCTGCCTCAGGCCCAGGCCCAGCAGCCATGGCCAAAGTGCTGCCCAAGTTGGCTCTGGCAGGGCTGTCTTGCAGCTGCTGCCCATGCCTGTGCCCTGTGCAGCCCAGGCTGTCCCACGGTGTCCCTGCCCTGCGCCTCTGTCCCTGCAGGCTGTCGGCATCCCCCGTCTGCCCCACCTGGCTGGCCCCTTCCTTTGCTGACAGCTCTGCCTCCTGCCTGCCTCTGCCTGCCCACACAAAGCCTGGGGCTGGCCCAGGCTCCTTCTGGGTGATGTGCTGCACCACAGCCCTGCCCTGGGAGAGAAACTCCATTGTCTTTGTGAGACAGAGTAAAGATTTATTCTTAATTAGGTGAAGTGTCTGGAAGAGGTGAGGGGTCTGTGGAGCCAAAGCTGAAGGAAAAGCCGCCTTTTAGAGACAACAAGGAGGCAGAGAAAGAAAGACAGAAATGACCACAAGGTCAATCTGCCCCAGACATAGAAATTCTTTTGATAAAGAAGAACTGGTGCTAAATGTCACAAGGAATGAATATGTATGAACTTATTGTGAAACTGTATGCATATGCATTTGGAAGGGGGATAAAAGAAGACCCGAGGTCTTCAGAGGCACGCTTGCCTTTTTGGGAGCTTGCGTCTGGCGCGCGTCGTAATAAAAGCATACCGGGCTTTACAACTTTTACAAAGTTGTGAGGTTTCTACTTTTCTCCGCAAAACATTTGTTCTGAATCTGGGCCTCCCCAGGTGCCCTTGGCATTAATTTGGGCTTTTTCTTGCTTTTCTCTACTATGTCAAAAGGCTTCACCCTCTCTTACACCACCCTTCAGTCCCTCCCAGGGTTCTCCTCTGCTGTCCTCCGTCCCCACCTGTTGGGAATTTCGCTGACTAGAGACTGGAAAAGCACAAGGCTGTTGCTAATTCCGAGTCCTGAACCTGCAAGACAGCGCGTCCTTGGGCCTAGCTGGGTATGATAACGAGGGGACAGAGAGACGTGGGAAATAGAGAACGTAGGCCCAAAGGAATGAGGGAGAATTGATGTTTAGTTTAACCAATAGATCGCTTGGCTCACAGAATATTCATGAGCTCATTACTTGCTGGATAAGTGTCTGATGCTCTCTTCAATAAACGGAACTTGCTGCTGACTCATATTGAGTGTCCAAGTTTTCCCTGCACCCGACAAATGGCTCATCCCCGACAAAGGCCTCATTCTGCGACAATTCTTCATTTATCAGCCCAATTTCCCCTTTTTTGCGTCGAAATTCCCTTTTTTTCCCACAAAAAATTTACAATTTTTGGACCCAAATTTTCCTTTTTTTCAGCACAAATTCCCTTTTTTTTTACCCACTTTACGGTTTTTGTTGCTCAAATTCCCCTTTTTGAGCCCAAACGTTCCCTTTTTGGCCCCAAATTCCCCTTTTTTCTCCCCAAATTTCCTTTTTTTGTCCAAATTCTTTTTTCCTGGACCCAAATTTCCCATTTGTGGGGCACAAATATCCCTTTTTGAGTCCCAAATTCTCATTTTTTGGACCCAAATTTTCCCTTTTTTCAGCCCAAATTCCCCTTTTTGTTGCTCAAATTCCCTTTTTTGGGCACAAATTTCAATTTTTTAGTCCCAAATTTCCATTTTTTGGGTCCAAACTTCCCATCTGAGCACCCAAATTCCCATTTTTGGCCACAATTTTTCCTCTTTTCACCCAAATTCCCTTTTTTAGGTCCAAATTTCTCCTTTTTGTTGCCCAAATTCCTTTTTTTGACACAAATTCTCCTTTTTTCAACCAAAATTCTCCTTTTAGGACCCAAATTTCTCTTTTAGGACAAAATTTCCCATTTTTGGACCCAAATTTTCCCTTTTTGGGCACAAATTTCCATTTTCTTCATCCAAATTCCACTTTTTTGGTCGAAATTCTCCATTTTTGGACACAAATTCTTCTTCTTGACCCAAACTTTCCCTTCCTGGACCCAAATTCCCTTTTTTAGTCCCAAATTCTCCATTTTTGACCCAAATGTTCCCTTTTTTCAGCCCAAATTCCCATTTTTTTGACCCAATTTCCCCTTGTTGTTGCGTAAGTTCCCTTTTTTGTGCACAAATTTCCATTTTTTAGTCCCAAATTCTCCTCTTTGGACCTAAATTTCCTCTTTTTTGGTCCAAATTCTTTTTTCCTCAACCCTAATTCCCATTTTTGGCTCCAAACCTCCCCTGAGTGCCCAAATTCCCATTTTTGGGCACAAATTCCCATTTTGGACCAAAATTCTCCTTTTTTGACCCAAACTTTCCCTTTCTGGTCCCAAATTCGTCTTTTTTTCCGCCCGGTTCTTCCGATCCCGTCTGGGACTATATTTCCCATCATCCCTTTCGCTCACTTCCGCTGCAAACCCCGCCCACTTCCTTTCTGTTTTCCCGCTCCCTTTCAGGACTACATTTCCCATCATCCCCTTCGCTCACTTCTGCTACAAACCCCGCCCACTTCCCTTCTGTAGTTTTGCTCCATTTAAAGACTACATTTCCCATTACCCCCTTCGCAACTTCCGCTTTAAACCCCGCCCACTTCCCCTCTTTACTCCAGCTCCCTTTTGGGACTACATTTCCCATCACCCCCTCCTCTAACTTCTCCTACAAACCCCGCCCACATCTCCTTCAATCCTGAGGTGACTTCCGGTTCTGTTTCCCGCCACCACCGCCATGTTCCTGCAGTGCTACGAGAACGAGCGCGGGGAGCGCGTTTATACCCTCAAGGTACCGAGGGGATTTTGGGGCGATTTTTGCAAATTTTGGGCAATTTTGGGCGGTTTTGGGGATTTTGGGGAGGGTTCTGGGGGGATCCGCGGGGTTTGGGTGCCTTGGGAGCGGTTTGGGAGCGATGAGGGAGAGGTTGGGTGGGCTGAGGGGGGAATTGGGACGGGAGTTGTGAGGCGAAAAGGGGAAATTTGTTAGAAAAAAGGGGAATTTGGGAATAAGAAATGGGAATTTGGGACTGGAAATGGGGAAATAGGGACTAAAAAGGGAGAATTTGGGACTAAAAAAGGGAAATTTGGGAATAAAATAAGGAAATTTGGGACAAAAAAAGCGGAATTTGGGACTAAACAGGGGGGATTTGGGTCCATAAAGAGGGAATTTGGGGCTAAAAATGGAGAATTTGAGTTTAAAATGGAGAATTTTGGGCAAAAATGAGAAATTTGTACCAGAAAAGGAATATTTGGAACTAAAAAAAGGGAAATTTGCAACTAAAAAAGGGGGAGTTTAGGACTAACAAAGGAGAATTTGGGTCCAAAAAAGGGAAATTTGTACCAGAAAAGGAGAATTTGGGTCCAAAAAGGGAGAATTTGGGTATAAAAAAAGGGAAATTTGGGTCCAAAAATGGCGAATTTGGGCTGAAAATGGGAGAATTTGGGTCCAAAAAAGGGAAAATTTTACCAAAAACGGGAGTTTGGGTGCTCAGATGAGAAGTATAGATCTAAAAAAGGGGAATTTTGGTCTACAAAAGGGGAAAATTGGACTAAAAAAGGGAAATCTGGGTCTAAAGGGGGATTTTGGGACCAAAAAGGGAGAATTTGGGTCCAAAAATGGGAATTTGAGTGCCCAGATGGGGAGATTGGACCCAAAAAATGAATTTTGGTTCTAAAAAGGGAAATTTGTGCCCCCAAAAAGGAGAATTTGGGTTCAAAAATTGGAATTTGGGACTGAAAATGGGAATTTGGGTACAGGAAGGGAAAGTTTGGGGTGAAAAAAGGGAAAATTTGGGACTAGAAATGGGGAATTTTGGTCTAAAAGGGAGAAATTTGGGCCAAAAATGAAAATTCTGGGGGCACAAATTTCCCTTTTTTAGTCCAAAATTCCTTTTTTGGCTCCAATCTCCCCATCGGGGCACCCAAATTCCCATTTTTGGACCCAAATTCTCCATTTTAGGACCCAAATTTCTCTTTTTTCGTCCCAAATTCCCCCCTTTTTTTTTATTTTGGGGTTGAAAAAAGGGAAATTTGGGACTAAAAAAGGGGAAATTTGGTCCAAAAAGGGAGAAATTGGAACTAAAAATGGGAATTTGGGCACTCAGGTGGGAAGATTGGAGCCAAAAATGGGAAATTTGTACCAAAAAAGGGAATTTGGGTGCTCATGTGGGAAGATAAAACTCCAAAAGGGGAATTTGGGCTGAAACAAGGGAAAATTTGGGCTCCAAAAGAGAAAATTGGGGACTAAAAAAGGAGAATTTGTATCAAGGAATGGAAAGTTTGGGTCCAAGAAAAGGAATTTTGGGGTGAAAAAGGGGAGAATTTGGGACTAAAATGGAGAATTTTGATCCCAGAAAGGAAAATTCGGGACTAAAAATGGGAATTTGGGGGATTTTGGTGTCCAAAGGGGGGAATTTGGGAGAGTTTTGGAGGAATTTGGGGGATTTTGAGGGAATTTGAGGATTTTAGGTGTCCTTAGAGGGAATTTTGTGGGAATTTGGGGGATTTTGTGCAGATTTTTGTGGATTTTGGGTATCCTGAGGGGGAATTTTTGGAGGAATTAGGGGAGAATCTGTGGAATTTTGGAGGATTTTTGATGTCCTGAGGGGGAATTTGAGGGAATTTGGAGGAAAGTTGGAAGGAATTTGGGGATTTTGAGGGATTTGGGGGGAATTTGGGGGATTTTGGGCGTCCTGAGGGGGAATTTGGGGGTAATTTGGGGGACCCTGAAGGGGGAATTTGGGAGATTTTGGGGAAATTGGGGCATTTGGGGGAAATTTGGGGATTTTGAGGGATTTTGGGTGTCCTGAGGGGGAATTTGGGGGATTTTGAAAGAATTTGAGGATTTTAGGTGACCTTAGAGGGGATTTTGGGGAATTTTTGTGGATTTTTGTGGATTTTGGGTGTCCTGAGGGGTAATTTGGGGAATTTCAGAGGAATTTGGGGGATTTTTGTTGTCTTGAGGAGGAATTTGGGGGATTTTGGAGAATTTTGGGGGATTTTGAGGGAATTTGAGGGATTTTAGGTGTCCTGAGAGGGAATTTTGGGGAAATTTCTTTTTTTTTTTTGAGAATTTTGGGAGAATTTGGGTGTCCTGAGGGGCAGTTTGTGGATTTTGGGGTAATTTGGGGGATCCTGAAGGGGGGAATTTGGGAGATTTTGGGGAAATTGGGGCATTTGGGGGGAATTGGGGATTTTGAGGGATTTGGGGTGTCCTGAGGGGGAAATTTGAGGGCATTTTGGGGCAATTTGGATGTTCTGACAGGGAATTTTTGGGGATTTTGGTGGAATTTGGGTGTCCTGAGGGGGGAATTTGGGGAATTTGAGACGAATTTGGGAGATTTTTGTTGTCTTGAGGGGGAATTTGGGGGATTTTGGAGAATTCTGGCATAATTTGGGCGTCCTGAGGGGGAATTTGAGGGAATTTGGGGGAATTTAAAGGATTTCAGGTGTCCTTAGAGGGGATTTTGGGGGAATTTGGAGGATTTTGGGTGTCCTGAGGGGGGGATTTGAGGGGATTTTGGAGAATTTGGGTGTCCTGAGAGGGGAAATTTGGGAGGAATTTGGGAGATTTTGAGGTGTCCTGAGGGGGAAATTTGGGAGATTTTGGGGTAATTTGTGGGATTTTAGGTCTCCTGAGGGGGCACTTTGGGCATTTTTGGTGAATTTGAGGTGTCCTGAGGGGGAATTTTGGGGGATCTGGATGGAAATTCAGAGGATTTTGGGAGGAAATTGGGGCATTTTGGGGGGATATTGAGGGATTTTAGGTGTCCTGAGGGGGGAATTTGAGGGGATTTGGGAGAATTTGAGGGTTCTGAGAGGGGAATTTGGGGACTTTGGGTGTCCTTGGGGGGAATTTGGAGGATTTTGTGGCAAATTTGAGAGGTTTGGGGGCCATTTGGGAGGAATTTGTGGGATTTTGAGTGTCTGGGGAATTTGGGGGGAAATTTTGAGGAATTTGGGGGAAATTTGAGGGGATTTTGGGGAGCTTGGGGGTCCTGATGGTGGATTTTGGGGAAATTTGGGGCATTTGGGGGGATTTGGGGTGTCCTGAGGGAGGAATTTGAGGGGATTTGGGGTGTCCTGAAGGGATAATTTAGGGGATTCCGGGGAATTTGAGGGAATTTGGGAGGGTTTTGGAGGATTTTGGGGGAATTTGGGGAATCTTGTGGGGATTTTTGTGGATTTTGGGTGTCCTCGGGGGGAATTTGGGGGATTTTTGGAGGAATTTGGGGAGAATCTGGGGAATTTTGGAGGATTTTTGATGTCCTGAGGGGCAATTTGAGGGAATTGAGAGAATTTTGGGACGAATTTGGGGATTTTGGGTGAATTTGGGGGATTTGGGGGATTTTGGGTGTCCTGAGGGGCAGTTTGTGGATTTTGGGGCAATTTGGGGGATCCTGAGAGGGAATTTGGAAGATTTTGGGGAATTTGGGGGGGATTTTGGAGGATCTTGGGGGATTTTGGTTGTCCTGAGGGGAAAATTTGGGGATTTTCGGGGAAACTGGGGGGTTTGGGGTGTCCTGAGGGGGGAATTTGGGGCATTTGGGGGCAATTTGAGGCATTTTGGGTGTCCTGAGCAGGGATTTTTGAGGGAATTTGGGGGAATTCTGGGGAATTTTTGGTTTCCTGAGGGGGATTTTGGGGGAGTTTGAGTGTGGGCATTTTGGGGGAATTTTGGGTGTCCTAAGGTGGAATTTGGGGGACTTTGGAGGAATTTTGAGGATTTTCAATGTCCTGAGGGGGGAATTTGGGGGATTTTAGAGAAATTTGGGGGATTTTTGGTGTCCTGAGGGGGAGTTTATGGGAATTTGGGTGTCCTCAAGGGGGATTTGAGGGAATTTGGAGGATTTTGGGTGTCCTGAGGGGGAACTTTGGGGTATTTGGGGGGAATTTGGGTGTCCTGAGGGGGAATTTCAGAGATTTTGGGGAAATTGGAACATTTTTTGGGGAATTTGGGGAACTTGGGGTGTCCTGAGGGGAAATTTGGGGGGAATTTTGAGATTTTGGGGAAATTTGAGGGATTTGGGGTGTTCTGAGGGGGGGATTTGAGGGGATTTTGGAGAATTTGGGTGTCCTGAGAGGGGAAATTTGGGGATTTTGGGTGTCCTGAGAGGGGAAATTTGGGAGGAATTTGGGAGATTTTGAGGGATTTTGAGGTGTCCTGAGGGGGAAATTTGGGAGATTTTGGGGTAATTTGTGGGATTTTTTTTTTTTTTTTTTTTTTTTTTTTTTTTTTTTTTTTTTTTTTTTTTAATGGCGGACAAGACAGTGTCCCTGCGCTGAGTTGTGCCGCGGAACTGTGCCGCGGAGCTGTGTCGCCGAGCCGGGCCTTGTAGCTGGGCCTCGGAGCTGGGCCGCGGAGTTGTGCTGCGGAGCTGAGCTGCGAAGCCGAGCCGCGGAGCCGGGTCTCGGAGCTAGGCCGCGGAGTTGTGCTGCGGAGCCGAGCCGCGGAGCCGGGTCTCGGAGCTAGGCCGCGGAGTTGTGCTGCGGAGCCGAGCCGCGGAGCCGGGCCTCGGAGCTAGGCCGCGGAGTTGTGCTGCGGAGCTGAGCCGCGAAGCCGAGCCGCGGAGCCGGGCCTCGGAGCTAAGCCGCGGAGCCGCGGAGCCGGGCCTCGGAGCTGGGCCGCGGAGTTGTGCTGCGGAGCTGAGCCGCGGAGCCGGGCCTCGGAGCTAAGCCGCGGAGTTGTGCTGCGGAGCTGAGCCGCGGAGCCGGGCCTCGGAGCTGGGCCGCGGAGTTGTGCTGCGGAACTGTGCCGCGGAGCCGGGCCTCGGAGCTGGGCCGCGGAGCTGTGCCGCAGAACTAGGCCGCGGAGCTAGGCCGTGTAGCTGTGCCGTGGGGGTGTGCCGCGGAGTTGTGCTGCGGAGGTGAGCTTCGGAGCTGTACCGCGGAGTTGTGTCGTGGAGCTGTTCTGTGGAGCTGTGCCTTGCTCCCTTCCCTGCATTCTGCATCCCTTGAAGAGTCTCTGTTACTACCTTAGCAGCTTTGTGGTGCCAACTTGCTGCTGGAGAATTCCTGGAACTCTGGAACATCGGATTTTTAAATCCTTAATTTCCAAATCTCTGTATTTTTAAACCCCTAGACTCCTGTAACCTCGGATTTTAGAATCCTTGGATTCCTAAACTCTCGGATATCCTGAATCCCCGGATTCCTGAACCTCCGGATTTTGAATCCCCTGCCGTCTGGTTGTTTCTGGGGTGTTTGTTAATAATGGTTTCTACAAGATCAAAAGCTGTGGCTGGTGTAAGTGATCAAGTTGGGCCCTCCAAAAAGGACGTGAGTGTACAGACGCACCCCTGCTCAGAATGTTTGAGTTTATTGGTGGCATCAGGGAGTGCTGTGGAGGAGAACTGTTTACGCTGCGAACAAGTGAATGACCTCCTTTTAATGGTGGCTGAGCTTAGGGAGGAAGTAGAAAGATTAAGGAGTATTAGGGAAAGTGAAAAGGAAATAGATTGGTGGAGTTCAGCCCTATCATCTTTAAGGGAGGTTACTAACCAAGAGACTGAGGATTTATATACCTCCCACACTCAGACGCTAGAAGGGCACTTGGTGGATGAAGAGGAATGGGAATGGGTCCCTGTGAGGGGTAAAAATGGAAAAATCTGTCCCCCTCCATCATCCAGCCAAGTACCACTACAGAACAGGTATGAGATATTGGATCCAGAGATACAACTAGATGGTTTAGGAGAGAATTGTCTGCCTAGTGAACCTCCTAATTATGTTTCACCTGCAACACGAGTTATTACCTCTAGTACCAAGAAGAAAAGAAGGGTAATCGTCGTAGGTGATTCCCTCCTGAAAGGAACTGAAGGTCCTATATGCCGACCAGACCCATCCCACAGGGAAGTCTGTTGCCTCCCTGGGGCCCGGGTACAAAATATTACTGAGAGACTTCCTGGACTGATTCAGCCCTCTGATTATTATCCACTGCTGATAATTCAGGCTGGCAGTGATGAGATCGAGAAGAGGAGCATTAAGGTAATCAGGAAGGACTTCAGGGTACTAGGTCAGGTAATTGACAAGGCAGGAGCACAGGTAGTGATGTGCTCAGTCCCTTTGGTGGCGGAGGATAAAGATGGAAGAAATAGGAAAATTCGTATCATTAACAAGTGGCTTAAGGGTTGGTGTCATCGACATAATTTTGGATTTTATGACCATGGCGAAACTTTTACAGCATCTTCTTTGCTGGAATCAGATGGGGTACACCTCTCCGTTAAGGGCAAAAGGATTTTAGCTCATGAACTGGCAGACCTCATTGAGCGAGCTTTAAACTAAGCTCGAAGGGGGAATGGGAACCAGCTGAGCTAATTGGAAGCAGGCCCAAGAATTGCAAACGTAAGATAGGGGTGAACTCAGTTGCCCAGATGAAGTGCATGTATACAAATGCACGAAGTTTGGGCAACAAACAAGAAGAGCTGGAGGCCATGGTACAACTGCAAAGCTATGATGTAGTTGCCATCACGGAAACGTGGTGGGATGACTCATATAACTGGAGTACTACATTGGCTGGATACAGACTCTTCAGGAGAGATAGAAAAGGAAGAAGAGGAGGTGGCGTAGCTCTTTATATTAAGCAAACCTTCGATGCCATTGAAATTGAAACAAAGGAAGAAGGTGTCGAATGTTTATGGATAAGAATTAAGGGGAAGGCTAACTACGCCGACATCACATTGGGAGTCTGTTATCGTCGACCTGATCAAGAAGAAGAAGTCGACGATCTATTCTATAAGCAGTTGTGCAACGTTTCAAGAGCATCAACCCTTGTTCTTGTTGGTGACTTTAATCTACCAGATATCTGCTGGGAATTTAACACAGCAGTCAAGAGGCAATCAAGAAAATTCTTAGAAACTATGGAAGATAACTTTTTGTTACAACTGGTAGATGAACCCACCAGGGAAGGGACTACATTAGATTTGTTATTTACAAACAGGGATGGGCTGGTGGGGGACGTGATGGTTGGAGGTCGTTTAGGGCAGAGCGATCATGAAATAATAGAGTTTTCAATACTTGGCGATGTTAGGAGGAGCACGAGTAAAACTCGTACATTGGATTTCCGGAGGGCGGACTTTGGCCTGTTTAAGAGATTAATTCAGAGTGTCCCTTGGGAAGCCGCCCTTAAAAATAAAGGAGTTCAGGAAGGGTGGGCTTACTTCAAGGCAGAGATCTTGAAGGCGCAGGAACAAACCATTCCTGTATCCCGAAAGATCAGTCAACGGGCCAAACGTCCAGCCTGGCTGGGTAAGGAGATCTTGGAAGAGCTTAGGAATAAAAAGAGGACGTATCAGAGTTGGAAAAAGGGTCAGGTCTCCAAGGATGTATTCAAGAGGGCTGCTAGAGTATGCAGGAAAAAAATTAGGGAGGCCAAAGCCCAGTTTGAACTCAGGATAGCGACCGCTGTTAAGGATAACAAAAAATGTTTTTATAAATATATTAATAGTAGGAAAAAAGGTAGGACCAGCCTTTGTTCCTTAATGGACACAGGTGGGAATTTAGTATTTACAGATGAGGAGAAGGCAGAAGTGTTCAATGCCTATTTTACCTCGGTTTTTAAAGTGAAGATGACTTGCCCTCAAGACTCCCGTCCGTCTGGACTGGTAGATGGTTTTAGGGAACAGAATGGTCCCCACATTATCCAAGAAGAGGCAGTTATAGAACTATTGAAATGTTTGGACATTCACAAATCTATGGGACCAGACGGGATCCACCCCAGGGTGATGAGAGAGTTGGCAAATGAGATTGCAAAGCCACTCTCTATCATTTACCAACAGTCGTGGATTACTGGTGAGGTTCCGGATGACTGGAAGCTGGCCAATGTGATACCCATTCACAAAAAGGGCGCAAAGGATGATCCTGGCAATTATAGACCAGTCAGTCTAACATCTATACCTGGCAAAATAATGGAACAGTTCATATTACGTGCCATCATGCAAAATTTGCAGGATGGCCAGGGTATCAGACCCAGCCAGCACGGATTTAGGAGGGGTAAATCATGTCTAACTAACCTGATCACTTTTTATGATCAGGTAACCCGGCTAGTGGATGCAGGGAAGGCTGTAGATGTTGTTTTTCTGGATTTCAGCAAGGCCTTCGACACTGTATCCCATAGCATACTCCTACACAAGCTAGCTGGCCGTGGTCTGGATAGGAATACCCTTTGCTGGGTTCAGAACTGGCTGGATGGCCGGGCCCAGAGAGTGCTGGTGAATGGTGTCACATCTAGCTGGCGACCAGTCACCAGTGGTGTCCCTCAGGGGTCTGTGTTGGGACCAGTTTTGTTCAATATTTTTATTGATGATATGGATGAGGGCTTAGAGTCTTTTATTAGTAGTTTTGCTGACGATACCAAATTGGGAATGAGTGTAGATCAATTAGAGGGGTGTAGCATTCTTCAGAGAGACTTGGAAAGGCTGGACATATGGACAGAATCAAACGGGATGAGCTTCAATAAGTCCAAGTGCCGAGTATTGCACTTCGGCCATAATAATCCCCTGTACCGATACAAGCTGGGGATGGAGTGGCTGGATAGTGCCCAGGTGGAAAGGGACCTGGGGGTGCTGGTTGACAGTCGATTGAATATGAGCCAGCAGTGTGCCCAGGTAGCCAAGAGGGCCAATGCCATCCTGGCCAGTATCAGAAATGGTGTGGCCAGTAGGAGCAGGGAGGTCATTCTTCCCCTGTACTCGGCACTGGTGAGGCCTCACTTAGAGTATTGCATCCAGTTCTGGGCCCCTCACTTCAGGAGGGACGTCGAGTTCCTTGAGCGTGTCCAGAGGAGAGCAACGAAACTAATAAAGGGCTTGGAACACAAGCCTTATGAAGAGCGACTGAGGGAGCTGGGGTTGTTCAGCCTGGAGAAAAGGAGACTAAGGGGTGACCTCATCACTCTCTACAACTTCCTGAAGGGTGGCTGTAGTGAGCTGGGGGTCGGCCTCTTTCTCCGGGTGACAACGGATAGAACAAGAGGACACAGTCTCAAGTTGCGTCAAGGTAGATGTAAGTTAGAAGTAAGAAGAAAATACTTCACAGAAAGAGTGGTCAGAAACTGGAATCATTTACCCAGTGAGGTGGTGGAGGCATCATCCCTTGAAGAATTTAAAAAAAGACTAGATGTGGCACTTGCTGCCATGATCTAGTTGAACAGTTAGAACATCGGCTGGACTAGATGATCTTATAGGTCTCTTCCAGTCTTGAAATTCTGTGATTCTGTGATTCTGTGATTTTAGGTCTCCTGAGGGGGCACTTTGGGTGGGCATTTTTGGTGAATTTGAGGTGTCCTGAGGGGGAATTTTGGGGGATCTGGATGGAAATTCAGAGGATTTTGGGAGGAAATTGGGGCATTTTGGGGGGATATTGAGGGATTTTAGGTGTCCTGAGGGGGAATTTGGGGGGATTTTTGGAGGAATTTGGGGCTTTTTTGGGGAATTTGGAGGATTTTGGGCATCCTGAGGGGGAAATTTGGGGCATTTTGGGGGATTTTGGGTGTTCTGAGTGGGAATTTGGGGGAATTTAAAGAATTTGAGGGGAATTTGGGCATTTTGGGGAAATTTGAGGGATTTTGGGTGTCCTGAGGGGGAATTTGGCGGGCATTTTGGGAGGAATTTGTGGGATTTTGGGGATCCTGAGGTGGCAGTTTTGGGATTTTGGAGGAATTTTGGGGTGTCCTGAGGGGGAAATTTGGCGGGAAATTTCGGGTGTCCTGAGGAGAGGAATCTGGGGGGAATTTTTGAGGATTTTAGGGGGATTTTGGGGGAGTTTGCTTGTCCTGATGGGGGATTTGGGGTGGATTTCGGGTAATTTGTAGGATTTTGCTGTATTTTACAGCATTTCGTGTAATTTTCCCCTCAGAAAGTGTCCCCGGCCGGGCTCCCCACACGCTCGGCCCACCCCGCCCGCTTCTCCCCCGATGACAAATTCTCGCGGCACCGCCTGGCCCTGAAACGGAGATTCGGGGTCCTGCTCACCCAGCGGGGCCGGGCCCTGCTCTGAGGGACCCCAAAAACCCAAAATCCCCCCAAAAACACCCATTGAGCAGATGGAGCTCAGTCAAACCCGCTGAGCTGAACGGTGTGGGAGGAAAGGGTAAACAGGAGGAAATTGTGAATATTAAAGGATTTGGGAGCTCGGAGGTGTCTGAGTGTTGGTGGTCAAATAAATTTGGGTTTTTTTCCTGGTTTTGGGGGGGTTTTGGGGTGTGGGAGGGAATTAATGGCGATCTGTGGGGCGCGGGGGATGATGGGAGTTGTATGCGCGGGTATAATGGGATCAATGGGCCGCAGGGGTGGATGGGAGTTGTATGCACGGGTATAATAAGGATCTATGGGGTGCCGATGTAACGGGAGTCTATGGAGCACAGGGGATGATGGGAGATATATGCGCTGGTATAACGGGGTTCTATGGAGAGCGGGGGAGGATGGGAGTTGGAGGTGCAAATATAATAGGGATCTATGGTGCGTGGGGGATACTGGGAGTCGTATGCACGGATATAATAGGGATCTATGGGGCGCGGATATAACGGGACTCAATGTGGCGCGGAGGATGATGGGCGATGTAGGCACCGATATAATAGGGACCTATAGGGCGTGAGAGATGATGGGAATTGGATGCGCGGGTATAACGGGGCTCTATGGGGCGCAGGGCATGATGGGAGGTGTAGGCGCGGATATAATGGGGCTCAACGGGGCGCGGGGGATGGTGGGAGTTGTATGCGCGCGTATAACAAGGGTCTATGGAGTGCCCGGGGTAGATGGGTGTTGCCTGCTGATGTAAGGCAAAGCGACCTGGTTTCGAGGAGCAGCACGGCGACCCAAACTCACCAGGGTCGCTCGAGCCAAAGAGCATGCAGATACCAATGTGGTAGATGGTCAAAGGCCTTTATTGTCCCATCTCACGGGGTTTTATAGTCTAAGGGGTCTCTCTACGTCAGAGGGGGTCTGCAGTACTATCTATGATTAGTAAGAAGTGGAAAGTTACCAGCATTACTATCGTTAGGGGGAATACATTCCTAGTTACATTCCTAGGGTGATCTCTTATCTCAGGGGATTAGGGGAAATGGAATCCTGCAACTTTCCATCACATCGTGTGATCTTCCGATCGCCTGTCCCTATCTACCACATCTCCCCCCTCCTTTTTCACAAATGAATGAGGAAGTCATATACATAGGAAATGAAATGAGGTATAGGGTTGAATTTCGCCAAGGAAAAGGGGTTTGGTAAACCTGAGTAAGTTTTTGCCAGGAAGTTTAGAAAATCTTGCGACTGGCAGTGTTCCCTGGTTGAACTCACAGCATTTGTTGCCGGCCTATGAACAGGATGTTGGTTTGTTCTAGGCGGGTCTGAACGAATGAGACTAGCTTGTTCAGCAGGCATGGTCCGAAGGTGACAGCTAAAAGTAGCATTGCCAATGGACCTATTAGGGTAGAAATCAGGGTAGTTAGCCATGGTGATTGATTGAACCAGGACTCGAACCAACCCTGTTGGGCTTCCCTGTCTTTCTGTCTCTGAGCCAGTCTGTTTCGGAGTTCCGCCATGGAGTCTCTTACGACTCCCATGTGGTCCGCATAGAAGCAGCACTCCTCTTTCAAGGCGGCACACAGGCCTCCTTGCTGCATGAATAGGAGGTCCAGTCCTCGCCTGTTCTGCAAGACCACTTCTGAGAGTGAGGAGACTGACTTCTCTAGAAAGGAAATGGATTTCTCGATCCTTTGCAGGTCCTCATCGATGGTCATTTGCAGCTGGGACAGTCCTTGGTGTTGGGTCGCTAGGGCTGAGACACCCGTTGCCATTCCGGCTGCTCCTAGGCCGAACAGTATTGCGATAGTTATACCTGTCATTATTTCTCTTTTGTGGAGATGGCTGGGTTCCTCAAAAAGGTGGTACACTTCTTCGTCTGAGTGGTACAGGACCCTAGGAACAATCAGAACTTGGACACAAAAGTCGTTAGAGTCATTGAATTTGGCAAGGAACACACAGGGACTCACTCCGGATCGCTGGCAAACCCACATCCCAGATGCGGATGGGACTACCCACTTATTGTTTTTCCTGTCGGGCTTGACAACTTTGGTGCAGATGTTGCCTTTCCGCCTAGCTAGGGTTGCATTGCCAAACCATCTGCCCTGGCCTGTGACTTGACTCAGGGTGATTCCTTTGCGGGGGGTATCCCATCTGCACTGGTGACGGGCATCGGCTGTATAGTAACTGAAGGGAGTGTTTAAAGCGACTCCTTCGTAAAAGGGGGGTTTAACATCGTAACTAAGCCAACAGGATTTGGTTAGGTTAGGGTTGGATTCGTTCAGGGATAGAAAGGTAGCTTCTAGCATGCGAAGGATTGGGTCTGAGTCCAACCCGGCTGAGCGGTCTATCTGAAAGATTTCCGCACGGCTGGTCGGGATATTGGTGACCCTTGTGGGCAAGGCTTTGGTGTAGGTCGTGTTTTTCCCTTTCTGCACACATTTAATCACTTTGTTGGGTCTGACCACTCGGGGTGCCAACGGTTGGAGCCTGATAATTCGCACATTCACTCTCTCTTTCGACCCTTGAAGGACTACTGTCCACATTCTGCCTATGGCCCAACTAGGGTGATCTGGCTGCAAAACTGCCATGTTGTAGTCAGTGCATTTCTGAAATTTAGGGATTTTATGACGGTTTCGATAAAAACTTCCCTGGAGGAAGATGGGTGTTTTGCAGCCGGTAGGTGCCCAGGTGAAATGTAAGAATTTTTCGGGCTCTTGTGGATCCCACACAGGCCCCGACGGTCTGGCTTCTGTAACTCTGCTTTTGCAGCCCTAGTGCCCACAATATCCCCACCCTGGGTGATTGCAGTAGCTTTTCCCAGGGTTTGAAGCTGGGCACCAGTAGGATAGGTACATGTGTGTGGCGTGTGGGGAATAGGGGTCTTCCTTTGGTTTTCCTGGAAACAAGTCAGTAATGTGGAGAACGAAGGATGGGGCGTTCGGTGTGGTGATTTCTTTGAGCACCTTTTCACTACTAAGTTGTCGCATGACCCACCTGAATGGCCGATGGGGGTAGTGATCTGGGCTGGCTTGCCCTCTGACAACAAGCCCCAACAGCAAAATCACACAGAAACACCCTTGATGCTTGGGTCTCACCCGTGCGGGTCTCTCGGGCGCTGCCTGGTGGCTTGGTGGTCTGTCACTTTCCTCTGGAACGGGGATGTTCACGTCACGAGGACGCCCCATGAGCATATCCTGTAAACAGAAACTCGCAACTCTCATCAGTCTCATTCTGCTTGTTGTGAAGGTTGGGCTTGATTGACTTAAGTGGACACCACCTGATTTTGCCGTCCTTTTTGACAGCTGCGTACCCTCGCCCCGTGAGCATCAGCCTCCAGCCCCGTTCCCATTCGCCTAGCTCATTGCTAATTACAACCTGCGGGCCCTCCTCTAACACTCAGGTGGCCCAGTGTTTTTGAACAGGACTGTTTGTTTCATCTCCCCTAAGGAATTGGTTCAGTGCTAGGAAAGCGGTTGCCAGTATACGTGCCTGATCTCCTGGGGAATGGAACTGGCAAAGCCCTCTGCTTTTGCCAACACTTCTATCTTGGTTTTCAGGGTCTGATTTGCTCGCTCAACTATGGCCTGCCCGGTGCTGTTATACGGGATACCTCGCACTAATGTGATGCCCCATTTTGAGGTGAATTCTTGCACTGGTTTGGAGGTGAAATTGGAGCTGTTGTCAGTTTTGATCTGCTTGGGGATACCAAGCCAAGCAATGGCTGTCAGCCAGTGCTGATTGTGGCCTTGGAGTTAGTTTTGTGGTGCTGTGTGGCTTTGATCGTTCCGCTATAAGTGTCCACTGTTGCTGCAAGCCATGCTCGGGGCTTCAGCAGTTGACACAAAGTAAAGTCCGACTGCCAGATCTCTGAAGGCTTGAGACCTCTCGGGTTGACCCAACAGGTCCATTGGGGTGACTTCTGGCAATGAGGGCAGGTGGCTACCACATGTTTTACATCCGCTGTCGAGATTCCGCATCTCTTCGCCAGTGCTTTGGCTCCGATGTGGAGTGACTCGTGCAGTTGACGAGCTTCCTGCAACGTCCATACACCTTTTGCTGCAGTGTCCGCTTTGTCGTTGCTGATCTGGAAGTAACCTTTGACTGAGTCGTGGCGGTTGATGTGGATGACTGACACGGTGCGTTGTCGTGACGAGAGCGCTTCTTCCGGCATTAGGGCTGCTGCAGATGTTGACACTCCTGGTCCTGTCATGGCTAGGCAGAGCCTTGCCATGAATATAGAGTCCGTTATAATGTTGAGGTGTTCATCTTGGAAGAGTCCGCATGCCAAGACCACTGCTGCTGCCTCCAGTTGTTGCACTGACAGTGTGGGGTCACACGCTTTGACGCAATGCCATTGTTCTCCTGCCTGCCACACTGCTGTTGCGCTTGAAGTCGTGGAGGAAGCGTCTGTGAAGACCGTTGGTCCTGGCTTAGGTCGGTCCATGACCTTTGGCAGCATGTCCATGTCGACAATGGTCAGCAGCTGAGTCCAGGGACGTCTGGCAGAGTAGGAGATTTCTCCTCTTAAGCCGGTGAGAGCGAGGGGTAGGTGCTCTGATATTGTGGTTGACTCCGAGGTCGGCTGCTTGCGGAAAGGAATGTGGATGCTTGTCGGCTCGGTTCCTAGGTGTTTCAAGGCGATTTTCATGATGAGGTTAGCAATGCATTCGATTCCCAGGGAAAATGCATGAGCGGGTCTTCCGAGGACCACCCATTTGATTGGTCGGGACTTTTCGGAAGGTCCTTGGGCCAGTGCTCCCACTCCCCCCTTTGGTGTAAAGTGGACGTACAGGTCCAGTGACATGGCTGGGTTCCACTTGGCAAGTGTGCCAGTGGACATCTGGCTTTTGATGAAGTTGAGGGGGCTCGTTGCTTGCGGTGTCAGCTCCTTGGGATCCCAGGGGTGCTCTCCTTTCAGGAGGTCATGTAAAGGGTCCATGACCTCGGGGGGAATTAGGACGATGTTGCGAAGCCACTGCAGCGATCCCACCAGGCGTTGTATGTCGTGGAGCGTCTTGATGTCTCGACAGACCTTCACCTTGGGGGGGGTCACGTAGGAGCTTGTGATCCCCACTCCCAGGAAGGTCACGCAGGGTCCTCTCTTGATCTTTGCGCTCGCGATCTCAAAGCCGTTGGCCTGAAGGGTTTCCGTGATTGTGGACACCAGGTGATCTACTTGGCTTGCCGATGGCGCAGCGACTAGGATGTCGTCCATTAATTGAATGATGGTCGCGGTGGGGTAGGAGTGTCGGACTGGCGTCAGTGCTCTGTCCACGGTGATTTGGCATATGGTTGGGCTGTCTACCAAACCTTGTGGTAATACTCTCCATTGGAAGCAGAGGTTGGGCTGCTCGCTGTTTCAAAACGCGATGGAAAAGGCAAATCGTTCTCTGTCCTCAGGGTGCAGAGGTATTGAAAAAAAACAGCTCTTGATGTCCAGCACTGCGTACGGCTGCCCTGCGGGGATGGCTGAGTTGGTGGGTAGCAGTGTCTGGACTGGACCCATGGGTCGGATCTTCTTGTTCACTTCTCTCAGGTCGTGGATGAGACGATAACCTTCTCCAAACCTTTTGGGGATCACAAATAAAGGAGTGTTCCATGGGCTGATGGAGGGTTCTATGTGGCGCTTTTGCAGTTCGCGGTCGACCAGTTCCAGCAAGGCTGCCGCTCGAGGCTCTGACAGGGGCCACTGCTCGACCCATACGGGGTCTGATGATTTCCAAGTCACTTTGATTGGCAGCGGAGGGTGTACGGCAGTGGCCCTCAGGATAAATTTGTAATCCTGACTCCTAACATAGCAAGGACATCTTTTCCTATCAGGGGGGGAGAATTTTACAAAATGTAGGGGTAGATTGCCCCTGTCTGTTCTGGTCCCTTTTTCATGTGAAGTGTTGTAGCCACCAGCTGGGTGCTTTTCCACGCCCGGGACTGCCCTCCCACTCCGTTCACTGGAGGGACTTCTTTGAATTGCCAATGTCCGGGCCAATGCACTTGGGGAAAAATCGTGCAGTCTGATCCCGTGTCCGCCGAAAACTGAAACCCTATGACGTGGGGATCCTGACTGCCATAAAGGCGGCATGTCCCCCACACCATCAGGGGCTCCTTCCCTATTCTCATGGCCAGGGCCACCCAGGGATCCTGCTCTGGGGCGTCCCCTGCTGGCCCTGTGGCACCGGCGTGGCTTGTGGCGGTGGAGGATGCGAAAGTACTGCTGGCGGTGCTGCGCAACTCTGCCATTGTGCTGCTGGCAGGGGTGCGAAATTGACTGCTCCCTGTGGGGGCATGGGGTATGAGGGTCCCCTGCCCCACTGGGGGTTGCTGTAGCTGGGCCGCTGCATGTTCCAGGTGGGAGGAGGCTGGATACGGCCCGGGTGCCCCCTCCCTCTCTCATTTCCCTGAGGTCTGGATCTGCATTCCTTATTTAAATGCCCCTTCTTTTCACATGCCCAGAATGGTCCCCTTAGTCTCCCCTGGCGTGGTGGAGCAGCTGCTGGTGGGCGTCTTGGCTGGAGGCAGTTCACTGCCAAGTGGCCTGCCTGGCCGCACTTAAGGCATGCCATCACACTGGTTATTGCAGTGTGAACTGCTGCTTGGATGGGGGCTAGGTGTTCTTCCTTTGCAACATGTCTGATCATGGCAGCAACATTGGACCCAGATGGCAGTGATCTTAAAATGTCCTTGGTGGCTGAGTTGCATTGCTGGCGTAGGCAGTCTGCCAGCACGGGACCCTTCGCCTCTGAGGGTAATGAGGAGGAATCTAATGCTGCCTGAAGGCGGTCCACAAACTGAGTGAAGCTCTCACTCTCACTCTGTTTTATAGTAGACCATGGGGAGGGTTTGGCTATTACTTTGGAAGCAACACAGATGGCTTCTCGGGCAGCACAGGTTGTTGTCATAACCTCATGGGCCTGCAAGCCCTCAGGCTGCGCCTGGGGGGTGATCATAGTGGGGTCTGTGCCCATTAGCCTCTGTATGCTGGAGCCGTGCAGTGGATGGTCAGCTCCCGTTACCAAAGCTAGCTGCTTTATACTGTTGTCCTCCCTGTTTAAAAACTATCATCCCTGCCCATCGAAAATCATCCTGCAAGTCTGCTTAATATCAAAAGGTAGGGTCACCCCTCCAGAAACACTGTCAGTGAGTGTGGAAACCATGGCAGAATTAATTCACTGTCTGCAATCGCTTTAATAATTGCCTTCACGTCTTTCGGGTTTACTGGGGAGTAGGTTCTTTGATTTCCGCCTGCTCCCCCCACCCGGACCGGAAACCCCAGTGTTGCCGACGGAGCCCATTCTGCACACACTATTTTTATTTTCCACCAGTCTGTAAGCGGGGTTCAATCTTTCTCTGATAACCCCTTCACCCATGCGGGAGCGCTGTGACGAGTGACCTTACATGCCGCTGCTCTCTTTCTGTTAAAACTAGAATCAGAGTTGGAATCCCCCGGTCCCCTCTAGAGCTCAGAGCTCGAGTATGAGTCCGAGCCGGAAGTCGACTGGCCGGACGTTTCCGGGCTGCTCTGCTGTTTTTTCGGGCTCTGACCCCGCCCCTTCTTGTGGGGGTCGGGCCGTTCCCTCCCCCTGGGCTCCCCCCGCCTCCTGCTGGAGGAGGTCCTTGCCCTATAAGGACCTAATGTGAACTGAGTGCTCTGATTGGTTTTACGGTCCTCCGCGGGGGCCGCCCCTCCTCCCTGCTCGCCCGCGCAGGCGTTGTTAAGCAGGCTGACTGCATTTCCGCCCCCCGTGTCTTCCTTTCCGCCCTGAGCACGCGGTTCGATGCCATTTTGAAATGCATAGGGTGGGGGGGAGTTTTTATCGATCCCTACAGGGTCCGACAATCCAGCCGCTTCCTGCGCCTCCTCTGCGAGCCCCTGCCAAAACGCCCACGCATGTTCCCCCCTCTCTGATGCTAAGTTGGTCTGCTCGGGGGAATCCAGCATTCGCGGTTCCGCGCCGCCGATCTGATCAAAATCCTCTGCGGTCTGCGTTGCCGCGCCCACCCCCAGCTGCGGCATGGCTAATAAACAAGTTCGCGCGGCTTTCCAGGTTTCTTGCTCTTGTCGAGCTTTTTGCAGAGCCTGGATAACTCTGCCCCATGATTTCAGGGCATTCCCTGAGCCTGAGCACATGGTTTCCTCGGCCACAGCCTTTGTACAATATCCCAAACCCCTGAATGGAGGATTTCTATTGGGCTTTCTATGGCCCCAAGCTTAATCAGTCTCGGTAATGCAAGACATAGATCTTTAAGCTTACACTCAATGCCCCATTGCGCATGCATCTGAGTTACAATCTTCGCTATGGCTTCCATGGTCTACGTGGGTCCAGGGGCGTTCCCCCCCCTGCTGCACTGGGCCAGCTGTGCAGCTGCCGGTCCTCTGTCCAGGCAAATCCCATTACCGAGCTCCCTCACGGGTGTCGGCACCAGTTGTTGCCTTCTGATATAAGGCAAAGCGACCTGGTTTCGAGGAGCAGCACGGCGACCAAAACTCACCAGGGTCGCTTGGGCCAAAGAGCACACAGATACCAATGTGGTAGACGGTCAAAGGCCTTTATTGTCTCATCTCGTGGGGTTTTATAGTTTAAGGGGCTTCTCTACGTCAGAGGGGGTCTACAGTACTTTCTATGGTTAGTAAGGAGTGGAAAGTTACCAGCATTACTATCGTTAGGGGAGCTCCATTCCTAGTTACATTCCTAGGGTGATCTCTTATCTCAGGGGATTAGGGGAAAAGGAATCCTGCCCCTTTCCGTCACATCGCGTGATCTTCCGATCGCCTGTCCCTATCTACCACAGGAGGTACTCTTTGGGAGGGATGGACAGCATGATAATGACCCAGACAAGGACAGGTGCACAGGGCAAATGCTGCGGAGTCTGACAAATCTGGGGCCATCCCAATACACCACCTTCATTGCAATGATTACTGCTGATACCAACCAAGAGACAGTGGGTTCTGTCACCAACAGGCTTAGAAATTGTGAGAGTGTGATCAATGGCCCAATGCAGGCTCATGTCTCTGCTGTGATTAAGAGCCTACAAGAAGAGATGAGGGTGGAGGGAGGAAGAACAGTTCCCATATGGCACCAGTGCAAGTCACAGGCCCCAAAGTCAGAGCCCAATGTCCCCCAGCAAGAGAGAGAGAGGGTACGTACACCCCACGAGCTGACCTGTAGTTCTTCTTGCATGACCATGGGGAAGACATGGGAAGGTGGGGTGGGAAACCAACTTCTGTCCTGGCAGCATGGGTGCATCAACTCAAGGAGGCAAACACTAACTGAGGGAATTCCTCTAAAGTGAAAGTAGCCTCAACCTCCCGTGACCGAGCTGCCAGGTGTGATCTGTCAGATCCCCTTGAAGGAACCTCTACCATGTATGCCCAGGAAAGAAATAATAACAAGGGCTGGGGATGTCCTGCCTCTAGCTGTAGAATAGCCGGCCTGTTAGCTAAAGGAGCGAGAAAAAGCTGAGAAGCAAGAAGAAGCTGATAAGGAGCTCTCTCCAAGGCTGTAACCAAGGAGACTGAGAGAAGTGAGGAACTGAAGAAAGATAAGAGAACTTTGCAGCTGGACAAAGTATTTTTAGAAGGTTAGTTGAAATCACTGTAACTTTTCACCAATAGTGTTATGTTGACTTATTGTGGCCAATAGTTAGGATAGAAGAAGCATAAACATTTGGAAAATGTATAAAAGGTCAGCCCTGTTCAATAATGAAGAGTTGCCACCTGAGACTGCTTGTGGTCTCTGCTTTGTGTCATGACTGCCTCGGCAGCGACATCTAGTCAGGAAGAGGCACAGGAAAACCGGATTTTCTGGATGGTGTGGATCCAATGGCCTGGCACATCAGAGCCACAAAAACACAATGCCTTTGTTGATACAGGTGTGCAGTGTACCCTGATACCATCGGGACATGTGGGGGCAGAACCTGTTTCCGTTGCTGGGGTGATGGGGGATCACAGCAATTGACCCTGTTGGGAGCTGAGGGGAGCCTGACTGGGAAGGAGTGGCAGAAACATCCTATTGTGACTGGCCCAGAGGCCCCGTGGATTCTGGGCATAGACTTCCTCTGGAACAGCTTTACAAAGACCCAAAGGGACTCAGGTGGGCGTTTGGAATAGCTGTTGTAGAGGCAGAGAACATAAAGTGGTTGAACACCTTGCCTGGACTGTCAGAAAGCCCATCTGCAGTACGACTCTTGAGGGTGGAAGAGCAATGAGTGCCAATTGCCACCTTGACTGTGCACCACCAGTAGTATTGAACAAATTGAGATGCCATGATCCCCATCCACAGAATGATCCATGAGCTGGAGAGCCAAGGGATGGTCAGCAAAACCCACTCAACCTTCAACAGCCCCATCTGGCCTGTGCACAAATCTGACAGAGAATGGAGATTGACTGTGGGCTATCGTGCATTGAATGAAGTGACTCCACAGCTGAGTACTGCTGTGCTGGACATACTGGAACTCCAGTACAAGCTGGAGTCCAAGGCAGCAACATGATTTGCCACTGTTGACATAGCCAACGTGTTTTTCTCCATTCCTCTGGCAGCAGAATGCAGGCCTCAGTTTGCCTTCACCTGGAGGGCTGTGCAGTCCACCTGGAACCGACTGCCCCAGGGGTGGAAGCACAGCCCCACCATCTGCCATGGACTGACCCAGGCTGCACTGGAAAAGGGTGAGGCTCCAGAACACCTGCAGTGCATTGAGGACATCATTGTGTGAGGGAACACAGCAATGGAAGTGTTTGAGAAAGGAGAGAAAATCATCCAGATTCTACTGGAAACCAGCTTCACCATCAAGAAGAGCAAAATCAAACGACCTTCCTGAAAATCCAGTTCCTGGGTGTAAAGTGGCAAGACAGATAGCATCAGATTCCCACTGAGGTCATCAACATGAACACCGCAAAGTCTCCACCAACAAACAAGAAGGAAACACAAGTTTTCCTGCGTGCCATAGGTTTTTGGAGAATGCACATTCCCAAGCACAGCCAGATTGTGAGCCCTCTCCACCTGCAAGAAGAACAGTTTCCACTGTTGTTGGCGCCCTGAGCAGCAACAAGCCTTGGCCCAGATCAAGCAGGAGATCACTTATGCAGTAGCCCTTGGTCCAGTCAGAGGACCAAGAGGTGAAGAATGTGCTCTACTCTGCAGCCAGGAGCCATGGTCTGTCCTGGAGCCTTTGGCAGAAGGTGGCTGGGGATGCTCAAGGCCAACTACTGGGATTCTACAGAGGATCCAAAGCCAACTACACTCCCACAGAGAAGGAAGTCTTGGCTGCCTATGAAGGAGTCCAAGGGGCCTCAGAAGTGATGTGCACAGAAGCACAACTCCTCCTGGCACTGCAACTGCTGGTGCTGGGGCAGATGTTTGAAGGAAAGGTTCCCACCACCTACCACGCCACTGACCCCACATGGAGCAAATGGATTGCTCTGATCACACAGCGCACCCGTATTGGAAAGCTGAATCACCCTGGAATTTTGGAGATAATTACAAACTGGCTGGAAGGTGAAAACTTTGCTCTCACTGATGAAGAGAACCAGGACTAAGTGACAAGGCTAAAGAAGCTCCACCATACAATTAGCTATCAGCAGAGGAAGCACACCATGCTCTTTTCACTGATGGTTCCTGTCGCATCGTAGGGATGAACTGAAGGTGGAAAGCAGCCATATGGAGCCCCAAATGACAGGTTGCACAAGCTACTGAAGGAGAAGGTGGATCAAGTCAACTTGAGGAACTCAAGGCTGTTCAGCTGTCCCTGGACATTGCTGAAAGAGAGAAGTGGCCAAAGCTCTACCTTTACACTGATTTCCGGATGGTTGTCAATGCTCTGTCAGGTTGGCTGGAAAGGTGGAAAGAGGCCAACTGGCAGCGCAGAGAAAAATCAATCTGGGCTGCTGGTGAGTGGAAAGACATTGCCTCTTGGGTAGAAAATCTATCTGTGAATGTCTGCCATGTAGATGCCCATGTCCCCAAGAGTCAGGTGTAGTAGATAGGGTCAGGCGCTCGGAAAATCTCGCGATGTCACGGAAAGCAGCAGGATTCCTCTCCCCGTAACGCCTAGTGATAAAGGATCACCCAAAAATGTAGTCCCCCCTAACATTAGTAACTTTCGACTCCTTACGAACCAATTACAGTAAGGTAAGACCCCCTGACGTAGAGAAAAACTTTCCCAGTAAAAAACCCGACGAGATGGGACAATAAAGGTCTTGAACCGTCCACCATACTGGTGTCTGTGTGTGTTCTTGGCCCGAGTGACCCTGGAGAGTTTGGGTCGCTGTGCCGTTTCCTCAGAACCAGGTTTCCTCGCCTTGCATCAGAAGGCAACAAGTGGTGTCAGAACCCGGGATCGAACCAGTGCCCGGGGAACGGGGATCGCCTGGACAGAGGACGGCGGCTGTAGTGGCGGGTCCGACTACAGCGGAGGGGACGCCCTCGAATCATGGAAATTATAGCAAAGGTCCTAAGTCAGGCTCATGAGCAATGGGGAATTAAAGGTGAGCTCAGGAATTCTGATCTTGCTATTGCAAGGCTCCTAGAGCTGGGGACGATCGAACGTCCGGTAAATATATTATATTGGGAAGCGCGGGAGAATAGCACTGCCGCCTCAGTGGAGGACTCTAAGTCCTCAGGCAGTGGTAAAAACCTCAAAGCGTGGGGGAAAGTAGAAGAGGCCCTACGCAAGACGTTAGAAGAACAGGAGACGCAGAAAGCCGCATGTACATGTTTATTAGCTACACCAAAGCTGGGGGTGGAGGCCACGACACAAACTGCCTCTGAGAGCGATCGGATTGAAGGCGGGAACATGCGGGGGCCGGGCGCATTCCACCCATCCCCGAGCCCGAGCCCAGACCCCCCAGAGCCCCCAGGGGACCCCCCGGATCACCCAGGGGAGCCCCCAACCCTCCCATGGAGCCCGCTGGGTCCTGGCCCCCCCGCGGAGCCATCCGAAAAAACCGCGGTTTCTCTATCCGTCCCTTCCCCGGCGGGCGCTGATCCGGCGCAGGAGGCAGAGCAGCGTGCGCAATGCTTCTGGCAGGGACTCACGGAGAAGGCGCGGAACGCGACCAGATTGTTGGACCCCGCCGGGATCGGTAAAAACTCGCCTCCGCCATGTGCGCTTAATGGCGCCTAACCGCATGGCGAGGGCGGAAGAGAAGAGGGGGAAAAGGGCGGAAATGCAGTCAGCCTGATAACATCGCATGCGTGGGTGAGCGGGGAGGGGGGGCGGCCCTCGCGGTGGAGCGTAAGACAAATCAGAGCACTCTATTCAAATTAGGTCCTTATAGGGCAAGGACCTCCCCCAGCAGGAGGTGGGGGGAGCCCAGGGGGAGGGAGCAGCACCACCCCTGAAGGGAGGAGTGGGGTTGAAGCCGAACAAAACGGCAGGGAGCTCCGGAAGTGTACCAGCAGTCAGCTTCCGCCTCAGAGCCAAGTAACAGCTGCTCAGACAGATCGGAAGAGCTGACCGAGTCCGGCTGGGACTCGGAAACCGAGAGAGCAGAATTAATGCGGTTTCGAGCGAAACTGAAGAAAGCTTTAAACAATATCGGGAAACAATCGCAACACAAACTCACCGATTAGGGAAAAATAAAAGCAGCTTGTGGGGACCGGGCACCGGCAGCCTCCATGCACGCTTTCCCGGTGGGGGTTGCGGGAGCGCGGGGGAACCAACAAAGGGCATATACCCCAGTTAACCCAAAAGAATCCAAAGCAATTTCAGAAATAGGGATCAGCTGTAGTACCCACTCTTGAGGACGACCTTTCTAGCAATAACGATCTGCTCACTTTTGATATTACGCAAATAAGCCGCATGCTTTTTGATGGGGCGGGGCGGATTGTATCTAAGCAGGAGTGGCAGGATGACCGCGTTAGCTCGGGCTTCTGGGGAAGGGCAGCAACTCAGCGAGCTGTCCCCAGCCAGCACAGCTTTCCCTGGCAGCACCCTCACTCCAAGCACGCCCGAGAGGGATCTGTAGGAGCTGCGGGAAGACACCTCGCTAGGGACTGTAGATCCCGGTCCTGGGGAAACGGGAGAGGGAGGGGGCACCCGGGCCACACTCAGCCTCCTCCCGCTGTGAATGCGAGACGGCCCATCTACGCCAACCCCCAGTGGGGCAGGGGACCCTCATACCCCATGCCCCCACAGGGAGCAGTCAATTTCGCATCCCCGCCAGCAGCACAATGGCAGAGTTATGCAGCACCATCGGTACCCTCGCACCCCCCACCGCCACAAGCCACGCCCGTGTCACAGGGCCAGCAGGAGGCGCCCCAGAGCAGGATCCCTGGGTGGCCTTGGCCATGAGAATAGGGAAGGAGCCCCTGATGGTGTGGGGGACATGCCGCCTTTATGGCATTCAGGATCCCCACGTCATAGGGCTCCAGTTTTGGGTGGACACGGGATCAGACTGCACGATTTTTCCCCAAGCACATTGGCCTGGACATTGGCAATTTAAAGAAGTCCCTCCAGTGAACGGAGTGGGAGGGCAGTCCCGGGCGTGGAAAAGCACCCAGCTGGTGGCTTTAACACTTCACACAAAAAAGGGACCAGGAGTGTCAACATCAGTAGCAGCCCTAATGCTGCAAGAAGCACTCTCCTCACGACAGGGCACCATGTCAGTCAATCACATCAACAGCCACGACCCAGTCAAAGGCCACTTCCAGATCGGCAACAACAAAGCGGACGCCGCAGCGAAAGGCGTCTGGACATTGCAGGAAGTCCTGAAAAAGGCCCAGATCGAGGAGCAGAGAAAGGCAGAGCTGGAGGATGAGAGGGACCACGGGAGAGACGTGGATGAGGAGCTGCAGAAGGGGAAGCAGAAGCTGCTGCAGCGAGCGACAAGGATGAAGCTGGACGAGGAGGAAGATGTGGGGGAACTGAACGCGCTGTTCCTCAGTGCCAAATGCAACATGATCTGGGACAAGCAAGTCCAGGAGAAGCAGATGATTCTCGAAGAACTGGCGGAGGAAGAAGAGCACTTGAACAAGATGATGGAAATGCAGCGGGAGAAGGGCATGGAGGTCCAGGAGGAGCTGGAGCGCCAGAGGAAGCAGGAGCTGATGAGAGCCCGACAGGGCATTGTGAAACAGATGGAGCAGAATGTAGAGGAGCGGGCATTGAGGGCTGAGGAGCTGTACCAGGAGGGCCAGAGGCAGCTGGAGCGACTGGAGCAGATGAAAAAGGGAGGATCAGAAGGCCTGGGAGCAGAAACAGGAGCGGAGGGCCCACAGGTGGTAATTAGAAACAAGCTAGGCGAATGGGAACGGGGCTGGAGGTTGATGCTTACGGGGCGAGGGTACGCAGCTGTCAAAAAGGACGGCAAATTAGGTGGTGTCCACTTAAGTCAATTAAGTCGGACCTCCATAGCAAGCAGAATGAGACTGATGAGAGTTGTGAGTTTCTGTTTACAGGACATGCTCGTGGGGCGTCCTCGTGATGCGTACATCCCCATCCAGAGGTAAACGACAGACCACCAAGCCGTCAGGCAGCGCCCGAGAGACCCGCACGGGTGGAACCCAAGCGTCAACGGTGTTTCTGTGTGATTTTGCTGTTGGGGCTTGTTGCCAGAGGGCAAGCCAGCCCAGGTCACTACCCCCATCGGCCATTCAGGTGGGTCATGCAACAACTTAGTAGTGACAAGGTGCTCAAAGAAATCACCACACCGAACGCCCCATCCTTCGTGCTCTGCATCACCGACCTGTTTCCAGGATGACCAAAGGTAGACCCCCATTCCCCACACCCCACACACATGTACCTATCCTACTGGTGCCCAGCTTCAAACCCTGGGAAAAGCTACTGCAATCACCCGGGGTGGGGACATTGTGGGCACTGGGGCTGCGAAACCATTCTCACAGATGCCAGACTGTCGGGGTCTGGGTGGGATCCACAAGAGCCCGATAAATTCTTAAAGTTCACTTGGGCACCCACCGGTTGCAAAACAGCCCTCTTCCTCCACGGAAACTTTTATCAAAACCACCATAAAATCCCCAAATTTCGAAAATGTACAGGCTACAACATGACAGTTTTGCAGCCAGATCACCCTAGCTGGGCAATAGGCAGAACGTGGACAGTAGTCCTTCAAGGGTCAAAAGAGAGAGTGAATGTGCGAATTATTAGGCTCCAACCATCAGCACCCCGAGTGGTCAGACCCAACAAAGTGATTAAAAGCGTGCCGAAAGGGAGAAACGCGACCCACCCCAAAGCCTTGCCCACAAGGTTCGCTGATATCCCGATCGGCCATGTAGAAGCCTTTCAGATAGACCGTTCAGCCAGGTCACATTTAGATCCAATCCTTCGTATGTTAGAAGCTACCTTCCTATCCCTGAACGAAACTAACCCTAACCTAACCGAATCCTGTTGGCTTTGTTACGATGTCGAACCTCTCTTTTACAAAGGAGTCGCTTTAAACACTCCCTTCAGTTACTCCACAGCAGATGCACCCAACCAATGTAGATGGGACACCCCCCGCAAAGGAATCACCCTGAGTCAAGTCACAGGCCAGGGCAGATGCTTTGGCAATGCAACCCTAGCTAGGCGGAAAGGCAACGTCTGCACCAAAGTTGTCAAACCCGACGGGAAAAACAATAAGCGGGTAATCCCATCCACATCTGGGATGTGGGTTTTCCACCGATCTGGAGTGAGTCCGTGTGTGTTCCTTGCCAAATTCGATGAGTCTAACGACTTTTGTGTCCAAGTTCTGATTGTTCCTAGGGTCCTGTACCACGCAGATGAAGAAGTGTATCGCCATTTTGAGGAACCCTGTTGGCTCCACAAAAGAGAAATATTAACAGGTATAACTATCGCGATGCTGCTGGGCCTAGGAGCAGCCGGAATGGCTACAGGAGTCTCAGCCTTGGCGACCCAGAACAAAGGACTGTCACAGCTGCAGGCAACGATTGACGAGGAACTGTGGAAGATCGAGAAATCCATCTCCTTTCTAGAGAAGTCAGTCTCCTCACTCTCCGAAGTAGTCTTGCAGAACAGGCGAGGACTGGACCTCCTGTTCATGCAGCAAGGAGGCCTGTGTGCCGCCTTGAAAGAGGAGTGCTGCTTCTACGCAGACCACATGGGAGTCGTTAGAGACTCCATGGCAGAACTCCAAAACAGACTGGCTCAGAAAGACAGGGAAGCCCAACAGGGTTGGTTCGAGTCCTGGTTCAATCGATCACCATGGCTAATCACCCTAATTTCTACCCTAATAGGTCCATTGGCATTGCTGCTTTTAGCTGTCACCTCTGGACCATGCCTGCTGAACAAGCTAGTCTCATTCGTTCAGACCCGCCTAGAACGGGCCAACATCCTGTTCATAGGCCGGCAATTTACTGCTGTGAATTCGACCAGGGAACACTGCCAGTCACAAGATTTTCTACCCAGGTTCACCAAACCCCTTTCTTTGTCAACAACCCCATGCCTCATCTCAGTACCTATGTATATGACTACTTCGTTCATTTGTAAAAACGGGGGGGGATGTGTAGTAGGGTTAGGCACTCGGAAAATCTCGCGATGTCACAGAAAGCAGCAGGATTCCATTCCCCCTAAAGCCTAGTGATAAAGGATCACCCAAAAATGTAGTCCCCCCTAACATTAGTAACTTTCAACTCCTTACTAACCAATTACAGTAAGGTAAGACCCCCTGACGTAGAGAAAAAACTTTCCCAGTATAAAACCCGAAGAGACGGGACAACAAAGGTCTTGAACCGTCCACCATACTGGTGTCTGTGTGTGTTCTTGGCCCAAGTGACCCTGGAGAGTTTGGGTCGCTGTGCCGTTTCCTCAGAACCAGGTCGCCTCGCCTTGCATCAGAAGGCAACAGTCAGGCTAATGCAGAACACTGAAACAATGAGCAGGTAGGTCAGGCTGCAAAGATAGAGGTGCCAAAGATAAACCTAGACTGGGAACATAAAGGAGTTATTCCTAGCTCGATGGGCCTGTGATGCCTCAGGCAACCAGGGCAGAGATGCCACCTATAAATGGGCACGAGACCGAGGGGTGAGTCTAACCATGGACAGTATTTCTCAGGTTATCCATGACTGTGAGACGTGTGCTGCAATCAAGCAGGCCAAGCGAGTAAAGCCCCTCTGGTATGGTGGGTGGTGGTCCAAGTACAAGTACACACTGGGGCAGTGTGATGGAGCCCTGGCAGATTGACTCCATCACACTGCCCCAGACACGCCAGGGCAAGCGCTATGTGCTGACCCTGGTGAAAGCCACCACTGGATGGTTGGAAACCTACCCTGTGTCTCATGCTACGGCCCGAAACACCATCCTGGGCCTTGAAAAGCAAGTCCTGTGGAGACATGGTGTGGGAGGATCTTTGTTCATTTGTCCAGGTGTCCATGGGGTTGGGTTTCTTACCTACGTACAGGCAGTCATTTGGTGACAGGGGGACTCCCACCTAGAATGTAAGAGCGTATCGTCTATGCTTTCCATAGCCATGCAAAGATTGTCTGGCTTTAATGACTTTGCCAAAGTGACCCAGATGTTTTGTTTTGGCTGAGGGATGATCCAGCTGGTGGTCACTTGGATACAGATGAGGGTGCTGATAAAGACGATGCCAATGATGGCACTGGTACTGCTGCGGGGTGCCCTGGAGAGTATCACAGGAAGAATCATACTTCTTCTTTCCAACTGTGTAGTTTTCACTTGTGGATGGTAAAAGCACACATTAGTTGACTTATTTTAAGACATTCTTAAATATTCTTAAGTTCTCCCTATAGCTCTTACCAACTCCTCCCAATCACTCCCTTTTTTTTTTTAAGGGAAATTTGAGGCAGGGAAAAAGGAGTAGTTTCAAGAGGGGAAAGAGGGAGGGGTAGGGATAAAGGGTCACTGGTAGAGGGATGGAAAAGGGATAGGTGTGTCTGCATTTGAGGTTGACATGGACATTATCAGTGGGATATATCTGTGTGTGATGAGTGTCCTTGCCACAATGTTTGGATATGTGAATTTCTTTTTTCTTCATCTCCAAGAGAAAGCTGCTTCTGTGGCATGGTGGGAGAGGGAGCTGACTTTGTGTTCATTCAAGGGGTCGTCTTCAGATCTGTGGTCTACATAGGGACTGATAAATCTTCTGGGAATCCACCGGGGTCCTGTATCTGTAGAAACACAAGCATATTCTGTCACCCACATAATGAGAGGCTATGGCTCTTCAATAATTTTAGATTCATGATTCTGGTCAAGTACTGGAGGTCTTTCTTTGAGGTGTGTGTACATGTTGTTATGAGAGTGCTTTAAGACAGGGGGGTTTGGTTCTTTTTGAGAGCAATTCATGAAAGGTATATGACATTAGAACTAATGAAATTCAAATAACGTAAAGTACTTTGCACAGTCTATCCTGTATAGAGAGAGCCAGGGGCTATGTACAAATCACAAACGGGAAAGGCACTGCTGTGGAACGTGCCTTGAGCTGTTTTATTTTTCAGCATCAGTCTCATTACACGGTTGTGACAATGCAAAGATGCCAGCAGCTCACATCCCAAGCAGCTGACCAAGAACTTAATAGTACAACTTAATTTATAAGTTTTTTTAACCAATCCCACAAAGCAAAAGCATATTGACAGCAGTTCTATCCAACCACTATAAGCACATGTACCTTTGGTAAAACCAACGCTTGCTTATTTTGAATACAATACCTGCTTGTAAGCTTTAAAACACAATGCACATAGCTCCATTATTAAGCTTCAAACTTCCTAATATGTTGTCAGAAAAACTTTTCTGTATCTTAGGGAGTTATTCTAGAGAAGCGTTAAGACATAGACCGTTGTTCTATTTCTCCTTGCTTTTCTACTTTTTAAATAATTTTTCTGCTGACCTATCTCATGGCTACTGCTTAGCTCTAATCACAGTTCTGCTGCCTCTGAGGCCTGCCTTTTGCAGCTTCCCCGAAACCCTCTGATTTTGTGGATTCCCACACTGAACACAAGTTCAGCTATTTTAAATCAAATGCTCACTGATGTAGATAGCATTAGACATGGCACACTGCAAAATAGAGCTGCTATAGATTTTTTGCTGTTAGCACATGGGCACAGGTGTGAAAATTTTGAAGGAATGTGTTTTATGAACCTACTCTCTTCGATTCACAGGAAACTCAAACAACTGGAAGACAACATGGAGAAATTGACTGTGAATGATTGGGGCTTGGATGAATGCTTTGAGGGATGGGGAATAACTGGATGATTGAAAGATACCTTAAAGGGAGCTATGTTATTACTAGTAGTTATTATTATATTGCTTAGTATTATTCCACACATAGTGAAATTGGTGAGCTGCTTGGTAGAAAAAACAGTGAAAAGGATTTGGCTGGTGCAAGAAGAATAAGAAGGGGGAATTGTAGCAATGTATCTGAACGACTTGGGCCACACTGTGCACCAGCCATACCACTTGTAGTCATTCTTATCAGAGCCCTCTGGAATTCATCAAGGTTACTAAGACATAAACTGTGCTAAATGAAGAAAGAAAAGGCTGAGAAACAGAATACCAAGACCACAAGAACTCGATAACAAAGGGCTGTGAACCACCTGAACTGAAACCAGTCACATACTCCGAGAAGTGCGTGCAGAACACAAGGACAAGAGAGAGGCTCCAATGAAGAAGAGTGTGATCAGTGTATGCAGTAGGGTTAGAATGTATAAATAGGTGCATAATGTAAACAATAAATGGCTTCTGCTTAATCATACTGGTTAGTAGCATGGGAGCCCTGTTTGCCTGGGTAGGAGGGAGGATTCTTTTCCATAAAAAGGAAAGCACTGAGGCAGGAGCAGGAGACAAGTGACCCTTGCAGGCCTGGGGCCTCATTGCCTCCTTGTCCCTGCTCAGCAGCCTGGCAGGGGCTGCCCCATGCTCCTGCCCTTGCCATTGCACATCCCCACATGCCAGTGCCCATCCCGGCAAGAGCCCTGAGCAAGGAGGGAGGGACAGCATCTGCCTGGCCAGGGGCTGGGGCTCAGGCCTTGGCCCTTGGCATTCCTCAAACACACCCAGCTTTGCTCAGCACCAGAGACACCTTGGCCTTGTTTGTCCCCAGCTGTCATCACTGCCTCCAGTGTTCTGCTCTAACTGGAAACTGGGAACACATTCTCAGAGAGACTTATTAAACTTTTAGAAACTTTGGAGTTTCAATTTAACTTGGAGTTCTTGAGAAGTTTTTTGAACACTCTCTCAGAGACTGAGTCTGATGTAAACAACACCAATTCACTGAGGGGCTCATTAAAGTCCTTGTGCTGTGTCTGTGCTGCTGAGCTTTAAAGGAACAGCTCTTGCCAGCACCAGCTCCTCTCCCAGCCCAGCAGGGCTGAGGGCTCTGCCTGCAGGCACTGAGGGGACAGGAGCCAGGCAGAGACAGGCTGAAGGCAATCAGGATTGGGAAGACATTGAGCTGAGACTTCACTTGGGGAAAGATCTTCACAGCCCTGTGCATGGTGAGTGTGTGGATGCAGGGCAATGTCCCCTGTGCTCCTGGAGGGATCTCCTGAAGCCAGCACACCCCACAGCCTGGGGGATGTGTCAGGAGGACTCTCCCAGTTTCTCTGGGGCACAGGAGGAGGGGGAGGAGGATGTGCTGCAGAGCAGGGCTGCCCTGGGCACCGTCAGAGGGACAGGGCAGGACGGCTCCTGCTGCCAGGGACAGCTGCAGGGGCTGAAGCTGGGGCTGCAGCCAGGGCTGCCCAGGGCTGTCCTGCAGAGCAGCTCCTGCAGCCCTCAGGGCTCTTGGCCAGCCCAGGGCATGTGCCACCTGCCAGGGGCAGCTCTCAGCCTTCCTGGCAGCTTCCCATGGATGCTGCAGGGGAGAAGTTGGGGGTGGAAGGAGCCACCCCCATCAGGGCAGATTCCTCCTGCTCTGGAGATGGTGCTGCATGGCCAGGGCTGCTCTCAGCTTTCTCCTAAAGGGAAGGGAAAGGGGCTGTCAGCTTTGGCTGTGTCACTGAGACTCCTGCACTGTCAGCCTGGGCATCAGCAGATGGGCCTCAGATCTCCCTCAGAAACGGCCTCCTCAGCCTCCTCTCCCTACAGACAGCAACAGCAGCACCTTGGCTTGCAGCATTTCTGTTTGTCTGGCCTGCCCTTAAGGCCCTGCTGCCAGGGAGATGCCTCTGAGAGATGCCCTGTGCTGGGTGGGGTCTGCAGGGCAGAGCTGAGTCCCCAGGGCTGGGCTGGGCTCTGGCAGCAATGGCAGGGACAAGGCTTGTGTAAAGAAAAACAGCTCTCAATAGGCACAACTCCAGGCAGCAGAGAGCCAGACCAATCCTTTACATCCCTCCATGTCCTGCTGCATAGGGAGAGAGAGAAGAGTTGGAGAGATTGATTTTGAAACTGGAGTCTTCAAAAAAAGCCAAATTATTGTTTAGTGCAGTTTTAAATTGGTACATCCTGTACTAGAGCGAGGGGAAATGAGCAAATGGCCCAGCAGGTCTGAGTGCACTGGGGCACAGGGAGCCCTGTTTTCCATCTGGCCTCCCCAGGGTTCAGCCTGAGAGCAATGCTAAGAACAAGACTTCTGTCCCTTCTAAAAAGCACACAGTTACTTTGTAGCCCAAAGCAACACTGAAAAAAAAAAAGGTAAATGAAATTTCCCCAGAGAAAGAGAAGAAATTTTGAGTGCCTGTGAAAGAAAATAGCATAGGATGTACTCAAGGTACTTTGTCCAAATTGTCAATGTTGTCTTTGAACAGTTCAAAATGTCCAGAATGAAGGAATGTCCAACAGCAGCTCCATCAGGCACTTCCTCCTGCTGGCATTGGCAGACAGGCGGCAGCTGCAGCTCCTGCACTTCTGCCTCTTGCTGGGCATCTCCCTGGCTGCCCTCCTGGGCAACGGCCTCATCATCAGCGCCGTAGCCTGCGGCCACCACCTGCACACGCCCATGTTCTTCTTCCTGCTCAACCTGGCCCTCAGCGACCTGGGCTCCATCTGCACCACTGTCCCCAAAGCCATGCACAATTCCCTCTGGGACACCAGAGACATCTCCTACTCAGGATGTGCTGCTCAGGTGTTTTTCTTTGCCTTCTTCATGTCAGCAGAGTTTTCTCTCCTGACCGTAATGTGCTACGACCGCTACGTGTCCATCTGCAAACCCCTGCACTACAGGACCCTCCTGGGCAGCAGAGCTTGTGCCCACATGGCAGCAGCTGCCTGGGCCAGTGCCTTTCTCTATTCACTGCTGCACACAGCCAATACATTTTCCCTACCCCTGTGCCATGGCAATGCCCTGGACCAGTTCTTCTGTGAAATCCCACAGATCCTCAAACTCTCCTGCTCCAAATCCTATCTCAGGGAACTTGGGCTTCTTGTGCTAAGTGCTCTTCTATTTTTTGCTTGTTTTGTGTTCATTGTTTTCTCCTATGTGCAGATCTTCAGGGCTGTGCTGAGGATCCCCTCTGAGCAGGGACGGCACAAAGCCTTTTCCACCTGCCTCCCTCACCTGGCTGTACTCTCCCTCTTTGTCAGCACTAGCTTTTTTGCCTACCTGAAGCCACCCTCCATCTCCTCCCCATCCCTGGATCTGTCCCTGTCAGTTCTGTACTCGGTGGTGCCTCCAGCCCTGAACCCCCTCATCTACAGCCTGAGGAACCAGGAGCTCAAGGATGCCTTGGGAAAACTGGTAACTGCAACTTTAGAAGCAATAAATTCTCTTTTCTGCTACAGAGCCTTCAGAATATAACTCTTTGCAATCTCAGCCTTTTTTTCCCCTGTTTGTCCATTCTTTGCTATGGTAACTTTTTCTTTTGTTGTAGTGTTTCTATCAAAATACTGTAGTATTACTCTTAGCTTTCTACATGAACATCTACATTTCTTTTGAAATAAAAATACTTGCAAGTAGTTTGTTCCCTTGGTGTTTAAACAAAAGCAAGTGCCTGCCTGACTTGTCTGTCCAAGGCATTTCCTCAGCCCTTCCCTGTCTCTGCAGGGGCAGTGCCTGTGAGCAAAGGTGGCAGGAAGAGACTCCCAGCACAGCAGCACAGCCAGGGACAATGGCCCTGCCTCTTCCCCGATCTGCTCTGCCCAACTCCAGCCTGTCCTTGCCAGCCCTGCTGTGGCTGTAAGGCCGGAGTGCTCTGGCAGCTTGGTCACTGTCCTGCTGCGTGTCCCTGCTGTGGCCACAGGCAGGGCCAGGCCATGGGCACTGCTGGGACACAGCTGGGCTCCAGCACAGCAGCTCCAGCAGCAAAGGGCATCTCCTGAGGGCAGGGCAGGGAGGCTTTGCTCCCCTCCAGAGCTGCTGTCAGCAATGTGCTCCAGGAATGCCCTGGCACAGCAAAGCCCAGTACCTGGGGCAGGGGGGGAGTGTGCAGGGGGGGCTCACAGCAGTGTCCTGGCACAGCCAGAGCTCCTGGCATGGACCTGAGGCAGCAGCAGAGCAGGGCCTGGGCTGTGTCTCTGTTCTGGGAGAGTCTGGGAAGGTGCCCCAGGGCAATTGCCCCACACCAGCCCCTGCAACCACCATTGCCAGCACTGGCCTCTCCCCACCTGCAGGAGGTTGTTTGTCCCTGCACGGAGGGACACCAAGTGACCAGGGCCAGCAGGCCATGTTTGCTCTGTGCTGAGGAGATCTCAGCAGTGCATAGTGTGTGTGTGGGGAGATGAACCCCAGCGAAAAAAAACACCATCAGCAGCACCCGGGGATGGCACAATTCCAGTGGCACAAACAGGGCCTTGAGGCCACTTCACTCTGAGAGTAATGTCCTCTGGGAAAACACCTGAATTCTTTGCTGGGTTGTGGTTAGGACTGCATAGAGAGAAATATCCCAGGCAGGGAGGCTCCAGGGAAAAATGCTCAGGGCAGCCATGGACTGCACAGAGAGACATTGGATAGAGTGAGGGTCTGTGGGGAGAAATCAGAGCTGCCTCCCTTCTGAACCAGCCCGAGGACCTGGACAGGGCTGTGCTGTGTTCTGGGCACTGACCTGGAACTGAGGGATGTGGAAAAGGCCTTTGGTGTCAGGGCTGTTGAGAAGGCTGGGCAGCGTCACTGTGGGACCTGTCTCAAACCCTTGGAAAGGCCAGAGCCATCCCAGAGGGTCCTGGGCACTTGGGAAGGGCAGACATGGAACCACTCTGCAAACAGGGCAGGGAGGGGCACTGGGAGAGTCACAGCCTGCTCAGGCTCAGCAGGGAAGGGGATGTGGCAAATCTTCCTGCAGCCATTCCAGGCACTGGCAGGACAGGACAGGGACTGCAGAACCCACATGGGAGGGAACAGAAGAGAATGTTGTGTGCCAGACTTCAGCCAGACCTGGGACAGGGTCTGCTGTCGTCTCCTCAGAGCCAGACTGGAGAGAGCTGGGCTGAAGGAGTGGAACATGGGCTGGGTGGGAATTTGGCTGAACAATGAGGGTCAAATGTCATCCATGGTACAGAGTCCTCTTGGCAGCCATGCCCTGGTACCATCCCTCAGTGACCAGCCCTTGGCCGCCACTGTGGAATATTTCTATTGTCTCTACAATGCCAGTTAAATATACTTTCAATTCCTTTGTGGATGCTGCCAAATTGCAGCAGGGACTGAACTGATGTGTGACTGACACTCAACTCATCTAGTTAATGGTGACTGCAAAATGTATCTGGGCAAGATGACTGAGTTGGGTAAATTTATCTTGCCATCAGGCGCCAAGCAAGCCACAAGAAAGGGCAGAAAAAACTCATGCATCAGAGCAAAGTCAGTTCAATAGGGAAAAACCCAAACCCAACCAAAACCTAAAAACCCCAAACCTAATCAAAAAACCCAAAGCAAGATCCACCCACAACAACACAAAAACCCCAGAAATAAACCAGCCACAAAAAGAAAAAGGCCACAAAGAGAAGAAAAACAAATTCACAGGAAATCTCCTATCAGCAGAAAATATTTAACCGCCTTGTGGCAGGAGAGGATTCTGCATGTCTAGGTGCTGTTTTGAAAGAAATATGTCTGAAAAAAGAAATTTATCCCCTACCCCCCTTGGCCCCCCACTTTTCTCAGTTGATTGCTGATCATGGTGTGATATGGAGTGGAACATCCCTTGGGTCAGTCCAGCCCAGCTGTCCCATCCCTGTCCCCCAGGAACACTTGCCAACCCCAGGCCCATAGGTTGGGGGGTCGCAGACGCCTCATGCGAGGCAAGCACTGAGACAAGGACAGGAGTACAGAACAGCACAGCCTTGGAGAAACTGATTGAGGATGTACCTCTGGCAAACAGAAGTCACAAAAAATCAGGCAGGATGCCAGCTCAGCTCTGCAAGGCTGACAAAACAGAAGTTATGCAGAACAATAATATTGCCCTTACTCAAAAAGAGGGTTCAAGGAACAGCCACCTAAAAAGGGCACTGGATGTTGAAGACAAAACCCAAAGAACCATAAAAGGATTTGTGATAAGGTGTGCAACTATGTCAAATAAACTCAAAGGAAGTGGGGATAGCTAATGGATACATAATCAGTGTGTGTGATAAAAACTCTGTTCATTCAATGCTTAATGCACTCCAATGGAGGGAGGATGGCCCAAGTGACCACCATGCTGTAATGAAGAATGCCAGCTTTCAAATACTCCAAACTCTGTTCAGAAGTTTCTATCCAGTGGGTTTCAGTATCAGTGGTTTCCTTGACTCCCTTATGCCCCACAGTTTCACAATGGTCCCTTGGTTCCATGAGGGCCTGCTGTAGAAAAATGGATCCTTGGTTCCATTGGGTTCTGTATTCTCAAAATGCTCTCCTTGGTTCCATGAGGCCTTGGTGTGTCACAACAGCCCCTCTGTTCCATCAACTGCCAGAGTGTCACCCTGGTCTCTTGGATCTGCAGGGTTACAATGGACAATTGGTCACAAGCAGCCCTGCTGTGTCACCATGAATATTTGGTTCCATGGAGTCCCACAGTGTCACAATGGCCCCTTGGCTACATGAGGTTCCACAGCATCACCATGATCTCCTTGGATCTGCAGTATCTCCATGGATCATTGGTTCCATGTGGCCCTGCTGTGTCACAGTGGTTCCTTGGTTCCATGAAGTCCCACTGCATAACAATGGAATCTTGTTCCCGTCAGGTTCTGTACTGTCACCATGGTTTCCTTGGTTCTGAACTGTAACAATGGACCCTTGGTCCCATGAGGTTCCATGATGTCACAATGGTCTCCTTGGTTCCACAAGGACTTGCTTTGTCACAATGGACCCACCTTTCCAGGAGCTTCCATGGTGTCTCCGTGGTCTCCTCAGATCCAGATTGTCACAATGGACAACTGGCTCCATGGGCCCTCCTGTGTCACAATAAACCCTCAGTGCCATGAGGTTCTGTGGTGTCACAATGGTCTGCCTGGTTCAACAAGGCCCTGGAGTGTCACAATGGCTGCTTGGTTCTGTGAGCTTTCATAGCATCAACAATGGCCTCCTTGTTTCTGCAGTGTCACAATGGATCCTGGTTCCACGAGGTCCCTAAATGTCAGTGGTCTCCTGGGTTCCATGTGGCCCAGCTGTATCAACACAGCCCCTTGGTTCCATGAGTTTCTGTACTGTCAGAATTGGTTCCTTTGTTCCACTGAGGCCCTGCTGTGTCACAATGGACCCTGGGTTCCATGAAGTTCTTCAGTGTCACAATGGCCCCCTGGATCCTTGAGGTCCCACAGTGTCACCATGGTGTCCTTGGATCCACAGTGCCATAATGGGCCATTGCTGCAGCCGGAATAGCTACTAATAAAGCCCAGGGTAGGGAAGCAAAAAGGGCCTTTGCATGGTACCCACAGATGTTTAATTCAGCCGTGCAGTGAGATGTTCAGGGTCACAAGACAGGACTCCCGGGGGGAGTCCAGGTTTCTGTATCTCGAGAGGAAGGGGTTGATCAGTGCCATGGGGGCAGTACAAAGATGGGGCCAATGGGGGAATGGGGAGGGAGGGGCTGAGGGACAGAGAACAAGAGGAAGGAGCCAATGGGGTCGCACAGCTTTTGAGGGAAGTTTCTTGTGTCTCCCTAACCCAGGGAATGCCTCTCAGGGTCTCCACAGCAGCAGAATGTCAAAAAGGCCCCTTGGTTCTTGTGGGCTCCTCAGGATCCCAGTGGCCCCTTGGCTGCATGAGGCCCAGCTGTGTCACACTTGCCCCTTGCTTCCACTGGGTCCCACAGCATCACAATTGCCCCCCCTTAGATCCATGAGGCCCCGCAATGTCACAATGGACCTTTGGTTCCATGAGTCCCACACTGTTCCAAGAATTCTTAGTTCCATGGGGCCCTGTAGTGTCGCAATGGTCCCTTGGTTCCGTGGTGCCACACAGTGCCAAATTTTCCCTTTGGCCCAACACGGGCTCATAGTGTCACAATGGACTCCTTGGTTCTATAGGGACACAAAGTGCCACAATGACTCTTTGGTTTCACAAGGCTTCAAAGTGTAAAAATGGCCTCCATGGTTTCATGCAGCCATACTGGGTTAAAATGGACTTTTGTTTCCATGATGCACCACAGTGTCACAGTGGTCAGCTTGGTTGTGCACTGTAAGAATGCCCCATTGGTCACTCAGAGCCCCACAGGGTCACTATTGTGCCCTTGGTTCCATGAGGGCTTGCTGTGTCACAATGCCCTTTGGTTCCATGAGGTCCCATGTGTCATAATGATCTCCATGGTTCCATGAGGCTTCGCTGTGGCTCAATGGCCCCCTTGGTTCCATGATGTCCCATAGCAGAGCAATGGTCACCTTGGTTCCATGGGGTCAAAATGGCCCCTTTGTCCCATGGAGCCCCACAGTGTCACTGTGATCCCCTTGATTCCATGAGGCCCTGCAGTGTCATGGTGGCTCCTTGGCTCCATGAGGCAAAGGAGAATCAGAATGGCCCCTTTGTCCCATGGAGCCCCACAGTGTCACTGTGATCCCCTTGATTCCATGAGGCACTGTAGTGTCGTGGAGGCCTCTTGGCTCCATGAGGCAAAGCAGAATCAGAATGGCCCCTTGGTTCCATGGAGCACCACAGTCCTGTTGGTTCCACAGGGCCCTGCAGTGTAACAAGGGACCTTTGGTTCCATGAGGTTCCTCAGTGTCTCAGTGGCCCCTTGGCTCCAGGTGGCCCTGCTGTGTCACAGTGCCAGGTGGTTCCATGAAGTCCCACAGTGTCCAAGTGGTCTCCTTGGCTCTGGGAAGCCCCACAGAGCCACAATGGACCCTTGGTTCCAGGAGGCCTTGCTGTGTCCCAATGGACTTTTGGTTCCATGGGGTTCCACTGCATAACATGATCCCCTTGATTCCAGAAGGTTCTGCAGTGTCACAATGGACCATTGGTAACATGCAGCCCCACACTGTCACAATGACCCCATGGCTCCATGAACTTCCACACTGTCATCAATGGTCTCCTTGGTTCCACAAGACCTTGCTCTTATACAATGGACATTTGGTTCCATGGGGCTCCACTGCATCACAATGGACCCTTTGTTCCATGGGGTTCCACAGTGTCACAGCGAGGCCCTTGGATCTGTCAGCCTCTGCTGTCACCAAGTGTCCAAAATATCAGAATAGGGCTCCTTAACACTAATTTGCTATTTCAGAGGGTATCATTTATTCAGGCCTGAGGTCCAGCACGGGATAACTCCTAACCTTACATGGATATGGAATTCTACCAGTGTGTTACCTATATAAAGTCCCTAAATGTGAATTACAATTTACCCACTTCCATAAAACCCACCCCAAGTTCCCCGATTCACTCCTTGATTTCTCCATTCCTGCCCTCTTGAGGCAGATGTCTTCTTGTTCTCTTCCACCATCCTTGCTGGGAAAGCAGCCCCTGCATGCCTTGTTCCTGTGCTGAAAGTTCACAGGAAGGGTGAGCATGGAATGAACCCTTTTGGTATCAGCCCCAGGCTTTGTGTGGGCAGGCAGAGGCAGGCAGGAGGCAGAGCCAAAGGAAGGGGCCAGCCAGGTGGAGCAGCCGGGGGATGCCGACAGCCTGCAGGGACAGAGGCGCAGGGCAGGGACATCATGGGACAGCCTGGGCTGCACAGGGCACAGGCATGGGCAGCAGCTGTCAGACAGCCCTGCCAGAGCCAACTTGGGCAGCACTTTGGCCATGGCTGCTGGGCCTGGGCCTGAGGCAGGAGCAGGAGACAAGTGACCCTTGCAGGCCTGGGGCCTCATTGCCTCCTTGTCCCTGCTCAGCAGCCTGGCAGGGGCCGCCCCATGCTCCTGCCCTTGCCATTGCACATCCCCACATGCCAGTGCCCATCCCGGCAAGAGCCCTGAGCAAGGAGGGAGGGACAGCATCTGCCTGGCCAGGGCCTGGGGCTCAGGCCTTGGCCCTTGGCATTCCTCAAACACATCCAGCTTTGCTCAGCACCAGAGACACCTTGGCCTTGTTTGTCCCCAGCTGTCATCACTGCCTCCAGTGTTCTGCTCTAACTGGAACCTGGGGACACTTTCTCAGTCCTGTCCCTCAGCGGGACCCATTAAAACTTTAAGAAAATTTGGAGTATAAATTTTAATTTGAGTTGTTGAGACGTTTTTTGGAGACACTCTCAGGGACTGAGTCTGATATAAACAACACAAAAGCCCTGAGAGGGTCATTGAAATTTTCCTAGTCCACTTATGGAGAAAGATTTCAAAGAACTTGTAAGAAATACACATTCCTATTTTAAAGGATGTATTTTATTTTATTTCTCTTTACATCAGAGGTGATTGCAGCATTCTGTGATTGATATTGGCCCAGGGTCTCTCCTCAGCAGCTCTGGCCTGCTCACAGAAGCTGTGCCTGGAGCTCTGACCCAGTGTGGACAACCTTACTCCACATTGCCCAGCCCCATCCTGTCTGTCCTCACTCCCCTGGGACCTGCTGTGCTTGCAGAGCTGGCTGCACTCAGCCTAAGAGGGGTTTTCACTTTTGGGGGCTTTTTGAAGCAATCTGAACCTCCTGAGTTTCCCCACTGCAAACAGACACACTGCTCAGGTGCGTGCCAGCCCCAGCTGCCACCAAAGCCACTGCAGAGCTGCCCTGGGCCAGCTGTGAGGGTGGATCATCAGCCCAAGCTGCACGGGGCCACTGCAAGGGGCTGTGGCCATGGGCACTGCACTGACCCCACTGCTGGGTTTGGCTGCGACGGCCACCGAGAGAAATTAAACTGTCCTTGGAAACACTGGAGAGGACTGGGACATACTGGGGAACACTGGGAACGCTGTGGGAGACACTGGAACATACTGGGAGTGACACTGGGGGATACTGGGAGAACCTGGGGACACTGGGGCAATTGCAGAGATGACTGGGGACACTGGGGTACCTGTGGATGTTACTGTGAGGAACTGTGAACGACTGGGAATGAACTCGGGTGTATTGGGACGAACTGGGCTGTACTGGGAGGGATTGGAGGGGTACTGGAATGTAATGGGTTCTACTGGGGACTAATTGGGCTTTACTGATGTTATACTGGTCTGTACTGGGGATGAACTGGGTTTTACTGGGAGGGACTGCAGGAGGGTGAATTGGCTGTTCCCACTTCCACTGCATCCCATTTGCCGAAGCTCCCGCCCATCTCCAGCCACAGCCAATCAGCACCAGGGATCTGGGCCTGGGGGCGGTGCTTACACAGGCAGCAAATTTTCTTTTTGCCTACAACTCCCATCATGCCCCACGGCCTGACTGAGCCTCATTGCAGCCGGGAGAATAACTGCCGTCATGCCCCGCGCTCCACAGAACTCCGGGATCCGTCCCCATCTGTCCCATAATTGTCCCCCAAACACTCCAGGGTCCCTCATTGTCCCCTCAGCGCACATTCGGGACTCCCGTAAACACCCCCGGACCCCTGAGTGCTCGCACCCCCACAGATGGCCGGTACAGCCACTTCTGGGAATTCATCTGCTCTCGTCCCCTGTGGCCCCAGAGCCCCTCAGAACACAGTCCTGCGCCTAAAACTCCGGCCGCGACCCGTGCCCTGAAGAGCCCGGCTGGAGATCTCCGAGCTCCTCCCAAGGGCTCCCGTGGCATTTACGTTTCACCAGAGGATCTCAAGTCGGGGCTCGGACGCAAAGGTGTCCCCCAAGAGCCATCCCGGACTCCCAAACATTTCATTCCAACCACTTTCGGGACTACAGCTCCCGTCATGCCCCGTGCCCCATCGAGAGCCATTGCAGCTGCGCCCAGAACTCCCGTGATGCTCCGCGGCCCCGTTAAACCGTATGATACCTGCGCCTACAACTCCCATCACCCCCCGCGCCCCAGAGAGCCTCGTTCGAGTCCCTCCAAGTGCCCGCCCGGACCCCGAAGGGCCCCAGATTCCTCTCGATCACCTCCAAGGGCCCTCTTGGATCCCCAAGTGCTGCCCCGAACCCTGAACTGTCCCTCAAAATCCCTGAGTGCCCCTCCAAGTGCCCACCCGGCTTCCCCAAGTGTCCTCCAGACCCTCAAGTTCCCTCTGAATTCCCTCCCCAGACTCAAAACTGCCCCAAATGTGCCCCAGAAATGTCTCCAGGGACCCCGAAGTGCACTCCCCCCCAACCCTGTCTGAGAAAAAGATGATAAAAAAGATGGCAAAAAGACTACAAATATAACTAATTAACATAAAGAGAAAGAAATAAATAGCCAATAGAAATTATTTAATTAATTCATGAAAGAATTTTGTTACTTAGAACCAATTATGAATAAATTTCTTGGTTGCTAGAAATGTATCCAATTTTAATATAAATATACAAATTAGGTAATAAAAATATTGTCTAAGACTATCCTAAATTAAAATAATACAATTATAATTTTGTTATTAATAAATTTTATTTATAAGGAAAAATGCTAAAATTTTTCTTCTTTTTTGGAATGTCAGTCCCAGGTGGGCATTGTCAGACATGGTGAGGCTGGGGGTGAGGAGCCGCTTGTCCAAACAGGCTCAGCCTGCAAGGGGCTGATTCTTATCCATGCCAAGACCTCCTAAGGAGACATTCAGCATCCAGATCACTTGGGGAATGCTTCTATCCCCTCTTCTCATAACTAAAAACTAGAAAGATACTGATGTAATTAAAAAAACAAAAATCATGAGGAGCATTTTGACATCTTCCTCCTGAAGACAACTCCAAACTGACTCCAATCACTGCACAAGCCCTGGAGACTCAAAGACAATGGAAGGGAGACAAAGAGCTCCTGAGGGCTTTCTGTATTTTAATCAGCCCCACGCTGGATTTGGGGCTGGGTCCAGGAGCCTCAGGCACGCAGAGAAGGATGAAGAAACTGCTCAAGGAGTCAGCAGCAAAACTCCAAGTGCCTTGGAGCATGGCTGGGCCCCAGGGAGGGCAGGGAGTGCCCAAGGCTGCCCAGGGCCTGGTGAGAGCAGATCCTTGAGGGCAGGATTGCAGGGAGCCAAGGCTCTGAGCAGGGAACTGCAATGCTGAGCAAGGCCTGGCTTGGCTGCAGGAAGCAGAAAGGCCAAGCCCTGAGCCCAGCCTGGGCCAGCAGGGCCTGTCCCTCATGGCTGCCTCGGGGCTCTTGTTGGGCCAGGGCGATGTGAGGGGCAGCAAGGACAAATGGCATCAACCTGCAGCCTCTGCCAGCCTCGCCAGGGAGGCTGAGGGAGAAGCAAAGTGCAGCCCCTGCCAGGAAAGTTCCTCCTGTGGGGCCTCCAGAGACGTTGCCCGAGCCCAGGGCACAAAGGCCTGAGTGCCTGTGGCCCTGCCAGCCCTGCCCAGCCCTTGGCCATCTGTCCTGCAGGCTGTGCCCCCTGGGCGTGCTGCTCCTCTGCCCTGGCCGGCTGCACTCGCCCATCTCGCTGTGCCCCAGCATTTCTCACCCAGCGTTGCTGTGCCCTCCCTGGGCTCCCTGCACCCAGCGCTGCCGGCTCCTGGCACACAGAGCCTGGCCATGGCCCAGTCTCACGCTGCCACACCTCCAGCACCAACATTCTGCCCTGCGAGGGACATTGCCTTCTCTTCAGCTCCAGCCTGAACCTTCCAAGGTGCACCTGGGGGAGGTTTCCTGCAATTCCCACTGCCAAAGAAAGCTCTGTCTCCTGCTGGTCACAAACAGAGAAGGGCTGGTGGCAGATCAGAGGTGGTCAGAGGCTGTTTGGGGCACAGCGACCATTGTAGCCATGATATTTTCTGAAAAATCCCTTTGCTAGGATTTAGCTCCTGAGAAGCTGAGGCCTCAGTTACAAAGTATAAACAATAATTATCTGCTGCTGTGGAATGCAACAGGTGGATCTGTGATTGGCTTCATGTCATTGTTTCTAATTAATGGCCAATCACAGTCCAGCTGTGTCTCTCTCTGGTCAGACACAGGATTTTGTTATCATTCCATTCTTTCTCCTTTGCTTGCAAGCCTTCTGATGAAATCCCTTCTTCTATTCTTTTTGTATAATTTTATTATAATATCTATCATAAAATAATAAATTAGTCTTCTGAAACATGGAGTCAGATCCTTTTCTCTTCCCTCTTCTGGGACCTCTGTGAACACCACTACTGACCATGAAATTATTAAGTTTTTTAGTATTCTCTGAAAGAACAAGGGGCATCAACTAAACACCAACAACTGTCTGGAGGCCCAGTTGAGTGGCGGTGAATGTTACACCGGAGAGTGGTGGTGAATGCTGCTGCATCCAGCTGGCAAGCAGTCACCTGTGGTGTCCCTCAGGGGTCTCTGCTGGAGCCAGTTCTGTTCAATATTGTTACTGACAACATGGACGACAGTGTTGAGACTTTCAGTAGTAAATCTGCAGACAAAACTAAGCTGGGAGCGTGTGTCCCTCTGCTGGAAGGTAGGAGGCCTCTGCAGAGAGACCGGGAACAGTTGGATGGATGGGCAGAGTCCAATAAGATGAAGTTTAATAAGTCGAAGTCCTGCACTTTGGCCACAACAACCCCTGCAGTGCTACAGGCTGGGGACAGAGTGGCTGGACAGCGGCCAGGCAGAAAGGGACCTGGGGCACTGATGGACAACAGGCTGGACATGAGGCAGCAGTGTGCCCAGGTGGGCAAGAAGGCCAATGGCTGCTGGCCTGGATCAGGAATGGTGTGGCCAGCAGGAGCAGGGCAGTGATTCTTCCCCTGCACTCGGCACTGGTGAGGCCACACCTCGAGTGCTGTGTCCACTTCTGGGCCCCCAATTTCGGAAGGCCATGGAGGGGCTGGAGTGTGTCCAGAGAAGGACAACAAGGCTGGTGAGGGGTCTGGAGCACAAGTTCTATCAGAGTGGCTGAGGGAGCTGGGGTGGTTCATCTTGGAGAAGAGGAGGCTCAGGGAGACAAGGCAGTGTCAGGGAAGAGGTTGGAATTGATGGTCTCCAAGGCCTTTTGCAACCTGGATGATTCTGTGACTCTCTGGAACCACCCTTGCAGCAGTTGCAGGAGGAGCCCTGGGCCTCCTCTTCAGCAGCTCCAGCAGCCCAGGTCCCTCAGCTTCTCCTGCCAGCCCCAAAGCCCATCCTGTCAGTCCTGCAGAGCCTCTGCAGCCCCTACTCAGTGCCCAGAATAGGGAGCCCCAGAGCCAGACACAGCAGCCCAGATGTGCCCCCCTGGCCTGGGGTGCCTCTGGCAAGGGAGCAGCACCAGGCACTGCAGGAGCCTGCAGACAATTCCTGCACCACTTGTAGGATGATCCTGCTGCCCAAGGGATGTTCCCATGGGTGCCAAGTAAGGAACTGCAATGGGGAGTGGGGCCAGAGTGGACACGGCAAACAGGGATGGGCTGTTTGAAGGGAGGGGACAGGGGTGGAAAAAGAAGTGATCTAGATCAGGAAAGGGGAAAGAAAGCACAGGTGAAGCCAAGGAAATGCTCAGGGCAGTTTGGGGGTGGCTGCCAGGCAGCCCTGGTTCAGAGAAACAGCATCTGCAGTGAGACAGGAAACTCCCAGCTGATGGGAACAAACTTTCTGGCTGACTGCAGAGGCCACGACAAAGCTGAGTGGTTTCCCTGGTGTCCCCCAGCCCTTGCTGGCCCCAGGGGATGATGGCATTTGTGCTCCCTCAGGTTCATGTCCCCACACCAACAGCATGGGGGTGCTCCCCCTGCTCTGTGCAATGCAAACAGGGGCTGCTGAGCCAGTGCTGCCGTGTCTGTGCCTGCAAGGATGGGGCACATGTGTGAGCTGGGGCAGAGGCCAGGGCTGCAGAGGAGGGATGTTGTTGGCAGCTCCATCAGGACGCTCTGGGACGCTGCCCTGGGCTGTGCAGCGCACTGGGGATGGATCAGCCCCTGCTCTGCTGCTCCTTCCCGTCTGCCCCAGGGCCCTTGCAGAGCCCCAGCCATGCTGTTTGCCCCCAGCCTGCCCACGGCCAGCCTGGGGCTGCTCACAGGGCTTTTCTGTGCTGAGCATTGGCTTGGTCGTGTTCTTGAGAGAGCCTGGGCAAGGAGCCTGGAGCCCCCAGGCCCTGGGCTGAGGCGTCAGCGCTGCCCCAGCAGTGCCCATGGCCTGTCCCTGCTGCAGCCCCGGCACTGCCACCCCCAGGGCTGTGCCCGGCCCCGAGAGCACTCAGGCCCTGCAGCAACACCAGGGCCACCAGGGCAGCGGGGCAGGGCCACGGCAGCAGCACTGGCAACACCAAGTGCTGCTGCTGCTGCTGGGCACAGCTGCTGTGCCAGCCCTGATCTGCCCCAGCTCTGCACACAGACATTGCTGCTGCAGTTCCAGAGAAGGCAACGAAAGGGGCATCTCTGGTGAAAATTCTGCTGAGAGATCCTTTATTTCATTTAAAGCCACTGAGAGCACAGCTCAAGTTGACACAGTCTGGGGGCACAGGGAAGGTGGAGAGAAAGAAAATTAGAAATGGTAGAAACAATGGCCTTGGTTTAGCAAGAATATTAAAAAATTTAAAAAGAAGGGGAAAATAACCAATCCAACAAAAAGTACCAAATCTCACTTTTATTACAAGAGATATGCAGAAATTGGCAATCAGTTTAATGTTTTCTAAATTTTCCAGTCATCAGTCTCCAAACCGCAGCCTTGAGCTCCTGGCTCCTCCGGCTGTAGATGAGGGGGTTCAGAGCTGGTGGCACCACCGAGTACAGAACTGACAAGGCCAGATCCAGGGATGGGGAGGAGATGGAGGGTGGCTTCAGTAGGCAAATGTGCCAGTGCTGAGGAACAGGGAGACCACGGCCAGGTGAGGCAGGCAGGTGGAAAAGGCTTTGTGCCGTCCCTGCTCAGAGGGGATCCTGAGCACAGCCCTGAAGATCTGCACATAGGAGAAAACCATGAACACAAAACAGCCAAAAGCTAAAGAGGCAGCAACCAATGAAATTCAAATTTTTCTGAAGGTGGAGTGTGAGCAGGAGAGCTTGAGGATCTGGGGAACCTCACAGAAGAACTGGCCCAGGGCATTGCCATGGCACAGGGGCAGGGAAAATGTATTGGCTGTATACAGCAGAGCATCGAGAAAGCCACTGGCCCAGGCAGCTGCTGCCATGTGGGCACAAGCTCTGCTGCCCAGGAGGGTCCCGTAGTGCAGGGGCTTGCAGATGGACACGTAGCGGTCGTAGCACATGACGGTCAGGAGGGAAAGCTCTGCTGAGATGAAGAACAGAAAGAAAAAGAGCTGTGCAGCACATCCTTTGTAGGAGATGCCCCTGGTGTCCCAGAGGGAATTGTGCATGGCTTTGGGGACAGTGGTGCAGATGGAGCCCATGTCGCTGAGGGCCAGGTTGAGCAGGAAGAAGAACATGGGCGTGTGCAGGTGGTGGCCGCAGACTATGGCGCTGATGATGAGGCCGTTGCCCAGGAGGGCAGCCAGGGAGATGCCCAGCAAGAGGCAGAAGTGCAGGAGCTGCCGCATGTCTGCCAGTGCCAGCAGGAGGAAGTGCCTGATGGAGCTGCAGTTGGACATTTGCTGTGTCTGCACATTTCAACGTACAGAAGGAGGAAAGACAGGGCAATGGAGGGGAAAGTTCTCACAGAGTAATCAAAACTCTTTGTCGTAGCCTCTTTCTTTCCACTAAGCACCTCCCCCCTGTGTATGTCTAGGAGATCTTCCTTCACCATTGTTGCTGGAGCCCTGATTGCTGCTGGCCAATGCTGTGTGAGGAGCTGGACCTTGGCCTGCAGGACACCTGGATGTCAGCCCTGACCCCCAGTCAGTTCAGGGGAACAGAGAGAGTAGGGCCCAGTCCTGGTGTTCAGGCTTGGATAAAGGATCTTCCTGTAAGGCTGCAGAACTGCCTGGGTGAAGGGATGGGGATAACAGAAGGCAGAGCAAGGGATTCTGCTGCACCTGGGGAGAACAGAGAGTCCAGGGAGGCAGGAGGGTTGTCTGAGGCTTAGTGCAGACTGAAGGGAGCTGCTCTGTCCCTCTCTCCTGTCCCAGCTGCCCTGCACTTGCACCTTTCTGAAAACCACTCCCGTGTTACCCTGGACAGCCAGGAGACACAGCTGAGAGCAGAGGATCCCTGGCACACAAAGTGGCTCCTGCCTTTCCCAGAGTCAGCAGCGTGGGCTCAATGCCAGCCTCCCAGGCTGCCCTTCCCAGAGCTGCCCGGGCACAGGGAGCTGGGACACCCCATTGCTGTGCTCAGCCTGCACAGGAGGAGCCCAAGGGCTGGGCCTGGCCCTGCAGCTGGAACTGCCAATGCAGAGAGCCCCTCAGCAATGCCAGCAGCACCTGGGCAAGGCAAGGAGAGAGAGAGAGAGCCGGGCCTGAGGAAAAGCCTTTCCCTGGCCAGCCCTGCCCAGCCCCTGCCAGGCAGCAGCAGGGCAGGACAGTGGCCCTCAGGCCCTGGTCAGCAGGGAATGGGCACATGGCCGCAGAGATGCCCTTCATCTCTGGGGCTGCTCTGCCAGCCCTGGAGGGACTGAGGGCCCCGAGCCCCCGGGCTGAGGGCTGTGCTTGCTATGAGGGCACACAAGAGCTGTGCTGCTCAGGGCAGTGTGTGCCCTGCAGGGCAGGCCCGGCAGGTGCCACATCTGCCCTGCAGCAGGGCTTCCCTCAGCACTGCCGCCCTCCCTGCCTGCCCACGGCTCTGCTGCTGGAGCTGTCCCAGCCACAGCTGCTCCTGTGGCCCCAGGATCCTTCCCTGCCAGAGCTGCCCGAGCCCAGCCCAGCCCCTGGGCCAGCCCTGCCCTGCAGCTGCTGGGCCCTGCAGGGATTAAAGAACAGCTCCCCCAGCCTGGGCTCCATGGAAAGTTGATGCTGCATGGATCTGGGGGCTGGGCAGGTGCAGGCACTTGCTGAGGTTCCCAGGAATCCTCAGGGTGATGGTTTACAAGACTCAGCCCCTGCTCTGCCCTGCGCAGTTAATTTTCTATTGCCACCAAGCTGAGACAGCCTCAGATTCAGGAAAGCAGAGACCCGAGCAAGAAACTCCTGCCCTGAATGAGCTCATGAAAAGTTACCTTGGGTATGAGCTGGAGCTCTGGGCAGCCCTGGCTGCAGCCCCAGCTTCACCCCCTGCAGCCATCCCTGGCAGCCGGAGCCATCCTGCCCTGTCCCTCTGACCGTGCCCAGGGCAGCCCCGCTCTGCAGCACATCCTCCCCCAAAGCAGAAAGAGCAGCAGAGCATCCTTACAGTCACATCAGACCTGTCCTGGGTCAGCTTCTGGAGATCCCTCCAGGAGCACAGGGAACATTGCCCTGCACCCACACACTCACCATGCACAGGGCTGTGAAGATCTTTCCCCAAGTGAAGTCTCGGCTCAATGTCTTCGCAATCCTGATTGCCTTCAGCCTGTCTCTGCCTGGCTCCTGTCCGCTCAGTGCCTGCAGGCAGAGCCCTCAGCCCTGCTGGGCTGGGACAGGAGCTGGGCCTGGGAAGAGCTGTTCCTTTAAAGCTCAGCAGCACAGAAACAGCACAAGGAATTTAATGAGCCTCTAGGGGATTTGGTGTTGTTTACATCAGACTCAGTCCCTGAGAGAGTGTTCAAAAAACTTCTCAAGAACTCAAATTTAAAACGAAACTCTGAACTTTCTTGAAGTTTAAATGAGTCCCACAGATGGACACAACTAAGAAAGTGTCCCCAGGTTCCAGTTAGAGCAGAACACTGGAGGCAGTGATGACAGCTGGGGACAAACAAGGCCAAGGTGTCTCTGGGGCTGAGCAAAGCTGGATGTGTTTGAGGAATGCCAAGGGCCAAGGCCTGAGCTCCAGCCCCTGGCCAGGCAGATGCTGTCCCTCCCTCCTTGCTCAGGGCTCTTGCCGGGATGGGCACTGGCATGTGGGGATGTGCAATGCCCAGGGCAGGAGCATGGGGCGGCCCCTGCCAGGCTGCTGAGCAGGGACAAGGAGGCAATGAGGCCCCAGGCCTGCAAGGGTCACTTGTCTCCTGCTCCTGCCTCAGGCCCAGGCCCAGCAGCCATGGCCAAAGTGCTGCCCAAGTTGGCTCTGGCAGGGCTGTCTTGCAGCTGCTGCCCATCCCTGTGCCCTGTGCAGCCCAGGCTGTCCCACGGTGTCCCTGCCCTGTGCCTCTGTCCCTGCAGGCTGTCGGCATCCCCGGCTGCCCCACCTGGCTGGGCCCTTCCTTTGCTGACAGCTCTGCCTCCTGCCTGCCTCTGCCTGCCCACACAAATCCTGGGGCTGGCCCAGGCTCCTTCTGGGGGATGCGTTGCACCACAGCCCTTCCCTGGGAGAGAAACTCCATTGTCTTTGTGAGACAGAGTAAAGATTTATTCTGAATTAGGTGAAGTGTCTGGAAGAGGTGAGGTGTCTGTGGAGCCAAAGCTGAAGGAAATGCCGCATTTTAGAGACAACAAGGACACAGAGAAAGAAAAACAGAAATGACCACAAGATCAATCTGCCCCAGACATAGAAATTCTTTTGATAAAGAAGAACTGGTGCTAAATATCACACGGAATGAATATGTATGAACTTATTGTGAAACTGTATGCATATGCATTTGGAAGGGGGATAAAAGAAGACCCGAGGTCTTCAGAGGCACGCTTGCCTTTTTGGGGGCTTGCGTCCGGCGCGCGTCGTAACAAAAGCATACCGGGCTTTACAACTTTTACCAAGTTTTGAGGTTTCTTCTTTTCTCCACAAAACATTTGTTCTGAATCTGGGCCTCCCCAGGTGCCCTTGGCAATAATTTGGGCTTTTTCTGGCTTTTCTCTACTATGTCAAAAGGCCTCTCTGACACCACACTTCAGTCCCTCCCAGGATTCTCCTCTGCTGTCTTCAGTCCCCACCTGTTGGGAATTTCGCTGACTAGAGACTGGAAAAGCACAAGGCCGTGGCTAATTCCGAGTCCTGCACCTGCAAGGCAGCGTGTCCTTGGGCCTAGCTGGGTATGATAACGAGTGGACAGAGAGATGTGGGAAATAGAGAACGTAGGCCCAAAGGAATGAGGGAGAGTTGATGTTTAGTTTAACCAATAGATCACTTGGCTCTGTGGTTGATGGGGAAAAGGCGCTGCGGAAGATCACGTGATGTCACGGAAAGCCAGGACCCTTTGTTCCTCTAAGATAAGAGATTACCCTAGGAATGTGGCCCCACTAACAGTAGGAATGTTGCCCCACTAACAGTAATGCCAGTAACTTTCCATCCTTTACTCAGTACTTTTCCATTCCCTACTAACCATAGATAAGAAAGACAAACCCCTTTTGACGTAGAGACCCCTAAGACTATAAGACTCCATGAGAAGAAGTAATAAAGGCCATTTGACTGTCCACCACATTGGTGTCTGCGTATGTCATTGGCCCGAACGGCCCTGGAGAGTGGGCTGTTGAGCTGTACCTCAGAACCAGGTCGCCTGCCTTGATCTAGAATGCAACATTTTGGTGCCGGAAACCCGGGAAAGCGGCTTGCGCCCGGCGAAGGGGGATGCTCCTGGAAAGAGGACGGCGACTACGGCAGCAGGTCTGACCGCAGTGGGAGGGACACCTCCGGACCAGCTTGGACCATGGAAGCCATAGCGAAGGTCATAACAGAGATGCATGCACAATGGGGTATAGAATGTAAACTTAGGGATTTAACTCTTGCATTGTTGAGATTGCTTAAGCTTGGGGCTATTGAAAGCCCTGTGGACGTCCTACATTCGGACGTGTGGTATTATTGTACAAAAGCCCTGGCGGAGGACACTATGTCCTTGGGCTCAGGGAAAGCCCTAAAATCATGGGGCAGAGTTGTCCAGGCTCTGCAAAAAGCTCGACAAGAGCAAGAAACCTGGAAAGCCGCTCGAACTTGTTTATTAGCCGTGCCGCAGTTGGGGGTGGGCGCGGCGACACAAACCGCGGAGGTGCCTGACCCGGGCGGGGCGCGCAGAGGCGCGAACGCCGGATCCCCCTCAGAGACCGGACTCACCATCCGAGGGGGGGGAGCACATGCGGGCGTTCTGGCAGGGGCTTGCAGAGGAGGCGCGGAACGCAGCCAGAATGTCGGACCTCATAGGGACCGATAGGAACGCCCCCCCACCATATGCGTTTGAAAATGGCGCCGGACCACATGGTCAGGGCGGAAAGGAGGAGGCGGGGGGTGGAAACGCAGTCAGCACGCTGAACAACGCATGCGTAGGCGAGCGGGGAGACGGGGCTGCCCCCGTGGAGGCGCATAAGACCAATCAGAGCGCTTTATTCAAATTAAGTCCTTGTAGGGCAAGGACCTCCCCCAGCAGGAGGCGGGGGGACCCCAGGGGGAGGGAACGGCCCGACCCCCGCAAGAAGGGGCGTGGTCAGAGCCCAAGCAAAAGGCAGAGCAGCCCGGAAGCGTTTCTTTACTCGACTTCCGGCTCGGACTCAGATTCGAGCTTGGAGCCCGAGACAGGGTCGGAGGATTCCGACTCAGATTTTAGCTCTAACAGAGAGAGAGCAGCGGCAAGTAAGGTCACTAGCCACAGCGCTCCTGCATGGGTGAAGGGGTTACCAGAGAAAAACCGAACCCCGCTTACAAACTGGCGGAAAATAAAAATGGCTTGCGCGGAATGGGCTCCGTCTGCCACTCTGGTGTTCCCGGTTCGTGTGGGGGGGGCAGGCGGAAACCAAAGGATTTATTCACCGGTTAATCCAAAAGATGTGCAGGCAATTGTTAAAGCGATTGCGGATAAGGGAATTAATTCTGCCATAGTTTGCACACTCATTGACAGCCTTTTTGGTGGGGACGATATGCTTCCCCTTGATATTAAGCAGACATGTAGAATGATATTTGATGGTGCGGGAATGATCGTTTTTAAACAAGAATGGGAGGATAATTGCCTCAAACAGCTAGCCTTGGTAACGGGGGCAGACCACCCACTGCACGGCTCCAGCATACAGAGGCTAATGGGCACAGACCCCACTATGATCACCCCCCAGCAACAGGCTGAGGGTTTGCGTGCCCATGAGGTCATGACAACAACCTGTGCTGCCCGAGAAGCCATCCGTGACGCTTTGAAAGTGGTAGCTAAACCATCCCCGTGGTCTCTCATAAAACAGGGTGAGAGGGAGAGTTTCACTCAGTTTGTGGACAAACTTCAGGCCGCATTAGATTCCTCTGCGTTACCCTCAGAGGCGAAGGGTCCCGTGCTGGCAGACTGCCTACGCCAGCAATGTAACTCAGCCACCAAAGACATTTTAAGTTTACTGCCGCAGGGGTCCAATATAGCTGCCATGATCAGACACGATGCAAAGGAGGAACATCTAGTTCCCATCCAAGCAGCAGTTCACACCGCAATAACCAGTGCGATGACATGCCTTAAGTGCGGCCAGGCAGGCCACTTGGCAGTAAACTGCCCCCAGCCAAGGCGCCTATCAGCAGATGCTCCACCACGCCAAAGGGGAGGTAGGGGGCCGTGCTGGGTGTGCGGAAGGAAGGGGCATTTAGCTAAGGAATGCAGATCCAGGCCTCAGGGAAACGGGAGAGGGAGGGGGCAGCCGGGCCGTATCCAGCCCCCTCCCACCTGGAACATGCAGTGGCCCAGCTACAGCAACCCCCAGTGGGGCAGGGGATCCTCATACCCTATGGCCCCACAGGGAACAGTCAACTTTGCATCCCCTCCAGCAATACAATGGCAGAGTTGCGCAGCACCGCCCTCAATACCCTCGCACCCCCCACCGCCACAAGCAACGCCGGAGTCACAGGAACAGCAGGGGACACCCCAGAGCAGGATCCCTGGGGAGCCTTGGTCATGAAAATAGGGAAGGAACCCCTGATGGTGTGGGGGCCATGCCGCCTTTACGGCAGTCAGGATCCCCACGTCATAGGGCTCCAGTTTTGGGTGGACACGGGATCAGACTGCACGATTTTTCCCGAAGCACATTGGCCTGGACATTGGCAATTTAAAGAAGTCCCTCCAGTGAATGGAGTGGGGGGGCAGTCCCGGGCATGGAAAAGCACCCAGCTGGTGGCTATAACACTTTACACGAAAAAGGGACCAGAACAGACAGTAGCAATCTACCCCTACATTTTGAAAAATTCTCCACCCCTGTTGGGAAGGGATGTTCTCTCCTTGCTAGGATTTCGGATTACAAATTTATCCTGAGGGCCACTGCTGTGCACCCCCTGCTGCCAGTCAAACTGACTTGGAAATCATCAGACCCTGTATGGGTTGAGCAGTGGCCCCTGACAGAGCCTCGAATGGCAGCCTTGCTGGAACTGGTCGACCGCGAACTGCAAAAGGGTCATATAGAACCCTCCACCAGCCCATGGAACACCCCTGTATTTGTGATCCCCAAGAGGTCCGGACAAGGCTGTTGTCTCGTCCACGACCTGAGAGAGGTGAACAAGACGATCTGACCCCTGGGTCCGGTCCAGACGCTGCTACCCGCGAATTCAGCCATCCCCGAAGGGCAGCCGTGCGCACTACTGGACATCAAGGACTGTTTCTTTTCAATACCCCTGCACCCTGAGGACAGAGAACGATTCGCCTTTTCCGTGGCGTTTCGGAACGGCGAGCGGCCCAACCTTCGCTTCCAATGGAGAGTGCTTCCACAAGGCCTGGTCGACAGCCCGACCATATGCCAGATCAACGTGGACAAAGCACTGACGCCAGTCAGACACTCCAATCCCACCGCAACCATCATCCAGTACATGGACGACATCCTGGTCGCAGCACCATCGACAAGCCAAGTAGATCACCTGGTGACCACAATCACAGAGTCCCTTCAGGCCAACGGCTTCGAGATCGCGAGCGCAAAGATCAAGAGAGGACCCTGCGTGACCTTCCTGGGAGTAGGAATCACAAGCTCCTACGTGACACCCCCCAAGATGAAGATCAACCGAGAAGTCAAGACGCTCCACGACGTGCAACGCCTGGTGGTATCGCTGCAGTGGCTTCGCAACATTGTCCTGATTCCTCCCGAGGTCATGGACCCTCTGTACGACCTCCAGAAAGGAGAGCACCCCTGGGATCCCACGGAGCTGACGCCGCAGGCAATGACCTCCCTCGACTTCATCGAAAACCAAATGTCCACTGGCACGCTTGCCAGGTGGAACCCAGCCATGCCACTGGACCTGTACGTCCACTTTACACCGAAGGGGGGAGTGGGAGCACTGGCTCAAGGACTTGCTGAAAAGGCCCGACCGATCCAATGGGTGGTCCTTGGAAGACCCGCTCGTGCATTTTCCCCAGGAATCGAATGCATCGCCAGCCTCATCATGAAAGGCAGGAGACTCGCCTTGAAACACCTAGGGACAGAGCCGACAAGCATCCACCTTTCGTTTCGCAAGCAGCCGACCTCGGAGTCAGCCACAATATCAGAGTACCTGGCCCTTGCTCTCTCCGGCTTCGGAGGAGAAATTTCCTACTCCTCCAAGCAACCCTGGACAAAGCTGCTGACCGTAGTCGACATGGACGTGCCACCGAAGGTGAAGGACAGACCGCAGCCAGGACCAACGGTCTTCACAGATGCTTCCTCCACGACTTCAACCACAGCAGCAGTGTGGCAGGCAGGAGAACAATGGCATTGCGTCAAAGCGTGTAACCCCACACTGTCAGTGCAACAACTGGAGGCAGCAGCAGTGGTCTTGGCGTGCGGACTCTTCCAAGACGAACACCTCAACATCGTAACGGACTCTATATTCGTGGCAAGGCTCTGCCTAGCCATGGCTGGACCAGGTGTGTCAACATCAGCAGCAGCCCTAATGCTGGAAGAAGCCTCTCCTCGCGACAAGGCACAGTGTCAGTCATCCACATCAACAGCCATGACCCAGTCAAAGGCTACTTCCAGAGCAGCAACGACAAAGCGGACGCCGCAGTGAAAGGCATTTGGACCTTGCAAAGAGCTCGTCAACTGCACGAGTCGCTCCACATCGGAGTCAAAGCACTGGCAAAGAGATGCGGAATCCCGACGGCGGACGCGAAACATGTGGTAGCCACTTGCCCTTACTGCCAGAAGTCACCCCTTTGGACCTGCGGGGTCAACCCGAGAGGTCCCAAGCCCTCAGAAATCTGGCAGTCGGACTTCACCTGGTGCGAACTGATGAAGCCCCGAGCATGGCTTGCAGTGACAGTAGACACTTATAGCGGGACGATCATAGCCACACAGCACCCCAAAGCTAACTCCAAAAACACAATTCAGCACTGGCTGACAGCCATGGCTTGGCTTGGTATCCCCAAGCAGATCAAAACGGACAATGGCTCCAATTTCATCTCTAAACAAGTACAGGAATTCGCTGTGAAATGGGGCATCACGTTAGTGCAAGGCATCCCATACAACAGTACCGGGCAGGCCATAGTTGAGAGAGCAAACCAAACCCTGAAAACCAAGCTAGAAGTGTTGGCAAAAGCAGAGGGCTTTGCCAATGCCATTCCCCCAGGAGATCAGGCATGTATGCTGGCAACTGCTTTGCTTGCATTGAACCAATTCCCTAGGGGAGATGAAACAAACAGTCCCGTCCGAAAATACTGGGCCACTTGAGCGCTAGAAGAGGGCCCACAGGTGGTAATTAGAAACGAGCTAGGCGAGTGGGAACGGGGTTGGAGGCTGATGCTCACGGGACGAGGGTACGCGGCTGTCAAAAAGGACGGCAAAATCAGGTGGTGTCCACTTAAGTCGATTAAACCGGACCTTCATAGCGAGCAGAATGAGACTGACGAGAATTGCGAGTCTCTGTTTACAGGACCTGCTCGTGGGACGTCCTTGTGATGCGTACATCCCGGTTCCAGATGAAAGTGACAGACCACCAAGCCGTCAGGCAGCACCCGAGAGACCCGCACGAGTGAGACCCAAGCACCAAGGGTGTTTCTGTGTGATTTTGCTGTTGGGGCTTGTCGCCAGAGGGCAAGCCAGCCCAGACCACTACCCCCATTGGCCATTCAGGTGGGTCATGCGACACCTTAGTAGTGGCAAAGCACTCAGAAAAATCACCACACCAAACACCCCATCCTTCGTGCTCCGCATCACCAACCTGTTTCCAGGACAGCCAAGGGCAAACCCCTATTCCCTACACGTCAAACACTCGTACCTATCCTACTGGTGCCCAGCTTCAAACCCTGGGAAAAGCTACTGCAGTCACCCAGGGTGGGGCTGCGAAACCATAATTACAGATGCCAGACTGTTGGGGCCTGGGTGGGACCCACAAGAGCCAGACAAATTCTTACAGTTCACCTGGGCACCCATCCGCTGCAGAGTACCCTTCTTCTTTCGCGAAAACCCCCATTGAAACCAAATTAAAATCCCTAACTTTCGGGCATGCACTGATTACAACATGACGGTCTTGCAGCCAGATCACCCTAGCTGGGCCACAGGCAGAACGTGGACAGTGGTCCTTCAAGGGTCAAAAGAGAGGGTGAACGTGCAAATTATCAGGCTCCAGCCGTCAGCACCCCGAGCAGTCGGACCCAACAAAGTGATTAAAAGCGTGCCGAAAGGGAGAAACATAACCTACCCCAAAACCTTACCCACAGGGGTCAGCAATGTCCCGACCGGTCAAGCGGAAACCTTTCAGATGAGCCGCTTAACCGAGTCAGACTCAGACCCAATCCTTCGTATGTTAGAGGCTACCTTTGTATCCCTGAACGAATCCAACCCTAACCTAACCGAATCCTGCTGGCTTTGTTACGATGTCAAACTCCCCTTTTATGAAGGAGTCGCTTTAAACACTCCCTTCAGTTATTCCTCAGCCGACGCCCCTCACCAGTGCAGATGGGACATCCCTCGCAAAGGAATCACCCTGAGTCAAGTCAAAGGCCGAGGCAGATGCTTTGGCAATGCAACCCTAGCTAAGCGGAAAGGCAACGTCTGCACCAAAATTGTCCAGCCTAACAGGAAAAACAATAAGTGGGCAGTCCCATCCGCATCTGGGATGTGGGTTTGCCAGCGATCCGGAGTGAGTCCTTGTTTGTTCCTTCCCAAATTCAATGACTCTAACGACTTCTGTGTCCAAGTTCTGATTGTTCCTAGGGTCTTGTACCACTCAGACGAGGAAATGTACCATCTTCTTGAGGGACCCAGCCGGATCCACAAAAGAGAAATAATAACAGGTATAACTATCGCATGCTGCTCGGCCTGGGAGCCGCAGGAACGGCCACGGGTGTCTCACCCCGAGCGACACAGCACCAAGGACTGTCCCAACTGCAGGCAACGATTGACGAGGACCTGCAGAGGATCGAGAAATCCATCTCCTATCTAGAGAAGTCGGTCTCCTCACTCTCAGAAGTGGTCTTGCAGAAGAGGCAAGGCCTGGACCTCCTGTTCATGCAGCAAGGGGGCCTGTGTGCTGCCTTGAAAGAAGAGTGCTGTTTCTATGCAGACCACACGGGAGTCGTGAGAGACTCCATGACGGAACTCCGGAACAGACTGGCTCAGAGGCAGCAAGACAGGGAGGCCCAACAGAGCTGGTACGAGTCCTGGTTCAATCAGTCACCTTGGCTAACCACTCTGATTTCTGCCCCAATAGGTCCATTGGCGATGCTGTTTCTAACAGTCACCTTCGGACCATGCCTGCTGAACAAGCTGATCTCGTTCGTCCAGAGCCGTCTGGAACAGACCAACATCCTGTTCATAGGGCGACGACAGTTGCTGTGAATTCAACCAGGGAATTCAACCAAAGAACACTGCCAGTCACGAGATTTTCTAAACTTGTCTGGCAAAAGCTTACTCAGGTTTCCCAAAACCCCTTTCCCTTGTCAAGCTGCAACCTTATACCTCAATTCAGTACCTATGTACACGACTACCTCATTCATTTGTGAAAAGGCGGGGGGAGATGTGGTAGCTAGGGAAGAGGCGCTGCGGAAGATTTCGCGATGTCACGGAAAGCCAGGACCCTCTGTTTCCCGTAGATAAGACCCTCAGTTACTCATAGATAAGAAACTAACAATAGGAACGTGGCCCCACTAACAATAGGAGTGCTGCCCCACTAACTGTAAAGTCAGCAACTCTCTACTCCTTACTCAGTACTTTTCCATTCCCTACTAACCATAGATAAGGAAGACAAACCCCTTTTGACGTAGAGACCCCTAAGACTATAAGACCCCATGAGAAGAAGTAATAAACGCCTTTCGACCGTCCAACACATTGGTGTCTGCGTATGTCATTGGCCCGAACGGCCCTAGAGAGGGGGCTGTCGAGCTGTACCTCCGAACCAGGTCGCCTGCCTTGGCATAGAAGGCAACAAGAGTTTAGGAGGAATTTGGGAGATTTTTGGTGTCCTGAGGGAGAATTTGGGAGACTTTGAGGGGATCTGGGTGTCTGAGGTGGGGGAAATATGGGGCATTTTAGGGGAAATTGGGGGGTTTGGGGAGGGTTTTGGAGGATTTTGAGGGGATTTGGGGTGTCTTGAGGGGAGAATTTTGGGGATTTGGGGATTTTTGGAGGAATTTAGGGAATTTTGGGGGGGTTTGGGGTGTCCTGAGGGGGATTTTAAGACACTTTGAGGGGATTTTGGTGAATTTGGGTGTCTGGGGTGGGGGAAATTTGCAGCATTTTAGGGGAATCTGGGGGAGTTTGGGAGGAATTTTGGGGAGTTTGTGTGTTCTGAGGGGGAATTTGAGGGGATTTGGGAGAATTTGGGTGTCCTGAGAGGGATTTTGGGGATTTGAGAGGAATATGGGGGATTTTGGGTGTCCTGAGGGGAATTTTGTTCATTTTGGGGCAATCTGGGGGACCCTGAGGGGGGAATTTGGGAGATTTTGGAGAATTTTGGGGGGAATTTGGGGGATTTTGAGTGTCCTGAGGGAGAATTTGAGGAATTTTGGGGGCAATTAGGGGATTTTGTTTTCCTAAGGGGAAATTTGGGGAATTTGAGAGGACTTTGGGGGATTTTTGTTGTCCTGAGAGGGAATTTGGGTTATTTTGCAGAATTTTGGGGCAATTTCAGTGTCCTGAGGGGGGAATCGGGGAAATTTTGAGGAATTTTGGGGGAATTTGGAAGATTTTGGGTGTCCTGAGGGGGAATTTGGGGGATTTTGAGGGAATTTGAGTGATTTTAGGTGTTCTAAAAGGGGATTTTGGGGGAATTTGGGGAATTTTGTGGAGATTTTTGTGGATTTTGGGTGTCCTGAGGGGGAATTTGGGGGATTTTTTGTGAATTTGGGGAGAATCTGGTGAATTTTGGAGGATTTTTAATGTCCTGAGGGGGAATTTGGAGGAAATTTGGGGCATTTTTAGGGATTTTGGGGGAATTTGGATGATTTTGGGCATCCTGAGGGGTAAATTTGGGGCATTTTTGGGGATTTTGGGTGTTCTGAGTGGGAATTTGGAGAATTTGGGGAAATTTGGAGGATTTAGGGGAAATCTGGGGCATTTTGGGAGGAATTTGTGGGATTTTGGGGATCCTGAGGTGGCAGTTTTGGGATTTTGGAGGAATTTTGGGGTGTCCTGAGGGGGAAATTTGGCGGGAAATTTCGGTGTCCCGAGGAGAGGAATCTGGGGGGAATTCTAATGATATTGGGGGGATTTTGGGGGAGTTTGCTTGTCCTGATGGGGGATTTGGGGTGGATTTCGGGTAATTTGTAGGATTTTGCTGTATTTTAGAGCATTTTGTGTAATTTTCCCCTCAGAAAGTGTCCCCGGCCGGGCTCCCCACACGCTCGGCCCTCCCCGCCCATTTCTCCCCCGATGACAAATTCTCGCGGCACCGCCTGGCCCTGAAACGGAGATTCGGGGTCCTGCTCACCCAGCGGGGCCAGGCCCTGCTCTGAGGGACCCCAAAAACCCAAAATGCCCCCAAAAACCCCCATGGAGCAGATTGATCTCAGTCAAACCTGCTGAGCTGTACGGCGTGGGAGGAAGGGGTTAAACAGGAGGAAATTGTGAATATTAAAGAATTTGGGAGCTCGGAGGTGTCTGAGTGTTGATGGTCAAATAAATTTGGGGTTTTTTCCTGCTTTTGGGGGGTTTTTGGGGTGTGGGAGGGAATTAATGGCGATCTGTGGGGCGCGGGGGGTGATGGGAGTTGCAGGCGTGGGTATAACAGGAGTCTATGGAGAGCGGGGGATGATGGGAGTTGTATGCGCGGGTATAATAGGGATCTATGGAGTGCCGATGTAACGGGAGTCTATGGAGCGCAGGGGATGATGGGAGATATATGCCCTGGTATAACGGGGTTCTATGGAGAGCGGGGGAGGATGGGAGTTGGAGGCGCAAATATAATAGGGATCTATGGTGCGTGGGGGATGATGGGAGTCGTATGCACGGATGTAATAGGGATCTATGGGGCCCGGATATAACGGGACTCAATGTGGCACGAGGTATGATGGGAGTTGTATGCATGGATATAACGGGACTCAATGTGGCGCGGAGGATGATGGGCGATGTAGGCGTGGATATAATAGGGATCTATAGGGCGTGAGAGATGATGGGAGTTGGATGCGCGGGTATATTGGGGCTCTGTGGGGCGCAGGGCATGATGGGAGGTGTAGGCGCGGATATAATGGGGCTCAACGGGGCACGGGGGATGGTGGGAGTTGTATGCGTGCGTATAACAAGGGTCTATGGAGTGCCCGGGGTAGATGGGTGTTGCCTTCTGATATAAGGCAAAGCGACCTGGTTTCGAGGAGCAGCACGGCGACCCAAACTCACCAGGGCCGCTCGGGCTAAAGAGCACGCAGATACCAATGTGGTAGATGCTCAAAGGCATTTATTGTCTCATCTCGTGGGGTTTTATAGTCTAAGGGGTCTCTCTTCGTCAGAGGGGGTCTGCAGTACCATCTATGGTTAGTAAGGAGTGGAAAGTTACCAGCATTACTATCGTTAGGGGGAATACATTCCTAGTCACATTCCTAGGGTGATCTCTTATCTCAGGGGATTAGGGGAAATGGAATCCTGCCGCTTTGCATCACATCGTGTTATCTTCCAATCGCCTGTCCCTATCCACCACATCTCCCCCCACCTTTTCCACAAATGAATGAGGAAGTCATATACATAAGAAAAGGAAATGAGGTATAGGGTTGTAATTCGACAAGGGAAAGGGGTTTGGTAAACCTGAGTAAGTTTTTGCCAGGCAAGTTTAGGAAATCTTGTGACTGACAGTGTTCCCTGGTTGAACACACAGCATTTGTTGCTGGCCTATGAACAGGATGTTGTTCCGTTCTAGACGGGTTTGAATGAATGAGACTAGCTTGTTCAGCAGGCATGGTCTGAAGGTAACAGCTAAAAGTAGCATTGCCAATGGACCTATTAGGGTAGAAATCAGGGTGGTCAGCCATGGTGATTGATTGAACCAGGACTCGAACCAACCCTGTTGGGCCTCCCTGTCTTTCTGTCTCTGAGCCTGTCTGTTTCGGAGTTCCGCCATGGAGTCTCTAATGACTCCCGTGTGGTCCGCATAGAAGCAGCACTCCTCTTTCAAGGCGGCACACAGGCCCCCTTGCTGCATGAACAGGAGGTCTAGACCTCGTCTGTTCTGCAAGACCACTTCTGAGAGTGAGGAGACTGACTTCTCTAGAAAGGAAATTGATTTCTCGATCCTTTGCAGGTCCTCATCAATGGTCATTTGCACCTGGGACACTCCTTGGTGTTGGGTCGCTAGGGCTGAGACACCCGTTGCAGTTCCTGCTGCTCCTAGGCCCAGCAGCATTGCGATAGTTATACCTGTTACTATTTCTCTTTTGGGGAGCCGGCTGGGTTCCTCAAAAAAGTGGTACACTTCTTCGTCTGAGTGGTACAGGACCCTAGGAACAATCAGAACTTGGACACAAAAGTCGTTAGACTCATCGAATTTGGCAAGGAACACACAGGGACTCACTCCAGATCACTGGCAAACCCACATCCCAGACGTGGATGGGACTACCCACTAATTGTTTTTCCTGTCGGGCTTGACAACTTTGGTGCAGACTTTGCCTTTCCGCCTAGCTAGGGTTGCATTGCCAAAGCATCTGCCCTGGCCTGTGACTTGACTCAGGGTGATTCCTTTGTGGGGGGTATCCCATCTGCACTGGTGAGGGGCATCGGCTGTGGAGTAACTGAAGGGAGTGTTTAAAGCGACTCCTTCGTAAAAGGGGGGTTTGACATCGTAACAAAGCCAACAGGATTTGGTTAGGTTAGGGTTGGATTCGTTCAGGGATAGGAAGGTAGCTTCTAGCATGCGAAGGATTGGGTCTGAGTCCAACCCGGCTGAATGGCCTGTCTGAAAGGCTTCCGCATGGCCGGTCGGGATACTGGTGACCTTTGTGGGCAAGGCTTTGGGGTGGGTCGTGTTTCTCCCTTTCTGCGCGCTTTTAATCACTTTGTTGGGTCCGACCACTCGGGGTGCCGACGGTTGGAGCCTGATAATTCGCACATTCACTCTCTCTTTCGACCCTTGAAGAACTACTGTCCACGTTCTGCCTATGGCCCAACTAGGGTGATCTGGCTGCAAAACCATCATGTTGTAGACAGTGCATTTCTGAAATTTTAGGGACTTTATGGCGGTTTCAATAGCAACTTCCCTGGAGGAAGACGGGCGTTTTGCAGCCTGTGGGTGCCCAGGTGAACTGTAAGAATTTGTCGGGCTCTTGTGGATCCCACCCAGGCCCCAACAGTCTGGCATCTGTAACTATGGTTTTGCAGCCCCAGTGCCCACAATATCCCCACCCTGGGTGATTGCAGTAACTTTTTCCTGGGTTTGAAGCTGGGCACCAGTAGGATAGGTACATGTGTGTGGCATGTGGGGAATAGGGGTCCACCTTTGATTGTCCTGGAAACAGGTCGGTAATGTGGAGCACGAAGGATTGGGTGTTCGGTGTGGTGATTTCTTTGAGCACCTTGTCACTACTAAGGTGTCGCATGACCCACCTGAATGGCCGATGGGGGCAGTGATCTGGGCTGGCTTGCCCTCTGGCAACAAGCCCCAACAGCAAAATCACACAGAAACACCCTTGGTGCTTGGGTCTCACACGTGCGGGTCACTCAGGCGCTGCCTGGCGGCTTGGTGGTCTGTCACTTTCCTCTGGAATGGGGATGTACGCGTCACGAGGCCATCCCACGAGCATGTCCTGTAAACAGAAACTCGCAATTCTCGTCAGACTCATTCTGCTCATTGTGAAGGTCGGGCTTGATTGACTTAAGTGGACACCACCTGATTTTGCCGTCCTTTTTGACAGCTGCGTACCCTCGCCCCATGAGCATCAGCCTCCAGCCCTGTTCCCATTCGCCTAGCTCATTTCTGATTACCACCTGCGGGCCCTCCTCTAGCACTCAGGTGGCCCAGTGTTTTTGAACGGGACTGTTTGTTTCATCTCCCCTAGGGAATTGGTTCAGTGTTAGCAAAGCGGTTGCCAGTATACGCGCCTGATCTCCTGGGGGAATGGAATTGGCAAAGCCCTCTGCTTTCGCCAATACTTCTGTCTTGGATTTCAGGATCTGATTTGCTCTCTCAACTATGGCCTGCCCGGTACTGTTGTATGGGATGCCTTGCACTAATGTGATGCCCCATTTTGAGGCGAATTCTTGCACTGGTTTGGAGGTGAAATTGGAACTGTTGTACGTTTTAATCTGCTTGGGGATACCAAGCCAAGCAATGGCTGTCAGCCAGTGCTGAATTGTGGCCTTGGAGTTAGTTTTGTGGTGCTGTGTGGCTATGATCGTTCTGCTATAAGTGTCTACTGACACTGCAAGCCATGCTCGGGGCTTCAGCAGTTGACACAAGGTGAAGTCCAACTGCCAGATTTCTGAAGGCTTGAGACCTCTCGGGCTGACCCTACAGGCCCATTGGGGTGACTTCTGGCAGTGTGGGCAGGTGGCTACCACGTGTTTTGTGTCCGCTGTCGGGATTTCGCATCTCTTCGCCAGTGCTTTGGCTCCGATGTGGAGTGACTCGTGCAGTTGATGAGCTTCCTGCAATGTCCATACGCCTTTTGCTGCGGCGTCCGCTTTGTCGTTGCCGATCTGGAAGTAACCTTTGACTGGGTTGTGGCTGTTGATGTGGATGACTGACACGGTGCCTTGTTGCGAGGAGAGTGTTTCTTCCAGCATTAGGGCTGCTGCAGATGTTGACACACTGGGTCCTGCCATGTCTAGGCAGAGCCTTGCCACGAATATATAGTCTGTTACAATGTTGAGGTGTTCATCTTGGAAGAGTCCAGACGCCAAGACCACTGCTGCTGCCTCCAGTTGTTGCACTGACAGTGTGGGGTTACACGCTTTGACGCAATGCCATTGTTCTCCTGCCTGCCACGCTGCTGCTGCGGTTGAAGTCGTGGAGGAAGCATCTGTGAAGACCGTTGGTCCTGGCTGCGGTCAGTCCTTGACCTTTGGCGGCATGTCCATGTCGACTACGGTCAGCAGCTGAGTCCAAGGTGGTCTGGAGGAGTAGGAGATTTCTCCTCCGAAGCCGGTGAGAGCAAGGGCTAGGTGCTCTGATATTGGGGCTGGCTCCGTGGTCAGCTGCTTGCGAAACGGAAGGTGGATGCTTGTCGGCTCGGTTCCTAGGTGTTTCAAGGCGAGTTTCCTGCCTTTCATGATGAGGTTCGTGATGCATTCGATTCCCGGGGAAAATGCACTAGCCGGTCTTCCAAGGACCACCCATTGGATTGGTCGGGACTTTTCGGAAGGTCCTTGGGCCAGTGCTCCCACTCCCCCCTTCGGTGTAAAGTGGACCTATAGGTCCAGTGGCACGGCTGGGTTCCACTTGGCAAATGTGCCTGTGGACATCTGGCTTTCGATGAAGTCGAGGGGGCTCATTGCTTACGGAGTCAGCTCCTTGGGTGCCCACGGGTATTTTCCTTTCAGGAGGTCATATAGAGGGTCCATGACCTCGGGAGGAATTAGGACGATGTTGCAAAGCCACTGCAGCGATCCCACCAGGCGTTGCACGTCGTGGAGTGTTTTGATGTCTCAATGGACCTTCACCTTGGGGGGGGTCATGTAGGAGCTTGTGATTCCTACTCCCAGGAAGGTCACGCAGGGTCCTTTCTTGATCTTTGCGCTCGCGATCTCAAAGCCGTTGGCCTGAAGGGTTTCCGTGATTGTGGACACCAGGTGATCTACTTGGCTTGCCGATGGCGCAGCGACTAGGATGTCGTCCATGTACTGAATGATGGTCGCGGTGGGGTTGGAGTGTCAGACTGGCATCAGTGCTTTGTCCACGGTGATTTGGCATATGACAGGGCTGTCCACTAGGCTCTGTGGCAATACTCACCATTGGAAGCAGAGGTTGGGCTGCTCGCCGTTTAAGAATGCCACCGAAAAGGCGAATCGTTCTCTGTCCTCAGGGTGCAGGGGTATTGAAAAGAAACAGTCCTTGATGTCCAGCACTGCGCATGGCTGCCCTGCGGAGATGGCTGAGTTCATGGGTAGCAGTGTCTGGACTGGACCCATGGGTCGGATTGTTTTGTTCACTTCTCTCAGGTTGTGGACGAGGAGATAAACTTCTCCAGACCTTTTGGGGATCACGAATACAGGGGTGTTATATAGGCTGATGGAGGGTTCTATGTGACCGTTTCGCAGTTCGCGGTCGACCAGTTCCAGCAAGGCTGCCATTCGAGGCTCTGTCAGGGGCCGCTGCTCGACCCATACGGGGTCTGATGATTTCCAAGTCAATTTTATTGGCAGCAGAGGGTGTACGGCAGTGGCCCTCAGGATAAATTTGTAATCCTGAATCCTAGCATGGAAAGAACGTCCCTTCCTAACAGGGGTGGAGAATTTTGCAGAATGTAGGGATAAATCGCGACTGTCTGTTCTTTTTCGTGTGAAGTGTTATAGCCACCAGCTGGGTGCTTTTCCATGCCCGGGACTGCCCTCCCTCTCCGTTTACTGGAGGGACTTCTTTGAATTGCCAATGTCCGGGCCAATGCGCTTCGGGAAAAATCGTGCAGTCTGATCCCGTGTCCGCCCAGAACTGAAACCCTATGACGTGGGGATCCTGACTGCCGTAAAGGCAGCATGTCCCCCACACCATCAGGGATTCCTTCCCTATTTTCATGGCCAAGGCCACCCAGTGGTCCCGCTCTGGGGCATCCCCTGCTGGTCCTGTGGCACCAGCGCAACTTGTGGCGGTGGGGGTTGAGAAAGTATTACTGGCGGTGTTGCACAGCTCTACCATTGTGCTGTTGGCGGGAATGCAAAACTGACTGATCCCTTTGGGGGCATGGGGTATGAGGGTCCTCTGCCCCACTGGGGGTTGCTGTAGCTGGGCCTCTGCATGTTCCAGGTGGGAGGAGGCTGGACACAGCCCGGCTGCCCCCTCCCTCTCCCGTTTACCTGAGGCCTGGATCTGCATTCCTTAGCTAAATGCCCCTTCCTTCCACATGCCCAGCACGGTCCCCTAAGTCCACCTTGGCGTGGTGGAGCAGCTGCTGGTGAGCGTCTTGGCTGGGGGCAGTTTACTGACAAGTGGCCTGCCTGGCCACACTTAAGGCATGCCATCACACTGGTTATTTAGTGTGAACTGCTACTTGAATGGGAGCTAGATGCTCCTCCTTTGCAATGTGTCTGATCATGGCAGCTGCATTAGACCCCTGTGGCAGTGATCTTAAGATGTCCTTGGTGGCTGAGTTGCATTGCTGGCGTAGGCACTCTGCCAGCACAGGACCCTCCGCCTCTGAGGGTAATGAAGAGGAATCTAATCCTGGGGGCTCCGGGGGGTCTGGGCTCAGGCTTGGGGAGGGGTGGAATGCGCCTGGCCCCCGCCTTCCATCAGATCGCTCTCAGAGGCGGTTTGCGTCGCAGCTCCTCCCCCCAGCTTTGGTGTAGCTAATAAACATGTACGCGAGGCTTTCCACGTCTCCTGTTCTTCTAACGCCTTGCGTAGGGCCTCTTCTACTTTCCCCCACGCTTTGAGGCTTTCACCACTTCCTGAAGACATAGTGTCCTCCGGTAAGGCGGCAGTGCACTTCTTGCACACTTCCGAATATAATATATTTACCGGACGTTCAATCGTCCCCAGCTCTAGGAGCCTTGCAATAGCAAGATTAAAATTCCTGAGCTCACATTTAATTCCCCATTGCTCATGAGTCTGAATTACGACCATCGCTTTGGATTCCATGGTCCACGCTGGTCTGGGGGCGTCCCCCCCGCTGCACTAGGCCAGCTGGGCAGCCGCCATCCTCTGTCCAGGCGAATCCCTATTCCCTGGGTGCTGATCGGCTCCCGGGGGTCGGCACCAGTTGTTGCCTTCTGATATAAGGCAAGGCGACCTGGTTCTGAGAAACAGCATGGCGACTCACTCTCCAGGGTCGCTCGGGCCAATGAGCACGCAAATACCAATGTGGTGGACGGTCCAAAGGCGTTTATTAACTCTTCTCGTGGGGTTTTATAGTCTAAGGGATTCTCTACGTCACTGGGGGGTCTGCCTCTACTAACTATGGTTAGTAAGGAGTGGAAAGTTACCAGGGGTGGAAAGTTACTGGGTGTGGAATGGAAAGTTACTGACCTACTGTTAGGAGGCTACTTTCTAGGGTTATCTCTTATCTTAGGGGAACAGGGGGTCCTGCCTTTCCGTTACATCGCGTAATCTTCCAAACGCCTGTCCCTATCTACCACAGTGGAGAAGCTTTTTCTTCTTAGAGAAGTCCCCATGGGTGGGATACGTGGGGGACTTGGGTTTGTGAATGCCCCATTAACAGCCACTGAAATTTGAGGCTTTGAAAAGGAGTTAGGGAACTTAGTGGAGGATGCGGTAGGTATATCGAACCAAGTAGACCAATTTCTAGGCCCCAACATTTACACCTGGGGAGAGCTGAACTCTATTTTTAAAATTTTGTTCAGCACTCACTGAAGAAGTAAGGATGATCAGGGCCGCAGGAATGCGGATCTGGGAGTGAGAAAATCGTTCAGGAGATCCCAGTGACCAGAAATTACCCTTACAGGACCCTGAGTGGGACCCTAATGAAGAGAAAGATAGAAGGAACATGGAAGAGTATAGGTCCCTGATGGTTAGAGGAATAAAGGAATCAGTTCCCTGAAGTTATAACACAAAACTAGCTTTTGATAACATGCAAGAAATGGATGAAACCCCAGCTACCTGGCTTAATAGATTAAAGACGAACTTCTAATTATATTCCAATAGAGATCCTGATAGCTCTTAAGGCCAAGTACTTCTAAAAGTGCAATTTCTTACAAAATTGTGGCTGGACATACGGGGAAAGTTAGAGAAAATGGATGACTGGCAGGAGAAGGGAATAAATGAACTGTTAAAGGAAGCTTTAAAGATATATTTAAGGAGAGAAGAAGAGAAAACTAAACCTAAAGCTAGAATCATGGTAGCTGTAGCCAGGGAAAGTCTAGGGGTAAAGAGATCAGCAGGGACAACCATCGAGAATCAGTGAAAATGGACGAAAGTCCTCCTTTGAAACACCCAAAGATAAACCTATACTACCTCCATGGGTGGATACAAACAAGAGACCAGGGGCACCACTGAGCGACAGGAAATGTTATTGTTGTGGAGAGATAGGACACATAAGAAGGGATTGCAATAAACTCTCTTTGGATGAAGCAATGGTAAAAGAACAAGAGGCTCTTGAGAGACTCCTGAGGGATGACAACAAGGGGTGTCAGGGGCTGTACATGCTAGGGGACCCAATGTACCATCAAGAAGAGCCTCTGGTAAACTTTGAAGTCGGTCCCCAAAGTGAGGAATTTGAATTTTTAGTTGTTACCGGAGCAGATAGATCAAGTATAAAGGAATTACCCGCAGGAGTGACGACTGGGAGAAAGGTCTGTGAGGTGATGGGAGCAGAGGGAAAACCATTTAGAGCCTCCATAGCTGAAAACATAGAAATTAAAGGAAACGGAAGGCAGTGTGTGGCTGACTTGATCTATTTACCTGATCTAGAAAGTAATTTACTAGGAAGGGACCTACAAGTCTCATTAGGAGTGGAGATTATCCCAACGGATGGGAGAATGATAGTCCAGATCATGAAACTGACATCAGGAGATACAGAGCAGATAAACCCAGAGGTCTGGGCAGGAGAAGGAAAGAGGGGCTATCTAGACATCCCACCAATAAGAATTGAAATGCAAAAAGGAATTCCTCCCGTTCAAGTAAAGCAATACCCAATGTCTATTGAGGGAAAAAAGGGACTGACCCCTGTGATTGAGCAGCTATTAGAGGAAGGTATCCTGGAGCCGTGTATGTCTCCCAACAACACCCCTATTTTAGCAATCAAGAAGGCAGATGGAAAATACCAATTGGTCCAAGACTTAAGGAAGAAAAATAAGGGAACTATAACCAGGCATCCAGTAGTCCCAAATCCCTACACCATCTTGAGTCAGATCCCAAGGGAGCATGCCTCGTTTACTATTATCGATTTAAAAGATGCGTTTTGGGCATGTCCTCTCGCTCAGGAATGTAGGGATTGTTTCGTGTTTGAGTGGGAACATCCAGAGAAGAGGAGGAAACAACAATTAAGGTGGACGCGCCTACCCCAAGAATTTACCGAGTCCCCAGAACTCTTTGGGCAAGCCTTAGAAGGGCTTTTAGAACATTTCAACCCTGAGAGCCAAGTACAAATTCTACAATATGTAGATGACTTATTAATATCTGGAGAGGAACAGATTAATGTCAGGGTAACAAGTATACGCCCTTTAAATTTCATAAGAGCAAAGGGTTTAAAAGTATCTCAGAATAAATTGCAATTTGTGGAAGTGGAAGTTACTTATCTGGGACACATAATTGGGAAAGGATATAAGAAATTAAGTCCTGAAAGAATTTCAGGCATACTATCCATACCAGCACCAAAAACTAAGAGAGATGTCAGAAAACTATTAGGCTTATTTGGGTACTGTAAGGTAGGGTTAGACCAATATACCCAAAGTGTAAAATTTTTAAATGACAAATTAGTAAACGCTGACCCAATAGAATGGAGAAATGAGGATGACAAAAAATGAAATAATTTGAAAGATAAACAAACCTCAGCACCTGTCCTAAGTTTGCCCAATCTGGAAAAAGAATATGACCTATTTGTAAATACTGAAAAAGGAATTGCATATGGGGTGGTAGCCCAAGAGTGGGGAGGGTGTAAGAAACCAATAGCTGACATCTCCAAACTGCTAGACCCTGTAGCTAGGAGGTGGCCCACCTGTATTCAAGCAGTTGCTGCAGCAACCACCTTAATTGAAGAGACTCAAAAACTGACCCTGCAATGTAAAATAGGAATCCATACACCACATGACCTAAAAACAATATTAAGGCCAAAGAGCCCAGAAGTGGCTTACTGACTCCAGAGTATTAAAGTATGAAATAATAATAATAGATGCTGATAACCTAGAGCTGATAACCTCTAAAACTCTAAATCCAGTACAGTTTCTCTCTGGAGAGCCATTATTACAACTAGAGCATAACTGCTTGGAACAAGTGGACTTTCAGACAAAAGTTAGGGAAGATCTAGAAAAGATAACTCTACCTTATGGAATAAAATTATTTACTGATGGATCTTGGAGAGTAGTTGAGGGAAAAAGGATGTGTGGATATGCAATAATTGAAACTACAGAAACGGAAGACATGAGATTTACTGAGAAGGGCAAATGGCCTTCTAATTGGTCAGCTCAGTGTTGTGAAATCTATGCCTTAAAGAAGGGACTTGACTTATTGGAAGAGGACCAAGGGACAATTTACATTGACTCACGGTATGCCTTTGGAATCGTTCATACACTTGGAAAGATTTGGGAGGAACGTGGGTATCTGAACTCCAAAGGAAAAAACTTAGTGCACACAGAACTGATAAGATCAATATTAGAATCTCTACCTAAACCTGCAGAGATCACAGTGGTACATGTTAAGGGACATCAGAAAGGGGATACCATCGAGGACAAAAGGGAATCAGTTAGCTGACCAAGTGGCTAAGGAGGCAGCATTAAACCCACGGGAGCCAGTGAAATTACTCAGGTTAAACAAAGTGTTAGGCAAAGAAAGGAAAGGAAAACTAGTATTCAGTGAGAAAGAACTAAAAGCAATAAAAGAATTAAAAATGCATCGGGGGAACCAAGGGGAGTGGTTGACACCAGATGGGCGTAAATTTTTAAATAAAGCCTTAGCCCAGAAAATGTTAACAGAGATACAGGAATTAACCCTTTGGGGGAGTCCAAGGGTTATGTGATCACTATTTAAGAGAAAACTTATGTATCGGAATACATCAGTTAGCAAAAGCAGTAACTGAGGGGTGCATAATTTGCCAAAAACTAAATCAAAAAGTGATGAGGCAGACCATACGAGGGGGAAGAGAATTAGCCCAAAGACCATTCCAAAACATTCAAATAGACTTTACTGAAATTACCCCCGTACAGAGTTGCAACAACTTATTGGTAATAGTTGACTACCTTACTCATTGGGTAGAAGCCTTTCCAACTAGAAAAGAGACTGGAGAAGCAGTAATAGTAGCCAAGATTATCTTAGAATTCTAACATCAATCCCCAATACGGGTTGGTGAACAATATTGATTCAGATAGGGGACCACACTTCATCGCACAAGCATTACATAAAATAATTGAGGCTTTAGGAATAAAACGGAGATTACATACCCCATGGCATCCCCAGAGCTCTGGGAGGGTAGAAAGAATGAATAAAACCCTCACAAATATATTAACAAAATTAATTGCAGAAATGTAGATGAACTGGCTCAAATGTCTACCCCTTGCCCTTTTAAGGATCAGGACAGAACCCTGATCAGATATAGGGGTTCCGCCCTATGAAATGATGTTTGCACTCCCATTTTTAATGACTCCATATAGTAGTGGGGACTATTTAGAAGGGGAAACAGCTAACCGAAAGTAAATAGAAACCATTGCAAAGACCCTAGAGAGTCTGAGAAAAAGAGGATATCTTCCCCTAACTTCCCCCCTTGATACAGATGTGCACCAAATAAGTCCGGGAGACTGGGTACTAATGAAGTCATGGAGCAATACCCCAATAACTCCAAAATTTGAAGGATCCTTCCAGGTATTACTCATGACACACACTGCAGGAAGGACACGAGAAAGAGGCTGGACTCACATCACTCCAGTCAAAGGACCGGTACCACCCCCCCAAACAGCAGACTGGATCCAACAACACCAGCTACAGACGCTTCCACGTGGGTTTCAAACCCAAACTCGGACAATCTCAAAGTTACCTTTAGAAAGAGACCAAAGGTTGCTTAGAAAGACTGATAAAAGTACAAGAGATTAATATATAAAATTGTTACACTTTTTACTCAAGTCATTATTATTTATTGTTATTGTTGTTGACTTATGAATGTAGAATTTTTAGTTTGTGTTGGAGCCTTCATTTGTTTTGGAGTATATTATGCTAATATTGGGTTAGAGATTAGAGTGAACATTTTGTTAACTGTTTGGTGTAAAGATTTCATATATTGTCTTGAATATAGAGAATGGGTTCCTCCATCTCTTTTAAACTGTTCAAGGTTACAAGTTGAAGAGTTATAAGAATTAAATGTTAGTATGATAGTTAAGTTCAAAAGGTTCAATAGAGTTCTAATAATCTGTTTTTCTCCAAGGAAAACCCTGGGGGTTTCAAACCTACTCTCCTACAGAACATTCCTCAGGAGCTATTAAATTGATAGAAAGTGGGAGGAAAGAGAAGGGAGAAAGTTCCCCAATCCTAAGAGGCACGGCCAGTTGAGATCATGGCAATGGTTCATACTGGACTCTTGGGAGGACTGGTGTTATTCCTGTTTATGGAAAGTATAGGGAGTAAGGAAAATCCATGTACTACCACCCCCTACACGATGGGGAGAACCTTGGGTCACTGATAAGGGTTCACACCAATGTAAATCCTTATTTTTTAACTACTCCCAGTTATTTACCTGTCAAGAGGACGGGAAAGTCTATTGGATTGCGAGAAGCACTGCCTCATTTAGGCAACGCTTACTTGGAGAATGCCCTGTAGGAAAAACTTGGTTTTGTTTTGAGCATGAAAGTAATCAGGAAGGACTGAAAGATCTAATACAGGAAAGACAATTAACAGTAACCACCAAAAAGGATGAAATAGAAATGCCCTTAGGGAAGAACCTATTCCTAGACCTAGTTGAAAGAATTAGTAAGGAACTAAATCTAACCAACTGCTGGGTCTGTGGGAGTACTAAAATGACAGAAATTTGGCCATGGGAGGGAATTAGTTTAGGACCATTAGAAATTCTAAGGTGGGAACAATCAGGACAGAAACCTCACATTTTAGGACAAAGAAGGAAAGAATAATGGGACTTAAAATCTAAAGTAATTGGGGAAGAATGCATAATAAGGACAGGGAAGAGATATAATACCCCAGTGGGAAAGATGGCATGCAAGAGGTATCTAAAGATTGAAGACTTAAATGCTAGATGGATTCCCCAAGAGCCAAATCAATAATGGTCCACTGGGAAAAAGGAAAAGGGGTGCATTTATCCTGAAGGCTATAGGCTGCACAAATGTGCAGAAAAAGGGGTAAACCCCTTTTGGGGAATAAGACAAATATGTAAATATTGAGAATACCCTTGGGAAGTCCGAGACATCTTTTGGAAAGCCCCCGATCATCTATTTTGGATTTGTGGCAACACAGCCTATACTACTCCTCCAGGAGACTGGATGGGAAGCTGCACTATAGGTGTCATCAAACCTGCTTTCTTTCTATTGCCAAAGGAATCAGGGTCAAGTTTAGGGGTTCCATTGTATAACAATTTGAGAAAGACTAACCAGAAAAAGAAGAATATAATTGACCTGGGGAGAAAACAAACCTGGAAGGGAACAATCTGGACAGCAGAAGAGATAATTAACACATATGGACTGGCAACTTGGGCCCAGGATAGATTCTGGGGATATCGTACTCCAATTTACATGCTCAGTAGGATCATTCGACTCCAGGCAGTACTAGAAGTAGTGTCCAACAGAACATCACTTGTCCTTAACCATATTAATTACCAACTGGCCCAAACTAGAACTGTCATCTACCAAATTCGACTTGCAGTTGATTACTTAGGAGCCGATGAAAGAGAGATATGTGTAAAATTTAATTCATCAGAGTGCTGCCTGAAAATCGATGATAGAAGTGAGGTTATAAGAAACATCTCAACAGAAATACAAAAAATAGCATATGTGGGAAATCAGGAGTGGACTCCCCTAATAGGCACCAGTTGGTGGGATGATTTTTGGTCTTTTAAAGGGAAACGGTGGAAGAAAGTAATCTTTATAGTAGTGGAAGTATTAATAAGTTTAATAATCTTACCTTGCCTACTCCCATGTTTAAATAAGATTATATCATGTACAATTCAGGCTAGTACACAGTTTTCAGAAACAACTGCTCAAGCCAAAACCAAAATAATGATGATTGAAAGTCAAGAAGGAGAACATAAAACAGCTAAAAGTGTTTATGACCAGTATCAGAAATTAAGGAAGTTTTATGTCCACAAAACAGAAATTACATATTGATGTGCGCTTAAACTCAATTAAAAAGAAAGAGGGGGGATACTGTGAGGAATGAAAATCCTGGAGATGACAGCTCTTTTTCAGAGTAGTAATTGGTAGTTCATGTTTATGAAGTTGATAAGGTCTTAATTTGAAGTGTTGGTCTGTTGTTAAACATTGAATGTTAGAGTTCTAGGACTTGCCTTTAGTTGCCGTTGTTAAATGTTGCTATATTACCCTCTATTTGTATCTCTCCTCGTCATGCTCTCTATTTGTACCCCATGTTAGTGTGCTGCTAAACACTGAATGTTAGAATTCTAAGACTTGCCTTTAGTTGTTGCTGTTAGATGTTAATATTTTACCCTGTATTTGTATCTCTCCCCATCATACTCTGTATTTGTACCCCTTTCCCTCTCACCCGGGATTTGTATCCATTCCTGTGGGGAACCACTTCCCCTGCTCCCCTGCTCCCAGGAGGACGTGCACCCGGACTGAATTCAAATGAGAGGCTGTGGGAACTATATGAACCCTCTCAAAACAACAAACCAGCGCATAAACTTTGACTTTAACCCACCAGAACCACACTAAGTCACCCACATTAGACCAGAGCTGGATTCCGTCCTGTCACCATAATTTTGATAGTACCCAGCTTGAAATATACCCCTGGAGTAGGAGCCAACATCAACTTCCTAAGGACTCTCGTGAGGACGGAAGCCCCAGCTGTGCCGAAAGACAAAGCTGCACTCCTCCTCCTCAGCGTCGTCCAGTGGGAGCAATGGCGGTGTGCGCAACCCCTCGGGTTCCCCAAACAGAGCTGACTTTAATAAAGGCCTTTCAAAGGAGCTGGTCTCCTGGCCCCATTTATCACAGCTGGCAGGGGCTGCAGGTTGATGCCATTTGTCCTTGCTGCCCCTCACATCCCCCTGGCCCACCAAGAGCCCCGAGGCAGCCGTGAGGGACAGGCCCTGCTGGCCCAGGCTGGGCTCAGGGCTTGGCCTTTCTGCTTCCTGCAGCCAAGCCAGGCCTTGCTCAGCATTGCAGTTCCCTGCTCAGAGCCTTGGGCTCCCTGCAATCCTGCCCTCAAGGATCTGCTCTCACCAGGCCCTGGGCAGCCTTGGGCACTCCCTGCCCTCCCTGGGGCCCAGCCATGCTCCAAGGCACTTGGAGTTTTGCTGCTGACTCCTTGAGCAGCTTCTCCATCCTTCTCTGCGTGCCTGAGGCTCCTGGAGCCAGCCCCAAATCCAGCGTGGGGCTGATTAAAATACAGAAAGGCCTCAGGAGCTCTTTGACTCCCTTCCATTGTCTTTGAGTCTCCAGGGCTTGTGCAGGGATTGGAGTCAGTTTGGAGTTGTCTTCAGGAGGGAGATTCCAAAATGCACCTCCTGATTGGTTTTTAATCAAGTGTGCATTTTATTATTTTTCAGTTCATTGAAGAGGTGACAGAAGCGTTCCCCAAGTGATCTTGATGCGGAATGTCTCCTTAGGAGGTCTGGGTATGGATAAGAATGAGCCCCTTGCAGGCTGAGCCTGTTTGGACAACCTGACCCGCACCCCCAACCTCACTGAGATCCCAAAACATCCAAAAATGTTCATGCAATTTTTTAATTTTTATTCTGTAATGCATTATTTAGTGTTAATATTTTATCATTTATATATTTATTATATGTATTTATAACTACACTATTGGTTTTTATTGCCTAGTCTTTATATTTATATAGAAAAAATCAAGGCATTTTTAGTAGCCGAGAAAATTAATGCTCAATGTTTCTAAGTAAGACAACTCCCTTTATTAAAAGTGCATATTAAATGGCTCTATGCAGATTTTTAGCACATGTATTTTGATTTCTTGATTAGTAGTTCTGTATTAACATTTTAATTCTAAATATCGTCTTGTAATTAAAAGGTAGCTTTTGTAGTTAAAATAGGAACTATGTTAGTGGGATTTTTAAGAACGGAATGAGGCACTCACAGCAGATAGCAGCCCCAGGACACCTAAATCTTTAATAGAAAAATAATTTATTGCCCTCTTATCAGAAGAAACAAACTTCTTCCCTTCTCAAAGGCGCTGTTCAGATTAGAAGCAAGAATTTGATGATGACCAGACAGAATCCTGTATTTGACAGGAATTTATGCATCATGTATGAAGTCTATGACTATGCAACGGGCTATTGGTTTAAGGGTTAATCCTTTGATAACGGGTGTCCTTTACTGGGCTGGTGCCGCCCAGAAAAAGGTACCTGGATGTCCATAACTCTTTCTCTTTATTGTCTCATATTATCCCAATTCAAATTGTCCAAATTATTATTACTCAAATTGTATTAGTATTTTGATAACCATTATATTAGTATTAAACTTTTAAAATTTTAAAAACAAGTAATTGTGGTTTTTCCCACCTTCATTAATTAATTAGGTTCTAGCAGTAATTTTTTTATTCCTCTTTCTGATAATTAGATACATTTGTGCTCTTTTTGCCATCTGCTTAAAATTCTTTTTACAACACGGGGCCGGGGGGGAGGGAGGGTGAGTGCACCTTGGAGTCCATGGAGACGTTTCGGGAACACATTTGGGCCAGTTTTGGGTCTGGGGAGTGAATTCAGAGAGAACTTGAGAGTCTGGAGCACACTAGGGGGAGCCGGGTGGGCACTTGGAGGGGCACTCAGGGATTCTGAGGGACAGTTCAGGGTCCGGGGCAGCACTTGGGGGTCCAGGGGGGCCCTTGGAGGTCAGAGAGGGGAATTTGGGGCCTTTCGGGGTCTGGGCGGGCACTTGGAGGGACTCGAACGGGGCTCTCTGGGGCGCGGGGGGTGATGGGAGTTGAAGGCGCGGGTATCACACGGTCGAACGGGGCCGCAGAGCATCACGGGAGTTCGAAGCGCAGCTGCAATGGCTCTGGGTGAGGCGCGGGGCACGACGGGAGAAGAAGTCCCTGCTGGAATAGCGCCGGACGTTCGCCGCAGAGCATGATGGGAGCTGTAGTCCCGAAAGTGGCTCGAACACGATATTTGGAGGTCAGAGAAGGCTCTTGCGGGACACTTTTGCGTCCGAGACGCGACTTGAGGCCCTCGAGGGGAACGTAACGCCCTTGGGAGGAGGTCTGGGATCTCTAAGCGGGCTCTTTAGGGCATGGGTCACAGCAGGAATTTTAGGAGTGGGACTGTGTTCTGAGGGGCTCTGGGGCCGCGGGGAATGAGAGGAGATGAATTCCCAGAAGTGGCTGTACCGGGCATCTGTGGGGTTGGGAGCACTCAGGGGATCCGCGGACACTTTTGGGGGAGTCCAGAATGGGCGCTGAGGGGGCACTGAAGGATCCTGGAGGGTCAGGGGGACACTTATGGGGCAGATAAGGGCGGATCCCGATGTTTATTTGGAGCGCAGTGCATTACGGGAGTTGTAGTCCCTGCTTCTATGGGGCTCCTTTCAGCCGCGGGGCATGATGGGAGATGTAGGCAAAAAGAAATATGGTGCACATCTAGGCACCGCCCCAAGACCCGGATCCCAGGTGCTGATTAGCTGGAACTGCTGATGGGCGGGAGCCTCGGCAAATGGGATGCATTGTACGTGGGAACAGCCAAATCACCCTCCTCCAGTCCCTTCCACTACAGCCTAGTTCATTCCCAGTACAGACCAGTATAACCCCAGTAAAGTCCATTTCATCCCAAGTAGAACCAAGTTCATCCCCAGTGCCCCTCCAGTTCATCCCAGTGCAGCCCAATCTATCCCAACACACCCAAGTTCATTCCCAGTCGTTCCCAGTTCCTCCCAATGTCATCCACAGGATGCCCCAGTGTCCCCCAGTCTTCCCTGCCATATCCCCAGTGTCCCCAGTTTCTCCCAGTGTCATTCCCAGTATGTACCAGTGTCTCCCACAGCGTTCCCAGTGTTCCCCAGTATGTCCCAGTCCTCCCCAGTGTTTCCAAGGACAGTTTCATTTCTCTCGGTGGCTGTGGCAGCCAAACCCAGCAGTGGGGTCAGTGCAGTGCCCATGGCCACAGCCCCTTGCAGTGGCCCCGTGCAGCTTGGGCTGATGATCCACCCTCACAGCTGGCCCAGGGCAGCTCTGCAGTGGCTTTGGTGGCACCTGGGGCTGGCACACACCTGAGCAGTGTGTCTGTTTGCAGTGGGGAAACTCAGGAGGTTCAGATTGCTTCAAAAAGCCCCCAAAAGTGAAAACCCCTCTTAGGCTGAGTGCAGCCAGCTTTCCAAGCACAGCAGGGCCCAGGGGAGTGAGGACAGACAGGATGGGGCTGGGCAATGTGGAGCAAGGTTGTCCACACTGGGTCAGAGCTCAAGGCACAGCTTCTGTGAGCAGGCCAGAGCTGCTGAGGAGAGACCCTGGGTCAATATCAATCACAGAATTATGCAAACAACGCTGTTTTAAAGAGAAATAAAATAAAATATATCCTTTAAAATAGGAATGTGTATTTCTTACAAGGTCCTTGAAATCTTTCTCCATAATTGGACTAGGAAAATTTAAATGACCCTCTCAGGGCTTTGATGTTGTTTACATCAGACTCAGTCCCTGAGAGTGTCTTCAAAAAACTTCTAAAGAACTCAAACTTAAATTTAGACTCCAAAGTACCTTGGAGTTTTAATGGGTTCCACTGAGGGACATGACTGAGAAAGTGTCCCCAGGTTCCAGTTAGAGCAGAAGACTGGAGGCAGTGATAACAGCTGGGGATAAACAAGGCCAAGGTGTCTCTGGTGCTGAGCAAAGCTGGATGTGTTTGAGGAATGCAAAGGGCCAAGGCCTGAGCCCCAGCCCCTGGCCAGGCAGATGCTGTCCCTCCCTCCTTGCTCAGGGCTCTTGCCGGGATGGGCACTGGCATGTGGGGATGTGCAATGGCAAGGGGAGAAGCATGGGGTGGCCCCTGCCAGGCTGCTGAGCAGGGACAAGGAGGCAATGAGGCCCCAGGCCTGCAAGGGTCACTTGTCTCCTGCTCCTGCCTCAGGCCCAGGCCCAGCAGCCATGGCCAAAGTGCTGCCCAAGTTGGCTCTGGCAGGGCTGTCTTGCAGCTGCTGCCCATCCCTGTGCCCTGTGCAGCCCAGGCTGTGCTACGGTGTCCCTGCCCTGCGCCTCTGTCCCTGCAGGCTGTCGGCATCCCCCGTCTGCCCCACCTGACTGGCCCCTTCCTTTGCTGACAGCTCTGCCTCCTGCCTGCCTCTGACTGCCCACACAAAGCCTGGGGCTGATACCAAAAGGGTTCATTCGATTTTTACCCTGCCTGTGAACTTTCAGCACAGGAACAAGGCATGCAGGGGCTGCTTTCCCAGCAAGGATTGTTAGAAGAGAAGAAGAAGACATCTGGCTCAAGGGTGCAGGGATAGAGAAAACAAGGAGTGAATCTGGGAACTTGGGGTGGGTTTTATGGATGTGGGGAAGTTGTAATTCCCATTTTGCATCTGTGTATATGCAACAAACTAGTAGAATTACATGTCCACATAAGGTTAGGAGTTATCCCATGTTGGACCTTAGGCCTGGATAAATGACACCCTCTGAAATACCAAATTAGATTTCAGGAGCCTTATTCTGATATTGCAGTGATTTGGTGACAGTGGTTCCTACCAGAACCAAGGAGTCAGCTGTGACACTGTGCAAACTTATGGAACCAAGGGTCCCTGGTGACACTGCAGAACCAAGGAGACTGCTGCTGGCAGTGTGAGAACTCATGGAATCACAAGTCCATTGTGACACAGCAAGGCCTGATGGAACCAAGGGTCCCTTTTTAAACTTTTTGGCCTCATGGAACCATGAGCGATTGTGATACAGCAGAGTCTCATGGAACCATGGAGGCCATTTTTACACTTGGTGGCCTTGAGAAACCAAAGGGCCGTTGTGGCACTTGAGAGCCTTGTGGAACCAAGGGGACCAAAGTGACACTGTGGGGCTCCATGAAACCAATGGTCTGTTGTGACACTGCAAGGCCTTGTGGGATCATGGAGACCATTGTGACACTACAAGGCCTCATGCAAGCAAGGAACCATTGTGACACTCTGCAGTCCTGGCAGGCCAAGGGGTAGTTGTAACACTGTGTGGCACCATGGAACCAAGGGGTCCATTGTGACACTCCAGGGCCCCATGGAACTAAGGATCCATGGAACATTTCAAGACCCCATGGAACCAAAGGTCCATTGTGACATTGTGGGGCCTCATGGAATCCTGGAGGCCATGATGACACTTGGAGGCCTCGTTGAGTCAAGGGGCTCTGCAGGGCCTGATGGAACCAAGGAGACCCTTTTGACATTGTGAGTCCCCATGGAACCAAGGTTCCATTGTGACACTGCAGCACCAAGGAGACCCCTGTGACACTGCAAGGCTTCATGGAAGCCAGGGACCATTGTGACACTGGAGCCCCATGGAAATAAGAAGCCAGTGTGACACATCTGCGCCTCATGGAACCAAGGATCCAATGTGACACCACCACTGTAACCCTGCAAGGTCCCATGAATCCAAGGGAACAGGGAAGAGGTTTTGCTTGGCCTGACTGGTCCAAGTGCCCTTGGCATGTCGAGGGTCTCTTCTCATGTACCCCTGTAACACTGGGGCTCTAGGCTTTCCTTCAAATGGAAAAGAACTACTCTTCTCATTCAAGCATCCATGGCCAAAATGGGATTCCCCCTCCAAAATTCCCAATATCCAGGGATTTCTCCCACGTAAAGGCTGCCATTACAACACGTCTGGCTGACCTTCTCTTCTTGAGAGCTGGGTCTCACCTGCCTTCAGACACTGTGGCTCTGTGCTTTCCTTCCTGTGGAAGAAAAGAAACATCCCTCCTGCACAAGAAGCCATGACCCAAACTGGTACTTGTCCTCCAAAATTCCTGCATTCAAGGGTTTTTTCTCCCAGACAAGGTCTCCCAGTACAGACAGGTCTGGCTGGCCTTGGCTTCTGGTGGTTGCCTGAATTCTGCCCTGAAACACTGGGGCCCTGCTCTTTCCATCCTAAGGGAAAAGAACCATCCTTCACCAGGTGTCCATGGTTGAAATTGGGTTTCTACCACCAAAAGTCCTATATCCAATTATTGCCCCTACACAAAAGCTGCCATTACAGACAGGTCTGGCTGGCCTTGGTCTCTGCTGCCTGCAGTTCATCAGCCCCTGAAGCACTGGGGTTCTGTGCTTTCCTTCCTTTGGAAAAGAATATTCTTATTCCTCCATGGCCAAAATTGCTACTCCTCCTAAAATATTCACTATATGAAGGGTTTCTCCCAGACAAAACCTGCCAGCTCTTGCTGGCGCTGTAGGCTCTGATGGCCACCTGTCATCTACCCCTGAAACACTGGGGCTGTCTGCCTTCCTTCCCATGGAAATAGAACAGTCTCCTCGTCCAGGGGCCGTGGCCAAATTTGAGATCTGACCCCTAAATTTCATATGTCCAAGGATAGGTCCCAATCAAAAGCTGCCAGGAGAGACAAGTTTGGCTGGCTTGGCCTCCCTGGGGCTGCTTCTCATCTACCATCAAACCCTCGGGCTCTCTGCTTTCCTTCCGGTGGAAAAGAAACGGCCTTTTCATCAAGGGACCAGTGGCCAAAACTTGTATTCTACCTCCCAAATTATGTGTATCCAAGGATTTCTCTCAGGCACAAGCTGCAATTGCAGAAAGGTCTGGCTTGCCTTGGTCCTTGGTGGCTGCTGCTCATCTGCCCCTGAAACACCAGGCCTCTGCTTTCCTTCCAATGGAAGAGAATCATTGTTCACATCAAAGTGCCCATGGGCAAAACTGAAATTCGGCCTAAAATATTCCATCTGTCCAAGGATTGCTCCAAGGCAAAAGTAGCCAGGAGACACAGGTCTGACTGGTCTTGTCCTGAAGTGATTTTCTTAGACTCTGAGCAGAATGTTTTCATTAGCCAATACCTTGGAGAGGGCTGAGAGATCTCCCAAGATGGGGTTTGGAGGCCTCAAGCACATGAGCACAATATAGGGACAGTGGAGCTCTGCGCTCAGTGGGGTGGAGACTGAGGATAGCAGAGAAGAATCCTTGGAGGGACTGAACGGTGGTTTCAGAGATGGTGGCTCCTTTTGACATAGTAGAGAGCACACAGAGAAAGAATTAATGCAAAGGGCAGGTATGTAGGGCCAGACAGGACCCAAAGAGAAAGGAATTTCCCTCCCAGGGCAGGGCTGGGGTGCAACATGGCCCCCAGAAGGAGCCTGGGTCAGCCCAATGCTTTGTGTGGGCAGGCAGAGGCAGGCAGGAGGCAGAGCTGTCAGCAAAGGAAGGGGCCAGCCAGGGGGGGCAGCCGGGGGATGCCGACAGCCTGCAGAGACAGAGACGCAGGGCAGGGACACCGTAGCACAGCCTGGGCTGCACAGGGCACAGGCATGGGCAGCAGCTGCAAGACAGCCCTGCCAGAGACAACTTGGGCAGCACTTTGGCCATGGCTGCTGGGCCTGGGCCTGAGGCAGGAGCAGGAGACAAGTGACCCTTGCAGGCCTGGGGCCTCATTGCCTCCTTGTCTCTGCTCAGCAGCCTGGCAGGGGCTGCCCCATGCTCCTGCCCTTGCCATTGCACATCCCCACATGCCAGTGCCCATCCCGGCAAGAGCCCTGAGCAAGGAGGGAGGGACAGCATCTGCCTGGCCAGGGGCTGGGGCTCAGGCCTTGGCCCTTGGCATTCCTCAAACACATCCAGCTTTGCTCAGCACCAGAGACACCTTTGCCTTTTTTGTCGCCAGCTGTCATCACTGCCTCCAGTGTTCAGCTCTAACTGGCACCTGGGAACACTTTCTGAGTTGAGTTCCTCAGTGGGACCCATAAAAAATTCAAGAAACTTCAGAGTTTCCATTTAATTTTAAGTTCTTGAGAAGTTTTTTGAAGACACTCTCAGGGACTGGTTCTGATGTAAACAACACCAAAGCCCCGAGAGGGTCATTAAAGTCCTTGTGCTGTGTCTGTGCTGCTGAGTTGGGTGGGCTCCTGGCCCAGAGGCAGCTCCTGGCAAACCAAGAAGAGCTTCATAAAGACATTTCTCCTGAGGAGCAATTGCTCTAGCAGCCCAGCCGGGCTGGGGCACTGCCTGCAGCCACCCTGGGCACAGCACAGATGCACAGAGAGGTTCAATTAGTCAGGGCTGGGAAGGTGCTGAGAAGTGCCTGGGGCACAATCACTGCCAGCCCCTGGCACAGGAACCTCTGGCTGCAGGACAAGGCAGCTGCAGCTCCTGGAGCCATCTCCTAAAGCTGGAACATCCCAATGCCTCCAGACTCTGTGAGTAAATCTCTGAATATTTTTGGTGCTGGGGAGGTGAAATGCTCATGAAGCTTTGACATGCTGAGGAATGCTGTTCAGTCATAAAATATTTCCAATATAAGGATTTCCTTTAAATGTAGGACATTTCCAAAGACTTTGTATTCAGTTTCCTAATATTGGAGAATGGCAGGCAGCGCGGGGGATTAACATTAAAGATTGATTATGAATTATTAATTATGAAATTTTAAAAGTTCCTGAGACATTGGAACTGTTATTTCAGTGTTCTGTCGATTCACAGGAGTTCCCTAATGTACTTTCAGGCACTCTGCCCATGGACAGCACCAGCATTCCCTTTGCTGGACCCATCAGGCTCAGTCTGAGCTGTCCTTTGTCCCACCTGCAAGCAGAACCTGCCCCAGCCAGTGCCCTGCAAACAGCCAGGGTTCTGTAGGGCCAAGGAGACGGCACAGAGATTTGTGGTCTGTGAGTGCTGGCACAGAGAGATCAGGCACAGGGAAACACCTGCAGGAGGGAAATCTCCAGGAAGCAGAGAGAAGACCGGGCAATGAGAGAAAACAAAACCCAGCAATGCTGTGGCAGGGAGAGTTTAGAGATGCCCACAGGATCCCCTCCAGTGCAGCCCCTCCTTCTGAACAAGCCCCCTCCCTCCTGTGCCCCAGCCCAGCCTCTGCCCTCAGGGCCGGGGCTCCAAGGCGTGCAGCCCCTCCTGTGCAGGCAGAGCTGCAGGAGAGCCGTGGGGCAGCTCTGCAGCCCCGGGCCCAGTTCCCTCTGCAGAGCACAGGGCGGAGAGCAGCTGCCCGGCCCTGGGGGCTCTGGAGGGGGCACAGCTGGCTCAGGGTGACGCTGTCCCCAGTGCCTGGCTCTGGGCAATGCTGTCAGGGCAGCCAGGGAAGGAGCTGCATCTCCCGCAATCCAATGCCATCATAAGGACACTTGGAAGTCTCTGAGATTTCAGTCCAAGCTGGAAGCTCCAATCCAGGATGCAAACCTGTCCTAAAGCATCTCTGAGTTATAAGATTGATGGGGAGAGGCAGAGATGTTGTGACGCTGAAAATGCTGCTGAGTTGGTGAAATGAGCAATGTGAGTCCTTGGCTACAAATGTGGAGCTGGGCTGTGGTGGATCCATCTCTTCTCAGCAGTACCTGGTGACATTTTAGGGAAAAAATGGGAAGATGATCACTGTCCACCTGAGAAAGGTTAAAGCCCAGAGAAACTGAATAGGTCAGAATGAGAGACAATCTGCCCTCCATCTCCTCTCATTATTTTGTCTCACAGAACTTTCTCTGGTCTCCCTGAGTGCAGAAACAATGTAGAGGGCTTCTGATATCCAAGAATACCAGGACACAAATGGGAAGAGCTCAATCAGAAAACCTCAGAACTCTTAAACACAAAATAAATTGACAATTAAAATAATCCATGTGTGTTACAGAAGAGGGTGTACTGGAAATGGCTTTGATTTTGGTTACAAATATCTCCGCTAACACTTCACTGTCCTTTTTTCCATGAACAGGTCCTCATGGCCAGCCACAGCAAATGTCCAACAGCAGCTCCACCAGGCACTTCCTCCTGCTGGCATTGGCAGACACGCGGCAGCTGCAGCTCCTGCACTTCTGCCTCTTGCTGGGCATATCCCTGGCTGCCCTCCTGGGCAACGGCCTCATCATCAGCGCTGTAGCCTGCGGCCACCACCTGCACACGCCCATGTTCTTCTTCCTGCTCAACCTGGCCCTCAGCAACCTGGGCTCCATCTGCACCACGGTCCCCAAAGCCATGCACAATTCCCTCTGGGACACCAGCACCATCTCCTACTCAGGATGTGCTGCTCAGGTTTTCGTCTTTCTTTTCTTTATCACAGCAGAAGCTTCTCTCCTGACTGTCATGTTCTATGACCGCTACGTGTCCATCTGCAAGCCCCTGCACTACGGGACCTCCTGGGAAGCAGAGCTTGTACCCACATGGCAGCAGCTGCCTGGGCCAGTGCCTTTCTCACTGCTCTGCTGAACACAGCCAATACATTTTCCCTGCCCCTGTGCCACGGCAATGCCCTGGGCCAGTTCTTCTGTGAAATCCCACAGATCCTCAAGCTCTCCTGCTCCAAATCCTACCTCAGGGAAATTGGCTTCATTGTGGTTGGTGCATCTTTAGGTTTTGGTTGTTTTTTGTTCATGGTTTTCTCCTATGTGCAGATCTTCAGGGCTGTGCTGAGGATCCCCTCTGAGCAGGGGCGGCACAAAGCCTTTTCCACCTGCCTCCCTCACCTGGCCGTGATATCCCTCTTTGTCACCACTGGCACATTTTCCTACCGGAAGCCCCCCTCCATCTCCTCCCCATCCCTTGATCTGGCCCTGTCAGTTCTGTACTCAGTGGTGCCTCCAGCCCTGAACCCCCTATTCTACAGCCTGAGGAACCAGGAGCTCAAGGCTGCAGTGGTGAGACTAATGACTGGAAAATTTAGAAAACATTAAACTGGTTGCCAATTTCTGCATATCTCTTGTAATAAAAGTGAGATTTGGTAGTTTTTGTTGGATTGGTTATTTTCCCCCTCTGTTTTCTTTTCTAATATTCTCGCTAAACCAAGGCCATCGTTTCTACCATTTCTAATTTTCTTTCTCTCCACCTTTCCTGTGCCCCCTGGCTGTGTCAACATGAGCTGTGTTCTCAGTGGCTTTAAATGAAATAAAGCATCTCTCGGCAGAATTTTCACCAGAGATGCCCCTTTTGTTGCCTTCTCTGGAGCTGCAGCAGCAATGTCTGTGTGCAGAGCTGGGGCAGATCAGGGCTGGCACAGCAGCTGTGCCCAGCAGCAGCAGCAGCACTTGGTGTTGCCAGTGCTGCTGCCGTGGCCCTGCCCCGCTGCCCTGGTGGCCCTGGTGTTGCTGCAGGGCCCGAGTGCTCTCGGGGCCGGGCACAGCCCTGGGGGTGGCAGTGCCGGGGCTGCAGCAGGGACAGGCCATGGGCACTGCCGGGTCAGCGCTGACGCCTCAGCCCAGGGCCTGGGGGCTCCAGGCTCCTTGCCCAGGCTCTCTCAAGAACACGCCCAGGCCAATGCTCAGCACAGAAAAGCCCCGTGAGCAGCCCCAGGCTGGCCGTGGGCAGGCTGGGGGCAAACAGCATGGCTGGGGCTCTGCAAGGGCCGTGCGGCAGACAGGAAGGAGCAGCAGAGCAGGGGCTGATCCATCCCCAGTGCGCTGCACAGCCCAGGGCAGCATCCCAGAGCGTCCTCATGGAGCTGCCAACAACATTCCCCCTCTGCAGCCCTGGCCTCTCCCACAGCTCACACAGGTGCCCCATCCTTGCAGGCACCGACACGGCAGCACTGGCTCAGCAGCCGCTGTTTGCATTGCACAGAGCAGGGGGAGCACCTCCATGCTGTTGGTGTGGGGACATGAACCTGAGGGAGCACAAATGCCATCAGCCCCTGGGGCCAGCAAGGGCTGGGGGACACCAGGGAAACCACTCAGCTTTGTCGTGGCCTCTGCAGTCAGCCAGAAAGTTTGTTCCCATCAGCTGGGAGTTTCCTGTTCTTCTGCAGACGCTGTTGCTCAGAGCCAGGGCTGGTATTTGGCAGCCATCCCCAAACAGCCCCAAGCATTTCCTTGGCTTCAACTTGCTTTCTGTCCTCTTTCCTTATCTAGACTTCTTCCTATCTCCCATCCCTGTTCCCTCCCCTGCAAACAGCCCATCCCTGTTTGCCCTGTCCACTCTGGCCCCATTCCCCATTGCAGTTTCAGACCTGGCACCATGGGAACGTCCCTTGGGCAGCAGGATCATCCTACAAATGCTGCAGGAATTGTCTGTAGGTGTGGAGAGATTTATTCATAATTGGTTAGCTGAGAAAGGCCATGCTGACATAATGCCGCTGGTTAAGCTGAAGGAGAAAAGTCAGCAGTCAGCAAGCTGAAAGGAAAGGTCAGCAGTGACCTTGCTGCAACATGAGGATAGGGAGTAGAGATTATTCCTGAATATATCCTGAGAATATGTAGAAAGTATCAAAAGTAGAACCATAGGAATGTAGAAGTAGGCGTAGGTGCTGATATGTAACTGACCAATCCTGAGCTCAACTTTTGCAATATGTATGAAGCTCATTATTAACTGTATTTAACCTGCCGTACTGATCAATAAAATTGAGCCTGTGATGATCAAATTGATGTCCTGGCTCCCTTCCGTTGACAAATGGTGGAGAATGCGGGCATAACCGAATCTCTGCCCTTTTATCTCGGATTAAAAGAAAAAGGGATTACACCACGGTCTAGGAAGTTGGGTTTGGGTCCTTGCAGCCGGGACGGTGCCGGAATTTGAAGCACCCTTAAGGTTCACAACGGTGACTCAAGCCAATACGTGTCCGCCGGAGCCTGGAGAGCTGCAACAGCGCGCGCTGATTAATAGGTATGGATAGGCAAGCGGCATATGATTTATTCGCCACGTATTTAGAATGGCGAGAAATAAAAGGGATAGATTTAAAAAAGGAGTTACCAGGGTTATTAGCTTATGGCCATGCTAAGGGTATCTTTTCTAATCCTCATACAGTTCATGAGTTATCAGAGTGGAGGAAGTTTGGGGAAATATTGTGGGATACAGTGCTAGATGATGATAAGTCAGCAAAGATATTCGGGAAGTTATGGCGGGTGGTGTATAACACGTTACTTCAGCAGGTCTCTGAGAGAAAGGCAGCCGAAAGGGCGACAGAAGCTCATAAGAGGAATATAGGGTATGGTCATGAGGATGATCCCCTGGCACCTTCTGTAACTAAGAAACTAATGCCTAAGGGTCCCCAGCAAAGTGGTGTGGAGGATTTTTCTATAAGCGCAGTGGAACCGTCTGCACCTTTGCTATCAGAGGGGGAGGGCGAGTCGGATGGTGGGGGTGGGAGCAAACCAGCTTTGCCTCCGCCACCAGCTTCAGGCGGGTCGGATGGTGGGGGTGGGAGCAAGCCAGCTTCGCCTCCGCCGCCAGCTATGCCTCCGCCGCTGCCCCTCAATGAGCCGGCTCCGGTTACAGCTTTGGTGGGGGGGCCACTTCCCCCGGTTCCCCCCCGCAGGCCGGCTCTGCTTGAATCGGCTCCGGTTTCACTGTGAGCCCCAGCGCGGGAGGGGGGGCTGCTTCCCCTGCTTCCCCCGCGCGAGCCAGCCCCTGCTCCACTGCCCCCCCTGCGCGAAAACTCGGTATCTGCACCGAAGCGCCAGCAGCATAGCACCCTTAAAGGGCCAGATCCCATCCCAGGGGCACACCGTGATCCATGGGGGGAGATGGCTAAACAGAGGAGGGAAGATTGGGCTGCTTTGGCGAGGGAAGTAATGCAAATGGGGAATGGTGAGGCGGTGGAAATAGCTTCTAGTCTTGCATGTCCAGTTACATACACACCACAATATGATGCACAAGGGAACCTTACGCATAATATAGCAGAATATACTCCCTTAGATTGGAAGCTGTTAACTCAGCTACGTTCTACGGTTAGTCAGTTTGGAGTAAAAAGTGAACCTGTTAAGCAAATGTTAGATTATCTTTTTAATACTCAGGTTTTATGTCCTAATGATTTAAGAGGAATAGTTCGGTTGATATTCACTCAGCATCAGCAGTTATTGTTTAACGCCCATTGGCAAGCGTTGGTAAATGAATCGGTTGCTGTACAACGAGCCCAGGGAGACCCATTACATGGGGTGACAGTAGAGGAGCTGATGGGCTTAGGGGCATATTTGCGTACAGAGGCACAAATGATATCGGGAGCAGATAAACTTAGAGAGGCTATGAGGTTAGTGCGTGCTGCAATAGACATGGTTAAAGAGCCAGGAGGGTTACCGGCTTATATGGATATTAAGCAAGGAAGGGAAGAATCATTTGGAAATTTTATTGATAGAGCAGCTACTGCTATAGATCGGGCTGGCGTGGCAGACTACCTGAAGGGGGCGCTATTGAAGCAGTGTGCCTTGCAAAATAGCAATCCAGCAACCCAAAGAGTGTTAGCTACTTTAGGGGCAAATTGGACTATTGAGGAAGCATTAGAGCGAATGGCATTAATGCCAACAGCTTCACAGGCATTTATAGTAGAAGCCTTAAAGGAATTAGGATTGGGGTTGCAAAAGCAAGCAGAGTCCACTCAAAATCAGGTGCTAGCTGCTCTTGCTCCTCTCCGAAGCGGCTCACTGGCATTCACGCAAGGAGGTTCGAAGCCATTCCTCAAGTGTTACCGATGCGGCAACGAAGGACACACACGCCGAACGTGCCGAGCAACTGGCGTATGGTGTCAACACTGCCGATCCAGCTCCCACAACACTACGGCTTGTAGGCACCGGTCGGGAAACCATTTGCGGAGTGCGAATCTCGGGGGCCGCGCCCAGACACAAGTTGCCGCCGTGACATCGGAGACACCAGCAACTGCCGTGACATCGCTGCCACCTCCTGTCTGCAACCCGCAACAACCGGGAGCCTCGGCTTGGACTTATCAGCAGCAGTAGACGTCACACTAATGACGAACCGGCCTGAGAAGATACCCACTGGAGTAAAGGGTCCTCTTATATTAAATGGACAAACATGTGGAGCATTATTGCTGGGACGTTCCTCTATAACTATGTTGGGATTATTTGTTTTGCCTGGTGTTATCGATGCGGTCTTTACAGGGGAAATACAAATTATGGCTTACACCCTTTATCCTCCGATTAAAATTACAAAAGGACAACGCATTGCACAATTGGTACCACTGTCACAAATGACATCAGGAATACAATCATTTACTGGACAAACACGGGATGAAAAAGGTTTTGGCTCTACTGGTGTTACACTTTTAACTGTGGATTTACAAAATAGACCAAAGCAAAAGGTTGAAATTACCTATGGGCATCAAAGCATAACCCTTTATGGATTATTGGATACAGGAGCAGATACTAGCATCATTTCTCCAGAAGCATGGCCACAACATTGGCCTCTATATCCATCATCAAACATGCTCACAGGAGTGGGAGGATTTACATTGGCAAGCAGGTCGCCGTCTTTGTCTGTGTGCATTGAGAATCAACAAATATCTGCTGTGTTTTCAATTGTTCAATTGCCTCCTACAGTTTCCTGCTTAATTGGAAGGGACATTTTAACACAATTGGGAGTTGTGTTAACTAATCAGCTCCCTTTGGGGTAATTGCCATTGCTTGGACTTTCCCCCACTCACCTGGAAAACGGATACACCGGTGATGGTTAAGCAATGGCCATTAAAAGGGGAGAGTCTTATGCATGCCCATGAATTGGTACAGGAACAATATACAAAGGGGCACCTACGACTCTCCACAAGCCCTTGGAATACACCTATTTTTGTAATCAAAAAGAAATCAGGGAAATATCGTTTGATACATGATTTGAGGGCTGTAAATGATCAAATGGAACCAATGGGGGCCTTACAGCCTGGTCTTCCAAATCCAGCTATGATTCCAGAACACTGGCCACTTTTAATTATTGACCTAAAGGATTGTTTTTTCACTATTGGCCTGCATCCTAATGACATGAAGAGATTTGCTTTTACTTTACCAGCAATACATCGTGGGGAACCAGATAAAGGATTTGAATGGACGTCTCTTCTGCAGGGCATGCGCAACTTCCCCACTTTATGTCAGCTTTATGTTGATTCTGCATTACAGCCACTACGTCGCAAATGGCCAGTAACTATAATATATCATTACATGGACGATATTTTGTTTGCACAGCAACAGCCATTCTCCTCTTTGCAGATTAACACCATTATAAATACTCTTGCTGCATATTCACTTGTTATTGCTGCAGAGAAAATTCAGACTACAAAGCCCTGGAAATATTTGGGATGGACTTTAACGGATCAAATAGTGATACCACAAAAATTGGAATTACAATTGGACATTAAAACTCTACATGATGCACAGAAGTTGCTGGGAGACTTACAGTGGCTGAAGCCTATTGTGGGAATACCAAATCATTTATTAGAAACCCTACGGCCTTTGTTAAAAGGCGTGGACCCTACTACTCCTGTACACCTGACAAAGGAGCATCGTCTTGCCTTGCAGCAAATTAGTAACTGTGTACAGCAAGGGTATGTGTCTCGTCGACAACTCGAGCACCCCATTGATCTTACTATTTGGAATAGCCCTTGCCACTTGCTTGGTGCTCTCTCTCAGTTGCAAAAGAAAACAGGGGAGATACGGGTGTTGGAATGGTTTTCACCACCACTACAGCACAAGAAAATAATATCTTCAAAAATTGAACAATTGGCTGCATTAATCAAAAAGGGGCGTCTCAGAATTCTTGAAGTGGATGGTAGAGAACCTGCTACTATTAGATTGCCTATGGAAAAAGAAACCTTGGACTGGTACTTGATAAATTCAAAGAATTTACAAGAAGCATTATTGATGTCACCTGCTAAAGTAGAGACTAGTAAATTAGTGCCTAGAGTTTTGCAATGGATGACAGAATGGAACTGGATAACTCGACCTTTGAGAGAAGAAAACCCCATAGAAGGAGCTATTACAGTTTTTACAGATGCAGGAAAGAAATCAAGGCGTGCTGCTGTTACCTGGCAAGAAAAATGACAATGGAAGCATCAACTCCTCACAGCAGACCCTGCAGATAGCTTACAAACTTTGGAATTGTTAGCAGTAGTATGGGCGGTGTCCAACTTACAGGAGCCTTTAAATGCGGTCACAGACTCTATGTATGTTGCAGGAGTAGTCAAATGAATAGAGGAAGCAGCAATTAAGGAAGTGAATAATAAACGATTGTATGAGTTACTGATACAGTTGAGGAAAGCTTTACGAGAAAGAAATGCAGCATATTCTGTGATTCATATTAGGAGCCGTAAGTGGTCTGAAGGTTTAGGAGAAGGGAATGAACGTGCAGATAAATTGGTTACCCTACCCATTGATAATTCTTGTCCTATTGACAAGCACACATTGGCCAGAGAAGCACATAGTAGATATCATCAAAATGCAAGAGGTTTAGCAAAACACTTTGAGCTGAGTTTGTCACAAGCCAAGGCCATTGTCAGAGCATGTCCAACATGTAGTTATCATAATGGTGGGATAGGTCTAGGCATCGGGGTTAATCCTCGAGGTTTAAAAATAAATGAGATATGGCAAATGGATGTTACACACATAGCTAGATTTGGTAAAGTCAAGCATGTGCACGTCACCATAGATACATATAGTCATTACATATGGGCTACGGCTCAGGCAGGACAGAAAGCTATACAGGTTATCAGACATCTGTTAAGTTATTTCGCTGTTATGGGAGTTCCAAAGAGTATCAAAACGGATAATGGTCGAGGTTATATAAGTGCTAGGGTCCGGAAATTTTTGAATCAGTGGTCTGTTAAGCATGTGACAGGTATTTCACACTCTTCTACTGGACAGGCAATAGTGGAAAGAGCAAACGGTACCCTTAAGCAGTATATTGAAAAACATCAAGATTTGACAGATCCACAAGCATGTTTGGCTAAGGTTTTGTATGTGATTAATCATTTATGCATTTTTGGGGAAGATGATACCCCTCCTGCAATGAAACATCATCTGAGGTCAGGTCAGGAAAATACTAAGGAAACAGAGGTCTGGGTTAAGTATAAGAACCCAAGTACAGGATTATGGGAAAAACCTGCAAAAGTATTATATTGGGGTCGGGGGTATCTTTGTGTTTCCTCACCTACAGGGCCTTTGTGGGTGCCTGCTATGTGGACTAAACCTGTTTTTGATGCAGCCTCTGGTGAGTCGCCTTACGGAGGAGGACAGGGAGTGACTGGGGAAGAAACTGCTTCTAGTCCTACAACCACTACTGTTACAATTGAAGGGGTACTCGGAAGCGGTGGACAGAGCACTGACACGTCACTACCGGACAGCCCAGGAGTTGATTGGTTTTATTGACTCATTATCAACTTTTCACTTAACAGATCCAGCGAAACTACATTGCCTTGACTGTCACAATCCACATTGTGCTGCCTGGATAGCTCTACGTTGTGGGGGTTGTAAAAGAACTTTTTGGATAGAACAATCATTATTACGGGATTTGTGGTGTCATACTTGTGAACACGAGCATACGCGGGGAAAAAGCTGGCAAGATGAATTAAGGAGACAAACGGGGAAAAACGCATATATAGCTTTAAATCTTTATGAGTCTCCTGAACAAAAGGTTCTTGCTTATTATTGATGGGAAATACAATGTATTGTAAATAGAGTTAAGGTTCAAAGTAAATCACATATAGTTTCTATAAGGTGTAGGAAATTAGTGCCTTTAACACAGCATTCAGTTGTAGGACCCTTCCAAGGGGATCCTGATAGAGCATTAGATTGCTGCATTGATAAGTTGCAAAAATTAAGTTTGAAAGTGGCAGGACCAGTGAAAATCAGGAGCAGCAAGATTGAAGACAGATAAGAAAAAGAAGCCAAAAAAGGGAACGGTCTCATTTGAATAGGGGTATCAGTGATTGCTAATTAATTTTCTATGGTTAGAACACTTTTACAGTTGTGGGACCCTCAGGAGGGTATAGTTGTTGAGGAGGATAATGAACAAGAACTACGATTACGGAATAAGATACACCTTGTGTTAAAGAAAGACCTTGAGCCGTTAGCCTCATATAGTAAAAAGGCTGAAGAGGCTTTGCGATCACCACCATTGAATTGGTTGCTTTGGATTGAAGAACCAGAATTTTATACTGGTCCTTACTTACATTCGCTTCCTTGTTATGTTTGCAAAAAGGATAAAGATAAATGCTATGCATGGGTAGCTTTGCATTGTGCAGATTGTAATCAGGTTTATTGGTATTCACAGAAGTCATTGGGATATTTATGGTGTACATCTTGTTTTGGAAAGTGGATTCGAAATCATATCTGGGTTAGAGCTCTTGAACAAAGTACTGGCCTGCCAGGACGGACAGGATTACAGCTCTTTGAGAGTGCAGAACAAGTGGTTATAGCATATCTTAGGTGGAAGTTACAGGAAAACTTTAGAATATTTGAAATTACTAAAGCCTCACGCATCATAGCAGCTCGCTGCAAAGCTGATTTGCCTTCAAACTTACCTCATGCTATACCTGTGAGCAAGGATGCTGATTTAGAATTAGATCAGTATATTCAAAAATTGACTCAGCCTTACAATAGACAATCTAGCAAACCAGGGAAAAGACAGTGAAGAAAGGAAAAACAACGTAAGCAGAAGGAAGAAAAGGAGAAGCAAAGCAAGCAGAAAGAAAAATGAGGTTTGTTTTTGTTATACTGCTCAATGCTGTAGCAAGTGAAGCAGTAGGAGTAACACACTTTAGTCAACCAAGGGAAAATTTATGGGTGACACTTGCTAATCAAACTAACCAATCATCACTTTGTCTTAGTCTTGGAGGAGTCACTAACCCATTTCGAACATGCCTGGTTGGACTTCTGGTGTGGTCTCCTGGAGAATTTTGCAGTTTGATAAACAATCAAACCTTATGTATGTCTAACATGTCAAACATCACATTGCCGGTGCAACAAGGGTATACTGCAGGTCAGAGTGATGGCTATCATCAATGCTTACTAATCCAATCACTTAACACCTCTTTGCATTCTCCTCCTGAAGAATTGGATCTTTTTGGAAGTACAAATGCCAGCATATCTAACACTACAGCTGGTGGATGGTTTAGCTTCAAACTTTTGGGTGCTCAGAATTTAAACCAACCTAAAGAAACATGGGCCACCCTAGATTAATCCCTGAATGTGAGTGAATTCTCTCCACAGCATTACAGTCAATGTAACGGCACAAATATCACAGCACCAATGAAATTACCCACAGGAATATTTTTGATTTGTGGAGACAGGGCATGGAATGGTATACCAGCTAAACCACAGGGTGGACCCTGTTTTTTGGGAAAATTGTCACTGTTTCATCCTAATGTGTCCTTGCTAATGCAGCTGAGTCAAAATTCAAACGGGAGAAAATGTAGCATACATGACTTAGACTGCAGCAAGATAGGAGATCCACGGTTTTGGGGCACATTCAAACAGGTGGTGGTTCCAACTATCTTACCAGGAGGATCTGCCAATAAAGCCATGAATTTAGCAAAACAATTAGGATGCTGGGCAAGGGATGAGCTGAACAAGACATCGCAAATTCTAGACATGTTAACTGCAGATGTGCAAAGTGTTAACCATGCTGTTTTGCAGAATAGAGCTGCTGTAGATTTTTTGCTCTTAGCACAAGGGCATGGATGTGAAGAGTTTGAGGGAATGTGTTGCATGAATCTGTCTGATCATTCGGTGTCCATTCACACTAAGATAAAAGAATTACAACAGGGACTTCACAAACTCAAGGAAGAAGACGGTTTAGGAATTGACGAATGGCTTAAAGGCCTGGGACTCGGACCGTGGCTGAGGAACCTTGTGACCTATGCTATAGGACTGCTGGGTGTAATTTTACTGTTTTTGCTCATTTTGACTTGTATCTTTAACTGTATTCAAAACATGGTCAGCCGTACAATAGCAAAAATATGGCAAACTAATCTCCTTGCACAAGAAGAAAACGGGGGAAATGTGGAGAGTATTATTAATAATTGGTTAGCTGAGAAAGGCCACACTGATATAATGCCACTGGTTAAGCTGAAGGAGAAAAGTCAGCAGTCAGCAAGCTGAAAGGAAGAGTCAGCAGCGACCTTGCTGCAACATGAGGATAGGGAGTAGAGATTAGTCCTGAATATATCCTAAGAATATGTAGAAAGTATCAAAAGTAGAACCATAGGAATGTAGAAGTAGGTGTAGGTGCTGATATGTAAGCTGACCAATCCTGAGCTCAACTTTTGCAATATGTATGAAGCTCATTATTAACTGTATTTAACCCGCCGTACTGATCAATAAAATTGGGCCTGTGATGATCAAAATGATGTCCTGGTTCCCTTCTGTCGACAGGTCCCACAGTGTCACAATGGCCCCTTGGTTCCACGAGGTTCCACAGAATCACTGTGGTCTACTTGGATCCGCAGTATCTCTATGGACCATTGGTTCCATGTGGCCCTGCTGTGTCTCACTGGTTCCTTGGTTCCATGAAGCCCCACAGCATAACATTTGAATCTTGTTCCCGTGAGGTTCTGTACTGTCACCATGGTCTCCTTGGTTCTGGACTGTAACAATGGACCCTTGGTTCCATGAGGTTCCATGATATCACAATGGCCTCCTTGGTTCCACAAGGTTCCATGATATCACAATGGTCTCCTTGGTTCCACAAGGTTCCATGATGTCTCAATGGTCTCCTCATGGTTCCACGAGGCCTTTCTTTGTCACAATGGACCCATGGTTCCATGAGCTTCCATGCTGTCACCATGGTCTCCTCAGATCCAGATTGTCACAATGGACAATTGGCTCCATGGGCCCTCCTGTGTCACAATAAACCCTCAGTGCCATGAGGTTCTATGGTGTCACAATGGTCTGCCTGGTTCAATGAGGCCCTGGAGTGTCACAATGGCTGCTTGGTTTCATGAGTTCCACAGCATAAACAATGGTCTCCTTGTTTCTACAGTGTCACAATGGATCCTGGTTCCATGAGGTCCCTAAACGTCACTGGTCTCCGGGGTTCCATGTGGCTCTGCTGTATCAACACAGCCCCTTGGTTCCATGAGCTTCTGTACTGTCAGCAATGGTTCCTTGGTTCCAATGAGGCCCTGCTGTGTCACAATGGACCCTGGGTTCCATGAAGTTCTTCAGTATCACAATGGTCCCTTGGATCCATGAGGTCCCAGAGTGTCACCATGATGTCATTGGATCACACTGCCATAATGGGCCATTATTGTAGCCGGAATAGCTGCTAATAAAGCCCAGGGTAGGGAAGCAAAAAGGGCCTTTGCATGGTACCCACAGATGTTTAATTCAACCGTGCAGTGAGATGTTCAGGGTCACAAGGCAGGATTCCTGAGAGGAGTCCAGGTTTCTGTATCTCCAGAGGAAGGGGTTGATCAGTGCCATGGGGGCAGTACAAAGATGGGGCCAATGGGGGAATAGGGAGGGAGTGGCTGAGGGACACAGAACAAGGGGAAGGAGCCAATGGGGTCGCACAGCTTTTGAGGGAAGCTTCTTGTGTCTCCCTAACCCAGGGAATGCCTCTCAGGGCCTCCACAGCTGCAGAGTGTCAAAATGGCCCCTTGGTTCTTTTGGGGTCCTCAGGATCCCAGTGACACCATGGCTGCATGAGGCCCAGCTGTGTCACACTGGCCCCTTGCTTCCACTGGGTTCCACAGCATCACAATTGTTCTCCTTTAGTTCCATGAGGCCCCTCAATGTCACAATGGACGTCTGGTTCCATGAGTCCCACATTGTTCCATGAATCCTTAGTTCCATGGGGATGTCACATCCTTATTTCCTGTTGTGTCACAATGGTCCCTTGGTTCCATGGTGCCACACAGTGCCACAATTGCCCAACGGGGCCTCACAGTGTTACAATGGACTCCTTGGTTCCATGGAGACACAAAGTGCCCAAATGGCCCTTTGGTTTCAGAAGGCCTCAAGGTGTAGAAATGGCCCCCATGGTATCCTGCAGCCATGCTGTGTCACAACGGAGCAGTAGTTCCATGATGCCCCAGAGTGTCACAATGGTCTCCTTGATTCTGCACTTTAAGAATCTCCCCTTGGTCCCATGGAGCCCCAGTGTCACTATTGTGCCCTTAATTCAATGAGGCTTTGCTGTTTCACAATGCTCCTTTGGATCCATGAGGCCCCATTCGTCATAATGGTCTCCATGGTTCCATGAGGCATTCCTGTGTCACACTGGACTCTTGGAGGAGGAATCATGTTTTGGTCATGGATGCTTGAATAAGAAGGGCAGTTCTTTTCCATTTGAAGAAAAGCCCAGAGCCCCAGGGTTTCAGGTGTACATGAGCAGAGTCTCAACATGCCAAGGGCAGTTAGACCAGTCAGACCAAGCCAACCAGACCTGTTCCCTTTTACCTTGTTTCCATGGAGCCCTGCAGTGTCACAGTGGTGGTGTCATATTAGATCCTTGCTTCCATGAGGCCCAGATGTGTCACACTGGCCTCTTGTTTCCATGAGGCTCCAGTGTCACAATGGTCCCTGGATTCCATGAGGTCTTGCAGTGTCACAGGGGTCTCCTTGGTGCTGCAGTATCACAATGGACCCTTGGTTCCATGGGGACTCACAATGTCAGAGGGGTCTCTTTGGTTCCATGAGGCCCTGCAGGGCCCCTTGATTCAACGAGGCCTCCAAGTGTCATCATGGCCTCCAGGATTCCATGAGGCCCCACAATGTCAGAATGGAATTTGGTTCCATGGGGTCCTGCACTGTTCCATGGATCCTTAGTTCCATGGGGCCGTGGAGTGTCACAATGGACCCCTTGGTTCCATGGTGCCACATGGCATGACAACGGCCCCTTCGCCTACCAGGACTGCAGAGTGTCACAATGGTCCCATGGTTTCATGAGGCCTTGTAGCGTCACAATGGTCTCCATGATCTCATAATGCCTTGCAGTGTCACAACAGACCATTGGTTTCATGGAGCCCCACAGTGTCACTATGGTCCCCTTGGCTCCACAAGGCTCTTAAGTGCCACACTGGCCCTTTGGTTCCACAAGGCCTCCAAGTGATAAAATGGCCTCCATGGTTCCATGAGGCCTTGCTATGTCACAATGGACCTTTGGTTCCATGAGCCCACACAGTTTAACAAGGGACCCTTTGTTCGATCAGGCCTTGCTGTGTCACAAAGGACTTGAGCTCTCATACTGCTAGCAGCAGTCTCCTTGTGTCGGTTTCATGTGTTTTTCTTTCCTGATTTATGCTGATTTATGTTTGATTTATGCTTGTCGGTTTTCTGGTTCTCTCGGCTGTTTTATGTCCGGTGATAGCTCAGGGATGCCACTTGCTTGGTTGTTTAGGTGTTCTGGAAAGGCCCAGAGTGGCCTTGGGCAGCCCGACGCTTCAAAGGATGAGGAGAGACTTCTGATCTTGTCTCGGTCTCAGTGTTTATTAATTGTTTATCTAAAAGATTTTCTTTCAGCCCGACAGAGGTCTGCACAGCAAGTCAGCCATGGGCACACTCCACAGCCCCTGGGGCGGTCACTTATCTTTATACCCGAAGTTACATGTACAATATTCATAATTTTTCCCCAATACCTACTACTCTTATTAACCGGTGCACTTCTAGTAAAGACCAATCCCGAAGTGCCACCATCACCACAGAAGATGGAGGCTAAGAAGAAGAAGAAGAAGGACAGGACATGCCCCAATTCCTCCATCTTACTTCTTTAGACCCCCTTGTCCAGAAATCCTAAACCCTGTGTTTTATACTCTAATTAACTTATCCCTTCACCATTCACCCAGTAAAATCCTCCCAGTCCTCATACAGGTGTCATCTCCTGTGTAGGATAAGAGTCCAGCCACCAGACACTTCTGGCAACATTCCAGGACTCCCGAGCTCCCCAAGGGTGGTCTCGGTCACTCTGCACCCTCATCCTGAGGTGCTGAGATCCCACATCCTTGATGATGCAGTGCCACCACGGACCCTTTGTTCCATGAGGTTCCAGAGTAGAACACGCTCACCTTGGTTCCGTGAGGTTCTGCAGTGTCACAATGGACCCATGGTTCCACCAGGCCTTGCTGTGTCACAATGTCCCCTTGGTTCCAAGAGGTTTCTCAGGGTCACAATGGTCTCCTTGGATCCTCAGTATCACAATGGACCATTGGTTCAATGTGGCCCCAGTGTGCCAAAATGGATTTTGATTCCATGGGGTTCTGCAGGGTCACAATGGACCCTTTGTTCCATGGGGTTCCACAGTGTCACAGCAGACTCCTTGGGTCTGTCAGCCTTGCTGTCACCAAATGTCCAAAATATCAGAATAAGGCTCCTTAACACTAAGTTGGTCTTTATTAGGGCATCATTTATTCAGGTCTTAGGTGCAACATGGGATAACTTCTAAAGTTACATGGACATGAGATTCTCCCAAGATGTTGCTTATATACAGTCCCTGAATGTGAATTACAATTTACCCATTTCCATAAAACCCACCGCAAGTTCCCAGATTCACTCCTTGTTTTCTCTATCCCTGCACCCATAGGCCAGGGGTCTTCGTTTTCTCTTCCAACCATCCTTGCTGGGAAAGCAGGCCCTGCATGCCTTGTTCCTGTGCTGAAATTCACAGGCAGGGTAAAAATGAAATGAAATGAACCCTTTTGGAATCAGCCCCAGGCTTTGTGTGGGCAGGCAGAGGCAGGCAGGAGGCAGAGCTGTCAGCAAAGGAAGGGCCCATACAGGCGGGGCAGCCGGGGGATGCCGACAGCCTGCAAGAACAGAGGCGCAGGGCAGGGACACCGTGGGACAGCCTGGGCTGCACAGGGCACAGGCATGGGCAGCAGCTGCAAGACAGCCCTGCCAGAGACAACTTGGGCAGCACTTTGGCCATGGCTGCTGGGCCTGAGCCTGAGGCAGGAGCAGGAGACAAGTGACCCTTGCAGGCCTGGGGCTTCATTGCCTCCTTGTCCCTGCTCAGCAGCCTGGCAGGGGCCGCCCCATGCTCCTGCCCTTGCCATTGCACATCCCCACATGCCAGTGCCCATCCTGGCAAGAGCCCTGAGCAAGGAGGGAGGGACAGCATCTGCCTGACAAGGGGCTGGGGCTCAGGCCTTGGCCCTTGGCATTCCTCAAAATCACCCAGCTTTGCTCAGCACCAGAGACAACTTGGCCTTGTTGGTCCCCAGCTGTCATCCCTGCCTCCAGTGCTCTGCTCTAACTGCAACCTGGGGACACTTCCTCAGTCGTGTTCCTCAGTGGTACCCATTAAAATTTTAAGAAAATTTGGAGTCTAAATTTAACTTTGAGTTGTTGAGAAGTTATTTGAAGACCCTCTCAGGGACTGAGTCTGATGTAAACAACACAAAAGCCCTTAGAGGGTCATTAAAGTTTTCCTAGTCCAGTTATGGAGAAAGATTTCAAGGACCTTGTAAGAAATACACATTCCTATTTTAAATGATGTATTTTATTTATTTCTCTTTACATCAAAGGGCATTGCAGCATTCTGTTATTGATATTGACCCAGGGTCTCTCCTCAGCAGCTCTGGCCTGCTCACAGAAGCTGTGCCTGGAGCTCTGACCCAGTTTGGACAACCTTGCTCCACATTGCCCAGCCCCATCCTCTCTGTCTTCACTCCCCTGGGCCCCGCTGTGCTTGCAGAGCTGGCTGCACTCAGCCTAAGAGGGGTTTTCCCTTTTGGGGGTTTTTTGAAGCAATCTCAAACTCTTGAGTTTCCCCACTGCAAACAGACACACTGCTCAGGTATGTGCCAGCCCCAGGTGCCACCAAAGGCACTGCAGAGCTGCCCTGGGCCAGCTGTGAGGGTGGATCATCAGCCCAAGCTGCACTGGGCCACTGCAAGGGGCTGTGGCCATGGGCACTGCACTGACCCCACTGCTGGGTTTGGCTGCCACGGCCACCGAGAGAAATTAAACTGTCCTTGGAAACACTCGGGAGGACTGGGACATACTGGGGAACACTGGGAACGCTGTGGGAGACACTGGGACATACTGGGAGTGACACTGGGGCATACTAGGAGAAACTGGGGACACTGGGGATATTGCAGGGAAGACTGGGGGACACTGGGCCATCCTGTGGATGACATTGGGAGGAACTGGGAACAACTGGGAATGAACTCGGGTGTGTTGGGATAGATTGGGCTGCACTGGGATGAACTGGAGGGGCACTGGGGTTGAACTGGGTTCTAGTTGGGATGAAATGGACTTTGCAGGGGTTATACTGGTCTGTATTGGGAATGAAGTAGGCTGTAGTGGAAAGGACTGGAGGAGGGTAATTTGGCTGTTCCCACCTACAACTCATCCCATTTGCCGAGGCTACCGCACATCACCAGTTGCAGCCAATCAGCACCTGGGATCTGGGTCTGGGGGCGGTGCCTCAATGGGCAACATATTTCTTTTTGCCTACATCTCCCATCATGCCCCGCGCTCCAAAGAACCCAGGGAACGCCCCCATCTGTCCCATAAGTGTCCTGCAGACCCTCCAAGAACCCTCAGTGCCCCCATCAGCGCCCATTTGGGACCCGCCAAAAGTGTCCCCAAGCTCCTGAGTGTTCCCAGCCCCACAGATGCCCGGTGCAGCCACTTCTGAAAATTCATCTGCTCTCATCCCCCGTGGCCCCAGAGCCCCTCAGAACACAGTCCTGCGGCTAAAACTCCTGCCATGCCCCGCATCACAAGGGGCCCTGTTAGAGCTCCCTGAGCTCCCACCAAGGGCTCCCCAGCTGTTTAAGTTCCCCCGAGGACGTCAAGTCACGGCTCAGACGCAAAAGTGTCCCCCAAGAGCTTCCCTGAAATCGCGTTCGAACCACTTCCGGGACTACAGCTCCCATGATGCTCCACAGCGCACCTCAAATGCTATTCTAGCCGGGACTTTTTCTACCGTCATGCCCCACGCCCCACTGAGAGCCATTGCAGCTGTGCCCAGAATTCCCGTGATGCACCGCGGCCTTGTTGAACTGTATGATACCCGCGCCTTCAACTCCCGTCACCCCCCGCGACCCAGGGACCGTTGGTCCCCAAGGACCCGCCTGGACCCCGAACTGTTCCTCAGAATCCCTGAGTGCCCCTCCAAGTGCCCACGTGGCTCCCCCAAGTGTCCTCCAGACCCTCAAGTTCTCTCTGAATTCCCTCCCCAGACCCAAAACTGCCCCAAATTTGCCCCAGAAATGTCTCCAGGCACCCCAAAGTGGCCCCTTTTACCATGTCTGTGAAAATTATTAAAAAGATAACAAAAAGATTTTAAATAGGACTAATTATCATAAAGAAGGAGTAATCAATAGCCAACACTGGTCAATGCATTAATGAAGGCAACTGTGTTACTTAGAACAAATGACCAATAAATTTTTTGCTTGCCAAATGTATATGGATTTTTAAATATATATATTAAAATTTAATAATGCATATATATAATAGCACTATTATAAATAAATTAGAAAAAATAATTATCATTTATTAATTCTTTTTTTTTTTTTCAGGAAAACGCATAAATTTTTTATGCTTTGGGACATCATTCTTAAAGAGATGGTCCAAAGATCCCTCATCTGCCTCACAATAAGGATGGGGATTGAACCCCTCCCCAAGGACTGAGATGAGACCCTTCAAATTCTAACCCAGGGGTGCTGGCCTGACTGGAGGGGGATGTCTGCCATAGGAAGAGGGAGGTTTCCCAAAGGAACCAGTCCTGAAACAACGGGCCCTGCTCACTGCTGGCACCGGTTTGTGATGTTCAGAACTGGACTGTCTGTACCTGTTCCCAATGGATTTATTCTCCACCGTGCCCTTCATGTGCCGTCCTGCTCCCCTCCCGGTGGTAGATTATAAAAGACCTCTGAGTTAACCAAAGACTTTGACATTCTCCCCGACGTGACCAGACAGATCTATCGGCCTGACCATGAGGATTTCATATCTCTGTTGGTAGCTATTCCCTCCGTCCTGTCTCTCTCTCTCTGTCCTTTATCTCCTTTCTAATCCTTCTGTTACATCTGCTGTGTGCACTCAATAGCGGGTGCATTTGTTTTGATTAATACTGAAAGGAGTAATACCCCTGCTGTGTGTCTTTTAGGTATTGGAAAATCATGATAAATAAAGTACACATATTTCCTAGTATAAAACATAGACACCGGCCAAGGAGCAGGGACTGTGCCTCTGTCTGATTTCTGGCAGGCCAGAGAAAAAATGTTATAGATAAGAAACAATAAACAACCTTGGAAACCACAGCCGAAGAATTCAGACTCCTTCTTTGAAACACCAGGCTGGGAATAAAGGATTCTCGGGGTCATCCCTGATCACAGGGAACCCGAGATTGGCCTTCTGGGCTGTCTGGGCCAACATCAGAGTAAATCTGGGAGTTTTGCTTTAGCCTATTAAGCCATGTTGCTGTAGTCTTGTCTTTTTCCTGGGTGCCGTCAAACACTAACCTGGTATTACTCCCTCTAGGGACTGATTCTTTTATCCCTCTGATCATCAGGGACCTGTAATCTATCATATTCCTTCTGCCCTCTTCTTGATTAGAGTCCCAGTCAGGCTCCACTAAAGGCATTTTTTGGTCACCTGGGGGCCCGAATTGGTTTTCTCACTCCCAAATTTTCATTCCTGCAGTTCTTATTAATTGAGTCTCTTCTGGGGAAAATAGGATGTTAAAGATGGAGTTCAATTCTCACCATGTATAAATATTAGCGCCTAAAAATGGATCAATTTGATTTGCTATTCCTACTGGGTCTTCCACTAAATTTCAAAATTCTTTCTTAAAGTTTCTAACTTGGGACGCAGTCAAAGGAGCGTTTACAAATCCAATCTCACTGGCCACCCTGCACATGGGAACTGCTCTGAGAGGGAACAATTTTCCCGCTTCAGCCACTTTGAACCGGGTGTTGCAACATCAGCTGTGGAGGCTGACTGGGTAACTTCACTCTTGGACATGAGATTCTGAGATGTTGTTTGGCTTCTCATTTGTGGTGGGGGAGGCAGAGCAGGAACTTGTTGGTGAATAAGGGGTGCATGAGATGGTAGAGGTAAGGGGACGGTAGTGAAGGGTAAAGAGAGTAAGGAGAGGGTGGAGGGGAAGGTGGTGGAGTTATAACTAGGTTAGGAGGTGGTAAAAGAATGACACCTGGGAGAGGAGGAGGAATTGGGTCCACAGCAAGAGGAATTGGAGGAAGGATTTGAGGTACTGCAAGGGTAGGAAGAGGTAAGTGGTCAAGAATGTCCCAGTTTTTGTTAGCCTTCCCAGCCTATTCTTCTTTTACTTTACTAGCTTGCTTTCCCTCTTTTAATTTATGGACACTTGTATTTTCTTCCTCTGAGGTGTACTTTAGCCAACAGGTAATGTTCTGAATGTGATGGGCCTTTTGCAGGAACTTGAGGCCAAAAAGAAAGTGCATCACCTTTGGACAGAGAGGCAGGCAAATCAGGAAATGTTTAAGGATGTTGTTAGGTCATGCAGAAAGAAAATTAGAGAGGTGAAAGCTTAAGACTTAAACAGGCCACTTCTGTGAAGGATATTAAAAATGTTTCTATAAGTACATTAATGTCAAAAGGAGGTACAAGGACAATCTCCATTCATTATTAGGGGAGATGTGGTTACCAATTATGAGGGAAAGGCTGAGGTACCTAACAACTTCTTTGCCTCAGTTTTCAAGAATAAGTCAAGTTGTCCTCAGGACAAGTGTTCTCCTGAGCTGGTGGGTGGGTAGAGGGAGCAGAACAGCCCCCTGTAAGCCAGGAGGAAGCAGCTGGGGACCAGATGAACCACTCAGATGCTCACAGGTGTCTCTGGGAGCAGATGGAATCCATCCCAGGGGGATGAGGGAGCTTTGGAAGAGCTCCCCAAGCTGCTCTCCATCATTTACCATCAGTGCTGGCTCAGCAGGGAGGTCCCCGAGGACTGGAGGTGCCAATGTGAGCCCATCCCCAAGAAGGGCTGGAAGGAGGAGCTGGGGAACTCCAGGTCTGTCAGCCTGACCTGGGTGCCCGGCAAGGTTATGGAACAGATCACCTTGAGTGCCATCACAGGTCACCCACAGGATGGCCGAGGGCTGGACAGCGGCCAGGCAGAAAGGCACCTGGGGCACTGATGGACAGCAGGCTGGACATGAGCCAGCAGTGTGCCCAGGTGGCCAAGAAGGCCAATGGCTGCCGGCCTGGATCAGGAATGGTGTGGCCAGCAGGAGCAGGAAAGTGATTCTTGCTCTGCACTCGGCACTGGTGAGGCCACACCTCGAGTGCTGTGTCCAGTTCTGGGCCCCCAATTTAGGAAGGCCATGGAGGGGCTGGAGCATGTCCAGAGAAGGGCAGCAAGGCTGGGGAGGGGTCTGGAACACAAGTGCTGTGAGGAGCAGCTGAGGGAACTGGGGTTGTTTATCCTGGAGAAGAGGAGGCTCAGGGAGATGGAGAGGTGTCAGGGCACAGGTTGGATTTCATGATCTCCAAGGTCTTTCCCAACCTTGCTGATTCTGGCACACTGCGAAACCACCCATGGAGAAGCTGCAACAGCGTCTGCAGCCGGACAGGATACTCCCAGCCCATGGGTACAAACTTTCTGGCTGACTGCAGAGGCCACGACAAACCTAAGTGGTTTCCCTGGTGTCCCCCAGCCCTTGCTGGCCCCAGGGGATGATGGCATTTGGGCTCCCTCAAGTTCATGTCCCCACAACAACAGCATGGGGGTGCTCCCCCTGCTCTGTGCAATGCAAACAGGGGCTCCTGAGCCAGTGCTGCCGTGTCTGTGCCTGCAAGGATGGGGCACCTGTGTGAGCTGGGGGAGAGGCCAGGGCTGCAGAGGGGGGATGTTGTTGGCAGCTCCATCAGGACGCTCTGGGACGCTGCCCTGGGCTGTGCAGTGCACTGGGGATGGATCAGCCCCTGCTCTGCTGCTCCTTCCCGTCTGCCCCAGGGCCCTTGCAGAGCCCCAGCCATGCTGTTTGCCCCCAGCCTGCCCACGGCCAGCCTGGGGCTGCTCACGGGGCTTTTCTGTGCTGGGCATTGGCCTGGGCGTGTTCTTGAGAGAGCCTGGGCAAGAAGCCTGGAGCCCCCAGGCCCTGGGCTGAGGCGTCAGCACTGCCCCAGCAGTGCCCATGGCCTGTCCCTGCTGCAGCCCCGGCACTGCCACCCCCAGGGCTGTGCCTGACCCCGAGAGCACTCACGCCCTGCAGCAACACCAGGGCCACCAGGGCAGCGGGGCAGGGCCACGGCAGCAGCACTGGCAACACCAAGTGCTGCTGCTGCTGCTGGGCACAGCTGCTGTGCCAGCCCTGATCTGCCCCAGCTCTGCACACAGACATTGCTGCTGCTGCTACAGAGAAGGCAACATAAGGGGAATCTCCTGTGAAAACTCTGCTGGGAGATCCTTTAATTCCGTTAAGACCACTACGAAACCTCCTCTTCACTGACACAGTGTGAGGCCACAGTGAAGTTTGGAGAAACAAAATAAGAAATTGCAGAAAAAATGGCCTTGTTTTATGGAGATTATTAAAAAAAGAAAACAGAATAAAAAACATAACCAATCCAACAAGAAGTATCAAAGATTACTTTAATTTCAAGAGATATGCAGAAATTGGCAACCAGTTTAATGTTTCCTAAATGGTCCACTCATTAGTGTCCACACTGCAGCCTTGAGCTCCTGGTTCCTGAGGCTGTAGATGATGGGGTTCAGGGCTGGAGGCACCACCGAATACAGAACTTACAGGGCCAGATCTAGGGATGGGGAGGAGATGAAGGGGGGCTTCAGGTAGGCAACAAAGCCAGTGCTCACAAACAGGGAGAGCACGGCCAGGTGAGGGAGGCAGGTGGAAAAGGCTTTGTGCCGTCCCAGCTCAGAGGGGATCCTCAGCACAGCCCTGAAGATCTGCACATAGGAGAAAACAATGAACACAAAACAGCCAAAAGCTAAAGAGGCAACAAACAATGAAATCCAAATTTTTCTGAAGGTGGAGTGTGAGCAGGAGAGCTTGAGGATCTGGGGCACCTCACAGAAGAACTGGCCCAGGACATTGCCATGGCACAGGGGCAGGGAAAATGTATTGGCTGTTTGCAGCAGAGCATCGAGAAAGGCACTGGCCCAGGCAGCTGCTGCCATGTGGGCACAAGCTCTGCTGCCCAGGAGGGTCCCGTAGTGCAGGGGTTTGCAGATGGACACGTAGCGGTCGTAGCACATGACAGTCAGGAGGGAAAATTCTGCAGAAATGAAAAATACAAACAGAAATAGCTGAGCAGCACATCCTGAGTAGGAGATGTCCCAGGTGTCCCAGAGGGAATTGTGCATGGCTTTGGGGACAGTGGTGCAGATGGAGCCCAGGTCGCTGAGGGCCAGGTTGAGCAGGAAGAAGAACATGGGTGTGTGCAGGTGGTGGCCGCAGGCTTCAGCGCTGATGACAAGGCCGTTGCCCAGGAGGGCAGCCAGGGAGATGCCCAGCAAGAGGCAGAAGTGCAGGAGCTGCAGCTGCCGCGTGTCTGCCAGTGCCAGCAGGAGGAAGTGCCTGATGGAGCTGCTGTTGGACATTGCTTGACTCTGGGCATAGTGGACTGTTGAAAGAAGACATTGACAAAGTGTGACTAATTCATTTGAGTCAATTCTATGTATTTTATTTGGAATCTCTCCAAAATCACCTCTCTTCCATTGAGGTAATTTTGCTAAATATTTTTTGATTTTGAGTTTGTGCTGCTGAGTACCTGCCTCATCTTTAGCACTGCTCTCAGCCTGAACACCTGGGAGACCCAAGGAAAACAGGAATCACTGTGCCCCACTGCAGTCAGTGCTAGTCCCCACACAGGAGTCCTTTGAATGTTACAATTTCTCTATTTCAGGGTGCCTGCACTTAAAAATGTTTTGAAAAATAAACTGGACTTTGTGAACACTCCAATTTAAATATAATTTTCTCCAAACCCTTCTCTCTTTCCCAATGCAGCTGGACCGGATGGGATACGAAAGGCTGGCGTGGCTCACTGCTGCCTCAAGATGTGCCTACTGAGAGCTGTTTCTCTCTATCCAAGCCTTGTCCCTGCCTTTGCTGGAAAAGCCCAGCCCAGCCCTGGGGACTCAGCTCTGCCTTGCAGACCCCCTCCAAACTCAGGGTACTGCCCAAGTGCATCTCCCTGGCACCAGGGCCTTAAGAGCAGGCCAGAGAAACAGAGATGCTGCAAGCCAAGGTGCTGCTGTCTGAGGGGAGAGGAGGCTGAGGAGGCACTTTCGGAGGGAGATCTGAGGCCCATATGCTGATGTCCAGAGTGAAAGTGCAGGAGTGTCAGTGACACAGCCAAAGCGGAAAGCCCCTTTCCCTTCCCTTGAGGAGAAAGCTGAGAGCAGCCCTGGCCATGCTGCACCATCTCCACAGCAGGAGGAATCTGCCCTGATGGGGGTGACTCCTTCCACCTCCAACTTCTCCCCTGCAGCGTCCATGGGGGTCTGCCAGGCAGGTTGAGAGCTGCCCCTGGCAGGTGGCACATGCCCTGGGCTGGCCAAGAGCCCTGAGGGCTGCAGGAGCTGCTCTGCAGGACAGCCCTGGGCAGCCCTGGCTGCAGCCCCAGCTTCACCCCCTGCAGCTGTCTCTGGAAGCAGGAGCCGTCCTGCTCTGTCCCTTTGATGGTGCCCAGGGCAGCCCCGCTCTGCAGCACATCCTCCTCCTGCTCCTGTGTCCCAGAGAAACTGGGAGAGTCCTCCTGACACATCCCCCAGACTGTGGGGTGTGCTGGCTTCAGGAGATCCCTCCAGGAGCACAGGGGACATTGCCCTGCACCCACACACTCACCATGCACAGGGCTGTGAAGATCTTTCCCCAAGTGAAGTCTCAGCTCAATGTCTTCCCAATCCTGATTGCCTTCAGCCTGTCTCTGCCTGGCTCCTGCCCCCTCAGTGCCTGCAGAAAGAGCCCTCAGCCCTGCTGGGCTGGGAGATGAGCTGGTCCTGGGAAGAGCTGTTCCTTTAAAGCTCAGCAGCACAGACACAGCACAAGGAATTTAATGAGCCTCTTGGGGATTTGGGGTTGTTTACATCAGACTCAGTCCCTGAGAGTGTCTTCAAAAAACTTCTCAAGAACTCAAACATAAATTCGAACTCTGAAGTTTCTTGAAGTTCTAATGGGTCCCACTGAGAAAGTGACCCCAGGTTCCAGTTAGAGCAGAACACTGGAGGCAGTGATGACAGCTGGCGACAAACAAGGCAAAGGTGTCTCTGGTGCTGAGCAAAGCTGGATGTGTTTGAGGAATGCCAAGGGCCAAGGCCTGAGCCCCAGCCCCTGGTCAGGCAGATCCTGTCCCTCCCTCCTTGCTCAGGGTTCTTCCCCAGATGGGCACTGGCATGTGGGGATGTGCAATGGCAAGGGCAGGAGCATGGGGCGGCCCCTGCCAGGCTGCTGAGCAGGGACAAGGAGGCAATGAGGCCCCAGGCCTGCAAGGGTCACTTGTCTCCTGCTCCTGCCTCAGGCCCAGGCCCAGCAGCCATGGCCAAAGTGCTGCCCAAGTTGGCTCTTGCAGGGCTGTCTTGCAGCTGCTGCACATGCCTGTGCCCTGCGCAGCCCAGGCTGTGCTACGCTGTCCCTGCCCTGCGCCTCTGTCTCTGCAGGCTGTCGGCATCCCCCGGCTGCCCCACCTGGCTGGCCCCTTCCTTTGCTGACAGATCTGCCTCCTGCCTGCCTCTGCCAGCCCACACAAAGCCTAGGGCTGATACCAGAAGGGTTCGTTTCATTTTTCCCTTGCCTGTGGACTTTCAGCACAGGAACAAGGCATGCGAGTGCTGCTTTCCCAGCAAGGATGGGTGGAAGAGAAGAAGAAGACATCTGGCTCAAGGCTACAGGGATAGAGAAAACAAGGAGTGAATCTGGGAACTTGTGGTGGGTTTTATGGAAATGGGTAAATTGTGATTCACATTTAATGACTGTGTATAAGTAACACACTGGTAGAACCACATGTCCATGTAGGTTTGGCAGTTATCCCATGTTGGACATTGGACATTAGGCCTCAGTAAATGATACCCTCTTAAATAGCAAATGAGAGTTAAAGAATCTGATTCTCATATTTCAGATATTTGGTGACAGCAGGGCCTCACAGAACCAAGGAGTCAGCTGTGACACTGCACAAACTCATGGAAAAAAGGGTCCATTGTGACCCTGCAGAACCCCATGGAACCAAAATCCATTTTGGCACATTGGGGTCACATTGAACCAATGGTCCATTGGGATATTGCAGATCCAATGAGACCATTGTGACCCTGAGAATCCTTTTGGAACCAAGGGGCCATTGTGACACTGCAGAACCTCACGGAACCAAGGTGACTGTGTTCTACTGCAGAACCTCATGGAACAAAGGGTCCGTGGTGACACTGCAAAACCAAGGAGACTGCTCCTGGCAGTGTGAAAGCTCATGGAACCACAAGTCCATTGTGACACAGCAAGGCCTGATGGAACCAAGGGTCCCTTGTTAAACTGTGTGGCCTCATGGAACGATGAGCCATTGTGACACAGCGTGGCCACACGGAGCCAAAGCGCCACTGTGACACTGCAGGTCCAAGGAGACCATTGGGACTGAGGAACCTCATGGAATCAAGAGTCCATTTAGTTCCCCCCACTGGGGGGCCCTGTGGAAGCAAGTGGAGCACAGTGATACTGTGGGGTCTCATGGAACAATGGAGACTGTTCTGACACTTTGGGACCCACTGCAACCAAGGGGCCATTAGAGCATGGCAGGGCCTGGTGGCATCAAGAGGACTGCAGTGAACACTGTGGGTGTCCATGGGATGAAGGATCCATTCTGAAACTTTGGAACCAAGGATACCATTGTGACACTCTGGGACATCATGGAACCAAAGGTCCATTATGACAAAGCAGGGCCTCATGAACCATGGAGGCCATTTTTACACTTGGAGGCCTTGTGGAACCAAAGGGCCATTGTGGCACTTGAGAGCCTTGTGGAGCCAAGGGGACCATAGTGACACTGTGGGGCTCCATGAAACCAATGGTCTGTTGTGACACTGCAAGGCCCTTTGGGATCATGGAGACCATTGTGACACTGCAAGACCTTATGGAAACAAGGAACCATTGTGACACTGTGGCGTGTTAGCAGGCCAAGGGGCAGTTGTCACACTGTGTGGCACCATGGAACCAAGAAGGCCATTGTAACACTCCAGGGCCCCATGGAACTAAGGGTTCCTGGAAGAGTGCGGGACCCCATGGAACCAAAGGTCCATTGAGACATTGTAGGGTCTCATGGAATCCTGGAGGCCATGATGACACTTGGAGGCCTCATCGGATCAAGGGGCTCTGCAGGGCCTTGGAACCAAGGAGATCCTTCATACATTGTGAGTTCCCATGGAACCAAACGTCGATTGTGACACTGCAGCCCCAAGGAGACCCCTGTGACACTGCCAGGCCTCATGGAAGCAAGGGACCATTGTGACATTGTGGAGCCCCATGGAAACAAGAGGCCATTGTGACACATCTGGGCCTCATGGAACCAAGGATCCAATATGACACCACCACTGTGACACTGCAGGGCCCCATGGATCCAAGGGAACAGGGAACAGCTCTGGTTGGCTTGGCCTGACTGGTCCAACTGCTCTTGGCACGTCGAGGGTCTCTTATCATGTACCTCTGAAACCCTGGGGCTCTAGGCTTTCCTTCAAATGGAAAAGAACTGCCCCTCTCATTCAAGCATCCATGGCCAAAAGGGGATTATCCCCTCCAACCTACCCAATATGCAGGGATTGCTCCTAGGCAAAAGCTGCCATTACCAACAAATCTGGCTGCCTTTGGCTTCCTGAGAGCTGGGTCTCAATTGTCTTCAAACACTGGGGCTCAGTGTTTTCCTTTGTATGGAAAAGAAACATCCTTTTCAAGGCTTCTCAAGCCCATGGCTGAAATTGGGATTCCACCTCCAAAAGTCCTATATCCAATGATTGCTCCTACACAAAATCTGCCATTACAGACAAGTCTTGCTGGCCTTGGCCTCCTGAGGGCCTGCTCTCACCTGCCTTCCAAACACAAGGGCTCCATGCTTTCCTTTCTGTGGAGAACAACTGGCCTTCTCCTGCAGGGAGAAGTGGCTGAAATTGGGATTCCACATTCATAATTTCAAATAACCAAGGGTTGCTCCCAGACAAAGCTGCCAGGAGATACAGAGCTGTGTGTCCTTGGCCTCTGATCACTGCAGCTCATCAGCCCCTGAAACACTGGGGCTCCATGGTTTCCTTCCTGTGGGGACCACTGTGACACTGTGGGGCCCCGCGGAACCAAAGGGCCACTGTGACCCTGCAGGGCCTCATGGAAGCACGGGGCCATTGTGACACTGCAGAAGCAAGGAGAACATTGTGACACTGCAGGGCCTCCTGGAACCAAGGGAACATGGAAAAAGTCTGGCTGGTTTGGCCTCCCAGGGGCCACTGGACGGGTCCAGCTGATCTTGGCATGCTGAGGGCTGCCTCTCATCAGCCTCTGGAGAACTGGGGCTCGGTGCTTTCCTTCCTGTGGAAAAGAACCATCCCTCTGTCCAGGTGTCCACAGTCAGAATTAATACTCCCCCAAAAAATTCCGCATATGCACAGGGTGTCCCAGGCAAAAGCTGCCAGGACCGAGAGCTCTGGCTGTCCTTGGCCTCTGGTAGTCAGCTCTCATCTCAAGGAAGCCCTGAGGAAAGAATTTGAACAGGTTTGCCTACTGGAACATCAATGAGTCTCTCCTCCTCTGAAAAACTCAGATGCTCTTCTGATCATATATATGTCTTTTGTTTCTCATTGTATATTATGCATGAAATATTATTTTAAGTCAGGAAACATTATTATTCTTACTCTACCGGACTTATCTGACAGAAATCACCTCCTCTGCATATGGATCCTGGTCACCTGTACAAGCAAACACAAGAAAGAATCCAGTCAGAATGATTTCTCCCTGCTCCCATCTGTCCCATCTTCTCTGGAGCTGGAGGTGCAGCCCCAGCACTTGGCAGGGCTCAAGGGCTCCCAAGCTCAGCTCCCACCCAGAGAACTTGCAGACCCTGGGCTACTCTTCTTGGCCCCTGCACGCTCAGCCAGGCTGGGATGGACACTGATGGTTTCTGGGGCTCTCTGAGCCCAGCCCAGCTCCCTGCAAGCTCTGCCAGCTGCCCTGAGCTGTGGGCAGCACCAAGGGCCTCTCCCCAGCCCAGCCCAGCCGGCTCTGACCCCACAGCTCTGCTCAGGATAGGCTGCTCTGGGCACTGCCCCACGGCCTCAGCCCCTGGCAAGGGCACAGCAGCAGCTGCAGCTGCCACAGGACTCAGCCGCAGCATGGGGGAATGTTGCAGTGTGTTGTAAACTTCCTTCCCCAAGTGTGCCTATACCTCTCTCCCTTCCCCCTTGCCCCATGCTGAGTGAGTCCTGTCAATCAGGCTTAACATTCCAGCAAGGCGTGGTGTGGGTGGTCAAGTTCAAAGGATGCCACTCAGGCCCAGAGGTCATTGGCCTGTCTGGGTGTCATCTTCCCCTGAGACCCTGCCCCTCTCACCTGGTTGGTGCCTCACCTGTACCTCCCCTCCCCCTGTCCCTGAGCTTAAAAAGGTGATCAGACCATGCGGCCGCAATTCTGTTGGAGCAGTTGCTCACGTTCAGACCTCTGTAACCATGCAATAAACCTCTGGACATTAAACCCTCCAGCAGAATCCTCTCCTTTTTCTCTTCACCATCGCCTGAAGCTACTCCTCCTGAGGTAAACGGGGTCCCTTACAAGCCTGGACTTGTTCAGTGCCCAGCTGCAACCACCAGCAAGCCAAGGTATCTCTGGGGTGATACACCGCAGTTGCTGCCTTTGGCCCAGCAGCGAGGGTCAGACTGGCCCAGGCACAATCTAACTGGTAATACTGGGAGCCGTATTCCAATATTTGGCGTCCCTGAGGAGGGCAAGCGACTCTGCAGCCCGAGACGGACCTGCAGTACCTCGGAGAAGCTTCTGGCAGCCGTGCACCCACCTGAAAGGGGCTTTGGTTGCAACGCCCTCAGCTAGACACTTTGGGAATATTCCCAGAAGAAGTTTCGTGGACTGTTCGGCACCTGTGGAAATCCCAGCTCCTTTCTGGTGAGCAGATTTTCCAGAGGGAGGATATTACTGTACCTGAGTGGGCGCGGCTGGTGAGAGAGAGATGGTGAATCTTGTATCTTGATCAGAAGGCTTAGTTTATTAAGATATTATATATAATACATTATGACTATACTAAATAGAATATAGATAGAGAGAGGTTTGCAGAGCTGCTAGCTAAGCTAAAAATAGATAGAAAAGAATCCACAACAAAGTTGTGTTCAAGGACTCAGTCCCCTAGCTTGCACTGGTGATTGGCCCTTAATTATAAACATAGGAAATGAGCCAATCAAGGTGTTCCTGTTGCATTCCCCAGCAGCTGATAATAATTGTTTACCTTCTCTTCGGGGGCCTCTGGCCTCCCGAAGACGCAGAAATCCGAAAGAAAGGATTTCTGTGGAGAAATGTCTGCGACATCTCACCTTTCTTAATTGTATAAAATAAAAGAAAAATGCTGATGTGGAATGAACAGGAAATTCCTTCACCTATAAAATATAGAATACTAACAATTCACTAAAACAATCCTACAATATAAGAAAATTGCAAGAAACAATGCAAAGAGAATTCAAGTCCATGCAGCTGAGTTTCAGGAACAGTCCAAGAGCCGAAGTTGTTTCCCTTGGAATATCTGAGAGTCCTTTTGGTCCTGAAACAGACTTCTGCAAAAGAGTTCCATCAATAGTTATCAAAAACCATTGACAGTCTTAATACAATTTAAAACAATTTAAAACAATTTGTACAATTTTCAAATTTCCTTTCTGGCCTTTCAGTGCTTCAGCGCTTCAGAGCTGCTGCCCGGTATTTTCAATCTTTTTTTTTTTTTTTTTTTTTTTTTTATCGAAAAGCAAAAGAGCAGCAGCCGAGCAGAGCAGTGCCAGAGAAGGAAAGGCCCTGGCCCATGCTGGACCAGGAACCCCAAAACTGGCTCACACAGGTGGACCAGGACTGGTAGGACAAACCAGAATCCCCAAAAACATAAGGAGGCCAAGTGATGGCCCTGGCCCAGGAACCTCCTGAGCCAACCGGCCCAGGCCAAACCCATGAGGAAGGCTCTGCATATCCACAGGCCTGAACCCTGCTGCCAGCACAATGGCAGCACGGGTAGTGAGACGCTTCCTTTCCCCTAAACCACTGAGGCATGCCAGCAGCAGGGAAATAGAAGCCTTCCCCAGCAATCCCATCTGGGGTCTGGAGATGTTTGTTTCCCACAGCAAACCAGCTATGGTCTCCTCCAGCTGTGCCCTCTCCCTCTGCAATGCATCGGGTTTGTCTCTCATCCGCCCCGTGGCATCATCCCCACCCCCTCCGGGCTGGGGATCAGAGGCAGAACTCTCTGGATGCACCTGCCCCCCCATGCCAATAGGGCACAAGAGAGGCGGCGGCCTCCATGGGACAATCCCCGAAAAACCACCCCCCAAACCGCCGAGAATGCTGATCTTAAAAACAGGCAGCTGGACTGCCGCAACAGTGAGCTGGCGGGCAGCCCCCGCTCCACGGAATGAGAGACCCCCCGCCGGGGCGACTGCTGGGACGTCCGGTGGAAGCAGCGGGGAGGGAGCCGGAACTGGGGAGGGAACCGCGCTGAGAGTGGGATCCGCCGCGGGCTGCTCCGAGGGTCCCGCGGGCTCAACTCCGTTTTCTGCCGCTGACTCCAGGGTCCGCTGCAGAGGCGCAGTCGCAGTCGCCGTCGCAGCGCAAACAGGCAGCAGCGGACCTGGGAGAAGTGGCGAAGCGTCGCTGTTGCTTAGCAACAGGTCAATTGCCGAAGGTGCTGTCTCTTCTGCCTTCTCTGACACAGGCTCTTGCAGGGCCGGGGAGGCCGGTGAAACCGCGGGCGGGACCTCCTGGAGAGGCGGAGACAGGATCTCCTGGAGTGACGGCTCTAGCAGGGGCGTGGAGGAAACCTCAGAGACCGGTGCCGCCCCCATGTCTGAAGGCGGAGTCTGAGAGGCCGGCGCTGGCTTGAGCGGCCCCTCCCATCCCCCCGGAGAGAGAGAAGGGGGGAAGGAGAAGACTCCATCTGAGCATGCTCCGGAGCAAGAGTAAAAAAAACTTCTTTGCGCCACGAAGTTTCAGCCCCCCCCGCAGCGAAGCGGGGGGGGGAAAAAAGCCCAGAGTCATCACCCACGGGGTCTTCTGCCAAGGGTGGTGGAAACGGAGCCTGGCCATAACAGTTAGAGATCCATTGAAAACAAGCTGCTTTGCACTTCAGGACTGGGAAAAGCTTTATAAATGCTGGGTAGATAGAAGGCAACATGCGTCCCTCAGTGTAGACGCACTGGATAATCGAGTCCATGCACTCCCAGACAAAAACATCTAAAGCATATAGAACATCAGCAAAGAACCCAAAAAGCTTTGCCCATCGAAAGAATTCATAGATATCTGCTTTTGACAAAAGGAAACTGTCTTCCCTGCACCAATGTTTCCAGAGGGCCATACCTTTCTACTCTGAAGGGGAGAATTGAATCTCTTCTGGCAAGGCATGGGTCTGCCATACGAACAGCCACAAGCTACAAAGGGCTGGTTCATCAGGGATAGAAAAGTGAACAGTACCTTTTGAAAGAGTCCAGCTTTCTCTGGCCAGCTCCACAGGTCTGCTGCTCTTTTCCATCATCTTTCCTGATGGTTTTCCAGAAGAATGTTCTGTTGTGGTCAGCCTTGGCTGTGAACTCTGTCCATATCAGGATCTTCAGTTCTTCAGCTCCTGGCTTGAATCCACTTTTGTGGTCACTTCAAAGCAACCATCAAATGCCACACATACAGGATTTTTACCCAGTGCAGCAATTTGCTCCTCTGGTCTTATCAGATTAATTTTTGCTCTGACACGAGGGGTCACCAGATATTACAGCGACCTGTGTGGGTCGCAGCTGGTGATAGAGAGATGGTGAATCTTGTATCTTGATCAGAAGGCTTGGTTTATTAAGATATTATATATAATACATTATGACTATACTAAATAGAATATAGAGAGAGATTTGCAGAGCTGCTAGCTAAGCTAAGAATAGATAGAAAGAATCCCAAACAAAGTTGTGTCCAGGGACTCAGTCCCCTAGCTTGCCCTGGTGATTGGCCCTTAATTATAAACATAGGAAATGAGCCAATCAAGGTGTCCCTGTTGCATTCCACAGCAGCTGATAACAATTCCTTACTCTCTCTTCGGATGCCTCTGGCCTCCCGAAGATACAGAAATCCGAAAAAAGGATTTCTGTGGAGAAATGTCTGCGACAGAGGTCCATCAAGGTTATGGAGTTATGGAGTTCCATCAAGGTCATAAAGTTAGGGATTCCATCATGGTCATGTGGTCATGGGGGTCCATCAGGGTCATGGGGGTCTGTCAAGGTCATGGGGGTCCATCAAGGTCATGGTGGGTCAGCAGGATCATGGGGTTATGGAGGTCCATCAGGGTCATGGGTCCATAGGGTTCCATCAGGGTTATGGGGTCATGTGGTTATGGGGGTCCATCAAGATCATGGGGTGTCGACAGAAGGGAACCAGGACATCCATTTGATCATCACAGACTCAATTTTATTGATCAGTACGGTGGGTTAAATACAGTTAATAATGAGCTTCATACATATTGCAAAAGTTGAGCTCAGGATTGGTCAGCTTACATATCAGCACCTACGCCTACTTCTACATTCCTATGGTTCTACTTTTGATACTTTCTACATATTCTTAGGATATTTCAGGACTAATCTCTACTCCCTATCCTCATGTTGCAGCAAGGTCACTGCTGACTTTTCCTTTCAGCTTGCTGACTGCTGACTCTTCTCCTTCAGCTTAACCAGCGGCATTATATCAGTGTGGCCTTTCTCAGCTAACCAATTATTAATAATACTCTCCACATTTCCCCCGTTTTCTTCTTGTGCAAGGAGAATAGTTTGCCATGTTTTTGCTATTGTACGGCTGACCATGTTTTGAATACAGTTAAAGATACAAGGCAAAATGAGCAAAAACAGTAAAATTACACCCAGCAGTCCTATAGCATAGATCACAAGGTTCCTCAGCCACGGTCCGAGTCCTAAGCCTTTAAGCCATTCATCAATTCCTAAACCATCTTCTTCCTTAAGTTTGTGAAGTCCCTGTTGTAATTCTTTTATCTTAGTGTGAATGGACACCGAATGATCAGACAGATTCATGCAACACATTCCCTCAAACTCTTCACATCCATGCCCTTGTGCTAAGAGCAAAAAATCTACAGCAGCTCTATTTTGCAAAACAGCATGGTTAACACTTTGCACATCTGCAGTTAACATGTCTAGAATTTGTGATGTCTTGTTCAGCTCATCCCTTGCCCAGCATCCTAATTGTTTTGCTAAATTCATGGCTTTATTGGCAGATCCTCCTGGTAAGATAGTTGAAACCACCACCTGTTTGAATGTGCCCCAAAACCGTGGATCTCCTATCTTGCTGCAGTCTAAGTCATGTATGCTACGTTTTCTCCTGTTTGAATTTTGACTCAGCTGCATTAGCAAGGACACATTAGGATGAAACAGTGACAATTTTCCCAAAAAACAGGGTTCACCCTGTGGTTTAGCTGGTATACCATTCCATGCCCTGTCTCCACAAATCAAAAATATTCCTGTGGGTAATTTCATTGGTGCTGTGATATTTGTGCCGTTACATTGACTGTAATACTGTGGAGAGAATTCACTCACATTCAGGGATGAATCTAGGGTGGGCCATATTTCTTTAGGTTGGTTTAAATTCTGAGCACCCAAAAGTTTGAAGCTAAACCATCCATCAGCTGTAGTGTTAGATATGCTGGCATTTGTACTTCCAAAAAGATCCAACTCTTCCGGAGGAGAATGCAAAGAGGTGTTAAGTGATTGGATTAGTAAGCATTGACGATAGCCATCACTCTGACCTGCAGTATACCCTTGTTGCACCGGCAATGTGATGTTTGACATGTTAGACATGCATAAGGTTTGATTGTTTATCAAACTGCAAAATTCTCCAGGAGACCACACCGGAAGTCCCACCAGGCATGTTCGAAATGGGTTAGTGACTCCTCCAAGACTAAGACAAAGTGATGATTGGTTAGTTTGATTAGCAAGTGTCACCCATAAATTTTCCCTTGGTTGACTAAAGTGTGTTACTCCTGCTGCTTCACTTGCTACAGCATTGAGCAGTATAACAAAAACAAACCTCATTTTTCTTTCTGCCTGCTTTGCTTCTCCTTTTCTTCCTTCTGCTTACGTTGTTTTTCTTTTCTTCGCTGTCTTTTCCCTGGTTTGCTAGATTGTCTATTGCAAGGCTGAGTCAATTTTTGAATATACTGATCTAATTCTAAATCAGCATCCTTGCTCACAGGTATAGCATGAGGTAAGTTTGAAGGCAAATCAGCTTTGCAGTGAGCTGCTATGATCCGTGAGGCTTTAGTAATTTCAAATATTCTAAGGTTTTCCTGCAACTTCCACCTAAGATATGCTATAATCACTTGTTCTGCACTCTCAAAGAGCTGTAATCCTGTCCGTCCTGGCAGGCCAGTACTTTGTTCAAGAGCTCTAACCCAGATATGATTTCGAATCCACTTTCCAAAACAAGATGTACACCATAAATATCCCAATGACCTCTGTGGATACCAATAAACCTGACTACAATCTGCACAATGCAAAGCTACCCATGCATAGCATTTATCTTTATCCTTTTTGCAAACATAACAAGGAAGCAAATGTAAGTAAGGACCAGTAAAAAATTCTGGTTCTTCAACCCAAAGCAACCAATTCAATGGTGGTGATCGCAAAGCCTCTTCAGCCTTTTTACTATATGAGGCTAACAGCTCAAGGTCTTTCTTTAACACAAGGCGTATCTTATTTCGTAATCGTAGTTCTAGTTCATTATCCTCCTCAACAACTATATCCTCCTGAGGGTCCCACAACTGTAAAAGTGTTCTAATCATAGAAAATTAATTAGCAATCACTGATACCCCTATTCAAATGAGACCGTTCCCTTTTTTGCCTTCTTTTTCTTATCTGTCTTCAATCTTGCTGCTCCTAATTTCACTGGTCCTGCCACTTTCAAACTTAATTTTTGCAACTTATCAATGCAGCAATCTAATGCTCTATCAGGATCCCCTTGGAAGGGTCCTACAACTGAATGCTGTGTTAAAGGCACTAATTTCCTACACCTTATAGAAACTATACGTGATTTACTTTGAACCTTAACTCTATTTAGAATACATTGTATTTCCCATCGATAATAAGCAAGAACCTTTTGTTCAGGAGACTCATAAAGATTTAAAGCTATATATGCGTTTTGCCCTGTTTGTCTCCACAATTCATCTTGCCAGCTTTTTCCCCACGTATGCTCGTGTTCACAAGTATGACACCACAAATCCCGTAATAATGATTGTTCTATCCAAAAATTTCTTTTACAACCCCCACAACGTAGAGCTATCCAGGCAGCACAATGTGGACTGTGACAGTCAAGGCAATGTAGTTTCGCTGGATCTGTTAAGTGAAAAGTTGATAATGAGTCAATGAAACGAATCAACTCCTGGGCCGTCCAGTAGTGACGTGTCAGTGCTCTGTCCACCGCTTCCGAGTACCCCTTCAATTGTAACAGTAGTGGTCGTAGGAGTAGAAGCAGTTTCTTCCCCAGTCACTCCCTGTCCTCCTCCGTAAGGCGACTCACCAGAGGCTGCATCAAAAACAGGTTTAGTCCACTTAGCAGGCACCCACAAAGGCCCTGTAGGTGAGGAAACACAAAGATACCCCCGACCCCAATATAATACTTTTGCAGGTTTTTCCCATAATCCTGTACTTGGGTTCTTATACTTAACCCAGACCTCTGTTTCCTTAGTATTTTCCTGACCTGACCTCAGATGATGTTTCATTGCAGGAGGGGTATCATCTTCCCCAAAAATGCATAAATGATTAATCACATACAAAACCTTAGCCAAACATGCTTGTGGATCTGTCAAATCTTGATGTTTTTCAATATACTGCTTAAGGGTACCGTTTGCTCTTTCCACTATTGCCTGTCCAGTAGAAGAGTGTGGAATACCTGTCACATGCTTAACAGACCACTGATTCAAAAATTTCCGGACCCTAGCACTTATATAACCTCGACCATTATCCGTTTTGATACTCTTTGGAACTCCCATAACAGCGAAACAACTTAACAGATGTCTGATAACCTGTATAGCTTTCTGTCCTGCCTGAGCCGTAGCCCATATGTAATGACTATATGTATCTATGGTGACGTGCACATGCTTGACTTTACCGAATCTAGCTATGTGTGTAACATCCATTTGCCATATCTCATTTATTTTTAAACATCAAGGATTAACCCCGATGCCTAGACCTATCCCACCATTATGATAACTACATGTTGGACATGCTCTGACAATGGCCTTGGCTTCTGACAAACTCAGCTCAAAGTGTTTTGCTAAACCTCTTGCATTTTGATGATATCTACTATGTGCTTCTCTGGCCAATGTGTGCTTGTCAATAGGACAAGAATTATCAATGGGTAGGGTAACCAATTTATCTGCACGTTCATTCCCTTCTCCCAAACCTTCAGACCATTTATGGCTCCTAATATGAATCACAGAATATGCTGCATTTCTCCCTCGTAAAGCCTTCCTTAACTGTATCAGTAACTCATACAATCGTTTATTATTCACTTCCTTAATTGCTGCTTCCTCTATTCGTTTGACTACTCCTGCAACATACATAGAGTCTGTGACCACATTTAAAGGCTCCTGTAAGTTGGACACCACCCATACTACTGCTAACAATTCCAAAGTTTATAGGTTATCTGCAGGGTCTGCTGTGAGGAGTTGATGCCTCCATTGTCCTTTTTCTTGCCAGGTAACAGCAGCACGCCTTGATTTCTTTCCTGCATCTGTAAAAACTGTAATAGCTCCTTCTATGGGGTTTTCTTCTCTCAAAGGTCGAGTAATCCAGTTCCATTCTGTCATCCATTGCAAAACTCTAGGCACTAATTTACTAGTGTCTACTTTAGCAGGTGACATCAATAATGCTTCTTGTAAATTCTTTGAATTTATCAAGTACCAGTCCAAGGTTTCTTTTTCCATAGGCAATCTAATAGTAGCAGGTTCTCTACCATCCACTTCAAGAATTCTGAGACGCCCCTTTTTGATTAATGCAGCCAATTGTTCAATTTTTGAAGATATTATTTTCTTGTGCTGTAGTGGTGGTGATAACCATTCCAACACCCGTATCTCCCCCGTTTTCTTTTGCAACTGAGAGAGAGCACCAAGCAAGTGGCAAGGGCTATTCCAGATAGTAAGGTCAATGGGGTGGTCGAGTTGTCGACGAGACACATACCCTTGCTGTACACAGTTACTAATTTGCTGCAAGGCAAGACGATGCTCCTTTGTCAGGTGTACAGGAGTAGTAAGGTCCACGCCTTTTAACAAAGGCCGTAGGGTTTCTAATAAATGATTTGGTATTCCCACAATAGGCTTCAGCCACTGCAAGTCTCCCAGCAACTTCTGTGCATCATGTAGAGTTTTAATGTCCAATTGTAATTCCAATTTTTGTGGTATCACTATTTGATCCGTTAAAGTCCATCCCAAATATTTCCAGGGCTTTGTAGTCTGAATTTTCTTTGCAGCAATAACAAGTGAATATGCAGCAAGAGTATTTTTAATGGTGTTAATCTGTAAAGAGGAGAATGGCTGTTGCTGTGCAAACAAAATATCGTCCATGTAATGATATATTATAGTTGCTGGCCATTTATGACATAGTGGCTGTAATGCAGCATCAACATAAAGCTGACATAAAGTGGGGGAATTGCGCATGCCCTGCGGAAGAGATGTCCATTCAAATCTTTTATCTGGTTCCCCACGATTTATTGCTGGTAAAGTAAAAGCAAATCTCTTCATGTCATCAGGATGCAGGCCAATAGTGAAAAAACAATCCTTTAGGTCAATAATTAAAAGTGGCCAGTGTTCTGGAATCATAGCTGGATTTGGAAGACCAGGCTGTAAGGCCCCCATTGGTTCCATTTGATCATTTACAGCCCTCAAATCATGTATCAAACGATATTTCCCTGATTTCTTTTTGATTACAAAAATAGGTGTATTCCAAGGGCTTGTGGACAGTCGTAGGTGCCCTTTTGTATATTGTTCCTGTACCAATTCATGGGCATGCATAAGACTCTCCCCTTTTAATGGCCATTGCTTAACCATCACTGGTGTATCCGTTTTCCAGGTGAGTGGAATGGGGAAAGTCCAAGCAATAGCAATTACCCCAAAGGGTGCTGATTAGTTAACACAACTCCCAATTGTGTTAAAATGTCCCTTCCAATTAAGCAGGAAACTGTAGGAGGCAGTTGAACAATTGAAAACACAGCAGATATTTGTTGATTCTCAATGCACACAGACAAAGACGGCGACCTGCTTGCCAATGTAAATCCTCCCACTCCTGTGAGCATGTTTGATGAGGGAAATAGAGGCCAATGTTGTGGCCATGCTTCTGGAGAAATGATGCTAGTATCTGCTCCTGTATCCAATAATCCATAAAGGGTTATGCTTTGATGCCCATAAGTAATTTCAACCTTTTGCTTTGGTCTATTTTGTAAATCCACAGTTAAAAGTGTAACACCAGTAGAGCCAAAACCTTTTTCATCCCGTGTTTGTCCAGTAAATGATTGTATTCCTGATGTCATTTGTGACAGTTGTACCAATAGTGCAATGCGTTGTCCTTTTGTAATTTTAATCGGAGGATAAAGGGTGTAAGCCATAATTTGTATTTCCCCTGTAAAGTCCGCATCGATAACACCAGGCAAAACAAATAATCCCAACATAGTTATAGAGGAATGTCCCAGCAATAATGCGCCACATGTTTGTCTATTTAATATAAGAGGACCCTTTACTCCAGTGGGTATCCTCTCAGGCCGGTTTGTCATTAGTGTGACGTCTACTGCTGCTGATAAGTCCAAGCTGAAGCTCCGTGTTGTTGCGGGTTGCAGGCAGGAGGTAGCAACGATGTCACGGCAGCAGCTGGTGTCTCTGATGTCACGGCGGCAACTTGTGTCTGTCCCTCATTGCCGCATCGGTAACACTTGATGAATGGTCTCGAGCCTCTTTACGTGACTGCCAGTGAGCTGCTTTGGAGAGGAGCAAGAGCAACTAACACCTGATTTTGAGTGGACTCTGCTTGCTTTTGTAACCCTAATCCTAATTCCTTTAAGGCTTCTGCTATAAATGCCTGTGAAGCTGTTGGCATTAATGCCATTCACTCTAATGCTTCCTCAACACTCTAATTTGCCCCTAAAGTAGCTAACACTCTTTGGGTTGCTGGATTGCTATTTTGCAAGGCACACTGCTTCAATAGCGTCCTGCAACACCAGCCCGATCTATAGCAGTAGCTGTTCTATCGATAAAATTTCCAAATGATTCTTCTCTACCTTGTTTAATGCCCATATAAGCCAGTAACCCTCCTGGCTCTTTAACCATGTCTATTGCAGCACGCACTAACCACATAGACTCTCTAAGTTTATCTGCTCCCGATATCATCTGTGCCTCTGTACGTAAAAATGCCTCTAAGCCCATCAGCTCCTTTACTGTCACCCCATGTAATGGGTCTCCCTGGGCTCGTTGTACAGCAACCGATTCATTTACCACCGCGTGCCAATGGGCGTTAAATAATAACTGCTGATGCTGAGTGAATATCAACCGAACTATTCCTCTTAAATCATTAGGACATAAAACCTGAGTATTAAAAAGATAATCTAACATTTGCTTAACAGGTTCACTTTTTACTCCAAACTGACTAACCGTAGAACGTAGCTGAGTTAACAGCTTCCAATCTAAGGGAGTATATTCTGCTAGATTATGCGTAAGGTTCCCCTGTGCATCATACTGTGGTGTGTATGTAACTGGACATGCAAGACTAGAAGCTATTTCCACTGCCTCACCATCCCCCATTTGCATTACTTCTTTCGCCAAAGCAGCCCAAGCTTCCCTCCTCTGTTTAGCCATCTCCCCCCATGGATCACGGTGTGCCCCTGGGATGGGATCTGGCCCTTTAAGGGTGCTATGCTGCTGGCGCTTCGGTGCAGACACTGAGTTTTCGCGCGGGGGGGGCAGTGAAGCAGAGGCTGGCTCGCGCGGGGAAAGCCCCGCTGGAGCTGACAGTGAAACCGGAGCCGACTCAAGCTGAGCTGGCCTGCGGGGGGCAATCAGCCCCCCCGCTGGAGCCGGCTCGGGCGGAGGAATGGGCCCTTCCCCCACAGAAGCTGTAACCGGAGCCGGCTCACTGAGGGGAAGCGGCGGAGGCAAAGCTGTCGGCGGAGGGGAAGCTGGCTTGCTCCCACCCCCACCATCCGACCCTCCTGAAGCTGGTGGCGGAGGCAAAGCTGGTTTGCTCTTACCCCCACCATCCGACTCGCCCTCCCCCTCTGACAGGAAAGGTGCAGACGGTTCCACTGCGCCTATAGAAAAATCCTCCACACCACTTTGCTGGGGACTCTTAGGCATAAGTACCTTAGTTACAGAAGGTGCCAGGGGATCATCTTCACGACCATACCCTATATTCCTCTTATGAGCTTCTGTTGCCCTTTCTGCTGCCTTTCTCTCAGAGACCTGCTGAAGTAACGTGTTATACACCACCCGCCATAACTTCCCGAATTTCTTTGCTGACTTATCATCGTCTAACACTGTATCCCACAATATATCCCCAAACTTCTTCCACTCTGCTAGCTCATGAACTGTATGAGGATTAGAAAAGATACCCTTAGCATGGCCATAAGCTAATAACCCTGGTAACTCCTTTTCTCCTTTTTTAAATCTATCCCTTTTATCCCACGCTGCTCTAAATAGGCGGTAAATAAATCATATGCCGCTTGCCTATCCATACCTATTAATCAGCGCGCGCTGTTGCAGCTCTCCAGGCTCCTGCGACACGTAGTGGCTTAAGTCACCGTTGTGAACCTTAAGGGTGCTTCAAATTCCGGCACCATCCTGGCTGCAAGGACCCAAACCCAACTTCCTCGACCATGGCGTAATCCCTTTTTCTTTTAATCCGAGAAAAAGGGCAGAGATTCGTTTATGCCCGCATTCTCCACCATTTGTCGACAGAAGGGAACCAGGACATCAATTTGATCATCACAGGCTCTATTTTATTGATCAGTACGGCGGGTTAAATACAGTTAATAATGAGCTTCATACATATTGCAAAAGTTGAGCTCAGGATTGGTCAGCTTACATATCAGCATCTACACCTACTTCTACATTCCTATGGTTCTACTTTTGATACTTTCTACATATTCTTAGGATATATTCAGGGCTAATCTCTACTCCCTATCCTCATGTTGCAGCAAGGTCACTGCTGACTCTTCCTTTCAGCTTGCTGACTGCTGACTTTTCTCCTTCAGCTTAACCAGCGGCATTATGTCAGCGTGGCCTTTCTCAGCTAACCAATTATTAATAATACTCTCCACAGGGGGGTGTCAGTATTTACTGGTATTAATAGATATATTTTCAGGGTGGCCAGAAACATTCCCCACCAGAACTGTCAAAGCTCAAGAGGTGACCAGATAATTTTTACAAGAAATAATACCACGCTTCAGAGTTCCAGCCACGATATCCTCAGATAAAGAATCACATTTCATTTCCAAAATAGTGCAACAGATTAGCAGCCATCTGGGCATAGATTAGGAACTTCACACCCCATACCACCCCCAATCAAGCGGCCAGGTGGAGAGAATGTATCATTTGATTAAGCAGCAAATCATAAGACTGGGGCAAGAAGGTAATCTACCCTAGCCCAAGCTCTTCCACTAGCACTATTGCAAATTCAAACTAAACCTTGAGCTAAAGGAATGCTGAGTCCTTTTGGAATGCCTTATAGAAGACCATATAGAATACAAAGGGAATGTCCAGAATGTCCACCTACATGGTGGCATTAAGCAAACAGCTCAGAGTACATGTGGCTGGAACTCGGAGCAGGGAGTTAGATAGCATGGGGATGATGTATATGTTAAGTCTCTTGCAGAAAAGACCTTGGAACCACAGTGGGAGGGACCGTTCCAAGTGCTTCTCACCACCTTCACTGCAATCAGAATCAAGGAGCAGAATGCCTGGATTCATCACTCTCGGGTGAAGAAGGCCCAGAAACCCCTTGAGGAGTGACACCAGGAGACAATGAACTGAGATTAAAACTTACTCAGGCAAAATGAGTACCTTGCGGTCGGGAATAGCTCATATTTTAGTTTGTAGAATTGTTTTGTGTGTAATCATAACTAAAGTTTTAGAACTTGAGAGTACCTTTATTCAGAGCAATGCTGAATGGCCTTGGTCCCAGGCGTTTAATCAGTATACTGGATCCATGGGAAAACCTTCTGAGATAAAGGATTTAAATCTATCCACTGTGGTAATTCATGGAGATCAGGTATATGAGGAGCAGGAATGGAAGGAACAGAAGCTGTGGACACTTCAAGGGATTAGAGGGGAAGAACTCAAGGTAGGGTGCCAGATGATAAATGGGACGGCTTATGAGAGACCAAATGAAATTAGTGTCTCAACCTCTCCTGGTGCATATGAACACCAGGAAAGCTGTGAATGTGGGTGAGCAACAACTATTATTCAACCCAGAATGGTCTCTCAAACGTGTGGAGTTGATAATGCAAATTAACATCTCAAAAATCCAACCAGCCTGCTCCTCCTTCCTAAAAACTTCCTTTGAGGGCTGGACAACATGGTTGCAAAAACAGGCATACCTCAGGAGCAGAACAAGAAAGGACCTAACTGGCATATTAGGGACAGGATTCGGAGTTTTAAATGGAATTGATTCGGAAATATTGATGAATAAACTGGCCACCACAGCAGGTAGCCTAACAAAATTGAAGCAACCCTTACAGTGATCTCTATTGGCATTAGGAACTAGCCAGTGGCAGATTTCAAAGGTTCTGTCAAAGTGGGAAATGGCCGGGGACCAAGAGCACAAGCTGATAGTAGAAGCACTTAGTACAGTTCAAGATAATGTGTCTTTAGCTTTCAGTTGTATACAAGCACAGTTATGGGTGCAGGCAACAGCAGCTCTGATCATACGGGAAGGGAGTGAAGGTAATTTTGAAATTTGGAAGATTGTGTGGGATAATGCAATTGATTTTGGAAGGAAATTTCAATCCTGATGGACTAAGGTGAATTTCACCTATGATCCTGTTTCTAATGTAGCAACTGCCTTTGTGCTTACCATACGTAATGCCACTGTTTATGTTATCCATCCCATCATTGCCCTAGGATTAAACCATGAAAAAACAATACTCTATCCTTCAGAACATAGAGTGTGGGCACGAAAGATGAATGGAAATTGGCAGACAGTAAACTTAGTATCCTGCATTACTAGAGAACAGATGGGATTCATTTGTGAAGGCAATACTATTAATGCTCAGGATGTGTGTTTGGACACTGAACAGAGTATTTGTCACTTTGAAGTTCATCCAGTCACTGACCAGAAAACTGTGCTCGTATATACTGGAAAAGGGTGTGTGTGTCTGAGCGACTGCCTGTGCTGCAGTAAAAATTGATAGCAATGATGTTATTCTGTCTAGTAGAAATCATTCTAACTTCTGTATTTGTCATTTTGTTAAGATTATCGGGTGTGATTTTTCGTACTTGGCCCCAGTGACATCCCACCAGCTGATTAAAGCTAATTACATGATGTATCACAGACTACCACCTACCCCTATTGGGATGAACCTTACATTAGTGAAACAATTAATTGAGCACCAAGACCTATTGGAAATCCCGAAGGAAATCCAAGAAAGTGGAAAGAAAACCTTAATTACTGTCCAACACGATACAAAGGAGATAACCAGGGTTCTACAAAGAATAAAACAAAATATGGATCATCACTGGTGAGATGTGATCTTTGGGTGGTCACCAACTGCAAATGGAATCTTTAATAAGTTGTGCCACCCCATTGTAGTTTTACTAATATTAGTTGGGATAAGTTTAGGATTATCTATTACATTGTTAATTTGGAACTGTAGAATGCTACAACAAATAGCTGTACTAACCTCTTTGTCAAATGTACACGGTGAAGCGTTAAAAGACACTTATTGTCGTAGAGGTTTTCCCTAAGTAAAAGAATTTACTTATTTCCTAGGAAAGGGGGGAATGAGACAGAGTAAAGATCCATTCTGAATTAGGTGAAGTGTCTAAGAAAGGTGAAAAGTCTGTGAGGCCAAAGCTGAAGGAAAACTCGCATGCCGAGACAGCAAGGAGACAGAGAAAGAAAAACAGAAAAGACCACAAGGTCGATTTGCCCCCGACTTAGAAATTCCTTTGATAAAGAAGAACTGGTGCTAAATGTCATGCAGAATGAATATGTATGAACTTATTGTGAAACTGTATGCATATGCATTTGGAAGGGGGATAAAAGAAGACCCGAGGTCTTCAGAGGTACGCTTGTCTTTTTGGGGAGGCTTGCGTGCGGTGTGCGTCGTAATATAAAAGCATACCGGGCTTTACAACTTTTACAAAGTTGTGAGGTTTCTTCTTTTCTCCGCAAAACAGCTGAAAGAAAAGTGGAGTGGACCCCATCAGGTATTACTGACCACCTTTACAGCAGTCAAAAGTAGCCGGCGTGGACCCCTGGATTCACTCTACCCGAGTGAAGAAAGTTCATCCTGGATCACAGACTGTATAAACTCTGGAATGAACAAAGGCGACTCATAAGACGTGTTTAATTGCTTTCAGAATGCTATCAGTAATTGTGCTGACGTTATGGTTATTAATATCTTTGGGATGTGGAATGCATTCTTCTAGAATGAAGAGAGAGGTACAAATGGAAACACAGGTGATAAAGGTTTCTAATGCAGTTCGGGTTGAGAATGTAATGATTGGATTAGTCAAAGATTTTGCCAAAATGCAAAACACCAGTCGAATAACTGCCTGTCTGCCAATACCAAAGGGAGCAGGAGACCCAGTAAATTGGGGAATTATAACATCAAAACTACCTGAAATACAGAAGAACAAAACAATTACATGTAAACAGGTACCCGAATCGAGGCAAGTTACAGAAACCACTGTGGTATGGAAATGTGAGGCCACGGATAAGAAAGATCAGATAGAAGCTTGGGACAGTGCGTGGTCTGTGAGTATTCTTCAGATTCCAATATATGGCAAACACCCCTTGGTGTATTAAGTGGGAAGGCCCTGAGAATGAAACAGATCCAGCAATAACGAACACTGACACTAGCAGCAGAATGAGGGCAGACAAAGTAAGTTGGTGGGCATGTAATAAAACTTATGACTGCACTTCAGATGATGAAGAGATAAAACAGATGCCACCCCTGGGCAATATCCCTACAAATTGGTTGTGCTTGCAGAGGGATTAAACATAAACAAGGCAGAGTGAATTGTACAGTAATTATAGGGTGTACCAGGATTACAATCCGAGGTCCACGACAATTTGTATGGGCAGAAAGTGATGGTACCTTATTACCAGGTAGATTGTGCCTGGGCTAGTCTAACCCTTGCTGCTGGGCCAAAGGCAACAACTGTGGTGTATCACCCCAGTGACATCTTTAGCTTGCTGGAGGTTGCAGCTGGGCATCTGAACAAGTCCAGGCTTGAAGGAACTCCGTTTACCTCAGGAGAGAAGGCTTCAGGCTGTGATGAGGAGGAAGGAGACGGATTCTGCCGGAGGGTTAATATCCAGAGCTTTATTCCATGGTCACAGAGGTCTGAATCTTGGTTACAGCTCCAACAGAATCCCAGACCGCATGGCTTGATTACCTTTTAAGCTCCTGGGGGAGGGGGAGGGAAGGGGCAAGTGAGCCACCAACCAGGTGGGAGGGGCAGGGTCTCAGGGGACGAGGGACACCTAAACAGGCCAATGACCCCCAGGCCTGAAGGGCATCCTTTGAAAGTGAGGAACCACACGATGCCTTGCTGGAATGTTAAGCCCGATTGACAGAATTCACTCAGCAAGGGGGCGAGGGGGAAGGGAGAGGGGTATTGCCACACCTGGGGAAAAGACCCGGAAGTTAAAAACAGGATATTACAACACACCGCAACAGTACCTGGACAACACATCTGCCTGTAGACAGGAAAGTAAAGGAGATTACCTTAGGCCTCCCAACCTTATGTCCAAATTGGAAAAAGTCCCCATTTAATGGAAAACATGAACTTCTGCAGATAAGAGCAAGACGAGAAGTTCTAGACAATGAAAATCCAGATGACACTTGGCAAGAACCCTCTAGTGGAGTGAAATTTGGATGGGCCCTAGAGTCATTGCTTGGTCCTATAGCAAACTATAAGAGTAGACAGATGGTATACAAACTTATAGGTCAGGTAGGTAGACTGGCAAGAGTCACCCGGGAAGGATTTAAAGAATTAAATATGCAGTTACAAGCCACCACAAAAACGACTTTACAAAATCGATTAGCCCTAGATATGTTACTCCTGAAAGAGCATGGAGTATGTGGATTTTTAAAGGGACAAGTTGATCATTGCTGCATTCATATCCAAAATGTAACTGCAGATGTAGAATATGACATCAATCAGTAGAAACAAATAGATCATGAAGCACAAGAAGAGCAAAAGGATTTGGCTACAAGCTGATTAGGGAAAATCTTTAAAGGATTAGGGTGGAATGTGAGTTCATGGATTAAATCTATCATTGAGAGTGTGATAATCTTACTAATTGTATTGTTAGCAATTTGGTTAGTTTACAGCATCTTAAAGGGAGAGATACAGAAGAAAATATCCTGGAACCAGAGGATAATAAAGGCACTAACACGAGATCCACGCCCACCATCTTCTGGTTCTCCAGTTCGTAACAGCATCCACGACAATGGTTACATCAACCCTGGATTTGAAGAACCAAGTACGAACTGAGGAATAAAGGACTGTATCAAGTGAAAACATTTACACCTATAGTGAAGTGAAAATGCTTACAAAGGAGGGAGACTGATAGTGGAGCCCTAGAAAAAGTTAAAGATAGAATCTAAAATGTTAGGCTTTGTGCTTTCCCGGATCAACTGCACCTGCGTAAGCAGTATGACAAATTATAGAATTGTTAGATATGATGATTGTTTAGTAATTAAATGTAATAATTATATAACCATAAGAAGAATAGTGAGAAACTATGCTGGAAATTCAGAGAGGGGCTAAATTTATGTATACAATAGAACAATATAAGTTTAATTATTAACGTGAAAGTTATGTAGCGATAGAGTATAAAACATGATCATTTCGGATGTATGGTCGGAGTCAGATTTGGGTTAAATGTACCCCAATTCCCAGAGCTCTTAATAAAAAGCACCGCATATAATCCCCCGTGATTATGTGTTTTTGAACGCTAAAACTGTCAATATGCTTCTGCTTTTTGGGATTGGTCAAACAACTTACAAAGTAAGTTGTACTATTCAGTTCTTGGTCTGCTGCTTGGGATGTGGGCTGCTGTCATCTTCGCAATGTCACAACCACGTAATGAAACTGATGCTGAAAAATAAAACAGCTCAAGGCACGTTCCACAGCAGTGCCTTTCCTGTTTGTGATTTGTACATAGCCCCTGGCTCTCTCTATACAAGAGAGACTGTGCAAAGTATTTTTACATTATTCGAATTTCATTAATTCTAATGCCATATATATTTCACTAATTGCTCTCAAAAGGAACCAAACTCCCCTGTCTTAAGGCACTCTCATAACAACATGTACACACACCTCAAATAAAGACCTCCAGTACTTGACCAGAATCATGAATCTAAAATTACTGAAGGGCCATACCCTCTCATTATGTGGGTGACAGAATATGCTTGTGTTTCTACAGATACAGGACCCTGGTGGATTCCCAGAAGATTTATCAGTCCCTACGTAGAACACAGATCTGAAGACGACCCCTTGAATGAACACAAAGTCAGCTCCCTCTCCCACCATGCCACAGAAGCAGCTTTCTCTTGGAGATGAAGAAAAAAGCAATTCACATATTCAAACATTGTGGCAAGGACACTCATCACACGTAGATATATCCTACTGATAATGTCCATGTCAATCTCAAATGCAGACACACCCCTCCCTTTTCCATCCCTCTACCAGTGACCCTTTCTCCCTACCCTTCCCTCTTTCCCCTCTTGAAACTACTCCTTTTTCCCTGCCTCAAACTTCCCTTAAAAAAGTGAAGGGAGTGATTGGCAGGAGTTGGTAAGAACTATAGGGGGAACAAGAATATTTAAGGATGTCTTAAAATAAGTCAACTAATGTGTGCTTTTACCATCCACAAGTGAAAACTACCCAGTGGGAAAGAAGAAGTATGATTCTTTCTGCCATACCCTCCAGGGCACCCACAGCAGTACCAGTGCCACCATTGCCATCGTCTTTATCAGCGCCCTCATCCGTATCCAAATGACCACTGGGTGGATCATCCCTCAGCCAAAACAAAACATCTGGGTCACTCTGGCAAAGTCATTAAAGCAAGACAATCTTTGCATGGCCATGGGAAGCATGGATGGTCTGGTCTCAACATGCCTGGTGGAAGTGCCCCTATTACCAAATGAGTACCCATACCTAGGTAAGAAACCCAACCCCGTGGACACGTGGGACAAATGGATGATGATCCTTCCACACCACGTCTCCAGATGATTTGCTTTTCCAGGCCCTCGATGGTGTTAGGGGCAGTGGTGTGAGGCACAGGGTAGGTCTCCAGCCATCCAGTGGTGGCTTCCACCATGGTCAGCACATAGCGCTTGACTTGGAGTGTCTGGGGCAGTGTGATGGAGTCAATCTGCCAGGCCTCCCCATACTTGTACTTGGACCACCGCCCACCATACCAGAGGGGCTTCACTCGCTTGGCCTGCTTGATGGCAGCACACGTCTCACAGTCATGGATAACCTGAGAAATACTGTCCATGGTTAAATCCACCCCTCGGTCTTGTGCCCATTTATGGGTGGCATCTCTGCCCTGATGGCCTGAGGCATCATGGGCCCATCGAGCTAGGAACAACTCTCCTTTATGTTGCCAATCTAAGTCTGTCTTTGACATCTCTATCTTTGCAGCCTGACCTACCTGCTCATTGTTTCAGTGTTCTGCATTAGCCTGACTCTTGGGGACATGGGCATCCACATGGTGGACATTCACAGATTTTCTGCCCAAGAGGCAATGTCTTTCCACTCACCAGCAGCCCAGATTAATTTTTCTCTACACTGCCAGTTGGCTTCTTTCCACCTTTCCAGCCAACCTGACAGAGCATTTGCAACCATCCACAAATCAGTATAAAGGTAAAGCTTTGGCCACTTCTCTCTTTCAGCAATGCCCAGGGACAGCTGAACAGCCTTGAGTTCCTCAAGTTGACTTGATCCACCTTCTCCTTCAGTAGCTTGTGCAACCTGTCATTTGGGGCTCCATATGGCTGCTTTCCACCTCCAGTTCATCCCTACGATGCGACAGGAACCATCAGTGAAAAGAGCATGGTGTGCTTCCTCTGCTGATAGCTAATTGTATGGTGGAGCTTCTTTAGCCTTGTCACTTACTCCTGGTTCTCTTCATCAGTGAGACCAAAGTTTTCACCTTCCAGCCAGTTTGTAATTATCTCCAAAATTCCAGGGTGATTCTGCTTTCCAATACGGGTGCGCTGTGTGATCAGAGCAATCCATTTGCTCCATGTGGGGTCAGTGGCGTGGTGGGTGGTGGGAACCTTTCCTTTAAACATCTGCCCCAGCACCAGCAGTTGTGGTGCCAGGAGGAGTTGTGCTTCTGTGCACATCACCTCTGAGGCCCCTTGGACTCTTTCATAGGCAGCCAAGACTTCCTTCTCTGTGGGAGTGTAGTTGGCTTCGGATCCTCTGTAGAATCCCAGTAGTTGGCCTTGAGCATCCCCAGCCACCTTCTGCCAAAGGCTTCAGGACAGACCATGGCTCCCGGCTGCAGAGTAGAGCACGTTCTTCACCTCTGGTCCTGTCCTGACTGGGCCAAGGGCTACTGCATGAGCGATCTCCTGCTTGATCTGGGCCAAGGCTTGTTGCTGCTCAGGGCCCCAGTAGAAACTGTTCTTCTTGCAGGTGACCAGGTGGAGAGGGCTCACAATCTGGCTGTGCTTGGGAATGTGCATTCTCCAAAAACCTATGGCACGCAGGAAAACTTGTGTTTCCTTCTTGTTTGTTGGTGGAGACTTTGCGGTGTTCCTGTTGATGACCTCAGTGGGAATCTGATGCTATCTGTCTTGCCACTTTACACCCAGGAACTGGATCTTTCAGGAAGGTCCTTTGATTTTGCTCTTCTTGATGGTGAAGCTGGTTTCCAGTAGAATCTGGATGATTTTCTCTCCTTTCTCAAAGACTTCCATTGCTGTGTTCCCTCACACAATGATGTCCTCAATGCACTGCAGGTGTTCTGGAGCCTCACCCTTTTCCAGTGCAGCCTGGATCAGTCCATGGCAGATGGTGGGGCTGTGCTTCCACCCCTGGGGCAGTCGGTTCCAGGTGGACTGCACACCCCTCCAGGTGAAAGCAAACTGAGGCCTGCATTCTGCTGCCAAAGGAATGGAGAAAAACACGTTGGCAATGTCAACAGTGGAAAATCACTTTGCTGCCTTGGACTCCAGCTCGCACTGGAGTTCCAGTATGTCCAGCGCAGCAGTGCTCAGCAGTGGAGTCACTTCATTTAATGCACGATAGTCCACTGTCAATCTCCATTCTCTGTCAGACTTGAGCACAGGCCAGATGGGGCTGTTGAAGGGTGAGTGGGTTTTGCTGACCATCCCTTGGCTCTCTAGCTCATGGATCATTCTGTGGATGGGGATCATGGCATCTCAATTTGTTCAATACTGCTGGCGGTGCACGGTCAGGGTGGCAATTGGCACTCATTGCTCTTCCACCCTCAGGAGTCGTACTGCAGATGGGCTTTCTGATAGTCCAGGCAAGGTGTTCAACTGCTTTATGTTCTCTGCCTCTACAGCAGCTATTCCAAACGCCCACCTGAGTCCCTTTGGGTCTTTGTAAAGCTGTTCCAGAGGAAGTCTATGCCCGGAATCCACGGGGCCTCTGGGCCAGTCACAATAGGATGTTTCTGCCACTCCTTCCCAGTCAGGCTCCCCTCAGGTCCCAACAGGGTCAATTGCTGTGATCCCCCATCACCCCAGCAACAGAAACAGGTTCTGCCCCCACATGTCCCAATGGTATCAGGTTTCACTGCACACCAGTATCAACAAAGGCGTTGTGTTTTTGTGGTTCTGATGTGCCAGGTCATCGGATCCACACCATCCAGAAAATCCAGTTTTCCCCATGCCTCTTCCTTCCTGGCTAGAGGCAGGGCCCCTCTAACCCTAGTTATCATTTCTTTCCTGGGTATACATACTAGAGGTACTTTCAAGGGAATCTGACAGATCACACCTGGTAGCTCGGTCATGGGAGGCTGAGGCTATCTTCATTTTGGTGGAACTCTTTGGTTTCCCTCCTTGAGTTGACGCACCCGTGCTGCCAGGACAGAAGTGGGTTTCTCATCCCACCTTCCCATGTTTTCTCCATGGTCATACAGGAAGAGCCACAGGTCAGCCCATGGGGTGTACCCTCTCTCTCTGGCTGGGGGATGTTGGGCTCTGACTTTGGGGCCTGTGACTCACACTGGTGCCATATGGGAACTGTTTCTCTTCACCTCCTCCTTCATCTCCCTCTTTTCCTCTTTGAGGTCCTTGATCATACCAGAGACATGAGCCTGCATTGAGACATTGATCACACTCTCACAATATCTAAGCTTGTTGGTGACAGAACCCACTGTCTCTCGGTTGTTATCAGCATTAATCGTTGCAATGAAGGTGGTGTATTGGGATGGCCCCAGATTTGGCAGACTCCGCAGCATTTGCCCTGTGCACCTGATCTTGTCTGGGTAATTATCATGCTGTCCATCCCTCCCAAAGAGTGCCTCCAATATTGCCACTTCTCTCAGCTCTTGGATCCCTTCCTTGAGGGTCTTCCAGCACATTCTATGGTGGTGCTCCTGCATTCTCTCCCTGTGGACAAACCTCTCTCTGACACTCATTAAAAGCCGCTCCCAGAGGGAAAGGTACCCTGATTCTGTTACAAAAATCTGATTCCCACCTGACTCCTGGGTCAAGGACCCCAAATTCCTTGCCTCACCATCATCCAGTTGCACACCTGTACCCATAAGATCCCAGACCCAGAGTAACCAGGTTGTATAAGCCTCACGTCCCTGTCATACAGTGTCTTTGTGCAGATTACAGAGACTTTTGTACATCAGGGACTCGGTGATGATCTCAGCCATTGGCTCCCCTGTGGGTTATGGGGCCCTCCTTTCTTATCCGTACCTGGGTGCTCTGGTTTCATCTTAGACCTCCTTATTTCCACAGGGGTGACTGCTGCTGGCTGTGACTGCCCTTGCAGTTCAGCTGGAACCTGGACAGTTGTTACATCTGTGGGTTCCACTGCTGCACCATCAGACTCTCCCTCTTTGGGGCAGGGGGAGGGTTTCTCACCAGCTGGGGAAATGTGCTCCTTCAGCATCTGGCCCATCTCCTTCACCAGAACCCCCACCCAGTCTGGGTGGTTCATTTCTGAGGTGGGCTGTGGGGCAGGGTCAGGCTCTGGGGCAGCAGCATCCCTTGTCTCTGGGGTTGGTGTCAGCATGGTTATCCAGGTCAATCTTCCCTTATCTCTGAATGCTAAATAGAACAGGCCTATCAGCAACACCAACCATTGTATGATATCATTGGCATTTAGAGTGGATCTGAACCCTTTGAAAACTGGTGGGGCAGACCCAAAGAGCTGGGTGAAGGGTTGGGAGAAAAGTGCCCCAGTGTCATTTCCTCACAGCAAGTACCATTAGCAAAGTAAGCCCAAAACCACACAGGTAGTGTGTGATAGCTCTGAATCCATGTGCCTGCCTTCCAGCAGAAGTTAAAGATCCATTAATTCCTCACCTTATTGTGATATATGTTATGGAATAATTCATGCCTGTGTAAAATATATGTGAAATAAATTGTGCTCGTACAAAAAAAATCTTAAAGATTTAAAACCACAAGCTGCAGCCGGGGACAAGATTGCTTCACAAATTGAGAAATCACAGATGGCAGTGGAGAGAAAAACCTAATTAGCAAACAAAAAGACGTGGCTCTGTGCAGAGATGGGCCCTTTCCCAGGACAGTCCAGAGACACCCAAGCGATGAATACTCAGTAAGTGTCTATGATCAAGATAGTCAGAGTCTTCAAGGGTGTGTATCCCAATGCTCGGTTCCCGTATCTCGACGATCAGCATTCATCACTTCCCAGAAACAGTTCTGTCCAGCCCAGCACACAGAAAAGGAAACTGCATAAATATGGGAAGCGACAAGAAGAACAGGAGAAACTCTGCCCCAGGTGGAAAAAGCTGTATAAAACCAACCCAAAGGAGACAACATTTGTGAGCAGAGGGGATCCAAAGCGATAGAGTTTAGATCAGTGTTCACCCAGCCCTTTGATTGTGGCTATCGGAGACTGAATCTTCGTGGCGAAATTAAAAAAAAAATAAAATTATTGATTATTGATTGGCTTTATCATTTATTACTTATAACATTATTAAGCCATAAAACAAACTGGATTGCTGGGGAAGATGAAACAGGAAAGCCTTATAAATATGATTGCCTGGCAGAAGATTTTGAGGATATAGAAACTATAAGCAAGATTGAAATGAAAGCAAGCTTTGAGATACCTCAGTTACTGAACAACTGGAAAACAATGGTATGGCCAACTGAAGGTAATCCCCTTTTGATAAAACAATTCCCCTTGCTTGCAGACAGCTCCAAGGGTCAGAGCAGACCCCACTAGCTTGGCAGAAGGGGTCCAAAGAGGAGATTTTAGGGTTTAAAATGTAACACTGTATGGTGATGTAATGATTCTTATAGGCTGTATGTAAATGCTATAGGATTTGTATCTTGTATTAGATTGGTTAGTGAGAATTAGAATATTCAATACAGAAGATGATTTATTATATTGTAATGAGAACCTCGCTCTCTCATCCTCTGTCTCTCTCTCATCTTTTTACCACTCTCTTGCCTTCTCTCTCTTTACCACTCTTGTTACTTCTCTCAGGCCTGCTCCAGCTGTGTCTGGCAGCTCCGAGCAGGGCCCGGCACCCACAGCCTTTGCAATAAACTGCAAGTTCCACAGCCTGGCTTCAGAGATCTCTCCAGATCTCTTGGAAGATGAGACCACCTGGAGACCAGAGGACACCAGCTGAAGCTCCAGGCACAGCTGATGATTGGCACAGCTGAGTCTGTGGGAAGCTCCCATAGCTCCTGCCTTCTCCCTCCTGTTGACAGCTCCCTCCCTCCAGCCCTCAGACCCTACCTGTGGTAGTTGGTGTTCTACAGGTATTTTAACATAAAAGTTAGATTTCCTATGTTAGTCAGTGATAATGGTTTCTCCCATGTACCCCAATGGTTTCTCCCATGTACCCCATTTTGTTCCACCTAATGGTTCAGTCCTAAGTTGTTTACCACAGTTTTCCCACCACTTGTCTGCCCATCAGTGTGTCTGTCTCCCTGCTCCTCCCCTCATTCCCTTATAAGCCTTGTCAATCTCAATTGTACTACCCCTTACTCTTGTCAGTCTCTGTAGTCACTCCCCTTGTATTCTCGAATGTTCTGTGTCAGTTAGATATATCTCGATGGTGGATTGGTTTGTGAGGCTTCTTCCCTCCCCTGAATGATCCTTATTGGAGTTGCTAAGTGATGTGTTCATCCCCTAAGATCCCCTCAAGATACTTGCAAGAGCATCCTGTGAGGACTGGGCTCTGGGCTCTGGCTGGGAACAGCCTGGTTTTGCTGCTGTGAGCGCAGGCAGGAGTTGAGGCAGGTGAAGAGGCAGCAGGCAGCTTGTGTTTGTAGAGGGCCTGGGGCTGCACCTCTGAACCTCCACCTGGAAACACACTTGGGGGAATATGAGCTGGAGCTGGAGTGCCTGTCCTGAAAGGAACTGGAGTCATTCATCCTTGCCAGGTTTTCTTAAGAGTGTGTTGGTGTTTCCCAGGAAAGCTGCACATTTGGGGAAATGCCTTTGTAGGAAAGGGGATTGCTTCTCAAGGGAAGTGCTTTCCAGGGAACTCCAGTGAGGTAGGTGCAAGTGTCCCCCTTTGGCTCTCTGTGTTCGTTTCAGTCCTTGAGGCCCGTTGCACTTGGCAGAGGGGCAGGGCAAGGGAGAAGGCTGTGAAGAGGAGGTTTGGCATGCGCCTGGACCTGCAGAGACCAACCCAAGCACCTGCAGTAGGGTCTGTTCCCCCCTTTGGACAGAGGTGTGAGCAGGAGCATCTCTGTCCAGCCACGAGCCCCAAAGCTCTCTTTGAGAGCTGTGAATTAAAAGGCCTTTACACGCACACTTTTCTCATCTTCCCTGCCTGCTGTGCTTCAACTCTTGGCAATATGCATTTGCCTCCTGCCTGGTGGAAGCTGCTGTGGCCCAGGGCCAGCACAGAGCTGGGCTGTGTGGGCCAGGCAGCGTGGAGAGCCTTGGCTGATCTTGGTGTGTCCCTAGCCTCAGAAAAGGCTTGGAAGGTTTGCCTCTCAAGGCGTCCTGCTCATTGATTCTCCCTGTGCATCTTGGAGACAACAAGGTGGGCATTTCTGGCAGCTGGGCATCAGCAGGCCTTAAAATGGGGGCGTGTTGTGGAGCAAGCCCAGCTGAGATATCCTGACAGGAACCCAGTGCTCCTTGCTCCCCTCTGCTGACACGTGAGTGTTTGTCTGGTTTTGGGATGGCCCTGGCTGTGTCAGGGGTGCTACGTGGACACGAGATAGCCGGTCCTGTCCCGCTGGGTCCCAGCAGTGCCTCGCAGCAGCCCTGCACCCATGTCAGGATGCTGGCCAAGAGAGGTCCTGGAAGCTGAGGCAGCTGATTTTGAGCTTGTGCAGGTGCCTACAGGTCAAGGCCAAGGGTGTTCCCTCAGGATACAGCAGTCCTGAGGGGTGTCCCTCATTCAAAGAAATCAGCAGACAAATGCATTGTCTGCCAGAAGCCCTTTTATTGACCTGGCAGGATGGCAGGAGTCTGTACCCCACTAAAATGTTTTTCCACCATGTATAAATTTCAGTGGGTTGATGCAGGAATTGTATCAAAAATACCATCCATCTTTACACTGCTGAGGTGATTCGATAGGCAGGGGGTTAGAAATACATTGTGTCAGATTCCTAGACTTGAAGCTGAAATCCAGGTGCTGGCCAGGAGTGGTCTCGATGCCCTAAAGCAGCACAAAGTCTTCCTCAGGGTTTCCCTGCACTGAGATCATTTCCTGCTTGCCCTTAGTTCTTCTGGCAGACTATATCTAAAGCTTTTTGTCAAGTCACTCTCATGTCAAGTTAGGCCAGCCAGGTTTTTCTTATGCTAACTGGTGCTAAGCACTTATGTCTGTCTGCACTAAGCACTTGTTTACTATTGTGAATTGCTTGTGCTTACTTATGTCAAACAAAGGCCTTGTTCCATTGCCAAAGGTGCCTGAGGCCCCCTGCTCCTTGTGGCACCAGTTGCTTTCCTGTGGGATGTTCTACCTGCCCGGAGAGTAAAGAGGGAGCTGGAGAAAGAGCTGGCCAGGCTGCTCTGGATCCTTTTCCAGCAGCCCTGGCTGAGTGGAGCAGTCCGAGCTGAGCGCAGAGGTGCACATGGAGCAGCCGTGCCCAGGAAGGCTCGGTGGGAAGGGTGATCCAGGAACCACAGGCCTGGCAGCCTGAGCTGCCCCCGGGGAAGGCCTTGGAGCAGATCCTCCTGAGTGCCATCCCACGGCACGTGCAGGGAACCAGGGCGTCTGCTGGAGGGGGGGAAAGCTCTGCGGAGGGACAGGGACAGCTGGGGGTCCTGGTGGGGTGTTGAGGGCTTCTGTGGGGGAGTTTGGGGAGGTTGGTGTTGGTGGGCTGTTGGAGGAGGAGTTATCTGGAAGGTGAGAGGTCTCAGCTGGAATTTGAGTCAGTTTGAAGGCAGCATCTGTGGTTTGGCACAGCTTTGATTACGGAGGGCAGAAAGAATATCTGTGATTTTTCCTGTTCATGGTCCTGATTCTCCTAAAGGGAACAAGAGAGGAGAGCTGTACTTTACTGGCCACTTGGATATCTGTACCAGGGGGAGGATTAGCCCCTTTGCCATCTACTCATTTGTTTGGGCTACTTTTGTAACACTGAGTGGACTTTAATTTCTTGAGAGCTTTTATTCCTTAAGAGAATTAGGATATTATCATCCCTTCACAGAAAACCATTTGCAAACCAAAGAATAGCCTTTTCTTGCCTCTGTGCAGTGTTATGTTCTGTAAAGTGACTCTCAGTGGATGACACTAAGGCAAATGAGTTGCTGCTTTGAGAAGGGAAGCAAAATTCCAACTCTTCACCTTCACCATGCCAATGAATTTGGTAAGTTTGCAACTTTTTGGAACTATGTGAGTTGACCAATGGGAAGTAAAACTTTCCTGAATTGAGGAGTGTTAAATGACAGGTCCTTCTGTGCCTTTGCAACTAAGGTGTTTTTGTGCTGAAGGAAATTACTTCAACGAGAAAATAATTTCAGCATGGAGTAAGAGCTTCTGACAGAAACCAAGTGTTGCCAGCAGTTGCTCCAGGTGCTGCTGCCAACAGCCCCTGCAGGAAGGAGCACAGCCCCCAATGCACGTGGGCTTTGGCTCCCTGTGGCACAGAAGCCCCCCGGGGGCACAGGTCTCTGGGGCAGGAGATGGGCACCAGCGCTGCCAGGGCTCGGGGGTGGCAGCTCTGCTTGGGCAGGGACTCTGCCACACCTGCTGATGTCAGCGCTCCCCAGGCCCCAAAGGGTCAGAGCAGCATTCGTGCCCTGGCCCACACGTTCCTTGTCTGTGTCACACCCATGGGTTTAGGATGTTCACCAGCTGGGATGTGTCCCAAGGAGGCCGTGCCAGCTTCTGTGGAAGGTCCTGTGCCCTTCCCAGCGCGGCTGCGTCGGCAGCCCTGGGTCTCCTCTGCTGCACTGAGCCCACAGAGCAGGGCAGCATTTGCTGATGGACTGAGCCATTCCTAAAGACTCTGTCAGGCTGTCTTAGACACTTGGGGTGAGAGACTCCTTCCAAGCTGGGCCAATTTGGGTTGGCTGGGGGCAGCCCCAGGGCAAGGGGGGATGTGTGCAAGGGCCCTTTGTGACATGGTGCAGCATGGTCACTGTGGCATGGAACGGGTGTCCAAGGGCCCTTTGTGACAGGTGGGGACATAGGAGCTGGTGGTGACAAGACCACGCCACAGCGCTTGGATCACGCAACGGGGCAGAACGGGACAGAGCGGTGCCGTGAGGAGCCCCTGCACAGTGCACTTGTTCCTGTCTGACCCGGAGCATTTCCGAGGCCTTATTCCTGCAGCTGAGCTCGAGGCCAGACCACAGGACATGGTGCCCCAGAGGCATCTCCCATCCCTGCCACCGGTGCCCTCGAGGCCAGACCACAATCCTTGACAGGAGTTTCCTGTCCTTGTGGCAGCAGCCCTCGAGACCACAGTGCAGGACTTTCAGTGTAGCCTTTCCAAGGCTTCTGTCTTGAAGGTGCCTTCCAGGCAGGACTGCAGGACTTGCTAACTCAGAGCTTTTCTGAAGCATCTCTCCTGCAAGTAGCCACAAATCCAGTCACTGACATGGAGCAAAGACCCCCAAGAGTGCCCAAGCTGGCCTGGCTGGAAGAGGAGGAGGAAGGCCCTGGAGTTGCCCCAGCACATCAAACCATAGAGGTTGTGCCACTTGAGCTGCCGCAGGAGGGTGAGTGTCAGAGCTGGGCCACAGGGTTGGTGCCTGCACCAGCTTGGTGCCTTTGCATCCCATCCCATCGCATCCCATCGCATCCCATCGCATCCCATTGCATCCCATCCCATCCCATCCCATCCCATCCCATCCCATCCCATCCCATCCCATCCCATCCCATCCCATCCCATCCCATTCCCTGGGGACATGCCCATGGACAGGACAGAAGAGGGGCTGGGCAGACACCTTGCAGGGGCCGTGCTCCATCCTCTGAGCCATCCCGGGACTGTCCCTGCCTGGGGAGCGCAGGGCTGGGCTGTGTTCTCCGGCCTCTCCGGCAGCCCCTCAGCTCTGGCTGCGCTCGCTCTTTGCCAGGTGCAGCACTGCAGCGCACACTGGAGCAGGACCCCGCCCGCGGCCTCTTCCGCAGAACAGCCCAGGTACCCGCAGCCATCCCCACCTGGGCTGGGCCTGATGGCACCATGCTTGGAGCATTCCCTGCAACATCCCTGGCTTCTTGCCCTTCTCCTATAGCTGGTTTGCCAATTCATGAGGAGAATTCGGGAGGAAGAGGCCAGCCCCATGGGCACTGGGCTCAGAGCATATTCGCACATCTTCAAAACCAAGACCAGTGCTGCCCTGCTGGATATGCTCGTAGAGGAGGGCTTTACCAATCCAAAGCAAGTAAGCAGCCTGTGGCCAGGGTTTGATCCTCCCAGGAATTGCTTGACCACACCTGCTGGTTACTGGAAGCCTTTGAGGCCATGGCAGTGTGGTAGGAAGGGAAGCATTTCACTGGGGACATTCCTCCCTCTGGCAGCTTTCCAAGTCTCCCCGTGCCTTCTCCAGGTTCCTGCCCTGATCAGGTACATCCACCAGTGGCTCCTGGCCAATCAGTTTGCTGAGCATAGGCTGAACAGGACCCTGCTGGATCTCACCGAAGCACAGCCCGCTGATGTGGTCATGACGCTCCTGCGTGTGGCCCCGTCCTGTGACAGGTATGGGCCCCACCAGCCCAGAGGGCTCAGGGCTCCCCAGCCCATCAGCCTGTACAGCCTGGCCCAGGTATCTGACCAACAGAGAGTTCCAGGGCCTTGTGGCTGCTCCCTTAGCCAGCCCTAGCACGTCAGCCCCTGAGCATGCTGACGTGCTCCCTTGCTGCCCCTCAGGGGCCTGTCCCCACAGGGCTGGGCTGCCTGGGTGCTGCTGGCGAGTGGCAATGGGCAAAGGCAGAGCTGGCAGCCAGCTCAGGTCCCCATTGCTGTCCAGGCCACAGTGCTGTGTCTGAGACCCCTCTGAGACACAGCTCTAACCCCACAGAGCTGCTTTGACCATGTGGAAGAGCATCATGTGCTCGCCCAGGACTGCAGAGCCGGCGCTGCTGACACTCCTGGATGTGCTGGGGAGCTGGCCAGAGCACAGCATGTGCACCTCGGATGGGGACAAAACGGGTGTCTTTGTCCTGGCTGTGAGTTTCTGTAACTGGCCTTTGCTGGCCCCAAGGCTGCCTCTCCAGCAGCTCTCCATCCTCCTTCCCCCACTGCATCTCCCTGCCTCAGGCACTGGGTTGAAATCTGGCACAGGGGCAGCTTCAGGCCCACCAGGCCCCGTGCTCCTGCTGCGTGTCTCTGAGCCTCTCCCTCCCCTGCTCAGGCCCTGCCACACGGACACCTCAGCCCTGAGCCCTGTCTCGGGGTCTTTGTCCTTTGCAGGCAACTGTGGTGATGTGGAAGATCCTCCAGGTGCCCTGTGTCCCACATATGGTGACGGTGTATTTCCCTCGCTTCTTTGTACATCTGCTCTCCCAAGTGTTCTTGAGCACTCTGGATATGCCAGAGGAGGTCGATGCATTCTGGAAGGAATGCCAGGAGGAATACGGCCTTCCCACCAGCCCCAACAGGTGCTCCATCCCACTCCTCCTGTCTCTGCCATGTCCCTGGCCAGGAGCCAGTGTTCCCAGCGTTACCTTGGCTTTGCTGTTCACGCAGATTTGCAGTCAGGACCCTGAAGTCCCTGCTCTGCAGAATGCAGCACGAGGATGTGGTGGTGGCAATGGAACGCAATTGTGGCTGGGACACGCTGCTGTGTGCTGACACCCACCACTATGCTGTGGGTCTGCTGGCCAGGTGAGACCCCGTTCTCCCCACTGCCTCTGACATTTGTGCTCCGTGCCCAGGGAGCTCCACACAGTCCCCGAGGTTGTGGGCCAGAGGGCCTTATCACCGAGGGATGGCCAAGCAGACTGGAAAAGGCTGGGAGAGGAGGGTGCCCACCAGGAGCTGCCTCCCAAATAGCCCAAGGCCCCTTGCAGGATGCTGGGGAAAGACCAGACCTCTGGGAGTCACTCCTGGCAGAGGTTTGTCCCTCTGGTCCACAGCCTTGGTTCCTTTTCCTCCTGCCAGGGAGATGTGCTGTGTCTCCATCCCCTTGTGTTCCCGGATCGCTCACTACCTGCTCCGGCTGCTCAGCACACAGGAGCCACGCTGGGAGCTGCCCGCCCTGGCGTTCCTTGTGGAGGTGAGCCTGATGGCCAGCGCTGCCTGGCTGAGCTGTCTCCCAGCTCTCTGCCCTCTCGGAGCCGCAGCTGCCTGGCACGGTGCCCGCGCCCTGTGCTGCTGCCTGGGCCCGGCCCTGTGTGGCTCCTGGCTCCTGCCGGCCGGGTCCGTATCACTGCCATGTGCCTTTCAGGTCCTCGAGTTCCTGGACTTGAGTGAACATGGTGCTAACAAAGTCCTGCAAATTTTGTCAAGGCAGCTGCAGAGCGAGTGCAGGGAGAGGCGTCGCCTGGCGGTCAGGGCCCTTCTCGAGCTCATTGAGGAGCCCTCAATGGTGAGAAGGGGGCAGCGGCTGAGGCTGAGCTGGGGAATGCAGTTGTTTGGGCTTGGCAGGGCTTTGAGTGCTGGGGCACCTGGTCCCAGCTCTCCTGGCTTCCAGTTCAGCTGCCCGAGTGCTTTGGGACAGGCCTTTGGCCTCTGGGCCCTGCGGCAGCAGGATGGCGTTTCTCAAACTTGTGTTCTACACAGATCGAAAAAATGTGGAGCCTGACTGAAAGTCTTGTGGAGTTCCTGTGGGATGCAGATGGAGAGATAGTTTTCATGACACTCATGCTACTCAGCTTTATCATCTTGGACAATGACATGCTGATGCCCAGCCCCATCACACTGCAGCTGCTTGAGGCCCTCCTGCCACTCTTTGACCATGTAAGGCTCACTGCTCCCAGGCATGGCCCCTGGGTGCCGTCCGGACACTTGGTGCCCTGTGGATTTGCAGGCCTGCCCCGTGCAGCCTCAATGCTGAGGTCTTTTTTTCTTCCTTCCATACAGAACAATAGCCAGGTACAGCTGCTCTCCATACTGCTCTTCCGAACACTGGTGACTCTTCCGGAAAGGGAAAAGGGAAAAAAGGCCCTGATGACGCTCCTGCATGAGAGCCTGCTGCCCCTCTTCTTCCACTGCCATGATGAGAATCGGCTTGTGGCACAGGTGAGGACTCGTGGGCTGCTGCTGTCCCCATGGCAGGAGGCTCGGCTGCCTCCTGCCCTGGCACCTGCCGGGCTGCAGCCTCCTCCAGGCCTTGGCACAGGGATGCGGGTCCTGCGCCCTGGGCTGTGGGGCCATCTCTGCCTTTCTGCTCTTCTCCAGGCTTCTCAGGAAACGCTGCTAAGTGTGGCGGAGTTCCTGAAGAGGAGGGATCTTGAAAGACTGGTGAAGAACCAGAATCTGTGGAAGTTCAGCGAGTGCCTGGTAAGGACGGCCTGCAAGCCCCAGCCTCAGCCCGGAGAAGACCCCTCAGCACGGTGCTCAGTATGCGGGCCGGGCAGCTGTGCCTCTGCACCCAGAGGCCACGCGGGCTCTTCTCCAGGCTCCCGATGGAGCCCTGGCCCGGCGGGGCTGCGGGGCGGGCCGGCACCGCGGCTCCCTGGGCAGCAGCCGGCCCTCTGCCCCTCCCCTCGGGAGCCCGGCGCCGGCGGCTGCTGGCCGCGCCTCAGGGCTCTGCGGGCAAAGGAGGCCGGGGCTGGGCGCAGGCAGCGCCCGGCCCAGGGGCTGAGCCCGCGCCAACCCTTCCCTCCTGCCGCTCTCTCCAGCTGGCAGAGGACAGGAGCAGAGCGGCCGAGCACCTGCGCCGGGCCCTGCCCTACCTGCAGAGCCCACAGGAGTCCCTGCGAGCGGCGGCCATCAGGTTCATGGGTGAGCCACGAGCCCGGGCTCCCTCCCTAGCCCTCCGCAGCTCGGCCCCAGCCCCGCCTGCTGCCCCAGCAGCGCCAGCCGGGCCCGGCCTGGACCGGGCAGTACTGCTACCGCCCTCTGGCAGCCGTGCCCTGGGGCGGCAGCGTGCGGCAAGGGCCGGGCTGAGCCCTACCGGGCCAGCAGCCCGTGTGGCCAGAGCGCCGGCAGCGCCGCTGGCAGGGAGCTGTGCCGCTGGCGCCGTGACAGGCTCTGTGTTCACAGGGATGGCCGCGCAGCACCTGAGGGGGAAGAAGGAAGAGCTCTGGCTCATCTGCAACGGTGAGTGAGGGCAGCGGGCTGGCAGCGGGGGCTGCCGGGGGAGCTGCGAGCTCTGCCCCGGCTGCGGAGGGCTCTGCTCCCTGTGCGGAGCAGGGGCGGCGTGGGCAGAGCACACAGAGATTTCAGGGCCACCTGGGCGATTCGTGGCCAGCAGCTTCGGGCTGCTCCCATTGGTCCCTGCTCCCTACTGGCCATGGCTAGAGCCGGCTGGGATGGCCCTGGCAGGGGGCTCTCCTCGGCTCCCTGCAGATCCGGGATCTGACCATGGCTCTGCTCCTTTCTCTTTCAGCCCTTGAACACCTGACAGAGGACACCAGCTGTGCCGTGTCAGATCTGGCACTTGACACGTTGTATGTCCTCCAGGCACTGCAGTATGAGTGATATTCCGTCTTCCAGAGGGTGCAAGATCAGCTCTGCTGGGCATGGAGGACACGGCCTCGTGTGTCTGGGCTCAGCTGGCTGCGCTGCTGGAGCTCTGCAGAGGGCTGATGCCAGAGGCTCTGTCTGCTGAGGCCACCTGAGCCAGCGGGAATTTTCCTATTCTTAAAGATTTTTCTTTTTGTTTTTTTCTATTTGTTTTTTCTTTAGTATATAAATATAGAGTGTGTTATAATACACAGACTCCCAAGAGCTTTCTTTTGCTGCCCAGAGTCTGCAGGGCATAGGGGAAGAGAGGGAAAAGGGTGCTTGTGCTCAGCAAGCTGCCCAGGCGTGCAGTGTTGCAGGGAAAATGGCCAGAAGCCCCTTGGCCTGTGGTGGTTCTGCTGAAGCCTTTGTGCTGGTGACAGAGCGGCTGGGCAGGGGCCAGGGCTGCGGGGATCCCTGTCAGAGCGGTGCCTGGAGATGGCCACAAGCCCTGTGCCAGGCAGGAAGCACCATCCGTGTCCTCCTGCCCATGTGCTGCTGGCTGGATTGCTGAGGGCTCCCAGGTGCCTCTGGATGGGGCTGGTCTGGAGCTGATGTGGGGCTGCGGCGCTGCTGCCAGGCACCTTGGCCAGGCTGGGGCAGAGCCTGAGGGGACGGGGCCAGGAAGGGACAAGGGGCTGGGAAGCCCTGACAGGACACGGCAGTGGGAAGGCACGAGGGGGATGTGTGAGGGAGTGGCTGTAACGTTGGCTGGGGGGGAGTGGGTTGGAGACAGAGAGAGCACTCACCCCGATGTTCATGTGGCAAACAGAGAGCTTTTATTCTCAAGCCCATCCTTCTAAAGGGCTTTTGAAAAACCCAGTCTGGATAATTTCATTGCTCTGATCTCTATGCCTTGTCAGATTCTGGCCAGTAAAATGCTGCAGCCCTGGGAGAGATGTGACTGGGCGAGGCCCCTGGCAGTCAAAACAGGGCTGGTACATTCACACAGCCTGAGCCAGCCTGCACTGTGACACACGGCCACAGAGTGCAAGGCACAGCTCCGGGTGCTGCCCAGGAACCTCAGCTCTGGAAGCGTTGTCTGCCCCAAGCTCCAGGGGCTGCAGTGGGAGCCCCTGAGGCCATCCTGCAGGGACAGCTGGGAACAGGGAGCATTGCCTTGCCACAAACAGCCAAGCCAGGGCTGCAGAGCAGCTGCTCCAGCCCTGGCTGCACTGTTGTGTGCTGTGCTCTGGGGCTGGGGCTCCCTGCACAGGGCACTGGACTGGTGTGCCACAGGAGACAGAGAAGCTTCAGCTTCACCCTAACGGAGGGGGATGCATGGGCTGGGAAGGGTGGGGAGGCTCAAGGGAATTAACAAAGCTCATCCTGCTGCAAGGATGAGGAAAAGGGAGTGGGAGCTCAGCAGCGAGGAGAGCTGAGGGCTGGAGAGTGGCTCTGAATGACACTAAAATCCCACTGGACCTCTGAGACATTGCTGCTCCTCAGCCAGTGATAGGATGAGTCCCTAAGCCTGGGGCTCAGCCTTCCTTGTGGAGAGGGGCACCGAGGAAGGCAACAGTGTGATGGAGACTGCAATGGGCTGGGAACTCACTGCGGGAAAAGAGGGAGCAGTTAGGAAATAAAAGGCAGGTGGCGGGGGAGAGGACTGTTCAGAGAAGGGCTGAGCTACAGCTTGAGCAAACTGAGAAATGTCATTTGGGGTCATGCCAGATTGATTTCATTTCAGAAGTTATTGAACAAGTTTATTTTTTGAGGGGTGTCATGTTTTCCCTTGGAGGTGTACACTCTGCAAACTTGAGCTCTGCTGCCAAAATGCTCAAGCAAGTCTGTGCTGCAGGTCACACCATTTCTTCTTTGGCTGATTCCGGCCCGGTGCTGAGCTCCAGCAGTGCCCTGGCAGAGCCCAGAGCAGCCTCAGCACCCGCAGAGCCTGGCTGCAAGGAGAGAAAGCAGAAACCACCCATCAGCTGAGGGCCCCTGTGCCCTTGTCCCAGCCGCCCACGGTGCCCAGGCCATGCTGTCCGTGCTCAGAGCGGTGCCCAGAGCTGCCCATCCCTGCTGCCTTTGGCACAAAGCAGGAGGGCAGGACATGTGCCCAGCCTGCAGCCAGCCAGGGCACATGTGACGGTGGTCAAAGGGGTCTTTGCATGCGGGAAGAGATGAGGATTTGACTCCATATTTCAGAAGGCTTGATTTATTATTTTATTATATTTATATGTCATGGTTTGACGTTGGCACAAAGCCAGTGCCCCCATGAAAATACACCCTCCCTGGTTTCTGCTGTGAGATGTGACCAGGAATAAGCAAAGCAGGCCCCCACTTAGAAATAAAGAAAAGAAAACTTTATTAACGACACTACAAGTAAAAAGAAACAAACAGGGAAAATGAAAACCTTCCAAAAGCATTTCCTCCTTCCCGCACCAAATTTCCAATACATCCATCCCTCAGATCACCAACTCTCGGTCCATCACCACCCTTTAGATAATCAATTTTCTGTTCAGCAAGAGGAGAGGAGTCCTTCTTCTGCCATAGGCTTTCCCAGGAAACACCGTCAAAACCTCATGTTTTGTACGCTGGCAGTTTATATACAGACGCAAACAGGATGGGGCTGCTTTGATCAGCATCTAGAGCTTTTTATGTTTTCAGCATCAGTCTCATTTCATGGTTATGACAATGGAAAGATGCGTACAGCTTGCTGACCAGGCAGCTGGCCAAAGAAACTTAATGTTACAACATACCATAAATGCATCTCAGCCAATTACATAGAGCAAAAGCATACCGACAGTAGTTCTATCCAATCATCTTAAACACACGTAGCTTTGCTTAAAACAATAGCGGCCGATTCTCCAACACAATGGCTCCTTTGTAAGAGACAACGAATAAAGCTGTATTCATAAGCATAACCTTCTAGATATATACTAAATAAACTTATTGCAACTTAACAGGCCCATTACACAGCTCTGTTGTCTTTGCTACAGCTTATATATCTTTTTCTGCTGCTTTAGCACTTCACAATTCTTGCTGTTTCTGCAGCCTGTCCTTTTTACAACCTTCCTAAAACTCTTTGATTTTTATAGATTCCCACATATGTGTTTCCATGTCACTCGTGGCACCGCCTGGAGAACATCTGCCATCGTGACCTCTTCCTTACATGTCCAGAGCTCTCACCACTGCACATGGACCAGAGCTGCTTCTAGGATTTTCCTTTTAAGGATGCTTTGTCCCATTCCAAAAAGAGCACAGTCTCTCACTTTCGGGACACCTGTCTGCCCCAAATTTCACCCCCTGGGACCGAGGTGTCTCAACACTTAACCCTCTTGGCTTTGAGCCATTGCCTCCCCCTGGATGCAGTCTCTGTGCCACAGGAAACATGTTTCTGTCCAGGGCTATACAAGAAAAATCCAGCTAAGGCCACTCCATCATCTCTTCTCACCTAAGATTCTTCCCCACTCTTCTGACATCTTTCACTTGCAGGAACTTTCATCACACTTGCCCATTTCTTCCTCTGTTTCATCTCTATCTGTCTTCTAGGAAGGATAATTTGCTGCAAAGTTTTCATTGTCCAAAATAAGGGTTAAAATCTCAGGCTCTGCCTGCCCAGAAGTCCCACAGCGGCCGGACACCTTCTTGCTGCACCCCCCGCTCCCTCCCTTCTCCATCTCATCCCTGCTGCGGGCACACGTTATCAAGTTTAAAGGTAGCACAGTCACAGACAGAGGCTGGCTCTCTCTCTCTCTCTCTCTCCTGGGGGTGGGGGGCTGTCCGATTCCTCTCGGTGCTCTTCCACTCTTCCACCCTTCCATCCGCGGGGCCAGACCTTCATCACCTGGCTGCATGGCTTCCCCTCCCCCGCCCAGCTGGCAGCTGGGCATGGGAGCTCTGACCTGCTTCCCTCGCCAGAACCCAAGAGAGCTTCCCCTGGGAGTTCTCTGCTTTTAACTCCTGTGTTCTCAGAGGCATATCCATGTCCCCAGTGGCCACACCAGGTTCCAATATTCAAATGTGAGCACCCATTGGTTTGACCACAGCATCCCAAAAACCTCACTTCCTCTCAAACCACGACCACAATGTATGACTAAAAGTTTGTAAAAATCATATTTTAGCATTGATCTATGATCCTTCTAATAAGCTGTGTTCACACCCTTGGCATACAGAAGAGAAGGTTTAGTGGGACCAGAACTTACGTTTCACCTTCTACTCTCTTTATCTGTTCACTTTTAGGCCACCCAAGCCTCCAGATACTCTACATGAGCTAAAGTCAGAGGATGCTACCGTTAGTTGGCACTGCAGCAGGAATCTGGATGATTCTCCCTGAGCGGCATGCCTTCAGCTGGGTGTTTCCACAGTCAAGCCCTAATTTCATGCCCATGGCCATGGATGACAGGCATTTGAAGGCATGTGTTTTTTCAACCTGCTGTCACAGAGGGAGTCAATACACCAGAGCATCCAGCTGCTAAAAGATCAAGGAAACAAGATCCAGATGGAAAGCAACAATGACTGATTCAGTGGACTTTTCAAACACTGGGGGATCAAAAGCTGGCTCTCATCTCTAGTTAAGACGATTTTGTGGGCTTTGTTTATTGTATTCATTGTGCTGGTTATTGTACCCATTTTTGCTAAATGCCTGAAAAACTATTTGGCAGAAGCCTTCTTTATAGAAAACAAAAAGGAGGGAGAGGTGAGGGCCCAGGGGCCTACCATTGGAACTGTAATACCTCAGGACAAAGTGACCGGGGTAAAAGAGAGACACTGCTCTAAATGCAATGGTGACACCCATGGGCGTTTGCAGGCTCATGCTGATGCCGCACCTTTTGCTGGCATCACCCAGTTCCACTGCTGTATTTTCCTTATATGTACTCCCTCTGGAATGTTCCCCACTCCCTTATACCCTATTGGTCCTGGCTTACTGTAATGCTCCGCTGCCGTTCCCCCCCCATATAAAACACTTTGTCCCCAGCCCCATTTTGTCTCCCTCCCTGGACCCTCTTCATCGCAATACACAATGTTTGGAGTTCCACACAAAGATCCCTTTAGAGCCTCATTCACCAGCAGTTTAGGGAAGCGTGCTCCCAGCTCTGGGAGTGCAGGTCACTCACAGGGGCTGGCTGTGGACAGGCCACCACACAGGAACTGAGTGCACCAGGGAACCTGGCCTCCAATAAAAGGCATGAATCCCACAGCCCACCCAAAACAATGCCTTGCATGTCTCTACTTTTTCCTCCTACTCTCATCTCTCATGTCACTTTCCCCATTTCCTCTGAGTGGGAGATTGGCTTCTCTCTCTCGTCTGCAGGTTCAGCTACACGTGTGACCCTGCAGGAACAGCCTGACCCACAGGGAAGTGCAAGAGGACTCTTTGTCAGGAACTGTAGTTACAGGACACGGGGGAATGGGATCAAAGTGCAAGAGTTGGAAGAGATTTGATGATGGGAAGAAGTTCTTTACTCTCAGGGTGCTTGTCCCTTACACAGGGAATAGTGCAGAGAAGCTGTGGATGCCCCATCCCCAGCAACATCCAAGGCAAGGTGGGACAGTGGCCACAGCAACCTGGTGTGCTGGGAGGTTGCTCAGCTTGGAACCCAATGATCTTTAGGGTCCCTTCCAAGCCAAACCATTCAAGGATTTGATCATTCTGCCATCCCCATCTCCCACCGCGCAGCAGCCTTGAAACTTCAGTGACATCACAGCTCCGAGAGGGTTCCAGGTGGAACGTCCAGGACCTGGAAACGAGCAGAGCAGGCACTTCACTGGCTGCCCAGGGTCAGTTGTCACTCGCTGTGTGCTCTGCCTCTCACTGCTGAGCTGCTGCTGCTGCTGCCTGGGCTTTTCCTGCTGCTGCTCTGGAACACCGATCCCAGCAGGATGTGCACTGCTGTGCCAGTGGAGGTACAGTGCCATCCCGAGCAGGGGGGCACCTGGCTTGGGCAGGCTGCAGCCATGTGGGAATGGATGGTGCGGGACAGGAAGCCCACTGGGAGTTTGGCTGCCCCTTGCAGTGTGCCAGAGACACTGAGGAGGAGATGGAAGTAGACATGGTGCTGGAGAGGGAGGAGAAGATGGAGGTGGACGAGGAAGACCCTGTTGAGGACATGGAAGTAGAGGAGGAGGACAATATCGAAGACATGGAGGTTGATGAGGAGGATAACACCGAGGACATGGAGGTCGATGAGTATGATGAGGAGGAGCCCATGGTCCTTGGATGAAGATGGAGCCCCACAGGTAAGACAGGCAGCTGCTTCCCACGCCCTGCCCACAGACACACTGGGTCCCCTGATGCCAGGCTGGGGCTGGGCTGGATGGCCCCGCTCAGGGACACGGTGCCCACAGGGGGCCTGGATTGTGGTGGCACAAGCACAGCCCTGCCCTGCGCTTGCCTGGGGCCACGCCAGCCCTGCCAGCCCTAGCCCAGCCCCTGGGGCCCAGCTCCCAGCCCTGCTGGGCCCAGTGCTGCCAGCTGAGTCCAGCCCTGCTGCTTCCTTTCTTCCAGGACGGATGCAGAAGATGGCACAGATGCCACACCTTTGTAAATACGTTTCAGAGTTTGGAAGTTTCTTGTAAATATGTTCACTGCGTTAGAAGATTTCTGTAAATATGTTTTGAAGATTGTTAGTCCATCGGATCCCATGTAAATATCTTCTGTACATTGTTGTTTTTATAAGGATTTTTAAAATGAAACATGTTCTGTAAATCTGAGCTTTTGCCAATCTTCAGCAAATAAATACTGTTTCTTTTTAAAACCTCACTTCTCTTTGCCATTCCTTTGGGCACAGGCAGTGTTTGCACACTTGTGGGTTCCTCTTCATCTGAGTTTGCAGGGCTGGAGGTCCCTGAGGGTGGTGGCACAGCCACCCTGGGGCTGGGAGTCCTTGGCACAGGGGCTCCCGCTGACACCACTCCTGGCACTGGGCTCTGCTGCTCTTCCAGGCCTGGGGCACAGCGCTGTCCCCAAAGCTCAGCTGTCACCAGCTCTCACCCAGGGGGCTCTCACAGCACTGGCCCCTGCAGCCATGCCACCAAAGCAGGCAGCAAACCTTCAGCCACCCTCCCTGCTGGAGCCACAGGGACTCCTGGGCCCAGAGCAGGCAGGAGGCCACAGGCATGCAAAATCCACCTGCACGCTCTCAAGGCCACCACAGCCTTGGCAACTGGGGCACCTGCATCTGGGCTTCTGCAGGGGCTGATCTTTAAGGCTTGCAGCCTCCAAAGGCTCCGGCCTATGCTTCTCAGCCCGCTCTGCACTGCCCTGAGCCTGCATTGTTCCAGAGACATAAGCCAAGCCAGGGCATCTTCACCCTGCCCGCATTCCTGCTGCTGGCAGCGGCCACTGGCCCTGGGCCCCACTCGGGTGACAGCTGCAGGGACAGGGCAGGCTGTGCTGGGCAGGGGGCACGGGGCTTTGGGCCCTGTGGCTGCTGCTGCTGCTGCTGGGGGCCATGGGCCCAACAGGGCCCCGAGCTCAGCCCCTGCCTGCGCAGCTGCCCCCAAAGCCCCACACTCCCTGAGCATCCCCATCACAGCTGCCAGGGGGAAATCCCACGGGCTTCAGGAAAGAAATTCCCCATAGTGACAAAACCAAGGGGTCCAAGGGGAAAGTCAGCACCAGCTGATGTTTACAGCACCTTTAAAAAGGTTGGCTGCAAAGCAGGTGAGATCTCCAGGATCACTGGCAGTGCCTGCTCTGCAGGTGAGGCTGTGGGGCTGCTCCCAGTGGGACACAGCACCGTGCTCAGGCCAGCCCTCCGCCCCTCACAGCTGATCCCAAGGGGCAGGCTCAGAAAGCAGTTTCAGACCACTTGCTGCAGATATTTCAAAGCACTAAATATCATTCAAAGAAGCCACCTTGCACATTTAGTTTGGGCACTTCCACTGCCATCCCAAATGGAACACAAAGGACAGGCCTCTGCTTTCAGCACTACTGAGCTCCTCACCCAGCAATGGAGTCTCAGGAAGAGGCAGGAATTGAGTGCACCAGGGAACCTGGCCTCTAATAAAGGGCATAAATCCCACAGGCCATTAAACCCAAAGCCTTGCATGTCAATCTGTTTTTGTCCTTCTCTCATCCCTCATGCCACTTTCCCCAAAACCTACCATTGCACAAATGGTCGAGGCATGCACCCTGTGGGCATCCTAACACCTTTATGCCAGCCTAGATAAGGCTACCAGTCAGGGTGTATTCATGGTGCTAGTAGTCTCCCAAGTTATTTCCTGACATATACATGAAAAATGACCTTGCATTAAATGTGTGGAATTGAGGCATTTTCAACAGAATTGTAAAACTACAGGCTATTACCAGGGACCTTCTAGGTGTCACAACCACTGTCCTCACTGCCCCCCTCATCCACATGCTTTCCAAAACCAGCAAAACCGGTGGTCTGCAGGAAACCCCACACAGACGCGGGAAGGCCCCACACGATGATACCAAATGCGAGGCCGTCCCGCCCGACTCACCCGTACATCCTTGAGAACCAGCACAGAGACCTTCTCAGATCCATCGGGACAGCTCGGTGGCTGCAGAAACTCGACAGAAGACAGCTCTGCCCTGGAACCCTAAGGCAGCTGGTAAGAGCCTTTTCAATTCCAATCCACGATATTTATGTTCACCATATTCCAACAGGCAAATACGGGCCTGAAGAACGGCGCAGAGACATTTTCATTTTAACCAACACCAGGGAAGAGATGGAGACACTCACTATACTATCTGATGTAGTCGCCTTGACATCTTTGCAGGAGATAACTGTCCAGGCTCTATGCTCAGATCCTCCCCTTTTCATTCAAAAAGGAACAGTTATAGCCAGAGCCTACCTCCTACGGGACATGATCACCACACCAGCTGATCCAATGGTGATGTGGGCACAGATTACGGGCCGAAATAGATCCGTTCTAAACTGTGCTTTGTCATGGAAAGGGAGAAAGAGATGTCTTTCAGGATTATTAGATACAGGACCTGACATCACGATAATTTCCTGCTCTGTTTGGCTAAAGGATGGCCCCTGGTTCCAACTGCTGGGGAAATTTTAGCCATCAGGAGAGCCACTACCCACTTCTGGAGTCAAGACACCATCTGCATGGAAGGTCCTGAGGGCACAGTTGCTACAGTAAGATCATTCATCACCTGGGCACCAATAACACTTTGGGGAAGAGACCTCTTGTCCCAGTGGGGGACAAGGCTAGAGATCCTATCAACACCTCAAGGTTTCTAGACGGGGCCACAGAGCAGCGCGCCACCCTACAGGTAACCAGGAAGACCAACGACCCCACATGGGTGGATCAGTGGCCCCTCCCAGGCAGAAAGTTAAAGGCCCTGCAGTCCCTCATGCAGGAGCAGCTTTCTGTGGGCCACATTGTACCATCTACTAGCCCCTGGAATGCGCCTGTCCTTGTCATACAAAAGCCTGGCACAGAGAAGAAGCGGCTCCTGCAGGACCTTAGGAAAATCAATGAGGTTATTGAGGACATGGGTCCCCTCCTGCCCAGCCTGCCCTCAGCCTCCATGATACCCCAAGATTGTTAGACAGTTGTTATAGAACTAAATGACTGATTTGTTGACTCCCTCTTGCACCCTAATGACAAATCTGGTTTGCCTTTTCCATCCCTAAACCGACAAGCACCTTTACAGAGGTACCAGTGGACCGGGTTTCCTCAAGGAATGAAGCAGAGCCCTGCTATTTGTCAATGGCTTGGAGCCCAAATTCCCTTACTCATCCGGAAAAGACATCCTCACACTATCATTTTTCATTATATGGACAATACACTCATTTGAGCAGAAGCTCAAATCATTTTGGACGTTGCAGTAGAAGACGTCATCACTGCAGTACAGGAGAAAGGTTTTGAGATTGCAGCAGATAAAGTCCAAAAGAGAGAACCATCACACCCCAAACACTGCAATCAAAGACTCTGCGAGGACTCCACAGGCTCTGTGGAAGCATCAGTTGGGTACGTTCACTGCTGGGAATCACCACAGAAGATCTCGCGCCACTGTTCCTGCTGCTCCCTAAACACAGTGAAGAACTCAATTCCCCGTGATCACTGACACCGGCAGAGGAAGCAGCTGTACAAAAGGTACCCCAGGCGATTCAAACTAAACAGGCACACAGATACCACCCTGATTTTCCTTTCTCCCTGGCAATCCTTGGTGCAAGTGCAAAATTCCATGCATTTATGTTTCAGTGGGACTCAACTACCTCAGATCCCCTGACAGAAATTGAATGTGTTTTCAGAGCACACCAACCTACTAAAACTATTACAACCCCACAGAAAGTTACTGCAGAACTGATCAGAAAAGCTAGAGAGCGTCAGTGCTCCCTTGCAGGAACAGACCTTGTGAATATGTACATACTTCTCACTCAAAACCACCTCAATTGTCTACTTCAAACATCTGAACCACTGCAACACGCCTTAGATAGCTTTTGAAGAGGCTAGGATCAGCCATCACTTCCATCATCAAAATATTCCTGTGCTGCTTAGGATCTTTAAAAATACCTTAGACCAGGCAAGATCCACTGTAGCCACCTGCCCAAATTGTCAGGAATATGGCCTTGCTTCTGTCAGAGCTGGAGTCAATCCAAGTGGACGAGAGAGTCTCCACATCTGGCCATCAGATATCACACACTAAGCCGCTTTGGCAGACTAAAATACATCCACGTCTCAATGGATGCCTTTTCCAGTGTGGTTTTTGCCTCTGCCCATGTTGGTGAAAAAATCAAAAGATGCTATAAAACATTACTTTTTAATTTTTTGCACCTTAGCAGTGCCATAAGAAATTAAAACTGATAATGCTCCTGCTTATACCTTGAACTGATTCCAACACGTTTCTGACAACTGGGGTATAAAATATGTGACAGGCATACCACACTCCACCACAGGACAGTCCCGAGTGAAGAGGGCTCACTGATCCATCAAAAGGATCCTTGATCACCTGGGTGGGGAGTCCAGATATTATCTCCCTTTGAGAGACTGGCCAAGGCTCTTTAGGTATTCAACATTTGGAACAACTCATTTATGGAGAAAACTCCCCCAATCATCAGGCATTTTACTAATTCAACTGAAGCCCAATTAAAAGAAAAGCCACCTGCGTTGATCAAAGAACCTAAAGAATCTAAAGAAATTATGGGCCCGTTCCCATTAATTACATGGGGAAGAAAATACACTTGTGTCTCTCCAGCAGCAAACCCAAGACGGACCCCAGAAAAATCATAAAACCATTTCTGGGAACGGCGAGGCAAACACCAGAGCCACCATCAGAAGAACAGAATGAAAGCCAAAGAGTGAGAGCAGCAGCCTGGGAAAGAGAAAGGATAAAAGGACAGACGAAGATCTCCTAAGCAGCGTTGACCTCCACACCAAGACCAAGATAGCACACACACCACTAACCAGGATGTATGACTTAACATTTGTACAAACTATATTTTAGCATTGACATATGATCCTTCTAATAAGCTGTGTTCACACCCTTGGCATACAGAAGAGAATGTTTAGTGGGACCAGAACTTACGTTTCACCTTCTACTCTCTTTATCTGTTCACTTTTAGGCCACCCAAGCCTCCAGATACTACATGAGCTAAAGTCAGTGGATGCTGCCGTTTGTTGCCGCTGCAGCAGGAATCTGGATGCTTCTCCCTGAGCCGCGTGCCTTCAGCTGGGTGCTTCCACAGTCAAGCCCTAATTTCATGCCCATGGCCATGGATGACAGGGATTTGAAGGCATGTGCTTTTTCAACCTGTGTCACAGAGGGAGTCAATATACCAGAGCATCCAGCTGCTAAAAGATCAAGGAAACAAGATCCAGATGGAAAGCAACAACGACTGGTTCAGTGGACTTTTCAGACACTGGGGGATCAAAAGCTGGCTCTCATCTCTAGTTAAGACTGTTTTGTGGGCTTTGTTTATTGTATTCATTGTGCTGGTTATTGTACCCATTTTTGCTAAATGCCTGAAAAACTATTTGGCAGAAGCCTTCTTTATAGAAAACAAAAAGGAGGGAGAGGTGAGGGCCCAGGGGCCTACCATTGGAACTGTAATACCTCAGGGCAAAGTGACCAAGGTAAAAGAGAGACACCGCTCTGCAATGGTGACACCCATGGGCGTTTGCAGGCTCATGCTGATGCCACACGTTTTGCTGGTGTCACCCAGTTCAACTGCTGTATTTTCCTTATATGTACTCCCTCTAGAATGTTCCCCACTCTCTTGCCCCCTATTGGTCCTGGCTTACGGTAATGCTCTGCTGCCGTTCCCCCCCATATAAAACGCAGTGTCCCCAGCCCCATTTTGTCTCCGTCCCTGGACCCTCTTCAGGGAAAACCACAGTGTTTGGAGTTCCACACAAAGATCCCTTTAGAGCCTCATTCACCAGCAGTTTAAGCAAGCGTGCTCTCAGCTCTGGGAGTGCAGGTCACTCAGAGAGGCTGGCTGTGGGCAGTCCACCACACAGGAACCGAGTGCACCAGGGAACCTGGCCTCCAATAAAAGACATGAATCCCACAGCCCACCCAAAACAATGCCTTGCATGTCTCTACTTTTTCCTCCTACTCTCATCTCTCTTGTCAGTTTCCCCATTTTCTCTGAGTGGGTACATGGCTTCTCTCTCCTGTCTGCAGGTTCAGCCACACGTGTGACCCTGCAGGAACAGCCTGACCCACAGGGAAGTGCGAGAGAACTCTTTGTCAGGAACTGTAGTGACAGGACATGGGGGAATGGGATCAAACTGCAAGAGGTGGAAGAGATTTGATGATGGGAAGAAGTTCTTTATTGTCAGGGTGCTTGTCCCTGACACAGGGACCAGTGCAGAGAGGCTGTGGATGCCCCATCCCCAGCAACATCCAAGGCCAGGTGGGACAGGGGCCACAGCAACCTGGTGTGCTGGGAGGTTGCTCAGCTTGGAACCCAATGATCTTTAGGGTCCCTTCCAAGCCAAACCATTCAAGGATTTGATCATTCTGCCATCCCCATCTCCCACTGCGCAGCAGCCCTGAAATTTCAGTGACATCACAGCTCCCAGAGGGTTCCAGGTGGAACGTCCAGGGCCTGGAAACGAGCAGAGCAGGCACTTCACTGGCTGCCCAGGGTCAGTTGCTGCTCGATCTGCACTCTGCCCCTCACTGCCGAGCTATTGCTGCTGCCTGGGCTTTTCCTGCTGCTGCTCTGGAGCACCGATCCCAGCAGGATTTGCACTGCTGTGCCAGCAGAGGTACAGTGCCATCCCAGGCAGGGGGGCTCCCGGCTTGGGCAGGCTGCAGCCATGTGGGAATGGATGGTGTGGGACAGGAAGTCCACTGGGAGATTGTGCTGCCCCTTGTAGAGTGCAAGGCACACAGAGGAGGAGATGGAAGTGGACATGGTGCTGGAGAGGGAGGGGAAGATGGAGGTGGACGAGGAAGATCCTGTTGAGGACATGGAAGTAGAGGAGGAGGACAACATCGAAGACATGGAGGTTGATGAGGAGGATAACACCGAGGACATGGAGGTCGATGAGGATGATGAGGAGGAGCCCATGGTCCTTGGATGAAGATGAAGCCCCACAGGTAAGCCCGGCAGCTGCTTCCCACGCCCTGCCCACACACACACTGGGTCCCCTGATGCCAGGCTGGGGCTGGGCTGGATGGCCCCGCTCAGGGACACGGTGCCCCCAGGGGGCCTGGATTGTGGTGGCACAAGCACAGCCCTGCCCTGCGCTTGCCTGGGGCCACACCAGCCCTGCCAGCCCTAACCCAGCCCCTGGGGCCCAGCTCCCAGCCCTGGTGGGCCCAGTGCTGGCAGCTGAGTCCAGCCCTGCTGCTTCCTATCTTCCAGGACTCATGCAGATGATGGCACAGATGCCACGCCTTTGTAAATATGTTTGAAAGCTTCAAGTTTCTTGTAAATATGTTCACTGCGTTAGAAGATTTCTGTAAATATGTTTTGAAGATCGTTAGTCCATTGGATCCCATGTAAATATCTTCTGTACATTGTTGTTGTTATAAGGATTTTTAAAATGACACGTTCTGTAAATCAGAGCTTTTGCCAATCTTCGGCAAATAAATACTGTTTCTTTTTAAAACCTCACTTCTCTTTGCCATTCCTTTGGGCACAGGCAGCGTTTGCACACTTGTGGGTTCCTCTTGATCCGAGTTCGCAGGGCTGGAGGTCCCTGGGGGTGCTGGCACAGCCACCCTGGGTCTGGGGGTCCTTTGCACAGGGGCTCCCACTGACACCACTCCTGCCACTGGGCCCTGCTGCTCTTCCTGCCTTGGAGTACAGCGCTGTCCCCAAGAGCTCAGCTGTCACCAGCTCTCACCCAGGGGGCTCTCACAGCACTGGCCCCTGCAGCCATGCCACCAAAGTGGGCAGCAAACCTTCAGCCCCCCTTCCTGCTGGAGCCACAGGGAATCCTGGGCTCAGAGCAGGCAGCAGGCCACAGGCATGCAAAATCCACCTGCATGCTCTGAAGGCCCCCACAGCCTTGGCAACAGGGGCACCTGCATCTGGGCTGCTGCAGGGGCTAATCTTTAAGGCTTGCAGCCTCCAAAGACTCCGGCCTCTGCTTCCCAGCCTGATCTGCACTGCCCTGAACCCGCATTTTTCAAGAGACATAAGCCAAGCCAGGGCATCCTCACCCTGCCCGCATTCCTGCTGCTGGCAGCTGCCACTGGCCCTGGGCCCCACTCGGGTGACAGCTGCAGGGACAGGGCAGGCTGTGCTGGGCAGGGGGCACGGGGCTTTGGGCCCTGTGGCTGCTGCTGCTGCTGCTGCTGCTGGGGGCCATGGGCCCAACAGGGCCCCGAACTCAGCCCCTGCCTGGGCAGCTGCCCCCAAATCCCCACACTCCCCGAGCATCCCCATCACAGCTGCCAGGGGGAAATCCCACGGGCTTCAGGAAAGAAATTCCCCATAGTGACTAAACCAAGGGGTCCAAGGGGAAAGTCAGCAATAGCTGATGTTTACAGCACCTTTAAAAAGGTAGGTGCAGAGCAGGTGAGATCTCCAGGATCACTGGCAGTGCCTGCTCTGCAGGTGAGGCTGTGGGGCTGCTCCCAGTGGGACACAGCACCATGCTCAGGCCAGCCCTCAGCCCCTCACAGCTAATCCCATGGAGCAGGCTTAGAAAGCAGTTTCAGACCACTTGCTGCAGATATTTCAAAGGACTAAATGTCATTCAAAGAAGCCACCTTGCACATTTAGTTTGGGTGTTTTGGCATGAGAAGCCATGAAGGTGCCTCTGAATGTGCACTCTGGGCACTTCCACTGCCATCCCAAAGGGAACACAAAGGACAGGCCTCTGCTTTCAGCACTACTGAGCTCCTCCCCCAGCAATGGAGTCTCAGGAAGAGGCAGGAATTGAGTGCACCAGGGAACCTGGCCTCTAATAAAGGGCATAAATCCAACAGGCCACTAAAGCCAAAGCCTTGCATGTCAATACATTTTTGTCCTTCTCTCATCCCTCATGTCACTTTCCCCAAAACCTATCATTGCACAAATGGTTGAGGCATGCACCCTTAGGGCATCCTAACACCTTTATGCCAGCCTAGATAAGGCTACCAGTCAGGGTGTATTCGTGGTGCTAGTAGTCTCCCAAGTTATTCCCTGACATATACATGAAAAATGACCTTGCATTAAATGTGGGGAAATGAGGCATTTTCAACAGAATTGTAAAACTACAGGCTATTACCAGGGACCTTCTAGGTGTCACAACCACTGTCCTCACTGCCCCCCTCATCCACATGCTTTCCAAAACCAGCAAAACCGGTGGTCTGCAGGAAACCCCACACAGACGCGGGAAGGCCCCACACGATGACACCAAATGCGAGGCCGTCCCGCCCTACTCACCCGTATATCCTTGAGAACCAGCACAGCGACCTTCTCAGATCCATTGGGACAGCTCGATTGCTGCAGAAACTCGACAAAAGACAGCTCTGCCCTGTAATCCAAAGGCAGCAGGTAAGAGCCTTTTCAATTCCAATCCACGATATTTATGTTCACCATATTCCAACAGGCAAATACGGGCCTGAAGAACGGCGCAGAGACATTTTCATTTTAACCAACACCAGGGAAGAGATGGAGACACTCACTATACCATCTGATGTAGCCGCCTTGACATCTTTGCAGGAGATAACTGTCCAGGCTCTATGCTCAGATCCTCCCCTTTTCATTCGAAAAGGAACAGTTATAGCCAGAACCTAACTCCTACTGGACATGATCATCACACCAGCTGATCCAATGGTGATGTGGGCACAGATTACGGGCCGAAATAGATCCGTTCTAAACTGTGCTTTGTCATGGAAAGGGAGAAAGAGATGTCTTTCAGGATTATTAGATACAGGACCTGACATCACGATAATTTCCTGCTCTGATTGGCTGAAGGATGGCCCCTGGTTCCAACTGCTGGGGAAATTTTAGCCATCAGGAGAGCCACTACCCACTTCTGGAGTCAAGACACCATCAGCAGGGAAGGTCCTGAGGGCACAGTTGCTACAGTAAGATCATTCATCACCTGGGCACCAATAACACTTTGGGGAAGAGACCTCTTGTCCCAGTGGGGGACAAGGCTAGAGATCCTATCAACACCTCAGGGTTTCTAGACGGGGCCACTGAGCAGCGCGCCACCCTACAGTTAACCTGGAAGACCAACGATCCCACATGGGTGGATCAGTGGCCCCTCCCAGGCAGAAAGTTAAAGGCCCTGCAGTCCCTCGTGTAGGAGCAGCTTTCTGTGGGCCACACTGTACCATCTACTAGCCCCTGGAATGCGCCTGTCCTTGTCATACAAAAGCCTGGCAAAGACAAGAAGCGGCTCCTGCAGGACCTTAGGAAAACCAACGAGGTCATTGAGGACATGGGTCCCCTCCTGCCCAGCCTGCCCTCAGCCTCCATGATACCCCAAGATTGATAGACGGTTGTTATAGAACTAAATGACTGATTTGTTGACTCCCCCTTGCACCCTAATGACAAATCTGGTTTGCCTTTTCCATCCCTAAACCGACAAGCACCTTTACAGAGGTACCCATGGACTGGGTTTCCTCAAGGAATGAAGCAGAGCCCTGCTATTTGTCAATGGCTTGGAGCCCAAATTCCCTTACTCATCTGGAAAAGACATCCTCACACTATCATTTTTCATTTTATGGACAATACACTCATTTGAGCAGAAGCTCAAATCATTTTGGACGTTGCAGTAGAAGACGTCATCACTGCAGTACAGGAGAAAGGTTTTGAGATTGCAGCAGATAAAGTCCAAAAGACAGCCCCCTGGAAGTACCTCGGCCTAAAAAGCACAGAGAGAACCATCACACCCCAAACACTGCAAATCAAGACAACCCAAAGACTCTGTGAGGACTCCACAGGCTCTGTGGAAGCATCAGTTGGGTACGTTCACTGCTGGGAATCACTACAGAAGATCTCGCGCCACTGTTCCTGCTTCTCCCTAAACACAGTGAAGAACTCAATTCCCCGTGATCACTGACACCGGCAGAGGAAGCAGCTGTACAAAAGGTACCCCAGGCGATTCAAACTAAACAGGCACACAGATACCACCCTGATTTTCCTTTCTCCCTGGCAATCCTTGGTGTAAGTCCAAAATTCCATGCATTTATGTTTCAGTGGGACTCAACTACCTCAGATCCCCTGACAGAAATTGAATGTGTTTTCAGAGCACACCAACCTACTAAAACTATTACAACCCCACAGAAAGTTACTGCAGAACTGATCAGGAAAGCTAGAGAGCGTCAGTGCTCCCTTGCAGCAACAGACCTTGTGAATATGTACATACTTCTCACTCAAAAACACCTCAGTTGTCTACTTCAAACATCTGAACCACTGCAACACGCCTTAGATAGCTTTTGAAGAGGCTAGGATCAGCCATCACTTCCATCATCAAAATATTCCTGTGCTGCTTAGGATCTTTAAAAATACCTGAGACCAGGCAAGATCCACTGTAGCCACCTGCCCAAATTGTCAGGAATATGGCCTTGCTTCTGTCAGAGCTGGAGTCAATCCAAGTGGACGAGAGAGTCTCCATATCTGGCCATCAGACATCACACATTAAGCCGCTTTGGCAGACTAAAATACATCCACGTCTCAATGGATGCCTTTTCCAGTGTGGTTTTTGCCTCTGCCCATGTTGGTGAAAAAATCAAAAGATGCTATAAAACATCACTTTTTAATTTTTTGCACCTTAGCAGTTCCACAGGAAATTAAAACTGATAATGCTCCTGCTTATACCTTGTACTGATTCCAACACGTTTCTGACAACTGGGGTATAAAATATGTGTGACAGGCATACCACACTCCGCCACAGGACAGTCCCGAGTGAAGAGGGCTCACTGATCCATCAAAAGGATCCTTGATCACCTGGGTGGGGAGTCCAGATATTATCTCCCTTTGAGAGACTGGCCAAGGCTCTTTAGGTATTCAACATTTGGAACAACTCATTTATGGAGAAAACTCCCCCAATCATCAGGCATTTTACTAATTCAACTGAAGCCCAATTAAAAGAAAAGCCACCTACATTGATCAAAGAACCTAAAGAATCTAAAGAAATTATGGGCCCGTTCCCATTAATTACTTGGGGAAGAAAATACACTTGTGTCTCTCCAGCAGCAAACCCAAGACGGACCCCAGAAAAATCATAAAACCATTTCTGGAAACGGCGAGGCAAACACCAGAGCCACCATCAGAAGAACTGAATGAAAGCCAAAGAGTGAGAGCAGCAGCCTGGGAAAGAGAAAGGATAAAAGGACAGACGAAGATCTCCTAAGCAGCGTTGACCTCCACACCAAGACCAAGATAGCACACACACCACTAACCAGGATGTATGACTTAACATTTGTACAAACTATATTTTAGCATTGACATATGATCCTTCTAATAAGCTGTGTTCACACCCTTGGCATACAGAAGAGAATGTTTAGTGGGACCAGAACTTACGTTTCACCTTCTACTCTCTTTATCTGTTCACTTTTAGGCCACCCAAGCCTCCAGATACTACATGAGCTAAAGTCAGTGGATGCTGCCATTTGTTGCCGCTGCAGCAGGAACCTGGATGCTTCTCCCTGAGCCGCGTGCCTTCAGCTGGTTGCTTCCACAGTCAAGCCCTAATTTCATGCCCATGGCCATGGATGACAGGCATTTGAAGGCATGTGCTTTTTCAACCTGTGTCACAGAGGGAGTCAATATACCAGGGCATCCAGCTGCTAAAAGATCAAGGAAACAAGATCCAGATGGAAAGCAACAACGACTGGTTCAGTGGACTTTTCAGACACTGGGGGATCAAAAGCTGGCTCTCATCTCTAGTTAAGACGATTTTGTGGGCTTTGTTTATTGTATTCATTGTGCTGGTTATTGTATCCATTTTTGCTAAATGCCTTCAAAACTATTTGGCAGAAGCCTTCTTTATAGAAAACAAAAAGGAGGGAGAGGTGAGGGCCCAGGGGCCTACCATTGGAACTGTAATACCTGAGGGCAAAGTGACCAAGGTAAAAGAGAGACACCGCTCTGCAATGGAGACACCCATGGGCGTTTGCAGGCTCATGCTGATGCCACACGTTTTGCTGGTGTCACCCAGTTCAACTGCTGTATTTTCCTTATATGTACTCCCTCTAGAATGTTCCCCACTCTCTTGCCCCCTATTGGTCCTGGCTTACGGTAATGCTCTGCTGCCGTTCCCCCCCATATAAAACGCAGTGTCCCCAGCCCCATTTTGTCTCCCTCACTGGACCCTCTTCAGGGAAAACCACAATGTTTGGAGTTCCACACAAAGATCCCTTTAGAGCCTCATTCACCAGCAGTTTAGGGAAGCGTGCTCCCAGCTCTGGGAGTGCAGGTCACTCACAGGGGCTGGCTGTGGACAGGCCACCACACAGGAACTGAGTGCACCAGGGAACCTGGCCTCCAATAAAAGACATGAATCCCACAGCCCACCCAAAACAATGCCTTGCATGTCTCTACTTTTTCCTCCTACTCTCATCTCTCTTGTCAGTTTCCCCATTTTCTCTGAGTGGGTACATGGCTTCTCTCTCCTGTCTGCAGGTTCAGCCACACGTGTGACCCTGCAGGAACAGCCTGACCCACAGGGAAGTGCGAGAGAACTCTTTGTCAGGAACTGTAGTGACAGGACACGGGGGAATGGGATCAAACTGCAAGAGGTGGAAGAGATTTGATGATGGGAAGAAGTTCTTTATTGTCAGGGTGCTTGTCCCTGACACAGGGACCAGTGCAGAGAGGCTGTGGATGCCCCATCCCCAGCAACATCCAAGGCCAGGTGGGACAGGGGCCACAGCAACCTGGTGTGCTGGGAGGTTGCTCAGCTTGGAACCCAATGATCTTTAGGGTCCCTTCCAAGCCAAACCATTCAAGGATTTGATCATTCTGCCATCCCCATCTCCCACTGCGCAGCAGCCCTGAAATTTCAGTGACATCACAGCTCCGAGAGGGTTCCAGGTGGAATGTCCAGGACCTGGAAACAAGCAGAGCAGGCACTTCACTGGCTGCCCAGGGTCAGTTGCCACTCGCTGTGTGCTCTGCCCCTCACTGCTGAGCTATTGCTGCTGCCTGGGCTTTTCCTGCTGCTGCTCTGGAGCACCAATCCCAGCAGGATCTGCACTGCTGTGCCCATGGAGGTACAGTGCCATTCCAGGCAGGGGGGCACCCGGCTTGGGCAGGCTGCAGCCATGTGGCAAAGGATGGTGTGGGACAGGAAGCCCACTGGGAGATTGTGCTGCCCCTTGCAGAGTGCCAGAGACACTGAGGAGGAGATGGAAGTGACATGGTGCTGGAGAGGGAGGAGAAGATGGAGGTGGACGAGGAAGATCCTGTTGAGGACATGGAAGTAGAGGAGGAGGCCAACATCGAAGACATGGAGGTTGATGAGGAGGATAACACTGAGGACATGGAGGTTGATGAGGATGATGAGGAGGAGCCCATGGTCCTTGAATGAAGATGGAGCCCCACAGGTAAGCCAGGCAGCTGCTTCCCACGCCCTGCCCACAGACGCACTGGGTCCCCTGACGGCAGGCTGGGGCTGGGCTGGATGGCCCCACTCAGGGACACGGTGCCCGCAGGGGGCCTGGATTGTGGTGGCACAAGCACAGCCCTGCCCTGCGCTTGCCTGGGGCCACGCCAGCCCTGCCAGCCCCCGCCCAGCCCCGGGGGCCCAGCTCCCAGCCCTGGTGGGCCCAGTGCTGGCAGCTGAGTCCAGCCCTGCTGCTTCCTATCTTCCAGGACTCATGCAGATGATGGCACAGATGCCACGCCTTTGTAAATATGTTTGAAAGCTTCAAGTTTCTTGTAAATATGTTCACTGCGTTAGAAGATTTCTGTAAATATGTTTAGAAGATTGTTAGTCCATTGGATCCCATGTAAATATCTTCTGTACATTGTTGTTGTTATAAGGATTTTTAAAATGAAACGTTCTGTAAATCAGAGCTTTTGCCAATCTTCGGCAAATAAATACTGGTTCTTTTTAAAACCTCACTTCTCTTTGCCATTCCTTTGGCACAGGCAGCATTTACACACTTGTGGGTTCCTCTTGATCCGAGTTCGCAGGGCTGGAGGTCCCTGGGGGTGCTGGCTCAGCCACCCTGGGGCTGGGGGTCCTTTTCACAGGGGCTCCCACTGACACCACTCCTGGCACTGGGCACTGCTGCTTTTGCTGCCCTGGGGCACAGCGCTGTCCCCAAGAGCTCAGCTGTCACCAGCTTTCACCCAGGGGGCTCTCACAGCACTGGCCCCTGCAGCCATGCCACCAAAGCAGGCAGCAAAACTTCAGCCACCCTTCCTGCTGGAGCCACAGGGAATCGTGGGCCCAGAGCAGGCAGCAGGCCACAGGCATGCAAAATCCACCTGCATGCTCTGAAGGGCCCCACAGCCTTGGCAACAGGGGCACCTGCATCTGGGCTGCTGCAGGGGCTAATCTTTAAGGCTTGCAGCCTCCAAAGACTCCGGCCTCTGCTTCCCAGCCTGCTCTGCACTGCCCTGAACCCGCATTTTTCAAGAGACATAAGCCAAGCCAGGGCATCCTCACCCTGCCCGCATTCCTGCTGCTGGCAGCGGCCACTGGCCCTGGGCCCCACTCGGGTGACAGCTGCAGGGACAGGGCAGGCTGTGCTAGGCAGGGGGCACGGGGCTTTGGGCCCTGTGGCTGCTGCTGCTGCTGCTGCTGCTGGGGGCCATGGGCCCAACAGGGCCCCGAACTCAGCCCCTGCCTGGGCAGCTGCCCCCAAATCCCCACACTCCCCGAGCATCCCCATCACAGCTGCCAGGGGAAATCCCACGGGCTTCAGGAAAAAATTCCCCAGAGTGACTAAACCAAGGGGTCCAAGGGGAAAGTCAGCAATAGCTGATGTTTACAGCACGTTTAAAAAGGTAGGTGCAGAGCAGGTGAGATCTCCAGGATCACTGGCAGTGCCTGCTCTGCAGGTGAGGCTGTGGGGCTGCTCCCAGTGGGACACAGCACCATGCTCAGGCCAGCCCTCAGCCCCTCACAGCTAATCCCATGGAGCAGGCTTAGAAAGCAGTTTCAGACCACTTGCTGCAGATATTTCAAAGGACTAAATGTCATTCAAAGAAGCCACCTTGCACATTTAGTTTGGGTGTTTTGGCATGAGAAGCCATGAAGGTGCCTCTGAATGTGCACTCTGGGCACTTCCACTGCCATCCCAAAGGGAACACAAAGGACAGGCCTCTGCTTTCAGCACTACTGAGCTCCTCCCCCAGCAATGGAGTCTCAGGAAGAGGCAGGAATTGAGTGCACCAGGGAACCTGGCCTCTAATAAAGGGCATAAATCCAACAGGCCACTAAACCCAAAGCCTTGCATGTCAATACGTTTTTGTCCTTCTCTCATCCCTCATGCCACTTTCCCCAAAACCTACCATTGCACAAATGGTTGAGGCATGCACCCTTAGGGCATCCTAACACCTTTATGCCAGCCTAGATAAGGCTACCAGTCAGGGTGTATTCGTGGTGCTAGTAGTCTCCCAAGTTATTCCCTGACATATACATGAAAAAATGACCTTGCATTAAATGTGGGGAAATGAGGCATTTTCAACAGAATTGTAAAACTACAGGCTATTACCAGGGACCTTCTAGGTGTCACAACCACTGTCCTCACTGCCCCCCTCATCCACATGCTTTCCAAAACCAGCAAAACCGGTGGTCTGCAGGAAACCCCACACAGACGCGGGAAGGCCCCACACGATGACACCAAATGCGAGGCCGTCCCGCCCTACTCACCCGTACATCCTTGAGAACCAGCACAGCGACCTTCTCAGATCCATTGGGACAGCTCGATTGCTGCAGAAACTCGACAGAAGACAGCTCTGCCCTGGAATCCAAAGGCAGCAGGTAAGAGCCTTTTCAATTCCAATCCACGATATTTATGTTCACCATATTCCAACAGGCAAATACGGGCCTGAAGAACGGCGCAGAGACATTTTCATTTTAACCAACACCAGGGAAGAGATGGAGACACTCACTATACTATCTGATGTAGTCGCCTTGACATCTTTGCAGGAGATAACTGTCCAGGCTCTATGCTCAGATCCTCCCCTTTTCATTCAAAAAGGAACAGTTATAGCCAGAGCCTACCTCCTACGGGACATGATCACCACACCAGCTGATCCAATGGTGATGTGGGCACAGATTACGGGCCGAAATAGACCCGTTCTAAACTGTGCTTTGTCATGGAAAGGGAGAAAGAGATGTCTTTCAGGATTATTAGATACAGGACCTGACATCACGATAATTTCCTGCTCTGATTGGCTGAATGATGGCCCCTGGTTCCAACTGCTGGGGAAATTTTAGCCATCAGGAGAGCCACTACCCACTTCTGGAGTCAAGACACCATCTGCATGGAAGGTCCTGAGGCTACAGTTGCTACAGTAAGATCATTCATCACCTGGGCACCAATAACACTTTGGGGAAGAGACCTCTTGTCCCAGTGGGGGACAAGGCTAGAGATCCTATCAACACCTCAGGGTTTCTAGATGGGGCCACTGAGCAGCGCGCCACCCTACAGTTAACCTGGAAGACCAACGACCCCACATGGGTGGATCAGTGGCCCCTCCCAGGCAGAAAGTTTAAGGCCCTGCAGTCCCTCATGTAGGAGCAGCTTTCTGTGGGCCACACTGTACCATCTACTAGCCCCTGGAATGCGCCTGTCCTTGTCATACAAAAGCCTGGCAAAGACAAGAAGCGGCTCCTGCAGGACCTTAGGAAAATCAATGAGGTCATTGAGGACATAGGTCCCCTCCTGCCCAGCCTGCCCTCAGCCTCCATGATACCCCAAGATTGATAGACGGTTGTTATAGAACTAAATGACTGATTTGTTGACTCCCCCTTGCACCCTAATGACAAATCTGGTTTGCCTTTTCCATCCCTAAACCGACAAGCACCTTTACAGAGGTACCAGTGGACCGGGTTTCCTCAAGGAATGAAGCAGAGCCCTGCTATTTGTCAATGGCTTGGAGCCCAAATTCCCTTACTCATCCGGAAAAGACATCCTCACACTATCATTTTTCATTATATGGACAATACACTCATTTGAGCAGAAGCTCAAATCATTTTGGACGTTGCAGTAGAAGACGTCATCACTGCAGTACAGGAGAAAGGTTTTGAGATTGCAGCAGATAAAGTCCAAAAGACAGCCCCCTGGAAGTACCTCGGCCTAAAAAGCACAGAGAGAACCATCACACCCCAAACACTGCAATCAAAGACTCTGCGAGGACTCCACAGGCTCTGTGGAAGCATCAGTTGGGTACGTTCACTGCTGGGAATCACCACAGAAGATCTCGCGCCACTGTTCCTGCTGCTCCCTAAACACAGTGAAGAACTCAATTCCCTGTGATCACTGACACCGGCAGAGGAAGCAGCTGTACAAAAGGTACCCCAGGTGATTCAAACTAAACAGGCACACAGATACCACCCTGATTTTCCTTTCTCCCTGGCAATCCTTGGTGTAAGTCCAAAATTCCATGCATTTATGTTTCAGTGGGACTCAACTACCTCAGATCCCCTGACAGAAATTGAATGTGTTTTCAGAGCACACCAACCTACTAAAACTATTACAACCCCACAGAAAGTTACTGCAGAACTGATCAGAAAAGCTAGAGAGCGTCAGTGCTCCCTTGCAGCAACAGACCTTGTGAATATGTACATACTTCTCACTCAAAAACACCTCAATTGTCTACTTCAAACATCTGAACCACTGCAACACGCCTTAGATAGCTTTTGAAGAGGCTAGGATCAGCCATCACTTCCATCATCAAAATATTCCTGTGCTGCTTAGGATCTTTAAAAATACCTGAGACCAGGCAAGATCCACTGTAGCCACCTGCCCAAATTGTCAGGAATATGGCCTTGCTTCTGTCAGAGCTGGAGTCAATCCAAGTGGACGAGAGAGTCTCCACATCTGGCCATCAGACATCACACACTAAGCTGCTTTGGCAGACTAAAATACATCCACGTCTCAATGGATGCCTTTTCCAGTGTGGTTTTTGCCTCTGCCCATGTTGGTGAAAAAATCAAAAGATGCTATAAAACATTACTTTTTAATTTTTTGCACCTTAGCAATTCCACAGGAAATTAAAACTGATAATGCTCCTGCTTATACCTTGTACTGATTCCAACACGTTTCTGACCACTGGGGTATAAAATATGTGTGACAGGCATACCACACTCCGCCACAGGACAGTCCCGAGTGAAGAGGGCTCACTGATCCATCAAAAGGATCCTTGATCACCTGGGTGGGGAGTCCAGATATTATCTCCCTTTGAGAGACTGGCCAAGGCTCTTTAGGTATTCAACATTTGGAACAACTCATTTATGGAGAAAACTCCCCCAATCATCAGGCATTTTACTAATTCAACTGAAGCCCAATTAAAAGAAAAGCCACCTGCATTGATCAAAGAACCTAAAGAATCTAAAGAAATTATGGGCCCGTTCCCATTAATTACATGGGGAAGAAAATACACTTGTGTCTCTCCAGCAGCAAACCCAAGACAGACCCCAGAAAAATCATAAAACCATTTCTGGGAACGGCGAGGCAAACACCAGAGCCACCATCAGAAGAACAGAATGAAAGCCAAAGAGTGAGAGCAGCAGCCTGGGAAAGAGAAAGGATAAAAGGACAGACGAAGATCTCCTAAGCAGCGTTGACCTCCACACCAAGACCAAGATAGCACACACACCACTAACCAGGATGTATGACTTAACATTTGTACAAACTATATTTTAGCATTGACATATGATCCTTCTAATAAGCTGTGTTCACACCCTTGGCATACAGAAGAGAATGTTTAGTGGGACCAGAACTTACGTTTCACCTTCTACTCTCTTTATCTGTTCACTTTTAGGCCACCCAAGCCTCCAGATACTACATGAGCTAAAGTCAGTGGATGCTGCCGTTTGTTGCCACTGCAGCAGGAATCTGGATGCTTCTCCCTGAGCCGCGTGCCTTCAGCTGGGTGCTTCCACAGTCAAGCCCTAATTTCATGCCCATGGCCATGGATGACAGGCATTTGAAGGCATGTGCTTTTTCAACCTGTGTCACAGAGGGAGTCAATATACCAGAGCATCCAGCTGCTAAAAGATCAAGGAAACAAGATCCAGATGGAAAGCAACAACGACTGGTTCAGTGGACTTTTCAGACACTGGGGGATCAAAAGCTGGCTCTCATCTCTAGTTAAGACTGTTTTGTGGGCTTTGTTTATTGTATTCATTGTGCTGGTTATTGTATCCATTTTTGCTAAATGCCTTCAAAACTATTTGGCAGAAGCCTTCTTTATAGAAAACAAAAAGGAGGGAGAGGTGAGGGCCCAGGGGCCTCTCGGATCCCATTTTTCTCTTTCTCTTCTGTTTTATGGTTGATTTATGTTTGCTGGTTGTTGGTTTCTCTTGCTGGCTGATTTATGTCCGGAGATTCTCAGGGATGCCACTTGCTCGGTTTCTCGGCTGTTTCAAAGACCTGGGATTCTCAGAGTGGCCTTGGACAGCCCGCGCTTCAAAGGACGAGGAGAGACTTCTGATCTTGTTTCGGTCTCAGTGTTTATTAATTGTTTATCTAAAAGATTTTCTTTCAGCCCAACAGAGGTCTGCACAGCAAGTCAGCCATGGGCACACTCCCGAGCCTCCGGGGCGGTCACTTATCTTTATACCTAAAGTTACGTGTACAATATTTATGATTTTTCTCCAATACCTTCTACTCTTATTAACCGGTGCACTTTTAGTAAAGACCAATCCCAAAGTGCCACCATCACCACAGAAGATGGAGGCCAAGAAGAAGAAGAAGAAGGACAGGACACGCCCCAATTCCTCCATCTTACTTCTCTAGACCCCCCTGTACAGAAATCCTAAACCCTGTGTTCTACACCTTAATTAACTTATCCCTTCACCATTCACCCAGTGAAATCCTTCCAGTCCTCATACAGATGTCATCTCCTGTGTAGGATCAAAGTCCTGCCACCAGACACTTCTGGCAACATTCCAGGACTCCCGAGCCCCCCAAGGGTGGTCTCGGTCTCTGCACCTCAGTTCCTGAGGTGCTGAGATCCCACAGGGCCTACCATTGGAACTGTAATACCTCAGGGCAAAGTGACCAAGGTAAAAGAGAGACACCGCTCAAATTGCCAGGTGACACCCATGGGCATTTGCAGGCTAATGCTGATGCCACACGTTTTGCTGGTGTCACCCAGTTCAACTGCTGTATTTTCCTTATATGTACTCCCTCTAGAATGTTCCCCAGTCTCTTGTACCCTATTGGTCCTGGCTTACTGTAATGCTCCGCTGCCGTTCCCCCCCGTATAAAACGCAGTGTCCCCAGCCCCATTTTGTCTCCCTCACTGGACCCTCTTCAGGGAAAACCACAGTGTTTAGAGTTCCACAAAAAGATCCCTTTAGAGCCTCATTCACCAGCAGTTTAAGCAAGCGTGCTCCCAGCTCTGGGAGTGCAGATCACTCACAGGGGCTGGCTGTGGACAGGCCACCACACAGGAACTGAGTGCACCAGGGAACCTGGCCTCCAATAAAAGGCATGAATCCCACAGCCCACCCAAACCAATGCCTTGCATGTCTCTACTTTTTCCTCCTACTCTCATCTCTCCTGTCACTTTCCCCATTTTCTCTAAGTGGGTACATGGCTTCTCTCTCCTGTCTGCAGGTTCAGCCACACGTGTGACCCTGCAGGAACAGCCTGACCCACAGGGAAGTGCGAGAGGACTCTTTGTCAGGAACTGTAGTGACAGGACACGGGGGAATGGGATCAAACTGCAAGAGTGGAAAGAGATTTGATGATGGGAAGAAGTTCTTTACTCTCAGGGTGCTTGTCCCTGACACAGGGACCAGTGCAGAGAGGCTGTGGATGCCCAGCGACATCCAAGGAAAGGTAGGAGAGGGGCCACAGCAACCTGGTGTGCTGGGAGGTTGCTCAGCTTGGAACCCAATGATCTTTAGGGTCCCTTCCAAGCCAAACCATTCAAGGATTTGATCATTCTGCCATCCCCATCTCCCACTGCGCAGCAGCCCTGAAATTTCAGTGACATCACAGCTCCCAGAGGGTTCCAGGTGGAATGTCCAGGACCTGGAAACGAGCAGAGCAGGCACTTCACTGGCTGCCCAGGGTCAGTTGCTGCTCGATCTGCGGTCTGCCCCTCACTGCTGAGCTATTGCTGCTGCCTGGGCTTTTCCTGCTGCTGCTCTGGACCACAAATCCCAGCAGGATGTGCACTGCTGTGCCCGTGGAGGTACAGTGCCATTCCAGGCAGGGGGGCACCCAGCTTGGGCAGGCTGCAGCCATGTGGGAATGGATGGTGTGGGACAGGAAGCCCACTGGGAGATTGTGCTGCCCTTTGCAGAGTGCAAGGCACACTGAGGAGGAGATGGAAGTGACATGGTGCTGGAGAGGGAGGAGAAGATGGAGGTGGACGAGGAAGACCCTGTTGAGGACATGGAAGTAGAGGAGGAGGACAACATCGAAGACATGGAGATTGATGAGGAGGATAACACCGAGGACATGGAGGTCGATGAGGATGATGAGGAGGAGCCCATGGTCCTTGGATGAAGATGCAGCCCCACAGGTAAGACAGGCAGCTGCTTCCCATGCCCTGCCCACAGATGCACTGGGTCCCCTGACGGCAGGCTGGGGCTGGGCTGGATGGCCCCACTCAGGGACAGGGTGCCCCCAGGGGGCCTGGATTGTGGTGGCACAAGCACAGCCCTGCCCTGCGCTTGCCTGCGGCCACGCCAGCCCTGCCAGCCCCCGCTCAGCCCCTGGGGCCCAGCTCCCAGCCCTGGTGGGCCCAGTGCTGGCAGCTGAGTCCAATTTTGCTGCTTCCTTTCTTCCAGGACTGATGCAGATGATGGCACAGATGCCACGCCTTTGTAAATATGTTTGAAAGCTTCAAGTTTCTTGTAAATATGTTCACTCGTTCGCAGATTTCTGTAAATATGTTTTGAAGATTGTTAGTCCATCGGAACCCATGTAACTATATTCTGTACATTGTTGTTGTTATAAGGATTTTTAAAATGAAACATGTTCTGTAAATCTGAGCTTTTGCCAATCTTCAGCAAATAAATACTGTTTCTTTTTAAAATCTCACTTCTCTTTGCCATTCCTTTGGGCACAGGCAGTGTTTGCACACTTGTGGGTTCCTCTTGATCCGAGTTCGCAGGACTGGAGGTCCCTGGGGGTGCTGGCACAGCCACCCTGGGTCTGGGAGTCCTTTGCGCAGGGGCTCCCACTGACACCACTCCTGGCACTGGGCACTGCTGCTTTTCCTGCCCTGGGGCACAGCACTGTCCCCAAAGCTCAGCTGTCACCAGCTCTCACCCAGGGGGCTCTCACAGCACTGGCCCCTGCAGCCATGCCACCAAAGCAGGCAGCAAACCTTCAGCCACTCTTCCTGCTGGAGCCACAGGGAATCCTGGGCTCATAGCAGGCAGCAGGCCACAGGCATGCAAAATCCACTTGCACGCTCTCAAGGCCACCACAGCCTTGGCAACTGGGGCACCTGCATCTGGGCTGCTGCAGGGGCCGATCTTTAAGGCTTGCAGCCTCCAAAGGCTCCGGCCTCTGCTTCCCAGTGTTATGTTTGCTCAATTATCTCATTATTAAGAAGAACTCAAACAATATTTAAGGTAGCAGCAATTTTAATTGAATAGTTTAGAAAATATATAAACAAGGGATAATTTGGTTCAAATAATAGCGCATAAGTAAAAACAACCGCGGGGTATGGAGGGCAGGGTTCAATGACCCTTGCCACTTCACGTACAAGCTTTCCAAGTGAAAGTCACCCCTTATATGCCATGTGTCAATACCATCTCCTCCTATTTTCGGTTCGTCACTTTTCTGTCTCCGCCCTCCTCACCACCTTAACCACGCATGCGCCACCACTTGGTTTGGCGGTCGCACAAGTCTTTGGGGGTCGTCACTGATGAAGGCTCTGTAGTCTTCTCCGTTGTCCTTTAATTCACCTTCAGGTTACATATACGCACCAAGCCAGTACAATGTAAGCCAAGACTAACGTATCCCTGCATCTACATATCAAAGCAGTAAGTCCCTTATAATTAGCATTTTCTTGAACCCAACCAGGTTTTTGGTCATTTTTAGCAACTGTATCTTCAGCTTCTTTCCCGTGGTCCTTGAAAACATCTGCTGGGAAGGGAGGGTGGGTGGAGCCCCTCCTTTCTCTCTCTTCTTTGGCATTACAACTTTTAGCTATTAACTATTTTATTATTCTCAAATATTAATTACTGTATCAATATTGATTACTGTTTAAATTTTTATCAGCACAAATCATACCTATTTATAACCACGATAATATTATACAAAAGAAAAATATAACTATAATTTTAGTAATTATTACATTTTAATTTTCAAGTGAAATGCATAATTTTTTTAATGTTTTGGGATTTCAGTCCCAGGTGGGCGATGTCAGACATGGTGAGGCTCGGGGTGAGGAGCAGCTTGTCCAAACAGGCTCAGCCTGCAAGAGGCTCATTCTTCTCCTTGCCCAGACCTCCTAAGGAGACAAGCAGCATCAAGATCTTTTGGGAGAATGCTTCTATCCCCTCTTCTCTGAAATGAAAGGTAAAACAATATTCCCTTGACTAAAACCAAAAATTCTGATGTGCACTTTGGAATCTCCCTCCTGAAGATAACTCCAAACTGACTCCAATCCCTGCACAAGCCCTGGAGACTCAAAGACAATGGAAGGGAGACAAAGAGCTCCTGAGGCATTTCTGTATTTTAATCAGCCCCACGCTGGATTTGGGGCTGGGTCCAGGAGCCTCAGGCACGCAGAGAAGGATGGAGAAGCTGCTCAGAGAAGGATGAGTCAGCAGCAAAACTCCAAGTGCCTTGGAGCATGGCTGGGCCCAAGGGAGGGCAGGGAGTGCCAAAGGCTGCCCAGGGCCTGGTGAGAGCAGATCCTTGAGGGCAGGATTGCAGGGAGCCCAAGGCTCTGAGCAGGGAACTGCAATGCTGAGCAAGGCCTGGCAGGGCTGGGTTTTCTCTCCTTTCAAGAGTCTCTGGGTAGGCACTGTTGGTTTCAGGTCCATGGTCCCTGTGCTGCTCTTGGCCTATTCTGATTAGGGTGACGAAGGCAAAAAGCTCTGACCATGGTCCTGATGTTGTCTTTTGTTTTCTCTGGTTAGTGGTGTTATTTTAATACTTTATTTGCATGGTGGCTTGTTGTTCTAGGGGTTTTTGTTAGGTCATTCTTTTCTTCATGGTCTTATGGGAGTTTCATATTTGGTTATTATGACATAATCCTCTTCTTTATGGTGGCGGGTGGTTCGCCATCTTAGATGAGAGTGAGAGTGATAGTAAAAGGTTTTAGAATCATAAAATTTGGGGAATTAGAAAGAAGCTAGACTCAGTGGGGCCCTGGAAAAATGTTTAAAATGGACTCTGAAAATGTTAGGCTTTGTGTTTGCCAGATCATGTGAAATTGCATTTACTTAAGCAGTATATGAAAAATTATATAATTGTGATGATTGTTTAGTAATTAAATATAATTATTTTATAATCATAAGAAGAATCATGAGAAACTTTGTTTGAAAATTAAGGGGTACCACGAGGAGCCCATGCTTGGCTGAAATGAATGTATACAATAGAACAATGTAAGTTTAATAATTAACATGAAAGTTATATAACAATAGAATATAAAAACATGTTCATCCCGAATGCATGTCGGAGACTGATTTGGGTTTGTACCCCTGACACCCAGAGCTCTTCAATAAAAGCACCTGCATAGAATCATTCTCGTGATTATGTGCTTCTGAACGCTGACAGGAGCAGTGAGGGGAACATCTGACAGTGAGGGGATTTACATAATTATAAATCCTTTAACCAGCACTGGAACTTGACATAACTGTTAAACATTCAACAAACAATCTATTGACTGACATTGTTACTTTATAGTAACTCCTTTAACAATGAACTTTATATCAACTCCTTTAACAATCTATTCTGTACAATTTCATCCTCTAATTGTTCAATTGGGCTCAAGCCTGCATCAATTAGCAATTACTTCTTGAAAGTAAAATTTTTAATATTGGTTGTAAATTTGCTTGACATCTTCATGTTCTTGATCACTCATTATCATGATTACTTTTACTTCTTTCTTATTAAGCTCTTTTGGTACCATTAAACTTTCTTGTACAGCAGATGTTGCCACTCAGATTATACAGGGGAGCATGCAAGGTAAGAGGATCAAACTAGCAATTTCACTTATGATGAAAAAGGTTATTTTTTTTCCCACCAGTTTCCTTTTAATGACCAGAAATTTTCCCACCAGCTGGTATCGAATGTAGGGGTCCACTCTTGTTTTCCAACATAAACTGACTTCCGGATTTCCTTTGAGATATTTCTAATGACTTTATTGCAGTCATCTATTTCTAAGCAGCACTCAGAGGAGGTAAATTTTCCACAAATAATAAATAATCTACTGCTAGTCTGATTTGATACACCACAGCTCTAGTCTGGGATAGTTGGTCATTTATGTGGTCTAAAGCCAGAGAGGTTCGGTTCGATACCATCTCGAGTGCTGCTTGTAATCTCAGAATCTGATTTAACCCCACATAAATTGGGCTCTGGTGTCTCCACGACCCATCTTGAGCCCAGGTCACCGGTCCATAAGTGCAAATTATTTCCTGGGGATCCATACTGTGTGTTTCCGTGTCTGTGTTCCTGCAATTTCAATTAAGTTTCTTTTTGGTCAGCTAGATTTGTTCAAATCATCATATACTGGGACCCCTAGGTTCGATCCAGACTCTTTTGAGAGTAAGGAAAATGACGGTTTAATAATTCCGATAGTGCAAGTGCTGCTCCACTCCCTGGGTAATTCAGTGTAAGCCACATTCCCACATATCCAAACCAGGTTTTCTGGAGCTTTCCAAGAAGCATCACTGATAGTCATTGGAAATTCCCAGTACTTGGATATTTCTCTCACTCCCCAGAATGGGTTTATTCCTTTTCCAGTACACTCATGGAATTAATCTCCTTCTTGATAGATACACCCCATTTCTTTCTTCCCAATGGACGAGTATTTATTGGGCTTTCTAGAGATCTGTCTAGCTAATGGATGTTTTACTTTTAAATATCTTTTACAGGACATTTCTCCTACTGGGGTTTTATACATTTTCCTTTCCTAGATATACATTACTCTTCTCCAATTATTTTAGATGTTAATTCCCACCATTCTGTTCCTCTTTGGCCAATAGTTGGTACTTTTTGTCTTGTTTGTGTCCATTTTAAGATATCTATTGGTCTTAAGCTGATCCCTTCCCAAGGCCAGACTTTGGCCATTTGTGTATTTCCACAGATCCAGCAATTAGTTAAATGTAACTCTTTACTCATCTTTTCCACTAAATCTATCAACAAGTTTTTCCCACGAGATGTTTCTACGTCTTCTTTCTCAATTTATTGATGTTGCTACTTCTTTCTCTTTTATTCAGTCCGCTGTGCCTTTTTGATTGGACTTATGTTCAAAGCAAAGCCAAGCATCTCCTATAGGACACTCCCCAGGCAGTTCTTGCTGGTAAGTTGCTATATTTTGTGAAATCCAGTAAGTCTTCCTGTGCCCTTGACAGGTTGCTAACAGAGAGAGACTGGCACAGTTTAAATTTGTATGTACTCGTATTAAAGATCAGGTTTCTTTCCCTCTGTAAAGGGGGTAGTAACATTGAGCACATGGGCTCTTCTGAATTCCCAGCGTGTTGTTAACAAGTTAGATCAGTAAGAGCATTCCCAGGAGTCTGGTATGAGGCATTCCCCTAAACTCTACAACTACTGAGCTGCACCCAGGGATTGGAGTGGCTGTTTTTAGGTGGACTGTAGACTCACCCAGCCTTGCCTCCTGCTTATGCTTTTCTCCTACAGAAGAGCTCATTGGTTTTAGTACAGAGTTTTTTATTCTCTCAGTGTGAACACATTTGACTTTTCTTTACTGATTTATTTTTGCCCTGATGGAGGTTTTATAGGAGATTGCTTTGTACACTAAGATTGGAGTTAACTGGGGTATTTTAACTTTTTACCACAAAAACATGACCTAAAAACCTTGAACTCAATGGTCAGATGACTTTAAGAATTTTTGGTATCCAAAATGATAGCAAAAATACTCCAAACAAATAACAACGTATTTACTCTTATGCCTAATCCTACAAAATCACAATATATGCCGAAACAAACAAAGGCTCCAACACAAACTAAAAACTGTACATTCATTAAAAAACACTAACTAATAATAAATGCAACAGGAAAGTATCTATTTTTCAAACTCAAAACTAAAAGATAAATAAAATTAACTACAAATTTTAACAGTTCTTAACAAGTTTTGATTATTTAAACAGTTCTTAAAAAGTTTTTGACTAAACACTCTCTAATAGTCTTTAGGTCTCCTCTGCAGGGTTACCTTTAGATCGTCTGAGTGATTAATCACAATCCATTCATTAGAAGACTCAGTAGGGGATGTGGTTGGTTTTGACTCTTCAGTGGGAGGTGGTACAGGTCCTTTAATCTGGGTTTCATGTGTCCACCCCTTCTCTTGGGTCTGTATGGCTGTATTGGTGGTGAGTAGGACCTGAAAAGGGCCTTCAAATTTTGAGGTTAAAGGTGCAGAGTTCCATGATTTAACTAACACCCAGTCCCCTGGATTGATGTTATGTCCCTTAGTGTCTAAGGGAGAAGTTTGAGGGAGATAACCCTTTTTCCTAAGATCTTTGAATCTCCTTCCTATGACCTTTAGATATTTTTGGGTGGCTGTCTCTCCTTCTGGATAAATTCCCGTGCTATACGGGGTTGTCAAGAAGGGGAGTCTAAACATCATTTCATAAGGTGAGACTCTTATACCTGATTGAGGCCTTGTTCTAATTTGTAACAGTCCTAAGCATAGACATTTAAGCCAATTCATCTAGGTTTGTGTAACTAATGTAGTTAACATGTTTTTGGTGGTTTTATTCATCCTTTCTACTCTTCTGGAGCTCTGGGGATGCCAATGTGCTGTGCAACCTCCATTTCATTGCCAGGGCTTCAACAACTTGTTGTAAGACTTGGGCTGTAAAATGTGGACCTCAGTCAGAATGGACATTATTTATCAACCCATACTGGGGAATGATGTTTTCTAGGATTGCTTTTGTGGCTGCTTGGGCTGTCTCTGTTTTGGTCAGGAACGCCTCTACCCAATGGGTGAGGCGATCCATGGTAACTAATAAGTGTCTCTGTCCTTAAACACGGGACATTTCTGTGATGTCTACCTGCACCTTTTGGAACGGCCGCAAGGCCAACTCTCTTCCCCCAGATCAGACAGTACTCTTCTCATTACTTTCTGATTAATTTGTTGGCAAGTTAAACATCACTTAGTAACTGCCTTTGCTATGTTACGTACTCTCATGCACATATGATCCCTTGGAAAGTGGTCACATAAGCCTTGTATTCCCCAATGGGTCAACTCATAGAACTCTGTCATCACCTTTCGGGCTGGAGCTTTATTTAAAATTTGCTTTCCATCAGGGGTACACCATTCTCCATTTTCTTTTTGCTGTCCTCTCATCTTTTCTAACTCTCTAAATTCTTTCTTGACAAAGATCGATTTTTCCTCTTTTCTTTCACTACTAGGTGCTCCCTCTATCTTAAAAATTTTAATTGGACTACCTTGTTCCAAGGCTACTTCTTTTGCTACTTGATCAGCTAATCGATTTCCTTTTATTTTAAGGGTGTCCCCTTCTTGATGTCCTTCTATGTAAACTATGGCTATCTCTATTGGTTTCCTTAGGGACTCTAGTACTAATTTTCTTAACTCTTCATGTATTAAATTTTTGCCTTTAGAATTTAAGTACCCTTGTTATTCCCATGTTTTTCCAAATGTATGGGCAATCCCAAATGCATACTGGGAGTCAGTATAGATTGTTCTTTTGTCTTTTTCTTGTAAATCTAGCCCTCTCTTCAGGGCACAGATTTCACAGCACTGGGCACACCAATTTGAGGGTAGTTTTCCTTTTTCCTCAGCTTGCAGATTCTGCCCATCTATGATTGTATACCCTGAGACCTGTTTACTGCCTACCATTTGTGATGATCCATCTGAAAATAAAATTCTCCCTTATGAGAGGGGCCCTTTTTCTAAATCTTCTCTCACTTTAGTCTGCATTTCAATAATTTCTAAACAACCATTCTGCAGGTCTGTTAATGGCTCTCCTGTGAGAAAGTGGGCTGGATTTAAACATTTTGAAGTGACTAATTCGAGGCCCTTGGTACTTATTAAGATGATTTCATAGTTTTGTATTTGGGAGTCAGCCACTGAGGGGCCTTGTGACTTAAAACACCTTTCCCATTGTGTGAGGTATGAACCTGGATCTTCCCCTTTCAGGTTACTTTCTGTGTGTCTTCTATTGGGGTGGCTGTTGCTGCTATCACTTGCACACAGGCTGGCCACCCTCTGGCTACTGGATCTGGTAACTTGGAGAGAGATGCGACCGGCTTCCTGCATCCTCCCCAGTCTGTGTGAGGACTCCACAAGCTATCCCCTCTTCCACGTTTACAAATAGGTCAAGGATATTTTAAAGGTCTGGTAGGCACAGTACAGGGGCAGAGGACAATTTAGTTTTCAGATTCCAAAGCTGTTCCTCATCATCTGAGGTCCAGGTTACAGGCTCTGAGTCTATCAATTTCTCATATGGAAATTTAACGCTTTTAGTGATTTAATACTGATCAAGCCATAATCTTCAATACTCAAACAAACCTAATAATTTTCTAACATCTCTTTTGGTCTTTGGGGCAGGGATGGACAGAATTCCCAAAATTCAGGAGGCCACAAAAGGCTTAGACAAAATGAAAATGATTCACTATTGTATGGAAGTCTGGACTAAGTTAAACCTGCAGGGGGAGTGGCCATGGTATGGGACAAGAGATCCATGGATGTGTTCCCAATTAAACCAACACCTGAAAACCCGAGAAAGTCCCAGTCTTGAGCAGTTAACATATGCTGCATGTTGGCAGAGGGATACCACTAGCAATGTTATAAAAATCTGTAAACTACAAAAATGGAAGGAAAATAATGAGGGGAGAGAAGAGGTTAGTGTTAAGTAGGACCCCCTTGATTACTTACCTCCTCCTCCATTCCCTCCTATTTACCTGGCAAGGCCCCACGCTCCTCTCCCAGATCCCCCAATTTTACCTCTGGCCTCTCCATCCCCAGAATCAGCAGCTGCTATGATCCCATTACCATCTCCGATTAACACTCCTATGGTTATTACTCCTACCCTAACCTCAACTCCCTTACCTGCTCCAAACAGTACTGTCCCACCTCCCTCTAATCCAGTTATTTCTCCAGTCTCCCCCTCAGCCTCTTCAACTGTCTCTCCAGCCCCACCTCCAGTGTCCCTTCCTACGGGTTCAGTCTCTTTCCCCTTACCTACTGCTGTACCATTGCTCCCTCCTAACTGGGAGGTGAGCATCTCCATCTCTAACCCAGTTAGTATAAGTCAACTAGCCCCACTCCTCCTGTAGGTGGGGATGGAGTGGCTGGATAGTGCCCAGGTGGAAAGGGACCTGGGGGTGCTGGTTGACAGTCGATTGAATATGAGCCAGCAGTGTGCCCAGGTAGCCAAGAGGGCCAATGCCATCCTGGCCAGTATCAGAAATGGAGTGGCCAGCAGGAACAGAGAGGTCATTCTTCCCCTGTACTCGGCACTGGTGAGGCCTCACTTGGAGTATTGCATCCAGTTCTGGGCCCCTCACTTTAGGGGGGACGTCGAGTTACTTGAGCGTGTCCAGAGGAGAGCAACTAATAAAGGGCTTGGAACACAAGCCATATGAAGAGCGACTGAGGGAGCTGGGGTTGTTCAGCCTGGAGAAAAGGAGACTAAGGGGTGACCTCATCACTCTCTACAACTTCCTGAAGGGTGGCTGTAGTGAGCTGGGGGTCGGCCTCTTTCTCCGGGCGACAACGGATAGAACAAGAGGACACAGTCTCAAGTTGCATCAAGCTAGATGTAAGTTAGAAGTAAGAAGGAAATACTTCACAGAAAGAGTGGTCAGAAACTGGAATCATTTACCCAGTGAGGTGGTGGAGGCATCATCCCTTGAAGAATTCAAAAAAAGACTGGATGTGGCACTTGCTGCCATGATCTAGTTGAACAGTTAGAACATCGGCTGGACTAGATGATCTTATAGGTCTCTTCCAGTCTTGAAAATTCTGTGAATCTGTGATTCTGTTTCTTCCCAGAAGGGTAACCTCACGGAGGGACCTTAGTGTAATACAAGATCTAAAACATCTAAAGTGGAGAAGCTTTTTCCTCTTAGAGAAGTCCCCATGGGTGGGATACGTGGGGGACTTGGGTTTGTGAATGCCCCATTAACAGCCACTGAAATTCGAGGCTTTGAAAAGGAGTTAGGGAACTTAGTGGAGGATGAGGTAGGTATATCGAACCAAGTAGACCAATTTCTAGGCCCAACATTTACACCTGTGGAGAGCTGAACTCTATTTTAAAAATTTTGTTCAGCTCTGAAGAAGTAAGGATGATTACAGCCGCAGGAATGCGGATCTGGGAGTGAGAAAATTGTTCAGGAGATCCCAGTGACCAGAAATTACCCTCACAGGACCCTGAGTGGGACCCTAATGAAGAGAAAGATAGAAGGAACATGGAAGAGTATAGGTCCCTGATGGTTAGCGGAATAAAGGAATCAGTTCCCTGAAGTAATAACACAAAACTAGCTTTCGATAGAATGCAAGAAAAGGATGAAACCCAAGCTACTTGGTTTAACAGATTAAAGAGGAACTTCCAATTATATTCCACTAGAGATCCTGATAGCTCTGAAGGCCAAGTACTTCTAAAAGTGCAATTTGTTACAAAATCGTGGCTGGACATATGGAGAAAGTTAGAGAAAATGGATGACTGGCAGGAGAAGGGAATAAATGAACTGTTAAAGGAAGCTTTAAAGATATATTTAGGAGAGAAGAAGAGAAAACTAAAGCTAAAGCTAGAATCATGGTAGCTGTAGCCGGGGAAATTCTAGGAGTACAGAGATCAGCAGGGACAACCATTGAGAATCAGTGAAAATGGACACAAGTCCTCCTTTGAAACACCCAAAGATAAACCTATACTACCTCCATGGGTGGATACAAACAAGAGACCAGGGGCACCACTGAGCGACAGGAAATGTTATTATTGTGGAGAGATAGGACACATAAGAAGGGATTGCAATAAACTCTCTTTGGATGAGGCAATGGTAAAAGAACAAGAGGCTCTTGAGAGACTCCTGAGGGATGACAACAAGGGGTGTCAGGGGCTTTACATGCTACAGGACCCAATGTACCATCAAGAAGAGCCTCTGGTAAACTTTGAAGTCGGTCCCCAAAGTGAGGAATTTGAATTTTTAGTTGATACCGGAGCAGATAGATCAAGTATAAAGGAATTATCCGCAGTAGTGACGACTGGGAGAAAGGTCTGTGAGGTGATGGGAGCAGAGGGAAAACCATTTAGAGCCTCCATAGCTGAAAACGTAGAAATTAAAGGAAATGGAAGGCAGTGTGTGGCTGACTTTATCTATTTACCTAATCTAGAAAGTAATTTACTACGAAGGGACCTACAAGTCTCATTAAAAGTGGGGATTATCCCAAAGGATGGGAGAATGATAGTCCAGATCATGAAACTGACATCAGGAGATACAGAGCAGATAAACCCAGAGGTTTGGGCAGGAGAAGGAAAGAGGGGCTATCTAGACATCCCACCAATAAGAATTGAAATGCAAAAAGGAATTCCTCCCGTTCAAGTAAAGCAATACCCAATGTCTATTGAGGGAAAAATGGGACTGACCCCTGTGATTGAGCAGCTATTAGAGGAAGGTATCCTGGAGCCGTGTATGTCTCCCCACAACACCCCTATTTTAGCAATCAAGAAGGCAGATGGAAAATACCAATTGGTCCAAGACTTAAGGAAACAAAATAAGAGAACTATAACCAGGCATCCAGTGGTCCCAAATCCCTACACCATCTTGAGTCAGATCCCAAGGGAGCATGCCTCGTTTACTATTATAGATTTAAAAGATGCATTTTGGGCATGTCCTCTTGCTGAGGAATGTAGGGATTGTTTCGTGTTTGAGTGGGAACATCCAGAGAAGAGGAGGAAACAACAATTAAGGGGGCCATGCCTACCCCAAGGATTTACCGAGTCCCCAGATCTCTCCGGGCAGGCCTTAGAAGGGCTTTTAGAACAATTCAACCCTGAGAGCGAAGTACAAATTCTACAATATGTAGATGACTTATTAATATCTGGAGAGGAACAGAATAATGTCAGGGTAACAAGTATACGCCTCTAAAATTTCCAAAGAGCAAAGGGTTTAAAAGTATCTCAGAATAAATTGCAATTTTTGGAAGCGGAAGTTACTTATCTGGGACACAAAATTGGGAAAGGTTATAAGAAATTACGTCCTGAAATAATTTCAGGCATACTATCCATACCAGCACCAAAAACTAAGAGAGATGTCAGAAAACTATTAGGCTTATTTGGGTACTGTAAGGTAGGGTTAGATCAATATACCCAAAGTGTAAAATTTTTATATGACAAATTAGTAAACGCTGACCCAATAGAATGGAGAAATGAGGATAATTTGAAAGATAAACAAACCTCAGCACCTGTCCTAAGTTTGCCCAATCTGGAAAAAGAATTTGACCTATTTGTAAATACTGAAAAAGGAATTGCATATGGGGTGGTCGCCCAAGAGTGGGGAGGGTGTAAGAAACCAATAGCTTACATCTCCAAACTGCTAGACCCGGTAGCTAGGAGGTGGCCTACCTGTATTCAAGCAGTTGCTGCAGCAACCACCTTAATTGAAGAGACTCAAAAACTGACCATGCGATGTAAAATAAGAATCCATACACCACATGATCTAAAAACAATTTTAAGGCCAAAGAGCCCAGAAGTGGCTTACTGACTCCAGAGTATTAAAGTATGAAATAATCTTAATAGATGCTGATAACCTACAGCTGGTAACCTCTAAAACTCTAAATCCAGTGCAGTTTCTCTCTGGAGAGCCATTATTAGAACTAGAGCATAACTGCTTGGAACTAGTGGACTTTCAGACAAAAGTTAGGGAAGATCTAGAAAAGATACCTCTACCTTATGGAATAAAATTATTTACTGATGGGTCTTGGAGAGTAGTCGAGGGAAAAAGGATGTCCGGATATGCAATAATTGAAACTACAGAAACGGAAGACATGAGATTTACTGAGAAGGGCAAACTGCTTCTAATTGGTCAGCTAGGTGTTGTGAAATCTATGCCTTAAAGAAGGGACTTGACTTATTGGAAGGGGGCCAAGGGACAATTTACACTGACTCATGGTATGCCTTTGGGATCGTTCATACATTTGGAAAGATTTGGGAGGAATGAGGGTATCTGAACTCCAAAGGAAAAAACTTAGTGCACACAGAACTGATAAGATCAATATTAGAATCTCTACCTAAACCTGCAGAGATCGCAGTGGTACATGTTAAGGGACATCAGAAAGGGGATACCATTGAGGAAAAAGGGAATCAGTTAGCTGACCAAGTGGCTAGGGAGACAGCATTAAACCCACGGGAGCCAGTGAAATTACTCAGGTTAAACAAAGTGTTGGGTGCAGAAAGGAAAGGAAAACTAGTATTCAGTGAGAAAGAACTAAAAGCAATAAAAGAATTAAAAATGCATTGGGGGAACCAAGGGGAGTGGTTGACACCAGATGGGCGTAAATTTTTAAATAAAGCCCTAGCCCAGAAAATGTTAGCAGAGATACAGGAATTAACCCATTGGGGGGGTCCAAGGGTTATGTGATCACTATTTAAGAGAAAACTTATGTATCGGAATACATGAGGTAGCAAAAGCAGTAACTCAGGGGTGCATAATTTGCCAAAAACTAAATCAAAAAGTGATGAGGCAGACCATGCAAGGGGGAAAGAATTAGCCCAAAGACCATTCCAAAACATTGAAATAGACTTTACTGAAATGACCCCTGTACAGAGTTGCAACAACTTATTGGTAATAGTTGACCACCTTCCTCATTGGGTAGAAGCCTTTCCAACTAGAAAAGAGACTGGAAAAGCTGTAATAGTAGCCAAGATTATCTTGGAATTCTAACATCAATCCCCGATATGGGTTGGTGAACAATATTGATTCAGATAGGGGACCACACTTTATCGCACAAGCATTACATAAAATAATTGAGGCTTTAGGAATAAAACGGAGATTACATACCCCATGGCATCCCCAGAGCTCTGGGAGGGTAGAAAGAATGAATAAAACCCTCACAAATATATTAACAAAATCAATTGCAGAAATGTAGATGAGCTGGCTCAAATGTCTACCCCTTGCCCTTTTAAGGATCAGGACAGGACCCTGATCAGATATAGGGGTTCCGCCCTATGAAATGATGTTTGCACTCCCATTTTTAATGACTCCATATAGTAGTGGGGACTATTTAGAAGGGGAAACAGCTAACCAAAAGTAAATAGAAACCATTGGAAAGACCCTAGAGAGTCTGAGAAAAAGAGGATATCTTCCCCAAACTTCCCCCCTTGATACAGATGTGCACCAAATAAGTCCGGGAGATTGGGTACTAATGAAGTCATGGAGCAATACGCCATTTACTCCAAAATTTGAAGGATCCTTCCAGGTATTACTCATGACGCACAGTGCAGGAAGGACACGAGAAAGAGGCTGGACTCACATCACTCCAGTCAAAGCACCGGCACCACCCCCAACAAACAGCAGACTGGATCCAACAGCACCAGCTACAGACGCTTCCACGTGGGTTGCAATCCTGAACTCGGACAATCTCAAAGTTACCTTTAGAAAGAGACCAAAGGTTGCTTAGAAAGACTGATAAAAGCAAAAGAGACTAATATATTCAAATTGTTATACTTTTTCTTCAAGTCATTATTATTTATTGTTATTGTTGTTGACTTATGAATGTAGAATTTTTAGTTTGTGTTGGAGCCTTTGTTTGTTTTGGAGTATATTATGCTATTATTGGATTAGAGATTAGAGTGAACATTTTGTTAACTGTTTGGTGTAAAGATTTCATATATTATCTTGAATATAGAGAATGGGTTCCTCCATCTCTTTTAAACTGTTCAAGGTTACAAGCTGAAGAGTTATAAGAATTAAATGTTAGTATGATAGGTAAGTTCAAAAGGTTATATCACCAACAGAGTTCTAATAATCTGTTTTTCTCCAAGGAAAACCCTGGGGGTTTCAAACCTACTCTCCTACAGAACATTCCTCAGGAGCTATTAAAAAGATAGAAAGTGGGAGGAAAGAGAAGGGAGAAAGTTCCCCAGTCCTAAGAGGCACGGCCAGTTGAGACCATGGCAATGGTTCATACTGGACTCTTGGAAGGACTGGTGTTATTCGTGTTTATGGAAAGTATAGGGAGTAAGGAAAATCCATGTACTATCACCCCCTACACGATGGGGAGAACCTTGGGTCACTGATAAGGGTTCACACCAATGTAAATCCTTATTTTTTAACTACTCCCAGTTATTTACCTGTCAAGAGGTCGGGAAAGTCTATTGGATTGCGAGAAGCACTGCCTCATTTAGGCAACGCTTACTTGGAGAATGCCCTGTAGGAAAAACTTGGTTTTGTTTTGAGCATGAAAGTAATCAGGAAGGACTGAAAGATCTAATAAAGGAAAGAAAATTAACAGTAACGACCAAAACGGATGAAATAGAAATGCCCTTAGGGAAGAACCTATTCCTAGACCTAGTTGAAAGAATTAGTAAGGAACTAAATCTAACCAACTGCTGGGTCTGTGGGAGTACTAAAATGAGAGAAATTTGGCCATGGGAGGGAATTAGTTTAGGACCATTAGAAATTCTAAGGTGGGAACAATCAGGACAGAAACCTCACATTTTAGGACAAAGAAGGAAGGAACAATGGGATTTAAAGTCTAAAGTAATTGGGGAAGAATGCATATTAAGGGCAGGGAAGAGATATAACAGCCCAGTGGGAAAGATGGCATGCAAGAGGTATCTAAAGATTGAAGACTTAAATGCTAGATGGATTCCCCAAGAGCCAAATCAATAATGGTCCACTGGGAAAAAGGAAAAGGGGGCATTTATCCTGAAGGCTATAGGCTGCACAAATGTGGAGAAAAAGGAGTAAACCCCTTTTGGGGAATAAGACAAATATGTAAATATTGAGAATACCCTTGGGAAGTCCGAGACATCTTTTGGAAAGCCCCCGATCATCTACTTTGGATTTGTGGCAACACAGCCTATACTACTCTTCCAGGAGACTGGATGGGAAGCTGCACTATAGGTGTCATCAAACCTGCTTTCTTTCTATTGCCAAAGGAATCTGGGTAAAGTTTAGGGGTTCCATTGTTTGACAATTTGAGAAAGACTAACCAGAAAAAGAGGAATATAATTGACCTTGGGAGAAAACAAACCTGGAAGGGAACAATCTGGACAGCAGAAGAGATAATTAACACATATGGACCTGCAACTTGGGCCCAGGATGTATCCTGGGGATATCATACTCCAATTTACATGCTCAGTAGGATCATTCGCCTCCAGGCAGTACTAGAAGTAGTGCCCAACAGAACATCACTTGTCCTTGACCATATTAATTACCAACTGGCCCAAACTAGAACTGTCATCTACCAAATTTTACTTGCAGTTGATGACTAAGTAGCTGATGAAAGAGGGATATGTGTAAAATTTAATTCATCAGAGTGCTGCCTGAAAATCGATGATAGAAGTGAGGTAATAAGAAACATCTCAACAGAAATACGAAAAATAGCATATGTGGGAAATCAGGAGTGGACTCCCCTACTAGGCACCAATTGGTGGGATGATTTTTGGTCTTTTAAAGGGAAATGGTGGAAGAAAGTAATCTTTATAGTAGTGGCAGCATTAATAAGTTTAGTATTCTTACCATGCCTGCTCCCATGTTTAAATAAGATTATATCATCTACAATTCAGGCTAGTACACAGTTTTCAGAAACAACTGCTCAAGCCAAAACCAAAATAATGATGATTGAAAGTCAAGAAGGAGAACATAAAACAGCTAAAAGAGTTTATGACCAGTTTTAGAAATTACGGAAGTTTTATGGCGATGAAACAGAAATTACAAATTGATGTGGGCTTAAACTCAATTAAAAAGAAAGATGGGGGATACTGTGAGGAATGAAAATCCTGGAGATGACAGCTCTTTTTCAGAGTAGTAATTGGTAGTTGATGTTAAGGAAGTTGATAAGGTCTTAATTTGAAGTGTTGGTCTGTTGTTAAACATTAAATGTTAGAGTTCTAGGACTTGCCTTTAGTTGCCGTTGTTAAATGTTGCTATATTACCCTCTATTTGTATATCTCCTTGTCATACTCTCTATTTGTACCCCATGTTAGTGTGCTGCTAAACATTGAATGTTAGAATTCTAAGACTTGCCTTTAGTTGCCGCTGTTAGATGTTACTATTTTACCCGGTATTTGTATCTCTCCCCGTCATACTCTGTATTTGTACCCCTTTCCCTCTCACCCGGGATTTGTATCCATTCCTGTGGGGAACCACTTCCCCTGCTCCCCTGCTCCCAGGAGGATGTGCACCCAGACTGAATTCAAATGAGAGGCTGTGGGAACTATATGAACCCTGTCAAAACAACAAACCAGCACATAAACTTTGACTTTAACCCACCAGAACCACACTAAGTCACCACTCTAGACCAGAGCTGGATTCCATCCTGTCACCATAATTTTGATAGTACCTAGCTTGAAAGATACCCCTGGAGTAGGAGCCAACATCACCTTCCAAAAGACTCTCGTGAGGACGGAAGCCCCAGCTGTGCCAAAAGACAAAGCTGCACTCCTCCTCCTCAGCGTCGTCCAGTGGGAGCAGTGGCGGTGTGCGCAATCCCTCGGGTTCCCCACCCAGAGCTGACTTTAATAAAGGCCTTTTAAAGGAGCTGGTCTCCGGGCCCCATTTATCACAGCTGGCAGGGGCTGCAGGTTCATGCCATTTGTCCTTGGTGCCCCTCACATCCTCCTGGCCCACCAAGAGCCCCGAGGCAGCCGTGAGGGACAGGCCCTGCTGGCCCAGGCTGGGCTCAGGGCTTGGCCTTTCTGCTTCCTGCAGCCAAGCCAGGCCTTGCTCAGCATTGCAGTTCCCTGCTCAGAGCCTTGGGCTCCCTGCAATCCTGCCCTCAAGGATCTGCTCTCACCAGGCCCTGGGCAGCCTTGGGCACTCCCTGCCCTCCCTGCGGCCCAGCCATGCTCCAAGGCACTTGGAGTTTTGCTGCTGACTCCTTGAGCAGCTTCTCCATCCTTCTCTGCGTGCCTGAGGCTCCTGGAGCCAGCCCCAAATCCAGCGTGGGGCTGATTAAAATACAGAAATGCCTCAGGAGCTCTTTGTCTCCCTTCCATTGTCTTTGAGTCTCCAGGGCTTGTGCAGGGATTGGAGTCAGTTTGGAGTTATCTTCAGAAGGGAGATTCCAAAATGCACCTCCTGATTGGTTTTTAATCAAGGCTGCATTTTATTATTTTTCAGTTCATTGAAGAGGTGACAGAAGCGTTCCCCAAGTGATCTTGATGCTGAATGTCTCCTTAGGAGGTCCAGGCATGGATAAGAATGAGCCCCTTGCAGGCTGAGCCTGTTTGGAAAACCTGACCCGCACCCCCAACCTCACTGAGATCCCGAAACATCCAAAAATGTTCATGCAATTTATTAATTTTTATTCTGTAATGCATTATTTAATGTTAATATTTTATTATTTATATATTTATTATATTTATTAATATCTATAACTACACTATTGCTTTTTTATTACCTAGTCTTTATATTTATATAGAAAAATCAAGGCATTTTTAGTAGCCGAGAAAATTAATGCTCCATGTTTCTAAGTAGGACAATTCCCTTTATTAAAAGTGCATATTATATGGCTCTATGCAGATATTTACCACATGTATTTTGATTTCTTGATTAGTAGTGCTGTATTAATATTTTAATACTAAATGTAGTCCTGTAATTAAAAGGTAGCTTTTGTAGTTAAAATAGGAACTATGTTAGTGGGATTTTTAAGAACGGAATGAGGCACTCACCGCAGATAGCAGCCCCAGGTCGCCTAAATGTTTAAGAGAAAAATAATTTATTGCCCTCTTATCAGAAGAAATAAACTTCTTCCCGCCTCAAAGGCGCTGTTCAGATTAGAAGGAAGAATTTGATGATGACCAGACAGAATCCTGTATTTGACTGGAATTTATGCATCATGTATGAAGTCTATGACTATGCAACGGGCTATTGGTTTAAGGGCTAATCCTCTGATTAACGGGTGTCCTTTACTGGGCTGGTGCTGCCCAGAAAAAGGTACCTGGATGTCCGTAACTCTTTCTCTTTATTGTCTCATATTATCCCAATTCAAATTGTCCAAATTATTATTACTCAAATTGCATTACTATTTTTATAACCATTCTATGGGCATTAAACTTTTAAAATTTTAAAAACAAGTGATTGCGGTTTTTCACACCTTCATTATTTAATTAATTTCTAGCAGTAATTTCTTTATTCCTCTTTCTGGTAATTAGAGACATTAGTACTCCTTTTGTCATCTTTTAAAAATTCTTTTTACAATACAGTGCCAGGGGGGAGGGAGGGTGAGGGCACCATGGAGTCCATTGAGATGTTTTGGGAACACATTTGGGGTAGTTTTGGGTCTGGGGAGGGAATTCAGAGAGAACTTGAGGGTCTGGAGGACACTTGGGGGAGCCGGGTGGGCACTCGGAGGGGCACTCAGGGATTCTGAGGGACAGTTCAGGGTCCGGGACAGCACTTGGGGGTCCAGGGGGGCCCTTGGAGGTCAGGGAAGGGAATTTGGAGCCTCTTGGTGTCCAGGCGGGCCCTTGGGTGACTCGAACGGGGCTGTCTTGGGCGCGGGGGGTTGTGAGAGTTGTAAGCGCGGGTATCATACGGTCTAACGTGGCCGCGGAGCATCACGGGAGTTTGAGGCGCAACTGCAATGGCTCTCGGTGGGGCGCGGGGAACAACGGGAGATAAAGTCCTGTCTGGAATAGCGCCGGACGTTCGCCGCTGAGCATGATGGGCGCTGAAGTTCCGAAAGTGGCTCGAACACGATATTTGGAGGTCAGAGAAGGCTCTTGGGGGAAACTTTTGTGTCCGAGCCGCGACTTGAGGCCCTCGAAGGGAACGTAAATATCTTTGGAGTCCTATGGAGGAGGTCTGGGATCTCTAACCGGGCTCTTTAGGGCACGGGTCACATCAGGAGTTTTAGGCGCGGGACTGTGTTCTGAGGGGCTCTGGGGCCGCGGAGGATGAGAGGAGATGAATTCCCAGAAGTGGCTGTACCGGGCATCTGTGGGGTTGGGAGCACTCAGGGGATCCACGGACGCTTTTGGGGGAGTTCGGAATGGGCGCTGAGGGGGCACGGAAGGATCATGGAGGGTCAGGGGGACACTTATGGGACAGAAAAGGGCAGATCCCGGTGTTTTTTGGAGCGCAGGGCATTACGGGAGTTGTAGTCCCTGCTTCTATGGGGCTCCTTTTGGCCGCGGGGCATGATGGGAGATGTAGGTAAAAAGAAATAGGGTGCCCATTTAGGCACCGCCCCAAGACCCGGATCCCAGGTGCTGATTAGCTGGAACGGCTGATGGGTGGGAGCCTCGGCAAATGGGATGCGTTGTAGGTGGGAACAGCCAAATCACCCTCCTCCAGTCCCTTCCACTACAGCCCGGTTCATTCCCAATACAGACCAGTATAACCCCAGTAAAGTCCATTTCATCCCAAGTAGAACCCAGTTCAAACCCAGTGCCCTTCCAGTTCCTCCCAGTGCAGCCCAATCTATCCCAACACACTCAAGTTCATTCCCAGTTGTTCCTAGTTCCTCCCAATGTCATCCACAGGATGCCCCAGTGTCCCCCAGTCTTCCCTGCAATATTCCCAGTGTCCCCAGGTTCTCCCAGTATCCCACAGTATCACTCCCAATATGTCCCAGTGTCTCCCACAGTGTTCCCAGTCTTCCCCAGTATGTCCCAGTCCTCCCCAGTGTTTCCAAGGACAGTTTAATTTCTCTCGGTGGCCGTGGCAGCCAAACCCAGCAGTGGGGTCAGTGCAGTGCCCATGGCCACAGCCCCTTGCAGGGGCCCAGTGCAGCTTGGGCTGATGATCCACCCTCACAGCTGGCCCAGGGCAGCTCTGCAGTGGCTTTGGTGGCACCTGGGGCTGGCACACACCTGAGCAGTGTGTCTATTTGCAGTGGGGAAACTCAAGAGGTTCCGATTGCTTCAAAAAAACCCCAAAAAGGTAAAACCCCTCTTAGGCTGAGTGCAGCCAGCTCTGCAAGCACAGCAGGGCCCAGGGGAGTGAGGACAGCCAGGGTGGGGCTGGGCAATGTGGAGCAAGGTTGTCCACACTGGCTAAGAGCTCCAGGCACAGCTCCTGTGAGCAGGCCGGAGCTGCTGAGGAGAGACCCTGGGTCAATATCAATCACAGAATTATGCAACCAATTCTGCTCTAAAGAGAAATAAAATAAAATATATCCTTTAAAATAGGAATATGTATTTCTTACAAGGTCCTTGAAATCTCTCTCCATAATTGGACTAGGAAAATTTAAATGACCCTCTCAGGGCTTTGATGTTGTTTACATCAGATTCAGTCCCTGAGAGTCTCTTCAAAAAACTTCTCAAGAACTCAAACTTAAATTTAGACTCCAAAGTTCCTTGAAGTTTTTATGTGTTCCACTGAGGGACACGACTGGGAAAGATGTCCCCAGGTTCCAGTTAGAGCAGAGCACTGGAGGCAGGGATGACAGCTGGGGAAAAACAAGGCCAAGGTGTCTCTGGTGCTGAGCAAAGCTGGATGTGCTTGAGGAATGCCAAGGGCCAAGGCCTGAGCCCCAGCCCCTGGCCAGGCAGATGCTGTCCCTCCCTCCTTGCTCAGGGCTCTTGCTGGGATGGGCACTGGCATGTGGGGATGTGCAATGGCAAGGGCAGGAGCATGGGGCGGCCCCTGCCAGGCTGCTGAGCAGGGACAAGGAGGCAATGAGGCCCCAGGCCTGCAAGGGTCACTTGTCTCCTGCTCCTGCCTCAGGCCCAGGCCCAGCAGCCATGGCCAAAGTGCTGCCCAAGTTGGCTCTGGCAGGGCTGTCTTGCAGCTGCTGCCCATCCCTGTGCCCTGTGCAGCCCAGGCTGTGCTACGGTGTCCCTGCCCTGCGCCTCTGTCCCTGCAGGCTGTCGGCATCCCCCGGCTGCCCCACCTGGCTGGGCCCTTCCTTTGCTGACAGCTCTGCCTCCTGCCTGCCTCTTTCTGCCCACACAAAGCCTGGGGCTGATACCAAAAGGGTTCATTCGATTTTCACCCTGCCTGTGAACTTTCAGCACAGGAACAAGGCATGCAGTGGCTGCTTTCTCAGCAAGGATGGTTGGAAGAGAAGAAGAAGACATCTGGCTCAACGGTGCAGGGATAGAGAAAACAAAGAGTGGATCTGGGAACTTGGGGTGGGTTTTATGGAAGTGGGTAAATTGTAATTCCCATTTAGCATCTGTGTATATGCAACACACTGGTAGAATTACATGTCCACATAAGGTTAGGAGTTATCCCATGTTGGACCTTAGGCCTGGATAAATGACACCCTCTGAAATACCAAATTAGGTTTCAGGAGCCTTATTCTGATATTTCAGAGATTTGGTGACAATGGTTCCTCACAGAACCAAGGAGTCAGCTGTGACACTGTGCAAACTTATGGAACAAATTGTCCATGGTGACACTGCAGAACCAAGGAGACTGCTTCTGGCAGTGTGAGAACTCATGGAACCACAAGTCCATTGTGACACAGCAAGGCCTGATGGAACCAAGGGTCCCTTTTTAAACTCTGTGGCCTCATGGAACCATGAGCCATTGTGATACAGCAGAGTGTCATGGAACCATGGAGGCCATTTTTTCACTTGGTGGCCTTGAGAAACCAAAGGGCCATTGTGGCACTTGAGAGCCTTGTGGAGCCAAGGGGACCATAGTGACACTGTGGGGCTCCATGAAACCAATGGTCTGTTGTGAAACTGCAAGGCATTATGGGATCATGGAATTCATTGTGACCCTACAAGGCCTCATGGAAACAAGGAACCATTGTGACACACTGCAGTCCTGGCAGGCCAAGGGGTAGTTGTCACACTGTGTGGCACCATGGAACCAAGGAGTCCATTGTGACACTCCAGGGCCCCGTGGAATTAAGGATCCTTGGAACAGTGCAGGACCCCATGGAACCAAAGGTCCATTGTGACATTGTGGGGCCTCATGGAATCCTGGAGGCCATGATGACACTTGGAGGCCTCGTTGAATCAAGGGGCTTGGCAGGGCCTCATGGAACCAAGGAGACCCTTCTGACATTGTGAGTCCCCATAGAACCAAGTGTCCATTGTGACACTGCAGCCCCAAGGAGACCCCTGTGACACCGCAAGGCTTCATGGAAGCCAGGGATCATTGTGACACTGTGGAGCCCCATGGAAACAAGAGGCCAGTGTGACACATCTGAGCCTTATGGAACCAAGGATCCAATATGACACCACCACTGTAACCCTGCAGGGTCCCATGAATCCAAGGGAACAGGGAACAGGTTTTGATTGGCCTGACTGGTCCAAGTGCCCTTGGCATGTCGAGGGTCTCTCCTCATGTAACCCTGTAAAACTGGGGCTCTGGGCTTTCCTTCAAATGGAAAAGAACTGCTCTTCTCATTCAAGAATCCATGGCCAAAATGGGATTCTCCCTCCAAAATTCCCAATATCCAGGGATTTCTCCCACATAAAGGCTGCCATTACAACACGTCTGGCTGACCTTGTCTTCTTGAGAGCTGGGTCTCACCTGCCTTCAGACACTGCGGCTCTGTGCTTTCCTTCCTGTGGAAGAAAAGAAACATCCCTCCTGCACAAGAACCCATGACCAGAACTGGTACTTGTCCTCCAAAATTCCTGCATTCAAGGGTTTTTTCTCCCAGACAAGATGTCCCAGTACAGAAAGGTCTGGCTGGCCTTGGCTTCTGGTGGTTGCCTGAATTATGCCCTGAAACACTGGGGCTCTGCCCTTTCCATCCTAAGGGAAAAGAACCATCCTTCACCAGGTGCCCATTGTTGAAATTGGTTTTCTACCACCAGAAGTCTGATATCCAATTATTGCCCCTACACAAAAGCTGCCATTACAGACAGGTCTGGCTGGCCTTGGTCTCTGCTGCCTGCAGTTCATCAGCCCCTGAAGCACTGGGGTTCTGTGCTTTCCTTCCTTTGGAAAAGAATCTTCTTATTCCTCCATGGCCAAAATTGCTACTCCTCCTAAAATATTCACTATATGAAGGGTTTCTCCCAGACAAAACCTGCCAGCTCTCGCTGGCATTGTGGGCTCTGATGGCCACCTGTCATCTACCCCTGAAACATTGGGGCTTTCTGCCTTTCTTGTGATGGAAATAGAAGTCTCCTCGTCCAGGGGCCGTGGCCAAATTTGAGATCTGGCCCCTAAATTTCATATATCCAAGGATAGGTCCCAATCAAAAGCTGCCAGGAGAGACGAGTTTGGCTGGCTTGGCCTCCCAGGGGCTGTTTCTCATCTACCATCACCTGGGGCTCTCTGCTTTCCTTCAGGTGGAAAAGAAATGGCCTTTTCAACAAGGGACCAGTGGCCAAAACTTGTATTCTACCTCCTAAATTATGTGTATCCAAGGATTTCTCTCAGGCACAAGCTGCAATTCCAGAAAGGTCTGGCTCGCCTTGGTCCTTGGTGGCTGCTGCTCATCTGCCCCTGAAACACCGGGGCTCTGTTTTCCTTCCAATGGAAGAGAATCATTGTTCACATCAAAGTGCCCATGGGCAAAACTGAAATTCGGCCTAAAATATCCCATCTATCCAAGGATTGCTGCAAGGCAGAAGTAGCCAGGGGACACAGGTCTGACTGGTCTTGTCCTGAGGTGATTTTCTTAGACTATGAGCAGAATGTTTTCATCAGCCAATACCTTGGAGAGGGCTGAGAGATCTACCAAGATGGGGTTTGGAGGCCTCAAGCACATGACCACAATATAGGGACAGTGGAGCTCTGTGCTCAGTGGGGTGGAGACTGAGGACAGCAGAGAAGAATCCTCGGAGGGACTGAACGGTGGTTTCAGAGATGGTGGCTCCTTTTGACATAGTAGAGAAGACACAGAGAAAGATTAATGCAAAGGGCAGGTAGGGAGGGCCAGACAGGACCCAAAGAGAAAGGAATTTCCCTCCCAGGGCAGGGCTGGGGTGCAACATGGCCTCCAGAAGGAGTCTGGGTAAGCCCCAGGCTTTGTGTGGGCAGGCAGAGGCAGGCAGGAGGCAGAGCTGTCAGCAAAGGAAGGGGCCAGCCAGGTGGGGCAGCCGGGGGATGACGACAGCCTGCAGGGACAGAGGCGCAGGGCAGGGACACCGTGGGACAGCCTGGGCTGCACAGGGTGCAGGCATGTGCAGCAGCTGCAAGACAGCCCTGCCAGAGCCAACTTGGGCAGCACTTTGGCCATGGCTGCTGGGCCTGGGCCTGAGGCAGGAGCAGGAGACAAGTGACCCTTGCAGGCCTGGGGCCTCATTGCCTCCTTGTCCCTGCTCAGCAGCCTGGCAGGGGCCGCCCCATGCTCCTGCCCTTGCCATTGCACATCCCCACATGCCAGTGCCCATCCCAGCAAGAGCCCTGAGCAAGGAGGGAGGGACAGCATCTGCCTGGCCAGGGGCTGGGGCTCAGGCCTTGGCCCTTGGCATTCCTCAAACACATCCAGCTTTGCTCAGAATCAGAGACACCTTGGCCTTGTTTGTCCCCAGCTGTCATCACTGCCTCCAATGTTCTGCTCTAACTGGAACCTGGGGACACTTGCTCAGTTGTGTCCCTCAGTGGGACCCATAAAAACTTCAAGAAACTTCACACTTTCAATTTAAGTTTGAGTTCTTGAGAAGTTTTTTGAAGACTCTCTCAGGGACTGAGTCTGATGTAAACAACACCAAAGCCCCAGAGGCTCATTAATGTCCTTGTACTGTGTCTGTGCTGCTGAGTTGGGCTGAGCTCCTGGCACAGAGGCAGCTCCTGGCAAACCAAGAAGAGCTTCAAAAAGACATTTCTCCTGAGGAGCATCTCCTCTCCCAGCCTAGCAGGGCTGGGGCACTGCCTGCAGCCATCCTGGGCACAGCACAGAGGCACAGAGAGCTTCAATCAGTCAGGGCTGGGAAGGTGCTGAGAAGTGCCTGGGGCACAATGACTGCCAGCCCTTGGCACAGGAACCTCTGGCTGCAGGACAATGCAGCTGCAGCTCCTGGAGCCATCTCCTAAAGCTGGAACATCCCAATGCCTCCAGACTCTGTGAGTAAATCTCTGAATATTTCTGGGGCTGGGGAGGTGATATGCTCATGAAGCTTTGACATGCTGAGGAATGCTGGTCAGTCATAAAATATTTCCAATACAAGGATTTCATTGAAAATTAGGACATTTCCAAAGACTTTGTATTCAATTTTCTAATATTGGAGAATGGCAGGCAGTGGGAGTGGATTAACATTAAAGATTGATAATGAATTATTATTTATGAAATTTTAAAAGTTCCTGAGACATTGGAACTGTTATTTTAGTGTTCCATAGATTCACAGGAGTTCCCTAATGTACTTTCAGGCACTCTGCCCATGGACAGCACCAGCATCCCCTTTGCTGGACCCATCAGGCTCAGTCTGAGCTGTTCTTTCTCCCACCTACAAACAGAACCTGCCCCAGCCAGTGCCCTGCAAACAGGCAGGGTTCTGTAGGGCCAAGGAGAGGGCACAGAGATTTGGGTGTGTGAGTGGTGACACAGAGAGATCAGGCACACAGAGAGAAGATCAGGCAATGAGAGAAAACAAAACCCAGCAATGCTGTGGCAGGGAGAGTTTGGAGATGCCCACAGGATCCCCTCCAGTGCAGCCCCTCCCTCTGAACAAGCCCCCTCCCTCCTGTGCCCCAGCCCAGCCTCTGCCCTCAGGGCCGGGGCTCCAAGGCGTGCAGCCCCTCCTGTGCAGGCAGAGCTGCAGCAGAGCCGTGGGGCAGCTCTGCAGCCCCGGGCCCAGTTCCCCCTGCAGAGCACAGGGCTGGGAGCAGCTGCCCGGCCCTGGGGGCTCTGGAGGGGGCACAGCTGGCTCAGGGTGACGTTGTCCCCAGTGCCTGGCTCTGGGCAATGCTGTCAGGGCAGCCAGGGAAGGAGCTGCATCTCCCTCAATCCAATGCCATCATAAGGACACTTGGAAGTCTCTGAGATTTCAGTCCAAGCTGGAAGTTCCAATCCAGGATGCAAACCTGTCCTAGAGCATCTCTGAGTTATAAGATTGATGGGGAGAGGCAGAGGTGTTGTGACACTGAAAATGCTGCTGGGTTGGTGAAATGAGCAATGTGAGTCCTTGGCTACAAATGTGGAGCTGGGGTGTGGTGGATCCATCTCTTCTCAGCAGGACCTGGTGACATTTTAGGGAAAACATGGGAAGATGATCTCTCTCCACCTGAGAAAGGTTAAAGCCCAGAGAAACTGAATAGGTCAGAATGAGAGACAATCTGCCCTCCATCTCCTCTCCTTATTTTGTCTCACAGAACTTGCTCTGTTCTCCCTGAGTGCAGAAGCAATGTAGAGGGTTTCTGATATCCAAGAATACCAGGACACAAATGGGAAGAGCTCAATCAGAAAACCTCAGAACTCTTAAACACAGAATTAATTGACAATTAAAATAATCCATGTGTGTTACAGAGGAGGGTGTACGGGAAATGGCTTTCATTTTGGTTACAAATATCTCCTCTAACACTTCACTGTCCTTTTTTCCATGAACAGGTCCTCATGGCCAGCCACAGCAAATGTCCAACAGCAGCTCCATCAGGCACTTCCTCCTGCTGGCATTGGCAGACACGCGGCAGCTGCAGCTCCTGCACTTCTGCCTCTTGCTGGGCATCTCCCTGGCTGCCCTCCTGGGCAACGGCCTCATCATCAGCACCGTAGCCTGCGGCCACAACCTGCACACGCCCATGTTCTTCTTCCTGCTCAACCTGGCCCTCAGCGACCTGGGCACGATCTGCACCACTGTCCCCAAAGCCATGCACAATTCCCTCTGGGACACCAGGGACATCTCCTACAAAGGATGTGCTGCACAGGTTTTCTTCTTTCTCTTCTTTATCACAGCAGAAGCTTCTCTCCTTACCATCATGTGCTATGACCGCTACGTGTCCATCTGCAAACCCCTGCACTACGGGACCCTCCTGGGCAGCAGAGCTTGTGCCCACATGGCAGCAGCTGCCTGGGCCAGTGCCTTTCTCACTGCTCTTCTGCACACAGCCAATACATTTTCCCTGCCCCTGTGCCATGGCAATGTCCTGGGCCAGTTCTTCTGTGAAATCCCACAGATCCTCAAGCTCTCCTGCTCACACTCCAACTTGAGAAAAATTTGGATTTCATTGCTTGGTGTCTGTTTAGGTTTTGGTTGTTTTGTGTTCATTGTTTTCTCCTATGTGCAGATCTTCAGGGCTGTGCTGAGGATCCCCTCTGAGCAGGGACGGCACAAAGCCTTTTCCACCTGCCTCCCTCACCTGGCCGTGGTATCCCTCTTTGTCACCACTGGCATATTTTCCTACCTGAAGCCCCCCTCTATTTCTTCCCTATCCCTGGATCTGGCCCTGTCAGTTCTGTACTCAGTGGTGCCTCCAGCTCTGAACCCCCTCATCTACAGCCTCAGGAACCAGGAGCTCAAGGCTGCAGTGGGGAGACTGATGACTGGAAAATTTAGAAAACATTAAACTGGTTGCCAATTTCTGCATATCTATTGTAATAAAAGTGAGATTTGGTAGTTTTTGTTGGATTGGTTATTTTCCCTCTCTGTTTTCATATTTAATATTCTCCCTAAACCAAGGCCATTGTTTCTACCATTTCTAATTTTCTTTCTCTCCACCTTCCCTGTGCCCCCAGACTGTGTCAACATGAGCTATGTTCTCAGTGGCTTTAAATGAAATAAAGGATCTCTCAGCAGAATTTTCACCAGAGTTCCCCCTTCTGTTCCCTTCTCTGGAGCTGCAGCAGCAATGTCTGTGTGCAGAGCTGGGGCAGATCAGGGCTGGCCCAGCAGCTGTGCCCAGCAGCAGCAGCACTTGGTGTTGCCAGTGCTGCTGCCGTGGCCCTGCCCCACTGCCCTGGTGGCCCTGGTGTTGCTGCAGGGCCTGAGTGCTCTCGGGGCCGGGCACAGCCCTGGGGGTGGCAGTGCCGGGGCTGCAGCAGGGACAGGCCATGGGCACTGCTGGGGCAGCGCTGACGCCTCAGCCCAGGGCCTGGGGGCTCCAGGCTCCTTGCCCAGGCTTTCTCAAGAACATGCACAGGCCAATGCTCAGCACAGAAAAGCCCCGTGAGCAGCCCCAGGCTGGCCGTGGGCAGGCTGGGGGCAAACAGCATGGCTGGGGCTCTGCAAGGGCCCTGGGGCAGACGGGAAGGAGCAGCAGAGCAGGGGCTGATCCATCCCCAGTGCGCTGCACAGGCCAGGGCAGCGTCCCAGAGCATCCTGATGGAGCTGCCAACAACATCCCCCCTCTGCAGCCCTGGCCTCTCCCCCAGCTCACACAGGTGCCCCATCCTTGCAGGCACAGACACGGCAGCACTAGCTCAGGAGCCCCTGTTTGCATTGCACAGAGCAGAGGGAGCACCCCCATGCTGTTGGTGGGGGGACATGAACCTGAGGGAGCACAAATGCCATCAGCCCCTGGGGCCAGCAAGGGCTGGGGGACACCTGGGAAACCACTCAGCTTTGCCCTGGCCTCTGCAGTCAGCCAGAAGGTTTGTACCCATGAGCTGGGAGTTTCTTGTCCCTCTGCAGACGCTGTTGCTCAGAGCCAGGGCTGGTGTTTGGCAGCCATCCCCAAACAGCCCCAAGCATTTCCTTGGCTTCACCTTTGCTTTCTCTCCTCTTTCCTGATCCAGACTTCTTCCTATTGCCCACCCCTGTCCCCTCCCCTGAAAACAGCCCATCCCTGTTTGCCCTGTACACTCTGGCCCCACTCCCCATGTCAGTTCCTGACCTGGCACCATGGGAATGTCCCTTGGGCAGCAAGATCATCCTACAGGTGCTGCAGGAATTGTCTGCAGGCTCCTGCAGTGCCTGGTGCTGCTCCCTTGCCAGAGGCACCCCAGGCCAGGGAGGCACATCTGGGCTGCTGTGTCTGGCTCTGGGGCTCCCTGTTCTGGGCAGTGAGGAGGAGCTGCAGAGGCTCTGCAGCACTGACAGGATGGGCTTTGGGGCTGGCAGGAGAAGCTGAGGGACCTGGGCTGCTGGAGCTGCTGAAGAGGAGGCCCAGGGCTCCTCCTGCAACTGCTCCAAGGGTGGTTCCAGAGAATCACAGAATCAGCCAGGCTGGAAAAGACCTTGGAGATCATCAAGTCCAACCTGTCCATGATATTGCCTTGTCTCCCTGAGACTCCTCTTCTCCAGGACAAACAACCCCAGCTCCCTCAGCTGCTCCTCATTGGACTTGTGTTCCAGACCCCTCCCCAGCCCTGTTGCCCTTCTTTGGACACGCTCCAGCCCCTCCATGGCCTTCCTAAATTGGGGGCCCAGAACTGGACACAGCACTCGTGGTGTGGCCTCACCAGTGCCGAGTGCAGGGGAAGAATCACTGCCCTGCTCCTGCTGGCCACACCATTCCTGATCCAGGCCAGCAGCCATTGGCCTTCTTGCCCACCTGGGCACACTGCTGGCTCATGTCCAGCCTGCTGTCCATCAGTGCCCCCAGGTCCCTTTCTGCCTGGCCGCTGTCCAGCCACTCTGTCCCCAGCCTGTAGCACTGCAGGGGGTGTTGTGGCCAAAGTGCAGGACCCGGCACTTGGACTTGTTCAACCTCACCTTGCTGGATTTGGGCCCTGGGTCCAGCCTGTCCAGGTCCCTCTACAGAGCCCTCCTACCCTCCAACAGATCCACACTCACACCCACCTTGGTGTCATCTGCAGATTTGCTGATGCTGGACTCTGTCCCCTCATGCAGATCATCAGTGCAGGTATTGAAATCCACGCTGGCTGGATCTGATCCCTCGGCCATCCTGTGGGTGCCCTGTGATGGCACTCAAGGTGATCTGTTCCATAGCCTTGCCAGGCACCCAGGTCAGGCTGACAGGCCTGGAGTTGCCCAGCTCCTCCTTCCAGCCCTTCTTGGGGATGGGCTCACATTGGCACCTCCAGTCCTCGGGGACCTCCCTGCTGAGCCAGCACTGATGGTAAATGATGGAGAGCAGCTTGGTGAGCTCATCCACAGCTCCCTCATCCCCCTGGGATGGATCCCATCTGCTCCCTGAGACACCTGTGAGCATCGGAGTGGCTCAGCAGGTCCCCAGCTGCTTCCTCCTGGATTCCAGGGGGTCTGTTCTGCTCCCTGTGACCTTCCACCAGCTCAGGAGAACACTTGTCCTGAGGACAACCTGTGTTATTCTTGAAAATTCGAGCAAAGAAGGTGTTAAGCAGCTCAGCTTTTTCTTATCTTACTTATCGTATTCCCCACTGCCTCCAATAAAGAGTAGATGTTCTACTTATCCCTCCTTTTGCTATTAGGTTCGTTTTAAAACTTTTTTTAGTATTTTTCACAGAAGTGGCTGGGTTAAGTTTTAATTGACCTTTTACCACTCTACTTTTCTTTCTGCATGACCTAACAACATCCTTAAACACTTCCTGAGATGACTGATCTTTTGTCCGAAGGAGATGCACCCTGTTTTTTCCCTCAGTTCCCACAAAAGCTCCATGCCCAGCCAGGACAATAATTAGCTGGCTCAACTTTAGCACAGAGGCACAGGCTGCTCCTTCTCCCTCAAGCTTTCTTTGCTGAGGTGCGTCCATCATTCCTGGACATCCCTTTGTTTTTAAAGACTGTTTCCCTTAAATGTCAGTATCTTATCTGGTACTCTCCAAATCTGCACCCCGAATAAGCGAACATCTGCCCTCCATAATTCCAGTGATGAAGTTTTGTTGCAGCCCCTCTTTCTTTCATAGAATATTGGAAACTCTGTTATTTCATGGTGACTTTGCCCAAGGCAGCCTCCAATCACCACATCTCCCCCCAGCCCTTCTCTGTATGTGACCAGCAAGAGACCGAGTTTTCCTTGGGATTGGGACTGTTACCAAAAATTTGGCAAAATAATAAAACTCCATTACCCCAATGTAGCGTTACGAAGCAGCATTCTTTATTTGGCCAGATGCACAGGGGGAGAGCTCCTCCCAAAGCCGTGCATCCTGAGTACAGGAAAATTTCTGTTTATATTCTGTATTTTCCATACATATTCATTGATTGTGCTGGACTAAACACACATATGATAATCATTTCCCCAAAATCATGAACATATTTCCCCTCCCCTTTACCCATGCATTCGCCTGTCCAAGGGGTCTCTCTGGTGGTTCCTGGTGCTCGCGGACCCCAATGTTCCAGTGGGCCTGGCTGAGCTGGCAGGACACTGAGGCTGGTGAATTTCCGTTCCCCTGCTCACACAATGGGCATTTTATGGTTTCCACATGCCTGGGGTTTTGGAGAACTAGCATTGTGTGTGCTCACCTGGTGTAGACAATTTATCATCTGGTGACATGAGGTCACAGAGGGGGCTATGACATAACAGAGTGGGTTATGTGAGGTCAGTGAGTAACTACAGCATCATAGGCTGTCTCTGTGACATCACAGAGCCAGGTGTGATATCACATTGAAGAGGACTGACATCCCAGAGCAGACTATGACATCACACAGCAGACTATGACATTGCAGATTTGGCTGTGACATCACAGGAGGGCTGTGTGAGGTCACTGGGTTGGTCACTTTGCCCCAGCCAGCCCTCACAGTTTCCCCCCGGAAGTCCAGAGCAGCTCATGCCCAGCAGGGTCCCCTATCCCCTGGTATCCCCCTGGCCCACCTGGAGCCATAGCCTCCACCAAGGATGTTGCACAAGATCAACCCCAAAACCTGACACAGGGACAAGGGGCTGGGCTGTGTGACCAGCACATCAAGGACGTGGATTATGCAGGTCACTGGGACCTGGTTTGGGTCCCCAGGGCAGGAAAGATGTCTGGCAGCTGGAGCAGGGCCTGGGAACGGCCTCCAAGGTGGGGCTGGAGCCCTTGGGCTGTGAGCAGGGGCTGAGGGAGCTGGGCTGGTCCAGCCCAGAGCAGGGAAGGCTGAGGGGCTCCTCATGCCAGCCTGGCAGTGCCAGCCAGGAGGGGATGGAGAACACAGAGCCAGGCTCTTCACCGGGGGGCCTGGGGGGAGACAAAAGCCAATGGGTGGAAGGGGAAAGAGGGGAGATCAGCCAGGACAGGAGGAGATGAAATGATTCAGGCTGGTTTCAGCATTTTCTCAAAACCAAAAGCGGCCTGAGCCCCTTCTCCAACCACCACTGACAGCTTAAAAAACTGGGAATTATTCAGGCTGTTTTATCCTACTTCACCCAGAGAATCCTGATGCAGCAACTTAACTGTATTCATAACTGTGGCAGAATCATCTTTGTCTAAAATTGTTTTTGTACAAAAATCCCTTGCGAATGGTGGACATGTCAGATGTTGCTGGGATGTCTCACATTGCTGAGAAAGTGGTCAAATGTGTCTTAAATTGTTTCAAGTTTACATTTTTTATGTTGGCCATGAAGAGAAATTTCCTGTGCCTCTGAGTCCCACCAGTTCCTGACCCCCAAAGGACACAAACCTGGTGAGTTCTGGTTCCCACTCCAGTGGTGGCACCTGCACCTCCCTCTATCCCCAGAGCAGAGCTCCCTTGTCCCAGAGAGTCCCTGGCAATGCAGGGATGAAGGAAACAGGACAGGCTGTGGGGATCAGGGGCAGGGCACTGCCAGGGATTTGGGGTGCTTGTGAGCCCAGGGCAGGACATGGCCCTTGGCCTTGGTGAACCTCATCCCATTGTCCTGGGCCCATGGCTCCAGCCTGGCCAGATCCCTCTGCAGAGCTTCCTGCCCTCCAGCACAGCCACACTGCCACCCAGCTTGGGCTCACCTGGGAACTGACTGAGGGTGCCCTTGATGGCCTCGTCCAGATCAGCAATAAAGAGATTTCACTGACCTGGCCCCAATCCTGACCCCTGGGGACACCCCTGGATGTGACCCCATTCCTGAGCTGCTCTGAGTGCCAGGGGTTGGATGGGGGAAATGGTGGGGAGGGGGTAGGGACAAAGTGTGATTGATTGTCAGCCATGAAGGGTCTTGATTTTCATATCTCTTCAGACTGCATGAGGAGGGGCTGGGTGTGACAGTGGTCACAAGGGTTTTTAGGTGAAGAGAGACAAGAATGTTGACCTCATGTTCAGAAGGCTTGATTTAATATTTTATGATATATATATTACATTATGACTATACTAAAAAGAAATAGAAGGAAAAGTTCTCAGAAAACTAGGTAAGCTAAGAATAGAGAATAATGAAATAACAAAGGTCTGTATCCCAGACAGAGAGTCAGAGCCAGCTCTGCCATGAGTGGTCAGTAAATCCAAACATCCACATGAGTCCAATCACGGATCCACCTGTTGCATTCCACAGAAGCAGATAATCATTGTTTACATTTGGTTGCTGAAACTGAAGCTTCTCAGAGGGGAAAAAAATCCCAAGAAAGGATTTTTCACAAAAGATGTCTGCGACAGCTGGAGATCAATATATACTCAAGACTGCTGATACCAAGCTATGAAAAAGGAAACTATAGAGGACAAAACAATTCTCTTCTCATTGTTTTCAATATAGTATATTCACTTTGAATGCACTTCTGAAATTTGTATAATTACCACAGAAAAACAGAAGATTTGAATTATTGCCATGGGCTTGTCTTGTTAGGGTGTTTTGAATATATGTTTATGAGCCTTTTACACTGAATGTCTCAAATGAGAAGCTCAAGAAAGAAGAGGCCTCTGGAAAAGTAAAATTCATCACATACCTACAAGGTGCTGAGGAACCATCCTTCTCAGATTAGGAATGAGCAGAAATGGGCACAGCTTTTTGGCTGCCCCAGCTTTGGGATGGGCCCTGGGCCTGGAGCAGGAGCAGCTCTTGGGGGCCCCAAGGCCAGGGCTCTTGTGCTGCCCTGGGCAGATGGGATGGCAGCAGGGGCTGCAGAGCTCTCAGCACCTCCTACAGAGGGGAGCAGGGCACCCAGGGAGCCTCCTTTCCCTTGGCCAGGCACCTTCCCCCATGCTGGGGCTGAGTCCTGTGGCAGCTGCAGCTGCTGCTGTGCCCTTGCCAGGGCCTGAGGCCGTGGGGCAGTGCCCAGAGCAGCCTGGCCTGAGCAGAGCTGTGGGAACAGAGCTGGCTGGGCTGGGCTGGGCTGGGGAGAGGCCCTTGGTGCTGCCCAGAGCTCAGGGCAGCTGGCAGAGCTTGCAGGGAGCTGGGCTGGACTCAGAGAGCCTGGCCCAGAAACCATCAGTGTCCATCTCAGCCTGGCTGAGCGTGCAGGGGCCAAGAAGAGCAGCCCAGGGTCTGCAAGTTCTCTGGGTGGGAGCTGAGCTTGGGAGCCCTTGATCCCTGCCAAGTGCTGGGGCTGCTCCTCCAGCTCCAGAGGAGATGGGACAGATGGGAGCACAGAGAAATCATTCCTGCTGCATTCTTTCTTGTGTCTGCTTATACAGGTGACCTGAATCCATACACAGAGGAGGTGTTTTGTGTCAGATAACACTGGCAGAGTGTTCGGTAGAGTGAGAAGAATAATATTATTAAGTGAAAATAATGTTTCATGCAAAATACACAATGAGAAAAAAAAAGACACATATGAGCAGAAGATCATCTCAGTTTTTCAGAGGAGGAGAGACATTCATTGATGTTCCAGTAGTCAAACATGTTGAAATTTTTTCCTCAGGGCTTCCTTGAGATTAGAGGTGACCACCAGAGGCCAAGGCCAACCAGAGCTCTCTTTCCTGGCAGCTTCTGCCTGGGAGAACCCTTGCAGATAGGGAATGTTTTAGGGGGAGTATCAGTTTTGGCCTTGGGCACCTGGAAAGAGAGATGGTTCTTTTCCATATGAAGGAAAGCACAGAGCCCCAGTTCTTCAAGGACTGATGAGAATCAGCCCCCAGTATTTCAAGATCAGCTGGATATGTCCGGTGGCCCCTGGGAGGCCAAACCAGCCAGACCTGTTCCATCTCCCCTTGGTTCCATGAGTGTCACAATGTTCTCCTTGCTTCTGCAGTGTCACAATCGCCCCGTGCTTCCATGAGGCCCTGCAGGCTCACAGTGGCCCTTTGGTTCCGTGGGGCCCCACAGTGTCACAATGCTCTCCATGATTCCATGGGGCCTTGCAATTCCACAATGCTCTCCATGGATCCACGGTGCTCTGCAGGATCACAATGGCCCTTTGGTTCCACGAGGCCCTGCTGCTTCACACTGGGCACTTGGGACCATGCAGCCCAGCAGAGCCTCAATGATGGCCTTTGTTCCATAGGGTCCTCACAGTGCCACAAAGATCTCTTCGTTTCAGTAGGCCTCACAATTTCACAATTGTCCTCATGGGCCCCACAGTGTCACCAGGGTCTCAACAGGAAGGAAACCACGGAGCCCCAGTGGTTCAGGGCCTGATGAACTACAAGTACCAGAGGCCAAGGTCAGGCCTGTCTGTCTGTCCTGGCAAGTTTGTCTGGGAGCAACTCTTAGATATATGAAATTTTGAATGTGTAATCCTATTTTTGGCCTATTCTTATCCACAGAAAGAAAAGCACAGAGCACCTGCTTTTGGAAGGCAGATGAGAGCCGGCCCTCAGGAGGGCAAGGCCAGCCAGACCTGTCTGTAATGGCAGCTTTTGTGTAGGAGCAATCATTGGATATAGGACTTTTGGAGGTGGAATCCCAATTTCAGCCATGGGCGCCTGAAGAAGAAGGATGTTTCTTTTCCATAAGAAGTAAAGGGTGGAACCCCAGTGTTTCAGGGCAGAATAAAAGCAACCACCAGAGGCCAAGGTCAGCCAGAGCTATCTGTCCTGGAAGCTTCTTTCTGGGAGAAACCTGGGCATATAGGGAATTTTGGAGGAGAAATACTACTTTTGGAATCGGTGCCTGTGCAGGAGGGACGGTTCTTTTCTATAAGAAGGAAAGCACCCCAGTGTGTGAAGGCAGGTCAGACCCAGCTCTAAGGAAGAAAAGGTCAGTCAGACTCGTTGGCAATGGCAGCTTTTATGTGGGAGAAATCCCTGGATATTGGCAATTTTGGAGAGGGAATCCCATTTTGGCTATGGATGCTTGAATGAGAAGGGCAGTTCTTTTCTTTTCCATTTGAAGGAAAGCCCAGAGCCCCAGGGCTACAGGGGTACATGAGAAGAGACCCTCGAGATGCCAAGAGCAGTTGGACCAGTCAGGCCAAGCCAACCAGACCTGTTCCCTGTTCCCTTGGATCCATGGGGCCCTGCAGGGTTACAGTGGTGGTGTCATATTGGATCCTTGGTTCTATCAGGCCCAGATGTGTCACTCTGGCCTCTTGTTTCCATGGGGCTCCACAGTGTCACAATGGTCCCTAGCTTCCATGAGGCCTTGCAGTGTCACAGGGGTCTCCTTGGTGCTGCAGTGTCACAATGGACCCTTGGTTCCATGGGGACTCACAATGTCAGAAGGGTCTCCTTGGTTCCATTAGGCCCTGCAGAGCCCCTTGATTCAACGCGGCCTCCAAGTGTCATCATGGCCTCCAGGATTCCATGAGGCCCCGCAGTGTCACAATTGACCTTTGGTTCCTTGGGGTCTTGCACTGTTCCATGGGGCCCTGTAGTGTCACAATGGCCTCCTTGGTTCCATGGTGCCACACAGTGTGACAACTGCCCCTTGGCCTGCCAGGACTGCAGAGTGTCACAATGTTTCCTTGTTTCCATAAGGTCTTGTAGTGTCACAATGGTCTCCATGATCCCAGAAGGCCTTGCAGTGTCACAACAGACCATTGGTTTCATGGAGCCCCACAGTGTCACTATGGTCCCCTTGGCTCCACAAGTGTCTGAAGTGCCACAATGGCTCTTTGGTTTCACAAGGCCTGAGAGTCTATAAATGGCGTCTATGGTTCCATGAGGCCCTGCTGTGTCACAATGGACATTTGGTTCCATTATGCCCAGAGTGTCACAATGGTATCCTTGGTCCTAGGGTGTCAGAAGGGATTCTTCATCCATGGACACCCAGAGTGTTCCCTGTAGTCCCCTTGATTCCACCAGCCCCTGCCATGCTCCAATGGCCCCTTTCGTCCAGTGGGTCCCAAAGTGTCTGAACAGTCTCCGTTGTTCCATGAGGCCCCGCAATGTCAGTGTGCTCCCCTTGGTTCCACAGGGCCCCCAGTGGAACAATGGACTCTTGGTTCCATGAGGTTCCTCAGTCCCAAAGGTCTCCTTGGATCCGCAGTGTCACAGTGGCCCCTTGGCTCCATGTGGCCACACTGTGTCACAAGGCTCATGGTTCCATGAGGCCACACAGTTTAACAAGGGACCCTTGGTCCCACGAGGCCTTGCTATGTCACAATGGGCTTCTGGTTCCATGAGCTCTCACACTGCCAGCAGCAGTCTCCTTGGTTCTGCAGTGTCACCATGGAGCCTTTGTTCCATGGGGTTCCACAGTAGAACAAGGTCACCTTGGTTCTGTGAGGTTCTGCAGTGTCACAATGGCCCCTTGGTTCCAAGAGGTTTCTCAGGGTCACAATGGTCTCCTTGGATCCGCAGTATCACAATGGACATTTGGTTCATTGTGGCCCCAATGTGCCCAAATGGATTTTGGTTCCATGGGGTTCTGCTGTGTTACAATGGACCCTTTGTTCCATGAGTTTGCACAGTGTCACAGCTGACTCCTTGGGTCTGTGCGGCTCTGCTGTCACCAAATCTCTGAAATATCAGAATAAGGCTCCTCAAGACTCATTTGCTATTTCAGAGGGTATCATTTATTCAGGCCTAAGGTCCAAAATGGGATAACTCCTAAAAATGTGGACATGGAGTTCTACCAGTGTGTTGCTTATATACAGTCCTTAAATATGAATTACATTTTACCCACTTCCATAAAACCCACCCCAAGTTCCCAGATTCACTCCTTGTTTTTACTATTCCCTGCACCCCTGACCCAGATGTCTTCTTCTTCTCTTCCAACCATCCTTGCTGGGAAAGCAGCCCCTGCATGCCTTGTTCCTGTGCTGAAAGTTCACAGGCAGGGTGAAAATCGAATGAACCCTTTTGGTATCAGCCCCAGGCTTTGTGTGGGCAGAAAGAGGCAGGCAGGAGGCAGAGCTGTCAGCAAAGGAAGGGGCCAGCCAGGTGGGGCAGCCGGGGGATGCCGACAGCCTGCAGGGACAGAGGCGCAGGGCAGCGACACCGTAGCACAGCCTGGGCTGCACAGGGCACAGGCATGGGCAGCAGCTGCAAGACAGCCCTGCCAGAGCCAACTTGGGCAGCACTTTGGCCATGGCTGCTGGGCCTGGGCCTGAGGCAGGAGCAGGAGACAAGTGACCCTTGCAGGCCTGGGGCCTCATTGCCTCCTTGTCCCTGCTCAGCAGCCTGGCAGGGGCCGCCCCATGCTCCTGCCCTTGCCATTGCACATCCCCACATGCCAGTGCCCATCCCGGCAAGAGCCCTGAGCAAGGAGGGAGGGACAGCATCTGCCTGGCCAGGGCCTGGGGCTCAGGCCTTGGCCCTTGGCATTCCTCAAACACATCCAGCTTTGCTCAGCACCAGAGACACCTTGGCCTTGTTTGTCCCCAGCTGTCATCACTGCCTCCAGTGTTCTGCTCTAACTGGAAACTGGGGACACATTCTCAGAGAGACTTATTAAACTTTTAGAAATTTTGGAGTTTCAATTTAACTTGGAGTTCTTGAGAAGTTTTTTGAGCACTCTCTCAGGGACTGAGTCTGATGTAAACAACACCAAATCCCCAAGAGGCTCATTAAAGTCCTTGTGCTGTGTCTGTGCTGCTGAGCTTTAAAGGAACAGCTCTTGCCAGGGCCAGCTCCTCTCCCAGCCCAGCAGGGCTGAGGGCTCTGCCTGCAGGCTCTGAGGGGACAGGAGCCAGGCAGAGACAGGCTGAAGGCAATCAGGATTGGGAAGTCATTGAGCTGAGACTTCACTTGGGGAAAGATCTTCACAGCCCTGTGCATGGTGAGTGTGTGGGTGCAGGGCAATATCCCCTGTGCTTCTGGAGGGATCTCCTGAAGCCAGAACACCCCACAGCCTGGGGGATGTGTCAGGAGGACTCTCCCAGCTTCTCTGTGGCACAGGAGCAGGAGGAGGAGGATGTGCTGCAGAGCGGGGCTGCCCTGGGCACCGTCAGAGGGACAGGGCAGGACGGCTCCTGCTGCCAGGGACGGCTGCAGGGGGTGAAGCTGGGGCTGCAGCCAGGGCTGCCCAGGGCTGTCCTGCAGAGCAGCTCCTGCACCCCTCAGGGCTCTTGGCCAGCCCAGGGCATGGGCCACCTGCCAGGGGCAGCTCTCAGCCTGCCTGGCAGCTCCCATGGACGCTGCAAGGGAGAAGTTGGAGGTGGAAGGAGCCACCCCCATCAGGGCAGATTCCTCCTGCTGTGGAGATGGTGCTGCATGGCCAGGGCTGCTCTCAGCTTTCTCCGCAAGGGAAGGGAAAGGGGCTGTCAGCTGTGTCTGTGTCACTGAGACTATGACACTGTCACCCTGTGCATCAGCAGATGGGCCTCAGATCTCCCTCAGAAACGGCCTCCTCAGCCTCCTCTCCCTACAGACAGCAGCAGCAGCACCTTGACTTGCAGCATCTCTGTTTGTCTGGCCTGCCCTTAAGGCCCTGCTGCCAGGGAGATGCCCCTGGGCAGTGCCTTGTGCTGGGAGGGGTCTGCAGAGCAGAGCTGAGTCCCCAGGGCTGGGCTGGGCTCTGGCAGCAATGGCAGGGACAAGGCTTGGGTAAAGAAAAACAGCTCCCAATAGGCACAACTCCAGGCAGCAGAGAGCCAGACCAATCCTTTGCATCCCTCCATGTCCCGCTGCATAGGGAGAGAGAGTAGAGTTGGAGGGATTGATTTTTAAACTGGAGTCTTCAAAAAAACCATGTTATTTTTAAGTGCAGTTTTAAATTGGTACATCCTGTACTAGAGCGAGGGGAAATGAGCAAAGGGCACCTGTGTTGGCCCAGCAGGTCTGAGTGCACTGGGGCACAGGGAGCCCTGTTTTCCATCTGGCCTCCCCAGTGTTCAGCCTGAGAGCAATGCTAAGAACAAGACTTCTGTCCCTTCTAAAAAGCACACAGTTACTTTGTAGCCCAAAGCTACACTGAAAAGAAAAAGGTAAATGAAATTTCTCCAGAGAAAGAGAAGCAATTTTGAGTGCCTGTGCAAGAAAATAGCATAGGATGTACTCAAGGTACTTTGTCCAAATTGTCAATGTTGTCTTTGAACAGCCCAAAATGTCCAGAATGAAGGAATGTCCAACAGCAGCTCCATCCAGCACTTCCTCCTGCTGGCATTGGCAGACACGCGGCAGCTGCAGCTCCTGCACTTCTGCCTCTTGCTGGGCATCTCCCTGGCTGCCCTCCTGGGCAACGGCCTCATCATCAGCACCGTAGCCTGCGGCCACCACCTGCACACACCCATGTTCTTCTTCCTGCTCAACCTGGCCCTCAGCGACCTGGGCTCCATCTCCACCACTGTCCCCAAAGCCATGCACAATTCCCTCTGGGACACCAGGCACATCTCCTACTCAGGATGTGCTGCTCAGGTGTTTTTATTTGCCTTTTTCATCTCAGCAGAATTTTCCCTCCTGACCATCATGTGCTACGACCGCTAGGTGTCCATCTGCAAACCCCTGCACTACGGGACCCTCCTGGGCAGCAGAGCTTGTGCCCACATGGCAGCAGCTGCCTGGGCCAGTGCCTTTCTCTATTCACTGCTGCACACAGCCAATACATTTTCCCTGCCCCTGTGCCATGGCAATGCCCTGGGCCAGATCTTTTGTGAGGTGCCCCAGATCCTCAAGCTCTCCTGCTCCAAATCCTACCTCAGGGAACTTGGGCTCATTGTGCTAAGTGCTCTTCTATTTTTTGCTTGCTTTTTGTTCATCGTTTTCTCTTATGTGCAGATCTTCAGGGCTGTGCTGAGGATCCCCGCTGAGCAGGGACGGCACAAAGCCTTTTCCACCTGCCTCCCTCACCTGGCTGTGCTCTCCCTGTTTCTCAGCACTGCCACATTTGCCTACCTGAAGCCGCCCTCCATCTCCTCCCCATCCCTGGATCTGGCCTTGTCAGTTCTGTACTCGGTGGTGCCTCCAGCCCTGAACCCCCTCATCTACAGCCTGAGGAACCAGGAGCTCAAGGATGCCTTGGGAAAACTGGTGACTGCAACTTCAGAAGCAATAAATTCTCTTTTCTGCTACAGAGCCTTTAGAATATAACTCTTTACCATATCAGCTTTTTTTCCCGTGTTTGTCTATTCTTTGCTATGTTATCTTTTTCTATTGTTGTAGTGTTTCTATCAAAATACTGTAGTATTACTCTTAGGTTTTTACATGAATATCTACATTTCTTTTGAAATAAAAATACTTGCAAGTGGTTTGTTCCCTTCGTGTTTAAATAAAAACAAGTGCCTGCCTGACTTGTCTGTCCAAGGCATTTCCTCAGCCCTTCCCTGTCTCTGCAGGGGCAGTGCCTGTGAGCAGAGGTGGCAGGAAGAGACTCCCAGCACAGCAGCACAGGCAGGGACAATGCCCCCACCTCTTCCCACATCTGCTCGGCCCAACTCCACCCTGTCCTTGCCAGCCCTGCTGTGGCTGTAAGGCCGTAGCGCTCTGGCAGCTTGGTCACTGTCCTGCTGCGTGTCCCTGCTGTGGCCACAGGCAGGGCCAGGCCATGGGCACTGCTGGGACACAGCTGGGCTCCAGCACAGCAGCTCCAGCAGCAAAGGGCATCTCCTGAGGGCAGGGCAGGGAGGCTTTGCTCCCCTCCAGAGCTGCTGTCAGCAATGTGCTCCAGGAATGCCCTGGCACAGCAAAGCCCAGGGCCTGGGGCAGGGGGGGGAGTGTGCAGGGGGGGCTCACAGCAGTGTCCTGGCACAGCCAGAGCTCCTGGCATGGACCTGAGGCTGCAGCAGAGCAGGGCCTGGGCTGTGTCTCTGTTCTGGGACAGCCTGGGAAGGTGCCCCAGGGCAATTGTCCCACACCAGCCCCTGCAACCACCATTGCCAGCACTGGCCTCTCCCCACCTGCAGGAGGTTGTTTGTCCCTGCACAGAGGGACACCAAGTGACCGGGCCAGCAGGCCATGTTTGCTCTGTGCTGAGGAGATCTCAGCAGTGCATCGTGTGTGTGGGTGGGGAGATGAACCCCAGTGAGCACAAACACCATCAGCAGCAACTGGGGATGGCACAATTCCAGTGGAACAAACAGGGCCTTGAGGCCACTTCACTCTGAGAGTAACGTTGTCTGGGAAAACACCTGAATTCTTTGCTGGGTTGTGGTTAGGACTGCATGGAGAGAAATATCCCAGGCAGGGAGGCTCCAGGGAAAAATGCTCAGGGCAGCCATGGACTGCACAGAGAGACACTGGATAGAGTGAGGGTCTTTGGGGAGAAATGAGAGCTGCCTCCCTTCTGAACCACCCCGAGGACCTGGATAGGGCTGTGCTGTGTTCTGGGCACTGACCTGGCACTGAGGGAGGTGGAAAAGGCCTTTGGTGTCAGGGCTGTTGAGAAGGCTGGGCAGTTTCACTGTGGGACCTCTCTCAAACCACTTGGAAAGGCCAGAGCCATCCCAGAGGGTCCTGGGCACCTGGAAAGGGCAGACATGGAACCAGTATGCACACAGGGCAGGGAGGGGCAGTGGGAGAGTCACAGCCTGCTCAGGCTCAGCAGGGAAGGGGATGTGGCAAATCCTCCTGCAGCCATTCCAGGCACTGGCAGGAGAGGGCAGGAACAGCAGAACCCACGTGGGAGGGAAAAGAAGGGGATGTTGTGTGCCCAGAGTTCAGCCAGGCCTGGGACAGGGTCTGCTGTGGTCTCCTCAACACCAGACTGGAGAGAGCTGGGCTGAAGGAGTGGAACATGGGCTGGGTGGGAATTTGGCTGAACAATGAGGGTCAAATGTCATCCATGGTACAGAGTCCTCTTGGCAGCCATGCCCTGGTAGCATCCCTCAGTGACCAGCCCTTGGCCACCACTGTGGAATATTTCTATTGTCTCTACAATGCCAATTGAAATATACTTTCAATTCCTTTGTGGATGCTGCCAAATTGCAGGGACTGAACTGATTTGTGACTGACGCTCAACTCATCTAGTTAATGGTGACTGCAAAACGTAATTGGGCAAGATGACTGAGTTGGGTAAATTTATCTTGCCATCAGGCGCCAAGCAAGCCACAAGAAAAGGCAGAAAAAACTCATGCATCAGAGCAAAGTCAGTTCAATAGGGAAAAACCCAAACCCAACCCAAACCTAAAAACCCCAAACCTAATCAAAAAACCCAAAGCAAGATCCACCCACAACAACACAAAAACCCCAGAAACAAACCAGCCACAAAAAGAAAAAGGCCGCAAAGAGAAGAAAAGCAAATTCACAGGAAATCTCCTATCAGCAGAAAATATTTAACCACCTTGTGGCAGGAGAGGATTCTGCATGTCTAGGTGCTGTTTTGAAAGAAATATGTCTGAAAAAAGAAATTGATCCCCTACCCCCCTTGGCCCCCCACTTCTCTCATTTGTTTGCTGATCATGATGTGACATGGAGTGGAACATCCCTTGGGTCAGTCCAGCCCAGCTGTCCCAGCCCTGTTCCCCAGGAACACTTGCCCACCCCAGGCCCATAGGCTGGGGGTCGCAGACACCTCATGCGGGGCGAGCACTGAGAAAGGGACAGGAGAACAGAACAACACAGCCTTGGAGAAACTGATTGAGGATGTACCTATCGCAAACAGAAGTCACACAAAATGCAAGCAGGATGCCAGCTCAGCTCTGCAAGGCTGACAAAGCAGAAGTTATGCAGAACAATAATATTGCCCTTACTCAAAAGGAGGGTTCAAGGAACAGCCACCTAAAAAGGGCACTGGATGTTGAAGACAAAACCAAAGAACCATAAAAGGATTTGTGATAAGGTGTGCAACTGTGTCAAATAAACTCAAAGGAAGTGGGGATAGCTAATGGATACATAATCAGTGTGTGTGATAAAAACTCTGTTCATTCAATGCCTAATGCACTCCAATGGAGGGAGGATGGCCCAAGTGACCACCATGCTGTAATAAAGAATGCCTGCTTTCACATACTCCAAACTCTTTTCAGAAGTTTCTATCCAGTGGGTTTCACTATCAGTTGTTTCCTTGACTCCCTTATGCCCCACAGTTTCACAATGGCCCCTTGGTTCCATGAGGCCCTGCTGTAGAATATTGGACCCTTGGTTCCATTGGGTTCCGTACTGTCAAAATGGCCTCCTTGGTTCTGCACTGCCACAATGCTCTCCTTGGTTCCACAAGACCTTGGTGTGTCACAACAGCTCCTTGGTTCCATCAACTGCCAGAGTGTCACCCTGGTCTCTTGCATCTGTAGTGTCACAATGGACAATTGGTGACAAGCAGCCCTGCTGTGACACCATGAATATTTGGTTCCATGGAGTCTCACAGTGTCACAATGGCCCCTTGGCTCCACGAGGTTCCACAGCATCACCATGATTTCCTTGGATCCGCAGTATCTCCATGGATCATTGGTTCCATGTGGCCCTGCTGTGTCACAGTGGTTCCTTGGTTCCATGAAGCCCCACTGCATAACAATGGAATCTTGTTCCCGTCAGGTTCTGTACTGTCACCATGGTCTCCTTGGTTCTGGACTGTAACAATTGACCCTTGGTTCCATGAGGTTCCATGATGTCACAATGGTCTCCTTGGTTCCACAAGGACTTGCTTTGTCACAATGGACCCATCTTTCCAGGAGCTTCCATGGTGTCACCATAGTCTCCTCAGATCCACATTGTCACAATGGACAACTGGCTCCATGGGCCCTCCTGTGTCACAAAAAACCCTCAGTGCCATGAGGTTCTGTGGTGTCACAATGGTCTGCCTGGTTCAGCGAGGCCCTGGAGTGTCACAATGGCTGCTTGGTTCCATGAGCTTCCATAGCATCAACAATGGTCTCCTTGTTTCTGTAGTGTCACAATGGATCCTGGTTCCATGAGGTCCCTAAATGTCACTGGTCTCCTGGGTTGATGTGACCCTGCTGTGTCACCACGGCCCCTTGGTTCCATGAGTTTCTGTACTCTCAGCAATGGTTCCTTGGTTCAAATGAGGCCCTGCTGTGTCACAATGGACCCTGGGTTCCATGAAGTTCTTCAGTGTCACAATGGCCCCCTGGATCCATGACGTCCCACAGTGTCACCATGGTGTCCTTGGATCCATGCCGCCTTAATGGACCATTGCTGCAGCCGGAATAGCTGCTAATAAAGTCCAGGGTAGGGAAGCAAAAAGGGCCTTTGCTTGGTATCCACAGATGTTTAATTCAGCCATGTGGTGAGATGTTCAGGGTCACAAGGCAGGACTCCTGAGGGAAGTCCAGGTTTATGTATCTCCAAAGGAAGGGGCTGATCAGTGCCATGGGGGCAGTACAAAGATGGGGCCAATGGGGGAATGGGGAGGGAGGGGCTGAGGGACACAGAACAAAGGGAAGGAGCCAATGGGGTTGAACAGCTTTTGAGGGAAGCTTCTTGTGTCTCCCTAACCCAGGGAATGCCTCTCAGGGTCTCCACAGCTGCAGAATGTCAAAACGGCCCCTTGGCTCTTTTGGGCTCCTCAGGATCCCCGTGGGCCCTTGGCTGCATGAGGCCCAGCTGTGTCACACTGGCCTCCTGCTTCCACTGGGTCCCACAGCATCACAATTGTCCCCCCTTAGATCCATGAGGCCCCGCAATGTCACAATGGACCTTTGGTTCCATGAGTCCCACACTGTTCCAAGAATCCTTAGTTCCATGGGGCCCTGTAGTGTCGCAATGGTCCCTTGGTTTCGTGGTGCCACTCAGTGCCACATCTGCCCTTTGGCCCAACAGGGCCTCATGGTGTCACAATGGACTCCTTGGTTCTATAGGGACACAAAGTGCCACAATGGCTCTTTGGTTTCCCAAGGCTTCAAAGTGTTAAAATGGCCTCCATGGTTTCATGCAGCCAAACTGTGTCAAAATGGACTTTTGTTTCCATGAAGCACCACAGTGTCACAGTAGTCAGCTTGCTTGTGCACTGTAAGAATGCCCCATTGGTCACTCAGAGCCCCACAGTGTCACTATTGTGCCCTTGGTCCCATGAGGGCTTGCTGTGTCACAATGCCCTTTGGTTCCATGAGGTCCCATGTGTCATAATGATCTCCATGGTTCCATGAGGCTTCGCTGTGGCTCAATGGCCCCCTTGGTTCCATGATGTCCCATAGCACAGCAATGGTCGCCTTGGTTCCATGGTGTCAGAATGGCCCCTTTGTCCCATGGAGCCCCACAGTGTCACTGTGGTCCCCTTGATTCCATGAGGCCCTGCAGTGTCGTGGAGGCCTCTTGGCTCCATGAGGCAAAGCAGAATCAGAATGGCCCCTTGGTTCCATGGAGCACCACAGTCCTGTTGGTTCCACAGGGCCCTGCAGTGTAACAATGGACCTTTGGTTCCATGAGGTTCCTCAGTGTCTCAGTGGCCCCTTGGCTCCAGGTGGCCCTGCTGTGTCACAGTGCCAGGTGGTTCCATGAGGTCCCACAGTGTCCAAATGGTCTCCTTGGCTCTGGGAAGCCCCACAGAGCCACGATGGACCCTTGGTTCTAGGAGGCCCTGCTGTGTCCCAATGGACTTTTGGTTCCATGGGGTTCCACTGCATAACATGATCCCCTTGATTCCAGAAGGTTCTGCAGTGTCACAATGGACCATTGGTAACATGCAGCCCCACACTGTCACAATGACCCCATGGCTCCATGAGCTCCCACACTGTCAGCAATGGTCTCCTTGTTTCCACAAGACCTTGCTCTTATACAATGGACATTTGGTTCCATGGGGCTCCACTGCATCACAATGGACCCTTTGTTCTATGGGGTTCCACAGTGTCACAGCGAGGCCCTTGGATCTGTCAGCCTCTGCTGTCACCAAACGTCCAAAATATCAGAATAAGGCTCCTTAACACTAATTTGCTATTTCAGAGGGTATCATTTATTCACACCTGAGGTCCAGCATGGGATAACTCCTAACCTTACATGGATATGGAATTCTACCAGTGTGTTCCCTATATAAAGTCCCTAAATGTGAATTACAATTTACCCACTTCCATAAAACCCACCCCAAGTTCCCAGATTCACTCCTTGATTTCTCCAATCCTTCCAGATGTCTTCTTGAGCCAGATGTCTTCTTGAGCCAGATGTCTTCTTCTTCTCTTCCAACCATCCTTGCTGGGAAAGCAGCCCCTGCATGCCTTGTTCCTGTGCTGAAAGTTCACAGGCAGGGTAAAAATCGAATGAACCCTTTTGGTATCAGCTCCAGGCTTTGTGTGGGCAGGCAGAGGCAGGCAGGAAGCAGAGCTGTCAGCAAAGGAAGGGGCCAGCCAGGTGGGGCAGCCGGGGGATGCCGACAGCCTGCAGGGACAGAGGCGCAGGGCAGGGACACCGTGGGACAGCCTGGGCTGCACAGGGCACAGGCATGGGCAGCAGCTGCAAGACAGCCCTGCCAGAGCCAACTTGGGCAGCACTTTGGCCATGGCTGCTGGGCCTGGGCCTGAGGCAGGAGCAGGAGACAAGTGACCCTTGCAGGCCTGGGGCCTCATTGCCTCTTTGTCCCTGCTCAGCAGCCTGGCAGGGGCCGCCCCATGCTCCTGCCCTTGCCATTGCACATCCCCACATGCCAGTGCCCATCCCGGCAAGAGCCCTGAGCAAGGAGGGAGGGACAGCATCTGCCTGGCCAGGGGCTGGGGCTCAGGCCTGGGCCCTTTGCATTCCTCAAACACATCCAGCTTTGCTCAGCACCAGAGACACCTTGGCCTTGTTTGTCCCCAGCTGTCATCACTGCCTCCAGTGTTCTGCTCTAACTGGAACCTGGGGACACTTTCTCAGTCGTATTCCTCAGTGGGACCCATTAAAACTTTAAGAAAATTTGGAGTCTAAATTTAAATTTGAGTTGCTCAGAAGTTTTTTGGAGACACTCTCAGGGACTGAGTCTGATGTAAACAATACTAAAGCCCTGAGAGGGTCATTAAAGTTTTCCTAGTCCACTTATGGAGAAAGATTTGAAAGAACTTGTAAAAAATACGCATTCCTATTTTAAAGGATGTATTTTATTTTATTTCTCTTTACATCAGAGGTGATTGCAGCATTCTGTGATTGATATTGACCCAGGGTCTCTCCTCAGCAGCTCTGGCCTTCTCACAGAAGCTGTCCCTGGAGCTCTGACCCAGTGTGGATCACCTTGCTCCACATTGCCCAGCCCCATCCTGTCTGTCCTCACTCCCCTGGGCCCAGCTGTGCTTGCAGAGCTGGCTGCACTCAGACTAAGAGGGGTTTTCCCTTTTTGGGGTTTTTTCCAGCAGTCTCAAACTCCTGAGTTTCCCCACTGCAAGCAGACACACTGCTCAGGTGTGTGCCAGCCCCAGGTGCCACCAAAGCCACTGCAGAGCTGCCCTGGGCCAGCTGTGAGGGTGGATCATCAGCCAAAGCTGCACGGGGCAGCTCTGCAAGGGGCTGTGGCCATGGGCACTGCACTGACCCCACTGCTGGGTTTGGCTGCCACGGCCACCGAGAGAAATTAAACTGTCCTTGGAAACACTGGGGAGGACTGGGACATACTGGGGAACACTGGGAACGCTGTGGGAGACACTTGGACATAGTGGGAGTGACACTGGGAGATACTGGGAGAACCTGGGGACACTGGGGCAATTGCAGAGATGACTGGGGACACTGGGGTACCTGTGGATGACACTGTGAGGAACTGGGAACGACTGGGAATGAACTCGGGTGTATTGGGACGAACTGGGCTGTACTGGGAGGGATTGGAGGGGTACTGGAATGTACTGGGTTCTACTGGGGACTAATTGGGCTTTACTGATGTTATACTGGTCTGTACTGGGGATGAACTAGGTTTTACTGAGAGGGACTGCAGGAGGGTGAATTGGCTGTTCCCACTTCCACTGCATCCCATTTGCTGAAGCTCCCGCCCATTTCCAGCCACAGCCAATCAGCACCAGGGATCTGGGCCTGGGGGCGGTGCTTACACAGGCAGCAAATTTTCTTTTTGCCTACAACTCCCATCATGCCCCACGGCCTGACTGAGCCCTATTGCAGCGGGGAGAACAACTCCCGTCATGCCCCGTGCTCCACAGAACTCCGGGATCCGTCCCCATCTGTCCCATAAGTGTCCCCCAAACACTCCAGGGTCCCTCATTGTCCCCTCAGCGCACATTCAGGACTCCCGTAAACACCCCCGGACCCCTGAGTGCTCGCACCCCCACAGATGGCCGGTACAGCCACTTCTGGGAATTCATCTGCTCTCGTCCCCCGTGGCCCCAGAGCCCCTCAGAACACAGTCCTGCGCCTAAAACTCTGGCCGCGACCCGTGCCCTGAAGAGCCCGGTTGGAGATCTCCGAGCTCCTCCCAAGGGCTCCCGTGCCATTTACGTTTCACCAGAGGATCTCAAGTCGGGGCACGGACGCAAAGGTGTCCCCCAAGAGCCATCCCGGACTCCCAAACATTTCATTCCAACCACTTTCGGGACTACAGCTCCCGTCAAGCCCCGCGCCCCACCGAGAGCCATTGCAGCTGCGCCCAGAACTCCCGTGATGCTCCGCGGCCCCGTTAAACCGTATGATACCCGCGCCTACAACTCCCATCACCCCCCGCGCCCCAGAGAGCCTCGTTCGAGTCCCTCCAAGTGCCCGCCCGGACCCCGAAGGGCCCCAGATTCCCCTCGATCACCTCCAAGGGCCCTCTTGGATCCCCAAGTGCTGCCCCGAACCCTGAACTGTCCCTCAAAATCCCTGAGTGCCCCTCCAAGTGCCCTCCCGGCTTCCCCAAGTGTCCTCCAGACCCTCAAGTTCTCTCTGAATTCCCTCCCCAGACTCAAAACTGCCCCAAATGTGCACCAGAAATGTCTCCAGGGACCCCTAAGTGCACTCCCCCCCAACCCTGTCTGAGAAAAAGATGATAAAAAAGATGACAAAAAGACTACAAATATAACTAATTAACATAAAGAGAAAGAAATAAATAGCCAATAGAAATTATTTAATTAATTCATGAAAGAATTTTGTTACTTAGAACCAATGATGAATAATTTTCTTGGTTGCTAGAAATGCATCCAATTTTAATATAAATATACAAATTAGGTAATAAAAATATTGTCTAAGACTATCCTAAATTAAAGTAATACAATTATAATTTTGTTATTAATAAATTTTATTTATAAGGAAAAATGCAAAAATTTTTCTTCTTTTTTGGAATGTCAGTCCCAGGTGGGCGTTGTCAGACATGGTGAGGCTGGGGGTGAGGAGCCGCTTGTCCAAACAGGCTCAGCCTGCAAGGGGCTGATTCTTATCCATGCCAAGACCTCCTAAGGAGACATTCAGCATCCAGATCACTTGGGGAATGCTTCTATCCCCTCTTCTCATAACTAAAAACTAGAAAGATACTGATGTGATTAAAAAAACAAAAATCATGAGGAGCATTTTGACATCTTCCTCCTGAAGACAACTCCAAACTGACTCCAATCACTGCACAAGCCCTGGAGACTCAAAGACAATGGAAGGGAGACAAAGAGCTCCTGAGCGCTTTCTGTATTTTAATCAGCCCCACGCTGGATTTGGGGCTGGCTCCAGGAGCCTCAGGCACGCAGAGAAGGATGAAGAAACTGCTCAAGGAGTCAGCAGCAAAACTCCAAGTGCCTTGGAGCATGGCTGGGCCCCAGGGAGGGCAGGGAGTGCCCAAGGCTGCCCAGGGCCTGGTGAGAGCAGATCCTTGAGGGAAGGATTGCAGGGAGCCCAAGGCTTTGAGCAGGGAACTGCAATGCTGAGCAAGGCCTGGCTTGGCTGCAGGAAGCAGAAACGCCAAGCCCTGAGCCCAGCCTGGGCCAGCAGGGCCTGTCCCTCACGGCTGCCTCGGGGCTCTTGGTGGGCCAGGGAGATGTGAGGGGCAGCAAGGACAAATGGCATCAACCTGCAGCCCCTGCCAGCCTCGCCAGGGAGGCTGAGGGAGAAGCAAAGTGCAGCCCCTGACAGGAAAGTTCCTCCTGTGGGGCCTCCAGAGACGCTGCCCGAGCCCAGGGCACAAAGGCCTGGGTGCCTGTGGCCCTGCCAGCCCTGCCCAGCCCTTGGCCATCTGTCCTGTAGGCTGTGCCCCCTGGGCGTGCTGCTCCTCTGCCCTGGCCGGCTGCACTCGCCCATCTCGCTGTGCCCCAGCATTTCTCACCCAGCGTTGCTGTGCCCTCCCTGGGCTCCCTGCACCCAGCGCTGCCGGCTCCTGGCACACAGAGCCCGGCCATGGCCCAGTCTCACGCTGCCACACCTCCAGCACCAACATTCTGCCCTGCGAGGGACATTGCCTTCTCCTCAGCTCCAGCCTGAACCTTCCAAGGTGTACTTTATGGAGGTTTCCTGCAATTCCCACTGCCAAAGAAAGCTCTGTCTCCTGCTGGTCACAAACAGAGAAGGGCTGGTGGCAGATCAGAGGTGGTCAGACGCTGTTTGGGGCAGAGCAACCATTGTAGCCATGATATTTTCTGAAAAATCCCTTTGCTAGGATTTGGCTCCTGAGAAGCTGAGGCCTCAGGTACAAAATATAAACAATCATTATCTGCTGCTGTGGAATGCAACAGGTGGATCTGTGATTGGCTTCATGTCATTGTTTCTAATTAATGGCCAATCACAGTCCAGCTGTGTCTCTCTCTGGTCAGACACAGGATTTTGTTATCATTCCATTCTTTCTCCTTTGCTTGCAAGCCTTCTGATGAAATCCCTTCTTCTATTCTTTTTGTATAGTTTTAATATAATATCTATCATAAAATAATAAATTACTCTTCTGAAACATGGAGTCAGATCCTTTTCTCTTCCCTCTTCTGGGACCTCTGTGAACACCACTACTGACCATGAAATTATTAAGTTTTTTAATATTCTCTGAAAGAACAAGGGGCATCAACTAAACACCTACAACTGTCTGGAGGCCCAGTTGAGTGGCGGTGAATGTTACACCAGAGAGTGGTGGTGAATGCTGCTACATCCAGCTGGCAAGCATTCACCTGTGGTGTCCCTCAGGGGTCTCTGCTGGAGCCAGTTCTGTTCAATATTGTTACTGACAACATGGACGAGAGTGTTGAGACTTTCAGTAGTAAATCTGCAGACAAAACTAAGCTGGGAGCGTGTGTCCATCTGCTGGAAGGTAGGAGGCCTCTGCAGAGAGAGCGGGAACAGTTGGATGGATGGGCAGAGTCCAATAAGATGAAGTTTAATAAGTCCAAGTGCCGGGTCCTGCACTTTGGCCACAACACCCCCTGCAGTGCTACAGGCTGGGGACAGAGTGGCTGGACAGCGGCCAGGCAGAAAGGGACCTGGGGCACTGATGGACAGCAGGCTGGACATGGGGCAGCAGTGTGCCAGGTGGGCAAGAAGGCGAATGGCTGCTGGCCTGGATCAGGAATGGTGTGGCCAGCAGGAGCAGGGCAGTGATTCTTCAGCTGCAATCGGCACTGGTGAGGCCACACCTCGAGTGCTGTGTCCAGTTCTGGGCCCCAAATTTAGGAAGGCCATGGAGGGGCTGGAATGTGTCCAGAGAAGGGCAACAAGGCTGGGGAGGGGTCCGGAACCAAGTCCTCTTCAGATTGGCTGAGGGAGCTGGGGTGGTTTATCTTGGAGAAGAGGAGGCTCACAGAGACAAGGAGGTGTCAGGGCAGAGGTTGGACTTGATGATCTCCAAGGTCTTTTGGTCTTTTCCACCCTTGCTGCTTCTGTGACTCTCTGGAACCACCCTTGGAGCAGTTGCAGGAGGAGCCCTGGGCCTCCTCTTAAGGAGCCCCAGCAGCCCAGGTCCCTGAGCTTCTCCTGCCAGCCCCAAAGCCCATCCTGTCAGTCCTGCAGAGCCTCTGCAGCCCCTACTCAGTGCCCAGAACAGGGAGCCCCAGAGCCAGACACAGCAGCCCAGATGTGCCCCCTGGCCTGGGGTGCCTCTGGCAAGGGAGCAGCACCAGGCACTGCAGGAGCCTGCAGACAATTCCTGCAGCACTTGTAGGATGATCCTGCTGCCCAAGGGATGTTCCCATGGTGCGAAGTCAGGAACTGCCATGGGGAGTGGGGCCAGAGAGGAAAGGGCAAACAGGGATGGGCTGTTTGAAGGGAGGGGACAGGGGTGGAAGAAGAAGTAATGTAGATCAGGAAAGGGGAAAGAAAGCACAGGTGAAGCCAAGGAAATGTTTAGGGCAGTTTGGGGGTGGCTGCCAGGCAGCCCTGGCTCTCAGCAACAGCGTCTGCAGTGGGACAGGAAACTCCCAGCTGATGGGAACAAACTTTCTGGCTGACTGCAGAGCCCAGGACAAAGCTGAGTGGTTTCCCTGCGTTCCCCCAGCCCTTGCTGGCCCCAGCGGCTGATGGCATTTGTGCTCCCTCAGGTTCATGTCCCCACACCAACAGCATGGGGGTGCTCCCCCTGCTCTTCGGAGTGCAAACAGGGGCTGCTGAGCCAGTGCTGCCGTGTCTGTGCCTGCAAGGATGGGGCACCTGTGTGAGCTGGGGGAGAGGCCAGGGCTGCAGAGGGGGGATGTTGTTGGCAGCTCCATCAGGACGCTCTGGGACGCTGCCCTGGGCTGTGCAGCGCACTGGGGATGGATCAGCCCCCGCTCTGCTGCTCCTTCCCGTCTGCCCCAGGGCCCTTGCAGAGCCCCAGCCATGCTGTTTGCCCCCAGCCTGCCCACGGCCAGCCTGGGGCTGCTCACAGGGCTTTTCTGTGCTGAGCATTGGCCTGGGCATCTTCTTGAGAGAGCCTGGGCAAGGAGCCTGGAGCCCCCAGGCCCTGGGCTGAGGCGTCAGCGCTGCCCCAGCAGTGCCCATGGCCTGACCCTGCTGCAGCCCCGGCACTGCCACCCCCAGGGCTGTGCCCGGCCCCGAGAGCACTCAGGCCCTGCAGCACCACCAGGGCCACCAGGGCAGTGGGGCAGGGCCACGGCAGCAGCACTGGCAACACCAAGTGCTGCTGCTGCTGGGAACAGCTGCTGGGCCAGCACTAATCTGTCCCAGCTCTGCACACAGACATTGCTGCTGCAGCTCCAGAGAAGGGAACAGAAGGGGGAAGTCTGGAGAAAACTCTGCTCGGAGAGCTTTCATTCTGTCTGAAGCCACTGAGAATGCAGCACCTCATTGACACAGTCTGAGGTCACCGCCAGCGTTGAGAGAAACAAAATGAGAAATGGCACAAACACTGACATTCCTTTGTTGTAAATTATAAAACGCTAAACCGAACGATAAGAAAATATCAACAAACAAACCCAAGTGGTATCAAAGATGACTTTTATTACATGAGATTTGCAGAAACTGGTCAGAAGCTTAATGTTTCGGTAACCGTCTATTCAGTGTCCACACCTCAGCCTTGAGCTCCTGGTTCCTCAGGCTGTAGATGAGGGGATTCAGGGCTGGAGGCACCACTGAGTACAGAACTGACAGGGCCAGATCCAGGGATGGGGAGGAGATGGAAGGCGGCTTCAGGTAGGCAAATGTGCCAGTGCTGAGGAACAGGGAGACCACGGCCAGGTGGGGGAGGCAGGTGGAAAAGGCTTTGTGCCGTCCCTGCTCAGAGGGGATCCTCAGCACAGCCCTGAAGATCTGCACATAGGAGAAAACCATGAACACAAAACAGCCAAAAGCTAAAGAGGCACCAACCAATGAAATCCAGATTTTTCTGAAGGTGGAGTGTGAGCAGGAGAGCTTGAGGATCTGGGGCACCTCACAGAAGAACTGGTCCAAGGCATTGCCATGGCACAGGGGCAGGGAAAATGTATTGGCTGTGTGCAGCAGAGCATAGAGAAAGGCACTGGCCCAGGCAGCTGCTGCCATGTGGGCACAAGCTCTGCTGCCCAGGAGGGTCCTGTAGTGCAGGGGTTTGCAGATGGAGACATAGCGGTCGTAGCACATGATGGTCAGGAGGGAAAATTCTGTTGCAAGGAAGAAGATAAAGAAAAACACCTGAGCAGCACATCCTTTGTAGGAGTTGTCCCTGGTGTCCCAGAGGGAATTGTGCATGGCTTTGGGGACAGTGGTGCAGATAGAGCCCAGGTCACTGAGGGCCAGGTTGAGCAGGAAGAAGAACATGGGTGTGTGCAGGTGGTGGCTGCAGGCTACGGCGCTGATGATGAGGCCGTTGCCCAGGAGGGCAGCCAGGGAGATGCCCAGCAAGAGGCAGAAGTGCAGGAGCTTCAGCTGCCGCGTGTTTGCCAATGCCAGCAGGAGGAAGTGCCTGATGGAGCTGCTGTTGGACATTTCCTGTGTCTGCACATTTCAACGTACAGAAGGAGGAAAGACAGGGCAATGGAGGGGAAATTTCTCACAGAAAAATCAAAACTCCTTGTCATAGCCTCTTTCTTTCCACTAAGCACCTCCCCCTTGTGTATGTCTAGGAGATCTTCCTTCACCATTGTTGCTGGAGCTCTGATTGCTGCTGGCCAATGCTGTGTGAGGAGCTGGACCTTGGCCTGCAGGACACCTGGGAGTCAGCCCGGACCCCCAGTCAGTGCAGGGGAACAGTGAGAGCAGGGCCCAGTCCTGGTGTTCAGGCTTGGATAAAGAATCTTCCTGTAAGGCTGCAGAACTGCCTGGGTGAAGGGATGGGGATAACAGAAGGCAGAGCGAGGGATTCTGCTGCACCTGGGGAGAACAGAGAGTCCAGGGAGGCAGGAGGGTTGTCTGAGGCTTAGTGCAGACTGAGGGGAGCTGCTCTGTCCCTCTCTCCTGTTCCAGCTGCCCTGCACTTGCACCTTTCCGAAATCCACTCCCGTGTTACCCTGGGCAGCCAGAAGACAATGCTGAGAGCAGAGGGATCCCTGGCACACAGAGTGGCTCCTGCCTTCCCCAGAGTCAGGAGAGTGGGCTCATTGCCAGCCTCCCAGGCTGCCCTGCCCAGAGCTGCCCGGGCACAGGGAGCTGGGACACCCCATTGCTGTGCTCAGCCTGCACAGGAGGAGCCCAAGGGCTGGGCCTGGCCCTGCAGCTGGAACTGCCATTGCAGAGAGCCCCTCAGCAATGCCTGCAGCACCTGGGCAAGGCAAGGAGAGAGAGAGAGCCGGGGCTGAGGAAAAGCCTTTCCCTGGCTAGCCCTGCCCAGCCTCTGCCAGGCAGCAGCCGGGCAGGACAGTGGCCCTCAGGCCCTGGTCAGCAGAGAATGGGCACATGGCCGGAGAGATGCCCTTCATCTCTGGGGCTGCTCTGCTGGCCCAGGAGGGACTGAGGGCCCCGAGCCCCCAGGCTGAGGGCTGTGCTGCCTGTGAGGGGACACAAGAGCTATGCTGCTCAGGGCAGTGTCTGCCCTGCAGGGCAGGCCTGGCAGGTGCCACATCTGCCCTGCAGCAGGGCTTCCCTCAGCACTGCCTCCCTCTCTGCCTACCCACGTCTCTGCTGCTGGGGCTGTCGCAGCCCCAGCTGCTCCTGTGGCCCCGGGCTCCTTCCCTTCCAGAGCTGCCAGAGCCCAGCCCAGCCCCTGGGCCAGCCCTGCCCTGCAGCTGCTGGGCCCTGCAGGGATTAAAGAACAGCTCCCCCAGCCTGGGCACCATGGAAAGGTGATGCTGCATGGATCTGGGGGCTGGGCAGGTGCAGGCACTTGCTGAGGTGCCCAGGAATCCCGAGGGTGATGGTTTAAGAGTCTCAGCCCCTGCTCTGCCCTGCACAGTTAATTTTCTATTGCCACCAAGCTGAGCCAGCCGCAGATTCAGGAAAGCAGAGACCCAAGCAGGAAATTCCTGTCCTGAATGAGCTCATGAAATATCACCCTGGGCATGAGCTGGAGCTCTGGGCAGCCCTGGCTACAGCTCCAGCTTCACCCCCTGCAGCCGTCCCTGGCAGCAGGAGCCGTCCTGCCCTGTCCCTCTGACGTTCCCAGGGCAGCCCCGCTCTGCAGCACATCCTCCCCCAAAGCAGAAAGAGCAGCAGAGCCATCCTTACAGTCACATCAGTCCTGTCCTGGGTCAGCTTCAGGAGATCCCTCCAGGAGCACAGGGGACATTGCCCTGCACCCACACACTCACCATGCACAGGGCTGTGAAGATCTTTCCCCAAGTGAAGTCTCGGCTCAATGTCTTCCAGTCCTGATTGCCTTCAGCCTGTCTCTGCCTGGCTCCTGTCCCCTCAGTGCTTGCAGGCAGAGCCCTCAGCCCTGCTGGGCTGGGAGAGGAGCTGGCCCTGGGAAGAGCTGTTCCTTTAAAGCTCAGCAGCACAGAAACAGCACAAGGAATTTAATGAGCCTCTAGGGGATTTGGTGTTGTTTACATCAGGCTCAGTCCCTGAGAGAGTGCTCAAAAAACTTCTCAAGAACTCAAATTTAAAATGAAACTCTGAAGTTTCTTGAAGTTTAAATGAGTCCCACCGATGGACACAACTGAGAAAGTGTGCCCAGGTTCCAGTTAGAGCAGAACACTGGAGGCAGTGATGACAGCTGGGGACAAACAAGGCCAAGGTGTCTCTGGTGCTGAGCAAAGCTGGATGTGTTTGAGGAATGCCAAGGGCCAAGGCCTGAGCCCCAGCCCCTGGCCAGGCAGATGCTGTCCCTCCCTCCTTGCTCAGGGCTCTTGCCGGGATGGGCACTGGCATGTGGGGATGTGCAATGGCAAGGGCAGGAGCATGGGGCGGCCCCTGCCAGGCTGATGAGCAGGGACAAGGAGGCAATGAGGCCCCAGGCCTGCAAGGGTCACTTGTCTCCTGCTCCTGCCTCAGGCCCAGGCCCAGCAGCCATGGCCAAAGTGCTGCCCAAGTTGGCTCTGGCAGGGCTGTCTTGCAGCTGCTGCCCATGCCTGTGCCCTGTGCAGCCCAGGCTGTGCTACGGTGTCCCTGCCCTGCGCCTCTGTCCCTGCAGGCTGTCGGCATCCCCCGGCTGCCCCACCTGGCTGGGCCCTTCCTTTGCTGACAGCTCTGCCTCCTGCCTGCCTCTGCCTGCCCACACAAAGCCTGGGGCTTACCCAGGCTCCTTCTGGGGGCCATTTTGCACCCCAGTCCTGCCCTGGGTGGGAAATTCCTTTCTCTTTGGGTCCTGTCTGGCCCTTCCTACCTGCCCTTTGCATTAATTCTTTCTCTGTATGTTCTCTACAATTTCTAAAGGAGCCACCATCTCTGAAACCACCATTCAGTCCCTCCGAGGATTCTTCTCTGCTGTCCTCAGTCTCCACCCCACTGAGCACAGAGCTCCACTGTCCCTACATTGTGCTCATGTGCTTGAGGCCTCCAAACCCCTTCTTGGGAGATCTCTCAGCCCTCTCCAAGGTATTGGCTAATGAAAACATTCTGCTCATAGTCTAAGAAAATCACCTCAGGACAAGACCAGTTAGACCTGTGTCTCCTGGCTGCTTTTGCCTTGGAGCAATCCTTGGATAGATGGAATATTTTAGGCCGAATTTCAGTTTTGCCCATGGGCACTTTGATGTGAACAATGATTCTCTTCCATTGGAAGGAAAACAGAGGCCCGGTGTTTCAGGGGCAGATGAGCAGCAGCCACCAAGGACCAAGGCGAGCCAGACCTTTCTGCAATTGCAGCTTGTGCCTGAGAGAAATCCTTGGATACACATAATTTGGGAGGTAGAATACAAGTTTTGGCCACTGGTCCCTTGATGAAAAGGCCATTTCTTTTCCACCTGAAGGAAAGCAGAGAGCCCCAGGGTTTGATGGTAGATGAGAAGCAGCCCCTGGGAGGCCAAGCCAGCCAAACTTGTCTCTCCTGGCAGCTTTTGATTGGGACCTATCCTTGGATATATGAAATTTAGGGGCCAAATCTAAAATTTGGCCACGGCCCCTGGATGAGGAGACTGTTCTATTTCCATGGTAAGGAAGGCAAAGTGCCCCAGTACTTCAGGGGAAGATGACAGGTGGCCATCAGAGCCCACAGTGCCAGCCAGAGCTGGCAGGTTTTGTCTGGGTGAAACCCTTCATATAGTGAATATTTTAGGAGGAGTAGCAATTTTGGCCATGGAGGAATAAGAAGATTCGTTTCCAAAGGAAGGAAAGCACAGAACCCCAGTGCTTCAGGGGCTGATGAACTGCAGGCAGCAGAGACCAAGGCCATCCAGCCCTGTCTGTAATGGCAGCTTTTGTGTAGGAGCAATAATTGGATATCAGACTTCTGGTGGTAGAAACACAATTTCAGCCATGGGCACCTGGTGAAGGATGGTTCTTTTCCCTTAGGATGGAAAGGGCAGAGCCCCAGTGTTTCACGGCAGAATTCAGGCAACCACCAGAAGCCAAGGCCAGCCAGACCTGTCTGTACTGGGAGATCTTGTCTGGGAGAAAAACCCTTGAATGCAGGAATTTTGGAGGACAAGTGTCAGTTTTGGTCATGGGTTCTTGTACAGGAGGGATATTTCTTGTCTTCCACAGGAAGGAAGGCACAGAGCCGAAGTGCCTGAAGGCAAGTGAGATCCAGCTCTCAAGAAGACAAGGTCAGCCAGATGTGTTGTAATGGCAGCTTTTATGTGGGAGAAATCCCTGGATATTGGGAATTTTGGAGGGGGAATCCCATTTTGGCCATGGATGCTTGAATGAGAAGAGCAGTTCTTTTCCATTTGAAGGAAAGCCCAGTGCCGGTTTCACGGCTGTTTAGGTGGCCTGGAAAGGCCCAGGGTGGCCTTGGACAGCCTGGCGCTTCAAAGGACGAGGAGAGACTTCTGATCTTTTCCCGGTCTCGGTGTTTATTAATTGTTTATCTAAAAGATTTTCTTTCAGCCCGACAGAGGTCTGCACAGCAAGTCAGCCACGGGCACACTGAGAGCCCCCGGGGCGGTCACTTATCTTTATACCCGAAGTTACGTATACAATATTTATAATTTTTCCCCAATACCTTCTACCCTTATTAACCGGTGCACTTCTAGTAAAGACCAATCCCAAAGTGCCACCATCACCACAGAAGATGGAGGCCAAGAAGAAGAAGAAGAAGGACAGGACACGCCCCAATTCCTCCATCTTACGTCTCTAGACCCCCCTGTACAGAAATCCTAAACCCTGTGTTTTATACTCTAACTAACTTATCCCTTCACCATTCACCCAGTAAAATCCTCCCAGTCCTCATACAGGTGTCATCTCCTGTTTGGGATCAAAGTCCAGCCACCAGACACTTCTGGCAACATTCCAGGACTCCCAAGCCCCCCAAGGGTGGTCTCGGTCACTCTGCACCTTCATCCTGAGGTGCTGAGATCCCACAGCCCAGAGCCCCAGTGTTAGAGGGGTACATGAGAAGAGACCCTCGAAATGCCAAGTGCACTTGGACCAGTCAGTTCAAGCAAAACCTGTTCCCTGTTCCCTTGGATTCATGGGACCCTGCAGGGTCACAGTGGTGGTGTCACATTGGATCCTTGGTTCCATGAGGCCCAGATGTGTCACACTGGCCTCTTATTTCCATGGGCCTCCAGTGTCACAATGGTCCCTGGCTTCCATGAAGCCTTGCAGTGTCACAGGGGTCTCCTTGGGGCTGCAGTGTCAAAATGGACCCTTGGTTCTATGGGGACTCACAATGTCAGAAGCGTCTCCTTGGTTCCATCAGGCCCTGCAGAGCCCCTTGATTCAACGAGGCCTCCAAGCGTCATCATGGCCTCCAGGATTCCATGAGGCCCCACAATGTCACAATGGACCTTTGGTTCCATGGGGTCTTGCACTGTTCCATGGATCCTTAGTTCTATGGGGCCCTGGAGTGTCACAATGGTCTCCTTGGTTCCATGGTGCCACATGGCGTGACAACTGCCCCTTGGCCTGCCAAGACTGCAGAGTGTCACAATGGTTCCTTGCTTGCATGAGGCCATGTAGTGTCACAATGGTCTCCATGATCCCAGAATGCTTTGCAGTGTCACAACAGACCATTGTTTTTATAGAGCCCCACATTGTCACTATGGTCCCCTTGGCTCCACAAGGCTCTCAAGTGCCACAATGGCCCTTTGGTTTCTCAAGGCCACTTGTGGAGAGCATTATTAATAATTGGTTAGCTGAGAAAGGCCACACTGACTTAATGCCACTGGTTAAGCTGAAGGAGAAAAGTCAGCAGTCAGCAAGCTGAAAGGAAGAGTCAGCAGTGACCTTGCTGCAACATGAGGATAGGGAGTTGAGATTAGTCCTGAATATATCCTAAGAATATGTAGAAAGTATCAAAAGTAGAACCATAGGAATGTAGAAGTAGGCGTAGGTGCTGATATGTAAGCTGACCAATCCTGAGCTCAACTTTTGCAATATGTATGAAGCTCATTATTAACTGTATTTAACCCGCCGTACTGATCAATAAAATTGAGCCTGTGATGATCAAATTGATGTCCGGGTTCCCTTCCGCCGACAGCCACCAAGTGTAAAAATGGCCTCCATGGTTCCATGACACTCTGCTGTATCACAATGGCTCATGGTTCCATGAGGCCACAGAGTTTAAAAAGGGACCCTTGGTTCCATCAGGCCTTGTTGTGTCACAATGGACTTGTGATTCCATGAGTTCTCACACTGCCAGCAGCAGTCTCCTTGGTTCTGCAGTGTAACCATGGACTCTTTGTTCCATAAGTTTGCACAGTGTCACAGCTGACTCCTTGGTTCAGTGAGGAACCACTGTCACCAAATCTCTGAAATATCAGAATAAGGCTCCTGAAATCTAATTTGGTATTTCAGAGGGTGTCATTTATCCAGGCCTAAGGTCCAACATGGGATAACTCCTAACCTTATGTAGACATGTAATTCTACCAGTGTGTTGCATATACACAGATGCAAAATGGGAATTACAACTTACCCACTTCCATAAAACCCACCCCAAGTTGCCAGATTCATTCCTTGTTTTCTCTATCCCTGCACCCTTGAGCCAGATGTCTTCTTCTTCTCTTCCAACCATCCTTGCTGGGAAAGCAGCCCCTGCATGCCTTGTTCCTGTGCTCAAAGTACACAGGCCGGGTAAAAATGGAATGAACCCTTTTGGTATCAGCCCCAGGCTCTGTGTGGGCAGGCAGAGGCAGGCAGGAGGCAGAGCTGTCTGCAAAGGAAGGGGCCCAGCCAGGTGGGGCAGCCGGGGGATGCCAACAGCCTGCAGGGACAGAGGCGCAGGGCAGGGACACCGTAGCACAGCCTGGGCTGCACAGGGCACAGGGATGGGCAGCAGCTGCAAGACAGCCCTGCCAGAGCCAACTTGGGCAGCACTTTGGCCATGGCTGCTGGGCCTGGGCCTGAGGCAGGAGCAGGAGACAAGTGACCCTTGCAGGCCTGGGGCCTCATTGCCTCCTTGTCCCTGCTCAGCAGCCTGGCAGGGGCCGCCCCATGCTCCTGCCCTTGCCATTGCACATCCCCACATGCCAGTGCCCATCCCAGCAAGAGCCCTGAGCAAGGAGGGAGGGACAGCATCTGCCTGGCCAGGGGCTGGGGCTCAGGCCTTGGCCCTTGGCATTCCTCAAACACATCCAGCTTTGCTCAGCACCAGAGACACCTTGGCCTTGTTTGTCCCCAGCTGTCATCACTGCCTCCAGTGCTCTGCTCTAACTGGAACCTGGGGACACTTTCCCAGTCGTGTCCCTCAGTGGGACCCATTAAAACTTCAAGAAAGTTCAGAGTTTCAATTTAATTTTGAGTTCTTGAGAAGTTTATTGAAGACACTCTCAGGGACTGAGTCTGATGTAAACAATAACAAAGCCCTGAGAGGGTCATTAAAGTTTTCCTAGTCCACTTATGGAGAAAGATTTCAAAGAACTTGTAAAAAATATGCATTCCTATTTTAAAGGAGGTATTTTATTTTATTTCTCTTTACATCAGAGTTGATTGCAGCATTCTGTGATTGATATTGACCCAGGGTCTCTCCTCAGCAGCTCTGGCCTGCTTATAGAAGCTGTGCCTGGAGCTCTGACCCAGTGTGGACAACCTTGCTCCACACTGCCCAGCCCCATCCTGTCTGTCCTCACTGCCCTGGGCCCTGCTGTGCTTGCAGAGCTGGCTGCACTCAGCCTAAGAGGAGTTTTCCCTTTTTGGGTTTTTTTACAGCAATCTGAAACTCCTGAGTTTCCCCGCTGCAAACAGACACACTGCTCAGGTGTGTGCCAGCCCCAGGTGCCACCAAAGCCACTGCAGAGCTGCCCTGGGCCAGCTGTGAGGGTGGATCATCAGCCCGAGCTGCACTGGGCCACTGCAAGGGGCTGTGGCCGTGGGCACTGCACTGACCCCACCGCTGGGTTTGGCTGCCACGGCCACCGAGAGAAATTAAACTGTCCTTGGAAACGCTGGGGAGGACTGGGACACTGGAAATGGTGTGGGTGACACTGGGACCTACTGGGAGTGACACTGGGGAAGAGTGGGACAACCTGGGAACACGAGGATTGCTGAGGTGGAACGTGGGTGGACTGGGATGAACTCTGGGAGTACACTGGGACATACTGGGAGTGATACTGGGGCAAACTGGGGATACTGGGGACATTGCGGAGAAGACTGGGGACACTGGGGCATCCTCTGGATGAAATTGGGGTGAACTCGGAGGGATTGGGCTGTACTGTGAGTGGTTGGAGGGGCACTGCAGTAGTACCGGGCTGTACTGAGTATGACCTGGTCTGTACTGAGTCTGGAGGAGGGTGAATGGGCTGTTCCCGCCTCCACTTCATCCCATTTGCTGAGGCTCCGGCCCATCACTGCCTGCACCCACTCAGTGCCAGGGATCCAGACCTAGGGGCGGTGCCTAAGGTTGGAGCCATCTTTCCTTTTTGCCTACAACTCCCGTCATGCCCCGCGGCTCGGCTGAGCCGTATTAGAGCCGGAATTACAACTCCTGTCATACCCCGCGCTCTACAGAACCCCAGGATCCGCCCCCATCTGTCCCATAAGCGTCCTTCAGACCATCCAGGATCCCTCAGTGCCCCCTCAGTGCCCATTCGTGACCCCCAAAAACGTCCCCGGACCCCCTGAGTGCTCCCAACCCCACAGATGCCTGGTGCAGCCACTTCTGGGAATTCATCTCCTCTCATCCCCCGCGGCCCCAGAGCCCGTCAGAACACACCAAAACAGTTTTAGCCCCCCCGCCTAAAATTCCTCCCGTGCCCGGCGCTCTAAAGAGCCCGGTTAGAGCTCCCCGAGCTCCCCTCAAGGGCTCCCGAACCGTTTAAATTCCCCTGTGGACCTTAAGGTGCGGCTCGGACGCAATAGTGGCCCCCAAGAGCCGTCCCGGACACCCAAACCTCGCGTTCCAACCACTTCCGGGACTACAGCTCCCATCATGCTCCGCATCGCATTTCCAGTGCTATTTCAGCCGGGACTACAGCTCCCGTCATGCCCCGCGCCACATCGAGAGCCTTTGCAACTGCGCCCAGAGCTCCCGTGATGCTCCGCGGCCCCATTAAACCGTATGATACCCGCGCCTTCAACTCCCATCACCCCCCGCGCCCTAGAGAGTCCCGTTCGAGCCCCCCAAGGGCCCGCCCGGACCCCGAAGGGCCCCAAATTCCCCTCCCTGACCTCCAAGGGCCCCCCTGGACCCCCAAATGCTGCCCCGGACCCTGAACTGCCCCTCAGAATCCCTGAGTGCCCCTCCAAGTGCCCTCCCAGCTCCCCCAAGAGACCTGTAGACCCTCAAGTTCTCTCTGAATTCCCTCCCCAGACCCAAAACTGCCCTAAATGTTCCCCTCCTTGACCCTGTGTGAGAAAATACGAAAAAAGATTACAAAAGTGCTGAATTATTAGCATGACAAGGAGAAATTGATACGTGATAGTTGCCAATTAAGTAAGGGAATTTTGTTACTTAGAACCAATGATAAATAATTTTTTTGGTTGCTAAAAATGTATTTCTTTTTCATATCAATTTAGAAATTGGTAATAAAAATATTGATCAATATTTTAAATTATAATGATACAACTATAATTTTAGGAATAATTATCTTTTCATTTTCAAGTAAAATGCAGAATTTTTTCTGTTTTGGGATGTCAGTCCCGGGTGGGCGATGTCAGACATGGTGTGGTTGGGGGTGAGGAGCAGGTTGGCCAAACAGGCTCAGCCTGCAAGACGCTCATTCTTCTCCTTGCCCCGACCTTCTAAGGAGACATTCAGAATCAAGATCTTTTGGGAGAATGCTTCTATCCCCTCTTCTCTAAAATGAAAGGTAAAAAAATATTTCCTTGACTTCAACCAAAAATCATGATGTGCATTTTGGAATTTTCCTCCTGAAGATAACTCCAAACTGACTCCAATCACTGCACAAGCCCTGGAGACTCAAAGACAATGGAAGGGAGACAAAGAGCTCCTGAGGGCTTTCTGTATTTTAATCAGGCCCACGCTGGATTTGGGGCTGGGTCCAGGAGCCTCAGGCACGCAGAGAAGGATGGAGAAGCTGCTCAAGGAGTCAGCAGCAAAACTCCAAGTGCCTTGGAGCATGGCTGGGCCCCAGGGAGGGCAGGGAGTGCCCAAAGGCTGCCCAGGGCCTGGTGAGAGCAGATCCTTGAGGGCAGGATTGCAGGGAGCCCAAGGCTCTGAGCAGGGAACTGCAATGCTGAGCAAGGCCTGGCTTGGCTGGGTTTTCTCTCCTTTCAAGAGTCTCTGGGTAGGCACTGTTGGTTTCAGGTCCATGGTCCCTGTGCTGCTCTTGGCCTGTTCTGGTTAGGGTGACGAAGGCAAAAAGATCTGACCATGGTTCTGATGTTGTCTTTTGTTTTCTCTGGTTAGTGGTGTTATTTTAATTCTTTATTTGCATGGTGGCTTGTTGTTCTAGGGGGTTTTTTTAGGTCATTTTTTTCTTCCTGGTCTTATAGGATTTTCATATTTGGTTATTATGACATAATCCTCTTCTTTATGGTGTTGGGTGGTTCACCATCTTAGAAGAGAGTGGGAGTGATAGTAAAAGGTTTTAAAATCTTGAAATTTGGGGAATTAGAAAGAAGCTAGACTTAGTTATATAACAATAGAATATAAAACCATATTTGTCCCGAATGCATGTTGGAGACAGATTTGGGTTTGTACCCCTTGCACCCAGAGGTCTTCAATAACAGCACTTGCATAGAATCATTCTTATGATTAAGTGCTTCTGAACACTAACAGGAGCAGTGGGGGGAACACCTGACAGTGAGGGGATTTATGTAATTATAAATCCTTTAACCAGCATTGGAACTTGACATAACTGTTAAACATTCAACAAACAATCTATAACTAACACTGGAACTTTATATTAAGTCATTTAACTATGAACTTTATATCAACTCCTTTAACAATGTATTCTCTACAATTTCCCCCTCTAATTGTTCCATTGGGCTCAAGCCTGCTTCAATTAGCAATTACTTCTTCTTGAAAGTACAATTTTCTTAAAATTTTTAATATTGGTTGTAAATTTGCTTGGTATCTTGATGTTCTTGATTGTTCATTGTCATGATTTCTTTTACTTCTTTTTTATTAAGCTCTTTTGGTATCATTACACTTGCTTGTACAGCAGATGTTACAACTTGGATTATACAGGGGAGCATGCAAGGTAGGAGGATCAAACTAGCAATTTCACATATGATGAAAAAGTTTTTTTTTTTTTTTCCCACCAGTTTCCTTTTAATGACCAGAAATTGTCCCACCAGCTGGTATCGAATGTAGGGGTTCACTCTTGTGTTCCAACATAGACTAACTTCCGGATTTCCTTTGAGATATTTCTAATGACTTCATTGCAGTCATCTATTTCTACGCAGCACTCAGAGGCGTTAAATTTTCCACATGTGCTTCCTTCATGGGCCAAGAAATAATCTACTGCTAGTCTGATTTGATACACCACAGCTCTAGTCTGGGATAGTTGGTCATTTATGTGGTCTAAAGCCAGAGAGGTTTGGTTCAATACCATCTCGAGTGCTGCTTGTAATCTCAGAATCCGATTTAACCCCGTATAAATTGGGGTCCGGTGTCTCCAGGACCCATCTTGAGCCCAGGTCGCCGGTCCACCAGTGCAAATTATTTACTGTGTTTTTCCGTGTCTGAGTTCCTCCAATTTCAATTAAGTTTCTTTTTGGTCAGCTAGATCTGTTCAAATCATCATATACTGGGACCCCTTGGTTCGATCCAGACTCTTTTGGGAGTAAGAAAAATGACGGTTTAATAATTCAGATAGTGCAAGTGCTGCTCCACTCCCTGGGTAATTCAGTGTAAGCCACATTCCCACATATCCAAACCAGGTTTTCTGGAGCTTTCCAAGAAGCATCACTGATAGCCATTGGAAATTCCCAGTACTTGGATACTTCTCTCACTCCCCAGAATGGGTTTATTCCTTTTCCAGTACACTCATGGAATTGAGATCCTTCTCGGTACATACCCCCAATTTCTTTCTTCCCAATGGATTTTCAGGATTTAATTTTTTATTTTAATATAATAATAATAGTAATAGTAATAGTAATAATAATAGTAATAATAGTAGTAGTAGTAATAATAATAATAATAATAATAATAATAATAATAATAATAATAATAATAATAATAAAATATATACTATAATATATAAGATTTTAAAATTTATATTATATTATATTATATTATATTATATTATATTATATTATATTATATTATATTATATTATATTATATTATATTATATTATATTTATTATATTATATTATATTATATTATATTATATTATATTATATTATATTATATTATATTATATTATATTAATTATTGGTTAATTTTTTATTCATTAATATTATAATATAATATTAATTAGTTCATATATATAATTTATAATTTATAATTTATAATATATCATATATCATTTATCTTATATCATATATAATATATCAATTATTTGTTAAAACTATATATCAATATATAATAATATATTATTATAATAAAATAGTATTTTAATAAATTAATGATAATTTTTATTATTTAATACATAAAAATATAATAGATTGAAATGTTATTATTTATTTTTTAATAGTTAATAATATTTATTTATCCAATACATAAATAATAAATAATACTTCCAGTATTTATTGGGTTCTCTAGGGACCTACCCAGCTACTGGATGTTTTATTGTTAAATATCTCTTACAGGATATTTCTCCTACTGGGGTTTTATAAATTTATACATTTTATATATTGTATACATTTAAAATATATACATTGTATATATTTTATATATTTTCCTTTTCCTAGATATACACTACTCTTCTCCAATTATTTTAGGCTTTAATTCCCACCTGTTGGGCAGGATGAAACAAGAAAGCCTTTTAAATATGACTGCCGAGCAAAAGAGTTTGAGAATATAGAAACTATATGCGAGATTGAAATGAAAGCAATCTTTGAGATACCTTAGTTGTGACCAGTTGAATGTAATCCCCCCTGGAGGGAACAATTCCCTCTGCAAGCAGGCAGACCTAAGATTCAGAGCAGGCCTTGCAGCTTGGCAGATAAGGCCCAAAGAATAAGATTTAGGGTTTAACATGTAAACATAGTATGGTAATGTAGTGATTCCTATAGATTGTGTAGAAATGTTATAAGATATGCATGCTGTATTAGATTGGTTAATGAGAATCTGCATATTCAACACTGAAGACGATTTATTGTGTTGTAAGGGGAGCTTCACTCTTTTTTTGCTCTCTTTTTGCTCTCTTTTTGCTCTCTCTTTTTGCCCTCCTTTTGCTCACTTTTCACGCTCTCTTATCTCTCTTCTTCCTTATCTCTTTGCCCGCTCTCCTGCTCCTCTTCGCCCCCTTTTCTTTCTTTGTTTCTTTGTCTTCCCTCTTCACTCCTTCACCCCCTCTATTTACATGCTCTCTGCTCTTAAACTTTTGTATTTAACTGTCTTACACTTTAAGCCTCTTTTCTCTCGGCCCTGCTCCGAGCTGCGGCTGGCAGCTCGCAACAGGGCCCTTCACCCACGCCCTTTGTAATAAACCAATAGTTTCATGACATGAGTTGGCTTCAAAAAGATCTCGTCTCCATCCATCCCTACCATGCGTGACCCTCGTCGCCTACACCCACCATTCTTTTCCTCTTTGTCCAATAGCTGGTACCTTTTGTCTTGTGTCCATTTTAAGATTTCTATTGGTCTTAAGCTGATCCCTTCCCATGGCCAGACTTTGGCCATTTGTGTATTTCCACAGATTCAGCAATTAGTTACATTTAACTCTTTACTGATCTTTTCCACTAAATCTATGAACAAGTTTTTCCCACGAGATGTTTCTAGGTCTTCTTTCTCATTTACTTATGTTGTTACTTCTTTCTCTTTTATTAAGTCTGCTGTGCCTTTTTGATTGGACTTATGTTCAAAGCAAAGCCAAGCATCTACTATAGGACACTCCCCAGGCAGTCCTTGCTGGTAAGTAGCTATATTTTGTGAAATCCATTATGTCTTCCCGTGCCCTTGACAGGTTGCTAACAGAGAGACGTTGCACAGTTTAAGTTTAAATTTGTACGTACTCGTATTAAAGATCTGGTTTCTTCCCCTCTGTAAAGGGGGTAGTAACATTGAGCACATGGACTCTTCTGACTTCCCAGCATGTTGTTAACAAGTTAGATCAGTAAGAGCATTCCCAGGAGTCTGGTATGAAGCATTCCCCTAAACTCTACAACTACTGAGCTGCACCCAGTGATTGGAGTGGCTGTTTTTAGGCGGACTGTAGACTCACCCAGCCTTGCCTCCTGGTTTTGCTTTTCTCCTACAGAAGAGCTCATGGGTTTTAGTACACAGTTTTTATTCTCTCAGTGTCAACACATTTGACTTTTCTTTACTAATTTATTTTTGCCCTGATGGATGTTTTATAGGAGATTGCTTTGTACACTAAGATTGGAGTTAACTGGGGCATTTAAACTTTTTCACATGAAAACATGACCTAAAAACCTTGAACTCAATGGTCAGATGTCTTTAATAATTTTCGGCATCCAAAATGATACAAAAAATACTCCAAACAAATAACGCGGTATTTACTCTCATGCCTAATCCTACAAAAGCACAATATACGCTGAAACAAACAAAGGCTCCAACACAAACTAAAAACTGTACATCCATTGATAAACACTAACTAATAACAAATGCAACAGAAAAGTATCTACTTTTCAAACTCAAAAGTAACATATAAATAACATTAACTGCAATTTTTAAAAGTTCTTAACAAGTTTTGATTATTTAAACAGTTCTTAAAAAGTTTTTGACTATAAACACTCTCTAACAGTCTTTAGGTCTCCTCTGGAGAGTTACCTTTAGATCGTCTGAGTGATTAGTCACAGTCCATTCATTAGCAGACTCAGTAGGAGATGTGGTTGGTTTTGACTCTTCAGTGGGAGGTGGTGCAGGTCCTTTAATCTGGGTTATATGTGTCCACCCCCTCTCTTGGGTCATATGGCTGTATTGGTGGTGAGTAGGACCTGAAAAGGGCCTTCAAACTTAGAGGTTAAAAGTGCAGAGTTCCATGATTTAACTAACACCCAGTCCCCTGGATTGATGTTGTGTCCCTTAGTGTCTAAGGGAGAGGTTTGAGGGAGATAACCCTTTTTCTTAAGATCTTTGAATCTCCTTCCTATGGCCTTTACCTATTTTTGGGTGGCTGTCTCTCCTTCTGGATAAATTCCTGTGCTATACGGGCTTGTCAAAAAGGGGAGTCTAAACATCATTTCATAAGGTGAGACTCTTATGCCTGATTGAGGCCTTGTTCTAATTTGTAACAGTCCTAAGCATAGACATTTAAGCCAATTCATCTGGGTTTGTGTAACTAATGTAGTTAATGTGTTTTTGATGGTTTTATTCATCCTTTCTACTCTCCGGGGATGCCAATGGGCTGTACAACCTCTATTTCATTCCCAGGGTTTCAACAACTTGTCGTAAGACTTGGGCTGTAAAATGTGGACCTTGGTCAGAATCTATATTTTTTATTAACCCATATTGGGGAATGAGGTTTTCTAGAATTGCTTTTGTGACTGCTTGGGCTGTCTCTGTTTTTTTTTGGGAACGCCTCTACCCAATGGATGAGGTCATCCATGGTCACTAATAAATGTCTGTGTCCCTGGACAGGGGACATTTCTGTGAAGTCTACCTGCACACTTTGGAATGGCCGCAAGGCCAACTCTCTTCCCCCAGATCAGATAATACTGTTCTCATTACTTTCTGATTAATTTGTTGGCAAGTTAAACATCCCCTGCTAACTGCCTTTGCTATGTTATGTACTCCCATGCACATATGATCCCTTGGAAAGTGGTCACATAAGCCTTGTATTTCCCAAGGGGTGAACTCATGTAACTCCATCATCACCATTCGGGCGAGAGCTTTATTTAAAACTTGCTGTCCATCAGGGGTCCACCATTCTCCATTTTCTTTTTGATGTCCTCTCATCTTTTCTAACTCACTTAATTCTTTCACATCAAAGATGAGTCTTTCCTCTTTTCTTTCTATACTAGGTGTTCTCTCTATCTTAAGAATTTTAACTAGACTTTCCTGTTCCAAAGCTACTTCTTTCACTACTTGATCAGATAATTGGTTTCCCTTTATTTCAAGGGTGTCCCCTTTTTGATGTCCTTTTATGTGAACTTTGGCTATCTCTATTGGTTTCCTTAGGGACTCTAGTACTAATTTTCTTAGCTCTTCATGTATTATATTTTTGCCTTAAGAGTTAAGGTACCCCTGTTCTTCACATAGTTTTCGAATGTATGGGCAATCCCAAATGCGCACCAGGAGTCGATATTGAGTGTTCCTTTATCTTTGTCTAGTAAATCTAGACTTCTTTTCAGGGCACAGATTTCACAACACTGGGCAGACCAATTTGAGGGTAGCTTTCCCCAACTTGCATGTTCTGCCCATCTATGGTTGCATACCCTGAGACCTGTTTACTGGCTACCATTTGTGATGATCCATCTGTAAATAAAATTCTCCCATGTGGGCGGGGCTTATCTTCTAAATCTTCTCGCACTTTAGTCTGCATTTCAATAATTTCTAAACAATCATGTTCCAGGTCTTTTAATGGCTCTCCCGTGAGGAACAGGGCTGGATTTAAACATTTTGAAGTGAATAATTGGAGGCCTTGGTACTTATTAGGATGACTTCATACTTTAGTATTTGGGAGTCAGTTAGCCACTGAGGGGCCTTGTGACTTAAAATATCTTTCACATTGTGTGGGGTATGAACCCGGATCTTCCCCTTTCAGGTTAGTTTCTGTGTGTCTTCTATTGGGGTGGCTGTTGCCTCTGTCACTTGCACACAGGCTGGCCACCCTCTGGCTACTGGATCTGGTAACTTGGAGAGAGATGCGACCGGCTTCCTGCATCCTCCCCAGTCCTGTGTAAGGACTCCACAAGCTATCCCCTCTTCCATGTTTAAAAATAGGTCAAAGATATTGTAAAGGTCTGGTAGGCTCAGTACAGGGGCAGAAGACAATTTAGTTTTCAGATTCCGAAGCTGTTCCTTGCCATTTGAGGTCCAGGTTACAGGCTCTGAGTCTATCAATTTGTCATATGGAAATTTAACGCTTTTAGTGATTTAATACTGATCAAGCCATAATCTTCAATACTCAAACAAACCTAATAATTTTCTAACATCTCTTTTGGTCTTTAGGGGCAGGGATGGACAGAATTCCCAAAATTCAGGAGGCCACGAAAGGCTTAGACAAAATGAAAATGATTCACTATTGTATGGAAGTCTGGCCTAAGTTAAACCTGCAGGGGGAGTGGCCATGGTATGGGACAAGAGATCCATGGATGTGTTCCCAATTAAACCAACATCTGAAAACCTGAGAAAGTCCCAATCTTGAGTAGTTAACATATGCTGCATGTTGGTAGAGGGGTACCACCAGCAATGTAATAAAAATCTGTAAACTACAAAAATGGAAGGAAAATAATGAGGGGAGAGAAGAGGTTAGTGTTAAGTAGGACCCCCTTGATTACTTACCTCCTCCTCCATTCCCCCTCTATTTACCTGGCAAGGCCCCACGCTCCTCTCCCAGATCCCCCAATTTTACCTCTGGCCTCTCCATCCCAAGAATCAGCAGCTGCTCTGATCCTATTACCACTTCCAATTAACACTCCTATGGTTATTACTCCTACCCTAACCTCAACTCCCTTACCTGCTCCAAACAGTACTGTCCCACCTCCCTCTAATCCAGTTATTTCTCCAGTCTCCCCCTCAGCCTCTTCAACTGTCTCTCCAGCCCCACCTCCAGTGTCCCTTCCTACGGGTTCAGTCTCTTTCCCCTTACCTACTGCTGTACCATTGCTCCCTCCTAACTGGGAGGTGAGCACCTCCATCTCTAACCCAGTTAGTATAAGTCAACTAGCCCCACTCCTCCTGTTTCTTCCCACAAGGGTAACCCCACGGAGGGACCTTACTGTAATATAAGATCTAAAACATCAAAAGTGGAGAAGCTGTTTCGTCTTAGAGAAGTCCCCATGGGTGGGATACGTGGGGAACTTGGGTTTGTGAATGACCCATTAACAGCCACTGAAATTCGAGGCTTTCAAAAGGAATTAGGGAACTTAGTGGAGGATCCAGTAGGTATATTGAACCAAGTAGACCAATTTCTAGGCCCCAACATTTACATCTGGGAAGAGCTGAACTCTATTTTAAAAATTTTGTTCAGCGCTGAAGAAGTAAGGATGATTAGAGCCGCAGGAATGTGGATCTGGGAGTGAGAAAATTGTTCAGGAGATCCCAGTGACCAGAAATTACCCTTACAGGACCCTGAGTGGGACCCTAATGAAGAGAAAGATAAAAGGAACATGGAAGAGTATAGGTCCCTGATGGTTAGAGGAATAAAGGAATCAGTTCCCTGAAGTAATAACACAAATCTAGCTTTTGATAGCAGGCAAGAAAAGGATGAAACCCCAGCTACTTGACTTAACAGATTAAAGAGGAACTTCCAATTATATTCCAATAGAGATCCTGATAGCTCTGAAGGCCAAGTACTTTTAAAAGTGCAATTTGTTACAACATCTTGGCTGGACATATGGAGAAAGTTAGAGAAAATGGATGACTGGTAGGAGAAGGGAATAAATGAACTGTTAAAGGAAGCTTTAAAGATATATTTAAGGAGAGAAGAAGAGTAAACTAAAGCTAAAGCTAGAACCATGGTAGCTGTAGCCGGGGAAAGTCTAGGGGTAAAAAGATCAGCAGGGACAACCATCGAGAATCAGTGAAAATGGACGAAAGTCCTCTTTTGAAACACCCAAAAATAAACCTAAGCTACCTCCATGGGTGGATACAAACAAGAGACCAGGGGCACCACTGCGTGAAAGGAAATATTATTGTGGAGAGATAAGACACATAAGAAGGGATTGCAATAAACTCTCTTTGGATGAGGCAATGGTAAAAGAACAAGAGGCCCTTGAGAGACTCCTGAGGGATGACAACAAGGGGTGTCAGGGGCTTTCATGCTAGGGGACCCAATGTACTATCAAGAAGAGCCTCTGGTAAACTTTGAAGTCGGTCCCCAAAGTGAGGAATTTGAATTTTTAGTTGTTACCGGAGCAGACAGATCAAGTATAAAGGAATTACCCGCAGGAGTGACGACTGGGAGAAAGGTCTGTGAGGTGATGGGAGCAGAGGGAAAACCATTTAGAGCCTCCATAGCTGAAAACGTAGAAATTAAAGGAAACGGAAGGCAGTGTGTGGCTGACTTTATCTATTTACCTAATCTAGAAAGTAATTTACTAGGAAGGGACCTACAAGTCTCATTAGGAGTGGAGATTATCCCAAAGCATGGGAGAATGATAGTCCAGATCATGAAACTGACATCAGAAGATACAGAGCAGATAAACCCAGAGGTTTGAGCAGGAGAAGGAAAGAGGGGCTATCTAGACATCCCACCAATAAGAATTGAAATGCAAAAAGGAATTCCTCCCGTTCAAGTAAAGCAATACCCAATGTCTATTGAGGGAAAAAAGGGACTGACCCCTGTGATTGAGCAGCTATTAGAGGAAGGTATCCTGGAGCCGTGTATGTTTCCCCACAACACTCCTATTTTAGCAATTAAGAAGGCAGATGGAAAATAGCAATTGGTCCAAGACTTAAGGAAACAAAAAAAGAGAACTATAACCAGGCATCCAGTGGTCCCAAATCCCTACACCATCTTGAGTCAGATCCCAAGGGAGCATGCCTCGTTTACTATTATAGATTTAAAAGATGCATTTTGGGCATGTCCTCTCGCTGAGGAATGTAGGGATTGTTTAGTGTTTGAGTGGGAACATCCAGAGAAGAGGAGGAAACAACAATTAAGGTGGACGTGCCTACCCCAAGGATTTACCGAGTCCCCAGATCTCTTCGGGCAAGCCTTAGAAGGGCTTTTAGAACTATTCAACCCTGAGAGCGAAGTACAAATTCTACAATATGTAGATGACTTATTAATATCTAGAGAGGAACAGATTAATGTCAGGGTAACAAGTATACGCCTTTGAAATTTCCTAAGAGCAAAGGGTTTAAAAGTATCTCAGAATAAATTGCAATTTCTGGAAGCGGTGGTTACTTATCAGGGATACATAATTGGGAAAGGATATAAGAAATTAAGTCGTGAATGAATTTCAGGCATACTATCCATACCAGCACCAAAAACTAAGAGAGATGTCAGAAAACTATTAGGCTTATTTGGGTACTGTAAGGTAGGGTTAGACCAATATACCCAAAGTATAAAATTTTTAAATGACAAATTAGTAAACGCTGACCCAATAGAATGGAGAAATGAGATGACAAAAAACTAAATAATTTGAAAAATAAACAAACCTCAGCACCTGTCCTAATTTTGCCCAATCTGGAAAAATAATTTGACCTATTTTTAAATACTGAAAAAGGAATTGCATATGGGGTGGTAGCCCAAGAGTGGGGAGGGTGCAAGAAACCAATAGCTGACATCTCCAAACTGCTAGACCCTGTAGCTAGGAGGTGGCCCGCCTGTATTCAAGCAGTTGCTGCAACAGCCACCATAATTGAAGAGACTCAAAAACTGACCCTGTGATGCAAAGTAAGAATCCATACACCACATGATCTAAAAACAATGTTAAGGCCAAAGAGCCCAGAAGTGGCTTACTGACTCCCGAGTATTAAAGTATGAAATAATCTTAATAGATGCTGATAACCTAGAGCTGGTAACCTCTAAAACTCTAAATCCAGTGCAGTTTCTCTCTGGAGAGCCATTATTAGAACTAGAGCATAACTGCTTGGAACTAGTGGACTTTCAGACAAAAGTTAGGGAAGATCTAGAATAGATACCTCTACCTTATGGAATAAAATTATTTACTGATGGGTCTTCGAGAGTAGTTGAGGGAAAAAGGATATCTGGATATGCAATAATTGAAACTACAGAAACAGAAGACATGAGATTTACCGAGAAGGGCAAACTGCCTTCTAATTGGTGAGCTCAGTTTTGTGAAATCTATGCCTTAAAGAAGGGACTTGACTTATTGGAAGAGGACCAAGGGACAATTTACACTGACTCACGGTATGCCTTTGGGATCGTTCATACACTTGGAAAGATTTGGGAGGAACGTGGGTATCTGAACTCCAAAGGAAAAAACTTAGTGTACACAGAACTGATAAGATCAATACTAGAATCTCTACCTAAACCTGCAGAGATCGCAGTGGTACATGTTAAGGGACATCAGAAAGGGGATACCATCGAGGAAAAAGGGAATCAGTTAGCTGACCAAGTGGCTAAGGAGGCAGCGTTAAACCCAGGGGAGCCAGTGAAATTACTCAGGTTAAACAAAGTGTTAGGTGAAGAAAGGAAAGGAAAACTAGTAATCAGTGAGAAAGAACTAAAAGCAATAAAAGAATTAAAAATGCATCGGGGGAACCAAGGGGAGTGGTTGACACCAGATGGGCGTAAATTTTTAAATAAAGCACTAGCCCAGAAAATGTTAACAGAGATACAGGAATTAACCCTTTGGGGGAGTCCAAGGGTTATGTGATCACTATTTAAGAGAAAACTTATATATTGGAATACATGAGGTAGCAAAAGCAGTAACTCAGGGGTGCATAATTTGCCAAAAACTAAATCAAAAAGTGATGAGGCAGACCATATGGGGGGAAAAGAATTAGCCCAAAGACCATTCCAAAACATTCAAATAGACTTTACTGAAATGCCCCCTGTACAGAGTTGCAAACATTTATTGGTAATAGTTGACCACCTTACTCATTGGGTAGAAGCCTTTCCAAATGGAAAAGAGACTGGAGAAGCGGTAATAGTAGCCAAGATTATCTTAGAATTCTAACATCAATCCCTGATACGGGTTGGTGAACAATATTGATTCAGATAGGGGACCACAATTTATCGCACAAGTATTACATAAAATAATTGAGGCTTTAGGAATAAAACGGAGATTACATACCCCATGGCATCCCCAGAGCTCTGGGAGGGTAGAAAGAATGAATAAAACCCTCACAAATATATTAACAAAATTAATTGCAGAAATGTAGATGAACTGGCTCAAATGTCTACCCCTTGCCCTTTTAAGGATCAGGACAGGACCCTGATCAGATATAGGGGTTCCACCCTATGAAATGATGTTTGCACTCCCATTTTTAATGACTCCATATAGTAGTGGGGACTATTTATAAGGGGAAACAGCTAACCAAAAGTAAATAGAAACCATTGGAAAGACCCTAAAGAGTCTGAGAAAAAGAGGATATCTTCCCCAAACTTCCCCCCTTGATACAGATGTGCACCAAATAAGTCCGGGAGATTGGGTACTAATGAAGTCATGGAGCAATACCCCACTAACTCCAAAATTTGAAGGATCCTTCCAGGTATTACTCATGACACACACTGCAGAAAGGACACGAGAAAGAGGCTGGACTCACATCACTCCAGTCAAAGGACCGGTACCACCCCCTCAAACAGCAGACTGGATCCAACAGCACCAGCGACAGACGCTTCCACGTGGGTTGCAAACCCAAACTCGGACAATCTCAAAGTCACCTTTAGAAAGAGACCAAAGGTTGCTTAGAAAGACTGATAAAAGCAAAAGAGACTAATATATTAAAATTGTTATACTTTTTATTCAAGTCATTATTATTTATTGTTTTTGTTGTTGACTTATGAATGTAGAATTTTTAGTTTGTGTTGGAGCCTTCATTTGTTTTGGAGTATATTATGCTATTATTGGATTAGAGATTAGAGTGAACATTTTGTTAACTGTTTGGTGTAAAGATTTCATATATTATCTTGAATATAGAGAATGGGTTCCTCCATCTCTTTTAAACTGTTCAAGGTTACAAGCTGAAGAGTTATAAGAATTAAATGTTAGTATGATAGTTAAGTTCAAAAGGTTCAATAGAGTTCTAATAATCTATTTTTCTCCAAGGCAAACCCTGGGGGTTTCAAACCTACTCTCCTACAGAACATTCCTCAGGAGCTATTAAATTGATAGAAAGTGGGAGGAAAGAGAAGGGAGAAAGTTCCCCAATCCTAAGAGGCACGGCCAGTTGAGATCATGGCAATGGTTCATACTGGACTCTTGGGAGGACTGGTGTTATTCCTGTTTATGGAAAGTATAGGGAGTAAGGAAAATCCATGTACTATCACCCCCTACACGATGGGGAGAACCTTGGGTCACTGATAAGCGTTCACACCAATGTAAATCCTTATTTTTTAACTACTCCCAGTTATTTACCTGTCAAGAGGTCGGGAAAGTCTATTGGATTGCCAGAAGCACTGCCTCATTTAGGCAACGCTTACTTGGAGAATGCCCTGTAGGAAAAACCTGGTTTTGTTTTGAGCATGAAAGTAGTCAGGAAGCACTGAAAGATCTAATAAAGGAAAGAAAATTAACAGTAACCACCAAAAAGGATGAAATAGAAATGCCCTTAGGGAAGAACCTATTCCTAGCCCTAGTTGAAAGAATTAGTAAGGAACTAAATCTAACCAACTGCTGGGTCTGTGGGAGTACTAAAATGACAGAAATTTGGCCATGGGAGGGAATTAGTTTGGGACCATTAGAAATTCTAAGGTGGGAACAATCAGGACAGAAACCTCACATTTTAGGACAAAGAAGGAAAGAATAATGGGACTTAAAATCCAAAGTAATTGGGGAAGAATGCATAATAAGGACAGGGACGAGATATAATACCTCAGTGGGAAAGATGGCATGCAAGAGGTATCTAAAGATTGAAGACTTAAATGCTAGATGGATTCCCCAAGAGCCAAATCAATAATGGTCCACTGGGAAAAAGGAAAAGGGGTGCATTTATCCTGAAGGCTATAGGCTGCACAAATGTGCAGAAAAAGGGGTAAACCCCTTTTGGAAAATAAGACAAATATGTAAATATTGAGAATACCCTTGGGAAGTCCAAGACATCTTTTGGAAAGCCCCCAATCATCTATTTTGGATTTGTGGCAACACAGCCTATACTACTCCTCCAGGAGACTGGATGGGAAGCTGCACTATAGGTGTCATCAAACCTGCTTTCTTTCTATTGCCAAAGGAATCAGGGTCAAGTTTAGGGGTTCCATTGTATGACAATTTGAGAAAGACTAACCAGAAAAAGAGGAATATTATTGACCTGGGGAGAAAACAAACCTGGAAGGGAACAATCTGGACAGCAGAAGAGATAATTAACACATATGGACTGGCAACTTGGGCCCAGGATGGATCCTGGGGATATCGTACTCCAATTTACATGCTCAGTAGGATCATTCGACTCCAGGCAGTACTAGAAGTAGTGTCCAACAGAACATCACTTGTCCTTGACCATATTAATTACCAACTGGCCCAAACTAGAACTGTCATCTACCAAATTCGACTTGCAGTTGATTACTTAGTAGCCGATGAAAGAGGGATATGTGTAAAATTTAATTCATCAGAGTGCTGCCTTAAAATCGATGATAGAAGTGAGGTAATAAGAAACATCTCAATAGAAATACAAAAAATAGCATATGTGGGAAATCAGGAGTGGACTCCCCTACTAGGCACCAGTTGGTGGGATGATTTTTGGTCTTTTAAAGGGAAACGGTGGAAGAAAGTAATCTTTATAGTAGTGGAAGTATTAATAAGTTTAATAATCTTACATGGCCTACTCCCATGTTTAAATAAGATTATATCATGTACAATTCAGGCTAGTACACAGTTTTCAGAAACAACTGCTCAAGCCAAAACCAAAATAATGATGATTGAAAGTCAAGAAGGAGAACATAAAACAGCTAAAAGTGTTTATGACCAGTATCAGAAATTAAGGAAGTTTTATGTCCACAAAACAGAAATTACATATTGATGTGCGCTTAAACTCAATTAAAAAGAAAGAGGGGGGATACTGTGAGGAATGAAAATCCTGGAGATGACAGCTCTTTTTCAGAGTAGTAATTGGTCGTTGATGTTTATGAAGTTGATAAGGTCTTAATTTGAAGTGTTGGTCTGTTGTTAAACATTGAATGTTAGAGTTCTAGGACTTGCCTTTAGTTGCCATTGTTAAATGTTGCTATATTACCCTCTATTTATATCTCTCCTCGTCATGCTCTCTATTTGTACCCCATGTTAGTGTGCTGCTAAACCCTGAATGTTAGAATTCTAAGACTTGCCTTTAGTTGTTGCTGTTAGATGTTAATATTTTACCCTGTATTTGTATCTCTCCCCATCATACTCTGTATTTGTACCCCTTTCCCTCTCACCCGGGATTTGTATCCATTCCCCTGGGGAACCACTTCCCCTGCTCCCCTGCTCCCAGGAGGACTTGCACCCAGACTGAATTCAAATGAGAGGCTGTGGGAACTATATGAACCCTCTCAAAACAACAAACCAGCGCATAAACTTTGACTTTAACCCACCAGAACCACACTAAGTCACCCACTCTAGACCAGAGCTGGATTCCGTCCTGTCACCATAATTTTGATAGTACCCAGCTTGAAAGATACCCCTGGAGTAGGAGCCAACATCACCTTCCCAAGAACTCTCGTGAGGACGGAAGCCCCAGCTGTGCCGAAAGACAAAGCCGCACTCCTCCTCCTCAGCGTCGTCCAGTGGGAGCAGTGGCGGTGTGCGCAACCCCTCGGGATCCCCAAACAGAGCTGATTTAATAAAGGCCTTTTAAAGGAGCTGGTCTCCTGGTCCCATTTATCACAGCTGGCAGGGGCTGCAGGTTGATGCCATTTGTCCTTGCTGCCCCTCACATCCCCCTGGCCCACCAAGAGCCCCAAGGCAGCCGTGAGGGACAGGCCCTGCTGGCCCAGGCTGGGCTCAGGGCTTGGCCTTTCTGCTTCCTGCAGCCAAGCCAGGCCTTGCTCAGCATTGCAGTTCCCTGCTCAGAGCCTTGGGCTCCCTGCAATCCTGCCCTCAAGGATCTGCTCTCACCAGGCCCTGGGCAGCCTTGGGCACTCCCTGCCCTCCCTGGGGCCCAGCCATGCTCCAAGGCACTTGGAGTTTTGCTGCTGACTCCTTGAGCAGCTTCTCCATCCTTCTCTGCATGCCTGAGGCTCCTGGAGCCAGCCCCAAATCCAGCGTGGGGCTGATTAAAATACAGAAAGCCCTCAGGAGCTCTTTGCCTCCCTTCCATTGTCTTTGAGTCTCCAGGGCTTGTGCAGGGATTGGAGTCAGTTTGGAGTTGTCTTCGGGAGGGAGATTCCAAAATGCACCTCCTGATTGGTTTTTAATCAAGTGTGCATTTTATTATTTTTCAGTTCATTGAAGAGGTGACAGAAGCCTTCCCCAAGTGATCTTGATGCGGAATGTCTCCTTAGGAGGTCTGGGCATGGAGAAGAATGAGCCCCTTCATGCTGAGCCTGTTTGGACAACCTGACCCGCACCCCCAACCTCACTGAGATCCCAAAACATCCAAAAATGTTAATGCAATTTATTAATTTTTATTCTGTAATGCATTATTTAGTGTTAATATTTTATTATTTATATATTTATTATATGTATTTATATTTATAACTACACTATTGGTTTTTATTGCCTAGTCTTTATATTTATATAGAAAAAATCAAGGCATTTTTAGTAGCCGAGAAAATTAATGCTCAATGTTTCTAAGTAAGACAACTCCCTTTATTAAAAGTGCATATTAAATGGCTCTATGCAGATTTTTAGCACATGTATTTTGATTTCTTGATTAGTAGTGCCGTATTAACATTTTAATTCTAAATATCGTCTTGTAATTAAAAGGTAGCTTTTGTAGTTAAAATAGGAACTATGTTAGTGGGATTTTTAAGAACGGAATGAGGCACTCACAGCAGATAGCAGCCCCAGGACACCTAAATCTTTAATAGAAAAATAATTTATTGCCCTCTTATCAGAAGAAACAAACTTCTTCCCTTCTCAAAGGCGCTGTTCAGATTAGAAGCAAGAATTTGATGATGACCAGACAGAATCCTGTATTTGACAGGAATTTATGCATCATAAATGAAGTCTGCGACTATGCAACGGGCTATTGGTTTAAGGGTTAATCCTTTGATAACGGGTGTCCTTTACTGGGCTCGTAATGCCCAGAAAAAGGTACCTGGATGTCCATAACTCTTTCTCTTTATTGTCTCATATTATCCCAATTCAAATTGTCCAAATTATTATTACTCAAATTGTATTAGTATTTTGATAACCATTCTATTAGTATTAAACTTTTAAAATTTTAAAAACAAGTAATTGTGGTTTTTCCCACCTTCATTAATTAATTAGGTTCTAGCAGTAATTTATTTATTCCTCTTTCTGGTAATTAGATACATTTGTGCTCTTTTTGCCATCTGCTTAAAATTCTTTTTACAATACGGGGCCGGGGGGGAGGGAGGGTGAGTGCACCTTGGAGTCCATGGAGACGTTTCGGGAACACATTTGGGCCAGTTTTGGGTTGGGGAGTGAATTCAGAGAGAACTTGAGAGTCTGGAGCACACTTGGGGGAGCCGGGTGGGCACTTGAAGGGGCACTCAGGGATTCTGAGGGACAGTTCAGGGTCCGGGGCAGCACTTGGGGGTCCAGGGGGGCCCTTGGAGGTCAGAGAGGGGAATTTGGGGCCTTTCGGGGTCTGGGCCGGCACTTGGAGGGACTCGAACGGGGCTCTCTGGGGCGCGGGGGGTGATGGGAGTTGAAGGCGCGGGTATCACACGGTCGAACGGGGCAGCAGAGCATCACGGGAGTTCGAAGCGCAGCTGCAATGGCTCTGGGTGAGGCGCGGGGCACGACGGGAGATAAAGTCCCGGCTGGAATAGCGCCGGACGTTCGCCGCAGAGCATGATGGGAGCTGTAGTCCCGAAAGTGGCTCGAACACGATATTTGGAGGTCAGAGAAGGCTCTTGCGGGACACTTTTGCGTCCGAGACGCGACTTGAGGCCCTCGAGGGGAACGTAAACGTTTTCGGAGCCCTTGGGAGGAGGTCTGGGATCTCTAAGCGGGCTCTTTAGGGCATGGGTCACAGCAGGAGTTTTAGGCGTGGGACTGTGTTCTGAGGGGCTCTGGGGCCGCGGGGGATGAGAGGAGATGAATTCCCTGAAGTGGCTGTACCGGGCATCTGTGGGGTTGGGAGCACTCAGGGGATCCGCGGACGCTTTTGTGGGGGTCCGGAATGGGCGCTGAGGGGGCACTGAAGGATCCTGGAGGGTCAGGGGGACACTTATGGGGCAGATAAGGGCGGATCCCGATGTTTTTTTGGAGCGCAGGGCATTACGGGAATTGTAGTCCCTGCTTCTATGGAGCTCCTATCGGCCGCGGGGCATGATGGGAGATGTAGGCAAAAAGAAATATGGTGCACATTTAGGCACCGCCCCAAGACCCGGATCCCAGGTGCTGATTAGCTGGAACTGCTGATGGGCGGGAGCCTCGGCAAATGGGATGCATTGTACGTGGGAACAGCCAAATCACCCTCCTCCAGTCCCTTCCACTACAGCCCAGTTCATTCCCAGTACAGACCAGTATAACCCCAGTAAAGTCCATTTCATCCCTAGTAGAACCAAGTTCATCCCCAGTGCCCCTCCAGTTCATCCCAGTGCAGCCCAATCTATCCCAACACACCCGAGTTCATTCCCAGTCGTTCCCAGTTCCTCCCAATGTCATCCACAGGATGCCCCAGTGTCCCCCAGTCTTCCCTGCAATATCCCCAGCGTCCCCAGGTTCTCCCAGTATCTCCCAGTGTCATTCCCAGTATGTACCAGTGTCTCCCACAGCGTTCCCAGTGTTCCACAGTATGTCCCAGTCCTCCCCAGTGTTTCCAAGGACAGTTTAATTTCTCTCGGTGGCCGTGGCAGCCAAACCCAGCAGTGGGGTCAGTGCAGTGCCCATGGCCACAGCCCCTTGCAGTGGCCCAGTGCAGCTTGGGCTGATGATCCACCCTCACAGCTGGCCCAGGGCAGCTCTGCAGTGGCTTTGGTGGCACCTGCGGCTGGCACACACCTGAGCAGTGTGTCTGTTTGCAGTGGGGAAACTCAGGAGGTTCAGATTGCTTCAAAAAGCCCCCAAAAGTGAAAACCCCTCTTAGGCTGAGTGCAGCCAGCTTTCCAAGCACAGCAGGTCCCAGGGGAGTGAGGACAGACAGGATGGGGCTGGGCAATGTGGAGCAAGGCTGTGTACACCGGGTCAGAGCTCCAGGCACAGCTTCTGTGAGCAGGCCAGAGATCCTGAGGAGAGACCCTGGGTCAATATCAATCACAGAATTATGCAACCAACTCTGCTCTAAAGAGAAATAAAATAAGATATATCCTTTAAAATAGGAATGTGTATTTCTTACAAGGTCCTTGAAATCTTTCTCCATAATTGGACTAGGAAAATTTAAATGACCCTCTCAGGGCTTTGATGTTGTTTACATCAGACTCAGTCCCTGAGAGTGTCTTCAAAAGACTTCTCAAGAACTCAAACTTAAATTTAGACTCCAAAGTACCTTGGAGTTTAATGGGTTCCACTGAGGGACACGACTGAGAAAGTGTCCCCAGGTTCCAGTTACAGCAGAAGATTGGAGGCAGTGATAACAGCTGGGGACAAACAAGGCCAAGGTTTCTCTGGTGCTGAGCAAAGCTGGATGTGTTTGAGGAATGCCAAGGGCCAAGGCCTGAGCCCCAGCCCCTGGCCAGGCAGATGCTGTCCCTCCCTCCTTGCTCAGGGCTCTTGCTGGATGGGCACTGGCACGTGGGGATGTGCAATGGCAAGGGCAGGAGCATGGGGCGGCCCCTGCCAGGCTCCTGAGCAGGGACAAGGAGGCAATGAGGCCCCAGGCCTGCAAGGGTCACTTGTCTCCTGCTCCTGCCTCAGGCCCAGGCCCAGCAGCCATGGCCAAAGTGCTGCCCAAGTTGGCTCTGGCAGGGCTGTCTTGCAGCTGCTGCACATGCCTGTGCCCTGTGCAGCCCAGGCTGTCCCACGGTGTCCCTGCCCTGCGCCTCTGTCCCTGCAGGCTGTCGGCATCCCCCGGCTGCCCCACCTGGCTGGGCCCTTCCTTTGCTGACAGCTCTGCCTCCTGCCTGCCTCTGCCTGCCCACACAAAGCCTGGGGCTGATACCAAAAGGGTTCATTCAATTTTTACCCTGCCTGTGTACTTTGAGCACAGGAACAAGGCATGCAGGGGCTGCTTTCCCAGCAAGGATGGTTGGAAGAGAAGAAGAAGACATCTGGCTCAAGGGTGTAGGGATAGAGAAAGCAAGGAGTGGATCTGGGAACTTGGGGTGGGTTTTATGGAAGTGGGTTAATTGTAATTCCCATTTAGCATCTGTGTATATGCAACACACTGGTAGAATTACATGTCCACATAAGGTTAGGAGTTATCCCATGTTGGACCTTAGGCCTGGATAAATGACACCCTCTGAAATACCAAATTAGATTTCAGGAGCCTTATTCTGATATTTCAGAGATTTGGTGACGGTGGTTCCTCACAGAACCAAGGAGTCAGCTGTGACACTGTGCAAACTTATGGAACAAAGGGTCCGTGGTGACACTGCAGAACCAAGGAGACTGCTGCTGGCAGTGTGAGAACTCATGGAACCACAAGTCCATTGTGACACAGCAAGGCCTGATGGAACCAAGGGTCCCTTTTCAAACTCTGTGGCCTCATGGAACCATGAGCCATTGTGATACAGCAGAGTGTCATGGAACCATGAAGGCCATTTTTACACTTGGTGGCCTTGAGAAACCAAAGGGCCATTGTGGCACTTGAGAGCCTTGTGGAGCCAAGGGGACCATTGTGACACTGTGGGGCTCCATGAAACCAGTGGTCTGTTGTGAAACTGCAAGGCCTTCTGGGATCATGGAGACCATTGTGACACTAGAAAGCCACATGCAAGCAAGGAACCATTGTGACACTCTGCAGTCTTGGCAGGCCAAGGGGTAGTTGTCACACTGTGTGGCACCATGGAACCAAGGAGGCCATTGTGTCACTCCAAGGCCCCATGGAACTAAGGATCCATAGAACACTGCAGGACCCCATGGAACCAAAGGTGCATTGTGACATTGTGGAGCCTCATGGAATCCTGGAGGCCATGATGACACTTGGAGGCCGCGTTGAATCAAGGTGCTCTGCAGGGCCTGATGGAACCAAGGAGACCCTTCTGTCATTGTGAGTCCCTATGGAACCAAGGGTCCATTGTGACACTGCAGCACCAAGGAGACCCCTGTGACACTGCAAGGCTTCATGGAAGCCAGGGACCATTGTGACACTCTGGAGCCCCACGGAAACAAGAGGCCAGTGTGACACATCTGGGCCTCACGGAACCAAGGATCCAATATGACACCACCACAGTGACCCTGCAGGTTCCCATGAATCCAAGTCAACAGGAAACAGGTTTTGCTTGGCCTGACTGGTCCAAGTGCCCTTGGCATGTCGAGGGTCTCTTCTCATGTACCCCTGTAACACTGGGGCTCTGGGCTTTCCTTCAAATGGAAAAGAACTGCTCTTCTCATTCAAGCATCCATGGCCAAAATGGGATTCCCCCTCCAAAATTCCCAATATCCAGGGATTTCTCCCACATAAAAGTTGCCATTACAACACGTCTGGCTGACCTTGTCTTCTTGAGAGCTGGGTCTCACCTGCCTTCAGACACTGCGGCTCTGTGCTTTCCTTCCTGTGGAAGAAAAGAAACATCCCTCCTGCACAAGCACCCATGACCAGAACTGGTACTTGTCCTCCAAAATTCCTGCATTCAAGGGTTTTTTCTCCCAGACAAGATCTCCCAGTACAGACAGGTCTGGCTGGCCTTGGCTTCTGGTGGTTGCCTGAATTCTGCCCTGAAACACTGGGGCTCTGCTCTTTCCATCCTAAGGGAAAAGAACCATCCTTCACCAGGTGCCCATGGTTGAAATTGGGTTTCTACCACCAGAAGTCTGATATCCAATTATTGCTCCTACACAAAAGCTGCCATTACAGACAGGTCTGGATGGCCTTGGTCCCTGGTGCCTGCAGTTCATCTGCCCCTGAAGCACTGGGGTTTTGTGCTTTCCTTCCTTTGGAAAAGAATCTTCTTACTCCTCCATGGCCAAAATTGCTACTCCTCCTAAAATATTCACTATATGAAGGGTTTCTCCCAGACCAAACCTGCCAGCTCTGGCCGGCGCTGTGGGCTCTGATGGCCACCTGTCATCTACCCCTGAAACACTGGGGCTCTCTGCCTTCCTTCCCATGGAAATAGAACAGTCTCCTCTTCCAGGGGCCATGGCCAAATTTGAGATCTGGCCCCTAAATTTCATATATCCAAGGATAGGTCCCAATCAAAAGCTGCCAGGAGAGACAAGTTTGGCTGACTTGGCCTCCCAGGGGCTGCATCTCATCTACCATCAAACCCTGGGGCTCTCTGCTTTCCTTCAGGTGGAAAAGAAACGGCCTTTTCAAGGGACCAGTGGCCAAAACTTGTATTCTACCTCCCAAATTATGTGTATCCAAGGATTTCTCTCAGGCACAAGCTGCAATTTCAGAAAGGTCTGGCTCGCCTTGGTCCTTGCTGGCTGCTGCTCATCTGCCCCTGAAACACTGCACGTCTGTTTTCCTTCCAATGGAAGAGAGTCATTGTTCACATCAAAGTGCCCATGGGCAAAACTGAAATTCGGCCTAAAAAATCCCATCTATCCAAGGATTGCTCCAAGACAAAAGTAGCCAGGAGACACAGGTCTGACTGGTCTTGTCCTGAGGTGATTTTCTTAGACTATGAGTAGAATGTTTTCATTAGCCAATACCTTGGAGAGGGCTGAGAGATCTCCCAAGAAGGGGTTTGGAGGCCTCAAGCACATGAGCACAATATAGGGACAGTGGAGCTCTGTGCTCAGTGGGGTGGAGACTGAGGACAGCAGAAAAGAATCCTCGGAGGGACTGAACGGTGGTTTCAGAGATGGTGGCTCCTTTTGACATAGTAGAGAACCCACAGAGAAAGAATTAATGCAAAGGGCAGGTAGGGAGGGCCAGACAGGACCCAAAGAGAAAGGAATTTCCCTCCAGGGCAGGACTGGGGTGCAACATGGCCCCCAGAAGGAGCCTGGGTCAGCCCCAGGCTTTGTGTGGGCAGGCAGAAGCAGGCAGGAGACAGAGCTGTCAGCAAAGGAAGGGGCCAGCCAGGTGGGGCAGCCGGGGGATGCCAACAGCCTGCAGGGACAGAGGCGCAGGGCAGGGACACCGTGGGACAGCCTGGGCTGCACAGGGCACAGGGATGGGCAGCAGGTGCAAGACAGCCCTGCCAGAGCCAACTTGGGCAGCACTTTGGCCATGGCTGCTGGGCCTGGGCCTGAGGCAGGAGCAGGAGACAAGTGACCCTTGCAGGCCTGGGGCCTCATTGCCTCCTTGTCCCTGCTCAGCAGCCTGGCAGGGGCCGCCCCATGCTCCTGCCCTTGCCATTGCACATCCCCACATGCCAGTGCCCATCCCGGCAAGAGCCCTGAGCAAGGAGGGAGGGACAGCATCTGCCTGGCCAGGGGCTGGGGCTCAGGCCTTGGCCCTTGGCATTCCTCAAACACACCCAGCTTTGCTTTAGCACAAGAGACACCTTGGCCTTGTTTGTCCCCAGCTGTCATCACTGCCTCCAGTGTTCTGCTCTAACTGGAACCTGGGGACACTTTCTGAGTTGAGTTCCTCAGTGGGACCCATTAAAAATTCAAGAAACTTCAGAGTTTTGATTTATTTTTGAGTTCTTGACAAGTTTTTTGACGACACTCTGAGGGACTGGTTCTGATGTAAACAACACCAAAGCCCCGAGAGGGTCATTAAAGTCCTTGTGCTGTGTCTGTGCTGCTGAGTTGGGCTGGGCTCCTGGCCCAGAGGCAGCTCCTGGCAAACCAAGAATACCTTCATAAAGACATTTCTCCTGAGGAGCAGCTCCTCTCCCAGTCCTGCCAGGCAGGGCAACTGCCTGCAGCCACCCTGGGCACAGCACAGAGGCACAGAGAGCTTCAATCAGTCAGGGCTGGGAAGGTGCTGAGAAGTGCCTGGGCACAATCACTGCCAGCCCTTGGCACAGGAACCTCTGGCTGCAGGACAATGCAGCTGCAGCTCCTGGAGCCATCTCCTAAAGCTGGAACATCCCAATGCCTCCAGACTCTGTGAGTAAATCTCTGAATATTTCTGGTGCAGGGGAGGTGAAATAGTCATGAAGCTTTGACATGCTGAGGAATGCTGGTCAGTCATAAAATATTTCCAATACAAGGATTTCATTGAAAATTAAGACATTTCCAAAGACATTGTATTCCGTTTCCTAATATTGGAGAATGGCAGAGAGCAGGGGGATTAATATTAAAGATTGGTTCTGAATTATTATTTATACAATTTTAAAAGTTCCTGAGACATTAGAACTTTTATTTTAGTGTTCCATAGATTCACAGGAGATCCCTAATGTGCTTGCAGCCTCTCTGCCCATGGACAGCACCAGCATTCCCTTTGCTGGACCCATCAGGCTCAGTCTGAGCTGTCCTTTGTCCCACCTGCAAACAGAACCTGCTCCCAGCCAGTGCCCTGCAAACAGGCAGGGTTCTGTAGGGCCAAGGAGAGGGCACAGAGATTTGGGGTCTGTGAGTTCTGTCAGGGAGAGATCAGGCACAGGGAAACACCTGCAGGAGGAAAATCTCCAGGAAGCAGAGAGAAGATTGGGCAATGAGAGAAAACAAAACCCAGCAATGCTGTGGCAGGGAGAGTTTAGAGATGCCCACGGGATCCCCTCCAGTGCAGCCCCTCCCTCTGAACAAGCCCCCTCCCTCCTGTGCCCCAGCCCAGCCTCTGCCCTCAGGGCCGGGGCTCCAAGGCGTGCAGCCCCTCCTGTGCAGGCAGAGCTGCAGCAGAGCCATGGGGCAGCTCTGCAGCCCCGGGACCAGTTCCCCCTGCAGAGCACAGGGCTGGGAGCAGCTGCCTGGCCCTGGGGGCTCTGGAGTGGCCACAGCTGGCTCAGGGTGACGCTGTCCCCAGTGCCTGGCTCTGGGCAATGCTGTCAGGGCAGCCAGGGAAGGAGCTGCATCTCCCTCAATCCAATGCCATCATAAGGACACCTGGAGTATCCCTGAAATTTCAGTCCAAGCTTTGAGCTTCCCTCCAGGATACAAACCTGTCCTGTAACATCTCTGTGTTATCTAAAAGCCCCACGGTGAGACACAGAAGGTCTGTGATGAGAAAATGCTGTTGGGTTGGTGAAATGAGCTCTGTCTGTCCCTGGGTAGAACGTGGGGCTGAGACCTTGAGAAGGGGATGGACATTTGGTGGACTGTGGGGATCCATCTGCTCTCAGCAATGTCAGGATGGCTTTTAAAGGAAACATGGGAGGGTGATCATCCTCTGTCTGGGAAAGGTGAAAGCCCAGAGAATCCTGGAACAGGACAGGGTGACAGACCTCCTTCCCTCCCTCTCCACTCACCACCTTGCCTCAGAGAACTCACTGTTCTCCCTGAGGGCAGCAGAAATGCAAAGAGTTTCTGACATGCAAAAATAAGCAGCAGAGGAGATGAAGAAAAGCTGTAAATAACACTAGTACATTTAAACAGACTTTACCATTGCTGTTCTGTGGCAGTGGGAGGGCAGATGCTGACAGGGCCTTCTGTGTTAACAGAGATTCAAAGAGGAACACGAGGACAGCTCCCTGTCCCTCTCCTATGTCTGCACAGCAAGGCTGAACTATAAAAACCTCTGGGTGTACCTGCCCTAAACCTGAAGTCCCAGTCAGGAAGCACCAGCCAGGGCTCCACACTTGGAGCTGAAGGAAAATCTGCTGGAAATTATAAAGGGTGTCAGAGTGTTACAGGAGAAGCGTCTGTGGGAAAAGGCTTTGATTTTGCTGGAAGAAATTTCTCCTAACCGGTCACTGACTTTTCTCCATTAACAGCTTCCAATGGCCAGAGACAGCAAATGTCCAACCGCAGTTCCATCAGGCACTTCCTCCTGCTGGCATTGGCAGACACGCGGCAGCTGCAGCTCCTGCACTTCTGCCTCTTGCTGGCCATCTCCCTGGCTGCCCTCCTGGGCAACGGCCTCATCATCAGCGCCGTAGCCTGCGGCCACCACCTGCACACACCCATGTTCTTCTTCCTGCTCAACCTGGCCCTCAGCGACCTGGGCATGATCTGCACCACTGTCCCCAAAGCCATGCACAATTCCCTCTGGGACACCAGGGACATCTCCTACAAAGGATGTGCTGCACAGCTCTTTTTTTTGGTGTTATTCATGTCATTAGAGGTTTCCCTCCTGACCGTCATGTGCTACGACCGCTACGTGTCCATCTGCAAACCCCTGCACTACGGGACCCTCCTGGGCAGCAGAGCTTGTGCCCACATGGCAGCAGCTGCCTGGGCCAGTGCCTTTCTCACTGCTCTGCTGCAAACAGCCAATACATTTTCCCTGCCCCTGTGCCATGGCAATGCCCTGGGCCAGTTCTTCTGTGAAATCCCCCAGATCCTCAAGCTCTCCTGCTCCAAATCCTACCTCAGGGAACTTGGGCTCGTTGTGGTTGGTTCATCTTTAGGTTTTGGTTGTTTTGTGTTCATTGTTTTCTCCTATGTGCAGATCTTCAGGGCTGTGCTGAGGATCCCCTCTGAGCAGGGACGGCACAAAGCCTTTTCCACCTGCCTCCCTCACCTGGCCGTGCTCTCCCTGTTTCTCAGCACTGCCATATTTGCCTACCTGAAGCCCTCCTCCATTTCCTCCCCATCCCTGGATCTGGCCCTGTCAGTTCTGTACTCAGTGGTGCCTCCAGCCCTGAACCCCCTCATCTACAGCCTGAGGAACCAGGAGCTCAAGACTGCAGTGTGGAGACTAGCAACTGGATGGTTTCAGAAACACTAAACTGCTGGCCAGTTTCTGCCAATCACTTGTAATAAAAGCAATCTTCAATACTTCGTGCAAGTTTCATTTTGGAAGTTCTTTATCTTTGCTTTAAATTTTAAATATTTTCTACAAAGTGATGTCATTTTTTGTGCCAACTTGGTGTTGCCAGTGCTGCTGCCGTGGCCCTGCCCTGCTGCCCTGGTGGCCCTGGTGTTGCTGCAGGGCCTGAGTGCTCTCGCGGCCGGGCACAGCCCTGGGGGTGGCAGTGCCGGGGCTGCAGCAGGGACAGGCCATGGGCACTGCTGGGGCAGCGCTGACACCTCAGCCCAGGCCTGGGGGCTCCAGGCTCCTTGCCCAGGCTCTCTCAAGAACACGCCCAGGCCAATGCCCAGCACAGAAAAGCCCCGTGAGCAGCCCCAGGCTGGCCGTGGGCAGGCTGGGGGCAAACAGCATGGCTGGGGCTCTGCAAGGGCCCTGGGGCAGACAGGAAGGAGCAGCAGAGCAGGGGCTGATCCATCCCCAGTGCGCTGCACAGCCCAGGGCAGCGTCCCAGACCGTCCTGATGGAGCTGCCAACAACATCCCCCCTCTGCAGCCCTGGCCTCTCCCCCAGCTCACACAGGTGCCCCATCCTTGCAGGCACAGACACAGCAGCACTTGCTCAGCAGCCCCTGTTTGCACTGCACAGAGCAGGGGGAGCACCCCCATGCTGTTGCTGTGGGGACATGAACCTGAGGGAGCACAAATGCCATCAGCCACTGGGGCCAGCAAGGGCTGGGGGACACCAGGGAAACCACTCAGCTTTGTCCTGGGCTCTGCAGTCAGCCAGAAAGTTTTTACCCATGAGCTGGGAGTATCCTGTCAGGCTGCAGATGGTGTTGCAGCTTCTCCATGGGTGGTTTCACAGTGTGCCAGAATCAGCAAGGTTGGGAAAGACCTTAGAGATCATCAAGTCCAACCTCTGCCCTGACACCTCCTTGTCTCCCTGAGCCTCCTCTTCTCCAGGATAAACAACCCCAGTTCCCTCAGCTGCTCCTCACAGGATTTGTTTTCCAGACCCCTCCCCAGCCTTGCTGCCCTTCTCTGGACACACTCCAGCCCCTCCATGGCTTTCCTAAACTGCGGCCCAGAACTGGACACAGCACTCGAGGTGTGGCCTCACCAGTGCAGAGTGCAGGGGAAGAATCACTTCCCTGCTCCTGCTGGCCACACCAAATTCCTGATCCAGGCCAGGAGCCATTGGCCTTCTTGCCCACCTGGGCACACTGCTGCCTCATGTCCAGCCTGCTGTCCATCAGTGCCCCCAGGTCCCTTTCTGCCTGGCCGCTGTCCAGCCCCCGGTCATCCTGTGGGTGCCCTGTGATGGCACTCAAGGTGATCTGTTCCATAACCTTGCCAGGCACCCAGGTCAGGCAGACAGACCTGGAGTTCCCCAGCTCCTCCTTCCAGCCCTTCTTGGGGATGGGCTCACATTGGCACCTCCAGTCCTCGGGGACCTCCCTGCTGACCCAGCACTGATGGTAAATGATGGAGAGCAGCTTGGGGAGCTCATCCACAGCTCCCTCATCCCTCTGGGATGGATCCCATCTGCTCCCAGAGACACCTGTGAGCATCTGAGTGGCTCAGCATGTCCCCATCTGCTTCCTCCTGGATTATAGGAGGGCTGTTCTGCTCCTTGTGCCTATCCACCAGCTCAGGAGAACACTTGTCCTGAGGAGAACTTGACTTATTCTTGAAAACTGCAGCAAAGAAGGGGTTAGGTGCCTCAGCCTTTCCCTCATATTTGGTGACCACATCTCCCCTAATAATGACTGGAGATTGTCCTTGTATCTCCTTCTGTCAGTAATCTATTTACAGAAATATTTTTATTGTCCTTCACAGAGGCGGCCTGGTTAAACCTTAATCTTTTCCTCTCTTCTTTCTGCATGACCTAACAACACTCTTAAACATTTCCTAAGTTACCTGCCTCTCTGTCCAAAGGTGATGCACTTTCTTTTTTCCCCAACTTCCTGCAAAAGGCCCATCGCATACAGAATGTCACCTGTTGGCTAAAGAACACCTCAGAGGAGGGAAATACAAGAGTCTATAAATGAAAAGAAAGAAAGCAAGCTAGGAAAGTAAAAGAAGAAGAGGCTGGGAAGGCTTACAAAAACTGGGACCTCCCCCTTGACCACTTGCTTCTTCCTGCCCTTACAGTACCTCAAATCCTTCCTCCAATTCCTCTTGCTGTGGACCCAACTCCTCCTCCTCTCCCAGGTGTCATTCCTTTACCACCTCCTAACCTAGTTATACCTCCACCACCTTCCCCTCAACCCTCTCCTTACTCTCTTTACCCTTCACTTCTGCCCCCTTACCTCAACCATCTCATGCACCCCTTATTCACCAGCAAGTTCCTGCTCTGCCTCCCCCACCACAAATGAGAAGCCAAACAACATCTCAGAATCTCATGTCCAAGAGTGAAGTTAACCAGTCAGCCTCCACAGCTGATGTTGCAACACCCGGTTCAAAGTGGCTGAAGCGGGAAAATTGTTCCCTCTCAGAGAAGTTCCCATGTGCAGGGTGGCCAGTGAGATTGGATTTGTAAACGCTCCTTTGACTGCGTCCCAAGTTAGAAACTTTAAGAAAGAATTGTGAAATTTAGTGGAAGACCTAGTAGGAATAGCAAATCAAATTGATCCATTTTTAGGCGTTAATATTCATACATGGGGAGAATTGAACTCCATCTTTAACATCCTATTTTCCCCAGAAGAGACTCGATTAATAAGAACTGCAGGAATGAAAATTTGGGAGTGAGAAAACCAATTCGGGCCCCCAGGTGACCAAAAAATGCCTTTAGTGGAGCCTGACTGGGACTCTAATCAAGAAGAGGGCAGAAGGAATATGATAGATTACAGGTCCCTGATGACCAGAGGGATAAAGAATCAGTCCCTAGAGGGAGTAATACCAGGTTAGCGTTTGATGGCACCCAGAAAAAAGACAAGACCCCAGCACCATGGCTTAATAGGCTAAAGCAAAACTCCCATATTTACTCTGATGTTGGCCCAGACAGCCCAGAAGGCCAATCTCGAGTTCCCTGCAGTCAGGGATGACCCCGAGAATCCTTTTTTCCCAGCCTGGTGTTTTGAAGAAGGAGTCTGAATTCTTCGGCTGTGGTTTCCAAGGTTGTTTATTGTTCCTTATCTATAACATTTTTTCTCTGGCCTGCCAGAAATCAGACAGAGGCACAGTCCCTGCTCCTTGGCCGGTGTCTATGTTTTATACTATGAAATATGTGTACTTCATTTATCATGATTTTCCTATACCTAAAAGACACACAGCAGGGGTATTACTCCTTTCATTATTGATCAAAACAAATGCACCTGCTATTGAGTGGACACAGCAGATGTAACAGAAGGATTAGAAAGGAGATAAAGGACAGAGAGAGAGAGAGACAGGACGGGGGGAATAGCTACCAACAGAGATATGAAATCCTCATGGTCAGGCCGATAGATCTGTCTGGTCACGTCGGGGAGAATGTCAAAGTCTTTGGTTAACTCAGAGGTCTTTTATAATCTACCGCCGGGAGGGGAGCAGGACGGCACATGAAGGGCACAGTGGAGAATAAATCCATTGGGAACAGGTACAGACAGTCCAGTTCTGAACATCACAAACTGGTGCCAGCAGTGAGCGGGGCCCGTTGTTTCAGGACTGGTTCCTTTGGGAAACCTCCCTCTTCCTATGGCAGACATCCCGCTCCAGTCAGGCCAGCACCCCTGGGTTAGAATTTGAAGGGTCTCATCTCAGTCCTTGGGGAGGGCTTCAATCCCCATCCTTATTGTGAGGCAGATGAGGGATCTTTGGACAATCTCTTTAAGAATGACGTCCCAAAGCATAAAAAATTTATGCGTTTTCCTGTAAAAAAAAGTAATGAATTAATAAATGACAATTAATTTTTCTAATTTATCTATAATAGTGTTATTATATATTTGCATTATTAAATTTTAATATGTATATTTAAAAATCCATATACATTTAGCAAGCAAAAAATTTATTGGTCATTTGTTCTAAGTAACACAGTTGCCTTCATTAATGCATTGACCAGTGTTGGCTATTGATTACTCCTTCTTTATGCTAATTAGTCCTATTTAAAATATTTTTGTTATCTTTTTAATAATTTTCACAGAGAGGGTAAAAGGGGCCACTTTGGGGTCCCTGGAGACATTATTGGGGCAAATTTGGGGCAGTTTTGGGTCTGGGGAGGGAATTCAGAGAGAACTTGAGGGTCTGGAGGACACCTAGGGGAGCAGGGTGGGGACTTGGAAGGGCACTCAGGGATTCTGAGGAACAGTTCGGGGTCCAGGCGGGCCCTTGGGGACCCACGGTCCCTGGGTCGCGGGGAGCGATAGGAATTGAAGGCGCGGGTATCATACAGTTCAACGAGGCCGCGGTGAATCACGGGAATTCTGGGCGCAGCCGCAATGGCTCTCGGTGGGGCGCGGGGCATGACGGTAGAAAAAGTCCCGGCTAGAATAGTGTTGGAGGTTCACCGCTGGGAGCTGTAGTCCCGGAAGTGGTTCGAACGCGATTTCAGGGAAGTTCTTGGGGGACACTTTGCGTCCGAGCCACGACTTGAGGTCCTCGGGGGAACTTAAACAGCTGGGGAGCCCTTGGGGGGAGCTCAGGGAGCTCTAACGGGGCCCTTTCTGATGCGGGGCACAGCAGGAGTTTTAGCCGCAGGACTGTGTTCTGAGGGGCTCTGGGGCCGCGGGGGATGAGAGGAGATGAATTCTCAGAAGTGGCTGCACCAGGCATCTGTGGGGTTGGGAACACTCAGGAGTTTGGGGACGCTTTTGGCGGGTCCCAAATGGGCGCTGAGGGGGCACTGAGGGTTCCTGGAGGGTCTGCAGGACAATTATGGGACAGATGGGGGCATTCCCGGGGTTCTTTTGAGCACAGGGTATGACAGGAGTTGTAGTCCCGGCTCCAATTTGTCGGTATCCAAATGCGGGGCATGATGGGAGATGTAGGCAAAAAGAAATATGTTGCCCATCGAGGCACCGCCCCCAGACCCAGATCCCAGGTGCTGATTGGCTGCAACTGGTGATGTGCGGGAGCCACGGATAATGGGATGCGTTGTAGGTGGGAACAGCCAAATCACCCTCCTCCAGTCCTTTCCACTACAGCCCAGTTCATTCTCAGTACAGACCAGTATAATCCCTGTAAAGTCCATTTCATCCCAAGTAGAACCCAGTTCAACCCCAGTGCCCCTCCAGTTCCTCCCAGTGCAGCCCAGTCTATCCCAACACACCCGAGTTCATTCCAAGTTGTTCCCAGTTCCTCCCAATGTCATCCACAGGATGCCCCAGTGTCCCCCAGTCTTCCCTGCAATATCCCCAGTGTCCCCAGTTTGTCCCAGTATCCCCCAGTGTCACTCCCAGTATGTCCCAGTGTCTCCCACAGCATTCCCAGTGTTCCCCAGTATGTCCCAGTCCTCCCCAGCGTTTCCAAGGACAGTTTAATTTCTCTCGGTGGCCGTGGCAGCCAAACCCAGCAGTGGGGTCAGTGCAGTGCCCATGGCCACAGCCCCTTGCAGTGGCCCAGTGCAGCTTGGGCTGATGATCCACCCTCACAGCTGGCCCAGGGCAGCTCTGCAGTGCCTTTGGTGGCACCTGGGGTTGGCACACACCTGAGCAGTGTGTCTGTTTGCAGTGGGGAAACTCAGGAGTTTCAGATGGCTTCAAAAAGCCCCCAAAAGTGAAAACCCCTCTTAGGCTGAGTGCAGCCATCTCTGCAAGCACAGCAGGGCCCAGGGGAGTGAGGACAGACAGGATGGGGCTGGGCAATGTGGAGCAAGGTTGTCCACACTGGGTCAGAGCTCCAGGCACAGCTTCTGTGAGCAGGCCAGAGCTGCTGAGGAGAGACCCTGGGTCAATATCAATCACAGAATTATGCAACCAATTGTGTTCGAAGGAGAAATAAAATAAAATATATCCTTTAAAATAGGAATGTGTATTTCTTACAAGGTCCTTGAAAACTTTCTCCATAACTGGACTAGCAAAATTTTAATGACCCTCTCAGGGCTTTGATGTTGTTTACATCAGACTCAGTCCCTGAGAGTGTCTTCAAAAAACTTCTCAAGAACTCAAAATTAAATTTAGACTTCAAAGTTCCTTGAGGTTTTAATGGGTTCCACTGAGGGAGATGACTGGGAAAGTGTCCCCAGGTTCCAGTTAGAGCAGAGCACTGGAGGCAGTGATAACAGCTGGGGACAAACAAGGCCAAGGTGTCTCTGGTGCTGAGCAAAGCTGGATGTGTTTGCGGAATGCCAAGGGCCAAGGCCTGAGCCCCAGCCCCTGGCCAGGCAGATGTTGTCCCTCCCTCCTTGCTCAGGGCTCTTGCCGGGATGGGCACTGGCATGTGGGGATGTGCAATGGCAAGGGCAGGAGCATGGTGCGGCCCCTGCCAGGCTGCTGAGCAGGGACAAGGAGGCAATGAGGCCCCAGGCCTGCAAGGGTCACTTGTCTCCTGCTCCTGCCTCAGGCCCAGGCCCAGCAGCCATGGCCAAAGTGCTGCCCAAGTTGGCTCTGGCAGGGCTGTCTTGCAGCTGCTGCCCATCCCTCTGCCCTGTGCAGCCCAGGCTGTGCTACGGTGTCCCTGCCCTGCGCCTCTGTCCCTGCAGGCTGTCGTCATCCCCCAGCTGCCCCACCTGGCTGGGCCCTTCCTTTGCTGACAGCTCTGCCTCCTGCCTGCCTCTGCCTGCCCACACAAAGCCTGGGGCTGATACCAAAAGGGTTCATTCGATTTTTACCCTGCCTGTGAACTTTCAGCACAGGAACAAGGCATGCAGGGGCTGCTTTCCCAGCAGGGATGATTGGAAGAGAAAACTAAGACCCCTGGCCTATGGGTGCAGGGATAGGGAAAACAAGGAGTGAATCTGGGAACTTGGGGTGGGTTTAATGGAAATGGGTAAATTGTAATTCACATTCAGGGACTGTATATAAGCAACATCCTGGCAGAATCTCATGTCCATGTAAGTTTAGAAGTTATCCCATGTTGCACCTAAGACCTGAATAAATGATGCCCAAATGAAGACCAACTTAGTGTTAAGGAGCCTTATTCTGATGTTTTGGTCATTTGGTGACAGCAGAGGCTGACAGACCCAAGGAGTCTGCTGTGGCACTGTGGAACCCCATGGAACAAAGGGTCCATTGTGACAGAGCAGAACCCCATGGAATCAAAATCCATTTTGGCACACTGGGGCCACATTGAACCAATAGTCCATTGTGATACTAAGGATCCAAGGAGACCATTGTGACCCTGAGATACCTCTTGGAACCAAGGGGACATTGTGACACAGCAAGGCCTGGTGGAACCATGGGTCCATTGTGACACTGCAGAACCTCACGGAACCAAGGTGAGCGTGTTCTACTGTGGAACCTCATGGAACAAAGGGTCGATGGTGACACTGCAGCACCAAGGAGACTGCTGCTAGCAGTGTGAGAGCTCAAGTCCATTGTGACACAGCAAGGCCTGATGGAACAAAGGGTCCCTTGTTAAACTGTGTGGGCTCATGGAACCAAAGGTCCATTGTGACATAGCAAGGCCTCATGGAACCATGGAGGCCATTTTATCACTTGGAGGCCTTGTGGAACCAAAGGGCCATTGTGGCACTTCAGAGCCTTGTGGAACCAAGGGGACCATAGTGACACTGTGGGGCTCCATGAAACCAATGGTCTGTTGTGACACTGCAAGGCCTTCTGGGATCATGGAGACCATTGTGACGCTACAAGGCCTCATGAAACCATGGAACCATTGTGACACTCTGCAGTCCTGGCAGGCCAAGGGGCCGTTGTCACGCCATGTGGCACCATGGAACCAAGGGGTCCATTGTGACACTCCACGGCCCCATGGAACTAAGGATCCATGGAACAGTGCAGGACTCCATGGAACCAATGTCCACTTGGATATTGTGGGGCCTCATGGAATCCTGGAGGCCATGATGACACTTGGAGGCCTCGTTGAATCAAGGGGCTCTGCAGGGCCTCATGGAACCAAAGAGACCCCTCTGACATTGTGAGTCCCCGTGGAACCAAGGGTCCATTGTGATACTGCAGCACCAAGGAGACCCCTGTGACACTGCAAGGCTTTATGGAAGCCAGGGACCATTGTGACACTGGAGCCTCATGGAAACAAGAGGCCAGTGTGACACATCTGGGCCTCATGGAAGCAAGGATCCAATATGACACCACCACTGTGACACTGCAGGGCCCCATGGAAACAAGGGAACAGGGAACAGGTCTGGTTGGCTTGGCCTGACTGGTCCAACTGCCCTTGGAATGTTGAGGGTCTCTTCTCATGTACCCCTAAAACCCTGAGGCTCTGGGCTTTTCTTCAAATGGAAAAGGACTGCCCTTCTCATTCAAGCATCCATGACCAAAACATGATTCCTCCTCCAAGAGTCCACTGTGACACAGGAATGCCTCATGGAACCATGGAGACCATTATGACGCATGGGGCCTCATGGAACCAAAGGAGCATTGTGAAACAGCAAAGCCTCATTGAACCAAGGGCACAATAGTGACACTGTGGGGCTCCATTGGACCAAGGGGAGATTCTTAAAGTGCAGAATCAAGGAGACCATTGTGACACTCTGGGGCATCATGGAACCACTGGTCCATTGTGACACAGCATGGTTGCAGGAAACCATGGGGGCCATTTCTACACCTTGAGGCCTTCTGAAACCAAAGGGCCATTTGGGCACTTTGTGTCTCCATGGAACCAAGGAGTCCATTGTAACACTATGAGGTCCCGTTGGGCAATTCTGGCACTGTGTGGCACCATGGAACCAAGGGCCCATTGTGACACTACAGGAACTAAGGATGTGACATCCCCATGGAACTAAGGATTCATGGAACAATGTGGGTCTCATGGAACCAGAGGTCCATTGTGACATTGAGGGGCCTCATGGAACTAAAGGAGGACAATTGTGACGCTGTGGGGCCCAATGGAAGCAAGGGGCCAGTGTGACACAGCTGGGCCTCATGCAGCCATGGTGTCACTAGGATTCTGAGGACCCCAAAAGAACCAAGGGGCCATTTTGACACTCTGCAGCTGTGGAGGCCCCAAGAGGCATTCCCTGGGTTAGGGAGACACAAGAAGTATCTCTCAAAAGCTGGTTCACCCCATTGGCTCCTTCCCCTTATTCTGTGTCACTCAGCCACTTCCTCCCTATTCCCCCATTGGCCCCATCTTTGTACTGCCCCCATGGCACTGATCAACCCCTTCCTCTGGAGATCCAGAAACCTGGACTCCTCTCAGGAATCCTGTCTTGTGACCCTGAACATCTCACTGCACGGCTGAATTAAACATCTGTGGGTACCATGCAAAGGCCCTTTTTGCTTCCCTACCCTGGGCTTTATTAGCAGCTATTCCGGCTGCAACAATGGCCCATTTTGGCAGTGTGTGTCCAAGGACATCATGGTGACACTCTGGGACCTCACGGATCCAAGGGACCATTGTGATACTGAAGAACTTCATGGAACCCAGGGTCCATTGTGACACAGCAGGGCCTCATTGGAACAAAGGAACCATTGCTGACTGTTGCCTTCTATGCTAAGGCAGGCGACCTGGTTCTGAGGTACAGCTCGACAGCCCTCTCTCTAGGGCCGTTCGGGCCAATGACATACGCAGACACCAATGTGGTGGACGGTCAAAAGGCGTTTATTACTTCTTCTCATGGGGTCTTATAGTCTTAGGGGTCTCTACGTCAAAAAAGGGGTTTGTCCTTCTTACCTAGGGTTAGTAGGGAATGGAAAAGTACTGGGTAAGGGATGGAAAGTTACTGGCTTCAGTGGGGCAACATTCCTATTGTTAGTGGGACCACATTCCTATGTTAATTTCTTATCTATGAGTAACTGAGGGTCTTATCTATGGGGAACCGAAGGTCCTAGCTTCCCGTGACATCGCGAAATCTTCCGCAGCGCCTCTTCCCTAGCTACCACATCTCCCCCTCCCTTTTCACAAATGAATGAGGTAGTCGTGTACATAGATACTGAACTGAGGTATAAAGTTGTGACTTGACAAGGGAAAGGGATTTTGGGAAACCTGAGTAAGCTTTTGCCAGACAAGTTTTGAAAACCTTGTGACTGGCAGTGTTCTTTGGTTGAATTCCCTGGTTGAATTCACAGCAGTTGTCGTCGCCCTATGAACAGGATGTTGGTCCGTTCCAGGCGACTCTGAACAAATGAGACCAGCTTGTTCAGCAGGCATGGTCCGAAGGTGACTGTTAGAAACAGTATCGCCAATGGACCTATCAGGGCAGAAATCAAAGTGGTTAGCCAAGGTGATTGATTGAACCAGGACTCATACCAGCTCTGTTGGGCCTCCCTGTCTTTCTGCCTCTGGGCCAGTCTGTTCCGGAGTTCTGCCATGGAGTCTCTCACGACTCCCGTGTGGTCTGCATAGAAACAGCACTCTTCTTTCAAGGCGGCACACAGGCCCCCTTGCTGCATGAACAGGAGGTCCAGGCCCCGCCTGTTCTGCAGGACCACTTCTGAGAGTGAGGAGACTGACTTCTCTAGATAGGAGATGGATTTCTCAATCCTCTGCAGGTCTTCGTCAATCGTTGCCTGCAGTTGTGACAGTCCTTGGTGCTGTGTCGCTAGGGCTGAGACACCCGTGGCCGTTCCTGCTGCTCCCAGGCCGAGCAGCATTGCAATAGTTATACCTGTCATTATTTCTCTTTTGTGGATCCGGCTGGGTCCCTCAAGAAGATGGTACATCTCTTCGTCTGAGTGGTACAAGACCCTAGGAACAATCAGAACTTGGACACAGAAGTCGTTAGAGTCATTGAATTTGGGAAGGAACACACAAGGACTCACTCCGGATCGCTGGCAAACCCACATCCCCGATGCGGATGGGACTGCCCACTTATTGTTTTTCCTGTTCAGCCTGCCAATTTTGGTGCAGATGTTACCTCCCCGCTTAGCTAGGGTTGAATTGCCAAAGCATCTGCCTCGGCCTGTGACTTGACTCAGGGTGATTCCTTTGCGAGGGGTATCCCATCTGCACTGGTGAGGGGCGTCGGCTGTGGAATAACTGAAGGGAGTGTCTAAAGCGACTCCTTCGTAAAAGGGGGGTTTGACATCGTAACAAAGCCAGCAGGATTCGGTTAGGTTAGGGTTGGATTCATTCAGGGATACAAAGGTAGCCTCTAACATACGAAGGATTGGGTCTGCATCTGACCCGGTTAAGCGACTCATCTGGAAGGTTTCCGCTTGACCGGTCGGGACATTGCTGACCCCTGTGGGTAAGGTTTTGGGGTAGGTTATGTTTCTTCCTTTCGGCACGCTTTTAATCACTTTGTTGGGTCCGACTGCTCGGGGTGCTGACGGCTGGAGCCTGATAATTTGCACGTTCACCCTCTCTTTTGACCCTTGAAGGACCACTGTCCATGTTCTGCCTGTGGCCCAGCTAGGGTGGTCTGGCTGCAGGACCGTCATGTTGTAATCAGTGCATGCCCGAAAGTTAGGGATTTTAATTTGGTTTCGATGGGGGTTTTCACGAAAGAAGAAGGGTATTTTGCAACCGATGGGTGCCCAGGTGAACTGTAAGAATTTGTCTGGCTCTTGTGGATCCCACCCAGGCCCCGACGGTCTGGCATCTGTAACTATGGTTTCACAGCCCCAGTGCCCACAATATCCCCACCCTGGGTGATTGCAGTAGCTTTTCCCAGGGTTTGAAGCTGGGCACCAGTAGGATAGGTATGAGTGTTTGGCGTGTAGGGAATAGGGGTTTGCCCTTGGCTGTCCTGGAAACAGGTCGGTGATGCGGAGCACGAAGGATGGAGTGTTCGGTGTGGTGATTTCTCTGAGTGCTTTGCCACTACCAAGGTGTCGCATGACCCACCTGAAGGGCTGATGGGAGTAGTGGACTGGGCTGGCTTGCCCTCTAGCGACAAGCCCCAACAGCAAAATCACACAGAAACACCCTTGGTGCTCGGGTCTCACCCGTGCGGGTCTCTCGGGTGCTGCCTGACGGCTTGGTGGTCTGTCACTTTCGTCTGGAACCGGGATGTACGCGTCACGGGGGCGTCCCACGAGCAGGTCCTGTAAACAAAGACTCGCAATTCTCGTCAGTCTCATTCTGCTCGCTATGAAGGTCCGGTTTAATCGACTTAAGTGGACACCACCTGATTTTGCCGTCCTTTTTGACAGCTGCATACCCTCTCCCCGTGAGCATCAGCCTCCAACCCCGTTCCCACTCGCCTAGTTCGTTTCTGATCACTACCTGTGGGCCCTCTTCTAGTGCTCGAGTGGCCCAGTGTTTTTGGACGGGACTGTTTGTTTCGTCTCCCCTAGGGAATTGATTCAGTGCCAGCAAAGCGGTTGCCAGCATGCATGCCTGATCTCCTGGGGGAATGGCATTGGCAAAGCCCTCTGCTTTTGCCAATACTTCTATCTTGGTTTTCAGGGTCTGGTTTGCTCTCTCAACTATGGCCTGCCCGGTACTGTTGTGTGGGATGCCTTGCACTAACGTGATGCCCCATTTTGCAGCGAATTCCTGTACTTGTTTAGAGATGAAATTGGAGCCATTGTCCGTTTTGATCTGCTTGGGGATACCAAGCCAAGCCATGGCTGTCAGCCAGTGCTGAATTGTGTTTTTGGAGTTGGTTTTGGGGTGCTGTGTGGCTATGATCGTCCCGCTATAAGTGTCTACTGTCACTGCAAGCCATGCTCGGGGCTTCATTAGTTCGCACCAGGTGAAGTCCGACTGCCAGATTTCTGAGGGCTTGAGACCTCTCGGGTTGACTCCGTAGGTCCAAAGGGGTGACTTCTGGCAGTAAGGGCAAGTGGCTACCACATGTTTCGCGTCCGCTGTCGGGATTCCGCATCTCTTTGCCAGTGCTTTGACTCCGATGTGGAGCGACTCGTGCAGCTGACGAGCTCTTTGCAGGGTCCAAACGCCTTTTGCTGCGGCGTCCGCTTTATCGTTGCCGGTCTGGAAGTAGCCTTTGACTGGGTCATGGCTGTTGATGTGGATGACTGACACGGTGCCCTGTCGCGAGGAAAGTGCTTCTTCCAGCATTAGGGCTGCTGCTGATGTCGACACTCCTGGTCCTGCCATGGACAGGCAGAGCCTTGCCACGAATATAGAGTCCGTTACGATGTTGAGGTGTTCGTCTTGGAAGAGTCCGCACGCCAAAACCACTGCTGCTGCCTCCAGCTGTTGCACCGACAGTGTGGGGTCACACGCTTTGAGGCAGTGCCATTGCTCTCCTGCCTGCCACACTGCTGCTGCGGTTGAAGTCGTGGAGGAAGCGTCTGTGAAGACCGTTGGTCCTGGCTGCGGTCTGTCCTTGACCTTCGGTGGCACGTCCACGTCGACTACGGTCAGCAGCTTCGTCCAGGGTGGCTTGGAGGAGTAGGAGATTTCTCCTCCAAAGCCGGAGAGAGCAAGGGCCAGGTACTCCGATATTGTGGCTGACTCCGAGGTCGGCTGCTTGCGAAACGGAAGGTGGATGCTTGTCGGCTCTGTCCCTAGGTGTTTCAAGGCGAGTCTCCTGCCTTTCATGATGAGACTGGCGATGCATTCGATTCCTGGGGAAAATGCACGAGCGGGTCTTCCGAGGACCACCCATTGGATCGGTCGGGCCTTTTCAGCGAGTCCTTGAGCCAGTGCTCCCACTCCCCCCTTCGGTGTAAAGTGGACGTACAAGTCCAGTGGCATGGCTGGGTTCCACCTGGCAAGCGTGCCAGTGGACATCTGGTTTTCGATGAAGTCGAGGGAGCTCGTTGCTTGCGGTGTCAGCTCCTTGGGATCCCAGGGGTTCTTCCCTTTCAGGAGTTCGTACAGAGGGTCCATGACTTCGGGAGGTATCAGGACAATGTTGCGAAGCCACTGCAGCGATCCCACCAGGCGTTGCACGTCGTGGAGCGTCTTGATGTCTCGGTTGACCTTCATCTCGGGGGGTGTCACGTAGGAGCTTGTGATTCCTACTCCCAGGAAGGTCACGCAGGGTCCTCTCTTGATCTTTGCGCTCGCAATCTCGAAGCCGTTGGCTTGAAGGGTCTCTGTGATTGTGGTCACCAGGTCATCTACTTGGCTTGTTGATGGTGCTGCAACCAGGATGTCGTCCATGTACTGGATGATGGTTGCGGTGGGATTGGAGTGTCGGACCGGCGTCAGTGCTTTGTCCACGGTGATCTGGCATATGGTCGGGCTGTCGACTAGGCCTTGTGGAAGCACTCTCCATTGGAAGCGAAGGTTGGGCCGCTCGCCGTTTCGAAACGCCACGGAAAAGGCAAATCGTTCTCTGTCCTCAGGGTGCAGGGGTATTGAAAAGAAACAGTCCTTGATGTCCAGCACTGCGCACGGCTGCCCTTCGGGGATGGCTGAATTCGCGGGTAGCAGTGTCTGGACTGGACCCAGGGGTCGGATCGTCTTGTTCACCTCTCTCAGGTCGTGGACGAGACGATAGCCTTGTCCGGACCTCTTGGGGATCACGAATACAGGGGTGTTCCATGGGCTGGTGGAGGGTTCTATGTGACCCTTTTGCAGTTCGCGGTCGACCAGTTCCAGCAAGGCTGCCATTCGAGGCTCTGTCAGGGGCCACTGCTCAACCCATACAGGGTCTGATGATTTCCAAGTCAATTTGATTGGCAGCGCGGGGTGCACGGCAGTGGCCCTCAGGATAAATTTGTAATCCGAAATCCTAGCAAGGAAAGAACATCCCTTCCCAACAGGGGTGGAGAATTTTGCAAAATGTAGGGGTAAATTGCTACTGTCTGTTCTGGTCCCTTTTTCGTGTGAAGTGTTATAGCCACCAGCTGGGTGCTTTTCCATGCCCGGGACTGCCCCCCCACTCCATTCACTGGAGGGACTTCTTTGATTTGCCAATGTCCGGGCCAGTGTGCTTGGGGAATAATCGTGCAGTCTGATCCCGTGTCCGCCCAGAACTGGAACCCTATGACGTGTGGATCTTGACTACCATAAAGGCGGCATGTCCCCCACACCATCAGGGGTTCCTTCCCTATTTTCATGACCAAGGCCACCCAGGGATCCCGCTCTGGGACGTCCCCTGCTGTTCCTGTGACTCCGGCGCGGCTTGTGGCGGTGGGGGGTGCGAGGGTATTGAGGGCGGTGCCGCGCAACTCTGCCATTGTATTGCTGGAGGGGATGCAAAGTTGACTGCTCCCTGTGGGGCCATAGGGTATGAGGGTCCCCTGCCCCACTGGGGGTTGCTGTAGCTGGGCCGCTGCATATTCCAGGTGGGAGGGGGCTGGATACGGCCTGGCTGCCCCCTCCCTCTCCCGTTTCCCTGAAACCTGGATCTGCATTCCTTAGCTAAATGCCCCTTCCTTCCGCACACCCAGCACGGCCCCCTACCTCCCCCTTGGCGTGGTGGAGCATCTGCTGATAGGCGCCTTGGCTGTGGGCAGTTTACTGCCAAGTGGCCTGCCTGGCCGCACTTAAGACACGCCATCACGCTGGTTATTGCGGTGTGAACTGCTGCTTGAATGGGAACTAGATGTTCCTCCTTTGCAACGTGTCTGATCATGGCAGCTACATTGGACCCCTGTGGCAGTGACCTTAAAATGTCTTTGGTGGCTGAGTTACATTGCTGGCGTAGGCAGTCTGCCAGCACGGGACCCTTCGCCTCTGGGGGTAACGCAGAGGAATCTAATGCAGCCTGAAGTTTGTCCACAAACTGAGTGAAACTTTCACTCTCACCCTGTTTTATGAGAGACCACGGGGATGGTTTAGCTACCACTTTTGAAGTGTCACGGATGGCTTCTCGGGCAGCACGGGTTGTTGTCATGACCTCATGGGCACGCAAACCCTCAGCCTGTTGCTGAGGGGTGATCATAGTGGGGTCTGTGCCCATTAGCCTCTGTATGCTGGAGCCGTGCAGTGGGTGGTCTGCCCCCGTTACCAAGGCTAGCTGTTTGAGGCAATTATCCTCCCATTCTTGTTTAAAAACGATCATTCCCGCACCATCAAATATCATTCTACACGTCTGCTTAATATCAAAGGGAAGCATATCGTCTCCACCAAAAAGGCCGTCAATGAGAGTGCGAACCATGGCAGAATTAATTCCCTTATCCGCAATCGCTTTAACAATTGCCTGCACATCTTTTGGATTAACCGGTGAATAAATCCTTTGGTTTCCGCCTGCCCCCCCACACGAACCGGGAACACCAAAGTGGCAGACGGAGCCCATTCCGCGCAAGCCATTTTTATTTTCCGCCAGTTTGTAAGCGGGGTTCGGTTTTTCTCTGGTAACCCCTTCACCCATGCAGGAGCGTTGTGGCTAGTGACCTTACATGCCGCTGCTCTCTCTCTGTTAGAGCTAGAATCTGAGTCGGAATCCTCCGACCCTGTCTCGGGCTCCGAGCTCGCGTCTGAGTCCGAGCCGGAAGTCGAGTAAAGAGACGCTTCCGGGCTGCTCTGCCTTTTCCTCGGGCTCCGACCCCGCCCCTTCTTGCGGGGGTCGGGCCGTTCCCTCCCCCTGGGGTCCCCCCGCCTCCTGCTGGGGGAGGTCCTTGCCCTACAAGGACTTAATTTGAATAAAGCGCTCTGATTGGTCTTACGCGCCTCCGCGGGGGCCGCCCCGTCCCCCCGCTCGCCCGCACATGCGTTGTTCAGCGGGCTGACTGCGTTTCCGCCCCCCGCCTCCTCCTTTCCGCCCTGACCATGCGGTCCGGCGCCATTTTCAAACGCATATGGTGAGGGGGCGTTTCTATCGGTCCCTATGGGGTCCGACATTCTGGCCACGTTCCGCGCCTCTTCCGCGAGCCCCCGCCAGAACACCCGCGTGTGCTCCCCCCCCTCCGATGGTGAGTCCGCTCCCTGAGGGGGATCCGGCGTTCGCGCCTCCGCGCGCCCGCCCGGGTCAAGCACCTCCGCGGTTTGTGTCGCCGCGCCCACCCCCAACTGCGGCACGGCTAATAAACAAGCTCGCGCGGCTTTCCAGGTTTCTTGCTCTTGTCGAGCTTTTTTCAGAGCCTGGACAACTCTGCCCCACGATTTTAGGGCTTTCCCTGAGCCCAAGGACATAGCGTCCTCCGCCAGGGCTTTTGTACAGTTATCCCACACGTCCGAATGTAGGACGTCCACGGGGCTTTCAATAGCCCCAAGATTAATCAATCTCGTCAATGCGAGAGTTAAATCCTTAAGTTTACATTCTATACCCCATTGCGCATGCATCTCTGTTACGACCTTCGCTATGGCTTCCATCGTCCAAGCTGGTCCGGGAGCGTCCCCCCCGCTGCGATCAGTCCGGCTGTCACAGCCGCCGTCCTCGTTCCAGGAGTGTTCCCGTTTCCCGGGCGCAAGCCGCTGTCCCGGGTTCCGGCACCAGATGTTGCCTTCTATGCTAAGGCAGGCGACCTGGTTCTGAGGTACAGCTCGACAGCCCTCTCTCTAGGGCCGTTCGGGCCAATGACATACGCAGACACCAATGTGGTGGACGGTCAAAAGGCGTTTATTACTTCTTCTCATGGGGTCTTATAGTCTTAGGGGTCTCTACGTCAAAAAAGGGGTTTGTCCTTCTTACCTAGGGTTAGTAGGGAATGGAAAAGTACTGGGTAAGGGATGGAAAGTTACTGGCTTCAGTGGGGCAACATTCCTATTGTTAGTGGGACCACATTCCTATGTTAATTTCTTATCTATGAGTAACTGAGGGTCTTATCTATGGGGAACCGAAGGTCCTAGCTTCCCGTGACATCGCGAAATCTTCCGCAGCGCCTCTTCCCTAGCTACCACAGCTGACAATACAGAAACTCAGGGAACCAAGGGGCTGTGTTGATACAGCAGGGCCACATGGAACCCAGGAGACCAGTGACATTTAGGGACCTCATGGAACCAGGGTCCATTATGACACTGCAGAAACAAGGAGACCATTGTTGATGCTGTGGAACTCATGGAACCAAGCAGCCATTACGACAATCCAGGGCCACGCTGAACCAGGCAGACCATTGTGACACCACAGAACCTCATGGCACTGAGGGTTTATTTTGGCACAGCAGGGGCCATGGAGCCAATTGTCCCTTGTGACAATCTGGATCTGAGGAGACCATGGTGACACCATGGAAGCTAAAGGAACCATGGGTCCATTGTGACAAAGAAAGGCCTCGTGGAACCATGAGGAGACCATTGTGACATCATGGAACCTTGTGGAACCAAGGAGACCATTGTGATATCATGGAACCTCATGGAACCAAGGGTCCATTGTTACAGTCCAGAACCAAGGAGACCATTGTTGACAGTACAGAACCTCACGGGAACAAGATTCCATTGCTATGCAGTGGGGCTTCATGAAACCAAGGAACCACTGTGACACAGCAGGGCCACATGGAACCAATGGTCCATGGAGATACTGCGGATCCAAGGAGACCACGGTGATGCTGTGGAACCTCGTGGAACCAAGGGGCCATTGTGACACTGTGGGACCCCATGGAACCAAATATTCATGGTGACACAGCGGGGCTGCTTGTCACCAATTGTCCATTGTGACACTACAGATGCAAGAGACCAGGGTGACACTGTGGGAGTTGATGGAACCAGGGGGCTGTTGTGACACACCAAGGCCTCGTGGAACCAAGGAAAGAATTGTGGCAGTGCAGAACCAAGGAGGCCATTTTGGCAGTACGGAACCCAATGGAACCAAGGGTTCATTGTTCTACAGCAGGGCCTCATGGAGCCAAGGGGCCATTATGAAACTGTGGGGCATAATGGACTCAAGGACACCACTGATACTGAAATCCACTGGATAGAAACTTTTGAACAGAGTTTGCAGTATTTGAAAGCACGTATTCTTTATTACAGCATGGTGGTGACTTGGGCCATCCTTCCTCCATTGGAATGCATTAAGCATTGAATGAACAGAGTTTTTATCACACACATTAATTCTGTATTGATGAGCTATCCCCACTTCCTTTGAGTTTATTTGACATAGTTGCACCCCGTACCAGAAATCCTTTCATGGTTCTTTGTATTTTGTCTTCAACATCCAGTGTCCATTTTAGGTGGCTGTTCCTTGACCCCTCCTTTTGAGAAAGGGCAATATTATTGTTCTGCATAACTTCTGTTTTGTCAGCCTTGCAGAGGTGGGCTGGCATCCTGCTTGCATTTTGTGTGACTTCTGTTTGCCATAGGTACATCCTCAATCAGTTTCTCCAAGGCTGAGCTGTTCTGTTCTACTGTTCTTGACAAGAGTAAATCATGTTCTGGTCTCCTGTCCTTGTCTCAGTGCTCGCCCCGCATGAGGCGTCTGCAACCCCCCCAACCTATGGGCCTGGGGTGGGCAAGTGTTCCTGGGGAACAGGGATGGGACAGCTGGGCTGGACTGACCCAAGGGATGTTCCATTCCGTGTCACACCATGATCAGCAATCATCTGAGAGAAGTGGGGGGAGAAGGAGGGTAGGAGATTAATTTCTTTTTCAAGATTTTTTCTTTCAAAACAGCACATACACATACAGACTCATCTCCTCCCACACGGTGGTCAAACATTTTCTGCTGATAGGTGATTTCCTGTGGATTTGCTTTTCTTCTGGTATGGTCTTTTTTTTGGTGGTTGGTTTGTTTGTGGGGGTTTTGTGTTGTTGTGGGTCAGTCTTGGTTGGTTTTTTTTATTGGGTTTGGGGGTTTTTTTGGTTGGGTTTGGGTTTTTCCCTATTGAACTGCTTTTCTTCCGATGCATAAGTTTTCTCTGCCCTTTCTTGTGGCTTGCTTGGCATATGAAGGCAAGACAAATTTACCAAACTCAGTCATCTTGCCCAATTCCATTTTGGAGTCACCATTAACGAGATCAGTTCAGTCACAGACTCCCTGCAATCTGGCAACATCCATAAAGGAATTGAAAGTACATCTCATGCCATTTTCGAGACGATAGAAATGTTCCACAGTGGTGGCCAAGGGCTGGTCACTGAGGGGTGTCACCAGGGCGTGGCTGCCAAGAGGACTCTGTACCATGGATGACATTTGAGCCTCATTGTTCAGCCAAATTCCCACCCAGCCCATGTTCCACTCCTTCAGCCCAGCTCTCTCCAGTCTGGCTCTGAGGAGACCACAGCAGACCCTGTCCCAGGCCTGGCTGAAGTCTGAGCACACAACATCCCCTTCTTTTCCCTCCCACGTGGGTTCTGCAGTCCCTGTCCTGTCCTGCCAGTGCCTGGAATGGCTGCAGGAGGATTTGCCACATCCCCTTCCCTGCTGAGCCTGAGCAGGCTGTGACTCTCCCAGTGCCCCTCCCTGCCCTGTGTGCAGACTGGTTCCATGTCTGCCCTTCCCAAGTGCCCAGGACCCTCTGGGATGGCTCTGGCCTTTCCAAGGGGTTTGAGACAGGTCCCACAGTGACACTGCCCAGCCTTCTCAACAGCCCTGACACCAAAGGCCTTTTCCACCTCCCGCAATTCCAGGTCAGTGCCCAGAAAACAGCACAGCCCTGTCCAGGTCCTCGGGCTGGTTCAGAAGGGAGGCAGCTCTGATTTCTCCCCACAGACCCTCACTCTATCCAATGTCTCTCTGTGCAGTCCATGGCTGCCCTCAGCATTTTTTCCTGGAGCCTCCCTGCCTGAGATATTTCTCTCCATGCAGTCCTAACCACAACCCAGCAAAGAATTCAGGTGTTTTCCCAGACAACGTTACTCTCAGAGTGAAGTGGCCTCAAGGCACTGTTTGTGCCACGGGAATTGTGCCATCCCCGGGTGCTGCTGATGGTGTTTGTGCTCACTGGGGTTCATCTCCCCTCACACACACAGGATGCACTGCTGAGATCTCCTCAGCACAGAGCAAACATGGCCTGCTGGCCTGGTCACTTGGTGTCCCTCTGTGCAGGGACAAACAACCTCCTGCAGGTGGGGAGAGGCCAGTGCTGGCAATGGTGGTTGCAGGGGCTGGTGTGGGACAATTGCCCTGGGGCACCTTCCCAGGCTGTCCCAGAACAGAGACACAGCCCAGGCCCTGCTCTGCTGCTGCCTCAGGTCCATGCCAGGAGCTCTGGCTGTGCCAGGACACTGCTGTGAGGCCCCCCTGCACACTCCCCCCCAGCCCCAGGCCCTGGGCTTTGCTGTGCCAGGGCATTCCTGGAGCACATTGCTGACAGCAGCTCTGGAGGGGAGCGAAGCCTCCCTGCCCTGCCCTCAGGAGATGCCCTTTGCTGCTGGAGCTGCTGTGCTGGAGCCCAGCTGTGTCCCAGCAGTGCCCATGGCCTGGCCCTGCCTGTGGCCACAGCAGGGACACGCAGCAGGACAGTGACCAAGCTGCCAGAGCACTCCGGCCTTACAGCCACAGCAGGGCTGGCAAGGACAGGCTGGAGTTGGGGAGAGCAGCTCTGAAAGGACCAATCCCTGCTGCTCCCTGGCCATTCTGCTCTGCTGGGAATTTTTATTCCCTTCTTCCCTTTAACTTCATGCAGGTCTCAGAGTTGAGATCTCTGATAAAACAGGAACTTCAAGGTACTTTATTTTCTTCAAATGCAGCTATCGTCCAAACACTGGTTTACAGAGCTTCTGGGACAAATTCAAGAGGCAGACAGTGAATTTGATGTGGGTGATTAAAAAAATTTATTGAGTATAATTTTATAACAGAAAACCCCATTACACACTACCAATGACCTGGGCAGGCCTGTTGGGCCTGTTGTGAGTTCCATTCCAAAAGATATGCAAAAGAAAACAGGCAATTTTTTGCTTCTCAAAAGCAGCTAGTCATCATTTTCTTCAGGGCATCCTTGAGCTCCTGGTTCCTCAGGCTGTAGATGAGGGGGTTCAGGGCTGGAGGCACCAACGAGTACAGAATTGACACTCCCAGATCCAGGGAGGGGGAGGAGATGGAGGGATGGGGCTTCAAGTAGGCAAAGGCTGCAGTGCTGAGGAACAGGGAGACCACGGCCTGAGGGAGGCAGGTGGAAAAGGCTTTGTGCCGTCCCTGCTCAGAGGGGATCCTCAGCACAGCCCTGAAGATCAGCACATAGGAGAAAACAATGAAGACAAGACAGGCAAATGATAAAAAGGCACTAACAGCAAGAAGCCCAAGTTCCCTGAGGTAGGAGTATGTGCAGGAGAGTTTGAGAATCTGGGGAACATCACAGAAGAACTGGCCCAGGGCATTGCCGTGGCATAGGGGCAGGGAAAATGTATTGGCTGTGTGCAGCAGAGCATAGAGAAAGGCACTGGCCCAGGCAGCTGCTGCCATGTGGGCACAAGCTCTGCTGCCCAGGAGGGTCCCGTAGTGCAGGGGTTTGCAGATGGACACGTAGCGGTCATAGCACATGACGGTCAGGAGGGAAAATTCTGCAGAAATGAAAAATACAAACAGAAATAGCTGAGCAGCACATCCTTTGTAGGAGATGTCCCTGGTGTCCCAGAGTGAATTGTGCATGGCTTTGGGGACAGTGGTGCAGATGGAGCCCAGGTCACTGAGGGCCAGGTTGAGCAGGAAGAAGAACATGGGCGTGTGCAGGTGGTGGCCACAGGCTACGGCGCTGATGATGAGGCCGTTGCCCAGGAGGGCAGCCAGGGAGATGCCCAGCAAGAGGCAGAAGTGCAGGAGCCACAGCTGCCGCGTGTCTTCCACTGCCAGCAGGAGGAAGTGCCTGATGGAGCTGCTGTTGGACATTTGCTGCGTCAGGAAATGGTTTTCTGCTGAGGAGGAAAAGGCAGGACAGAGCTGGGCCAGATGCAGAGCAAAATCTATTACATATCTCATAGCAATTCAACATTCAGAGTCTCTCTTTTTAGGAACATTTCTCTGCATTCCCCTTTCCTGGGCCCTGGGTTTTGCAGGCATTGAGAGCAGGGACTTACAAATGGGCTCCAAAGGATTCCTTAGTCCTGTCCAGTGAGAGGCAACTGAGAATGTTGGATGATCACCAATTAAATGGACTCGTCAAACACCAGAAAGCTTTTCAGTCCTGCTGTTTGCAATTTGCCCATCTGAAGAACTGAGCTGAGGAAATTCCTCGTATTTGTTCATCCAGCTTCACCTGCTACAGTTAGGAGTGGTTGTGGGTGTCTGAAACCCCTGACATTTCTAAAGCACTGCAGATGAAACCGTGTGGGTGTGAGAGGCACAGGGATGGACTCTCAGTGCAGGGACAAGAGAGCAGCTCTGCCCATCCGGGCTGTTCTCAGCTGCACCTTGCTGACAGCTTGGAGCTGAAGGAGAGGCACCCAGAGGAGTTCCCCTAAGAGAAACAGGGCAGTGCTGAGGGCAGAGGGCTCTGGGCAGAGAGCAGATGGACAGAGCCCTCGCCTTCTCCCAGAGTGCCTCATGAGGATCTCAGCTCTCTCCTGCCAGGCTGGTGCACAGAGGGATCATTGCAGTGCCCAGGTGCAGCTGCCCAGCAGCATTTCCCTGGCCCTGCCACTGAGCTGTCTCCTCCATGGGGATCCCAGGCAGCCCAGAGACAGCACAGGAGAGCTGTGCCCTTCTGGAGAGCACCCTGCAGCCCTGCAGGACACCCAGGGAATGAGCTGAACAGCCCTGAGGGCACCTGGGCACTCTGCTCCCACAGACACATCTCCACAGCAGGATCCAAAGGGTCCCGGCCTGGACGGGCACCTGCCAGCCCCAAACCCTTGCACTGCCTCAGAAACCCAATGGTGGCAACAAGGACAGCACAGGCACCTGGAGATGGCAGAGAAATGTCACAATGCTCCTGCCAGGGGACAGCAGGGACACAGAGACTGATGGAAATCAGAGGCTTGTCCTTCCTTCCCTGGGCTCTGGCTGCTGCAGGGGCTCTGCACAGCCGAGCCCCCGTGGGATGAGGGCAGGGGCTCTGCTTAGGATGGGAAAGGAGCCCAGGGAGGAGCTGCTGGGGGAAGGTGCCTGAGCCACAGGGACAGCAGGGAGGTGCCACATCCCCCTGGCCAGCATTTGTGGCAGCAGCTCCCTGTCCCTCCCTGCCCGTGTCTCTGCTGAGTGGGGCTGTTCCTGCCAGCAGCGTCTCCCTGCGCCCAGCTCCACTCCCTGCCAGGGCTCACAGAGCCCATCTCCACCCCACGGCCCCACGGCAGCTCTGTCTGTGCAGGGACCTCTCCTGTGCCTCTGAGGGGGCAGCAGGGAATCCCCGCTCTGGAGCTTGTTCTGCTCCACACCAGGACATCCAGGAGAGCCACCCTGACAGGTCCTTTCAGTGCTGGCATTGTCAGAGACACTTCCAGGAACTCACCTGCATTGCCTTGCAGCCAGAGACTCACCGTGTCCAGGGTCTGTGCAGATTCTCCCCTGAAGGGGTCTCTCCTGTCCTCCCACCCCACCCCTTTAACCTCTTTGTCACTTGTGCTGCCTGCCCTTGCTGCCTGCAGATACTGCCCTGTCTGCCCTATGGCCACCTCCTCTGCAGAGGAGGAACTGGGAGACCCATGCAAAAGATCATGGAAACTGTGGGATGTGCCAGCCTTAGGAGAAGCCCCCAGGAATGGAAGTTTAACTTTCCTAGAGGCAGAGAATTATTCATTCAAATCCTGTGAAGATTCTTCCCCTGGCAAGAGCTCAATCACCCTCCCAGCCCAGGCTGCTTCTGCTCTCTCTGTTCCTCTGTGCTGTGCCTGGGTGGCTGCAGGCAGAGCCCCAGCCCTGCTGGGCTGGGAGAGGAGCTGCTCCTGGCCAGAGCTGTCTCTCTGCAGCTCTGCTGCCCTTGCCAGGAGCTGCCTCTGTGCCAGGACCCCGGCCCAGCCCAGCAGCACAGACACGGTACAAGGACTTCCCTTGTGGGTTGGGTGCTGAGTCCCTGAAGATCAGTCCCTGAGAGGGAGATGAAGAAATCACTTAAGAATTCAAAGTCAATATCCCTCTTTAAAGTTTCTTGAAGTTTTAATGAGGACCACAGATGGACACAACTGGGAAAGTGTCCCCAGGTTGCAGTTAGTGCAGAGGACTGGAGGCAGTGATGACAGCTGGGGACAAACAAGGCCAAGGTGTCTCTGGTGCTGAGCAAAGCTGGATGTGTTTGAGGAATGCAAAGGGCCAAGGCCTGAGCCCCAGCCCCTGGCCAGGCAGATGCTGTCCCTCCCTCCTTGCTCAGGGCTCTTGCCGGGATGGGCACTGGCATGTGGGGATGTGCAATGGCAAGGGCAGGAGCATGGGGCAGCCCCTGCCAGGCTGCTGAGCAGGGACAAGGAGGCAATGAGGCCCCAGGCCTGCAAGGGTCACTTGTCTCCTGCTCCTGGCTCCTGGTTCCACCAGGCCTTGCTGTGTCACAATGGCCCCTTGGTCCAAGAGGTCTCTCAGGTCACAATGGTCTCCTTGGATCCGCAGGGTCACAATGGACCATTGGTTCAATGTGGCCCCAGTGTGCCAAAATGGATTTTGGTTCCATGGGCTAATGCTGTGTCACCATGGACCCTTTGTTCCATGAGTTTGCACAATGTCACAGCTGACTCCTTTGGTTTGTGAGGAATCACTGTCACCAAATCTCTGAAATATCAGAAAAAGTCTCCCTACCACTAATTTGCTATTCCAGAGGGAATCATTTATTCAGGCCTAAGGTCCAACATGGGATAACTCCTAACCTTATGTGTACATGTAATTGTACCAGGGTGTTCCTTATATACAGACCATAAATGTGAATTACAATTTACCCACTTCCATAAAACCCATCCCAAGTTCCCAGATTGACTTCTTGTTTTCTGTATCCCTGCACCCCTGAGCCAGATGTCTTCTTCTTCTCTTCCAATCATCCTTGCTGGGAAAGGAGCCCCTGCATGACTTGTTCCTGTGCTGAAAGTTCACAGGCAGGGTAAAAATGGAATGAACCCTTTTGGTATCAGCCCCAGGCTCTGTGTGGGCAGGCAGAAGCAGGCAGGAGGCAGAGCTGTCAGCAAAGGAAGGGCCCAGCCAGGTGGGGCAGCCGGGGGATGCCGACAGCCTGCAGGGACAGAGGCGCAGGGCAGGGACATCGTGGGACAGCCTGGGCTGCACAGGGCACAGGGATGGGCAGCAGCTGCCAGACAGCCCTGCCAGAGCCAACTTGGGCAGCACTTTGGCCATGGCTGCTGGGCCTGGGCCTGAGGCAGGAGCAGGAGACAAGTGACCCTTGCAGGCCTGGGGCCTCATTGCCTCCTTGTCCCTGCTCAGCAGCCTGGCAGGGGCCGCCCCATGCTCCTGCCCTTGCCATTGCCCATCCCCACATGCCAGTGCCCATCCCGGCAAGAGCCCTGAGCAAGGAGGGAGGGATAGCATCTGCCTGGCCAAGGGCTGGGGCTCAGGCCTTGGCCCTTTGCATTCCTCAAACACATCCAGCTTTGCTCAGCACCAGAGACACCTTGGCCTTGTTTGTCCCCAGCTGTCATCACTGCCTCCAGTGTTCTGCACTAACTGGAACCTGGGGACACTTTCTCAGTTGTGTTCCTCAGTGGGACCCATTAAAACTTCAAGAAAGTTCAGAGTTTCAATTTAATTTTGAGTTCTTGAGAAGTTTATTGAAGACACTCTCAGGGACTGAGTCTGATGTAAACAACACAAAAGCCCTGAGAGGGTCATTAAAGTTTTCCGCGTCCACACACGGAGAAAGATTTCAAAGAACTTGTAAAAAATACGCATTCCTATTTTAAAGGATGTACTTTATTTTATTTCTCTTTACATCAGAGATGATTGCAGCATTCTGTGATTGATATTGACCCAGTGTCTCTCCTCAGCAGCTCTGGCCTGCTCACAGAAGCTGTGCCTTGAGCTCTGACCCAGTGTGGACAACCTTGCTCCACACTGCCCAGCCCCATCCTGTCTGTCCTCACTCCCCTGGGCCCTGCTGTGCTTGCAGAGCTGGCTGCACTCAGCCTAAGAGGGGTTTTCTAGTTTTGGGGTTTTTTGAAGCAATCTGAAACTCCTGAGTTTCCCCACGGCAAACAGACACACTGCTGAGGTGTATGCCAGCCCCAGGTGCCACCAAAGGCACTGCAGAGCTGCCCTGGGCCAGCTGTGAGGGTGGATCATCAGCCCAAGCTGTGGCCATGGGCACTGCACTGACCCCACTGCTGGATTTCGCTGACACGGCCACCGAGAGAAATTAAACTGTCCTTGGAAACACTGGGGAGGACTGGGACATACTGGGGAACACTGGGAAGGCTGTGGGAGACACTGGGACATACTGGGAGTGACACTGGGGGATACTGGGAGAAACTGGGGACACTGGGAAAATTACAGAGATGACTGGGGTCACTGGGGTACCTGTGGATGACACTGGGAGGAACTGGGAATGAACTCGGGTGTATTGGGACGGACTGGGCTGTTCTGGGAGGGATTTGAGGGGTACTGGATTGAACTGGATTCTACTGGGGAAGAATTGGGCTTCACTAACGCTACACTCGTCTCTACTAGGGCTGAACTGGGCTTTACTGGGAGGGACTGGAGGAGGGTGAATTGGCTGTTCCCACCTCCACTGCATCCCATTTGCCGAAGCTCCCGCCAATCACGAGCCGCAGCCAATCAGCGCCAGGGATCTGGGCCCAGGGGCGGTGCTTAAACGGGCAGCAAATTTTTTTTTTGCCTACAACTCCCGTCATGCCCAGCGGCCTGAATGAGCCCATTGCAGCCGGGAGAACAACTCCCGTCATGCCCCGCGCTCCACAGAACTCCGGGATCCGTCCCCATCTGTCCCATAAGTGTCCCCCAAACACTCCAGGGTCCCTCATTGCCCCCTCAGCGCCCATTCGGGACTCCCATAACCACCCCCGAACCCCTGAGTGCTCGCACCCTCACAGATGCCCGGTACAGCCACTTCTGGGAATTCATCTGCTCTCGTCCCCCGTGGCCCCAGAGCCCCTCAGAACACAGTCCCACGCCTAAAACTGCGGCCGCGACCCGCGCCCTAAAGAGCCCGGTTGGAACTCTCTGAGCTCCTCCCAAGGGCTCCCGTGCCATTTACGCTTCCCCAGAGGATCTCAAGTCGGGGCTCGGACGCAAAGGTGTCCCCCAAGAGCCGTCCCGGGCTCCCAAACATTTCGTTCCAACCACTTTCGGGACTACAGCTCCCATCATGCTCCGCGGCGCACGACCAGCGCTTTTTCAGCCAGGACTTCATCTCCCGTCATGCCCCGCGCCCCACCGAGAGCCATTGCGGCTGCGCCCAGAACTCCCGTGATGCTCCGCCGCCCTGTTAAACCGTATGATACCCGCACCTACAACTCCCATCACCGCCTGCTCCCGTGAGAGCCCCGTTAGAGCCCCCTACAAGGGCCTGCCCAGACCCTGAAGGGCCCCAGATTCCCCTCTCTGACCTCCAAGGGCCCCTCTGGACCCCCAAGTGCTGCCCCGAACCCTGAACTCTCCCTCAGAATCCCTGAGTGCCCCTCCAAGTGCCCACCCGGCTCCCCCAAGTGTCCTGCAGACCCTCAAGTTCTCTCTGAATTCCCTCCCCAGACCCAAAACTGCCCGAAATATGCCCCAGAAATGTCTCCAGGGACCCCAAACTGCAGGCCCCCCCAACCCTGTCTGAGAAAAAGATGATAAAAAAGATGACAAAAAGACTACAAATATAACTAATTAAAAAAAAAAAGAAAGAAATAAATAGCCAATAGAAATTATTTAATTAATTCATGAAGGAATTGTGTTACTTAGAACCAATGATGAATAATTTTCTTGGTTGCTAAAAATGTATCCAGTTTTAATATAAATATACAAATTAGGTAATAAAAATATTGTATGAGACTATCCTAAATTAAAATAATATAATTATAATTTTGTTATTAATATAATTTATTTATAAGGAAAAATGCTAAAGTTTTTCTTTTTTGTTTGGGATGTCAGTCCCAGGTGGGCGTTGTGAGACATGGTGAGGCTGGGCTGAGGAGCAGCTTGTCCAAACAGGCTCAGCCTGCAAGGGGCTCATTCTTATCCATGCCCAGACCTCCTAAGGAGACATTCAGCATCCAGATCACTTGGGGAATGCTTCTATCCCCTCTTCTCATAAATAAAAAATTAAAAAATACTGATGTGATTAAAAAAACAAAAATCATGAGGAGCATTTTGACATCTTCCTCCTGAAGACAACTCCAAACTGACTCCCGTCACTGCACAAGCCCTGGAGACTCAAAGACAATGGAAGGGAGACAAAGACCTCCTGAGGCCTTTCTGTATTTTAATCAGCCCCACGCTGGATTTGGGGCTGGCTCCAGGAGCCTCAGGCATGCAGAGAAGGATGGAGAAGCTGCTCAAGGAGTCAGCAGCAAAACTCCAAGTGCCTTGGAGCATGGCTGGGCCCCAGGGAGGGCAGGGAGTGCCCAAGGCTGCCCAGGGCCTGGTGAGAGCAGATCCTTGAGGGCAGGATTGCAGGGAGCCCAAGGCTCTGAGCAGGGAACTGCAATGCTGAGCAAGGCCTGGCTTGGCTGCAGGAAGCAGAAAGGCCAAGCCCTGAGCCCAGCCTGGGCCAGCAGGGCCTGTCCCTCACGGCTGCCTCGGGGCTCTTGGTGGGCCAGGGGGATGTGAGGGGCAGCAAGGACAAATGGCATCAACCTGCAGCCCCTGCCAGCCTTGCCAGGGAGGCCGAGGGAGAAGCAAAGTGCAGCCCCTGCCAGGAAAGTTCCTCCTGTGGGGCCTCCAGAGGCGCTGCCCGAGCCCAGGGCACAAAGCCCTGGGTGCCTGTGGCCCTGCCAGCCCTGCCCAGCCCTTGGCCATCTGTCCTGCAGGCTGTGCCCCCTGGGCGTGCTGCTCCTCTGCCCTGGCCGGCTGCACTCGCCCATCTCGCTGTGCCCCAGCATTTCTCACCCAGCGTTGCTGTGCCCTCCCTGGGCTCCCTGCACCCATCGCTGCCGGCTCCTGGCACACAGAGCCCGGCCATGGCCCAGCCTCACGCTGCCACACCTCCAGCACCAACATTCTGCCCTGCGAGGGACTTTGCCTTCTCCTCAGCTCCAGCCTGAACCTTCCAAGGTGCACTTGGGGGAGGTTTCCTGCAATTCTCACTGCCAAAGAAAGCTCTGTCTCCTGCTGGTCACAAACAGAGAAGGGCTGGTGGCAGATCAGAGGTGGTCAGAGGCTGTTTGGGGCACAGCGACCATTGTAGCCATGATATTTTCTGAAAATTCCCTTTGCCAGGATTTAGCTCCTGAGAAGCTGAGGCCTCAGGTACAAAATATAAACAATCATTATCTGCTGCTGTGGAATGCAACAGGTGGATCTGTGATTGGCTTCATGTCATTGTTTCTAATTAATGGCCAATCACAGTCCAGCTGTGTCTCTCTCTGGTCAGACACAGGATTTTGTTATCATTCCATTCTTTCTCCTTTGCTTGCAAGCCTTCTGATGAAATCTTTTCTTCTATTCTTTTTATATAGTTTTAATAGAATATCTATCATAAAATAATAAATTAGTCTTCTGAAACATGGAGTCAGATCCTTTTCTCTTCCCTCTTCTAGGACCTCTGTGAACACCACTACTGACCATGAAATTATTAAGTTTTTTAATATTCTCTGAAAGAACAAGGGGCATGCACTAAACACCTACAACTGGCTGGATGGCCAGTTGAGTGGCCGTGAATGTTACACCAGAGAGTGGTGGTGAATGCTGTTGCATCCAGCTGGCAAGCAGTCACCTGTGGTGTCCCTCAGGGGTCTCTGCTGGAGCCAGTTCTGTTCAATATTGTTACTGACAACATGGATGAGAGTGTTGAGACTTTCAGTAGTAAATCTGCAGACAAAACTAAGCTGGGAGCGTGTGTCCATCTGCTGGAAGGTAGGAGGCCTCTGCAGAGAGAGCGGGAACAGTTGGATGGATGGGCAGAGTCCAATAAGATGAAGTTTAATAAGTCCAAGTGCCGGGTCCTGCACTTTGGTCACAACATCCCCTGCAGTGCTACAGGCTGGGGACAGAGTGGCTGGACAGCGGCCAGGCAGAAAGGGATCTGGGGCACTGATGGACAGCAGGCTGGACATGAGGCAGCAGTGTGCCCAGGTGGGCAAGAAGGCCAATGGCTGCTGGCCTGGATCAGGAATGGTGTGGCCAGCAGGAGCAGGGCAGTGATTCTTCCCCTGCACTCGGCACTGGTGAGGCCACACCTCGAGTGTTGTGTCCAGTTCTGTGCCCCAATTTAGGAAGGCCATGGAGGGGCTGGAGCGTGTCCAGAGAAGGGCAACAAGGCTGGGGAGGGGTCTGGAAAACAAGTCCTTTGAGGAGCGGCTGAGGGAGATGGGGTGGTTTATCTTGGAGAAGAGGAGGCCCAGGGAGACAAGGCAATATCAGGGCACAGGTTGGACTTGATGATCTCCAAGGTCTTTTCCAACCTTGCTGATTCTGTGACTCTCTGGAACCACCCTTGGAGCAGTTGCAGGAGGAGCCCTGGGCCTCCTCTTCAGCAGCTCCAGCAGCCCAGGTCCCTCAGCTTCTCCTGCCAGCCCCAAAGCCCATCCTGTCAGTCCTGCAGAGCCTCTGCAGCCCCTCCTCAGTGCCCAGAACAGGGAGCCCCAGAGCCAGACACAGCAGCCCAGATGTGCCCCCCTGGCCTGGGGTGCCTCTGGCAAGGGAGCAGCACCAGGCACTGCAGGAGCCTGCAGACAATTCCTGCAGCACTTGTAGGATGATCCTGCTGCCCAAGGGACGTTCCCATGGTGCCAAGTCAGGAACTGCAATGGTGAGTCTGGCCAGAGAGGAAAGGGCAAACAGGGATGGGTTGTTTTAAGGGAGGGTACAGGTGTGGAAGAAGAAGTAATCTAGATCAGGAAAGGGGAAAGAAAGCACAGGTGAAGCCAAGGAAATGCTCAGGGCAGTATGGGGGTGGCTGCCAGGCAGCCCTGGCTCTGAGCAACAGCGTCTGCAGTGGGACAGGAAACTCCCAGCCGATGGGAACAAACTTTCTGGCTTACTGCAGAGGCCAGGACCAAGCTGAGTAGTTTCCCTGGTGTCCCCCAGCCGTTGCTGGCCCCAGGGGCTGATGGCATTTGTGCTCCCTCAGGTTCATATCCCCACACCAACAGCATGCGGGTGCTCCCTCTGCTCTGTGCAATGCAAACAGGGGCTGCTGAGCCAGTGCTGCCGTGTCTGTGCCTGCAAGGATGGGGCACCTGTGTGAGCTGGGGCAGAGGCCAGGGCTGCAGAGGGGGATGTTGTTGGCAGCTGCATGAGGACGCTCTGGGACGCTGCCCTGGGCTGTGCAGCTCACTGGGGATGGATCAGCCCCTGCTCTGCTGCTCCTTCCTGTCTGCCCCAGGGCCCTTGCAGAGCCCCAGCCATGCTGTTTGCCCCCAGCCTGCCCACGGCCAGCCTGGGGCTGCTCATGGGGCTTTTCTGTGCTGGGCATTGGCCTGGGCATGTTCTTGAGAGAGCCTGGGCAAGGAGCCTGGAGCCCCCAGGCCCTGGGCTGAGGCGTCAGCGCTGCCCCAGCAGTGCCCATGGCCTGTCCCTGCTGCAGCCCCGGCACTGCCACCCCCAGGGCTGTGCCCGGCCCCGAGAGCACTCGGGCCCTGCAGCAACACCAGGGCCACCAGGGCAGCGGGGCAGGGCCACGGCAGCAGCACTGGCAACACCAAGTGCTGCTGCTGCTGGGCACAGCTGCTGGGCCAGCCCTGATCTGCCCCAGCTCTGCACACAGACATGGCTGCTGCAGCTCCAGGGAAGGAACAAAGGGAGATCTCTGGTGAAAATTCTGCTGAGAGATCCTTTATTTCATTTAAAGCCACTGAGAACATAGCTCATGTTGACAGGGAAGGTGGAGAGAAAGAAATTAGAAATGGTAGAAAGAATGGCCTTGGTTTAGGGAGAATATTAAAAATTGAAACGGAGCGGGAAAATAACCAATCCAACAAAAACTACCAAATCTCACTTTTATTACAAGAGATATGCAGAAATTGGCAACCAGTTTAATGTTTTCTAAATTTTCCAGTCATCAGTCTCCCCACTGCAGCCTTGAGCTCCTGGTTCCTGAGGCTGTAGATGAGGGGGTTCAGAGCTGGAGGCACCACCGAGTACAGAACTGACAGGGCCAGATCCAGGGATGGGGAGGACATGGAGGGGGGCTTCAGGTAGGCAAATGTGCCAGTGCTGAGGAACAGCGAGACCACGGCCAGGTGAGGGAGGCAGGTGGAAAAGGCTTTGTGCCGTCCCTGCTCAAAGGGGATCCTCAGCACAGCCCTGAAGATCTGCACATAGGAGAAAACAATGAACACAAAACAACCAAAACCTAAAGAGGCACCAGCCAATGAAATCCAAATTTTTCTGAAGGTGGAGTGGGAGCAGGAGAGCTTGAGGATCTGGGGAACCTCACAGAAGAACTGGCCCAGGGCATTGCCATGGCACAGGGGCAGGGAAAATGTATTGGCTGTTTGTAGTAGAGCAGTGAGAAAGGCACTGGCCCAGGCAGCTGCTGCCATGTGGGCACAAGCTCTGCTGCCCAGGAGGGTCCCGTAGTGCAGGGGTTTGCAGATGGACACGTAGCGGTCGTAGCACATGACGGTCAGGAGGGAAAGCTCTGCTGAGATGAAGAACAGAAAGAAAAAGAGCTGTGCAGCACATCCTTTGTAGGAGATGTCCCTGGTGTCCCAGAGGGAATTGTGCATGGCTTTGGGGACAGTGGTGCAGATCATGCCCAGGTCGCTGAGGGCCAGGTTGAGCAGGAAGAAGAACATGGGCGTGTGCAGGTGGTGGCCACAGGCTACAGCGCTGATGATGAGGCCGTTGCCCAGGAGGGCAGCCAGGGAGATGCCCAGCAAGAGGCAGAAGTGCAGGAGCTGCAGCTGCCGTGTGTCTGCCAATGCCAGCAGGAGGAAGTGCCTGATGGAGCTGCAGTTGGACATTTGCTGTGTCTGCACATTTCAACGTACAGAAGGAGGAAAGACAGGGCAATGGAGGGGAAATTTCTCACAAAAAAATCAAAACTCTTTGTCGTAGCCTCTTTCTTTCCACTAAGCACCTCCCCCTTGTGTATGTCTAGGAGATCTTCCTTCACCATTGTTGCTGGAGCCCTGATTGCTGCTGGCCAATGCTGTGTGAGGAGCTGGACCTTGGCCTGCAGGACACCTGGGAGTCAGCCCTGACCCCCAGTCAGTGCAGGGGAACAGTGAGAGCAGGGCCCTGTCCTGGTGTTCAGGCTTGGATAAAGAATCTTCCTGTAAGGCTGCAGAACTGCCTGGGTGAAGGGATGGGGATAACAGAAGGCAGAGCGAGGGATTCTGCTGCACCTGGGGAGAACAGAGAGTCCAGGGAGGCAGGAGGGTTGTCTGAGGCTTAGTGCAGACTGAGGGGAGCTGCTCTGTCCCTCTCTCCTGTTCCAGCTGCCCTGCACTTGCACCTTTCTGAAATCCACTCCTGTGTTACCCTGGACAGCCAGGAGACACTGCTAAGAGCAGAGGGATCCCGGGCACACAAAGTGGCTCCTGCCTTTCCCAGAGTCAGGAGAGTGGGCTCAGTGCCAGCCTCCCAGGCTGCCCTGCCCAGAGCTGCCCGGGCACAGGGAGCTGGGACACCCCATTGCTGTGCTCAGCCTGCACAGGAGGAGCCCAAGGGCTGGGCCTGGCCCTGCAGCTGGAACTGCCATTGCAGAGAGCCCCTCAGCAATGGCAGCAGCACCTGGGCAAGGCAAGGAGAGAGAGAGAGAGCCGGGCCTGAGGAAAAGCCTTTCCCTGGCCAGCTCTGCCCACCCCCTGCCAGGCAGCAGCAGGGCAGGACAGTGGCCCTCAGGCCCTGGTCAGCAGGGAATGGGCACGCGGCCGGAGAGATGCCCTTCATCTCTGGGGCTGCTCTGCCGGCCCAGGAGGGACTGAGGGCCCCGAGCCCCCAGGCTGAGGGCTGTGCTGGCTGCGAGGGGACACAAGAGCTGTGCTGCTCAGGGCAGTGTCTGCCCTGCAGGGCAGGCCCGGCAGGTGCCACATCTGCCCTGCAGCAGGGCTTCCCTCAGCACTGCCTCCCTCCCTGCCTGCCCACGGCTCTGCTGCTGGAGCTGTCCCAGCCCCAGCTGCTCCTGTGGCCCCGGGCTCCTTCCCTGCCAGAGCTGCCCGAGCCCAGCCCAGCCCTTGGGCCAGCCCTGCCCTGCAGCTGCTGGGCCCTGCAGGGATTAAAGAACAGCTCCCCCAGCCTGGGCACCATGGAAAGGTGATGCTGCATGGATCTGGAGGCTGGGCAGGTGCAGGCACTTGCTGAGGTGCCCAGGAATCCTCAGGGTGATGGTTTAAGAGTCTCAGGCCCTGATGTGCCCTGCACAGTTAATTTTCTATTGCCACCAAGCTGAGCCAGGGAAAGTGGGAGCACAGATTCAGGAAAGCAGAGACCCAAGCAGGAAACCCCTGCCCTGAATGAGCTCATGAAAAGTCACCCTGGGCATGAGCTGGATCTCTGAGCAGCCCTGGCTGCAGCTCCAGCTTCACCCCCTGCAGCCGGCCCTGGCAGCAGGAGCCGTCCTGCCCTGTCCCTCTGACCGTGCCCAAGGCAGCCCCGCTCTGCAGCACAGCCTCCCCCAAAGCAGAAACAGCAGCAGAGCATCCTTACAGTCACATCAGTCCTGTCCTGGTTCAGCTTCAGGAGATCCCTCCAGGAGCACAGGGGACATTGCCCTGCACCCACACACTCACCATGCACAGGGCTGTGAAGATCTTTCCCCAAGTGAAGTCTCAGCTCAATGTCTTCCCAATCCTGATGGCCTTCAGCGTGCCTCTGCCTGGCTCCTGTCCCCTCAGTGCCTGCAGGCAGAGCCCTCAGCCCTGCTGGGCTGGGAGAGGAGCTGGGCCTGGGAAGAGCTGTTCCTTTAAAGCTCAGCAGCACAGACACAGCACAAGGAATTTAATGAGCCTCTAGGGGATTTGGTGTTGTTTACATCAGACTCAGTCCCTGAGAGAGTCTTCAAAAAACTTCTCAAGAACTCAAATTTAAAATGAAATTCTGAAGTTTCTTGAAGTTTAAATGAGTCCCACCGATGGACACAACTGAGAAAGTGTCCCCAGGTTCCAGTTGGAGCAGAACACTGGAGGCAGGGAAGACAGCTGGGGACAAACAAGGCCAAGGTGTCTCTGGTGCTGAGCAAAGCTGGATGTGTTTGAGGAATGCCAAGGGCCAAGGCCTGAGCCCCAGCCCCTGGCCAGGCAGATGCTGTCCCTCCCTCCTTGCTCAGGGCTCTTGCCGGGATGGGCACTGGCATGTGGGGATGTGCAATGGCAAGGGCAGGAGCATGGGGCGGCCCCTGCCAGGCTGCTGAGCAGGGACAAGGAGGCAATGAGGCCCCAGGCCTGCAAGGGTCACTTGTCTCCTGCTCCTGCTTCAGGCCCAGGCCCAGCAGCCATGGCCAAAGTGCTGCCCAAGTTGGCTCTGGCAGGGCTGTCTTGCAGCTGCTGCACATGCCTGTGCCCTGTGCAGCCCAGGCTGTCCCACGGTGTCCCTGCCCTGCGCCTCTGTCCCTGCAGGCTGTCGGCATCCCCCGGCTGCCCCACCTGGCTGGGCCCTTCCTTTGCTGACAGCTCTGCCTCCTGCCTGCCTCTGCCTGCCCACACCAAGCCTTGGGCTGGCCCAGGCTCCTTCTGGGGGATGCGTTGCACCACAGCCCTGTCCTGGGAGAGAAACTCCATTGTCTTGGTGACACAGAGTAAAGATTTATTCTGAATTAGGTGAAGTGTCTGGAAGAGGTGAGGAGTCTGTGGAGCCAAAGCTGAAGGAAAAGCCACATTTTAGAGACAACAAGGAGACAGAGAAAGAAAAACAGAAATGACCACAAGGTCAATCTGCCCCAGACATAGTAATTCTTTTGATAAAGAAGAACTGGTGCTAAATGTCACACCGAATGAATATGTATGAACTTATTGTGAAACTGTATGCATATGCATTTGGAAGGGGGATAAAGGAAGACCCGAGGTCTTCAGAGGCACGCTTGCCTTTTTGGGGGCTTGCGTCCGGCGCGCATCGTAATAAAAGCATACCGGGCTTTACAACTTTTACAAAGTTGTGAGGTGTCTTCTTTTCTCCACAAAACATTTGTTCTGAATCTGGGCCTCCCCAGGTGCCCTTGGCATTAATTTGGGCTTTTTCTGGCTTTTCTCTACTATGTCAAAAGGCTTCACCCTCTCTGACACCACCCTTCAGTCCCTCCCAGGGTTCTCCTCTGCTGTCCTCCGTCCCCACCTGTTGGGAATTTCGCTGACTAGAGACTGGAAAAGAACAAGGCCGTGGCTAATTCCGAGTCCTGCACCTGCAAGACAGCGCGTCCTTGGGCCCAGCTGGGTATGCTAGGCCCAAGGAATTCTTTGGGTGGGCTGAGGGGGGAATTGGGATGGGAGTTGTGAGGCGAAAAGGGGAAATTTGATAGAAAAAAGGGGAACTTGGGAATAAAAAATGGGAATTTGGGAATAAAAATGGGAATTTGGGACTTGAAATGGGGAAATAGGGACTAAAAAGGGAGAATTTGGGACTAAAAAAGGGAAATTTGGGAATAAAAAAGGGAAATTTGTGACTAAAAAAGCGGAATTTGGGACTAAACAGGGGGGATTTGGGTCCATAAAGGGGGAATTTGGGGCTAAAAAGGGAAAATTTGGTTTAAAAATGGAGAATTTTGGGCAAAAATGAGAAATTTGTACCAGAAAAGGAATATTTGGAACTAAAAAAGGGAAATTTGGGACTAAAAAAGGGGGAATTTAGGACTAACAAAGGAGAATTTGGGTCCAAAAAAGGGAAATTTGTACCAGAAAAGGAGAATTTGGGTCCAAAAAGGGAGAATTTGGGTATAAAAAAGGGAAATTTGGGTCCAAAAATGGCGAATTTGGGCTGAAAATGGGAGAATTTGGGTCCAAAAAAGGCAAATTTTTACCAAAAAAGGGAATTTGGGTGCTCAGGTGAGAAGTATGGATCTAAAAAAGGTGACATTTGGTCTACAAAAGGGGAAAATTGGACTAAAAAGGGAAACTTGGGTCTAAAGGGGGATTTTGGCACCAAAAAGGGAGAATTTGGGTCCAAAAATGGGAATTTGAGTGCCCAGATGGGGAGATTGGACCCAAAAAATGAATTTTGGTTCTAAAACAGGGAAATTTGTGCCCCCAAAAAGGAGACGTTGGGTTCAAAAACTGGAATTTGGGACTAAAAATGGGAATTTGGGTGCAGGAAGGGAAAGTTTGGGGTGAAAAAAGGGAAAATTTGGGACTAAAAATGGGAAATTTTGGTCTAAAAGGGAGAAATTGGGGCCAAAAATGAAAATTCTGGGGGCACAAATTTCCCGTTTTTAGTCCAAAATTTCTTTTTTGGCTCCAATCTCCCCATCGGGACACCCAAATTCCCATTTTTGGACCCAAATTCTCCATTTTAGGACCCAAATTTCTCTTTTTTCATCCCAAATTCCCCCTTATTTTTTATTTGGGGCTGAAAAAAGGGAAATTTGGGACTAAAAAAGGGGAATTTTGGTCCAAAAAGGGAGAAATTGGAACTAAAAATGGGAATTTGGGCACTCAGGTGGGAAGATTGGAGCCAAAAATGGGAAATTTGTACCAAGAAAGGGAATTTGGGTGCTCATGTGGGAAAATAAAACTCCAAAAGTGGAATTTGAGCTGAAAAAAGGGAAAATTTGGGCTCCAAAAGAGAAAATTGGGGACTAAAAAAGGAGAATTTGTGTCAAGGAATGGAAAGTTTGGGTCCAAGAAAAGGAATTTTGGGGTGAAAAAGGGGAGAATTTGGGACTAAAAGTGGAGAATTTTGATCCCAGAAAGGAAAATTCGGGACTAAAAATGGGAATTTGGGGGATTTTGGTGTCCCAAGGGGGGAATTTGGGAGAGTTTTTGAGGAATTTGGGGGATTTTGAAGGAATTTGAGGATTTTAGGTGTCCTTAGAGGGAATTTTGTGGGATTTTGGGTGTCCTGAGGGGGAATTTTTGGAGGAATTTGGGGAGAATCTGGGGAATTTTGGAGGATTTTTGATGTCCTGAGGAGGAATTTGAGGGAATTTGGAGGCAATTTGGGATGAATTTGGGGATTTTGAGGGATTTTGGGGGGAATTTGGGGGATTTTGGGCATCATGAGGGGGGATTTGGGGGATTTTGGGGCAATTTAGGGGATCCTGAAGGGGGGAATTTGGGAGATTTTGCAGAAATTGGGGCATTTGGGGGGAATTGAGGATTTTGAGGGATTTTGGGTGTCCTGAGGGGGAAATTGGAGGGGACTTTGGGGCAATTTGGATGTTCTGGGAGGGAATTTTTGGGGATTTTGGTGGAATTTGGGTGTCCTGAGGGGGGAATTTGGGGAATTTGAGACGAATTTGGGAGATTTTTGTTGTCTTGAGGGGGAATTTGGGGGATTTTGGAGAATTCCGGCGTAATTTGGGCGTCCTGAGGGGGAATTTGAGGGAATTTGGGGGAATTTTAAGGATTTTAGGTGTCCTTAGAGGGGATTTTGGGGGAATTTGGAGGATTTTGGGGAAATTCAGGATATTTTGGGAGAATTTGGAGGATTTTGGGTGTCCTGAGGGGGAATTTGGGGTATTTTTGGGGGAAATTGGGTGTCCTGAAGGGGAATTTTTGGGGATTTGGGGAGGAATTTGGCAGATTTTGGGGAAATTTGAGGGATTTTGGGTGTCCTGAGGGGGGGATTTGAGGGGATTTTGGAGAATTTGGGTGTCCTGAGAGGGGAAATTTGGGGATTTTGGGTGTCCTGAGAGGGGAAATTTGGGAGGAATTTGGGAGATTTTGAGGGATTTTGAGGTGTCCTGAGGGGGAAATTTGGGAGATTTTGGGGTAATTTGTGGGATTTTAGGTCTCCTGAGGGGGCACTTTGGGCATTTTTGGTGAATTTGAGGTGTCCTGAGGGGGAATTTTGGGGGATCTGGATGGAAATTCAGAGGATTTTGGGAGGAAATTGGGGCATTTTGGGGGGATATTGAGGGATTTTAGGTGTCCTGAGGGGGGAATTTGAGGGGATTTGGGAGAATTTGAGGGTTCTGAGAGGGGAATTTGGGGACTTTGGGGTCCTTGGGGGGAATTTGGAGGATTTTGTGGCAAATTTGAGAGGTCTGGGGGCAATTTGGGAGGAATTTGTGGGATTTTGAGTGTCTGGGGAAATTGGGGGGAAATTTTGAGGAATTTGGGGGAAATTTGAGGGGATTTTGGGGAGCTAGGGGGTCCTGATGGTGGATTTTGGGGAAATTTGGGGCATTTTGGGGGATTTGGGGTGTCCTGAGGGAGGAATTTGAGGGGATTTGGGGTGTCCTGAAGGGATAATTTAGGGGATTCCGGGGAATTTGAGGGAATTTGGGAGGGTTTTGGAGGATTTTGGGGGAATTTGGGGAATCTTGTGGGGATTTTTGTGGATTTTGGGTGTCCTCGGGGAATTTGGGGGATTTTTGGAGGAATTTGGGGAGAATCTGGGGAATTTTGGAGGATTTTTGATGTCCTGAGGGGGAATTTGAGGGAATTGAGAGAATTTTGGGACGAATTTGGGGATTTTGGGTGAATTTGGGGGATTTTGGGTGTCCTGAGGGGCAGTTTGTGGATTTTGGGGCAATTTGGGGGATCCTGAGAGGGAATTTGGAAGATTTTGGGGGATTTGGGGGGGATTTTGGAGGATCTTGGGGGATTTTGGTTGTCCTGAGGGGAAAATTTGGGGATTTTGGGGGAATCTGGGGGGTTTGGGGTGTCCTGAGCAGGGATTTTTGAGGGAATTTGGGGGAAATCTGGGGAAATTTTCGTTTCCTGAGGGGGATTTTGGGGGAGTTTGAGTGTGGGCATTTTGGGGGAATTTTGGGTGTCCTAAGGTGGAATTTGGGGGACTTTGGAGGAATTTTGAGGATTTTCAATGTCCTGAGGGGGGAATTTGGGGGATTTTAGGAAATTTGGGGGATTTTTGGTGTCCTGAGGGGGAGTTTGGGGGAGTTTATGGGAATCTGGGTGTCCTCAAGGGGGATTTGAGGGAATTTGGAGGATTTTGGGTGTCCTGAGGGGGAACTTTGGGGTATTTTGGGGGAATTTGGGTGTCCTGAGGGGGAATTTCAGAGATTTTGGGGAAATTGGAACATTTTTTGGGGAATTTAGGGCATTTTTGGGGACTTTGGGGTGTCCTGAGGGGAAATTTGGGGGGAATTTTGAGATTTTGGGGAAATTTGAGGGATTTTGGCTATCCTGAGGGGGATATTTGAGGGGATTTTGGAGAATTTGGGTGTCCTGAGAGGAGAAATTTGGGGATTTTGGGTGTCCTGAAGGGTTTTTTGGGAAGAATTTGGGAGATTTTGAGGGATTTTGAGTGTCCTGAGGGGGAAATTTGGGGGATCTGGGTGGAAATTCAGAGGATTTTGGGGGAGCTTGGGAGGAAATTGGGGCATTTTGGGGGATATTGAGGGATTTTAGGTGTCCTGAGGGGGGAATTTGGGGCTTTTCGGGGGAATTTGGGTGTCCTGAGGAGGGAATTTGGGGGATTTAGTGGAGGCAATTTTTGGGGAGATTTTGTGACATTTTGGATGTCCTGCGGGGGAATTTGGGGAGAACCTGGGGAATTTTGGAGGATTTTTGATGTTCTGAGGGGGAATTTGGAGGAAATTTGGGAGGAATTTGGGGCATTTTGGGGAAATTTGAAGGATTTTGGGTGTCCTGAGGGGGAATTTGGGGCATTTTGGGGATCCTGAGGTGGCAGTTTTGGGATTTTGGAGGAATTTTGGGGTATCCTGAGGGGGGAATTTGGCGGGAAATTTTGAGTGTCCTGAGGAGAGGAATCTGGGGGGAATTTTGAGGATTTTAGGGGGATTTTGGGGGAGTTTGCTTGTCCTGATGGGGGATTTGGGGTGGATTTTGGGTATTTTGTAGGATTTTGCTGTATTTTACAGCATTTTGTGTAATTTTCCCCTCAGAAAGTGTCCCCGGCCGGGCTCCCCACACGCTCAGCCCACCCCGCCCGCTTCTCCCCCGATGACAAATTCTCGCGGCACCGCCTGGCCCTGAAACGGAGATTCGGGGTCCTGCTCACCCAGCGGGGCCGGGCCCTGCTCTGAGGGACCCCAAAAACCCAAAATCCCCCCAAAAACCCCCATGGAGCAGATGGAGCTCAGTCAAACCCGCTGAGCTGAACGGCGTGGGAGGAAAGGGTTAAACAGGAGGAAGTTGTGAATATTAAAGGATTTGGGAGCTCGGAGGTGTCTGAGTGTTGGTGGTCAAATAAATTTGGGTTTTTTTCCTGGTTTTGGGGGGGTTTTGGGGTGTGGGAGGGAATTAATGGCGATCTGTGGGGCGCGGGGTACGATGGGAGTTGGAGGCGTGGGTATAACGGGAGTCTGTGGAGCACGGGGGATGATGGGAGTTGTATGCGCGGGTATAATGGGATCAATGGGCCGCAGGGGTTGATGGGAGTTGTATGCATGGGTACAATAGGGATCTATGGTGATGCCGAATTTTGCCCCAAAAGGCGAGAATAACTGCCTAAGAGACTCAGCTTAAGTCAGATAAGCAGGAGGTATTTTATTGCGACACGTCGGAGAAATCACAAAATGGATTTCTAAGTTTCCCGTAACAAAGGCAAGCCTTTTATACAGTTTTGGATATAGGATTACATCAGATCATATACATAATCACATCTTTGCATGAATATTCATATGTGGTGTAGGCGGAGCATGGGCAGGGACACCTCTTTTGAGGATCATCTTGGTGGTCGTTCCGGTTGCATTCACCATGGGCTGGGGTCTCCTGATGAGTCTTCCTCCTTGAACCTTTGAACCCCTTTCCTAATTTGGCCAATTCCCGGTGTACTTGGCTTGGTCCCCATGGCTTGGCAAGGCTCTTAGGGTCAGTTTGACATTGTTGGCTCTGAACATGCTTAGCCCATCAGTTCCCCTGTCCCTCTCTTTCCTGTCATTGTGTTCCATGCTTTAGCCGATTTATTGCTCTATGTGTTTCCTAAATGCTATGCTTTCTTCAAATGCCTCACATTCTATGTTTTAACTCATTATTTCTTGAAGGCTATCTGTTTTGGGGCTTCAATGGAGTGCCGATGTAACGGGAGTCTATGGAGCGCAGGGGATGATGGGAGATATATGCGCTGGTATAACGGGGTTCTATGGAGAGTGGGGGAGGATGGGAGTTGGAGGTGCAAATATAATAGGGATCTATGGTGCGTGGGGGATGATGGGAGTCGTATGCACGGATATAATAGGGATCTATGGTGCGCGGGGGATGATGGGAGTTGTATGCACGGATATAATAGGGATCTATGGGGCGCAGATATAACGGGACTCTATGGGGCGCGAGGGATGATGGGAGTTGTATGCACGGATATAACGGGACTCAATGTGGCGTGGAGGACGATGGGCGATGTAGGTGTGGATATAATAGGGATCTATAAGGCGTGAGAGATGATGGGAGTTGGATGCGCGGGTATAACGGGGCTCTATGGGGCGCAGGGCATGATGGGAGGTGTAGGCGCGGATATAATGGGGCTCAACGGGGCGCGGGGGATGGTGGGAGTTGTATGCGCCCGTATAACGAGGGTCTATGGAGCGCACGGGGTAGATGGGTGTTGCCTTCTGATATAAGGTAAAGCGACCTGGTTTCGAGGAGCAGCACGGCAACCCAAACTCACCAGGGTCGCTCGGGCCAAAGAGCACGCAGATACCAATGTGGTAGACGGTCAAAGGCCTTTATTGTCTCATCTCGTGGGGTTTTATAGTCTAAGGGGTCTCTCTACGTCAGAGGGGGTCTGCAGTACTATCTACGGTTAGTAAGGAGTGGAAAGTTACCAGCATTACTATCGTTAGGGGGAATACATTCCTAGTTACATTCCTAGGGTGATCTCTTATCTTAAGGGATTAGGGGAAAAGGAGTCCTGCCTTTCCGTCACATCGCGTGATCTTCCGATCACCTGTCCCTATCTACCACATCTCCCCCCACCTTTTTCACAAATGAACGAGGAAGTCATATACATAGGAAATGAAATGAGGTATAGGGTTGTAACTTGACAAGGGAAAGGGGTTTGGTAAACCTGAGTAAGTTTTTGCCAGGCAAGTTTAGAAAATCTTGTGACTGGCAGTGTTCCCTGGTTGAACTCACAGCATTTGTTGCCGGACTATGAACAGGATGTTGGTTTGTTCCAGGCGGGTCTGAACGAATGAGACTAGCTTGTTCAGCAGGCATGGTCCGAAGCTGACAGCTAAAAGTAGCATTGCCAATGGACCTATTAGGGTAGAAATCAGGGTGGTCAGCCATGGTGATTGATTGAACCAGGACTCGAACCAACCCTGTTGGGCTTCCCTGTCTTTCTGTCTCTGAGCCAGTCTGTTTTGGAGTTCCGCCATGGAGTCTCTAAAGACTCCCGTGTGGTCCACGTAGAAGCAGCACTCCTCTTTCAAGGTAGCACACAGGCCTCCTTGCTGCATGAACAGGAGGTCCAGGCCTCGCCTGTTCTGCAAGACCACTTCTGAGAATAAGGAGACTGACTTCTCTAGTAAGGAAATGGATTTCTCGATCCTTTGCAGGTCCTCATCGATGGTCATTTGCAGCTGGGACAGTCCTTGGTGTTGGGTCGCTAGGGCTGAGACACCCGTTGCATTTCCGGCTGCTCCTAGGCCCAGCAGCACTGCGATAGTTATGCCTGTTATTACTTCTCTTTTGTGGAGACGGCTGGGTTCCTCATAAAGGTGATACACTTCTTCATCTGAGTGGTACAGGACCCTAGGAACAATCAGAACTTGGACAAAAAAGTCGTTAGAGTCATTGAATTTGGGAAGGAACACACAGGGACTCACTCCAGATCCCTGGCAAACCCACATCCCAGATGCGGATGGGACTACCCACTAATTGTTTTTCCTGTCGGGCTTCACAACTTCGGTGCAGACGTTGCCTTTCCGCCTAGCTAGGGTTGCATTGCCAAAGCATCTGCTCTGGCCTGTGACTTGACTCAGGGTGATTCCTTTGTGGGGGGTATCCCATCTGCACTGGTGAGGGGCATCGGCTGTGGAGTAACTGAAGGGAGTGTTTAAAGTGAATCCTTCGTAAAAGGGGGGTTTGACATCGTAACAAAGCCAGCAGGAGTCGGTTAGGTTAGGGTTGGATTCGTTCAGGGATAGAAAGGTAGCTTCTAGCATGCGAAGGATTGGGTCTGAGTCCAACCCGGTTGAATGGCCTGTCTGAAAGGCTTCCGCATGGCCGGTCGGGATACTGGTGACCTTTGTGGGCAAGGTTTTGGGGTAGGTCGTGTTTTTCTTTTTCTGTGCACTTTTAATCACTTTGTTGGGTCTGACCGCTCGGGGTGCCAACGGTTGGAGCCTGATAATTCGCACATTCACCCTCTCTTTCGACCCTTGAAGGACTACTGTCCACATTCTGCCTATGGCCCAACTAGGGTGATTTGGCAAAACCGTCATGTTGTAGTCAGTGCATTTCTGAAATTTAGGGATTTTATGATGGTTTCGTTAGAAACTTCCCTGGAGGAAGATGGGTGTTTGGCAGCCGGTGGGTGCCCAGGTGAACTGTAAGAATTTGTCGGGCTCTTGTGGCTCCCACCCAGGCCCCGATCGTCTGGCATCTGTAACAATGGTTTCGCAGCCCCGGTGCCCACAATATCCCCACCCTGGGTGATTGCAGTAGCTTTTCCCAGGGTTTGAAGCTGGGCACCAGTAGGATAGGTACATGTGTGTGGCGTGTGGGGAATAGGGGTCTACCTTTGGTTGTCCTGGAAACAGGTCAGTAATGCGGAGCACGAAGGATGGGGCGTTTGGTGTGGTGATTTCTTTGAGCACCTTGTCACTACTAAGGTGTCGCATGACCCACCTGAATGGCCGATGGGGGAGGTGGTCTGGGCTGGCTTGCCCTCTGGTGACAAGCCCCAACAGCAAAATCACACAGAAACACCCTTGATGCTTGGGTCTCACCTGTGCGGGTCTCTCCGGCGCTGCCTGGTGGCTTGGTGGTCTGTCAGTTTCCTCTGGAACGGGGATGTACACGTCACGAGGACGCCCCATGAGCATATCCTGTAAACAGAAACTTGCAACTCTCATCAGACTCATTCTGCTCGTTGTGAAGGTCGGGCTTGATTGACTTAAGTGGACACCACCTGATTTTGCCGTCCTTTTTGACAGCTGCGTACCCTCAGCCCGTGAGCATCAGCCTCCAGCCCCATTCCCACTCACCCAGCTCATTGCTAATTACAACCTGCGGGCCCTCCTCTAACACTCAGGTGGCCCAGTGTTTTTGAACGGGACTGTTTGTTTCATCTCCCCTAGGGAATTGGTTCAGTGCTAGCAAAGCGGTTGCCAGTATACGCGCCTGATCTCCTGGGGAATGGAATTGGCAAAGCCCTCTGCTTTCGCCAACACTTCTAGCTTGGTTTTCAGGGTGTGATTTGCCCGCTCAACTATGGCTTGCCCGGTACTGTTATACGGGATACCTTGAACTAATGTGATGCCCCATTTTGAGGCGAATTCTTGCACTGGTTTGGATGTGAAATTGGAGCTGTTGTCAGTTTTGATCTGCTTGGGGATACCAAGCCAAGCCATGACTGTCAGCCAGTGCTGATTGTGGCCTTGGAGTTAGTTTTGTGGTGCTGTGTGGCTATGATCGTTCCGCTATAAGTGTCCACTGTCGCTGCAAGCCATGCTCGGGGCTTCAGCAGTTGACACAAAGTGAAGTCCGACTGCCAGATCTCTGAAGGCTTGAGACCTCTCAGGTTGACCCCACAGGTCCATAGGGGTGACTTCTGGCAATGAGGGCAGGTGGCTACCACATGTTTTGCATCCGCTGTTGAGATTCCGCATCTCTTCGCCAGTGCTTTGGCTCCGATGTGGAGTGACTCGTGCAGTTGATGAGCTTCCTGCAACGTCCATACGCCTTTTGCTGCAGTGTCCGCTTTGTCGTTGCTGATCTGGAAGTAACCTTTGACTGGGTCGTGGCTGTTGATGTGCATGACTGACACGGTGCCCTGTCACGAGGAGAGCGCTTCTTCCAGCATTAGGGCTGCTGCAGATGTTGACACATCTGGTCCTGCCATGGCTAGGCAGAGCCTTGCCACGAATATAGAGTCCGTTACAATGTTGAGATGTTCATCTTGGAAGAGTCCGCATGCCAAGACCACTGCTGCTGCCTCCAGTTGTTGCAATGACAGTGTGGGGTCACACGCTTTGACGCAGTGCCATTGCTCTCCTGCCTGCCACACTGCTGCTGCGGTTGAAGTTGTGGAGGAAGCGTCTGTGAAGACCGTTGGTCATGGCTTAGGTCGGTCCATGACCTTTGGCGGCATGTCCATGGGGACAATGGTCAGCAGCTGAGTCCAGGGTGGTCTGGCGGAGTAGGAGATTTCTCCTCTGAAGCCGGTGAGAGCGAGGGCTAGGTGCTCCGATACTGTGGTTGACTCCAAGGTCGGCTGCTTGCGGAAAGGAAGGTGGATGCTTGTCGGCTCGGTTCCTAGGTGTTTCAAGGCGATTTTCATTATGAGGTTAGCAATGCATTCAATTCCCGGGGAAAATGCATGAGCGGGTCTTCCGAGGATAACCCATTTGATTGGTCGGGACTTTTCGAAAGGTCCTTGGGCCAGTGCTCCCACTCCCCCCTTTGGTGTAAAGTGGACGTACAGGTCCAGTGACATGGCTGGGTTCCACTTGGCAAGCGTGCCAGTGGACATCTGGCTTTTGATGAAGTTGAGGGGGCTCGTTGCTTGTGGTGTCAGCTCCTTGGGATCCCAGGGGTGCTCTCCTTTCAGGAGGTCATGTAAAGGGTCCATGACCTCGGGAGGAATTAGGACGATGTTGCGAAGCCACTGCAGCGATCCCACCAGGCGTTGTATGTCGTGGAGCGTCTTGATGTCTCGACAGACCTTCACCTTGGGGGGGGTCACGTAGGAGCTTGTGACCCCCACTCCCAGGAAGGTCATGCAGGGTCCTCTCTTGATCTTTGCACTCGCGATCTCAAAGCCGTTGGCCTGAAGGGTTTCCGTGATTGTGGACACCAGGTGATCTACTTGGCTTGCCGATGGCGCAGCGACTAGGATGTCGTCCATTAATTGAATGATGGTCGCGGTGGGGTAGGAGTGTCGGACTGGCGTCAGTGCTCTGTCCACGGTGATTTGGCATATGGTTGGGCTGTCTACCAAACCTTGTGGTAATACTCTCCATTGGAAGCAGAGGTTGGGCTGCTCGCTGTTTCGAAACGCCACGGAAAAGGCGAATCGTTCTCTGTCCTCAGGGTGCAGAGGTATTGAAAAGAAACAGCTCTTGATGTCCAGCACTGCGTACGGCTGCCCTGCGGGGATGGCTGAGTTGGTGGGTAGCAGTGTCTGGACTGGACCCATGGGTCGGATCTTCTTGTTCACTTCTCTCAGGTCGTGGATGAGACGATAACCTTCTCCAGACCTTTTGGGGATCACAAATACAGGAGTGTTCCATGGGCTGATGGAGGGTTCTATGTGGCCCTTTTGCAGTTCGCCGTCGACCAGTTCCAGCAAGGCTGCCGCTCGAGGCTCTGACAGGGGCCACTGCTCGACCCATACGGGGTCTGATGATTTCCAAGTCAATTTGATTGGCAGCGGAGGGTGTACGGCAGTGGCCCTCATGATAAATTTGTGATCCTGACTCCTAACATAGCAAGGACATCTTTTCCTATCGGGGGGGCGAATTTTACAAAATGTAGGGGTAGATTGCCCCTGTCTCTTCTGGTCCCTTTTTCATGTGAAGTGTTGTAGCCACCAGCTGGGTGCTTTTCCACGCCCGGGACTGCCCTCCCACTCCGTTCACTGGAGGGACTTCTTTGAATTGCCAATGTCTGGGCCAATGCACTTGGGGAAAAATCGTGCAGTCTGATCCTGTGTCCGCCCAAAACTGAAACCCTATGACGTGGGGATCCTGACTGCCATAAAGGCGGCATGTCCCCCACACCATCAGGGGCTCCTTCCCTATTTTCATGGCCAGGGCCACCCAGGGATCCCGCTCTGGGACGTCCCCTGCTGTTCCTGTGACTCCGGCGCGGCTTGTGGCGGTGGAGGATGCGAAAGTACTGCTGGCGGTGCTGCGCAACTCTGCCATTGTGCTGCTGGCAGGGGTGCGAAATTGACTGCTCCCTGTGGGGGCATGGGGTATGAGGGTCCCCTGCCCCACTGGGGGTTGCTGTAGCTGGGCTGCTGCATGTTCCAGGTGGGAGGAGGCTGGATACGGCCCGGGTGCCCCCTCCCTCTCCCATTTCCCTGAGGTCTGGATCTGCATTCCTTATTTAAATGCCCCTTCTTTTCACATGCCCAGAATGGTCCCCTTAGTCTCCCCTGGCGTGGTGGAGCAGCTGCTGGTGGGTGTCTTGGCTGGAAGCAGTTCACTGCCAAGTGGCCTGCCTGGCCGCACTTAAGGCATGCCATCACACTGGTTATTGCAGTGTGAACTGCTGCTTGGATGGGGGCTAGGTGTTCTTCCTTTGCAACATGTCTGATCATGGCAGCAACATTGGACCCAGATGGCAGTGATCTTAAAATCCTTGGTGACTGAGTTCCTCAGTCCTTGGTGGCTGAGTTGCATTGCTGGCGTAGGCAGTCTGCCAGCACGGGACCCTTCGCCTCTGAGGGTAATGAGGAGGAATCTAATGCTGCCTGAAGCCTGTCCACGAATTGAGTGAAGCTCTCACTCTCACTCTGTTTTATAGCAGACCATGGGGAGGGTTTGGCTATTACTTTGGAAGCAACACAGATGGCTTCTCGGGCAGCACAGGTTGTTGTCATAACCTCATGGGCCTGCAAGCCCTCAGGCTGCGCCTGGGGGGTGATCATAGTGGGGTCTGTGCCCATTAGCCTCTGTATGCTGGAGCCGTGCAGTGGATGGTCAGCTCCCGTTACCAAAGCTAGCTGCTTTATACTGTTGTCCTCCCTGTTTAAAAACTATCATCCCTGCCCATCAAAAATCATCCTGCAAGTCTGCTTAATATCAAAAGGTAGGGTCACCCCTCCAAAAACACTGTCAGTGAGTGTGGAAACCATGGCAGAATTAATTCGCTGTCTTCAATCGCTTTAATAATTGCCTTCACGTCTTTCGGGTTTACTGGGAAGTAGGTTCTTTGATTTCCGCCTGCTCCCCCCACCCGGACCGGAAACACCAGTGACGCCGACGGAGCCCATTCTGCACACGCTATTTTTATTTTCCACCAGTCTGTAAGCGGGGTTCAATCTTTCTCTGATAACCCCTTCACCCATGCGGGAGCGCTGTGACGAGTGACCTTACATGCCGCTGCTCTCTTTCTGTTAAAACTAGAATCAGAGTTGGAACCCCCCGGTCCCCTCTAGAGCTCGGAGCTCGAGTATGAGTCCGAGCCGGAAGTCGACTGGCCGGACGTTTCTGGGCTGCTCTGCTGTTTTTTCGGGCTCTGACCCTGCCCCTTCTTGTGGGGGTCGGGCCGTTCCCTCCCCCTGGGCTCCCCCCGCCTCCTGCTGGAGGAGGTCCTTGCCCTATAAGGACCTAATGTGAACTGAGCGCTCTGATTGGTTTTACGCTCCTCCGCGGGGGCCGCCCCTCCTCCCCTCTCACCCGCGCATGCGTTGTTAAGCAGGCTGACTGCATTTCCGCCCTCCGCGTCTTCCTTTCCACCCTGAGCACGCGGTTCGATGCCATTTTCAAACGCATAGGGTGGGGGGACGTTTTTATCGATCCCTACAGGGTCCGACAATCCAGCCGCTTCCTGCGCCTCCTCTGCGAGCCCCTGCCAAAACGCCCGCGCATGTTCCCCCCTCTCTGATGCTAAGTTGGTCTGCTCGGGGGAATCCAGCATTCGTGGTTCCGCGCCGCCGATCTGATCAAAATCCTCTGCGGTCTGCGTTGCCGCGCCCACCCCCAGCTGCGGCATGGCTAAGAAACAAGTTCGCACGGCTCTCCAGGTTTCTTGCTCTTGTCGAGCTTTTTGCAGAGCCTGGAGAACTCTGCCCCACGATTTTAGGGCTTACCCTGAGCCTGAGCACATGGTTTCCTCGGCCAGAGCCTTTGTACAATATCCCAAACCCCTGAATGGAGGATTTCTATTGGGCTTTCTATGGCCCCAAGCTTAATCAGTCTCAGTAATGCAAGACATAGATCTTTAAGCTTACACTCAATGCCCCATTGTGCATGCATCTGAGTTACGATCTTCGCTATGGCTTCCATGGTCTACGCGGGTCTGGGGGCGGCCCCCGGCTGCACTAGGCCAGCTGTGCAGCCGCCGGTCCTCTTTCCAGGCGAATCCCATTACCGAGCTCCCTCACGGGTGTCGGCACCAGTTGTTGCCTTCTGATATAAGGCAAAGCGACCTGGTTTCGAGGAGCAGCACGGCGACCAAAACTCACCAGGGTCGCTCGGGCCAAAGAGCACGCAGATACCAATGTGGCAGACAGTCAAAGGCCTTTATTGTCTCATCTCGTGGGGTTTTATAGTTTAAGGGGCTTCTCTACGTCAGAGGGGGTCTACAGTACTTTCTATGGTTAGTAAGGAGTGGAAAGTTACCAGCATTACTATCGTTAGGGGAGCTACATTCCTAGTTACATTCCTAGGGTGATCTCTTATCTCAGGGGATTAGGGGAAAAGGAATCCTGCCCCTTTCCGTCACATCACGTGATCTTCCGATCGCCTGTCCCTATCTACCACAGGAGGTACTCTTTGGGAGGGATGGACAGCATGATAATGACCCCGACAAGGTCAGGTGCACAGGGCAAATGCTGCGGAGTCTGACAAATCTGGGGCCATCCCAATACACCACCTTCATTGCAACGATTACTGCTGATACCAACCAAGAGACAGTGGGTTCTGTCACCAACAGGCTTAGAAATTGTGAGAGTGTGATCAATGGCCCAATGCAGGCTCATGTCTCTGCTGTGATTAAGAGCCTACAAGAAGAGATGAGGGTGGAGGGAGGAAGAACAGTTCCCATATGGCACCAGTGCAAGTCACAGGCCCCAAAGTCAGAGCCCAATGTCCCCCAGCTAGAGAGAGAGGGTACGTACACCCCACGAGCTGACCTGTGGTTCTTCTTGCATGACCATGGGGAAGACATGGGAAGGTGGGGTGGGAAACCCACTTCTGTCCTGGCAGCATGGGTGCATCAACTCAAGGAGGCAAACACTAACTGAGGGAATTCCTCTAAAGTGAAAGTAGCCTCAACCTCCCGTGACCGAGCTGCCAGGTGTGATCTGTCAGATCCCCTTGAAGGAACCTCTACCATGTATGCCCAGGAAAGAAATAATAACAAGGGCTGAGGATGTCCTGCCTCTAGCTGTAGAACAGCAGGCCTGTTAGCTAAAGGAGCGAGAAAAAGCTGAGAAGCAAGAAGAAGCTGATAAGGAGCTCTCTCCAAGGCTGTAACCAAGGAGACTGAGAGAAGTGAGGAACTGAAGAAAGATAAGAGAACTTTGCAGCTGGACAAAGAATTTTTAGAAAGTTAGTTGAAATCACTGTAACTTTTCACCAATAGTGTTATGTTGACTTATTGTGGCCAATAGTTAGGATAGAAGAAGCATAAACATTTGGAAAATGTATAAAAGGTCAGCCCTGTTCAATAATGAAGAGTTGCCACCTGAGACTGCTTGTGGTCTCTGCTTTGTGTCATGACTGCCTCGGCAGCGACATCTAGTCAGGAAGAGGCACAGGAAAACTGGATTTTCTGGATGGTGTGGATCCAATGGCCTGGCACATCAGAGCCACAAAAACACAACGCCTTTGTTGATACAGGTGTGCAGTGTACCCTGATACCATCGGGACATGTGGAGGCAGAACCTGTTTCCGTTGCTGGGGTGATGGGGGATCACAGCAATTGACCCTGTTGGGAGCTGAGGGGAGCCTGACTGGGAAGGAGTGGCAGAAACATCCTATTGTGACTGGCCCAGAGGCCCCGTGGATTCTGGGCATAGACTTCCTCTGGAACAGCTTTACAAAGACCCAAAGGGACTCAGGTGGGCGTTTGGAATAGCTGTTGTAGAGGCAGAGAACATAAAGTGGTTGAACACCTTGCCTGGACTGTCAGAAAGCCCATCTGCAGTACGACTCTTGAGGGTGGAAGAGCAATGAGTGCCAATTGCCACCCTGACCGTGCACCACCAGTAGTATTGAACAAATTGAGATGCCATGATCCCCATCCACAGAATGATCCATGAGCTGGAGAGCCAAGGGATGGTCAGCAAAACCCACTCAACCTTCAACAGCCCCATCTGGCCTGTGCACAAATCTGACAGAGAATGTAGATTGACTGTGGGCTATCGTGCATTGAATGAAGTGACTCCACAGCTGAGTACTGCTGTGCTGGACATACTGGAACTCCAGTACAAGCTGGAGTCCAAGGCAGCAACATGATTTGCCACTGTTGACATAGCCAACGTGTTTTTCTCCATTCCTCTGGCAGCAGAATGCAGGCCTCAGTTTGCCTTCACCTGGAGGGGCGTACAGTACACCTGGAACCAACTGCCCCAGGGGTGGAAGCACAGCCCCACCATCTGCCATGGACTGACCCAGGCTGCACTGGAAAGGGTGAGGCTCCAGAACACCTGCAGTGCATTGAGGACATCATTGTGTGAGGGAACACAGCAATGGAAGTGTTTGAGAAAGGAGAGAAAATCATCCAGATTCTACTGGAAACCAGCTTCACCATCAAGAAGAGCAAAATCAAAGGACCTTCCTGAAAATCCAGTTCCTGGGTGTAAAGTGGCAAGACAGATAGCATCATATTCCCACTGAGGTCATCAACATGAACACCGCAAAGTCTCCACCAACAAACAAGAAGGAAACACAAGTTTTCCTGCATGCCATAGGTTTTTGGAGAATGCACATTCGTGCGTACAGCCAGATTGTGAGCCCTCTCCACCTGCAAGAAGACCAGTTTCCACTGTTGTTGGCGCCCTGAGCAGCAACAAGCCTTGGCCCAGATCAAGCAGGAGATCGCTCATGCAGTAGCCCTTGGTCCAGTCAGAGGACCAAGAGGTGAAGAATGTGCTCTACTCTGCAGCCGGGAGCCATGGTCTGTCCTGGAGCCTTTGGCATAAGGTGCCTGGGGATGCTCAAGGCCAACTACTGGGATTCTACAGAGGATCCGAAGCCAACTACACTCCCACAGAGAAGGAAGTCTTGGCTGCCTATGAAGGAGTCCAAGGGGCCTCAGAAGTGATGTGCACAGAAGCACAACTCCTCCTGGCACCGCAACTGCTGGTGCTGGGGCAGATGTTTAAAGGAAAGGTTCCCACCACCCACCACGCCACTGACCCCACATGGAGCAAATGGATTGCTCTGATCACACAGCGCACCCGTATTGGAAAGCTGAATCACCCTGGAATTTTGGAGATAATTACAAACTGGCTGGAAGGTGAAAACTTTGGTCTCACTGATGAAGAGAACCAGGAGTAAGTGACAAGGCTAAAGAAGCTCCACCATACAATTAGCAATCAGCAGAGGAAGCACACCATGCTCTTTTCACTGATGGTTCTTGTCACATCGTAGGGATGAACTGGAGGTGGAAAGCAGCCATATGGAGCCCCAAATGACAGGTTGCACAAGCTACTGAAGGAGAAGGTGGATCAAGTCAAATTGAGGAAATCAAGGCTGTTCAGCTGTCCCTGGACATTGCTGAAAGAGAGAAGTGGCCAAAGCTCTACCTTTACACTGATTTCTGGATGGTTGTCAATGCTCTGTCAGGTTGGCTGGAAAGGTGAAAAGAGGCCAACTGGCAGCGCACAGAAAAATCAATCTGGGCTGCTGGTGAGTGGAAAGACATTGCCTCTTGGGTAGAAAATCTATCTGTGAATGTCCACCGTGTAGATGCCCATGTCCCCAAGAGTCAGGCTAATGCAGAACACTGAAATAATGAGCAGGTAGGTCAGGCTGCAAAGATAGAGGTGTCAAAGATAGACTTAGATTGGCAACATAAAGGAGAGTTGTTCCTAGCTCGATGGGCCCATGATGCCTGAGGCCATCAGGGCAGAGATGCCACCCATAAATGGGCATGAGACAGAGGGGTGGGTCTAACCATGGACAGTATTTCTCAGGTTATCCATGACTGTGAGACGTGTGCTGCAATCAAGCAGGCCAAGAGAGTGAAGCCCCTCTGGTATGGTGGGTGGTGGTCCAAGTACAAGTATGGGGAAGCCTGGCAGATTGACTCCATCACACTGCCCCAGACACTCCAAGTCAAGCGCTATGTGCTGACCATGGTGGAAGCCACCACTGGATGGCTGGAGACCTACCCTGTGCCTCACACCACTGCCCCTAACACCATCCTGGGCCTTGAAAAGCAAATCCTGTGGAGACATGGTGTGGGAGGATCTTTGTCCATTTGTCCCAGGTGTCCATGGGGTTGGGTTTCTTACCTACGTACAGGCAGTCATTTGGTGACGGGGAACTCCCACCTAGAATGTTAAGAGCGTATCGTCTGTGCTTTCCATGGCCATGCAAAGATTGTCTGGCTTTAATGAATTTGCCAAAGTGACCCAGATGTTTTGTTTTGGCTGAGGGATGATCCAGCTGGTGGTCACTTCGATACGGATGAGGGCGCTGATAAAGACAATGGCAATGGTGGCACTGGTACTGCTGCAGGGTGCCCTGGAGGGTAACGCAGGAAGAATCATTCTTCTTCTTTCCCACTGGGTAGTTTTCACTTGTGGATGGTAAAAGCACACATTAGTTGACTTATTTTAAGACATTCTTAAATATTCTTAAGTTCTCCCTATAGCTCTTACCAACTCCTCCCAATCACTCCCTTTTTTTTTTTAAGGGAAATTTGAGGCAGGGAAAAAGGAGTAGTTTCAAGAGGGGAAAGAGGGAGGGGTAGGGATAAAGGGTCACTGGTAGAGGGATGGAAAAGGGAGGGGTGTGTCTGCATTTGAGGTTGACATGGACATTATCAATGGGATATATCTACGTGTGATGAGTGTCCTTGTCACAATGTTTGGATATGTGAATTTCTTTTTTTCTTCATCTCCAAGAGAAAGCTGCTTCTGTGGCATGGTGGGAGAGGGAGCTGACTTTGTGTTCATTCAAGGGGTCATCTTCAGATCTGTGGTCTACATAGGGACTGATAAATCTCCTGGGAATCCACCAGGGTCCTGTATCTGTAGAAACACAAGCATTTTCTGTCACCCACATAATGAGAGGCTATGGCCCTTCAACAATTTTAGATTCATGATTCTGGTCAAGTACTGGAGGTCTTTCTTTGAGGTGTGTGTACATGTTGTTATGAGAGTGCCTTAAGACAGGGGGGTTTGGTTCTTTTTGAGAGCAATTCGTGAAAGGTATATGACATTAGAATTAATGAAATTCAAATAACGTAAAGTACTTTGCACAGTCTCTCCTGTATAGAGAGAGCCAGGGGCTATGTACAAATCACAAACGGGAAAGGCACTGCTGTGGAACGTGCCTTGAGCTGTTTTATTTTTCAGCATCAGTCTCATTACACGGTTGTGACAATGCGAAGATGCCAGCAGCTCACATCCCAAGCAGCTGACCAAGAACTTAATAGTACAACTTAATTTATAAGTATTTTAACCAATCCCACAAAGCAAAAGCATATTGACAGCAGTTCTATCCAACCACTATAAGCACATGTACCTTTGGTAAAACCAACACTTGCTTATTTTGAATACAATATCTGCTTGTAAGCTTTAAAACACAATGCACAGAGCTCCATTATTAAGCTTCAAAGTTCCTAATATCTTGCCAGAAAAACTTTTCTGTATCTTAGGGAGTTATTCTAGACAAGCGTTAAGACACAGACCATTGTTCTATTTCTCCTTGCTTTTCTACTTTTTAAATAATTTTTCTGCTGACCTATCTCATGGCTACTGCTTAGCTCTAATCACAGTTCTGCTGTCTCTGAGGCCTGCCTTTTGCAGCTTCCCCAAAGCCCTTTGATTTTGTGGATTCCCACACTGAACACAAGTTCAGCTATTTTAAATCAAATGCTCACTGATTTAGATAATATTAGACATGGCACACTGCAAAATAGAGCTGCTATAGATTTTTTGCTGTTAGCACATGGGCACAGGTGTGAAAATTTTGAAGGAATGTGTTTTATGAACCTACTCTCTTCGATTCACAGGAAACTCAAAGAACTAGAAGACAACATGAAGAAATTGACTGTGAATGATTTGGGCTTGGATGAATGCTTTGAGGGATGGGGAATAACTGGATGATTGAAAGATACCTTAAGGGACCTTTGTTATTACTAGTAGTTATTATTATATTACTTTGTATTATTCCACACATAGTGAAATTGGTGACCCAGTTGGTAGAAAATACTGTAAAAAGGGTTTGGCTGGTGCAAGAAGAAGAAGAAGAAGGGGGAATTGTAGCAATGCATCTGAACAACTTGGGCCACACTATGCACCAGCCATATTGCTTGTAGTCATTCTTATCAGAGCCCTCTGGAATTCATCAAGGTTACTAAGACATAAACTGTGCTAAATGAAGAAAGAAAAGACTGAGAAACAGAATACCAAGACCACAAGAACTCGATAACAGAGTGCTGTGAACCACATGAACTGAAACCAGTCACATACTCCGAGAAGTGCGTGCAGAACACAAGGACAAGAGAGAGGCTCCAATGAAGAAGAGCGTGATCAGTGTATGCAGTAGGGTTAGAATGTATAAATAGGTGCATAATGTAAACAATAAATGGCTTCTGCTTAATCATACTGGTTAGTAGTATGGGAGCCCTGTTTGCCTGGGAAGGAGGGAGGATTCTTTTCCATAAAAAGGAAAGCACTGAGCCAGGAGCAGGAGACAAGTGACCCTTGCAGGCCTGGGGCCTCATTGCCTCCTTGTCCCTGCTCAGCAGCCTGGCAGGGGCTGCCCCATGCTCCTGCCCTTGCCATTGCACATCCCCACATGCCAGTGCCCATCCCGGCAAGAGCCCTGACCAAGGAGGGAGGGACAGCATCTGCCTGGCCAGGGGCTGGGGCTCAGGCCTTGGCCCTTGGCATTCCTCAAACACATCCAGCTTTGCTCAGCACCAGAGACACCTTGGCCTTGTTTGTCCCCAGCTGTCATCCCTGCCTCCAGTGTTCTGCTCTAAATGGAACCTGGGGACACTTTCTCAGTCCTGTCCCTCAGTGGGACCCATTAAAACTTTAAGAAAATTTGGCGTCTAAATTTAAAGTTGAGTTGCTGAGAAGTTTTTTGAAGACACTCTCAGGCACTGAGTCTGATGTAAACAACACAAAAACCCTGAGAGGGTCATAAAACTTTTCCTAGTCCAGTTATGGAGAAAGATTTCAAAGAACTTGCAAAAAATACACATTCCTATTTTAAAGGATGTATTTTATTTTATTTCTCTTTACATCAGAGTTGATTGCAGCATTCTGTGATTGATATTGACCCAGGGTCTCTCCTCATCAGCTCCAGCCTGCTCACAGAAGCTGTGCCTGGAGCTCTGACCCAGTGTGGACAACCTTGCTCCAGATTGCCCAGCCCCATCCTGTCTGTCCTCACTCCCCTGGGCCCTGCTGTGCTTGCAGAGCTGGCTGCACTCAGCCTAAGAGGGGTTTTCACTTTTTGGTTTTTTTTGAAGCAGTCTCAAACTCCTGAGTTTCCCCACTGCAAACAGACACACTGCTCAGGTGTGTGCCAGCCCCAGGTGCCACCAAAGCCACTGCAGAGCTGCCCTGGGCCAGCTGTGAGGGTGGATCATCAGCCCAAGCTGCACTGGGCCACTGCAAGGGGCTGTGGCCATGGGCACTGCACTGACCCCACTGCTGGGTTTGGCTGCCATGGCCACTGAGAGAAATTAAACTGTCCTTGGAAACACTGGAGAGGACTGGGACATACTGGGGAACACTGGAAGCGCTGTGGGAGACACTGGGACATACTGGGAGTGACACTGGGAGATACTCGGAGAAACTGGGGACACTGGGGATATTGCAGAGAAGACTGGGGACACTGGGGTACCTGTGGATGACACTGTGAGGAACTGGGAATGACTGGGAATGAACTCGGGTATATTGGGACAGACTGGGCTGTACTGGGAGGGATTGGAGGGGTACTGGAATGTAATGGGTTCTACTGGGGACTAATTGGGCTTCACTGATGTTATACTGGTCTGTACTGGGAATGAACTGGGCTTTACTCGGAGGGACTGGAGGAGGGGGAATTGGCTGTTCCCACCTCCACTGCATCCCATTTGCCGAAGCTCGCGCCCATCTCCAGCCGCAGCCAATCAGCACCAGGGATCCGTGCCTGGGGGCGGTGCTTACACGGGCAGCAAATTTTCTTTTTGCCTACAACTCCCGTCATGCCCCGCGGCAAAACTGAGCCCATTGCAGCCAGGAGAACAACTCCCGTCATGCCCTGCGCTCCACTGAACTCCGGGATCCGTCTCCATCTGTCCCACAACTGTCCCCCAAACACTCCAGGATACCTCAGTGTCCCCTCAGCGCCCATTCGGGACTCCCATAAGCACCCCCGAACCCCTGAGTGCTCCCACCCCCACAGATGCCTGGTACCGTCACTTCTGGGAATTCATCTGCTCTCGTCCCCCGTGGCCCCAGAGCCCCTCAGAACACAGTCCCGCGCCTAAAACTCCGGCCGCCACCTGCGCCCTGAAGAGCCCGGTTGGAGCTCTCCGAGCTCCTCCCAAGGGCTCCCATGCCGTTTACGTTCCCCCAGAGGATCTCAAGTCGGGGCTCGGACGCAAAGGTGTTCCCCAAGACCCGTCCCGGACTCCCAAATATTTCGTTCCAACCACTTTCGGGAGTACAGCTCCCATCATGCTCCACGGCGCACAACAAGCGCTATTTCCGCCGGGACTTTATCTCCCATCATGCCCCGCGCCCAACCGAGAGCCATTGTATCTGCGTCTCGAACTCCCGTGATGCTCCACGGCTCCGTTAAACCGTATGATACCCGCGCCTACAACTCCCATCACCCCCCGCGCCCCGGAGAGCCCCGTTCGAGTACCTCCAAGTGCCCGCCCGGACACCGAAGGACCCCAAATTCCCCTCCCTGACCTCCAAGGGCCCCCCTGGACGCCCAAGTGCTGCCCCGGACCCTTAACTGTCCCTCAGAATCCCTGAGTGCCCCTCCAAGTGCCCACCCGGCTCCCCCAAGTGTGCCCCAGACCCTCAAGTTCCCTCTGAATTCCCTCCCCAGACCCAAAACTGCCCCAAATGTGCCCCAGAAATGTCTCCAAAGACACCGAAGTGCACGCCCCCCCCACCCAGTCTGAGAAAAACATGATAAAAAAGATGACAAAAAGACTACAAATATAACTAATTAACATAAAGAGAAAGAAATAAATAGCCAATAGAAATTCATTAATTAATTCATGAAGGAATTGTGTTACTGAGAACCAGTGATGAATAATTTTCTTGGTTGCTACAAATGTATCAAATTTCAAGATAAATATACAAATTAGGTAATAAAAATATTGTATAGGACAATACTAAATTAAAATAATATAATCATAATTTTGTTATTAATAAATTTCATTTATACAGAAAAATGCTAAAATTTTTCTTTTTTGTTTGGGATGTCAGTCCCAGGTGGGCGTTGTCAAACATCGTGAGGCTGGGGGTGAGGAGCAGCTCTTCCAAACAGGCTCAGCCTGCAAGGGGCTCATTCTTATCCATGCCCAGACCTCCTAAGGAGACATTCAGCATCCAGATCACTTGGGGAATGCTTTTATCCCCTCTTCTCATAACTAAAAAATGAAAAAATACTGATATGATTAAAAAACCAAAAATCATGAGGTGCATTTTGACATCTTCCTCCTGAAGACAACTCCAAACTGACTCCAATCACTGCACAAGCCCTGGAGACTCAAAGACAATGGAAGGGACACAAAGAGCTCCTGAGGCCTTTCTGTATTTTAATCAGCCCCACGCTGAATTTGGGGCTGGCTCCAGGAGCCTCAGGCACGCAGAGAAGGATGAAGAAGCTGCTCAAGGAGTCAGCAGCAAAACTCCATGTGCCTTGGAGCATGGCTGGGCCCCAGTGAGGGCAGGGAGTGCCCAAGGCTGCCCAGGGCCTGGTGAGAGCAGATCCTTGAGGGCAGGATTGCAGGGAGGCCAAGGCTCTGAGCAGGGAACTGCAATGCTGAGCAAGGCCTGGCTTGGCTGCAGGAAGCAGAAAGGCCAAGCCCTGAGCCCAGCCTGGGCCAGCAGGGCCTGTCCCTCACGGCTGCCTGGGGGCTCTTGGTGGGCCAGGGGGATGTGAGGGGCAGCAAGGACAAATGGCATCAACCTGCAGCCCCTGCCAGCCTCCCCAGGGAGGCCGAGGGAGAAGCAAAGTGCAGCCCCTGCCAGGAAAGTTCCTCCTGTGGGGCCTCCAGAGGCGCTGCCCGAGCCCAGGGCACAAAGGCCTGGGTGCCTGTGGCCCTGCCAGCCCTGCCCAGCCCTTGGCCATCTGTCCTGCAGGCTGTGCCCCCTGGGCGTGCTGCTCCTCTGCCCTGGCCGGCTGCACTCGCCCATCTCGCTGTGCCCCAGCATTTCTCACCCAGCGTTGCTGTGCCCTCCCTGGGCTCCCTGCATCCAGCGCTGCCGGCTCCTGGCACACAGAGCCCGGCAATGGCCCAGCCTCACGCTGCCACACCTCCAGCACCAACATTCTGCCCTGCGAGGGACTTTGCTTTCTCCTCAGCTCCAGCCTGAACCTTCCAAGGTGCACTTGGGGGAGGTTTCCTGCAATTCCCACTGCCAAAGAAAGCTCTGTCTCCTGCTGGTCACAAACAGAGAAGGGCTGGTGGCAGATCAGAGGTGGTCAGACGCTGTTTGGGGCACAGTGACCATTGTAGCCATGATATTTTCTGAAAAATCCCTTTGCTAGGATTTAGCTCCTGAGAAGCTGAGGCCTCAGGTACAAAATATAAACAATAATTATCTGCTGCTGTGGAATGCAACAGGTTGATCTGTGATTGGCTTCATGTCATTGTTTCTAATTAATGGCCAATCACAGTCCAGCTGTGTCTCTCTGGTCAGACACAGGATTTTGTTATCATTCCATTCTTTCTCCTTTGCTTGCAAGCCTTCGGATGAAATCCTTTCTTCTATTCTTTTTGTATAGTTTTAATATAATATCTATCATAAAATAATAAATTAGTCTTTTGAAACATGGAGTCAGATCCTTTTCTCTTCCCTCTTCTGGGACCTCTGTGAACACCACTACTGACCATGAAATTATTAAGTTTTTTAATATTCTCTGAAAGAACAAGGGGCATCAACTACACACCTTCAACTGGCTGGATGGCCAGTTGAGTGGCGGTGAATGTTACACCAGGGAGTGGTGGTGAATGCTGCCGCATCCAGCTGGCAAGCAGTCACCTGTGGTGTCCCTCAGGGGTCTCTGCTGGAGCCAGTTCTGTTCAATATTGTTACTGACAACATGGACGAGAGTGTTGAAACTTTCAGTAGTAAATCTGCAGACAAAACTAAGCTGGGAGCGTGTGTCCATCTGCTGGAAGGTAGGAGGCCTCTGCAGAGAGACCAGGAACAGTTGGATGGATGGACAGAGTCCAGAAGAAGAAGTTTAATAAGTCCAAGTGCCGGTCCTTCACTGTGGCCACAACAACCTCTGCCGTGCTACAGGCTGGGGACAGAGTGGCTGGACAGCGGCCAGGCAGAAAGGGATCTGGGGGCACTGATGGACAGCAGGCTGGACATGAGGCAGCAGTGTGCCCAGGTGGGCAAGAAGGCCAATGGCTACTGGCCCTGATCAGGAATGGTGTGGCCAGCAGGAGCAGGGCAGTGATTCTTCCCCTGCACTCGGCACTGGTGAGGCCACACCTCGAGTGCTGTGTCCAGTTCTGGGCCCCCAATTTAGGAAGGCCATGGAGGGGCTGGAGCGTTTCCAGAGAAGGGCGAAGGGCAACAGGGCTGGGGAGGGGTCTGGAACACAAGTCCTGTGAAAAGAGGCTGAGGGAGTTGGGGTTGTTTATGCTGGAGAAGAAGAGGTTCAGGGAGACAAGGCAGAGTCAGGGCACAGGTTGGGCTTGATGATCTCCAAGGTCTTTTTCAACCTGGCTCATTCTGTGACTCTCTGGAACCACCCTTGGAGCAGTTTCAGGAAGAGCCCTGGGCCTCCTCTTCAGCAGCTCCAGCAGCCCAGGTCCCTCAGCTTCTCCTGCCAGCCCCAAAGCCCATCCTGTCAGTCCTGCAGAGCCCCTGCAGCCCCTCCTCATTTCCCAGAACAGGGAGCCCCAGAGCCAGACACAGCAGCCCAGATGTGCCCCCCTGGCCTGGGGTGCCTCTGGCAAGGGAGCAGCAGGAGGCACTGCAGGAGCCTGCAGACAATTCCTGCAGCACTTGCAGGATGATCCTGCTGCCCAAGGGACGTTCCCATGGTGCCAGTTCAGGAACTGCAATGGGGAGTGCAAACAGGGATGGGCTGTTTGCAGAAGAGGCAAACAGGGATGGGCAATGGGAAGTAATCTGGATCAGAAAATAGGAAAGAAAGTACAGGTGAAGCCAAGGAAATGCTCAGGGCAGTTTGGGGGTGGCTGCCAGGCAGCCCTGACTCTGAGCAACAGCGTCTGCAGTGGGACAGGAAACTCCCAGCTGATGGGAACAAACTTTCTGGCTGACTGCAGAGGCCAGGACAAAGCTGAGTGGTTTCCCTGGTGTCCCCCAGCCCTTGCTGGCCTCAGGGGCTGATGGCATTTGTGCTCCCTCAGGTTCATGTCCCCCCAGCAACAGCATGGGGGTGCTCCCCCTGCTCTGTGCAGTGCAAACAGGGGCTGCTGAGCCAGTGCTGCCGTGTGTGTGCCTGCAAGGATGGGGCACCTGTGTGAGCTGGGGGAGAGGCCAGGGCTGCAAAGGGGGGATGTTGTTGGCAGCTCCATCAGGACGCTCTGGGACGCTGCCCTGGGCTGTGCAGCGCACTGGGGATGGATCAGCCCCTGCTCTGCTGCTCCTTCCCGTCTGCCCCAGGGCCCTTGCAGAGCCCCAGCCATGCTGTTTGCCCCCAGCCTGCCCACGGCCAGCCTGGGGCTGCTCACGGGGCTTTTCTGTGCTGAGCATTGGCCTGGGCGTGTTCTTGAGAGAGCCTGGGCAAGGAGCCTGGAGCCCCCAGGCCCTGGCCTGAGGCGTCAGCGCTGCCCCAGCAGTGCCCATGGCCTGTCCCTGCTGCAGCCCCGGCACTGCCACCCCCAGGGCTGTGCCCGGCCCCGAGAGCACTCAGGCCCTGCAGCAACACCAGGGCCACCAGGGCAGCGGGGCAGGGCCACGGAAACAGCTCTGGCAACAACAAGTTGGCACAAACAGTGACATCACTTTGTAGAAAATATTTAAAATATAAAACAAAGATAAAGGATCTCCAAAATGAAACTAAAAAGAAGTATTGAAGATTACTTTTATTACAAGTGATTGGCAGAAACTGGCCAGCAGTTGTATGCTTCTGTAACCATCTAGTCATCAGTTTCCAAACTGCCACCTTGAGCTCGTGGTTCCTCAGGCTTTAGATGAGGGGGTTCAGGGCTGGAGGCACCACCGAGTACAGAACTGACAGGGCCAGATCCAGGGATGGGGAGGAGATGGAGGAGGGTTTCAGGTAGGCAAATATGCCAGTGCTGAGGAACAGGGAGAGCACGGCCAGGTGAGGGAGGCAGGTGGAAAAGGCTTTGTGCCGTCCCTGCTCAGAGGGGATCGTCAGCACAGCCCTGAAGATCTGCACATAGGAGAAAACCATCTGCACATAGGAGAAAACACAAAACAACCAAAAGCTAAACAGGTAACAAACAATGAAATCCAAATTTTTCTGAATGTGGACTGTGAGCAGGACAGCTTGAAGATCTGGGGCACCTCACAGAAGAACTGGTCCAGGGCATTGCCATGGCACAGGGGCAGGGAAAATGTATTGGCTGTTTGCAGCAGAGCATTGAGAAGGGCACTGGCCCAGGCAGCTGCTGCCATGTGGGCACAAGCTCTGCTGCTCAGGAGGGTCCCGTAGTGCAGGGGTTTGCAGATGGACACGTAGCGGTCGTAGCACATGACAGTCAGAAGGGAAAATTCTGCTATGATAAAGAAAAGGAAGCAGAAAACCTGGGCAGCACATCCTTTATAGGAGATGTCCCTGGTGTCCAAGAGGGAATTGTGCATGGCTTTGGGGACAGTGGTGCAGATGGAGCCCAGGTCACTGAGGGCCAGGTTGAGCAGGAAGAAGAACATGGGCGTGTGCAGGTGTTAGCCGCAGGCTATGGCGCTGATGATGAGGCCGTTGCCCAGGAGGGCAGCCAGGGAGATGGCCAGCAAGAGGCAGAAGTGCAGGAGCTGCAGCTGCCGCGTGTCTGCCAATGCCAGCAGGAGGAAGTGCCTGATGCAGCTGCTGTTGGACATTCCTTCACTCTGGTCGTAGTCGACTGTTGAAAGAAGACATAGAGAAATGCAATGCATTTCTTTGAGTCAATCCTATGTATTTTATTTGGAATCAGTGCACAATCACTTCTCTTCCCATGAGGGAATTTTGCCAAACATTTTTTTGATTTTGAGTTTGTGCTGCTGAGCTCCTGCCTCATCTTTACCATTGCTCTCAGGCTGAAAACTGGGGAGACCCCAAGAAAACAGCGCTCTCTGTGCCCCAGTGCACACAGTACTAGACCTCACACAAGAGTCCTTTGATAATTACAACTCCTCTGTTTCAGGGTGCCTGCACTTAAAAATGTCTTGAAAAATAAAGTGGACTTTTTGAACACTCCAGTTTAAAAATAATTTTCTTCAAACCCTTGTGTCTTTCCCTGTGCAGCTGGACAGGAAGGAATACAAAAGGTTGCTCTGGTTCTCTGCCTCCTGGAGTTGTGCCTGCTGGGAGCTGTTTCTCTCTATCCAAGCCTTGTCCCTGCCATTGCTGCCCCAGCCCAGCCCAGCCCTGGGGGCTCAGCTCTGCCCTGCAGACCCCTCCCAGCACAGGGCACTGCCCAGGGGCATCTCCCTGGCAGCAGGGCCTTAAGGGCAGGCCAGACAAACAGAGATGCTGCAAGTCAAGGTGCTGCTGCTGCGGCTGTCTGTAGGGAGAGGAGGCTGAGGAGGCACTTTCTGAGGGAGAGCTGAGGCCCATCTGCTGATGCCCAGGGTGACAGTGCAGGAGTGTCAGTGACACAGCCAAAGCTGACAGCCCCTTTCCCTTTACTTGAGGAGAAAGCTGAGAGCAGCCCTGGCCATGCAGCACCATCTCCAGAGCAGGAGGAATCTGCCCTGATGGGGGTGGCTCCTTCCACCTCCAACTTTTCCCCTGCAGGGTCCATGGGGAGCTGCCAGGCAGGCTGAGAGCTGCCCCTGGCAGGTGGCACATGCCCTGGGCTGGCCAAGAGCCCTGAGGGCTGCAGGAGCTGCTCTGCAGGACAGTCCTGGGCAGCCCTGGCTGCAGCCCCCGCTTCACCCCCTGCAGCCGTCCCTGGCAGCAGGAGCCATCCTGCCCTCTCCCTCTGACGGTGCCCAGGGCAGCCCTGCTCTGCAGCACATCCTCCTCTTCCTGCTCCTGTGCCACAGAGAAATTGGGAGCGTCCTCCTGACACATCCCCCAGGCTGTGAGTTGTGCTGGCTTCAGGAGATCCCTCCAGGAGCACAGGGGACATTGCCCTGCACCCACACACTCACCATGCACAGGGCTGTGAAAGATGTTTCCGCAAGTGAAGTCTCAGCTCAATGTCTTCGCAATCCTGATTGCATTTAGCCTGTCTCTGCCTGGCTCCTGTCCCCTCAGTGCCTGCAGGCAGAGCCCTCTGCCCTACTGGGCTGGGAGAGGAGCTGGTCCTGGAAGAGCTGTACCTTTAAAGCTCAGTAGCACAGAAAAAGCACAAGGATTTTAATGAGCCTCTTGTGGCTCTAGTGTTTACATCAGACTCAGTCCCTAAGAGGGTGTTCAGAAAATTTCTCAAGAACTCAAACTTTAAATTGAAACTTCTAACTTTCCTGAAGTTTTAACGGGTTCCACTGAGGGAGACGACTGAGAGAGTGTCCCCAGGTTCCAATTAGAGCAGAACACTGGAGGCAGTGATGACTGCTGGGGACAAATAAGGCCAAGGTGTCTCTGGTGCTGAGCAAAGCTGGATGTGTTTGAGGAATGCAAAGGGCTAAGGGCTGAACCCCAGCCCCTGGCCAGGCAGATGCTGTCCCTCCCTCCTTGCTCAGGGCTCTTGCCGGGATGGGCACTGGCATGTGGGGATGTGCAATGGCAAGGGCAGGAGCATGGGGCGGCCCCTGCCAGGCTGCTGAGCAGGGACAAGGAGGCAATGAGGCCCCAGGCCTGCAAGGGTCACTTGTCTCCTGCTCCTGCCTCAGGCCCAGGCCCAGCAGCCATGGCCAAAGTGCTGCCCAAGTTGGCTCTGGCCGAGCTGTCTTGCAGCTGCTGCACATGCCTGTGCCCTGTGCAGCCCAGGCTGTGCTACGGTGTCCCTGCCCTGCGCCTCTGTCCCTGCAGGCTGTCGGCAACCCCTGGCTGCCCCACCTGGCTGGCCCTTCCCTTTGCTGACAGCTCTGCCTCCTGCCTGCCTCTGCCTGCCCACAGAAAGCCTGGGGCTGATACCAAAAGGGTTCATTCCATTTTTACCCTGCCTGTGAACTCTCAGCAGAGGAACAAGACATGCAGGGACTGCTTTCCCAGTGAGGATGGTTGGAAGAGAAGAAGAAGACATCTGGCTCAAGGGTGCAGGGATAGAGAAAACAAGGAGTGAATCTATGAACTTGGGGTGGGTTTTCTGGAAATGGGTAAATTGTAATTCACATTCAGGGACTGTATATAAGCAACATCCTGGGAGAATCTCATGTCCATGTAAGTTTAGAAGTTATCCCATGTTGCACCTAAGACCTGAATAAATGATGCCCTAATAAAGACCAACTTAGTGTTAAGGAGCCTTATTCTGATATTTTGGACATTTGGTGACAGCAGAGGCTGACAGACCCAAGGAGTCTGCTGTGACACTGTGGAACCCCATGGAACAAAGGGTCCATTGTGACAGAGCAGAACCCCATTAAACCAAAATCCATTTTGGCATACTGGGGCCACATTGAACCAATAATCCATTGTGATACTGCGGATCCAAGGAGACCATTGTGACCCTGAGAAACCTCTTGGAACCAAGGGGCCATTGTGACACAGCAAGGCCTCGTGGAACCATGGGTCCATTTTGACACTGCAGAACCTCACAGAACCAAGGCGACCATGTTCTCCTGCGGAACCTCATGGAACAAAGGGTCGATGGTGACACTGCAGAACCAAGGAGACTGCTGCTGGAAGTGTGAGAGCTCAAGTCCATTGTGACACAGCAAGGCCTGATGGAACCAAGGGTCCCTTGTTAAACTGTGTGGGCTCATGGAACCAAAGGTCCATTGTGACATAGCAAGGCCTCATGGAACCATGGAGGCCATTTTATCACTTGGAGGCCTTGTGGAACTAAAGGGCCATTGTGGCACTTCAGAGCCTTGTGGAGCCAAGGGGACCATAGTGACACTGTGGGGCTCCATGAAACTAATGGTCTGTTTTGACACTGCAAGGCCTTATGGGATCATGGAGACCATTGTGACTCTACAAGATCTCATGCAAGCAAGGAACCATTGTGACACTATGGAGTCTTGGCAGGCCAAGGGGCAGTTGTCACGCCATGTGGCACCATGGAACCAAGGGGTCCATTGTGACACTGCCGGGCCCCATGGAACTAAGGATTCATGGAACTGTGCAGGACCCCATGGAACCAATGTCCATTGGGACATTGTGGGGCCTCATGGAATCCTGGAGGCCATGATGACACTTGGAGGCCTCGTTGAATCAAGGGGCTCTGCAGGGCCACATGGAACCAAAGAGAAGACTCCTCTGACATTGTGAGTCCCCATGGAACCAAGGGTCCATTGTGACACTGCAGCACCAAGGAGACCCCTGTGACACTGTAAATCCTCATTGAAGGCAGGGACCATTGTGACACTGGAGCCTCATGGAAACAAGAGGCCAGTGTGACACATCTGGGCCTCATGGAAGCAAGGATCCAATATGAAACCACCACTGTGACACTGCAGGGCCCCATGGAAACAAGGTAACAGGGAACAGATCTGGTTGGCTTGGCCTGACTGGTCCAACTGCCCTTGGCATGTTGAGACTCTGCTCATGTACACCTGAAACCCTGGGGCTCTGGGCTTTTCTTCAAATGGAAAAGAACTGGCCTTCTCATTCAAGCATCCATGACCAAAACATGATTCCTCCTCCAAGAGTCCAGTGTGACACAGGAATGCCTCATGGAACCATGGAGACCATTATGACGCATGAGGCCTCATGGAACCAAAGGAGCATTGTGAAACAGCAAAGCCTCATTCAACCAAGGGCACAATAGTGACACTGTGGGGCTCCATTGGACCAAGGGAGATTCTTAAAGTGCAGAATCAAGGAGACCATTGTGACACTCTGGGGCATCATGGAACCACTGGTCCATTGTGACACAGCATGGCTGCAGGAAACCATGGGGGCCATTTCTACACCTTGAGGCCTTGTGAAACCAAAGGGCCATTGTGGCATTTTGTGTCTCCATGGAACCAAGGAGTCCATTGTAACACTAGGAGGCCCTGTTGGGCAATTGTGGCTCTGTGTGGCACCATGGAACCAAGGGCCCATTGTGACACTACAGGATCTAAGGATGGGACATCCCCATGGAACTAAGGATTCATGGAACAATGTGGGTCTCATGGAACCAGAGGTCCATTGTGTCTTTGCGAGGCCTCATGGAACTAAGGGGAGGGGGAATTGTGACACTGTGGGGCCCAATAGAAGCAAGGGGCCAGTGTGACACAGCTGGGCCTCATGCAGCCATGGTGTCACTGGGATTCTGAGGACTCCAAAAGAACCAAGGGGCCGTTTTGACATTCTGCAGCTGTGGAGACCCTGAGAGGCATTCCCTGGGTTAGGGAGACACAAGAAGCTTCCCTCAAAAGCTGTGCGACCCCATTGGCTCCTTCCCCTTGTTCTGTGTCCCTCAGCCACTCCCTCCCTATTCCCCCATTGGCCCCATCTTTGTACTGCCCCCATGGCACTGATCAACCCCTTCCTCTGGAGATACAGAAACCTGGACTCCTCTCAGGAATCCTGTCTTGTGACCCTGAAAATCTCACCGCACGGCTGAATTAAACATCTGTGGGTACCATGCAAATGCCCTTTTTGCTTCCCTACCCTGGGCTTTATTAGCAGCTATTCCAGCTGCAACAATGGCCCATTTTGGCAGTGTGTGTCCAATGACATCATGGTGACAGTCTGGGACCTCATGGATCCAAGGGACCATTGTGATACTGAAGAACTTCATGGAACCCAGGGTCCATTGTGACACATCAGGGCCTCATTGGAACAAAGGAACCATTGCTGACAGTACAGAAACTCATGGAACCAAGGGGCTGTGTCGACACAGCAGGGCCACATGGAATCCAGGAGACCAGTGACATTTAGGGACCTCATGGAACCAGGATCCTTTGTGACACTGTAGAAACAAGGAGACCATTGTTGATGCTGTGGAACTCATGGAACCAAGCAGCCATTGTGACAATCCAGGGCCTCGCTGAACCAGGCAGACCATTGTGACACCACAGAACCTCATGGCACTGAGGGTTTTTTGTGACACAGGAGGGCCCATGGAGCCAATTGTCCATTGTGACAATCTGGATCTGAGGAGACCATGGTGACACCATGGAAGCTCATGGAACCATGGGTCCATTGTGACAAAGAAAGGCCTCGTGGAACCATGAGGAGACCATTGAGACATCATGGAACTTTGTGGAACCAAGGAGACCATTGTGATATCATGGAACCTCATGGAACCAGCGGTCCATTGTTACAGTCCAGATCCAAGGAGAACATGGTGACAGTACAGAACCTCACAGGAACAAGATTCAAATGTTATGCTGTGGGGCTTCATGGAACCAAGGAACCACTGTGACACAGCAGGGCCACATGGAACCAATGGTCCATGGAGATACTGCAGATCCAAGGAGACTGTGGTGATGCTGTGGAACCTCGTGGAACCAAGGGGCCATTGTGACACTGTGGGACCCCATGGAACTAAATATTCATGGTGACACAGCGGGGCTGCTTGTCACCAATTGTCCATTTTGACACTACAGATCCAAGAGACCAGGGTGACACTCTGGCAGTTGATGGAACCAAGGGGCTGTTGTGACACACCAAGGCCTCGTGGAACCAAGGAAAGAATTGTGGCAGTGCAGAACCAAGGAGGCCATTTTGACAGTACGGAACCCAATGGAACCAAGGGTCCATTGTTCTACAGCAGGGCCTCATGGAGCCAAGGGGCCATTGTGAAATTGTGGGGCATAAGGGAGTCAAGGAAACCACTGATAGTGAAACCCACTGGATAGAAACTTCTGAAAAGAGTTTGGAGTATTTGAAAGCAGGCATTCTTCATTACAGCATGGTGGTCACTTGGGCCATCCTCCCTCCATTGGAGTGCATTAAGCTATGAATGAACAGAGTTTTTATCACACACGCAGATTATGTATCCATTAGCTATCCCCACTTCCTTTGAGTTTATTTGACACAGTTGCACACCTTATCACAAATCCTTTTATGGTTCTTTGGTTTTGTCTTCAACATCCAGTGCCCTTTTTAGGTGGCTGTTCCTTGAACCCTCCTTTTGAGAAAGGGCAATATTATTGTTCTGCATAACTTCTGCTTTGTCAGCCTTGCAGAGCTGAGCTGGCATCCTGCTTGCATTTAGTGTGACTTCTGTTTGCGATAGGTACATCCTCAATCAGTTTCTCCAAGGCTGTGTTGTTCTGTTCTCCTGTCCCTTTCTCAGTGCTCGCCCCGCATGAGGCGTCTGCGACCCCCCAGCCTATGGGCCTGGGGTGGGCAAGTGTTCCTGGGGAAGAGGGCTGGGACAGCTGGGCTGGACTGACCCAAGGGATGTTCCATTCTGTGTCACACCATGATAAGCAATCATCTGAGAGAAGCGGGGGGAGAAGGAGGGTAGGAGATTAATTATTTTTTTATGACATTATTCTTTCAAAACAGCACCTACACATACAGAATCCTCTCCTGCCACAAGGTGGTCAAACATTTTCTTCTGGTAGGAGATTTCCTGAGGATTTGCTTTTCTTCTGTGGCTTTTTCTTTTTGTGGTTGATTTGTTTGAGGAGTTTTTTCTGTTGTTGTGGGTGGATCTTGCTTTGGTTTTTTTGATTTGGTTTGGGATTTTTTGGTTGGATTTGGGTTTTTGCCTATTGAACTGCCTTTCTTCTGATGCATTAGTTTTTTCTGCCCTTTCTTGTGCCTTGCTTGGCGCCTGATGGCAAGACAAATTTACACAACTCAGTCATCTTGCCCAGATATATTTTGCAGTCACCATTAACTAGATGAGTTCAGTCACAGACTCCCTGCAATCTGGCAGCATCCATAAAGGAATTCAAAGTACATCTCATGCCATTTTAGAGACGATAGAAATGTTCCACAGTGGTGGCCAAGGGCTGGTCACTGAGGGGTGTCACCAGGGCGTGGCTGCCAAGAGGACTCTGTACCATGGATTACATTTGACCCTCATTGTTCAGCCAAATTCCCACCCAGCCCATGTTCCACTCCTTCAGCCCAGCTCTCTCCAGTCTGGCTCTGAGGAGGCCACAGCAGACCCTGTCCCAGGCCTGGCTGAAGTCTGGGCACACAACATCACCTTCTTTTCCCTCCCATGTGGGTTCTGCAGTCCCTGCCCTGTCCTGCCAGTGCCTGGAATGGCTGCAGGAAGATTTGCCACATCCCCTTCCCTGCTGAGCCTGAGCAGGCTGTGACTCTCCCAGTGCCCCTCTCTGCCCTGTGTGCAGACTGGTTCCATGTCTGCCCTTCCCAAGTGCCCAGGACCCTCTGGGATGGCTCTGGCCTTTCCAAGGGCTTGGAGAGAGGTCCCACAGTGACGCTGCCCAGCCTTCTCAACAGCCCTGACACCAAAGGCCTTTTCCACATCCCTCAGTGCCAGGTCAGTGCCCAGAACACAGCACAGCCCTGTCCAGGTCCTCAGACTGGTTCAGAAGGGAGGCAGCTCTGATTTCTCCCCACAGACCCTCACTCTATCCAATGTCTCTCTGTGCAGTCCATGGCTGCCCTCAGCATTTTTCCCTGGAGCCTCCCTGCCTGGGATATTTCTCTCCATGCAGTCCTAACCACAACCCAGCAAAGAATTCAGGTGTTTTCCCAGAGGACATTACTCTCAGAGTGAAGTGGCCTCAAGGCCCTGTTTGTTCCATGGAATTGTGCCATCCCCGGGTGCTGCTGATGGTGTTTGTGCTCACTGGGGTTCATCTCCCCACACACACACAGGATGCACTGCTGAGATCTCCTCAGCACAGAGCAAACATGGCCTGCTGGCCTGGTCACTTGGTGTCCCTCCATGCAGGGACAAACAACCTCCTGCAGGTGGGGAGAGGCCAGTGCTGGCAATGGTGGTTGCAGGGGCTGGTGTGGGACAATTGCCCTGGGGCACCTTCCCAGGCTGTCCCAGAACAGAGACACAGCCCAGGCCCTGCTCTTCTGCTGCCTCAGGTCCATGCCAGGAGCTCTGGCTGTGCCAGGACACTGCTGTGAGCCCCCCCTGCACACTCCCCCCTGCCCCAGGCCCTGGGCTTTGCTGTGCCAGGGCATTCCTGGAGCACATTGCTGACAGCAGCTCTGGAGGGGAGCGAAGCCTCCCTGCCCTGCCCTCAGGAGATGCCCTTTGCTGCTGGAGCTGCTGTGCTGGAGCCCAGCTGTGTCCCAGCAGTGCCCATGGCCTGGCCCTGCCTGTGGCCACAGCAGGGACACGCAGCAGGACAGTGACCAAGATGCCAGAGCACTCCGGCCTTACAGCCACAGCAGGGCTGGCAAGGACAGGGTGGAGTTGGGCAGAGCAGATCGGGGAAGAGGCAGGGCCATTGTCCCTGGCTGTGCTGCTGTGCTGGGAGTCTCTTCCTGCCACCTCTGCTCACAGGCACTTCTCCTGCAGGGACAGAGAAGGGCTGAGGAAGAATCCTGGATAACCAGATTGGGGCAGGCACTTGTTTTTATTTAAATGCACTGGGAACAGACCGCTTGTAAGTCTTTGTGCTTCAAATAATATAGATATTAATGCAGAAATGCAAACAATGCTACTACAATATTTTGCAGAAAAAACAACAGTATTCAAAGAAGTTACTGAAAAAAAAATGGTCAAATAGGGTAAAAGTCTGAGATTGTAAAGAGTTACATTCTAAAGGCTCTGCAACAGAAAAGAGACAGCTTAATGATTCTGAAACCATCCAGTCATCATTTTCCTCAGAGCATCCTTGACCTCCTGGTTCCTCAGGCTGTAGATGAGGGGGTTCAGGGCTGGAGGCACCAACGAGTACAGAACTGACAATCCCAGATCCAGGGAGGGGGAAGACATGGAGGGATGGGGCTTCAAGTAGGCAAAGGCTGCAGTGCTGAAGAACAGGGAGACCACGGCCAGGTGAGGGAGGCAGGTGGAAAAGGCTTTGTGCCGTCCCTGCTCAGAGAGGATCCTCAGGACAGCCCTGAAGATCTGCACATAGGAGAAAATAATGAACCCAAAACAGGCAAACGATAAAAAGGCACTAACAGCAAGAAGCCCAAGTTCCCTGAGGTAGGAGTGTGAGCAGGAGAGTTGTAGAATCTGGGCAACATCACAGAAGAGCTGCCCCAGGGCATTGCCGTGGCACAGGGGCAGGGAAAATGTATTGGCTGTGTGCAGTAGAGCATTGAGAAAGGCACTGGCCCAGGCAGCTGCTGCCATGTGGGCACAAGCTCTGCTGCCCAGGAGGGTCCCGTAGTGCAGGGGTTTGCAGATGGACACGTAGCGGTCATAGCTCATGACTGTGAGAAGGGAAACCTCTGCTGAAATGAAGAAGACAAACAGAAATAGCTGAAGAGCACATCCTGAGTAGGAGATGTCCCAGGTGTCCCAGAGGGAATTGTGCATGGCTTTGGGAACAGTGGTGCAGATGGAGCCCAAGTCACTGAGGGCCAGGTTGAGCAGGAAGAAGAACATGGGCGTGTGCAGGTGGTGGCCACAGGCTACGGCGCTGATGATGAGGCCGTTGCCCAGGAGGGCAGCCAGGGAGATGGCCAGCAAGAGGCAGAAGTGCAGGAGCTGCAGCTGCCGCGTGACTGCCAATGCCAGCAGGAGGACGTGCCTGATGGAGCTGCTGTTGGACATTTGCTGCCTCAGGAAATGGTTTTCTGCTGAGGAGGAAAAGGCAGGACAGAGCTGGGCCAGATGCAGAGCAAAATCTATTACATATCTCATAGCAATTCAACATTCAGAGTCTCTCTTTTTAGGAACACTTCTCTGCATTCCCCTTTCCTGGGCCCTGGGTTTTGCAGGCATTGAGAGCAGGGACTTACAAATGGGCTCCAAAGGATTCCTTAGCCCTGTCCAGTGAGAGGCAACTGAGAATGCTGGATGATCACCAATTAAATGGACTTGTCTAACACCAGAAAGCTTTTCAGTCCTGCTGTTTGCAATTTGCCCATCTGAAGAACTCAGCTGAAGAAGTTCCTTGTCTTTTTTCATCCAGCTGCACCTGCTACAGTTAGGAGTGGTTGTGGGTGTCTGAAATCCCTGACATTTCTAAAGCACTGCAGATGAAATCGCGTGGGTGTGAGAGGCACAGGGATGGACTCTCAGTGCAGGGACAAGAGAGCAGCTCTGCCCATCAGGGCTGTTCTCAGCTGCCCCTTGCTGGCAGCTTGGAGCTGAAGGAGAGGCACCCAGAGGAGTTCCCCTAGAGAGAAACAGGGCAGTGCTGAGGGCAGAGGGCTCTGGGCAGAGAGCAGATGGACAGAGCCCTCGGCTTCTCCCAGAGGGCCTCATGAGGATCTCAGCTCTCTCCTGCCAGGCTGGTGCACAGAGGGATCATTGCAGTGCCCAGGTTCAGCTGCCAGCAGCATTTCCCTGGCCCTGCCACTGAGTTGTCTCTTCCATGGGGATCCCAGGCAGCCCAGAGACAGCACAGGAGAGCTGTGCCCTTCTGGAGAGCACCCTGCAGCCCTGCAGGACACCCAGGGAATGAGCTGAACAGCCCTGAGGGCACCTGGGCACTCTGCTCCCACAGACACATCTCCACAGCAGGATCCAAAGGGTCCCGGCCTGGACGGACACCTGCCAGCCCCAAACCCTTGCTCTGCCTCAGAAACCCAATGGTGGCAACAAGGTCAGCACAGGCACCTGGAGATGGCAGAGAAATGTCACAATGCTCCTGCCAGGGGACAGCAGGGACACAGAGACTGATGGAAATCAGGGCCTTGTCCTTCCTTCCCTGGGCTCTGGCTGCTGCAGGGGCTCTGCACAGCCGAGCCCCCGTGGGATGAGGGCAGGGGCTCTGCTTAGGATGGGAAAGGAGCCCAGGGAGGAGCTGCTGGGGGAAGGTGCCTGAGCCACAGGGACAGCAGGGAGGTGCCACATCCCCCTGGCCAGCATTTGTGGCAGCAGCTCCCTGTCCCTCCCTGCCCGTGTCTCTGCTGAGTGGGGCTGTTGCTGCCAGCAGCGTCTCCCTTTGCCCAGCTCCGCTCCCTGCCAGGGCTCACAGAGCCCATCTCCACCCCACGGCCCCACGGCAGCTCTGCCTGTCCCTGCAGGGACCTGTCCTGTGCCTCCGAGGGGGCAGCAGGGAAGCCCTGCTCTGGAGCTTGTTCTGCTCCACACCAGGACATCCAGGAGAGCCACCCTGACAGGTCCTGTCAGTGCTGGCATTGTCAGAGACACTTCCAGGAACTCACCTGCATTGCCTTGCAGCCAGAGACTCACCGTGTCCAGGGGCTGTGCAGATTTCTCCCCTGATGGGGTCTCTCCTGTCCTCCCACCCCACCCCTTTAACCTCTTTGTCACTTGTGCTGCCTGCCCTTGCTGCCTGCAGATACTGCCCTTTCTCCCCTATGGCCACCGCCTCTGCAGAGGAGGAACTGGGTGAGGGCTTGCAAAAGATCATGGAAACTGTGGGATGTGCCAGCCTTAGGAGAAGCCTCTAGGAATGGAAGTTTAACTTTCCTAGAGGCAGAGAATTATTCATTCAAATCCTGTGAAGATTCATCCCCTAGCGAGAGCTCAATCACCCTCCCAGCCTAGGCTGCTTCTGCTCTCTCTGTTCCTCTGTGCTGTGCCTGGGTGGCTGCAGGCAGAGCCCCAGCCCTGCTGGGCTGGCAGAGGAGCTGCTCCTGGCCAGAGCTGTCTCTCTGCAGCTCTGCTGCCCTTGCCAGGAGCTGCCTCTGTGCCAGGAGCCCGGCCCAGCCCAGCAGCACAGACAGAGTACAAGGACTTGAAATCACTTAAGAATTCAAAGTCAATATCCCTCTCCAAAGTTTCTTGAAGTTTTAATGAGTCCCACAAATGGACACAACTGGGAAAGTGTCCCCAGGTTCCAGTTAGAGCAGAACACTGGAGGCAGTGATGACTGCTGGGGACAAACAAGGCCAAGGTGTCTCTGGTGCTGAGCAAAGCTGGATGTGTTTGAGAAATGCCAAGGGCCAAGGCCTGAGCCCCAGCCCCTGGCCAGGCAGATGCTGTCCCTCCCTCCTTGCTCAGGGCTCTTCCTGGGATGGGCACTGGCATGTGGGGATGTGCAATGGCAAGGGCAGGAGCATGGGGCGGCTCCTGCCAGGCTGCTGAGCAGGGACAAGGAGGCAATGAGGCCCCAGGCCTGCAAGGGTCACTTGTCTCCTGTTCCTGGCTATTGGTCCCACCAGGCCTTGCTGTGTCACAATGGCCCCTTGGGTCCAAGAGGTTTCTCAGGGTCACAATGGTCTCATTGGATCTGCACTATCACAATGGACCATTGGTTCAATGTGGCCCCAATGTGCCCAAATGGATTTTGGTTCCGTGGGGTTCTGCTGTGTCACAATGGACCCTTAGTTCCATGAGCTTGCACAGTGTCACAGCTGACTCCTTGGGTCTGTGAAGCCCCACTGTCACAAATCTCTGAAACATCAGAATAAGGCTCCTGAACACTAATTTGCTATTTCATAGGCTGTCATTTATTCAGGCCTGAGGTCTGGTGAGGGATAACTGCTAACCTTACATGGGCATGTGATTCTACCACTCTGTTGCTTATATACAGTCACTAAATGTGAATTACAATTTACTCATTTCCATAAAACCCACCCCAAATTCCCAGATTCACTCCTTGTTTTCTCTATCCCTGCACCCTTGAGCCAGATGTCTTCTTCTTCTCTTCCACCCTCGCTGGGAAAGCAGCCCCTGCATGTCTTGTTCCTGTGCTGAAAGTTCACAGGCAGGGTAAACATGGAATGAAGCCTTTGGGTATCAGCCCCAGGCTTTCTGTGGGCAGGCAGAGGCAGGCAGGAGGCAGAGCTGTCAGCAAAGGAAGGGGCCAGCCAGGTGGGGCAGCCAGGGGATGCCGACAGCCTGCAGGGACAGAGGCGCAGGGCAGGGACACCGTGGGACAGCCTGAGCTGCACAGGGCACAGGCATGTGCAGCAGCTGCAAGACAGCCCTGCCAGAGCCAACTTGGGCAGCACTTTGGCCATGGCTGCTGGGCCTGGGCCTGAGGCAGGAGCAGGAGACAAGTGACCCTTGCAGGCCTGGGGCCTCATTGCCTCCTTGTCCCTGCTCAGCAGCCTGGCAGGGGCCGCCCCATGCTCCTGCCCTTGCCATTGCACATCCCCACATGCCAGTGCCCATCCCGGCAAGAGCCCTGAGCAAGGAGGGAGGGACAGCATCTGCCTGGCCAGGGGCTGGGGCTCAGGCCTTGGCCCTTGGCATTCCTCAAACACATCCAGCTTTGCTCAGCACTAGAGACACCTTGGCCTTGTTTGTCCCCAGCTGTCATCACTGCCTCCAGTGCTCTGCTGTCCCTGGAACCTGGGGACACATTCTCAGTTGTGTCCCTCAGTGGGACTCATTAAAACTACTAGAAGTTCAGTTTCAATTTAATTTTGAGTTCTTGAGAAGTTTATTGAAGACACTCTCAGGCACTGAGTCTGTTGTAAACATCATCAAAGCCATGTGAGAATCATAAAACTTTTCCTAGTGCAGTTATGGAGAAAGATTTCAAAGAACTTGTCAGAAATACACATTCCAATTTTAAAGGATGTATTTTTTTAAATTTCTCCTTGGAGCAGAGGTCATCGATGCATTCTTTGATTGACATTGGCCCAGGGTCGCTCCTCAGCAGCTCTGGCCTTCTCACAGAATCTGTGCCTGGAGCTCTGATCCAGTGTGGACTACCTTGCTCCACATTGCCCAGCCCCATCCTGTCTGTCCTCACTCCCCTGGGACCTGCTGTGCTTGTAGAGCTGGCTGCACTCAGCCTAAGAGGGGTTTTCACTTTTGGGGGTTTTTCAAGCAATCTGAAACTCCTGAGTTTCCCCACTGCAAACAGACACACTGCTCAGGTGTGTGCCAGCCCCAGGTGCCACCAAAGCCACTGCAGAGCTGCCCTGGGCCAGCTGTGAGGGTGGATCATCAGGCCAACCTTTACGGGGCCATTGCAAGGGGCTGTGGCCATGGGCACTGCACTGACCCCACTGCTGGGTTTGGCTGCCACGGCCACCAAGAGAAATTAAACTGTCCTTGGAAACACTGAGGAGGACGGGGACATACTGGGGAAGACTGGGAACACTGTGGGAGACACTGGGACATACTGGGAGTGACACTGGGGAGGACTGGGACATAATGGGGATACTAGGGTTATTGCAGAGAAGATTGGGGACCTGTGGATGTCATTGGGAGGAACTGGGAACGACTGGGAATTAACTCAGGTGTATTGCGATGGACTGGGCAGTACTGGGAGGAATTGGATGGGCACTGAGGTTCTACTGGATTCTACTTGGGATTAATTTGGGATTAAGGTTATACTGGTCTGTACTGGGAATGAACTGGGCTGTAGTGGGAGGAACTGGAGGAAGGTGAATAGGCTGTTCTCGCCTACACAACATCCATTTACCGAGGCTCCCGCCCATCACTGCCCGCAGCCAAACAGCACCAGGGATCTGGGTCTGAGGGCGGTGCCTAGATTTGCACCATGTTTTTTGCCTACATCTCCCATCATGCCCTGCGGCCCCATATAGCACCATTGGAGCCGGGAATACAACGCCCGTCATGCCCTGCGCTCCACGGAACGCGCGGCTTCCGCCACCATCTGTCCCATAAGTGTTCCCCAGACCCTCCAGGATCCGTCCGTGCTCCCTCAGTGCCCATTCTGGACTCCCCAAAAATTCCCCGGACACCCTGAGTGCTCCCAACCCCACAGATGCCCGGTAAAGCTACTTCTGGGAATTCATCTCCTCTCATTCCCTGCATCCCCAGAGCCCCTCAGAACACAGTCCTGCGGCTAAAAGTCCTGCCGTGCCCTGCGCGGTAAGGGGCCCGTTAGAGCTTCCCGAGCTGCCCTGAAGGGTCTCCCGAGCCGTTTAAGTTTCCCCGAGGACCTCCAGTCGCGGCCCAGACGTAAAAATGTCCCCTAAGTGCCTTCCAGGACCACCAAACACCCCGTTTGAGCCACTTCCGGGACTACGGCTCCCATTACTCCGCGGCGCTCGTGCAGCCGGGACTTCATCCCCCGTCATGCTCCGCGCTTCACCGAGAGCCATTGCAGCTGTGCCCAGAGCTCCCGTGATGCTCCGCGGCCCTCTTAAACTGTATGATACCCTCGCCTACAAGTCCCATCACCCCCCTAGCCCCAGAGAGTCCCATTCGAGTCCCCCAAGGGCCTGCCCGAATCCCGAAGGGCCCCAAATTCCCCTCCACGACCTCCAAGGGCCCCCCTGGACCCCCAAGTGCTGCCCCAGACCCCGAACTGTCCCTCAGAATCCCTGAGTGCCCCTCCAAGTGCCCACCTGGCTACCCCAAGTGTGTTCCAGACCCTCAAGTTCTCTCTGAATTCCCTCCCCAGACCCAAAACTGCCCCAAAAGGGCCCCTGAAATGTCTCCAGTCACCCCAGCATGCCCTCCCCCGAGCCTGTACTCTAAAAATATTATAAAAAAGCTGACAAAAAGACTACAAATATATCTAATTTCCAGAAAGAGGAAGAAATAAATAGCTACTAGAGCTTAATTAATTAACAAAGGTGTGAAAAACACCAATCACCTGTTTTTAAAATTTTAAAATTTTATTAGTAATAAAATGGTTATAAAAATAGTAATGCAATTGGAATAATAGTAATTTGGACAAATTGAATTATGACAGTATGAGGCAATAAAGAGAAAGAGTTACGGTCGTCCAGGTACCTTTTTCTGGGCAGCATGAGCCCAATAAAGGACCTCTGTTAACAAAGAATTAACCCTTAAGAGCAATAGCCTGTTGCATATTTACACGCTTCATATATGATACATAAATTCCATTCAAATACAGGATTCTCTCTGGTCATCAGCAACTTCTTCCTTCTAATCCTAACAGCGCCTTCGAGGTGGGAAGAAGTTTGTTTCTTCTCATAAGAGGGCAATAAATTATTTTTCTCTTAAAGATTTAGGTGTCCTGGGGCTGCTATCTGCTGCGAGTGCCTCATTCCATTCTTAAAAACCCCACTAACATAGTTCTTATTTTAACTAAAAAAGGTATATTTTAATTACAAGACTATTATTAAAATTTTAATACAGCACTACTAATCAATGCATCAAAATACATATGGTAAATATCTGCGTGGAACCATATAATATGCACTTTTCACAAAGGGAATTGTCTTACTTAGAAACACTCAGCATTAAAATTCTTGTCTACTCAAAATGTCTTGATTTTTTCTATATAAATATAAAAACTAGGTAAGAAAAACTAACCCTGTTGTTATAAATATAAATAAATACAACAAATATAGAAATAATAAAATATTAACACTAAATAATGTGTTACAGAATAAAAATTTAAAAAAATCATTGCATGAACATTTTTGGATGTTTTGGGATCTCAGTCCAAGGGGGCGATGGTGAGGTTAGGGATGAGAAGCAGGTTGTGCAAACAGGCTCAGCCTCTAAGTGCTCATTCTTCTCTCTGCCCAGACCTCCTGAAGAGACATTCAGGGTCAAGAGGACTTGCGGAATGCTTCTGCCACCTCTTCAATGAAATCAAAAATAAAAAAATGCACCCTTGATTAAAAAAAATCAGAAGGTGCATTTTGTTATCTTCCTCCTGAAGAGAACTCCAAACTGACTCCAATCACTGCACACACCCTAAAGCCTTGAAGACAATGGAAGGGAGACAAAGCGCGCCTGAGGCCTTTCTGTATTTTAATCAGCCCCACGCTGAATTTGGGGCTGGGTCCAGGAGCCTCAGGCACGCAGAGAAGGATGAAGAAGCTGCTCAAGGAGTCAGCAGCAAAACTCCAAGTGTCTTGGAGCATGGCTGGGCCCCAGGGAGGGCAGGGAGTGCCCAAGGCTGCCCAGGGCCTGGTGAGAGCAGATCCTTGAGGGCAGGATTGCAGGGAGGCCAAGGCTCTGAGCAGGGAACTGCAATGCTGAGCAAGGCCTGGCTTGGCTGCAGGAAGCAGAAAGGCCAAGCCCTGAGCCCAGCCTGGGCCAGCAGGGCCTGTCCCTCACGGCTACCTCGGGGCTCTTGGTGGGCCAGGGGGATGTGAGGGGCAGCAAGGACAAATGGCATCAACCTGCAGCCCCTGCCAGCCTCCCCAGGGAGGCCGAGGGAGAAGCAAAGTGCAGCCCCTGCCAGGAAAGTTCCTCCTGTGGGGCCTCCAGAGGCGCTGCCCGAGCCCAGGGCACAAAGCCCTGGGTGCCTGTGGCCCTGCCAGCCCTGCCCAGCCCTTGGCCATCTGTCCTGCAGGCTGTGCCCCCTGGGCGTGCTGCTCCTCTGCCCTGGCCGGCTGCACTCGCCCATCTCGCTGTGCCCCAGCATTTCTCACCCAGCGTTTCTCAGCCCCCCGGGGCTCCCTGCACCCAGTGCTGCCAGCTCCTGGCACACAGAGCCCAGCCATGGCCCAGCCTCACGCTGCCACACCACCAGCACCAACATTCTGCCCTGCAAGGGACTTTGCTTTCTTCTCAGCTCCAGGCTGAATCTTCCAAGGTGCACTTGGGGGAGGTTTCCTGCAATTCCCACTGCCAAAGAAAGCTCTGTCTCCTGCTGGTAACAAACAGAGAAGGGCTGGTGGGAGATGTGGTTGTCAGACGCTGTTTGGGGCACAGTGACCATGAAATTATTGATTTTTTAAACATTCTGAGAAAGGAGGGGTATCAAAGAATCTTGTACATTGGAGTTACAGAGAGCAGACTTTGGCCTATTCAGGACTGATTTGGGGAGTACTGATTTTTAAAATCAGCCCTTAAAAACAAAGCAGCCCTTAAAAACAAACATGTCCAGGAAGGATGGACAGCTTTCAAGAAAGAAATTTTGAAGGAACAGCAACAGCCCAAAAGTGATATACTAAGGAAAATGAATGGTCTGGCTGGGCAGGGAGCAAATTAAATTATACCCCTTAAATGATAAAATCATTGTGTAGCCAAATGCAGGACAGGCAGGCAACTCAGGAAATGTTTGAGGGGTTTCCTAGGTAATGCAGAAAGAAAACTGGAGAGGTGAAAGCTCAATTAGGACTTAACGTGGCCACTTCTGTGAAGGTTAATAAAAATGATTTTATAAATACATTAACGACGAAAGGAGGGGTAAGGAAACCTCCATTCCTTGTTGGGGGGATATTGTTACCCATCATTTACCATCCGTCCTGGCTCAGCAGGGAGGTCCCAGAGGACTGGAGGTGCCAATGTGAGCCCACCCCAAGAAGGGCTGGAAGGAGGAGATGGGCAACTCCAGGCTTGTCAGCCTGACCTGGGTGCCCGGCAAGGTTATGGAACAGATCACCTTGAGTGCCATCACAGGGCACCCACAGGATGGCCAAGGGATCAGAGCCAGCCAGCGTGGATTTCAATATCTGCATTGATGATCTGCATGAGGGGACTGAGTCCAGCATCAGCAAATTTGCAGATGACACAAAGCTGGGTGTGAGTGTGGATGTGCTGGAGGGTAGGAGGGCTCTGCAGAGGGCCCTGGACAGGCTGGATCCCGGGCCCAAATCCAACAAGGTGAGGTTGAACAAGACCAAGTGCTGGGTCCTGCACTTTGGCCACAACAACCCCTGCAGTGCTACAGGCTGGGGACAGAGTGGCTGGACAGCGGCCAGGCAGAAAGGGACCTGGGGGCACTGATGGACAGCAGGCTGGACCTGAGGCAGCAGTGTGCCCAGGTGGGCAAGAAGGTCAATGGCTGCTGGCCTGGATCAGGAATGGTGTGGCCAGCAGGAGCAGAGCTGCGGTACCGCCCCTTACCTGCCCCCAGCTCTGCTCCAGAGATTGCTGCTGCAGGTACAGAGAAAGGAAGAAAAGAGGGATTTCCAAGGAAAACTGCTGGGAGATCCTTTAGTTCATTTAAAGCCACTGAGAGCACAGCTCCTTATTGACACTGTCTAGGGCTACAGCAATGATGGAGAGAAACCAAAAATCAGAAGTGGTGTCAACAATTATTTTGTGGACAAGATTAATAGACTAAAACAAAAGTAAAAAAATGCCACAACCAAAAAAAAAAAGAGCTATTAAAGATGACTTTTTTTACAAGTCATTTGCAGAAACTGGCCAGCAATATAATGCTTCTGAAACCATCCAGTCATCAGTGTCCACACTGCAGCCTTGAGCTCCTGGTTCCTCAGGCTGTAGATGAGGGGGCTCAGGGCTGGAGTCACCGCCGAGTACAGAACTGACACTGCCAGATCCAGGGATCGGAAAGAGATGGAGGGGGGTTTCAGGTAGGCAAAAAATGAGGTGCTGACAAACATCGAGACCACAGCCAGGTGAGGGAGGCAGGTGGAAAAGGCTTTGTGCCGTCCCTGCTCAGAGGGAATCTTCTGCACAGCCCTGAAGATCTGCACATAGGAGAAAACCATGAACACAAAACAGCCAAACAACAGAAAAGCACTAACCACAATAAATCCAAGTTCCCTGAGGTAATGTGAGTGTGAGCAGGAGAGCTTGAGGATCTGGGGAACCTCACAGAAGAACTGGCCCAGGGCATTGCCATGGCACAGGGGCAGGGAAAACGTATTGGCTGTGTGCAACAGGGCATTGAGAAAGCCACTGGTCCAGGCAGCTGCTGCCATGTGGACACAAGCTCTGCTGCCCAGGAGGGTCCCGTAGTGCAGGGGTTTGCAGATGGACACGTAGCGGTCATAGCACATGACGGTCAGGAGAGAAAACTCTGTTCCAATCAAGAAGACAAGCATAAATAGCTGAGCAGCACATCCTGAGTAGGAGATGTTCCTGGTGTCCCAGAGGGAATTGTGCATGGCTTTGGGGACAGTGGTGCAGATGGAGCCCAGGTCGCTGAGGGCCAGGTTGAGCAGGAAGAAGAACATGGGTGTGTGCAGGTGGTGGCCGCAGGCTACGGCGCTGATGATGAGGCCGTTGCCCAGGAGGGCAGCCAGGGAGATGCCCAGCAAGAGGCAGAAGTGCAGGAGCTGCAGCTGCCGCGTGTCTGCCAGTGCCAGCAGGAGGAAGTGCCTGATGGAGCTGCTTTTGGACATTCCTTCACTCTGGGCATGGTGGACTGTTGAAACAAGATATTGACAACCAGAGACCAAGCTCTTGGAAGCAATCCTATGGGGTTATTTTAGAAATTCCCTCAAAACTACTTCTCTTCCTGTGGGGAAGCTTCTGTCAATATTTTATTCTAGATCTTGGATTTATGCTCCTGAGTTACTGATTCATCTTAACCACTGGTCTCAGCCTGAACCCCAGGGAAGCCCACAGGGAAAACAGGGCTCCGTCTGCCCCATTGCAGTCAGACCTGCTGGTCCCCACACAGGTACCCTTTGCACATTCCACCTACCTGTATTTCAGGGTGATCAAGCCTGAAAAATTAAGTCGAGTTTTTAAAGACTCCAGTTTAAAAGTAAATTTCTCTAAGCCCTTCTCCCTCTCCCTGTGCAGCTGGATAAGATGGGATACCAAGGGTTGTTCCGGCTCTCTGCAGCCTGGAGCTGTGCCTACGGGGGAGCTGTTTCTCTCTATCCAAGCCTTGTGCCTGCCAGTGCTGCTAGAGCCCAGACCAGGCCTGGGGGCTCAGCTCTGTCCTGCAGACCCCTCCCAGCACAGGGCAATGCCCAGGGGCATCTCCGTGGCAGCAGGGCCTAAAGAGCAGGCCAGACAAACAGAGATGCTGCAAGTCAAGGTGCTGCTGCTGCTGTCTGTAGGGAGAGGAGGCTGAGGAGGCACTTTCTGAGGGAGATCTGAGGCCCATCTGCTGATGCCCAGGGTGACAGTGCAGGAGTCTCAGTGAACAACCAAAGCTGACAGCCCCTTTTCTCTTCCCTTGAGGAGAAAGCTGAGAGCAGCCCTGGCCATGCAGCACCATCTCCAGAGCAGGAGGAATCTGCCCTGATGGGGGTGGCTCCTTCCACCCCCAACTTCTCCCCTGCAGCATCTATGGGTAGCTGCCAGGCAGGCTGGGAGCTGCCCCTGTCAGGTGGTCCATGCCCTGGGCTGGCCAAGAGCCCTGAGGGCTGCAGGAGCTGCTCTGCAGGACAGCCCTGGGCAGCCCTGGCTGCAGCCCCTGCAGCCATCCCTGGCAGCAGGAGCCATCCTGCCCTGTCCCTCTGACGGTGCCCAGGGCAGCCCCAATCTGCAGCACATCCTCCTCCTCTGTTCCTTTGCCCCAGAGAAAGTGGGAGAGTCCTCCTGACACATCCCCCAGGCTGTGGGTAGTGCTGGCTTCAGGAGATCCCTCCAGGAGCACAGGGGACATTGCCCTGCACCCACACACTCACCATGCACAGGGCTGTGAAGCTCTTTCCCCAAGTGAAGTCTCAGCTCAATGTCTTCCCAATCCTGATTGCCTTTAGCCTGTCTCTGCCTGGCTCCTGTCCCCTCAGTGCCTGCAGGCAGAGCCCTCAGCCCTGCTGGGCTGGGACAGGAGCTGGGCCTGGGAAGAGCTGTTCCTTAAAAGCTCAGCAGAACAGACACAGCACAAGGAATTTAATGAGCCTCTAGGGGATTTGGTGTTGTTTACATCAGACCCAGCCCCTGAGAGTGTCTTCAAAAACTTCTCAAGAACTCAAAATTAAATTGAAACTCTGAAGTTTCTTGAAGTTTTAATGGGTCCCACTGAGAAAGTGTCCCCAGGTTCCAGTTAGAGCAGAACACTGGAGGCAGTGATGACAGCTGGGGACAAACAAGGCCAAGGTGTCTCTGGTGCTGAGCAAAGCTGGATGTGTTTGAGGAATGCCAAGGGCCAAGGCCTGAGCCCCAGCCCCTGGCCAGGCAGATGCTGTCCCTCCCTCCTTGCTCAGGGCTCTTGCCGGGATGGGCACTGGCATGTGGGTATGTGCAATGGCAAGGGCAGGAGCATGGGGCGGCCCCTGCCAGGCTGCTGAGCAGGGACAAGGAGGCAATGAGGCCCCAGGCCTGCAAGGGTCACTTGTCTCCTGCTCCTGCCTCAGTCCCAGCAGCCATGGCCAAAATGCTGCCCAAGTTGGCTCTGGCAGGGCTGTCTTGCAGCTGCTGCACATGCCTGTGCCCTGTGCAGCCCAGGCTGTGCTACAGTGTCTCTGCCCTACACCTGTTATAAATGAGAAGCTTGACTAGGCCAATATTCAAGCAGCAATCAATTTAATCTTTAATATGGTAAATATGAGCAATACAGCACTGGGTACAATGGGGGAAATTTTCCCTCCAACTGCACACCAACAGTTGAAGCTTACAGGTATTTATAGGGCTACTCATCAGCTTTCTCAGCAGTTTCTATTCCAATTTTTACTCATCAGTGCTTTCTATTCCCAATTTTTCTGTTGCAATTCTATACACTATTGTGATTAAGTTTTTCTCAGGATGTATCCCAAAAAGGAGTATGCCCAGACGGTGGTGGTCCAGTTTCTGAAAGAAGAAAGACGGATCCCATCTGGTGGAGTCCAGTTCCCCAGATGTGGCTCCACCTTTTGATTACAGAGACTATAAATCTAACAGTGATGTCCAACTTCCCTTGGCCAAAAATGTAAATCTTCAAGTTCATGTTCATCTTCCTTTCTCAAGCTGCTTTTCTTTGTTTTGTTAAGGTATGAGATAAGCATGTTTCCTTTATATATATTCCAAAGCTATAGTTTCAAGTATACAAGCAATATTCTAAAATTACACTTCAACAGGTTATTATTGCAGAACTCTTTATCAATTAACTACAAGCTAAGAGCAACATCCTTAACGCTTTACTTCAAATGCTCCTCAATCAACCAATAGTAATTGCAAACAAAAGATAGGTTCAAAGGCCTTCTTCCATGCTTTATTTTCCTCTGTTATTATTAGAATTCACAACCCTCCCCTTGTCAGTCTCCACACGTATCGCAATCACAAATACACACATTGCCTGTTTGTACCTGACAGGAAACACAGCTTTCTATTTCACACGTGTCACAGCTGGCACTTGAAACACTGCATGTCCCCTGAGCAATACAGCATGGGCGATATTCCACCTTTTAAAGGCTGCAAGATCAGCTGCACAGGGCATGGAGGACTCGGCCTCGTGTGTGGGGGCTCAGCTGGCTGCGCTGCTAGAGCTGTGCAGAGAGCTGATGCCAGAGGCTCTGTCTGCTGTGGCCACCTGAGCCAGTGGAATCTTCTATTTCTTTAAGATTTTTCTTTTCTTCTTTTCCATTTTTTATCTCTATTGTAAATAAATAAATTATAGCATATATCAAATTCTACCTATTATTATATATTATAGATTCTTGTAAATAAATAAATTCTAGAATGTGTTATGATACACAGACTGCCAGTGATAGTGGAGCCCTGGAAAAATTTAGAGATAGAATCTAAAATGTTAGGCTTTGTGCTTTCCCAGATCAATTGCACCTGCGTAAGCAGTATGATAAATTATATAATTGTTCGATGTGATGATTGTTTAATAATTAAATGTAATTATTATATAACCATAAGAAGAATAATGAGAAACTATGTTGGAAATTCAGAGAGGGGCTAAATTTATGTATACAATAGAACAATATAAGTTTAATAATTAACGTGAAAGTTATGTAGCGATAGAGTATAAAACATGATCATTTTGGATGTATGGTCGGAATCAGATTTGGGCTGAATATACCCCGATTACCAGAGCTCTTAATAAAAAGCACCGCTTATAATCCCCCGTGATTATGTGTTTTTGAACGCCTACATTTTGGCCACCCAGATGGGTCCCTTGTGAGTGCTGCTGAGCGAGTTCACGACTCGATCACGCTCCAGCCAGCACCGAGGGATTCTCGGGGAGCCCATCGGCCACGACTGCTCCTGCCACTCACAACGTCCCCGGGAGAAAGGTAAGGTGCTTTTTACTTTGGTTTGGTTTTGGATGCCTGCCAAATAAGACGCAGCGAAAGCTACACTTGGTTGGGCTAAAGGAATTCCTGTTGGTACAAGCCTAGGCGCCGTTCCGTAAGACAATCGCAGAAGTGTTGCGGGATCGGCATTTGTGGTGTATTTGAAATGGGGAAACTTAAAGGGATTTTGGGCAGTAACACCCCATCCCACAAAATTCTCCTTTGGGGTGCTTATTAGCACATTGGAAACAAGGTAACTTTGGGGAAGAATTATGTAAAACTAAGTTGCTTGATTATTGTAATTCATGGTGGCCAGAATATGCCTTAGAGAATGGCGAAAAATGGCCAAAATACGGTACTCTGCAATATAACACTATTTCGCGGTTAATGTCCTTTTGTAAACAAGAAGGAAAATGGGATGAAGTCCCATATGTAGATCTGTTTTTCTACTTACAGGGAAAGCCAGAATGGCAGGATGAATGTGGATTATTAGTGGTTAAAACATCTGCAAAGTATGGGGTTTGTGAGGAACGTTGTTTAGAACACTTGGCGTTAAGAGAAAGCTTGAGTAGAGAAAATTATACAGATATTGATTTACAAGTAGCTCCAATAGGAACAAGAGAACCTAACTCTTCTCCACCTGTTTCATCTGTCCCTATCCCACTACCTGCTCCTAACTCACCTACTCCTGAATCTGTCTCGTATAGTACACCTTTCCCTCTTTATCGTCCTCTCCCATCATCACCTGATCCCTCTTCCTCGGAAGATGAGCAAAACCTAATTGTGATAGAAAGGAGAAAGAGGTATGTGAGTGAAAAAGATAGCAATGGTAATGAATCAGTGACCCCAATAGCCCATAGAACCCGGAGTTGGGCAAAGCTTGCTCCAGTTGTGCATAGAAAAGGCATAAGCAAATGAAAACAGACTGTGACTGCCCCCTTGCAACAATGGGTCGGAGTGGAAGGGCCAGTATTTGTAAAAGTGCCTTTTTCCCTGGCAGACCTAGTTATTTGGAAACAGTCAGCCGGAACTTAAAGAGAAAATCCTGATAAAATGGCACGCGTAGTAAAAATGGTTATGAAAACTCAAAATCCTGACTGGGATGACATACAAGTAATATTAGATACTGTGATGTATTCTACTGAAAAAGAAATGGTACTTAAGGCAGCCAAAGAGAGGGCAAGAGAATATATTAGAAATGGGCTGGTAACAGGGAATTTAGATGTGAATTGAGGATCCAAATTGGGACCCTAATTTATTGTGCGATATGAGGAGATTACGGAAATATCATGAGTGAATCCAAATAGGAGTTCAGAACACTGTGCCCAAAACTATAAATTGGACCAAACTATATGAAGTTCAACAGGAAAAGAAGGAATCTCCCACTGCGTTTTTGGAGAGGCTTAAGGAGGTAGCAAGGAAATATACAGACCTCCATATGGATACAGAGCAAGCAAAGGTTCAGCTCGCTCTCATATTCTTGGGCCAATCACAGGATGACATTTGTAGAAAACTGCAAAAATAGAAGGGGAAGAATTAAGGAATTTGGATAAGTTACTTGAGGTTGCTTGGAAGGTATATAACAATCGGGAAAAAGAAGCTAGTAAAAGGCAGCAGCAGAATCTTTTGGCAGTAATACAGGGGAGAGGGAACCCAAATTTCAGGGGGCATAACAGGAAGGGTCGGGGTAGGAGACCAGTTACCCAGGGGTTAAGCCTGAATCAATGTGCATATTGCAAGGGGGTGGGACATTAGAAGTGAAATTGCCCACGTTTGAATAACCAGTTTGACCAGGGCAATCAGTTCCAGCAGGCTAACAAGGAGATGGTCCTGGGGGAGTATACCAGCTGACTAGACCGGTAGAACAAATTAAGGAACCTGTTGTAAACATACAGTTAGGGCATAAAGAGGTCAGATTTCTAATAGATACGGGAGCTACTTTTTCTGTATTGAATGATTTGCAAGGACAAATTGGGGACAAGGAAACAACAATAGTCGGCGCTACAGGGAAAGAGGAAAAACGGCCTTTCCTGCAACCCCTAGATTTGTGTTTTGGAAACAAGGTTATAACACACGAATTTTTATATGTACCTGAGTGTCCAATTCCGCTTTTAGGGAGAGATTTGCTAGCAAAACTTGATGCGGTAATAACCTTTGAAAATGGAGAGCTTATAATGAAAATACCTGAATCAAAGACGGGACAGATATTAATGATCAAAGAAAAACCTGTTCCCTCTATCCCTAGGGAGGTGGAAGATGCAGTGATTCCCTCTGTATGGGAGACTGATATACCAGGGAAATCTCAATTGGCACAACCAGTGCATGTAGAGTTAAAAGAAGGGGCAAGGGCTGTACAAGTCAAACAATATCCCATAAAACCAGAAGCATGGCAAGGAACAGTAAAGATTATTGAGAAATTCTTGAAATACCAAATTTTAGAAGAATGTGAATCAGAATTTAATACACCAATATTTCCAGTAAAGAAGCCAAATGGTGAATGTAGATTAGTGCAGGATTTGAGAGCAATAAATAAAATAACAAAGGACATTTATCCAGTGGTAACAAGTCCTTATACATTGCTAACATCCGTAAAGGAGATATATAATGGTTTACCGTAATTGATTTAAAAGATGCCTTTTTCTGCATCCCCCTTGACAAAGAAAGTAGGAAACTGTTTGCCTTTGAGTGGGAAAACCCAGGGAACGGAAGAAAGACCCAGCTCACCTGGACACAACTCCCACAAGGCTACAAGAGCAGTCCCACCCTATTCGGAAACCAACTGGCAAAGGAACTGGAGATTTGGACGGAAAATGGGCAAGTACCAAGAGACCAATACTTATTGTTGCAGTATGTTGATGATATTCTAATAGCTACAGAAGAAAGTGCAGCCTGTATAAAGGTAACCATTGAGATTTTAAATTCACTAGGAATGGGAGGCTATAAAGTATCCAGAGGAAAGGCACAAATCGCACAACAGACTGGGATTTACCTGGGATGTGAAATTTCCCAAGGGCAACGTATACTAGGTACTAACCATATCCAAGCTATTTGTGCTATTCCAGAGCCCCAGAATTTACATGAGCTGCGAGTCTTCTTCGGGATGGCAGGATGGTGTCGCTTGTGGATCATGGACTATGGACTGATTGTGAAACCCCTGTATGAAGCTCAGAAGACGCAGCCATTCACCTGGGGCAAACCACAGAAAGAAGCCTTCCTAAAATTAAAGGAAGCACTGACAACTGCTCCAGCATTAGGGTTACCTGATCTGTCTAAAGATTTTCAGCTGTTTGTGCATGAAAGGCTGCGCCTAGCACTAGGAGTCCTGACTCAACGTCTGAGAAGCTGGAAAAGGCCAGTGGGCTACTTTTCCAAACAACTTGACAACAAAAGTGCCGGTTGGTCCCCATGTCTGCAGGCAGTCGCAGCTACTGTGACCCTGATACAAGAAGCCAGGAAACTTACTATGGGAAGGCACATAGATGTCTATGTACCACACATGGTAACCACTGTCTTAGAACAAAAGGGGAGCCATTGACTATCTCCCAGCAGGATGATGAAATTCCAGGTAGTCCTGACTGAGCAGGATGATGTCACATTAAAAACAACTAACCTTTTGAATCCAGCTTTGTTCCTAGGTACCACAACTGAAGAAGGCCCATTAGAACACAACTGTGTAGAAGTAATAGAGTACATCTATTTGGCAAGAGAAGACCTGAAAGACGTCCCACTAGAGCAGCCGGAGTGGGAGCTGTTTACAGATGGGAGCAGCTTCATGGAAAACGGAACCAGATACGCTGGATATGCGGTAACAACAGTCAATACAGTAGTGGAGGCAAAGGCATTACCACCAAATACATCTGCCCAGAAGGCAGAACAGGTTGCTTTAACCAGGGCACTAGAATTAAGTGAAGGGAAAAGGGTAAATATCTGGACTGACTTAAAATATGCCTTTGGAGTGGTGCATGTACACGGAGCACTGTGGAAAGAAGGAGGACTGTTATCTTCTCGGGGTACGCACATTAAACATCAGGATGCAGTCCTGCAATTGATAAAGGCAGTACAAAAACCTGAACAAGTGGCAATCATACACTGCAAAGCACACCAATCAGGAAACTCCAAAATCTGTGAGGGAAATCGAAAGGCAGACTGGGCAGCCCGACAGGTTGCTCGAGAGGTACAAACAACAATGGCGTTGATACCTTTGAAGCTTAATGTATCCCAATTCAATTTGCCTCCAAAACCAAAATATTCAGTAGAAGATGAGAGACTGGCACGTTTGCTAAATGCACAAAAGAATTCAGAGGGATGGTATGTGACCGCACAAGGACAAATAGTGGTACCCCCCTTGATAATGAGAGAAGTTCTACAAATTAAACATAACGAATGTCACTGGGGAGCAGAGGCATTGGTAAAATTACTAAAGCAGAGTTGAATTTCAGTACGGATGTTAACAATGGCAAAATCAGTCATGTCAAAATGTGATATCTGCTTGAAAAACAACCCAATGGCCAGGTGACAGGCACAGTTAGGAAGAATTCGGATAGGAATAGAGCCAGGAGACTATTGGCAGGTAGATTTTGTAGAACTACCAAGGACTGGAGGATACAAATACCTGTTAGTGGGGGTTGACACATTCTCTGGGTGGCCAGAAGCCCTTCCCTGTCACACGAACCAAGCAAAGGAAACAGTTAAGTGGTTACTACAGGAGTTTATTCCCAGATTCGGGGTACCCCTAGGGGTATCATCAGATTGGGGACCCCATTTCATAGCTACAGTAGTAAGAGAGGTAAGTAGATTGCTGGGGATAAATTGGAACCTCCACACACCGTGGAGAGCCCAGTCAAGTAGACAGGTAGAGAGGATGAATCAGACACTAAAAAGGCAAATCAGTAAAATATGCCAAGAAGTCAAATTGCAGTGGCCCCAGGCTCTGCCAATAGCACTGTTGAGGATTCGGATAAAGCCTAGGAGTGGGATGTCAGTCAGTCCTTATGAGATATTGTATGGGAAACCATATGAGTCTCCTGAGCCTAACCCTAATGTACACGTCACAGGAAAGCAGGAAGTATATAATTATGTTCTGTCTCTTAGGAAAACTTTAGCTGGGCTCCGGAGTATCCTCGTGTGGAATACACCACTGACTCTCGAGAACCCAGTTCATAACATACATCCAGGAGACAAGTTGTACATCAAGAACTGGAACGAGGAACCGCTGTGAGACAGAGTAAAGATCCATTCTGAATTAGGTGAAGTGTCTAAGAAAGGTGAAAAGTCTGTGAGGCCAAAGCTGAAGAAAAAACTCGCATGCTGAGACAGCAAGGAGACAGAGAAAGAAAAACAGAAAAGACCACAAGGTCGATTTGCCCCTGACTTAGAAATTCCTTTGATAAAGAAGAACTGGTGCTAAATGTCACGCGGAATGAATATGTATGAACTTATTGTGAAACTGTATGCATATGCATTTGGAAGGGGGATAAAAGAAGACCTGAGGTCTTCAGAGGTACGCTTGTCTTTTTGGGGAGGCTTGCGTCTCCGGCGCGCGTCATAATAAAAGCATACCGGGCTTTACAACTTTTACAAAGTTGTGAGGTTTCTTCTTTTCTCCGCAAAACATTCTTGGCAAGCCAGCCAGGAGTTCTCTGTCCCCGCAGGGGCAGGGGGGGATAGACGGACCTTCAAGGCGCGCCCTAGGATTTTTTTCCTGGTGGGGCTCTGCTTGTCTCAACTTGCCACCTGTGAGGACAGACAAGGACCTGCTGGCCTGCGGAGGAAGATACGGTATGTACTGAGGAGCCCCTGGGGGAGGGAAAGGAGAGCAAGGGAGTAAACCACCCAGAGACGTCTGGGTTCAGCTGATAGAGCATCTGTATTAGAGATGGGGTTCATCGTTCTGATAGAGCAGACTGCAAGCAGTTCTGGGGGTGAGCCGGGTGAACCCGTGTATGTGTGTATTGGGGGTTCATTGTTCTGACAGAGCAGAGCTGCTGAGCCCGTGCGTGTTTTGTTTGTGTGTGTGCGTGTGTGTGATGTCCGGAGACTGTGTCGCTGTATGGTCAATGCATTGTGTGGTCAGTGCACTGTGTTTCTAATCGTGAAAGTGTATAAGTGTACGGTATATAAAAGAGAGTAGATCTACAGGGCCCTACAGTGCAGGGGGGGGGGGTCAGTACTACCCGTGTTTGAAGCAGCCGAGTGAGGCCTGAGGCACCGGCTGCAGCAGGCTGCGGGGGCAGGGAGAGAAGTGCCCCGTGGAGAAGCGAGTGGAGGAATGTCAGTGATGGTATTTATTGTGTTTAAATGTAGTGATTTGTGTAGATTTGGTACATTTTAACCGTGAGTATGAGCTCAGATGGTTCCTTTGCCTTGGATGTTTGGACTTGTTCTCTAGACTGTGTGCTGTTATTCTGATTGTGTCCAGGAAAAATTGATGTGAGTAAATGCCGAATTATGGTATGCTGTGTTGTGTTGAGAAAAGTGAGCACTTTGAGAAATATGCCCTTTCCCAGTGATTTTGTGTGGTGATTTTCTTCTGCTGCATTGTGGTAATTTGATTCTCAGATTGTGTAGTAGTGTTTCTGGAGATTTTAGGATTTTGTTGCAAAAAGAGTAGCATTTTACACGGGAGAACTATAGTACGGTGATTTATGCTTAACTATGATAAAGCCAGTTAAAGGAATTCCAAGAATTCTCCACCTCACAGCAATTCAAGCCTTGGCTCTAGCGAATTTGAGATAAAGGGGGGGTGTGGGTGCATGTGTCTGTGTCTGTGGGCATATCAGAGTTTCGGCTGTGACTAGCACAGCCTTTTTGCAAAGCAGTAAAGTAAGTGTAAGTAGACACAGTGCTTAATTAGATTGTGCAAGAAGAGAACTAGAAAAGACTGATATTTTGTAAAACAGAGTTTATATAGAAGAGATGAATGAGATGAATTAGTTAATGAGACTTATGAGATTTATGAGACTTCAGCTGGTACTGCAGTAAGTCTGGACTGGAAACAATCTGTAGGGATTTAAAGTTCTCTGTAACAAACAGAATAGCTTGCCTTTGCGGGCAATTTTGAGTAGCCTTTGGTGCATCAAGAGGCTGACACACTGCGTGGGTATTATTACAGTGCATAGTTTGTGGGAAACGCTGGTATTGCTGTTCTAGCAAGCGGCGGCGCACGTGCCCCAAGTGTAGATTAGAGGTTTCTGATCAAGCTGATTCAGAGTCTAAGATCTTAAAGCTTCTGTGTGGAAAATCGCATCTGATACCTGCCACTTGGAGTGTGTGGGAAGAGGACTGGGAAGCTAATGTGAAGTCCTGTGAAAAGAGGTTTGGGTGGAAGCGAGATAGGGCAAGAAGGAAATAATGGGAACTAACCAGAGCAAGGAAGTTCCACGGGCCAGCCCCTTAGGGTGCATCTTGGCCCACTGGAAGGAAGTCGCTAGCCGGGGGGGCTCTGAGAATAAAATGGATCTAATCCAGTATTGCACACGCTGGTGGCCCTTATACAGGTTAGAGGACGGAGCAAGGTGGCCACCCACTGGAACCCTAGACTATAATACTTTACTGCAGTTAATGTTGTTTTTAAGACAGGAAGGTAAATGGGATGAGGTCTCATATGCTGATATGTTTTTTGTTTTAAGAAATCACCAAGAGTGGCAAAAGGACTGTGGGATTAAATCACCCTCAGACCCACTGGTCTTGGCCCTTGAAAAAGATAACAAGGCAAAGAGAGGGCAAATCAAACGCTGTTGTTCAGCATGCAGCATAAGATAGCAATGTATGAAATCAGGCAAGGATTATTGTGCTGAAATGCAAAGCAATCACAGTTCACAAAATGAGTACATATGATTTGCTAAAGGCTCCTCCCAAGGTAAGGGAGGAAGGGTAAAGATGACCTCCCCAAAAGGGAAGAATTTTTGTCGACACAAGGGTCATATATTCAGTTTTAATAAAGCTTTAGTACCTGTGGAGAATGTTTATGTTGTAGTGTGGGGAATGAACAACTGGCCAGTCTGAGAAGGCATACTTGTGCAAACCTTTAAAGTAACATGTGTACTATGTGTACCTAAAAGCTTTTGTACAATTCGCTCAATTTGCTAAACATTCTCAAATGAGAAAGGTTACTCTGGAGGCAAATGATATAAAGAGGTTAAGCTTAACATTAACAGACACTGAAATTAAAGACATTAGTAAGGAAATATTAGAATAAGTAAACAAGTGTTTTCAAGGGTATGGGCCTCTGCTGTACCAGGGAGAGTGAAAGACGCTCCCCCATGAGCATCAAGCTTAAGGAAAGAACACAACTAGTGAGAACTGAGTAGTACCCTCAAAAGAAAGATAAGAAAGGAATCAGCCCAATAACTGATAGTACTGGATTAAGGGCTGTCAATAAGATAACACAGAATTTATACCCTGTGGTAGCAAATCCATATACCTTACTAACTTGTTTAACACCTGAGCTAACCTGGCTCACTGTTTTAGGCCTAAGAGATGCCTTCTTTTGCCTCCCTATCCACGAAGCCAGCCAGAAAATTTTTGCATTCAAACACAAGCTCACATAGTCCGTGTGCCTGAAGGCTTCAAGATTCCCCACTCCAATTGGAGAACAGCTTGCAAAGACCCAGAGTCCCGGGAAGCTCCACAAGAGGAAAGGAGGCTGTTGCAGTACGTGGACAATCTTCTAGTAGCTACTCGGATGAGGGAAGCAGGAGAAGCCTGGACGGTAAGCCTTTTGAATTTCCTAGGACTCCACGGACGCAGAGTCTCAAAGAAAAAGGCACAGGTAGTGAAACAGAAGGTAATCTACCTGGGGTAAGAAGTGAGTGCAGAGCAGCAGACTTTAAGGCAGGGAAGCCATATGCCAAACCCTGAAACCCCAGAGAACGAAGGAACTCCGAACCTTCTTAGGCATGGCAGGGTAGTGCCCGCTGTGGGTTTATAATTATGGACTGTTCGCCAGACCCCTCTATGCTCTTATTGCCAATGGAAACTGAGATCTCCAGTAGACAAGAGACGCCACAAGGGCCTTTCGTCAGCTAGAGAGAGTGCCCTCATGTCGGCTCCAGCTTTGAAACTTCCAGATGTAAGTAAAGCACTCTTTCTATTTTTCCACGCAAGGAATTGCCCTGGGAATATTGGCTCGGGACTTGGGTCCATGCCAGAGGGCAGTTGCTTACTTCTCTAAGCAACTAGATGCAACAGCCAAGGGCTGGCCAAGTTGCCTCAGAGCTGTAGCAGCAGTTGTGCTGAATATTCATGAGGCACGCAAGTTTACCCTGGGACAAAAATGACTGTGCTAGTGTCCCACACAGTGTCCACAGTACTGGAAGTAAAGGGTGGCCACTGGCTTTCACCACAGAGGTTTCTGAAATGCCAGGCCATCATGGTAGAGCAAGACGATGTAGAGATAGTGATGACTAATATTGTCAATCCAGCTTCTTTTCTCAGTGGAATCAAGGAGAAGCAGTACACCATAGTTGCCTAGAGACCATTGAAGCTACCTACTCCAGCGGCCCAGACTTAAAGGACACTCCTCCGGACGATGCAGAGACCTGGTTCACTGACAGGAAAGAGACATTGCAAAGTTCACAGTGATTACCTGCAGAGAGGTAATAGAGTCTGGACCCTTACCAACAGGTACCTCTGCACAGAAGGCTGAGATAAATGCATTGACCCGTGCCTTAGAAACAGCAAAAGGCATTCAGAGTTGAGCATGCACATGAAGCCATCTGGAAGGAGAGGGGACTGCTGACCTCACAGGGAAAGAAGAGACAATCCAGCTGCTGGAAGCAGTTCAGCTACCTGAAAAAGCATATTAAGGCACACCAGAGAGTGAGCTTAAAATTGGAGGAAAGAAATGAGCTGGTGGATGGAGAGGCAAAGAAAGCAGCAAAGGGTGAGGTACAGATTTTCCTTGAAGGTAAGCCATAATACAATAATACTAATCAAAAGAGACGTACAACTGCAAGGGCTGGACTACCATTGAAAGAGAGCTAGCAATCCCTTCCCATTTTTGTGGTTACTAGTGAAGGAAGGGCACTAGAAAACACACTAGGGCCTAACTACTTAAAAGCCTTTTATAGAGTGTGGCTCCTTTCTCAAAATGGCCAAGGCTGCAAGTGATACAGAGTGCATTGAAATGAAGTGTTGACTTTGAAGTAGTAATTTCCACAGGCTTTCTAGAACACACATCTGATTGAAAGAATCGTTGTATCGTTGTCAGGAATTTTTATGCCACTATCATTCAGGTGAGCCGACAGTGTGATCCTTGCCTCCCGACTAACCCCAAAATACCCCCCGGCCAAAACTCGGTCAGACTGGGAGAGGCCATGGGCCTGTACAGCAGTGGCAAATCAAATTTTCAGAACTCCCAAGGAAAGGGGGGTATCAGTATTTACTGGTATTAATAGATACATTTTCAGGGTGGCCAGAAACATTCCCCACCAGAACTGTCAAAGCTCAAGAGGTGACCAGATTATTTTTACAAGAAATAATACCACGCTTCAGAGTTCCTGCCACGATATCCTCAGATAAAGAATCACATTTCATTTCCAAAATAGTGCAACAGATTAGTAGCCATCTGGGCATAGATTAGGAACTTCATACCCCATACCGCCCCCAATCAAGCGGCCAGGTGGAGAGAATGAATCATTTGATTAAGCAGCAAATCATAAGACTGGGGCAAGAAGTTAATCTACCCTAGCCCAAGCTCTTCCACTAGCACTATTGCAAATTCAAACTAAACCTTGAGCTAAAGGAATGCTGAGTCCTTTTGGAATGCCTTATAGAAGACCATATAGAATACAAAGGGAATGTCCAGAATGCCCACCTACATGGTGGCATTAAGCAAACAGCTCAGAGTACATGTGGCTGGAACTCGGAGCAGGGAGTTAGATAGCCTGGGGATGATGTATATGTTAAGTCTCTTGCAGAAAAGACCTTGGAACCACAGTGGGAGGGACCGTTCCAAGTGCTTCTCACCACCTTCACTGCAATCAGAATCAAGGAGCAGAATACCTGGATTCATCACTCTCGGGTGAAGAAGGCCCAGAAACCCCTTAAGGAGTGACGCCAGGAGACAATGAACTGAGATTAAAACTTACTCAGGCAAAATGAGTACATTGCGGTCGGGAATAGCTCATATTTTAGTTTGTAGAATTGTTTTGTGTGTAATCATAACTAAAGTTTTAGAACTTGAGAGTACCTTTATTCAGAGCAATGCTGAATGGCCTTGGTCCCAGGCATTTAATCAGTATACTGGATCCATGGGAAAACCTTCTGAGATAAAGGATTTAAATCTATCCACTGTGGTAATTCATGGAGATCAGGTATATGAGGAGCAGGAATGGAAGGAACAGAAGCTGTGGACACTTCAAGGGAATTAGAGGGGAAGAACTCAAGGTAGGGTGCCAGATGATAAATGGGACGGCTTATGAGAGACCAAATGAAATTAGTGTCTCAACCTCTCCTGGTGCATATGAACACCAGGAAAGCTGTGAATGTGGGTGAGCAACAACTATTATTCAACCCAGAATGGTCTCTCAAACGTGTGGAGTTGATAATGCAAATTAACATCTCAAAAATCCAACCAGCCTGCTCCTCCTTCCTAAAAACTTCCTTTGAGGGCTGGACAACATGGTTGCAAAAACAGGAATACCTCAGGAACAGAACAAGAAAGGACCTAACTGGCATATTAGGGACAGGATTCGGAGTTTTAAATGGAATTGATTCGGAAATATTGATGAATAAACTGGCCACCGCAGCAGGTAGCCTAACAAAATTGAAGCAACCCTTACAGTGATCTCTATTGGCATTAGGAACTAGCCAGTGGCAGATTTCAAAGGTTCTGTCAAAGTGGGAAACGGCCGGGGACCAAGAGCACGAGCTGATAGTAGAAGCACTTAGTACAGTTCAAGATAATGTGTCTTTAGCTTTCAGTTGTATACAAGCACAGTTATGGGTGCAGGCAACAGCAGCTCTGATCATACGGGAAGGGAGTGAAGGTAATTTTGAAATTTGGAAGATTGTGTGGGATAATGCAATTGATTTTGGAAGGAAATTTCAATCCTGATGGATTATGGTGAATTTCACCTATGATCCTGTTTCTAATGTAGCAACTGCCTTTGTGCTTACCATACGTAATTCCACTGTTTATGTTATCCATCCCATCATTGCCCTAGGATTAAACCATGAAAAAACAATACTCTAGCCTTCAGAACATAGAGTGTGGGCACAAAAGATGAATGGAAAGTGGCAGACAGTAAACTTAGTATCCTGCATTACTAGAGAACAGATGGGATTCATTTGTGAAGGCAATACTATTAATGCTCAGGATGTGTGTTTGGACACTGAACAGAGTATTTGTCACTTTGAAGTTCATCCAGTCACTGACCAGAAAACTGTGCTCGTATATACTGGAAAAGGGTGTGTGTGTCTGAGGACTGCCTGTGCTGCAGTAAAAATTGATAGCAATGATGTTATTCTGTCTAGTAGAAATCATTCTAACTTCTGTATTTGTAATTTTGTTAAGATTATCGGGTGTGATTTTTTGTACTTGGCCCCAGTGACATCCCACCAGCTGATTAAAGCTAATTACACGATGTATCACAGACTACCACCTATCCCTATTGGGATGAACCTTACATTAGTGAAACAATTAATTGAGCACCAAGACCTATTGCAAATCCCGAAGGAAATCCAAGAAAGTGGAAAGAAAACCTTAATTACTGTCCAACACGATTCAAAGGAGATAACCAGGGTTCTACAAAGAATAAAACAAAATATGGATCATCACTGGTGAGATGTGATCTTTGGGTGGTCACCAACTGCAAATGGAATCTTTAATAAGTTGTGCCACCCCATTGTAGTTTTACTAATATTAGTTGGGATAAGTTTAGGATTATCTATTACATTGTTAATTTGGAACTGTAGAATGCTACAACAAATAGCTGTACTAACCTCTTTGTCAAATGTACATGGTGAAGCGTTAAAAGACACTTATTGTCGTGGAGGTTTTCCCTAAGTAAAAGAATTTACTTATTTCCTAGGAAAGGGGGGAATGAGACAGAGTAAAGATCCATTCTGAATTAGGTGAAGTGTCTAAGAAAGGTGAAAAGTCTGTGAGGCCAAAGCTGAAGGAAAACTTGCATGCCGAGACAGCAAGGAGACAGAGAAAGAAAAACAGAAAAGACCACAAGGTCGATTTGCCCCTGACTTAGAAATTCCTTTGATAAAGAAGAACTGGTGCTAAATGTCACGTGGAATGAATATGTATGAACTTATTGTGAAACTGTATGCATATGCATTTGGAAGGGGGATAAAAGAAGACCTGAGGTCTTCAGAGGTACGCTTGTCTTTTTGGGGGGGCTTGCGTCCGGCGCGCGTCGTAATAAAAGCATACCGGGCTTTACAACTTTTACAAAGTTGTGAGGTTTCTTCTTTTCTCTGCAAAACAGCTGAAAGAAAAGTGTAGTGGACCCCATCAGGTATTACTGACCACCTTTACAGCAGTCAAAGTAGCCGGCGTGGACCCCTGGATTCACTCTACCTGAGTGAAGAAAGTTCATCCTGGATCACAGACTGTATAAACTCTGGAATGAACAAAGGCGACACATATGACGTGTTTAATTGCTTTCAGAGTGCTATCAGTAATTGTGCTGACGTTATGGTTATTAATATCTTTGGGATGTGGAATGCATTCTTCTAGAATGAAGAGAGAGGTACAAATGGAAACACAGGTGATAAAGGTTTCTAATGCAGTTCGTGCTGAGAATGTAATGATTGGATTAGTCAAAGATTTTGCCAAAATGCAAAACACCAGTCGAATAACTGCCTGTCTGCCAATACCAAAGGCAGCAGGAGACCCAGTAAATTGGGGAATTATAACATCAAAAGTACCTGAAATACAGAAGAACAAAACAATTACATGTAAACAGGTACCCGAATCAAGGCAAGTTACAGAAACCACTGTGGTATGGAAATGTGAGGCCACGGATAAGAAAGATCAGATAGAACCTTGGGACAGTGCGTGGTCTGTGAGTATTCTTCAGATTCCAATATATGGCAAACACCCCTTGGTGTATTAAGTGGGAAGGCCCTGAGAATGAAACAGATCCAGCAATAACAAACACTGACACTAGCAGCAGAACGAGGGCAGACAAAGTAAGTTGGTGGGCGTGTAATAAAACTTATGACTGCACTTTAGATGATGAAGAGATAAAACAGATGCCACCCCTGGGCAATATCCCTACAAATTGGTTGTGCTTGCAGAGGGATTAAACATAAACAAGGCAGAGTGAATTATACAGTAATTATAGGGTGTACCAGGATTACAATCCGAGGTCCACGACAATTTGTATGGGCAGCAAGTGATGGTACCTTATTACCAGGTAGATTGTGCCTGGGCCAGTCTAACCCTTGCTGCTGGGCCAAAGGCAACAACTGTGGTGTATCACCCCAGTGACATCTTTAGCTTGCTGGAGGTTGCAGCTGGGCAGCTGAACAAGTCCAGGCTTGAAGGAACTCCGTTTACCTCAGGAGAGAAGGCTTCAGGCTGTGATGAGGAGGAAGGAGACGGATTCTGCTGGAGGGTTAATGTTGTGGTGTGCTGTGATGTCCCATTTTGGCCTTCCAGGTCACTTTCCCAGGTGTGCCTATACGTCTATCCCTTCCCCCTTGCCCCCATGCTGAGTGAGTCCTGTCAATCAGGCTAAACGTTCCAGCAAGGCGTCGTGTGGTTGGTCAAGTTTAAAGGATGCCCCTATGCCCAGAGGTCATTGGCCTTTCTGGGTGTCATCTTCCCCTGAGACCCTGCCCCTCTCACCTGGTTGGTGGCTCACCTGTACCTCCCCTCCCCCTGTCCCTGAGCTTAAAAAGGTGATCAGACCATGCGGTCATGGTTCTGTTGGAGCAGCTCCTCACGTTCAGACCTCTGTAACCATGGAATAAACCTCTGGACATTAAACCCTCCAGCAGAATCCTCTCCTTTTTCTCTTCACCATCGCCTGAAGCTATCCTCCTGAGGTAACGGGGTCCCTTACAAGCCTGGACTTGTTCAGTGCCCAGCTGCAACCACCAGCAAGCCGAGGTATCTCTGCGGTGATACACCGCAGTTGCTGCCTTTGGCCCAGCAGCGAGGGTCAGACTGGCCCAGGCACAATCTAACTGGTAATATTGGGAGCTTTTTTTTCCAATATTTGGCGTCCCTGGGTGGGCAAATCGACTCTGCAGCCCGAGACAGACCTGTAGTACCTTGGAGAAGCTTCTGGCAGCTGTGCATCCAGCTGAAAGGGGCTTTGGTTGCAAGTCCCTCGGCTAGAGACTTTGGGAATATTCCCAGAAGAAGTTTCGTGGACTGTTCGGCGCCTCTGGAAAGCCCAGCTCCTTTCTGGTGAGCAGATTTTCCAGACGGAGGACAGGGTAGCCTCTCTCGCCCAAGAGAGGTCCTGTTCCGGTGAAGAGACCTGCCTGTACCCAGCCAGCTACAGCTGCCATTTCGGGTGAGTATCTCTGCTCTCGGTAGGGCAGGAGCTCAAAAACAGACTCTGCCGTGAGTTCTGTTCCTTTTTGCATTTGCATTTTTGGCTGCGCAGCCCCACAGACGGGAATTCATTGATTTCTAGCTATTAGCTTTCTGCCGCGTGTTTTGCTGTCTTTTGGAATTTGCGCGGGAGATCTTTGCCCTTCCTCTTGGCTCTGCAAGCTCGGCTCTCCGCGTGGCCGAGAGATCTTTCTCTCTCTCTCTGTGCGGGGGAGGGGGGGTTCTCGGCTCTCTTGCCGCGGGGGATCCCTCTCTCTCTCTCTCTCTGTGGGGGAAGGGGGGGGTTCTCTGCACACGCGGCGCGGGGGGCCCCGGTTTCGGCTTGCCACGTGGCGTGGCTGCTCTCTCTGCTCCGAGGGGGGGTGCATTCCACAGCGGGGGAGTCTTTGTTTCTGCCTCTGCTCGGCAGGGCGTGCCCTGCTGCTGCTGCCCGGGAATTTTAAAAGCAGTATATACAGCTGCATTGTGAAGCTTTTGTCGGCTCGTTATCGCTTTCCTATCTGTGTTTTTTTTTTTAGAAATCGGTAGCTGATTTTGGCTTTGTTTTTGGTCAGGCGGGATTTAGTACTTTGCTTTTTACATCTAACATGGGTCTGAAACTCAGCATTGTACAAAAAGGAGTGTATTATAATATTGTAAGCATTTTGGACAGTGGTAATGTTAAGTTCTCTAAAGGAAAATTGAAACAGTTTATAAGATGGCTTTTCCTCCACTTCCCACAAATCTCCCCTGAAGAAATCCACAATATTCAATTCTGGGATAAAGTTGGAAATGAATTGATAACCTTAGGACAATCTGGCAATGCACCCTCAGCTAAATTTGTGTTTTGGAGTTTACAAATTCGTACAGCATTGCTCAAACAAAAGGAAATGGAGAAAAAGCCAAATGTAAAGCCATGTACCTCTGCTCTCCCTGTTTCTCCCTCTCCTAATTCTAAAACCCCTAAACCTCTTTCCCCAAAACTTAGTATTTTAAACAGATCAAACTCATTGGGAAGTCGACGCCCAAAGTCTGTTGAAATGCCTGAGTTGCCCTATCCACAAGGCCCTGGCCAGGCTGCGTGGAACCTTTCCCAATCCCCTGTGTCCCATCCTCAGAAACCCACAGCACGTGTCAGCTTTCCGGAGAGCAGTGATGCCCAAAATGGCCCCCAGCCCCTAGGGGGTCCACAAGATGGTGGATGCCACGTGGCATCTTCCCAAACCTGGTCTTCTTCTTCCCAAAATCCCCTTAAGCATCCCGAAACTTCAGCCCCATCCCCCTCTCCTCCTGTTCCTCGTGACACCTTCCCCCCTCCCCCTCCCTTTCCTGCAATACCCTCAGCTCCACCCCTCTACTCCTCCCAGGGGGCGTCTGCTGACGTGATGTCACCAGGTGCCCCCGCCCCCTGTTCCCACGGTTTCCCCACCCCTTGCCGGCCCCCTGTCCCCACCCCCTGTGCCCATTGCGTCCCCACCCCCTCCCCGAGTTCCCACAGTGGGGACACACCCACTGCCATCCCCCAAACCTGTAGCTGTGATCCCAATGCTTCTGTTTCAAGGGATACAGAGCAGGGAACAGCAGATTCAATGCATAGTCCCATGTTGTCACTGGCTCCTGTTACCTTTCAGCCTGCTGCTCAGGGGGGAGCAGCTCCAACTGCTAATTGGAGTTCTTTTGGACGACAATTGATTAAAGAGATCTGTAAATCTCATAAAGAATATGGTCCACACAGTCCATATTTCCGTGGCCTTTTAAATTCTGAATTGAATAGGACTGTAGTGATTCCACATGATTTAAAACAGCTTTTTACCTGTCTCATGACCTCCACGGAATTTAAATTATGGGAAATAGCGTGGAAACAACTGCTGAATGATGCTCTCCCAGGCTTGCATTCTGATCCAAACACAGCCAAGGACAACAGTGGTAACCCTATCACCATTGAGCACCTCTGTGGTGAGGGCCAATGGTCTTCTCCCTCGATCCAAGCTACTGCAATTCCTGCAGAAACACTCGAGAAAGTAAAAGAAGCAGCTGAAAAAGCATTCTTTTCCCTACAACCTGAGGGGCCTTTTGAGCCCTATAGTAAAATTAAACAGCTACCATCAGAGCCTTTTTTGAAATTTGTAGAAAGGTTAACTAGAACTATTGAAATACAAGTTAAAAAAGATAATGCTAGGGAAGCAATTTTAGAAGAAATGGCATTTACAAATGCAAATAATCAGTGTCAAGCGGCAATCCTGAGCCTTCCTATCGAACCTCCCCCTACGCTAAAAGATATGCTTCTAGTGTGTAACAGGAAAGTGCCTCTGATGAGTGTAGCTGAAGACACCAGACCAAGGCTGCTGCCAAGACCACCTCAGCGTGTCGCCGTTGCCAGCCCTGTGCCTTTTCCCTCATCACAGCAGTACCCTGGGCAGCAGCGGAGACCAGCAATGGTTGAGCCCACAAAACCATGCCTGCTTTGTAACAACCTAGGGCACTGGAGTAACCAGTGCCCCCTGAAAAGGGAATTTGATGAATTTAGAAATGGCAGGGGAGGAGAACTACAAGCCCTCCCTGGGGGTCAACAACAACAAAAAAACTGAAGAGCCAGCGCCGGCCTGCCAGGCGCACAGACACAAAAAGAGCAGGCCAAGGGAATAAGGGTAGCACAACAAATCAAGCGCGCGATAATATTAATGTTTGTGTAAGTGAAGCAGGTGCTTCAAAGACTGTGTATGATTTAGGTGATCCTGTGTTAACCACGTCTTCTATCAATGAGCCTTACAGGTTGCAGCTGACTGAGTCACTCCATCTGGAGGACACTGATTGGCATTTTGTCTCTGTTAATCCTGAACAGAAAGGTACTTGGAACCGGATTCGTTGTAAGTACATCGTCATTGGGGACACCAAACACACACCACAAGAGATCGAAATTGCTCCGGGAATGACAACATCAGATCCTGAGCAATTCGTTCTTGGCCTGCATTGTTTCCACCCACCCCTGTTTCTTCCCAAGGGACAAATTGTTGCACAAGCTATCCCTGTGCCATCTTTACCTGAAAATATCAAAAAACAAGGGCCCACAGTCGCCCGGGTCCAAGTTATTGGAAAAGACAAACCCAAATTATGGTGTAATGTCAGTGGGGGTGGGGAGTCTAAACGCATTGAGATGCTTGTAGACACAGGTGCAGACTGCACAATAATTCCAGTACAAGACTGGCCAGCACATTGGCCTTTGCAAAATGTTGCCGGTCACCTTCAAGGTGTAGGAGGTCTGCAATTGGCAAGACAATCCAAAAGCATTATTCAATTTGAGGGACCAAACAGACAATTGGCTAATATCCGTCCATTTGTGTTGGATTATTCAGAACCTTTGTTAGGGAGAGATTTAATGGCCCAGTGGGGTGTCACAATTGATATTCCAGACTCTCCACAGCATATTTGTACAGCAGTCACTGAACAACAGCGCCCCACCCAAAAATTGAAGTGGATAACAGACAAACCAGTTCAGGTGAAACAGTGGCCGCTAAGTAAACAAAAAATAAAGGCGCTTGAAGAACTAGTGGAAGAGCAATTAAAAAAGGGCCACATTGTGGAGACCACGTCCTCATGGAACTCTCCAGTGTTTGTCATCCAAAAAGCTGACAAAAAGAGATGGCGGCTCCTCTGCGACCTCCGACAAATTAATAATGTAATTGAAGATATGGGTTCTCCCCAACCTGGTATGCCATCCCCAACAATGCTTCCCCAAGATTGGAAATTAGCTGTTATTGATATTAAGGATTGTTTTTTCCAAATCCCCTTGCACCCTGACGATGCACCGTGTTTTGCATTCTCAGTTCCTTCTATTAATATGGAATCCCCTATGAAAAGGTACCATTGGACCGTTCTTCCTCAGGGATTAAAGGTCTCTCCAGCTATCTGCCAGTGGTATGTCTCTTCCCTGCTTTCCCCAGTGCGTGCAGCCGCAGAGAAGGCCATCATCTATCATTATATGGATGATATCCTTGTGTGTGCCCCCAATGATGATTTACTCACACATGCGCTTGACCTAACGATCGATGCATTGATTGTTGCAGGGTTTGAGCTCCAGGAAAAGAAAATTCAAAAGATGCCACCTTGGAAGTATTTGGGCTTAGAAATTAGAAATAGGACCATTGTTCCTCAAAAACTAGAAATCAATCCAAAGATCAAGACCCTTGCGGATGTCCACAAGTTGTGTGGGTCTTTGAATTGGGTAAGACCATGGCTCGGTCTGACTAATGAAGACCTTGCCCCTCTTTTCAATTTATTGAAAGGGGGAGAGGACCCAGGTGCTCCTAGGTCTGTTACCCCAGAGGCGCGGAAAGCTCTAGAAAAGGTTCAGATTGCAATGTCCACAAGACAGGCCAACCGATGCCGGCCTGACCTGCCATTCAAATTTATCATTCTAGGTAAGTTGCCACACCTCCATGGAATTATTTTCCAGTGGGAGGAAAAACAAACACCTAAGGCAAAGAACACACCAAAAAAGGACCGGGACCAGAGGGACCCTCTCTTGATCATAGAATGGGTTTTCCTCAGTCACAAAAGGTCCAAGAGACTGACAAAGCCTCAGGAGCTGATACCAGAACTGATCCGAAAAGCAAGGACCCGGATCAGGGAGTTAGCAGGATGTGATTTTAAGTGCATTCACATTCCAGTTGAGTTAAAATCAGGTCAAAATACTGTGAAAATACTGGAACAATTGTTTCAAGAAAATGAAGTGTTGCAGTTTGCTCTGGATTCCTACTCAGGACAAATTTCGGTAGCGCGGCCCGCTCACAAATTGTTCGAACAAGATGTTCAATTTACCTTAAAACTGAGAAGTGCTCTAAGTAGGAGACCTTTAAAAAGGGCTCTAACTGTCTTCACAGATGCATCTGGGAGGTCCCACAAGTCTGTTATGACTTGGAAGGATCCTCAAACCCAGCAGTGGGAGACAGACATTGCTGAGGTGGAAGGTTCACCTCAAGTTGCTGAATGGGCTGCGGTTGTTAGGGCCTTTGAAAGGTTCTCAGAACCATTTAATCTGATTACAGACTCTGCATATGTGGCAGGAGTAGTATCCAGGGCAGATCAAGCAATACTGCAAGATGTGTCTGACATCGCACTTTTCGAATTGCTCTCAAAACTGGTAAAGTTAGTCACTCACCGAGAGCAACCATTTTATGTGATGCATGTCAGGTCACACACTGACTTGCCAGGGTTTATCGCTGAAGGCAACAGAAGGGCAGATGCCCTTGCTGCACCTGCAGTGATGGCCACTCTCCCAAATGTTTTTGAACAGGCAAAAATCAGCCACCAGCTTTTCCACCAAAATGCACCTGGCCTGGTTCGTCAGTTTAACATCACTCGAGAACAGGCCAAAGCGATTGTGGCCACATGCCCAAATTGCCAACAACATGCACTCCCTACAGTGAGTACGGGAGCAAACCCAAGGGGACTGAACAGTTGTGAACTGTGGCAAACAGATGTAACACACATACAGTCTTTTGGACGGCAGAAATATGTTCATGTTAGTGTAGATACCTTTTCTGGAGCGGTCTATGCTTCTGCCCACACAGGAGAATCATCTATCGATGCTATTAAGCACCTCTTACAGGCTTTTTCTTTCATGGGCATCCCCAAGGAGCTGAAAACTGATAATGGGCCTGCTTACAAATCCAAGGAATTCGGGAGCTTCCTGCAGCAATGGGGAGTAGAGCACAAAACTGGCATCCCCTACTCCCCTACAGGTCAAGCCATTGTAGAAAGAACTCACCGTGATATTAAAAGGGTCCTGGACCAGCAACAACAGGTTCTGAAGGTAGAACCTCCCCACATCCGGTTATCCAGGGCGCTATTCACAATAAATTTTCTGAATTGTTCTTTTGACAGCCTGAACCCACCCATCCTACGCCACTTTGGGGGGAGCAATCATAGGTTAATAAAAGAAAAACCTCCAGTTTTAGTAAAGGACCCTGAGACTTGGAAAATGGTGGGACCTTACAAATTAGTTACTTGGGGACGTGGATATGCCTGTGTGTCCACCCCCTCTGGTTTAAGGTGGGTTCCTTCCAAATGGGTAAAGCCCTATGTTCCCAAGTTCTCAGAGAAATCTACAGAAGCACCCCAGGTTGCTCATGCTGCCTGGAGAAGAAAACGCCGCCCGTGTTCTCTGGAGGAAATTCCATTTAAGCCTCCTATCTGGAATAGTTTATAATATATGTTTGTTTCAAGTTTTTGTACCAGTTTAGATCCCACTGTTCGTGTGTAGCCTCGAGATGCCACGAGACCGAGCCTGCTTCTCGTCCTACTCGTGATCATCCCACCTGTGACCTCCTGCATAGTTCCTCAGCCCAAACCACATATGGACTACCTTGACAACGGCTCTAAGACATCAACAGAGAAACTGACAACTGGCTGAATGAACTGTTCAAAGGCTGGGGACTCTCGGGCTGGTTGGGATCTATTCTGAAAACTGTGTTTTTAGTTCTGTTTATTTTAGTTATAGTTATTGTAGTTTATAGCATTGTTTTTGGACTAATCAAATGCATGGTGCTCAAGTTAATTTCAAGCTCATCTCCCCCTCCTGAAGTCTACCATTTCGAAGCCCTCAGTGCTCCAATGGATGACCTGGAAGCCTCAGTAGAAAACACTGACCCTCCTGTAGAGGAAGAACGGATTTACCAACCATGGTTTGGCAATCATTCTGCACCACAAACATAGTCCTCTTCTTTTTAAACAAAACTAGGGGGAGATGTTGTGGTGTGCTGTGATGTCCCATTTTGGCCTTCCAGGTCACTTTCCCAGGTGTGCCTATACGTCTATCCCTTCCCCCTTGCCCCCATGCTGAGTGAGTCCTGTCAATCAGGCTAAACGTTCCAGCAAGGCGTCGTGTGGTTGGTCAAGTTTAAAGGATGCCCCTATGCCCAGAGGTCATTGGCCTTTCTGGGTGTCATCTTCCCCTGAGACCCTGCCCCTCTCACCTGGTTGGTGGCTCACCTGTACCTCCCCTCCCCCTGTCCCTGAGCTTAAAAAGGTGATCAGACCATGCGGTCATGGTTCTGTTGGAGCAGCTCCTCACGTTCAGACCTCTGTAACCATGGAATAAACCTCTGGACATTAAACCCTCCAGCAGAATCCTCTCCTTTTTCTCTTCACCATCGCCTGAAGCTATCCTCCTGAGGTAACGGGGTCCCTTACAAGCCTGGACTTGTTCAGTCCCCAGCTGCAACCACCAGCAAGCCGAGGTATCTCTGCGGTGATACACCGCAGTTGCTGCCTTTGGCCCAGCAGCGAGGGTCAGACTGGCCCAGGCACAATCTAACTGGTAATATTGGGAGCTTTTTTTTTCCAATAGGTTAATATCCAGAGCTTTATTCCATGGTCACAGAGGTCTGAATCTTGGTTACAGCTCCAACAGAATCCCAGACCGCATGGCTTGATTACCTTTTAAGCTCCTGGGGGAGGGGGAGGGAAGGGGCAGGTGAGCCACCAACCAGGTGGGAGGGGCAGGGTCTCAGGGGACGAGGGACCCCTAAACAGGCCAATGACCCCCAGGCCTGAAGGGCATCCTTTGAAAGTGAGGAACCACACGACACCTTGCTGGAATGTTAAGCCTGATTGACAGAATTCACTCAGCAAGGGGGCGAGGGGGAAGGGAGAGGGGTATTGCCACACCTGGGGAAAAGACCCGGAAGTTAAAAACAGGATATTACAACACACCGCAACAGTACCTGGACAACACATCTGCCTGTAGATGGGAAAGTAAAGGAGATTACCTTAGGCCTCCCAACCTTATGTCCAATTTGGAAAAAGTCCCCATTTAATGGAAAACATGAACTTCTGCAGATAAGAGCAAGACGAGAAGTTCTAGACAATGAAAATCCAGATGACACTTGGCAAGAACCCTCTAGTGGAGTGAAATTTGGATGGGCCCTAGAGTCATTGCTTGGTCCTATAGCAAACTATAAGAGTAGACAGATGGTATACAAACTTATAGGTCAGGTAGGTAGACTGGCAAGAGTCACCCGGGAAAGATTTAAAGAATTAAATATGCAGTTACAAGCCACCACAAAAACGACTTTACAAAATCGATTAGCCCTAGATATGTTACTCCTGAAAGAGCATGGAGTATGTGGATTTTTAAAGGGACAAGTTGATCATTGCTGCATTCATATCCAAAATGTAACTGCAGATGTAGAATATGACATCAATCAGTAGAAACAAATAGATCATGAAGCACAAGAAGAGCAAAAGGATTTGGCTACAAGCTGATTAGAGAAAATCTTTAAAGGATTAGGGTGGAATGTGAGTTCATGGATTAAAGCTATCATTGAGAGTGTGATAATCTTACTAATTGTATTCTTAGCAATTTGGTTAGTTTACAGCATCTTAAAGGGAGAGATACAGAAGAAAACATCCTGGAACCAGAGGATAATAAAGGCACTAACACGAGATCCACGCCCACCATCTTCTGGTTCTCCAGTTCGTAACAGCATCCACGACAATGTTTACATGAACTCTGGATTTGAAGAACCAAGTACGAACTGAGGAATAAAGGACTGTATCAAGTGAAAACATTTACACCTATAGTGAAGTGAAAATGCTTTCAAAGGAGGGAGACTGATAGTGGAGCCCTAGAAAAAGTTAAAGATAGAATCTAAAATGTTAGGCTTTGTGCTTTCCCAGATCAACTGCACCTGCGTAAGCAGTATTACAAATTATATAATTGTTAGATATGATGATTGTTTAGTAATTAAATGTAATAATTATATAACCATAAGAAGAATAGTGAGAAACTATGTTGGAAATTCAGAGAGGGGCTAAATTTATGTATACAATAGAACAATATAAGTTTAATAATTAATGTGAAAGTTATGTAGCGATAGAGTATAAAACATGATCATTTCAGATTTATGGTCGGAGTCAGATTTGGGTTGAATGTATCCCAATTCCCAGAGCTCTTAATAAAAAGCACCGCATATAATCCCCCGTGATTATGTGTTTTTGAACACTAACACTGTCAATATGCTTCTGCTTTTTGGGATTGGTCAAAAAACTTACAAAGTAAGTTGTACTATTCAGTTCTTGGTCTGCTGCTTGGGATGTGAGCTGCTGGCATCTTCGCAATGTCACAACCATGTAATGAAACTGATGCTGAAAAATAAAACAGCTCAAGGCACGTTCCACAGCAGTGCCTTTCCTGTTTGTGATTTGTACATAGCCCCTGGCTCTCTCTATACAAGAGAGACTGTGCAAAGTACTTCACATTATTCGAATTTCATGAATTCTAATGTCATATATATTTCACGAATTGCTCTCAAAAAGAACCAAACCCCCCTGTCTTAAGGCACTCTCATAACAACATGTACACACACCTCAAAGAAAGACCTCCAGTACTTGACCAGAATCATGAATCTAAAATTACTGAAGGGCCATACCCTCTCATTATGTGGGTGACAGAATATGCTTGTGTTTCTACAGATACAGGACCCTGGTGGATTCCCAGAAGATTTATCAGTCCCTACGTAGAACACAGATCTGAAGACGACCCCTTGAATGAACACAGAGTCAGCTCCCTCTCCCACCATGCCACAGAAGCAGCTTTTTCTTGGAGATGAAGAAAAAAAGCAATTCACATATCCAAACATTGTGGCAAGGACACTCATCACACGTAGATATATCCCACTGATAATGTCCATGTCAATCTCAAATGCAGACAAACCCCTCCCTTTTCCATCCCTCTACCAGTGACCCTTTATCCCTACCCTTCCCTCTTTCCCCTCTTGAAACTACTCCTTTTTCCCTGCCTCAAACTTCCCTTAAAAAAGTGAAGGGAGTGATTGGCAGGAATTGGTAAGAACTATAGGGGGAACAAGAATATTTAAGGATGTCTTAAAATAAGTCAACTAATGTGTGCTTTTACCATCCACAAGTGAAAACTACCCAGTGGGAAAGAAGAAGTATGATTCTTTCTGCCATACCCTCCAGGGCACCCACAGCAGTACCAGTGCCACCATTGTCATCGTCTTTATCAGCGCCCTCATCCGTATCCAAATGACCACTGGGTGGATCATCCCTCAGCCAAAACAAAACATCTGGGTCACTCTGGCAAAGTCATTAAAGCCAGACAATCTTTGCATGGCCATGGGAAGCATGGATGGTCTGGTCTCATCATGCCTAGTGGAAGTGCCCCTATTACCAAATGAGTACCCATACCTAGGTAAGAAACCCAACCCCATGGACACCTGGGACAAATGGACGACGATCCTCCCACACCATGTCTCCACAGGATTTGCTTTTCCAGGCCCTGGATGGTGTTAGGGGCAGTGGTGTGAGGCACAGGATAGGTCTCCAGCCATCCAGTGGTGGCTTCCACCATGGTCAGCACATAGCGCTTGACTTGGAGTGTCTGGGGCAGTGTGATGGAGTCAATCTGCCAGGCCTCCCCATACTTGTACTTGGACCACCGCCCACCGTACCAGAGGGGCTTCACTCGCTTGGCCTGCTTGATTGCAGCACACGTCTCACAGTCATGGATAACCTGAGAAATACTGTCCATGGTTAGATCCACCCCTCGGTCTCATGCCCATTTATGGGTGGCATCTCTGCCCTGATGGCCTGAGGCATCATGGGCCCATCGAGCTAGGAACAACTCTCCTTTATGTTGCCAATCTAAGTCTGTCTTTGACATCTCTATCTTTGCAGCCTGACCTACCTGCTCATTGTTTCAGTGTTCTGCATTAGCCTGACTCTTGGGGACATGGGCATCTGCATGGCGGACATTCACAGACAGATTTTCTGCCCAAGAGGCAATGTCTTTCCACTCACCAGCAGCCCAGATTGATTTTTCTCTACACTGCCAGTTGGCTTCTTTCCACCTTTCCAGCCAACCTGACAGAGCATTTGCAACCATCCACAAATCAGTATAAAGGTAGAGCTTTGGCCACTTCTCTCTTTCAGCAATGCCCAGGGACAGCTGAACAGCCTTGAGTTGTTCTAGTTGACTTGATCCACCTTCTCCTTCAATAGCTTGTGCAACCAGTCATTTGGGGCTCCATATGGCTGCTTTCCACCTCCAGTTCATCCCTACGATGCGACAGGAACCATCAGTGAAAAGAGCATGGTGTGCTTCCTCTGCTGATAGCTAATTGTATGGTGGAGCTTCTTTAGCCTTGTCACTTACTCCTGGTTCTCTTCATCAGTGAGACCAAAGTTTTCACCTTCCAGCCAGTTTGTAATTATCTCCAAAATTCCAGGGTGATTCAGCTTTCCAATACGGGTGCGCTGTGTGATCAGAGCAATCCATTTGCTCCATGTGGGGTCAGTGGCGTGGTGGGTGGTGGGAACCTTTCCTTCAAACATCTGCCCCAGCACCAGTAGTTGCGGTGCCAGGAGGAGTTGTGCTTCTGTGCACATCATCTCTGAGGCCCCTTGGACTCTTTCATAGGCAGCCAAGACTTCCTTCTCTGTGGGAGTGTAGTTGGCTTCGGATCCTCTGTAGAATCCCAGTAGTTGGCCTTGAGCATCCCCAGGCACCTTATGCCAAAGGCTCCAGGACAGACCATGGCTCCCGGCTGCAGAGTAGAGCATGTTCTTCACCGCTGGTCCTGTCCTGACTGGGCCAACGGCTACTGCATGAGCGATCTCCTGCTTGATCTGGGCCAAGGCTTGTTGCTGCTCAGGGCGCCAGTGGAAACTGTTCTTCTTGCAGGTGACCTGGTGGAGAGGGCTCACAATCTGGCTGTACGCACGAATGTGCATTCTCCAAAAACCTATGGCATGCAGGAAAACTTGTGTTTCTTTCTTGTTTGTTGGTGGAGACTTTGCGGTGTTCCTGTTGATGACCTCAGTGGGAATCTGATGCTATCTGTCTTGCCACTTTACACCCAGGAACTGGATCTTTCAGGAAGGTCCTTTGATTTTGCTCTTCTTGATGGTGAAGCTGGTTTCCAGTAGAATCTGGATGATTTTCTCTCCTTTCTCAAACACTTCCATTGCTGTGTTCCCTCACACAATGATGTCCTCAATGCACTGCAGGTGTTCTGGAGCCTCACCCTATTCCAGTGCAGCCTGGGTCAGTCCATGGCAGATGGTGGGGCTGTGCTTCCACCCCTGGGGCAGTTGGTTCCAGGTGGACTGCACGCCCCTCCAGGTGAAAGCAAACTGAGGCCTGCATTCTGCTGCCAAAGGAATGGAAAAAAACACGTTGGCAATGTCAACAGTGGCAAATCACTTTGCTGCCTTGGACTGCAGCTCGCACTGGAGTTCCAGTATGTCCAGCACAGCAGTGCTCAGCAGTGGAGTCACTTCATTTAATGCACAATAGTCCACTGTCAATCTCCATTCTCTGTCAGACTTGAGCACAGGCCAGATGGGGCTGTTGAAGGGTGAGTGGGTTTTGCTGACCATCCCTTGGCTCTCTAGCTCATGGATCATTCTGTGGATGGGGATCATGGCATCTAAATTTGTTCAATACTGCTGGTGGTGCACGGTCAGGGTGGCAATTGGCACTCGTTGCTCTTCCACCCTCAGGAATCCTACTGCAGATGGGCTTTCTGATAGTCCAGGCAAGGTGTTCAACTGCTTGTTGTTCTCTGCCTCTACAGCAGCTATTCCAAACGCCCACCTGAGTCCCTTTGGGTCTTTGTAAAGCTGTTCCAGAGGAAGTCTATACCCAGAATCCATGGGGCCTCTGGGCCAGTCACAATAGGATGTTTCTGCCACTCCTTCCCAGTCAGGCTCCCCTCAGCTCCCAACAGGGTCAATTGCTGTGATCCCCCATCACCCCAGCAACGGAAACAGGTTCTGCCTCCACATGTCCCGATGGTATCAGGGTTCACTGCACACCAGTATCAACAAAGGCGTTGTGTTTTTGTGGTTCTGATGTGCCAGGTCATCGGATCCACACCATCAGGAAGATCCAGTTTTCCCCATGCCTCTTCCTTCCTGGCTAGAGGCAGGGCCCCTCTAACCCTAGTTATCATTTCTTTCCTGGGCATACATACTAGAGGTACTTTCAAGGGAATCTGACAGATCACACCTGGTAGCTCGGTCATGGGAGGCTGAGCCTACCTTCATTTTGGTGGAACTCTTTGGTTTCCCTCCTTGAGTTGACGCACCCGTGCTGCCAGGACAGAAGTGGGTTTCTCATCCCACCTTCCCATGTTTTCTCCATGGTCATACAGGAAGAGCCACAGGTCAGCCCATGGGGTGTACCCTCTCTCTCTGGCTGGGGGATGTTGGGCTCTGACTTTGGGGCCTGTGACTCACACTGGTGCCATATGGGAACTGTTTCTCTTCACCTCCTCCTTCATCTCCCTCATCTCCTCTTTGAGGTCCTTGATCATACCAGAGACATGAGCCTGCATGGGGCCATTGATCACACTCTCACAATATCTAAGCTTGTTGGTGACAGAACCCACTGTCTCTCGGTTGTTATCAGCATTAATCGTTGCAATGAAGGTGGTGTATTGGGATGGCCCCAGATTTGGCAGACTCCACAGCATTTGCCCTGTGCACCTGACCTCTTCTGGGTCATTATCATGCTGTCCATCCCTCCCAAATTGTACCTCCAATATTGCCAATTCTCTCATCTCTTGGATCCCTTCCTTGATGGTCTTCCAGCACATTCTATGGTGGTGCTCCTGCATTCTCTCCCTGTGGACAAACCTCTCTCTGACACTCATTAAAAGCCGCTCCCAGAGGGAAAGGTACCCTGATTCCGTTACAAAAATCTGATTCCCATCTGACTCCTGGGTCAAGGACCCCAAATTCCTTGCCTCACCATCATCCAGTTGCACACCTGTACCCATAAGATCCCAGACCCAGAGTAACCAGGTTGTATAAGCCTCACGTCCCCGTCATACAGTGTCTTTGTGCAGATTACATAGACTTTTGTACATCAGGGACTCGGTGATGATCTCAACCATTGGCTCCCCTGTGGGTTATGGGGCCCTCCTTTCTTATCCTTATCTGGGTGCTCTGATTTTATCTTAGACCTCCTTATTTCCACAGGGGTGACTGCTGCTGACTGTGACTGCCCTTGCAGTTCAGCTGGAACCTGGACGGTTGTAACATCTGTGGGTTCCACTGCTGCACCATCAGACTCTCCCTCTTTGGGGCAGGGGGAGGGTTTCTCACCAGCTGGGAGAATGTGCTCCTTCAGCATCTGGCCCATCTCCTTCACCAGAACCCCCACCCAGTCTGGGTGGTTCATTTCTAAGGTGGGCTTTGGGGCAGGGCAAGGCTCTGGGGCAGCAGCATCCCTGGTCTCTGGGGTTGGTGTCAGCATGGTTATCCAGGTCAATCTTCCCTTATCTCTGAATGCTAAATAGAACAGGCCTATCAGCAACACCAACCATTATATGATATCATTGGCATTTAGAGTGGATCTGAACCCTTTGAAAACTGGTGGGGCAGACCCAAAGGGCTGACTGAAGGGTTGGGAGAAAAGTGCCCCAGTGTCATTTCCTCACAGCAAGTACCATTAGCAAAGTAAGCCCAAAACCACACAGGTAGTGTGTGATAGCTCTGAATCCATGTGTCTGCCTTCCAGCAGGAGTTAAAGATCCATTAATTCCTCACCTTATTGTGATATATGTTATGGAATAATTCATGCCTGTGTAAAATATATGTGAAATAAATTGTACTCGTACAAAAAAATTCTTAAAGATTTAAAACCACAAGCTGCAGCCGGGGACAAGATTGCTTCACAAATTGAGAAATCACAGATGGCAGTGGAGAGAAAAAACTAATTAGCAAACAAAAAGACGTGGCTCTGTGCAGAGATGGGCCCTTTCCCAGGACAGTCCAGAGACAACCAAGCGATAAATACTCAGTAAGTGTCTATGATCAAGATAGTCAGAGTCTTCAAGGGTGTGTATCCCAATGCTCGGTTCCTGTAACTCGACGATCAGCATTCATCACTTCCCAGAAACAGTTCTGTCCAGCCCAGCACACAGAAAAGGAAACTGCATAAATATGGGAAGCGACAAGAAGAACAGGAGAAACTCTGCCCCAGGTGGAAAAAGCTGTATAAAACCAACCCAAAGGCGACAACATTTGTGAGCAGAGGGGATCCAAAGCGATAGAGTTTAGATCAGTGTTCACCCAGCCCTTTGATTGTGGCTATCGGAGACTGAATCTTCGTGGCGAAATTAAAAAAAAAAAAAAATTATTGATTATTGATTGGCTTTATCATTTATTACTTATAACATTATTAAGCCATAAAACAAACTGGATTGCTGGGGAAGATGAAACAGGAAAGCCTTATAAATATGATTGCCTGGCAGAAGATTTTGAGGATATAGAAACTATAAGCAAGATTGAAATGAAAGCAAGCTTTGAGATACCTCAGTTACTGAACAACTGGAAAACAATGGTATGGCCAACTGAAGGTAATCCCCTTTTGATAAAACAATTCCCCTTGCTTGCAGACAGCTCCAAGGGTCAGAGCAGACCCCACTAGCTTGGCAGAAGGGGTCCAAAGAGGAGTTTTTAGGGTTTAAAATGTAACACAGTATGGTGATGTAATGATTCTTATAGGCTGTATGTAAATGCTATAGGATTTGTATCTTGTACTAGATTGGTTAGTGAGAATTAGAATATTCAACACAGAAGATGATTTATTGTATTGTAACAAGAACCTCGCTCTCTCATCCTCTCTCTCTCTCTCTCTCATCTCTTTACCACGCTCTTGCCTTCTCTCTTTACCACTCTCTTTACTTCTCTCAGGCCTGCTTTAGCTGCATCTGGCAGCTCTGAGCAGGGCCCAGCACCCACAGCTCCGAGCAGGGCCCAGCACCCACACCCTTTGCAATAAACTGAAAGTTCCACAGCCTGGGTTCAGAGATCTCTCCAGATCCCTTGGAAGGTGAGATCACCTCGAGACCAGAGGAGAACAGCTGGAGCTCCAGGCACAGCTGATGAATGGCACAGCTGAGTCTGTGGGAAGCTCCCATAGCTCCTGCCTTCTCCCTCCCTGTTGACAGCTCCCTCCCTCCAGCCCTCAGACCCTACCTGTGGTAGTTGGTGTTCTACAGGTATTTTAACATAAAAGTTAGATTTCCTATGTTAGTCAGTTATAATGGTTTCTCCCATGTACCCCATTTTATTCTCCCTAATGGTTCAGTCCTAAGTTGTTTACCACAAAGTTTTCCCGCCACTTGTCTGCCCATCAGTGTGTCAGTCTCCCTGCTCCTCCTCTCATTCCCTTATAAGCCTTGTCAATCTCACTTGTACTACCCCTTACTCTTGTCAGTCTCTGTAGTCACTCCTCTTGTATTCTCGAATGGTCTGTTTCAGTTAGATATGTCTCGATGGTTGATTGGTTTGTGAGGCTTCTTCCCTCCCCTGAATGATCCTTATTGGAGTTGCTATGTGATCTGTTCCTCCCCTAAGATCCCCTCATTGGGTGAGAGTTGTATCCACCCCTTGGACCATCCCCTCTTTAAAAATGCTAGCTGCACCCGTTTTCTTTGTGACTTGCACCTGACCCCTTTCAGGAATAAAGCCTCCTTGGAAACTCAGACAAGTGATCCTTCCTTGTTTCCTTGACCTCTGATTTCTCGTGCTGTGCTCCTGCTTTGTCACCCACGCCGTAGCAATTACCACCACCCCAGACAGTCTCAGCAGAGATCAGGGTGCGGGCACCACTCTCATGTGTGCCCTCGGCCACCAAGGGTGTGCCAGCCAGAGAAACTCCATCCCGTGGCTGCAGAGCATTTCCACACCTGCCCATCCCCTTTCTTCCCTTCCAGTTTATCCCTTTGCTTTGTTTTCCATTAATAAACAATTTGGCTTCTTCACTTTACCTGCATCTCTGTGGAGCTGGAGCGATGCAAATCCGCGGCCCTGGGACACTCAGGCCCCTCCTGCCGTTCTCTTCCATGCCGTGTTTTGTGCACAGACACAGAGGAACGAGGACAGATCAGGCTGGAAAGGTCCCCGTGCTGAAGGTCCACAACACTGTGGAGTTACAGATCTTGCTGAGCACTCTGGAGCCCCTGGACATTGGGAGAGCCAAGCTGAGAATGGATGCTCTGAACCCAGCTGTGAGGGATTCCACGGCAAGCATCCACGGAGGGCAAAGGAGCTGGGAATGCTGGAAGAATTCAAGAACAGCTGCCTGAAAGCACAGCAGTAGCAGTGCTCCATCCCTGCACAGGATCAGGAAGAGGGCAGAACTAGAGACCATTTGGTTTTAACAGAGAGCTTTGGGTGTGCCTAAGAGCAAATGAAGCAGCAGCATGGTGCCCAAGACTCGGACGCGCGACCGTGCCGGTGCCCAGAGCGCTGTCAGGCAGTGCCGGGATCCCGGGTGTGCTTCTGGTCCCCACAAGTGAGGAATGGCAGCCCCAGGCTCAGACCCAGTCAGAATGCCAACCAAGTGAGACCAGAGGGAGGGCACCCTTCCAGTTTCTTTTGGGCATGGCCGCAAAACAGGCCCTGCTGTTTCTTCATCTGCCTGTGTTTGGGCTGTGCTGGTGGCAGAGCCAGCCAGGTTGGGCTATGCGTTCCAAAGCCTGTTGGGAGCAAGAATGACAAGTGCTGTGTGCAAAGCAGAGTCCTGGAAAGCGCTGGCAAGAGCGTCCTGTGAGGACTGGGCTCTGGGCTCTGGCTGGGAACAGCCTGGTTTTGCTGCTGTAAGCACAGGCAGGAGTTGAGGCAGGTGAAGAGGCAGCAGGCAGCTTGTGTTTGTAGAGGGCCTGGGGCTGCACCTCTGAACTTCCACCTGGAAACACACTTGGGGGAATACGAGCTAGAGCTGGAGTTCCTGTCCTGGAAGGACCTGGAGTCATTCAGCCTTGCCAGCTTTTCTTAAGGGTGTGTTGGTGTTTCCCTGGAAAGCTGCACATTTGGGGAAATGCCTTTGGTGGAAAGGGGATTGCTTCTCAAGGAAAGTGCTTCTCGTGTAGCTCCCAGTGAGGTAGGTGCAAGTGTCCCCCTTTGGCTCTCTGTGCTCCTTTCAGTCCTTGAGGCCTGTTGCACTTGGAAGAGGGGCAGGGCAAGGGAGAAGACTGTGAAGAGCAGGTTTGGCATCCACCTGGACCTGCAGAGACCGACCCAAGCACCTGCAGTAGGGTGTGTTCCCCCCTTTGGAAAGAGGTGTGAGCAGGAGCATCTCTGTCCAGCCACGAGCCCCAAAGCTTTCTTTGAGAGCTGTGAATTAAAAGGCCTTCACACACACACTTTTCTCATCTTCCCTGCCTGCTGTGCTTCAACTCTTGGCAATATGCATTTTCCTGCTGCTTGGTGGAAGCTGCTGTGGCCCAGGGCCAGCACAGAGCTGGGCTGTGTGGGCCAGGCAGCGTGGAGAGCCTTGGCTGATCTTGGTGTGTCCCTGGCCTCAGAAAAGGCTTGGAAGGTTTGCCTCCCGAGGCATCCTACTCATTAGCTCTCCATTAGCATCTTGGAGAGAACAAGGTGGGCATTTCTGGCAGCTGGGCATCAGCAGGCTTTAAAATGGGAGCGTGTTGTGGAGCGAGGGCAGCTGAGATACCCTGACAGGAACTCAGTGCTCCTTGCTCCCCTCTGTTGACACGTGAGCATTTGTCTGGTTTTGGGATGGCCCTGGCTGTGTCAGGGGTGCTACGTGGACACGAGACAGCTGGTCCTGTCCCACTGGGTCCCAGCAGTGCCTCGCAGCAGCCCTGCATCCACATCAGGATGCTGGCCAAGAGAGGCCCTGGAAGCTGAGGCAGCTGATTTTAGGCTTGTGCAGGTGCCTACAGGTCAAGGCCAAGGTTGTTCCCTCAGGATACAGCAGTCCTGAGGGCTCTCCCTCATTCAAAGAAATCAGCAGACAAATGCATTGTCTCTCAAAAGCCCTTTTATTGACCTGGCGGGAAGGCAGGAGTCTGCACCCCACTAAAATGTTTCTACACCATGTGTAAATTTCAGTGGGTTGATGTAGGAATTGTATCAAAAATACCATCCATCTTTACACTGCTGAGGTGATTCGATAGGCAGGGGGTGAGAAATACATTGTGTCAGATTCCTAGACTTGAAGCTGAAATGCAGGCACTGGCCAGGAGCGATCTCGATGCCCTAAAGCAGCACAAAGTCTTCCTCAGGGTTTCCCTGCACTGAGATCATTTCCTGCTTGCCCTTAGTTCTTCTGGCAGACTATATCTAAAGCTTTTTGTCAAGTCACTCTCATACCAAGTTAGGCCAGCCAGGTTTTTCTTATGCTAACTGGTGCTAAGCACTTATGTCTGTCTGCACTAAGCACTTGTTTACTATTGTGAATTGCTTGTGCTTACTTATGTCAAACAAAGGCCTTGTTCCATTGCCAAAGGTGCCTGAGGAGGGGGCCTTTGTGGTGCTCCTTGTGGCACCAGTTGCTTTCCTGTGGGATGTTCTACCTGCCCGGAGAGTAAAGAGGGAGCTGGAGAAAGAGCTGGCCAGGCTGCTCTGGATCCTTTTCCAGCAGCCCTGGCTGAGTGGAGCAGTCCGAGCTGAGCGCAGAGGTGCCAATGGAACAGCCGTGCCCAGGAAGGCTTGGTGGGAAGGGTGATCCAGGAACCACAGGCCTGGCAGCCTGAGCTGCCCCCGGGGAAGGCCTTGGAGCAGATCCTCCTGAGTGCCATCCCATGGCACGTGCAAGGAACCAGGGCGTCTGCTGGAGGGGGGGGAAAGCTCTGCGGAGGGACAGGGACAGCTGGGGGTCCTGGTGGGGTGTTGAGGGCTTCTGTGTGTGAGTTTAGGGGGGTTGGTGTTGGTGGGCTGCTGGAGGAGGAGTTATCTGGAAGGTGAGAGGTCTCAGCTGGAATTTGAGTCAGTTTGAAGGCAGCATTTGTGGTTTGGCACAGCTTTGATTACGGAGGGCAGAAAGAATATCTGTGATTTTTCCTGTTCATGGTCCTGATTCTCCTAAAGGGAACAAGAGAGGAGATCTGTACTTTACTGGCCACTTGGATATCTGTACCAGGGGGAGGATTAGCCCCTTTGCCATCTACTCATTTGTTTGGGCTACTTTTGTAACACTGAGTGGACTTTAATTTCTTGAGAGCTTTTATTCCTTAAGAGAATTAGGATATTATCATCCCTTCACAGAAAACCATTTGCAAACCAAAGAATAGCCTTTTCTTGCCTCTGTGCAGTGTTATGTTCTGTAAAGTGACTCTCAGTGGATGACATTAAGGCAAATGAGTTGCTGCTTTGAGAAGGGAAGCAAAATTCCAACTCTTCACCTTCACCATGCCAATGAATTTGGGAAGTTTGCAACTTTTTGGAACTATGTGAGTTGACCAATGGGAAGTAAAACTTTCCTGAATTGAGGAGTGTTAAATGACAGGTCCTTCTGTGCCTTTGCAACTAAGGTGTTTTTGTGCTGAATGAAATTACTTCAATGAGAAAATAATTTCAGCATGGAGTAAGAGCTTCTGACAGAAACCAAGCGTTGCCAGCAGTTGCTCCAGGTGCTGCTGCCAACAGCCCCTGCAGGAAGGAGCACAGCCTCCAATGCACGTGGGCTTTGGCTCCCTGTGGCACAGAAGCCCCTCGGGGGCACAGGTCTCTGGGGCAGGAGACGGGCACCAGCGCTGCCAAGGCTTGGGGGGTGGCAGCTCTGCTTGGGCAGGGACTCTGCCACACCTGCTGATGTCAGCGCTCCCCAGGCCCCAAAGGGTCAGAGCAGCATTCGTGCCCTGGCCCACACGTTCCTTGTCTGTGTCACACCCATGGGTTTAGGATGTTCACCAGCTGGGACGTGTCCCAAGGAGGCCGTGCCAGCTTCTGTGGAAGGTCCTGTGCCCATCCCAGCGCGGCTGCATTGGCAGCCCTGGGGCTCCTTCTGCTGCACTGAGCCCACAGAGCAGGGCAGCATTTGCTGATGGACTGAGCCATTCCTAAAGACCCTGTCAGGCTGTCTTAGACACTTGGGGTGAGAGATTCCTTCCAAGCTGGGGCATTTTGGGTTGGCTGGGGGCAGCCCCAGGGCAGGGGGTGGTGTGTGCAGGGGCCCTTTGTGACATGGTGCAGCACGGTCACTGTGGCATGGAATGGGTGTCCAAGGGCCCTTTGTGACACGTGGTGACATAGGAGCTGGTGGTGAAAAGACCACGCCACAGCGCTTGGATCACGCGACGGGGCAGAACGGGACAGAGCGGTGCCGTGAGGAGCCCCCACACAGCGCACTCGTTCCTGTCTGACCCGGAGCCTTTCCGAGGCCTTATTTCTGCAGCTGAGCTCGAGGCCAGACCACAGGACATGGTGCCCCAGAGGCATCTCCCATCCCTGCCACCGGTGCCCTCGAGGCCAGACCACAATCCTTGACAGGAGTTTCCTGTCCTTGTGGCAGCAGCCCTCGAGACCACAGTGCAGGACTTTCAGTCCTGTAGCCTTTCCAAGGCTTCTGTCTTGAAGGTGCCTTCCAGGCAGGACTGCAGGACTTGCTAACTCAGAGCTTTTCCGAGGCATCTCTCCTGCAAGTAGCCACAAATCCAGTCACTGACATGGAGCAGGGACCCCCAAGAGTGCCCAAGCTGGCCTGGCTGGAAGAGGAGGAAGAAGGCCCTGGAGTTGCCCCAGCACATCAAACCAAAGAGGTGGTGCCACTTGAGCTGCCGCAGGAGGGTGAGTGTCAGAGCTGGGCCACAGGGTTGGTGCCTGCACCAGCTTGGCACCTTTGCATCCCATCCCATCGCATCCCATTGCATCCTCTACCATCCCATCCCATCCCATGCCATCCCATCCCATGCCATCCCATCCCATGCCATCCCATGCCATCCCATGCCATTCCATCCCATCCCATCCCATCCCATCCCATCCCATCCCATCCCATCCCATCCCATCCCATCCCATCCCATCCCATCCCATCCCATCCCAACCCATTCCCTGGGGACATGCCCATTGACAGGACAGAAGAGGGGCGGGGCAGACACCCCGCAGGGGCCGTGCTCCATCCCCTGAGCCATCCCGGGACTGTCCCTGCCTGGGGAGCGCAGGGCTGGGCTGTGTTCTCCGGCCTCTCCCGCAGCCCCTCAGCTCTGGCTGCGCTCGCTCTTTGCCAGGTGCAGCCCTGCAGCGCACACAGGAGCAGGACCCCGCCCGCGGCCTCTTCCACAGGACAGCCCAGGTACCTGCAGCCATCCCCACCTGGGCTGGGCCTGCTGGCATCGCGCTTGGAGCATTCCCTGCAACATCCCTGGCTTCTTGCCCTTCTCCTATAGCTGGTTTGCCAATTCATGAGGAGAATTCGGGAGGAAGAGGCCAGCCCCATGGGCACTGGGCTCAGAACATATTCGCACATCTTCAAAACCAAGACCAGTGCTGCCCTGCTGGATATGCTCGTAGAGGAGGGCTTTACTAATCCAAAGCAAGTAAGCCGCCTGTGGCCAGGGTTTGATCCTCCCAGGAATTGCTTGACCACACCTGCTGGTTACTGGAAGCTTTTGAGGCCATGGCAGTGTGGTGGGAAGGGAAGCATTTCACTGGGGACATTGCTCCCTCTGGCAGCTTTCCAAGTCTCCCCGTGCCTTCTCCAGGTTCCTGCCCTGATCAGGTACATCCACCAGTGGCTCCTGGCCAATCAGTTTGCTGAGCACAGGCTGAACAGGACCCTGCTGGATCTCACCGAAGCACAGCCCGCTGACGTGGTCATGACGCTCCTGCGTGTGGCCCCATCCTGTGACAGGTATGGGCCCCACCTGCCCAGAGGGCTCAGGGCTCCCCAGCCCATCAGCCTGTACAGCCTGGCCCAGGTGTCTGAGCAACAGAGAGTTCCAGGGCCCTGTGGCTGCTCCCTTGGCCAGCCCTAGCACGTCAGCCCCTGAGTCTGCTGCCGTGCTCCCTCGCTGCCCCTCAGGGGCCTGTCCCCACAGGGCTGGGCTGCCTGGGTGCTGCTGGTGAGTGGCAATGGGCAGAGGCAGAGCTGGCAGCCAGCTCAGGTCCCTATTGCTGTCCAGGCCACAGTGCTGTGTCTGAGACCCCTCTGAGACACAGCTCTAACCCCACAGAGCTGCTTTGACCATGTGGAAGAGCATCATGTGCTCGCCCAGGACTGCAGAGCCGGCGCTGCTGACACTCCTGGATGTGCTGGGGAGCTGGCCAGAGCACAGCACGTGCACCTCCGATGGGGACAAAACGGGTGTCTTTGTCCTGGCTGTGAGTTTCTGTAACTGGCCTTTGCTGGCCTCAAGGCTGCCTCTCCAGCAGCTCTCCATCCTCCTTCCCCCACTGCATCTCCCTGCCTCAGGCACTGGGTTGAAATCTGGCACAGGGGCAGCTTCAGGCCCACCAGGCCCTGTGCTCCCCCTGCGTGTCTCTGAGCCTCTCCCTCCCCTGCTCAGGCCCTGCCACACGGACACCTCAGCACTGAGCCCTGTCTCGGGGTCTTTGTCCTTTGCAGGCAACTGTGGTGATGTGGAAGATCCTCCAGGTGCCCTGTGTCCCACATATGGTGACAGTGTATTTCCCTCGCTTCTTTGTACATCTGCTCTCCCAAGTGTTCTTGAGCACTCTGGATATGCCAGAGGACCTTGATGCATTCTGGAAGGAATGCCAGGAGGAATACGGCCTTCCCACCAGCCCCAACAGGTGCTCCATCCCACTCCTCCTGTCTCTGCCATGTCCCTGGCCAGGAGCCAGTGTTCCCAGTGTTACCTTGGCTTTGCTGTGCACACAGATTTGCAGTGAGGACCCTGAAGTCCCTGCTCTGCCGAATGCAGCACGAGGATGTGGTGGTGGCAATGGAACGCAATTGTGGCTGGGACACGCTGCTGTGTGCTGACACCCCACCACTATGCTGTGGGTCTGCTGGCCAGGTGAGACCCCGTTCTCCCCACTGCCTCTGACATTTGTGCTCCGTGCCCAGGGAGCTCCACACAGTCCCCAAGGTTGTGGGCCAGAGGGCCTTGTCACCAAGGGATGGCCAAGCAGACTGGAAAAGGCTGGGAGAGGAGGGTGCCCAGCAGGAGCTGCCTCCCAAATAGCCCAAGGCCCCTTGCAGGATGCTGGGGGAAGACCAGACCGCTGGGAGTCACTCCTGGCAGAGGTTTGTCCCCCTGGTCCACAGCCTTGGTTCCTTTTCCTCCTGCCAGGGAGATGTGCTGTGTCTCCATCCCCTTGTGTTCCCGGATCGCTCACTACCTGCTCCGGCTGCTCAGCACACAGGAGCCACGCTGGGAGCTGCTCGCCCTGGCGTTCCTTGTGGAGGTGAGCCTGATGGCCAGCGCTGCCTGGCTGAGCTGTCTCCCAGCTCTCTGCCCTCTCGGAGCCGCAGCTGCCTGGCATGGTGCCCGCGCCCTGTGCTGCTGCCTGGGCCCGGCCCTGTGTGGCTCCTGGCTCCTGCCGGCCGGGTCCGTATCACTGCCATGTGCCTTTCAGGTCCTCGAGTTCCTGGACTTGAGTGAACATGGTGGTAACAAAGTCCTGCAAATTTTGTCAAGGCAGCTGCAGAGCGAGTGCAGGGAGAGGCGTCGCCTGGCAGTCAGGGCCCTTCTCGAGCTCATTGAGGAGCCCTCAATGGTGAGAAGGGGGCAGCGGCTGAGGCTGAGCTGGGGAATGCAGTTGCTTGGGCTTGGCAGGGCTTTGAGTGCTGGGGCAGCTGGTCCCAGCTCTCCTGGCTTCCAGTTCAGCTGCCCGAGTGCTTTGGGACAGGCCTTTGGCCTCTGGGCCCTGCGGCAGCAGGATGGCATTTCTCAAACTTGTGTTCTACACAGATCGAAAAAATGTGGAGCCTGACTGAAAGTCTTGTGGAGTTCCTGTGGGATGCAGATGGAGAGATAGTTTTCATGACACTCATGCTACTCAGCTTTATCATCTTGGACAATGACATGCTGATGCCCAGCCCCATCACACTGCAGCTGCTTGAGGCCCTCCTGCCACTCTTTGACCATGTAAGGCTCACTGCTCCCAGGCATGGCCCCTGGGTGCCGTCCGGACACTTGGTGCCCTGTGGATTTGCAGGCCTGCCCCGTGCAGCCTCAATGCTGAGGTCTTTTTTTCTTCCTTCCATACAGAACAATAGCCAGGTACAGCTGCTCTCCGTACTGCTCTTCCGAACACTGGTGACTCTTCCGGAAAGGGAAAAGGGAAAAAAGGCCCTGATGACGCTCCTGCATGAGAGCCTGCTGCCCCTCTTCTTCCACTGCCATGATGAGAATCGGCTTGTGGCACAGGTGAGGACTCGTGGGCTGCTGCTGTCCCCATGGCAGGAGGCTCGGCTGCCTCCTGCCCTGGCACCTGCCGGGCTGCAGCCTCCTCCAGGCCTTGGTACAGGGACGCGGGTCCTGCGCCCTGGGCTGTGGGGCCATCTCTGCCTTTCTGCTCTTCTCCAGGCTTCTCAGGAAACGCTGCTAAGTGTGGCCGAGTTCCTGAAGAGGAGGGATCTTGAAAGACTGGTGAAGAACCAGAATCTGTGGAAGTTCAGCGAGTGCCTGGTAAGGACGGCCTGCAAGCCCCAGCCTCAGCCCGGAGAAGACCCCTCAGCACGGTGCTCAGTATGCGGGCCGGGCAGCTGTGCCTCTGCACCCAGAGGCCACGCGGGCTCTTCTCCAGGCTCCCGATGGAGCCCCGGCCCGGCGGGGCTGCGGGGCGGGCCGGCACCGCGGCTCCCTGGGCAGCAGCCGGCCCTCTGCCCCTCCCCTCGGGAGCCCTTGGCCAGCGGCTGCTGGCCGCGCCTCAGGGCTCTGCGGGCAAAGGAGGCCGGGGCTGGGCGCAGGCAGCGCCCGGCCCAGGGGCTGAGCCCGCGCCAACCCTTCTCTCCTGCCGCTCTCTCCAGCTGGCAGAGGACAGGAGCAGAGCGGCCGAGAACCTGCGCCGGGCCCTGCCCTACCTGCAGAGCCCACAGGAGTCCCTGCGAGCGGCGGCCATCAGGTTCATGGGTGAGCCACGAGCCCGGGCTCCCTCCCTAGCCCTCCGCAGCTCGGCCCCAGCCCCGCCTGCTGCCCCAGCAGCGCCAGCCGGGCCCGGCCTGGACCTGGCAGTACTGCTACCGCCCTCTGGCAGCCGTGCCCTGGGGCGGCAGCGTGCGGCAAGGGCCGGGCTGAGCCCTACCGGGCCAGCAGCCCGTGTGGCCACAGCGCCGGCAGCGCCGCTGGCAGGGAGCTGTGCCGCTGGCGCCGTGACAGGCTCTGTGTTCACAGGGATGGCCGCGCAGCACCTGAGGGGGAAGAAGGAAGAGCTCTGGCTCATCTGCAACGGTGAGTGAGGGCAGCGGGCTGGCAGCGGGGGCTGCCGGGGGAGCTGCGAGCTCTGCCCCGGCTGCGGAGGGCTCTGCTCCCTGTGCGGAGCAGGGGCGGCGTGGGCAGAGCACACAGAGATTTCAGGGCCACCTGGGCGATTCGTGGCCAGCAGCTTCGGGCTGCTCCCATTGGTCCCTGCTCCCTACTGGCCATGGCTAGAGCCGGCTGGGATGGCCCTGGCAGGGGGCTCTCCTCGGCTCCCTGCAGATCCGGGATCTGACCATGGCTCTGCTCCTTTCTCTTTCAGCCCTTGAACACCTGACAGAGGACACCAGCTGTGCCGTGTCAGATCTGGCACTTGAAACGTTGTATGTCCTCCAGGCACTGCAGTATGAGCGATATTCCGTCTTCCAGAGGGTGCAAGATCAGCTCTGCTGGGCATGGAGGACACGGCCTCGTGTGTCTGGGCTCAGCTGGCTGCGCTGCTGGAGCTCTGCAGAGGGCTGATGCCAGAGGCTCTGTCTGCTGAGGCCACCTGAGCCAGCGGGAATTTTCCTATTCTTAAAGATTTTTCTTTTTGTTTTTTTCTATTTGTTTTTTCTTTAGTATATAAATATAGAGTGTGTTATAATACACAGACTCCCAAGAGCTTTCTTTTGCTGCCCAGAGTCTGCAGGGCATAGGGGAAGAGAGGGAAAAGGGTGCTTGTGCTCAGCAAGCTGCCCAGGCGTGCAGTGTTGCAGGGAAAATGGCCAGAAGCCCCTTGGCCTGTGGTGGTTCTGCTGAAGCCTTTGTGCTGGTGACAGAGCGGCTGGGCAGGGGCCGGGGCTGCGGGGATCCCTGTCAGAGCGGTGCCTGGAGATGGCCACAAGCCCTGTGCCAGGCAGGAAGCACCATCCGTGTCCTCCTGCCCATGTGCTGCTGGCTGGATTGCTGAGGGCTCCCAGGTGCCTCTGGATGGGGCTGCTCTGGAGCTGCTGTGGGGCTGCGGCGCTGCTGCCAGGCACCTTGGCCAGGCTGGGGCAGAGCCTGAGGGGACGGGGCCAGGAAGGGACAAGGGGCTGGGAAGCCCTGACAGGACACGGCAGTGGGAAGGCACGAGGGGGATGTGTGAGGGAGTGGCTGTAACGTTGGCTGGGGGGGAGTGGGTTGGAGACAGAGAGAGCACTCACCCCGATGTTCATGTGGCAAACAGAGAGCTTTTATTCTCAAGCCCATCCTTCTAAAGGGCTTTTGAAAAACCCAGTCTGGATAATTTCATTGCTCTGATCTCTATGCCTTGTCAGATTCTGGCCAGTAAAATGCTGCAGCCCTGGGAGAGATGTGACTGGGCGAGGCCCCTGGCAGTCAAAACAGGGCTGGTACATTCACACAGCCTGAGCCAGCCTGCACTGTGACACACGGCCACAGAGTGCAAGGCACAGCTCCGGGTGCTGCCCAGGAACCTCAGCTCTGGAAGCGTTGTCTGCCCCAAGCTCCAGGGGCTGCAGTGGGAGCCCCTGAGGCCATCCTGCAGGGACAGCTGGGAACAGGGAGCATTGCCTTGCCACAAACAGCCAAGCCAGGGCTGCAGAGCAGCTGCTCCAGCCCTGGCTGCACTGTTGTGTGTTGTGCTCTGGGGCTGGGGCTCCCTGCACAGGGCACTGGACTGGTGTGCCACAGGAGACAGAGAAGCTTCAGCTTCAGCCTCACAGAGGGGGGTGCGTGGGCTGGGAAGGGTGGGGAGGCTCAAGGGAATTAACAAAGCTCATCCTGCTGCAAGGATGAGGAAAAGGGAGTGGGAGCTCAGCAGCGAGGAGAGCTGAGGGCTGGAGAGTGGCTCTGAATGACACTAAAATCCCACTGGACCTCTGAGACATTGTTGCTCCTCAGCCAGTGACAGGATGAGTCCCTAAGCCTGGGGCTCAGCCTTCCTTGTGGAGAGGGGCACCGAGGAAGGCAACAGTGTGATGGAGACTGCAATGGGCTGGGAACTCACTGCGGGAAAAGAGGGAGCAGTTAGGAAATAAAAGGCAGGTGGCGGGGGAGAGGACTGTTCAGAGAAGGGCTGAGCTACAGCTTGAGCAAACTGAGAAATGTCATTTGGGGTCATGCCAGATTGATTTCATTTCAGAAGTTATTGAACAAGTTTATTTTTTGAGGGGTGTCATGTTTTCCCTTGGAGGTGTACACTCTGCAAACTTGAGCTCTGCTGCCAAAATGCTCAAGCAAGTCTGTGCTGCAGGTCACACCATTTCTTCTTTGGCTGATTCCGGCCTGGTGCTGAGCTCCAGCAGTGCCCTGGCAGAGCCCAGAGCAGCCTCAGCACCCGCAGAGCCTGGCTGCAAGGAGAGAAAGCAGAAACCACCCATCAGCTGAGGGCCCCTGTGCCCTTGTCCCAGCCGCCCACGGTGCCCAGGCCATGCTGTCCGTGCTCAGAGCGGTGCCCAGAGCTGCCCATCCCTGCTGCCTTTGGCACAAAGCAGGAGGGCAGGACATGTGCCCAGCCTGCAGCCAGCCAGGGCACATGTGACGGTGGTCAAAGGGGTCTTTGCATGCGGGAAGAGATGAGGATTTGACTCCATATTTCAGAAGGCTTGATTTATTATTTTATTATATTTATATGTCATGGTTTGACGTTGGCACAAAGCCAGTGCCCCCATGAAAATACACCCTCCCTGGTTTCTGCTGTGAGATGTGACCAGGAATAAGCAAAGCAGGCCCCCACTTAGAAATAAAGAAAACTATTAACGACACTACAAGTAAAAAGAAACAAACAGGGAAAATGAAAACCTTCCAAAAGCATTTCCTCCTCCCCGCACCAAATTTCCAATACATCCATCCTTCAGATCACCAACTCTTGTCCATCACCACCCTTTAGATAATTAATTCTCTGTTCAGCAAGAGGAGAGGAGTCCTTCTTCTGCCATAGGCTTTCCCAGGAAACACCGTCAAAACCTCATGTTTGGTACGCTGGCAGTTTATATACAGATGCGAACAGGATGGGGCTGCTTTGATCAGCGTCTAGAGTATTTATGTTTTCAGCATCAGTCTCATTTCATGGTTATGACAATGGAAAGATGCGTACAGCTCGCTGACCCGGCAGCAGGCCAAAGAAACATAATGTTACAACATATCATAAATGCATCTCAGCCAATTACATAGAGCAAAAGCACACCGACAGTAGTTCTATCCAATCATCTCAAACACACGTAGCTTTGCTTAAAACAATAGCGGCCGATTCTCCAACACAATGGCTCCTTTGTAAGAGACAACGAATAAAGCTGTATTCATTAGCATAACCTTCTAGATATATACTAAATAAACTTATTGCAACTTAACAGGCCCATTACACAGCCCTGTTGTTTTTGCTACAGCTTATATATCTTTTTCTGCTGCTTTAGCACTTCACAATTCTTGCTGTTTCTGCGGCCTTTCCTTTTTACAACCTTCCTAAAACTCTCCAATTTTTATGGATTCCCACATATGTGTTTCCATGTCACTCGTGGCACCGCCTGGAGAACATCTGCCATCATGACCTCTTCCTTCCATGTCCAGTGCTCTCACCACTTCACATGGACCAGAGCTGCTTCTAGGGTTTTCCTTTTAAGGATGCTTTGTCCCATTCCACAGCAACCTGGTGTGCTGGGAGGTTGCTCAGCTTGGAACCCAATGATCTTTAGGGTCCCTTCCAAGCCAAACCATTCAAGGATTTGATCATTCTGCCATCCCCATCTCCCACTGCGCAGCAGCCCTGAAATTTCAGTGACATCACAGCTCCCAGAGGGTTCCAGGTGGAATGTCCAGGACCTGGAAACGAGCAGAGCAGGCACTTCACTGGCTGCCCAGGGTCAGTTGCCACTCGCTGTGTGCTCTGCCCCTCACTGCTGAGCTGTTGCTGCTGACTGGGCTTTTCCTGCTGCTGCTCTGGAGCACCAATCCCAGCAGGATCTGCACTGCTGTGCCCGTGGAGGTACAGTGCCATTCCAGGCAGGGGGGCTCCCGGCTTGGGCAGGCTGCAGCCATGTGGGAATGGATGGTGTGGGACAGGAAGCCCACTGGGAGATTGTGCTGCCCCTTGCAGAGTGCCAGAGACACTGAGGAGGAGATGGAAGTGGACATGGTGCTGGAGAGGGAGGAGAAGATGGAGGTGGATGAGGAAGATCCTGTTGAGGACATGGAAGTAGAGGAGGAGAACAACATTGAACACATGGAGGTTGATGAGGAGGATAACACCGAGGACATGGAGGTCGATGAGGATGATGAGAAGGGGCCCATGGTCCTTGGATGAAGATGGAGCCCCACAGGTAAGACAGGTAACTGCTTCCCACCCCCTGCCCACAGACACACTGGGTCCCCTGACGCCAGGCTGGGGCTGGGCTGGATGGCCCCGCTCAGGGACACGGTGCCCGCAGGGGGCCTGGATTGTGGTGGCACAAGCACAGCCCTGCCCTGCGCTTGCCTGGGGCCATGCCAGCCCTGCCAGCCCTGGCCCAGCCCCTGAGGCCCAGCTCCCAGCCTTGGTGGGCCCAGTGCTGGCAGCTGAGTCCAGCCCTGCTGCTTCCTTTCTTCCAGGACTGATGCAGAAGATGGCACAGATGCCACACCTTTGTAAATACGTTTCAAAGTTTGGAATTTTCTTGTAAATATGTTCACTGCGTTAGAAGATTTCTGTAAATATGTTTTGAAGATTCTTAGTCCATCGGATCCCATGTAAATATCTTCTGTACATTGTTGTTGTTATAAGGATTTTTAAAATGAAACATGTTCTGTAAATCTGAGCTTTTGCCAATCTTCAGCAAATAAATACCGTTTCTGTTTTAAACCTCACTTATCTTTGCCATTCCTTTGGGCACAGGCAGCGTTTGCACACTTGTGGGTTCCTCTTGATCCGCGTTCCCAGGCTGGAGGTCCCTGAGGGTGCTGGCTCAGCCACCCTGGGTCTGGGGGTCCTTTGCACAGGGGCTCCCACTGACACCACTCCTGGCACTGGGCACTGCTGCTTTTCCTGCCCTGGGGCACAGCGCTGTCCCCAAGAGCTCAGCTGTCACCAGCTCTCACCTAGGGGGCTCTCACAGCACTGGCCCCTGCAGCCATGCCACCAAAGCAGGCAGCAAACCTTCAGCCACCCTTCCTGCTGGAGCCACAGGGAATCGTGGGCCCAGAGCAGGCAGCAGGCCACAGCCATGCAAAATCCACCTGCACGCTCTCAAGGCCACCACAGCCTTGGCAACAGGGGCACCTGCATCTGGGCTGCTGCAGGGGCTGATCTTTAAGGCTTGCAGCCTCCAAAGGCTCCGGCCTCTCCTTCCCAGCCTGCTCTGCACTGCCCTGAGCCCGCATTGTTCAAGAGACATAAGCCAAGCCAGGGCATCCTCACCCTGCCTGCATTCCTGCTGCTGGCAGCGGCCACTGGCCCTGGGCCCCACTCGGGTGACAGCTGCAGGGACAGGGCAGGCTGTGCTGGGCAGGGGGCACGGGGCTTTGGGCCCTGTGGCTGCTGCTGCTGCTGCTGGGGGCCATGGGCCCAAAAGGACCCCGAGCTCAGCCCCTGCCTGGGCAGCTGCCCCCAAATCCCCACACTCCCTGAGCATCCCCATCACAGCTGCCAGGGGGAAATCCCACGGGCTTCAGGAAAGAAATTCCCCATAGTGACTAAACCAAGGGGTCCAAGGGGAAAGTCAGCACCAGCTGATGTTTACAGCACCTTTATAAAGGTGGGTGCAGAGCAGGTGAGATCTCCAGGATCACTGGCAGTGCCTGCTCTGCAGGTGGGGCTGTGGGGCTGCTCCCAGTGGGACACAGCACCATGCTCAGGCCAGCCCTCAGCCCCTCACAGCTGATCCCAAGGGTCAGGCTCAGAAAGCAGTTTCAGACCACTTGCTGCAGATATTTCAAAGGACTAAATGTCATTCAAAGAAGCCACCTTGCACATTTAGTTTGGGTGTTTTGGCATGAGAAGCCATGAAGGTGCCTCTGAATGTGCACTCTGGGCACTTCCACTGCCATCCCAAAGGGAACACAAAGGACAGGCCTCTGCTTTCAGCACTACTGAGCTCCTCCCCCAGCAATGGAGTCTCAGGAAGAGGCAGGAATTGAGTGCACCAGGGAACCTGGCCTCTAATAAAGGGCATAAATCCAACAGGCCACTAAAGCCAAAGCCTTGCATGTCAATACGTTTTTGTCCTTCTCTCATCCCTCATGTCACTTTCCCCAAAACCTATCATTGCACAAATGGTTGAGGCATGCACCCTTAGGGCATCCTAACACCTTTATGCCAGCCTAGATAAGGCTACAAGTCAGGGTGTATTCGTGGTGCTAGTAGTCTCCCAAGTTATTCCCTGACATATACATGAAAAAATGACCTTGCATTAAATGTGGGGAAATGAGGCATTTTCAACAGAATTGTAAAACTACAGGCTATTACCAGGGACCTTCTAGGTGTCACAACCACTGTCCTCACTGCCCCCCTCATCCACATGCTTTCCAAAACCAGCAAAACCGGTGGTCTGCAGGAAACCCCACACAGACGCGGGAAGGCCCCACACGATGACACCAAATGCGAGGCCGTCCCGCCCGACTCACCCGTACATCCTTGAGAACCAGCACAGCGACCTTCTCAGATCCATTGGGACAGCTCGATTGCTGCAGAAACTCGACAGAAGACAGCTCTGCCCTGTAATCCAAAGGCAGCAGGTAAGAGCCTTTTCAATTCCAATCCACGATATTTATGTTCACCATATTCCAACAGGCAAATACGGGCCTGAAGAACGGCGCAGAGACATTTTCATTTTAACCAACACCAGGGAAGAGATGGAGACACTCACTATACTATCTGATGTAGTCGCCTTGACATCTTTGCAGGAGATAACTGTGCAGGCTCTATGCTCAGATCCTCCCCTTTTCATTCGAAAAGGAACAGTTATAGCCAGAACCTAACTCCTACTGGACATGATCATCACACCAGCTGATCCAATGGTGATGTGGGCACAGATTATGGGCCGAAATAGACCCGTTCTAAACTGTGCTTTGTCATGGAAAGGGAGAAAGAGATGTCTTTCAGGATTATTAGATACAGGACCTGACATCACGATAATTTCCTGCTCTGATTGGCTGAAGGATGGCCCCTGGTTCCAACTGCTGGGGAAATTTTAGCCATCAGGAGAGCCACTACCCACTTCTGGAGTCAAGACACCATCAGCAGGGAAGGTCCTGAGGCCACAGTTGCTACAGTAAGATCATTCATCACCTGGGCACCAATAACACTTTGGGGAAGAGACCTCTTGTCCCAGTGGGGGACAAGGCTAGAGATCCTATCAACACCTCAGGGTTTCTAGACGGGGCCACTGAGCAGCGCGCCACCCTACAGTTAACCTGGAAGACCAACGACCCCACATGGGTGGATCAGTGGCCCCTCCCAGGCAGAAAGTTAAAGGCCCTGCAGTCCCTCGTGTAGGAGCAGCTTTCTGTGGGCCACATTGTACCATCTACTAGCCCCTGGAATGCGCCTGTCCTTGTCATACAAAAGCCTGGCAAAGACAAGAAGCGGCTCCTGCAGGACCTTAGGAAAACCAACGAGGTCATTGAGGACATAGGTCCCCTCCTGCCCAGCCTGCCCTCAGCCTCCATGATACCCCAAGATTGATAGACGGTTGTTATAGAACTAAATGACTGATTTGTTGACTCCCCCTTGCACCCTAATGACAAATCTGGTTTGCCTTTTCCATCCCTAAACCGACAAGCACCTTTACAGAGGTACCAGTGGACCGGGTTTCCTCAAGGAATGAAGCAGAGCCCTGCTATTTGTCAATGGCTTGGAGCCCAAATTCCCTTACTCATCCGGAAAAGACATCCTCACACTATCATTTTTCATTATATGGACAATACACTCATTTGAGCAGAAGCTCAAATCATTTTGGACGTTGCAGTAGAAGACGTCATCACTGCAGTACAGGAGAAAGGTTTTGAGATTGCAGCAGATAAAGTCCAAAAGACAGCCCCCTGGAAGTACCTCGGCCTAAAAAGCACAGAGAGAACCATCACACCCCAAACACTGCAAATCAAGGACAACCCAAAGACTCTGCGAGGACTCCACAGGCTCTGTGGAAGCATCAGTTGGGTACGTTCACTGCTGGGAATCACTACAGAAGATCTCGCGCCACTGTTCCTGCTGCTCCCTAAACACAGTGAAGAATTCAATTCCCCGTGATCACTGACACCGGCAGAGGAAGCAGCTGTACAAAAGGTACCCCAGGTGATTCAAACTAAACAGGCACACAGATACCACCCTGATTTTCCTTTCTCCCTGGCAATCCTTGGTGCAAGTCCAAAATTCCATGCATTTATGTTTCAGTGGGACTCAACTACCTCAGATCCCCTGACAGAAATTGAATGTGTTTTCAGAGCACACCAACCTACTAAAACTATTACAACCCCACAGAAAGTTACTGCAGAACTGATCAGAAAAGCTAGAGAGCGTCAGTGCTCCCTTGCAGGAACAGACCTTGTGAATATGTACATACTTCTCACTCAAAACCACCTCAATTGTCTACTTCAAACATCTGAACCACTGCAACACGCCTTAGATAGCTTTTGAAGAGGCTAGGATCAGCCATCACTTCCATCATCAAAATATTCCTGTGCTGCTTAGGATCTTTAAAAATACCTTAGACCAGGCAAGATCCACTGTAGCCACCTGCCCAAATTGTCAGGAATATGGCCTTGCTTCTGTCAGAGCTGGAGTCAATCCAAGTGGACGAGAGAGTCTCCACATCTGGCCATCAGACATCACACACTAAGCCGCTTTGGCAGACTAAAATACATCCACGTCTCAATGGATGCCTTTTCCAGTGTGGTTTTTGCCTCTGCCCATGTTGGTGAAAAAATCAAAAGATGCTATAAAACATTACTTTTTAATTTTTTGCACCTTAGCAGTTCCACAGGAAATTAAAACTGATAATGCTCCTGCTTATACCTTGTACTGATTCCAACATGTTTCTGACCACTGGGGTATAAAATATGTGACAGGCATACCACACTCCGCCACAGGACAGTCCCGAGTGAAGAGGGCTCACTGATCCATCAAAAGGATCCTTGATCACCTGGGTGGGGAGTCCAGATATTATCTCCCTTTGAGAGACTGGCCAAGGCTCTTTAGGTATTCAACATTTGGAACAACTCATTTATGGAGAAAACTCCCCCAATCATCAGGCATTTTACTAATTCAACTGAAGCCCAATTAAAAGAAAAGCCACCTACATTGATCAAAGAACCTAAAGAATCTAAAGAAATTATGGGCCCGTTCCCATTAATTACATGGGGAAGAAAATACACTTGTGTCTCTCCAGCAGCAAACCCAAGACGGACCCCAGAAAAATCATAAAACCATTTCTGGAAACGGCGAGGCAAACACCAGAGCCACCATCAGAAGAACTGAATGAAAGCCAAAGAGTGAGAGCAACAGCCTGGGAAAGAGAAAGGATAAAAGGACAGACGAAGATCTCCTAAGCAGCGTTGACCACCCACACCAAGACCAAGATAGCACACACACCACTAACCAGGATGTATGACTTAACATTTGTACAAACTATATTTTAGCATTGACATATGATCCTTCTAATAAGCTGTGTTCACACCCTTGGCATACAGAAGAGAATGTTTAGTGGGACCAGAACTTACGTTTCACCTTCTACTCTCTTTATCTGTTCACTTTTAGGCCACCCAAGCCTCCAGATACTGCATGAGCTAAAGTCAGAGGATGCTGCCGTTAGTTGGCACTGCAGCAGGAATCTGGATGCTTCTCCCTGAGCCGCGTGCCTTCAGCTGGGTGCTTCCACAGTCAAGCCCTAGTTTCATGCCCATGGCCATGGATGACAGGCATTTGAAGGCATGTGCTTTTTCAACCTGTGTCACAGAGGGAGTCAATATACCAGAGCATCCAGCTCTAAAAGATCAAGGAAACAAGATCCAGATGGAAAGCAACAACGACTGGTTCAGTGGACTTTTCAGACACTGGGGGATCAAAAGCTGGCTCTCATCTCTAGTTAAGACTGTTTTGTGGGCTTTGTTTATTGTATTCATTGTGCTGGTTATTGTATCCATTTTTGCTAAATGCCTTCAAAACTATTTGGCAGAAGCCTTCTTTATAGAAAACAAAAAGGAGGGAGAGGTGAGGGCCCAGCGGCCTACCATTGGAACTGTAATACCTGAGGGCAAAGTGACCAAGGTAAAAGAGAGCCACTGCTCAAATTGCCAGGTGACACCCATGGGCATTTGCAGGCTAATGCTGATGCCACACGTTTTGCTGGTGTCACCCAGTTCAACTGCTGTATTTTCCTTATATGTACTCCCTCTAGAATGTTCCCCACTCTCTTGTACCCTATTGGTCCTGGCTTACTGTAATGCTCCGCTGCCGTTCCCCCCCGTATAAAACGCAGTGTCCCCAGCCCCATTTTGTCTCCCTCACTGGACCCTCTTCAGGGAAAACCACAGTGTTTAGAGTTCCACAAAAAGATCCCTTTAGAGCCTCATTCACCAGCAGTTTAGGCAAGCGTGCTCCCAGCTCTGGGAGTGCAGGTCACTCACAGAGGCTGGCTGTGGGCAGTCCACCACACAGGAACCGAGTGCACCAGGGAACCTGGCCTCCAATAAAAGACATGAATCCCACAGCCCACCCAAAACAATGCCTTGCATGTCTCTACCTTTTCTTCCTACTCTCATCTCTCTTGTCAGTTTCCCCATTTTCTCTGAGTGGGTACATGGCTTCTCTCTCCTGTCTGCAGGTTCAGCCACAGCTGTGACCCTGCAGGAACAGCCTGACCCACAGGGAAGTGAGAGAGGACTCTTTGTCAGGAACTGTAGTGACAGGACACGGGGGAATGGGATCAAACTGCAAGAGTTGGAAGAGATTTGATGATGGGAAGAAGTTCTTTATTGTCAGGGTGCTTGACCCTGACACAGGGACCAGTGCAGAGAGGCTGTGGATGCCCCAACCCCAGCAACAACCAAGGCCAGGTGGGACAGGGGCCACAGCAACCTGGTGTGCTGGGAGGTTGCTCAGCTTGGAACCCAATGATCTTTAGGGTCCCTTCCAAGCCAAACCATTCAAGGATTTGATCATTCTGCCATCCCCATCTCCCACTGCGCAGCAGCCCTGAAATTTCAGTGACATCACAGCTCCCAGAGGGTTCCAGGTGGAATGTCCAGGACCTGGAAACGAGCAGAGCAGGCACTTCACTGGCTGCCCAGGGTCAGTTGCCACTCGCTGTGTGCTCTGCCCCTCACTGCTGAGCTGTTGCTGCTGACTGGGCTTTTCCTGCTGCTGCTCTGGACCACAAATCCCAGCAGGATGTGCACTGCTGTGCCCGTGGAGGTACAGTGCCATTCCAGGCAGGGGGGCACCCGGCTTGGGCAGGCTGCAGCCATGTGGGAATGGATAGTGCGGGACAGGAAGCCCACTGGGAGATTGTGCTGCCCCTTGCAGAGTGCCAGAGACACTGAGGAGGAGATGGAAGTGGACATGGTGCTGGAGAGGGAGGAGAAGATGGAGGTGGATGAAGAAGATCCTGTTGAGGACATGGAAGTAGAGGAGGAGGACAACATCGAAGACATGGAGGTTGATGAGGAGGATAACACCGAGGACATGGAGGTCGATGAGGATGATGAGGAGGAGCCCATGGTCCTTGGATGAAGATGGAGCCCCACAGGTAAGACAGGCAGCTGCTTCCTACGCCCTGCCCACAGACACACCGGGTCCCCTGACGCCAGGCTGGGGCTGGGCTGGATGGCCCCACTCAGGGACACGGTGCCCACAGGGGGCCTGGATTGTGGTGGCACAAGCACAGCCCTGCCCTGCGCTTGCCTGGGGCCACGCCAGCCCTGCCAGCCCCAACCCAGCCCCTGGGGCCCAGCTCCCAGCCCTGGTGGGCCCAGTGCTGGCAGCTGAGTCCAGCCCTGCTGCTTCCTTTCTTCCAGGACTGATGCAGATGATGGCACAGATGCCACGCCTTTGTAAATATGTTTGAAAGCTTCAAGTTTCTTGTAAATATGTTCACTGAGTTAGAAGATTTCTGTAAATATGTTTAGAAGATTGTTAGTCCATTGGATCCCATGTAAATATCTTCTGTACATTGTTGTTGTTATAAGGATTTTTAAAATGAAACGTTCTGTAAATCAGAGCTTTTGCCAATCTTCGGCAAATAAATACTGTTTCTTTTTAAAACCTCACTTCTCTTTGCCATTCCTTTGGCACAGGCAGCATTTACACACTTGTGGGTTCCTCTTGATCCGAGTTCGCAGGGCTGGAGGTCCCTGGGGGTGCTGGCACAGCCGCCCTGGGTCTGGGGGTCCTTGGCACAGGGGCTCCCACTGACACCACTCCTGGCACTGGGCACTGCTGCTCTTCCTGCCCTGGAGCGCAGCGCTGTCCCCAAGAGCTCAGCTGTCACCAGCTCTCACCCAGGGGGCTCTCACAGCACTGGCCCCTGCAGCCATGCCACCAAAGCAGGCAGCAAACCTTCAGCCACCCTTCCTGCTGGAGCCACAGGGATACCTGGGCCCAGAGCAGGCAGCAGGCCACAGGCATGCAAAATCCACCTGCATGCTCTCAAGGCCACCACAGCCTTGGCAACAGGGGCACCTGCATCTGGGCTGCTGCAGGGGCTGATCTTTAAGGCTTGCAGCCTCCAAAGGCTCCGGCCTCTGCTTCCCAGCCTGCTCTGCACTGCCCTGAACCTGCATTTTTCAAGAGACATAAGCCAAGCCAGGGCATCCTCACCCTGCCTGCATTCCTGCTGCTGGCAGCGGCCACTGGCCCTGGGCCCCACTCGGGTGACAGCTGCAGGGACAGGGCAGGCTGTGCTGGGCAGGGGGCACGGGGCTTTGGGCCCTGTGGCTGCTGCTGCTGCTGCTGCTGGGGGCCATGGGCCCAAAAGGACCTTGAGCTCAGCCCCTGCCTGGGCAGCTGCCCCGAAAGCCCCACACTCCCCGAGCATCCCCATCACAGCTGCCAGGGGGAAATCCCATGGGCTTCAGGAAAAAATTCCCCAGAGTGACTAAACCAAGGGGTCCAAGGGGAAAGTCAGCACCAGCTGATGTTTATAGCACCTTTAAAAAGGTGGGTGCAGAGCAGGTGAGATCTCCAGGATCACTGGCAGTGCCTGCTCTGCAGGTGAGGCTGTGGGGCTGCTCCCAGTGGGACACAGCACCACGCTCAGGCCAACCCTCAGCCCCTCACAGCTGATCCCAAGGGGCAGGCTCAGAAAGCAGTTTCAGACCACTTGCTGCAGATATTTCAAAGGACTAAATGTCATTCAAAGAAGCCACCTTGCACATTTAGTTTGGGTGTTTTGGCATGAGAAGCCATGAAGGTGCCTCTGAATGTGCACTCTGGGCACTTCCACTGCCATCCCAAAGGGAACACAAAGGACAGGCCTCTGCTTTCAGCACTACTGAGCTCCTCACCCAGCAATGCAGTCGCAGGAAGCAATAGTTTTGTGGAGGTCCAGGGGCCTACCACTGGAACTGCAATACCTCAGGGCAAAGACAATGAATTAAAGTGAGACACTCCTCTGAATGCAATGGTCTTGCCCAATGGCTTTTGCAGGCCTATGGGGATTCAACAGGGTTTCTTGCTGTCTTGAATTTCTTTCTTTCCTTATATGTTCTCCACCTAGGATGTTCTCACCTCTCTTTTCTCCTGTTGGTCCTGGGTTGCTGCATGTAAGACTTTTATCCCCCATATAAAACCATGTGTTCCCAGCCCCATTTTGTCTCTGGCCCTGGACCCTCTTTAGCACAATCCACAGTGTTTGGAGTTCCACACAAAGACCCCTCTCTTGCCTCATTCATCAGCAGTTTAAGCAAGCCTCCTCCCAGCTCTGGGAGTGCAGGTCTCTCACGGAGGCTGGCTGTGGACACGCCACAACAAGTGGTGCCCAAACAGGGATGTTCTATGAGAATTCCTGAGAGCAACTCCAGTGAAGATCCGGCTGTTCCACCATCACCGGACAGAAAACGCCTCGGGTCAGCCTCCGCCCTGGAGTGGGACCTGAGTTTTATCAGGGCTTGCTGAAGGCAGCGTCGGCGCCCTCAAGGGGCAGGAGGGCCGGCTCAGGTGGTGAAGCCCATGGGACATTTTGAAACACCTGCATCCAGAGCCGCCAGAGCAGTGAGTTGGGGGACAGCCGCCTGCAGTGCAGGATCCTTGGGTGATATTTTAGTCCTGTGGGTGGGCAACCCTTTACATCAGGGGCAGCTATGGGTAACAAATTATCCAAAGCTGAGAGGGGCATATATGTTCCAGTTAGGGAGGTTCTCCTTTCAGAGGGAAAGACTATTATTAAGGGAAGTTGGAAGCCTTTTGTTCATTGGCTCTTTAAGGAGTTCCCAGACATTTCTGTTGATTCAGTTCGTCATGGAGCATTTTGGGACTCAGTTAGGGGAACACTCTGGCTTTTGCAAACTCAGGGGGTGGTAAGATTCACAAAATTTTTCCCAATTTTTCACATGATTTATGGAGTTTTCTCAAGGGTTCAAAGTTCTAATATTCAACCCAGAATTTGTGCTCTGCCCCCAGCATTCCTTAACCCACTGATACCAAGATAAGGATGAGACACAGAAACTGCTCTAAAGCACAGACGAGCCACCTGCTCTCTGCCATTTCCCCTCCTTCTCTACCCCCTGCCCAGATCTGTACTGATCACACAGGCCTGGATTCTACCCTAACTCATTCTCCAGTATCTCTCCTCCCTGGATTCCCCTCAGATAGCTCACAAATGGAGTCCCTCCACTGGGGCGGGATGCCAATGTCAAACCCCCTCCCACCCCCGGCTGTCTCATCAGGTTCTCCCCCTGAGTTGGGTCTCAGCTCTGCGTAAGGTACCCCCCCTGTGTCGGGATCCAGTGCTTCCTTGCCTACTCCCTCTGGCCCTGCCCCTCCAACTCAGCCCCTTGCGGATCTCGCACTGTCAGAGCCAGAAGTGTGAGCAGTGGTAACTGGAAGGCCGCCATCTTGGCTACCAAAGGCCCACAACACCGGGCCTGGCCAGTCACGCCAAGGCCCCTCTCCGCTGCCAGAGACCAAGTTCCCTCTTCTGGAGAGGAGAGGGAAGGTTCATCCCACTTTGAGGATGAGCCAGAGCCTTCTTGGCAGAGGATGTGGAAGCTGGCGGCTGAAGAGGGGGACTGGGAATTGGTAGCTAAAATACAAGCAGCACTGGTGCAGTACCAGAGGGGGGCTAACCCCCGATGGGAAGCTGTCACACACAGGGAGATGAAAGACCTGTCTAATGCAGCGAAAGACCATGGGAGGGTCTCACCATATTTTAATAATTTGTTAATTGCCGTCTTCGCTGCACATGTTATGGTGCCTCAGGATCTTCATTATTTTATGCACATCCTATTTTCTTCCACTGAATTTATTCTGTGGGAAGGAACGGGAGAAAAAATTAATACAACAACTGTTGAAAGACTATGCTAGAGAAGGCAGGTGGGCACACCTAACACTAACATCTACCCAGGGAGGAAGATTTCATTAAAGCTGAGAATCAAGTAAGAGACCTTTCCGAGCTGTGTTTGCAGAGGTAAAAGTTGATGCAAAGACAGCTCTCATGCAGACACCCAATGGAACAACACCTACTCTAGATTTCACAGACATTCTGCAGGGACCTGGGGAATCCATTCTAAAATTTATTGACCGCCTTACACAAGCAATAGAGAAGCAAGTTGAACGTCCAAAAGTCAGGAAGGTATCACTTTCGAAACTTGCTGAAACAAATGCTAACAACACCTGAAATATATTTGACCCTCTCCACCCCTCATCCCAAAACCTAACATTGCACAAATGGTTGAGGCATGCACACTTAAGGCATCCTTACACCATGATGCCAGCCTAGCTAAGGCTTCAGATAGGGGTGTAGTAGAGGTGCTAGTAGCCTCCCAAGTTATTCCCTGACATAAAAAAGAAAAAGAACATGGCTTTAAGTGTAGGGAGATGAGGCATTTTCAACAGAATTGTAAAAATACAGGCTATTACCAGGGACCTTCTAGGTGTCACAGCCACTGTCCTCACTGCCCCCTTGTCCACATGCTTACCAACACCAGCAAAACCGGTGGTCTGAAGAAAACCCCATACAGATGCGGGAAGGCCCCATACGATGATACCAAATGTGAGGCCGTCCCACCCGACTCACCCGTACATCCTTGAGAACCAGCCCAGCGACATTCGCAGATCCATCGGGACAGCTCGATTGCTGCAGAAACTCGACAGAAGACAGCTCTGCCCTGGAATCCAAAGGCAGCTTGTAAGAGCCTTTTCAATTCCAATCCACGATATTTATGTTCACCATATTCCAACAAGCAAATACAGGCCTGAAGAACGGCGCAGAGACATTTTCATTTTAACCAACACCAGGGAAGAGATGGAGACACTCACTATACTATCTGATGTAGTCGCCTTGACATCTTTGCAGGAGATAACTGTCCAGGCTCTATGCTCAGATCCTCCCCATTTCATTCGAAAAGGAAAAGTTATAGCCAGAATCTAACTCCTACTGGACATGATCACCACACCAGCTGATCCAATGGTGATGTGGGCACAGATTATGGGCCGAAATAGACCCGTTCTAAACTGTGCTTTGTCATGGAAAGGGAGAAAGAGATGTCTTTCAGGATTATTAGATACAGGACCTGACATCACGATAATTTCCTGCTCTGATTGGCTGAAGGATGGCCCCTGGTTCCAACTGCTGGGGAAATTTTAGCCATCAGGAGAGCCACTACCCACTTCTGGAGTCAAGACACCATCAGCATGGAAGGTCCTGAGGCCACAGTTGCTACAGTAAGATCATTCATCACCTGGGCACCAATAACACTTTGGGGAAGAGACATCTTGTCCCAGTGGGGGACAAGGCTAGAGATCTTATCAACACCTCAGGGTTTCTAGACGGGGCCACTGAGCAGCGCGCCACCCTACAGTTAACCTGGAAGACCAACGATCCCACATGGGTGGATCAGTGGCCCCTCCCAGGCAGAAAGTTAAAGGCCCTGCAGTCCCTCATGTAGGAGCAGCTTTCTGTGGGCCACACTGTACCATCTACTAGCCCCTGGAATGCGCCTGTCCTTGTCATACAAAAGCCTGGCAAAGACAAGAAGCGGCTCCTGCAGGACCTTAGGAAAACCAACGAGGTCATTGAGGACATGGGTCCCCTCCTGCCCAGCCTGCCCTCAGCCTCCATGATACCCCAAGATTGATAGACGGTTGTTATAGAACTAAATGACTGATTTGTTGACTCCCCCTTGCACCCTAATGACAAACCTGGTTTGCCTTTTCCATCCCTAAACCGACAAGCACCTTTACAGAGGTACCAGTGGACCGGGTTTCCTCAAGGAATGAAGCAGAGCCCTGCTATTTGTCAATGGCTTGGAGCCCAAATTCCCTTACCCATCCGGAAAAGACATCCTCACACTATCATTTTTCATTATATGGGCGATACACTCATGTGAGCAGAAGCTCAAATCATTTTGGACGTTGCAGTAGAAGACGTCATCACTGCAGTACAGGAGAAAGGTTTTGAGATTGCAGCAGATAAAGTCCAAAAGACAGCCCCCTGGAAGTACCTCGGCCTAAAAAGCACAGAGAGAACCATCACACCCCAAACACTGCAAATCAAGGACAACCCAAAGACTCTGCGAGGACTCCACAGGCTCTGTGGAAGCATCAGTTGGGTACGTTCACTGCTGGGAATCACCACAGAAGATCTCGCGCCACTGTTCCTGCTGCTCCCTAAACACAGTGAAGAACTCAGCTCCCCATGATCACTGACACCGGCAGAGGAAGCAGCTGTACAAAAGGTAACCCAGGCGATTCAAACTAAACAGGCACACAGATACCACCCTGATTTTCCTTTCTCCCTGGCAATCCTTGGTGTAAGTCCAAAATTCCATGCATTTATGTTTCAGTGGAACTCAACTACCTCAGATCCCCTGACAGAAATTGAACGTGTTTTCAGAGCACACCAACCTACTAAAACTATTACAACCCCACAGAAAGTTACTGCAGAACTGATCAGGAAAGCTAGAGAGCGTCAGTGCTCCCTTGCAGCAACAGACCTTGTGAATATGTACATACTTCTCACTCAAAAACACCTCAATTGTCTACTTCAAACATCTGAACCACTGCAACACGCCTTAGATAGCTTTTGAAGAGGCTAGGATCAGCCATCACTTCCATCATCAAAATATTCCTGTGCTGCTTAGGATCTTTAAAAATACCTGAGACCAGGCAAGATCCACTGTAGCCACCTGCCCAAATTATCAGGAATATGGCCTTGCTTCTGTCAGAGCTGGAGTCAATCCAAGTGGACGAGAGAGTCTCCACATCTGGCCATCAGATATCACACACTAAGCCGCTTTGGCAGACTAAAACACATCCACGTCTCAATGGATGCCTTTTCCAGTGTGGTTTTTGCCTCTGCCCATGTTGGTGAAAAAATCAAAAGATGCTATAAAACATTACTTTTTAATTTTTTGCACCTTAGCAGTGCCATAAGAAATTAAAACTGATAATGCTCCTGCTTATACCTTGAACTGATTCCAACACGTTTCTGACAACTGGGGTATAAAATATGTGACAGGCATACCACACTCCACCACAGGACAGTCCCGAGTGAAGAGGGCTCACTGATCCATCAAAAGGATCCTTGATCACCTGGGTGAGGAGTCCAGATATTATCTCCCTTTGAGAGACTGGCCAAGGCTCTTTAGGTATTCAACATTTGGAACAACTCATTTATGGAGAAAACTCCCCCAATCATCAGGCATTTTACTAATTCAACTGAAGCCCAATTAAAAGAAAAGCCACCTGCGTTGATCAAAGAACCTAAAGAATCTAAAGAAATTATGGGCCCGTTCCCATTAATTACATGGGGAAGAAAATACACTTGTGTCTCTCCAGCAGCAAACCCAAGACGGACCCCAGAAAAATCATAAAACCATTTCTGGGAACGGCGAGGCAAACACCAGAGCCACCATCAGAAGAACAGAATGAAAGCCAAAGAGTGAGAGCAGCAGCCTGGGAAAGAGAAAGGATAAAAGGACAGACGAAGATCTCCTAAGCAGCGTTGACCCCCACACCAAGACCAAGATAGCACACACACCACTAACCAGGATGTATGACTTAACATTTGTACAAACTATATTTTAGCATTGACATATGATCCTTCTAATAAGCTGTGTTCACACCCTTGGCATACAGAAGAGAATGTTTAGTGGGACCAGAACTTACGTTTCACCTTCTACTCTCTTTATCTGTTCACTTTTAGGCCACCCAAGCCTCCAGATACTACATGAGCTAAAGTCAGTGGATGCTGCCGTTTGTTGCCGCTGCAGCAGGAATCTGGATGCTTCTCCCTGAGCCGCGTGCCTTCAGCTGGGTGCTTCCACAGTCAAGCCCTAATTTCATGCCCATGGCCATGGATGACAGGGATTTGAAGGCATGTGCTTTTTCAACCTGTGTCACAGAGGGAGTCAATATACCAGAGCATCCAGCTGCTAAAAGATCAAGGAAACAAGATCCAGATGGAAAGCAACAACGACTGGTTCAGTGGACTTTTCAGACACTGGGGGATCAAAAGCTGGCTCTCATCTCTAGTTAAGACTGTTTTGTGGGCTTTGTGTATTGTATTCATTGTGCTGGTTATTGTATCCATTTTTGCTAAATGCCTTCAAAACTATTTGGCAGAAGCCTTCTTTATAGAAAACAAAAAGGAGGGAGAGGTGAGGGCCCAGGGGCCTACCATTGGAACTGTAATACCTCAGGGCAAAGTGACCAAGGTAAAAGAGAGACACCGCTCTGCAATGGTGACACCCATGGGCGTTTGCAGGCTAATGCTGATGCCACACGTTTTGCTGGTGTCACCCAGTTCAACTGCTGTATTTTCCTTATATGTACTCCCTCTAGAATGTTCCCCAGTCTCTTGCCCCCTATTGGTCCTGGCTTACGGTAATGCTCTGCTGCCGTTCCCCCCCATATAAAACGCAGTGTCCCCAGCCCCATTTTGTCTCCGTCCCTGGACCCTCTTCAGGGAAAACCACAGTGTTTGGAGTTCCACACAAAGATCCCTTTAGAGCCTCATTCACCAGCAGTTTAAGCAAGCGTGCTCTCAGCTCTGGGAGTGCAGGTCACTCAGAGAGGCTGGCTGTGGGCAGTCCACCACACAGGAACCGAGTGCACCAGGGAACCTGGCCTCCAATAAAAGACATGAATCCCACAGCCCACCCAAAACAATGCCTTGCATGTCTCTACTTTTTCCTCCTACTCTCATCTCTCTTGTCAGTTTCCCCATTTTCTCTGAGTGGGTACATGGCTTCTCTCTCCTGTCTGCAGGTTCAGCCACACCTGTGACCCTGCAGGAACAGCCTGACCCACAGGGAAGTGCGAGAGAACACTTTGTCAGGAACTGTAGTGACAGGACATGGGGGAATGGGATCAAACTGCAAGAGGTGGAAGAGATTTGATGATGGGAAGAAGTTCTTTATTGTCAGGGTGCTTGTCCCTGACACAGGGACCAGTGCAGAGAGGCTGTGGATGCCCCATCCCCAGCAACATCCAAGGCCAGGTGGGACAGGGGCCACAGCAACCTGGTGTGCTGGGAGGTTGCTCAGCTTGGAACCCAATGATCTTTAGGGTCCCTTCCAAGCCAAACCATTCAAGGATTTGATCATTCTGCCATCCCCATCTCCCACTGCGCAGCAGCCCTGAAATTTCAGTGACATCACAGCTCCCAGAGGGTTCCAGGTGGAACGTCCAGGGCCTGGAAACGAGCAGAGCAGGCACTTCACTGGCTGCCCAGGGTCAGTTGCTGCTCGATCTGCACTCTGCCCCTCACTGCCGAGCTATTGCTGCTGCCTGGGCTTTTCCTGCTGCTGCTCTGGAGCACCAATCCCAGCAGGATTTGCACTGCTGTGCCAGCAGAGGTACAGTGCCATCCCAGGCAGGGGGGCTCCCGGCTTGGGCAGGCTGCAGCCATGTGGGAATGGATGGTGTGGGACAGGAAGTCCACTGGGAGATTGTGCTGCCCCTTGTAGAGTGCAAGGCACACAGAGGAGGAGATGGAAGTGGACATGGTGCTGGAGAGGGAGGGGAAGATGGAGGTGGACGAGGAAGATCCTGTTGAGGACATGGAAGTAGAGGAGGAGGACAACATCGAAGACATGGAGGTTGATGAGGAGGATAACACTGAGGACATGGAGGTTGATGAGGATGATGAGGAGGAGCCCATGGTCCTTGGATGAAGATGAAGCCCCACAGGTAAGCCCGGCAGCTGCTTCCCACGCCCTGCCCACAGACACACTGGGTCCCCTGATGCCAGGCTGGGGCTGGGCTGGATGGCCCCGCTCAGGGACACGGTGCCCCCAGGGGGCCTGGATTGTGGTGGCACAAGCACAGCCCTGCCCTGCGCTTGCCTGGGGCCACACCAGCCCTGCCAGCCCTAACCCAGCCCCTGGGGCCCAGCTCCCAGCCCTGGTGGGCCCAGTGCTGGCAGCTGAGTCCAGCCCTGCTGCTTCCTATCTTCCAGGACTCATGCAGATGATGGCACAGATGCCACGCCTTTGTAAATATGTTTGAAAGCTTCAAGTTTCTTGTAAATATGTTCACTGCGTTAGAAGATTTCTGTAAATATGTTTTGAAGATCGTTAGTCCATTGGATCCCATGTAAATATCTTCTGTACATTGTTGTTGTTATAAGGATTTTTAAAATGACACGTTCTGTAAATCAGAGCTTTTGCCAATCTTCGGCAAATAAATACTGTTTCTTTTTAAAACCTCACTTCTCTTTGCCATTCCTTTGGGCACAGGCAGCGTTTGCACACTTGTGGGTTCCTCTTGATCCGAGTTCCCAGGGCTGGAGGTCCCTGGGGGTGCTGGCACAGCCGCCCTGGGTCTGGGGGTCCTTTGCACAGGGGCTCCCACTGACACCACTCCTGCCACTGGGCCCTGCTGCTCTTCCTGCCTTGGAGTACAGCGCTGTCCCCAAGAGCTCAGCTGTCACCAGCTCTCACCCAGGGGGCTCTCACAGCACTGGCCCCTGCAGCCATGCCACCAAAGTGGGCAGCAAACCTTCAGCCCCCCTTCCTGCTGGAGCCACAGGGAATCCTGGGCTCAGAGCAGGCAGCAGGCCACAGGCATGCAAAATCCACCTGCATGCTCTGAAGGCCCCCACAGCCTTGGCAACAGGGGCACCTGCATCTGGGCTGCTGCAGGGGCTAATCTTTAAGGCTTGCAGCCTCCAAAGACTCCGGCCTCTGCTTCCCAGCCTGATCTGCACTGCCCTGAACCCGCATTTTTCAAGAGACATAAGCCAAGCCAGGGCATCCTCACCCTGCCCGCATTCCTGCTGCTGGCAGCTGCCACTGGCCCTGGGCCCCACTCGGGTGACAGCTGCAGGGACAGGGCAGGCTGTGCTGGGCAGGGGGCACGGGGCTTTGGGCCCTGTTGCTGCTGCTGCTGCTGCTGCTGCTGGGGGCCATGGGCCCAACAGGGCCCCGAACTCAGCCCCTGCCTGGGCAGCTGCCCCCAAATCCCCACACTCCCCGAGCATCCCCATCACAGCTGCCAGGGGGAAATCCCACGGGCTTCAGGAAAGAAATTCCCCATAGTGACTAAACCAAGGGGTCCAAGGGGAAAGTCAGCAATAGCTGATGTTTACAGCACCTTTAAAAAGGTAGGTGCAGAGCAGGTGAGATCTCCAGGATCACTGGCAGTGCCTGCTCTGCAGGTGAGGCTGTGGGGCTGCTCCCAGTGGGACACAGCACCATGCTCAGGCCAGCCCTCAGCCCCTCACAGCTAATCCCATGGAGCAGGCTCAGAAAGCAGTTTCAGACCACTTGCTGCAGATATTTCAAAGGACTAAATGTCATTCAAAGAAGCCACCTTGCACATTTAGTTTGGGTGTTTTGGCATGAGAAGCCATGAAGGTGCCTCTGAATGTGCACTCTGGGCACTTCCACTGCCATCCCAAAGGGAACACAAAGGACAGGCCTCTGCTTTCAGCACTACTGAGCTCCTCCCCCAGCAATGGAGTCTCAGGAAGAGGCAGGAATTGAGTGCACCAGGGAACCTGGCCTCTAATAAAGGGCATAAATCCAACAGGCCACTAAAGCCAAAGCCTTGCATGTCAATACATTTTTGTCCTTCTCTCATCCCTCATGTCACTTTCCCCAAAACCTATCATTGCACAAATGGTTGAGGCATGCACCCTTAGGGCATCCTAACACCTTTATGCCAGCCTAGATAAGGCTACCAGTCAGGGTGTATTCGTGGTGCTAGTAGTCTCCCAAATTATTCCCTGACATATACATGAAAAATGACCTTGCATTAAATGTGGGGAAATGAGGCATTTTCAACAGAATTGTAAAACTACAGGCTATTACCAGGGACCTTCTAGGTGTCACAACCACTGTCCTCACTGCCCCCCTCATCCACATGCTTTCCAAAACCAGCAAAACCGGTGGTCTGCAGGAAACCCCACACAGACGCGGGAAGGCCCCACACGATGACACCAAATGCGAGGCCGTCCCGCCCTACTCACCCGTATATCCTTGAGAACCAGCACAGCGACCTTCTCAGATCCATCGGGACAGCTCGATTGCTGCAGAAACTCGACAAAAGACAGCTCTGCCCTGGAATCCAAAGGCAGCAGGTAAGAGCCTTTTCAATTCCAATCCACGATATTTATGTTCACCATATTCCAACAGGCAAATACGGGCCTGAAGAACGGCGCAGAGACATTTTCATTTTAACCAACACCAGGGAAGAGATGGAGACACTCACTATACCATCTGATGTAGCCGCCTTGACATCTTTGCAGGAGATAACTGTCCATGCTCTATGCTCAGATCCTCCCCATTTCATTCGAAAAGGAGCAGTTATAGTCAGAACCTAACTCCTACTGGACATGATCATCACACCAGCTGATCCAATGGTGATGTGGGCACAGATTATGGGTCGAAATAGACCCGTTCTAAACTGTGCTTTGTCATGGAAAGGGAGAAAGAGATGTCTTTCAGGATTATTAGATACAGGACCTGACATCACGATAATTTCCTGCTCTGATTGGCTGAGGGATGGCCCCTGGTTCCAACTGCTGGGGAAATTTTAGCCATCAGGAGAGCCACTACCCACTTCTGGAGTCAAGACACCATCAGCAGGGAAGGTCCTGAGGGCACAGTTGCTACAGTAAGATCATTCATCACCTGGGCACCAATAACACTTTGGGGAAGAGACCTCTTGTCCCAGTGGGGGACAAGGCTAGAGATCTTATCAACACCTCAGGGTTTCTAGACGGGGCCACTGAGCAGCGCGCCACCCTACAGTTAACCTGGAAGACCAACGATCCCACATGGGTGGATCAGTGGCCCCTCCCAGGCAGAAAGTTAAAGGCCCTGCAGTCCCTCGTGTAGGAGCAGCTTTCTGTGGGCCACACTGTACCATCTACTAGCCCCTGGAATGCGCCTGTCCTTGTCATACAAAAGCCTGGCAAAGACAAGAAGCGGCTCCTGCAGGACCTTAGGAAAATCAATGAGGTCATTGAGGACATGGGTCCCCTCCTGCCCAGCCTGCCCTCAGCCTCCATGATACCCCAAGATTGATAGACGGTTGTTATAGAACTAAATGACTGATTTGTTGACTCCCCCTTGCACCCTAATGACAAACCTGGTTTGCCTTTTCCATCCCTAAACCAACAAGCACCTTTACAGAGGTACCAGTGGACCGGGTTTCCTCAAGGAATGAAGCAGAGCCCTGCTATTTGTCAATGGCTTGGAGCCCAAATTCCCTTACTCATCTGGAAAAGACATCCTCACACTATCATTTTTCATTATATGGACAATACACTCATTTGAGCAGAAGCTCAAATCATTTTGGACGTTGCAGTAGAAGACGTCATCACTGCAGTACAGGAGAAAGGTTTTGAGATTGCAGCAGATAAAGTCCAAAAGACAGCCCCCTGGAAGTACCTCGGCCTAAAAAGCACAGAGAGAACCATCACACCCCAAACACTGCAAATCAAGGACAACCCAAAGACTCTGTGAGGACTCCACAGGCTCTGTGGAAGCATCAGTTGGGTACGTTCACTGCTGGGAATCACTACAGAAGATCTCGCGCCACTGTTCCTGCTGCTCCCTAAACACAGTGAAGAACTCAATTCCCCGTGATCACTGACACCGGCAGAGGAAGCAGCTGTACAAAAGGTACCCCAGGCGATTCAAACTAAACAGGCACACAGATACCACCCTGATTTTCCTTTCTCCCTGGCAATCCTTGGTGTAAGTCCAAAATTCCATGCATTTATGTTTCAGTGGGACTCAACTACCTCAGATCCCCTGACAGAAATTGAATGTGTTTTCAGAGCACACCAACCTACTAAAACTATTACAACCCCACAGAAAGTTACTGCAGAACTGATCAGGAAAGCTAGAGAGCGTCAGTGCTCCCTTGCAGGAACAGACCTTGTGAATATGTACATACTTCTCACTCAAAAACACCTCAGTTGTCTACTTCAAACATCTGAACCACTGCAACACGCCTTAGATAGCTTTTGAAGAGGCTAGGATCAGCCATCACTTCCATCATCAAAATATTCCTGTGCTGCTTAGGATCTTTAAAAATACCTGAGACCAGGCAAGATCCACTGTAGCCACCTGCCCAAATTGTCAGGAATATGGCCTTGCTTCTGTCAGAGCTGGAGTCAATCCAAGTGGACGAGAGAGTCTCCATATCTGGCCATCAGACATCACACATTAAGCCGCTTTGGCAGACTAAAATACATCCACGTCTCAATGGATGCCTTTTCCAGTGTGGTTTTTGCCTCTGCCCATGTTGGTGAAAAAATCAAAAGATGCTATAAAACATTACTTTTTAATTTTTTGCACCTTAGCAGTTCCACAGGAAATTAAAACTGATAATGCTCCTGCTTATACCTTGTACTGATTCCAACACGTTTCTGACAACTGGGGTATAAAATATGTGTGACAGGCATACAACACTCCGCCACAGGACAGTCCCGAGTGAAGAGGGCTCACTGATCCATCAAAAGGATCCTTGATCACCTGGGTGGGGAGTCCAGATATTATCTCCCTTTGAGAGACTGGCCAAGGCTCTTTAGGTATTCAACATTTGGAACAACTCATTTATGGAGAAAACTCCCCCAATCATCAGGCATTTTACTAATTCAACTGAAGCCCAATTAAAAGAAAAGCCACCTACATTGATCAAAGAACCTAAAGAATCTAAAGAAATTATGGGCCCGTTCCCATTAATTACTTGGGGAAGAAAATACACTTGTGTCTCTCCAGCAGCAAACCCAAGACGGACCCCAGAAAAATCATAAAACCATTTCTGGGAACGGCGAGGCAAACACCAGAGCCACCATCAGAAGAACTGAATGAAAGCCAAAGAGTGAGAGCAGCAGCCTGGGAAAGAGAAAGGATAAAAGGACAGACGAAGATCTCCTAAGCAGTGTTGACCTCCACACCAAGACCAAGATAGCACACACACCACTAACCAGGATGTATGACTTAACATTTGTACAAACTATATTTTAGCATTGACATATGATCCTTCTAATAAGCTGTGTTCACACCCTTGGCATACAGAAGAGAATGTTTAGTGGGACCAGAACTTACGTTTCACCTTCTACTCTCTTTATCTGTTCACTTTTAGGCCACCCAAGCCTCCAGATACTACATGAGCTAAAGTCAGTGGATGCTGCCATTTGTTGCCGCTGCAGCAGGAACCTGGATGCTTCTCCCTGAGCCGCGTGCCTTCAGCTGGTTGCTTCCACAGTCAAGCCCTAATTTCATGCCCATGGCCATGGATGACAGGCATTTGAAGGCATGTGCTTTTTCAACCTGTGTCACAGAGGGAGTCAATATACCAGGGCATCCAGCTGCTAAAAGATCAAGGAAACAAGATCCAGATGGAAAGCAACAACGACTGGTTCAGTGGACTTTTCAGACACTGGGGGATACAAAACCTGGCTCTCATCTCTAGTTAAGACTGTTTTGTGGGCTTTGTGTATTGTATTCATTGTGCTGGTTATTGTATCCATTTTTGCTAAATGCCTTCAAAACTATTTGGCAGAAGCCTTCTTTATAGAAAACAAAAAGGAGGGAGAGGTGAGGGCCCAGGGGCCTATCATTGGAACTGTAATACCTCAGGGCAAAGTGACCAAGGTAAAAGAGAGACACCGCTCTGCAATGGAGACACCCATGGGCGTTTGCAGGCTCATGCTGATGCCACACGTTTTGCTGGTGTCACCCAGTTCAACTGCTGTATTTTCCTTATATGTACTCCCTCTAGAATGTTCCCCACTCTCTTGCCCCCTATTGGTCCTGGCTTACGGTAATGCTCTGCTGCCGTTCCCCCCCATATAAAACGCAGTGTCCCCAGCCCCATTTTGTCTCCCTCACTGGACCCTCTTCAGGGAAAACCACAGTGTTTGGAGTTCCACAAAAAGATCCCTTTAGAGCCTCATTCACCAGCAGTTTAAGCAAGCGTGCTCTCAGCTCTGGGAGAGCAGGTCACTCACAGAGGCTGGCTGTGGACAGGCCACCACACAGGAACCGAGTGCACCAGGGAACCTGGCCTCCAATAAAAGACATGAATCCCACAGCCCACCCAAAACAATGCCTTGCATGTCTCTACTTTTTCCTCCTACTCTCATCTCTCTTGTCAGTTTCCCCATTTTCTCTGAGTGGGTACATGGCTTCTCTCTCCTGTCTGCAGGTTCAGCCACACGTGTGACCCTGCAGGAACAGCCTGACCCACAGGGAAGTGCGAGAGAACTCTTTGTCAGGAACTGTAGTGACAGGACACGGGGGAATGGGATCAAACTGCAAGAGGTGGAAGAGATTTGATGATGGGAAGAAGTTCTTTATTGTCAGGGTGCTTGTCCCTGACACAGGGACCAGTGCAGAGAGGCTGTGGATGCCCCATCCCCAGCAACATCCAAGGCCAGGTGGGACAGGGGCCACAGCAACCTGGTGGTCTGGGAGGTTGCTCAGCTTGGAACCCAATGATCTTTAGGGTCCCTTCCAAGCCAAACCATTCAAGGATTTGATCATTCTGCCATCCCCATCTCCCACTGCGCAGCAGCCCTGAAATTTCAGTGACATCACAGCTCCCAGAGGGTTCCAGGTGGAATGTCCAGGATCTGGAAACAAGCAGAGCAGGCACTTCACTGGCTGCCCAGGGTCAGTTGCCACTCGCTGTGTGCTCTGCCCCTCACTGCTGAGCTATTGCTGCTGCCTGGGCTTTTCCTGCTGCTGCTCTGGAGCACCAATCCCAGCAGGATCTGCACTGCTGTGCCCATGGAGGTACAGTGCCATTCCAGGCAGGGGGGCACCCGGCTTGGGCAGGCTGCAGCCTTGTGGGAATGGATGGTGTGGGACAGGAAGCCCACTGGGAGATTGTGCTGCCCCTTGCAGAGTGCCAGAGACACTGAGGAGGAGATGGAAGTGACATGGTGCTGGAGAGGGAGGAGAAGATGGAGGTGGACGAGGAAGATCCTGTTGAGGACATGGAAGTAGAGGAGGAGGACAACATCGAAGACATGGAGGTTGATGAGGAGGATAACACTGAGGACATGGAGGTTGATGAGGATGATGAGGAGGAGCCCATGGTCCTTGAATGAAGATGGAGCCCCACAGGTAAGCCAGGCAGCTGCTTCCCACGCCCTGCCCACAGACGCACTGGGTCCCCTGACGGCAGGCTGGGGCTGGGCTGGATGGCCCCACTCAGGGACACGGTGCCCGCAGGGGGCCTGGATTGTGGTGGCACAAGCACAGCCCTGCCCTGCGCTTGCCTGCGGCCACGCCAGCCCTGCCAGCCCCCGCCCAGCCCCGGGGGCCCAGCTCCCAGCCCTGGTGGGCCCAGTGCTGGCAGCTGAGTCCAGCCCTGCTGCTTCCTATCTTCCAGGACTCATGCAGATGATGGCACAGATGCCACGCCTTTGTAAATATGTTTGAAAGCTTCAAGTTTCTTGTAAATATGTTCACTGCGTTAGAAGATTTCTGTAAATATGTTTAGAAGATTGTTAGTCCATCGGATCCCATGTAAATATCTTCTGTACATTGTTGTTGTTATAAGGATTTTTAAAATGAAACGTTCTGTAAATCAGAGCTTTTGCCAATCTTCGGCAAATAAATACTGTTTCTTTTTAAAACCTCACTTCTCTTTGCCATTCCTTTGGCACAGGCAGCATTTACACACTTGTGGGTTCCTCTTGATCCGAGTTCGCAGGGCTGGAGTTCCTGGGGGTGCTGGCACAGCCACCCTGGGGCTGGGGGTCCTTTTCACAGGGGCTCCCACTGACACCACTCCTGGCACTGGGCACTGCTGCTTTTGCTGCCCTGGGGCACAGCGCTGTCCCCAAGAGCTCAGCTGTCACCAGCTTTCACCCAGGGGGCTCTCACAGCACTGGCCCCTGCAGCCATGCCACCAAAGCAGGCAGCAAAACTTCAGCCACCCTTCCTGCTGGAGCCACAGGGAATCGTGGGCCCAGAGCAGGCAGCAGGCCACAGGCATGCAAAATCCACCTGCATGATCTGAAGGCCCCCACAGCCTTGGCAACAGGGGCACCTGCATCTGGGCTGCTGCAGGGGCTAATCTTTAAGGCTTGCAGCCTCCAAAGACTCCGGCCTCTGCTTCCCAGCCTGCTCTGCACTGCCCTGAACCCGCATTTTTCAAGAGACATAAGCCAAGCCAGGGCATCCTCACCCTGCCCGCATTCCTGCTGCTGGCAGCGGCCACTGGCCCTGGGCCCCACTCGGGTGACAGCTGCAGGGACAGGGCAGGCTGTGCTAGGCAGGGGGCACGGGGCTTTGGGCCCTGTGGCTCCTGCTGCTGCTGCTGCTGCTGGGGGCCATGGGCCCAACAGGGCCCCGAGCTCCGCCCCTGCCTGGGCAGCTGCCCCCAAATCCCCACACTCCCTGAGCATCCCCATCACAGCTGCCAGGGGAAATCCCACGGGCTTCAGGAAAAAATTCCCCAGAGTGACTAAACCAAGGGGTCCAAGGGGAATGTCAGCAATAGCTGATGTTTACAGCACCTTTAAAAAGGTAGGTGCAGAGCAGGTGAGATCTCCAGGATCACTGGCAGTGCCTGCTCTGCAGGTGAGGCTGTGGGGCTGCTCCCAGTGGGACACAGCACCATGCTCAGGCCAGCCCTCAGCCCCTCACAGCTAATCCCATGGAGCAGGCTTAGAAAGCAGTTTCAGACCACTTGCTGCAGATATTTCAAAGGACTAAATGTCATTCAAAGAAGCCACCTTGCACATTTAGTTTGGGTGTTTTGGCATGAGAAGCCATGAAGGTGCCTCTGAATGTGCACTCTGGGCACTTCCACTGCCATCCCAAAGGGAACACAAAGGACAGGCCTCTGCTTTCAGCACTACTGAGCTCCTCCCCCAGCAATGGAGTCTCAGGAAGAGGCAGGAATTGAGTGCACCAGGGAACCTGGCCTCTAATAAAGGGCATAAATCCAACAGGCCACTAAACCCAAAGCCTTGCATGTCAATACGTTTTTGTCCTTCTCTCATCCCTCATGCCACTTTCCCCAAAACCTATCATTGCACAAATGGTCGAGGCATGCACCCTTAGGGCATCCTAACACCTTTATGCCAGCCTAGATAAGGCTACCAGTCAGGGTGTATTCGTGGTGCTAGTAGTCTCCCAAGTTATTCCCTGACATATACATGAAAAAATGACCTTGCATTAAATGTGGGGAAATGAGGCATTTTCAACAGAATTGTAAAACTACAGGCTATTACCAGGGACCTTCTAGGTGTCACAACCACTGTCCTCACTGCCCCCCTCATCCACATGCTTTCCAAAACCAGCAAAACCGGTGGTCTGCAGGAAACCCCACACAGACGCGGGAAGGCCCCACACGATGACACCAAATGCGAGGCCGTCCCGCCCTACTCACCCGTACATCCTTGAGAACCAGCACAGCGACCTTCTCAGATCCATTGGGACAGCTCGATTGCTGCAGAAACTCGACAGAAGACAGCTCTGCCCTGGAATCCAAAGGCAGCAGGTAAGAGCCTTTTCAATTCCAATCCACGATATTTATGTTCACCATATTCCAACAGGCAAATACGGGCCTGAAGAACGGCGCAGAGACATTTTCATTTTAACCAACACCAGGGAAGAGATGGAGACACTCACTATACTATCTGATGTAGTCGCCTTGACATCTTTGCAGGAGATAACTGTCCAGGCTCTATGCTCAGATCCTCCCCTTTTCATTCGAAAAGGAACAGTTATAGCCAGAACCTAACTCCTACTGGACATGATCATCACACCAGCTGATCCAATGGTGATGTGGGCACAGATTATGGGCCGAAATAGACCCGTTCTAAACTGTGCTTTGTCATGGAAAGGGAGAAAGAGATGTCTTTCAGGATTATTAGATACAGGACCTGACATCACGATAATTTCCTGCCATGATTGGCTGAAGGATGGCCCCTGGTTCCAACTGCTGGGGAAATTTTAGCCATCAGGAGAGCCACTACCCACTTCTGGAGTCAAGACACCATCTGCATGGAAGGTCCTGAGGCCACAGTTGCTACAGTAAGATCATTCATCACCTGGGCACCAATAACACTTTGGGGAAGAGACCTCTTGTCCCAGTGGGGGACAAGGCTAGAGATCCTATCAACACCTCAGGGTTTCTAGACGGGGCCACTGAGCAGCGCGCCACCCTACAGTTAACCTGGAAGACCAACGACCCCACATGGGTGGATCAGTGGCCCCTCCCAGGCAGAAAGTTTAAGGCCCTGCAGTCCCTCATGTAGGAGCAGCTTTCTGTGGGCCACACTGTACCATCTACTAGCCCCTGGAATGCGCCTGTCCTTGTCATACAAAAGCCTGGCAAAGACAAGAAGCGGCTCCTGCAGGACCTTAGGAAAATCAATGAGGTCATTGAGGACATAGGTCCCCTCCTGCCCAGCCTGCCCTCAGCCTCCATGATACCCCAAGATTGATAGACGGTTGTTATAGAACTAAATGACTGATTTGTTGACTCCCCCTTGCACCCTAATGACAAATCTGGTTTGCCTTTTCCATCCCTAAACCGACAAGCACCTTTACAGAGGTACCAGTGGACCGGGTTTCCTCAAGGAATGAAGCAGAGCCCTGCTATTTGTCAATGGCTTGGAGCCCAAATTCCCTTACTCATCCGGAAAAGACATCCTCACACTATCATTTTTCATTATATGGACAATACACTCATTTGAGCAGAAGCTCAAATCATTTTGGACGTTGCAGTAGAAGACGTCATCACTGCAGTACAGGAGAAAGGTTTTGAGATTGCAGCAGATAAAGTCCAAAAGACAGCCCCCTGGAAGTACCTCGGCCTAAAAAGCACAGAGAGAACCATCACACCCCAAACACTGCAATCAAAGACTCTGCGAGGACTCCACAGGCTCTGTGGAAGCATCAGTTGGGTACGTTCACTGCTGGGAATCACCACAGAAGATCTCGCGCCACTGTTCCTGCTGCTCCCTAAACACAGTGAAGAACTCAATTCCCTGTGATCACTGACACCGGCAGAGGAAGCAGCTGTACAAAAGGTACCCCAGGTGATTCAAACTAAACAGGCACACAGATACCACCCTGATTTTCCTTTCTCCCTGGCAATCCTTGGTGTAAGTCCAAAATTCCATGCATTTATGTTTCAGTGGAACTCAACTACCTCAGATCCCCTGACAGAAATTGAATGTGTTTTCAGAGCACACCAACCTACTAAAACTATTACAACCCCACAGAAAGTTACTGCAGAACTGATCAGAAAAGCTAGAGAGCGTCAGTGCTCCCTTGCAGCAACAGACCTTGTGAATATGTACATACTTCTCACTCAAAAACACCTCAATTGTCTACTTCAAACATCTGAACCACTGCAACACGCCTTAGATAGCTTTTGAAGAGGCTAGGATCAGCCATCACTTCCATCATCAAAATATTCCTGTGCTGCTTAGGATCTTTAAAAATACCTGAGACCAGGCAAGATCCACTGTAGCCACCTGCCCAAATTGTCAGGAATATGGCCTTGCTTCTGTCAGAGCTGGAGTCAATCCAAGTGGACGAGAGAGTCTCCACATCTGGCCATCAGACATCACACACTAAGCCGCTTTGGCAGACTAAAATACATCCACGTCTCAATGGATGCCTTTTCCAGTGTGGTTTTTGCCTCTGCCCATGTTGGTGAAAAAATCAAAAGATGCTATAAAACATTACTTTTTAATTTTTTGCACCTTAGCAGTTCCACAGGAAATTAAAACTGATAATGCTCCTGCTTATACCTTGTACTGATTCCAACACGTTTCTGACCACTGGGGTATAAAATATGTGACAGGCATACCACACTCCACCACAGGACAGTCCCGAGTGAAGAGGGCTCACTGATCCATCAAAAGGATCCTTGATCACCTGGGTGGGGAGTCCAGATATTATCTCCCTTTGAGAGACTGGCCAAGGCTCTTTAGGTATTCAACATTTGGAACAATTCATTTATGGAGAAAACTCCCCCAATCATCAGGCATTTTACTAATTCAACTGAAGCCCAATTAAAAGAAAAGCCACCTGCATTGATCAAAGAACCTAAAGAATCTAAAGAAATTATGGGCCCGTTCCCATTAATTACATGGGGAAGAAAATACACTTGTGTCTCTCCAGCAGCAAACCCAAGACGGACCCCAGAAAAATCATAAAACCATTTCTGGGAACGGCGAGGCAAACACCAGAGCCACCATCAGAAGAACTGAATGAAAGCCAAAGAGTGAGAGCAGCAGCCTGGGAAAGAGAAAGGATAAAAGGACAGACGAAGATCTCCTAAGCAGCGTTGACCACCCACACCAAGACCAAGATAGCACACACACCACTAACCAGGATGTATGACTTAACATTTGTACAAACTATATTTTAGCATTGACATATGATCCTTCTAATAAGCTGTGTTCACACCCTTGGCATACAGAAGAGAATGTTTAGTGGGACCAGAACTTACGTTTCACCTTCTACTCTCTTTATCTGTTCACTTTTAGGCCACCCAAGCCTCCAGATACTACATGAGCTAAAGTCAGTGGATGCTGCCGTTTGTTGCCACTGCAGCAGGAATCTGGATGCTTCTCCCTGAGCCGCGTGCCTTCAGCTGGGTGCTTCCACAGTCAAGCCCTAATTTCATGCCCATGGCCATGGATGACAGGCATTTGAAGGCATGTGCTTTTTCAACCTGTGTCACAGAGGGAGTCAATATACCAGAGCATCCAGCTGCTAAAAGATCAAGGAAACAAGATCCAGATGGAAAGCAACAACGACTGGTTCAGTGGACTTTTCAGACACTGGGGGATCAAAAGCTGGCTCTCATCTCTAGTTAAGACTGTTTTGTGGGCTTTGTTTATTGTATTCATTGTGCTGGTTATTGTATCCATTTTTGCTAAATGCCTTCAAAACTATTTGGCAGAAGCCTTCTTTATAGAAAACAAAAAGGAGGGAGAGGTGAGGGCCCAGGGGCCTCTCGGATCCCATTTTTCTCTTTCTCTTCTGTTTTATGGTTGATTTATGTTTGCTGGTTGTTGGTTTCTCTTGCTGGCTGATTTATGTCCGGAGATTCTCAGGGATGCCACTTGCTCGGTTTCTCGGCTGTTTCAAAGACCTGGGATTCTCAGAGTGGCCTTGGACAGCCCGCGCTTCAAAGGACGAGGAGAGACTTCTGATCTTGTTTCGGTCTCAGTGTTTATTAATTGTTTATCTAAAAGATTTTCTTTCAGCCCAACAGAGGTCTGCACAGCAAGTCAGCCATGGGCACACTCCCGAGCCTCCGGGGCGGTCACTTATCTTTATACCTAAAGTTACGTGTACAATATTTATGATTTTTCTCCAATACCTTCTACTCTTATTAACCGGTGCACTTTTAGTAAAGACCAATCCCAAAGTGCCACCATCACCACAGAAGATGGAGGCCAAGAAGAAGAAGAAGAAGGACAGGACACGCCCCAATTCCTCCATCTTACTTCTCTAGACCCCCCTGTACAGAAATCCTAAACCCTGTGTTCTACACCTTAATTAACTTATCCCTTCACCATTCACCCAGTGAAATCCTTCCAGTCCTCATACAGATGTCATCTCCTGTGTAGGATCAAAGTCCTGCCACCAGACACTTCTGGCAACATTCCAGGACTCCCGAGCCCCCCAAGGGTGGTCTCGGTCTCTGCACCTCAGTTCCTGAGGTGCTGAGATCCCACAGGGCCTACCATTGGAACTGTAATACCTCAGGGCAAAGTGACCAAGGTAAAAGAGAGACACCGCTCAAATTGCCAGGTGACACCCATGGGCATTTGCAGGCTAATGCTGATGCCACACGTTCTGCTGGTGTCACCCAGTTCAACTGCTGTATTTTCCTTATATGTACTCCCTCTAGAATGTTCCCCAGTCTCTTGTACCCTATTGGTCCTGGCTTACTGTAATGCTCCGCTGCCGTTCCCCCCCGTATAAAACGCAGTGTCCCCAGCCCCATTTTGTCTCCCTCACTGGACCCTCTTCAGGGAAAACCACAGTGTTTAGAGTTCCACAAAAAGATCCCTTTAGAGCCTCATTCACCAGCAGTTTAAGCAAGCGTGCTCCCAGCTCTGGGAGTGCAGATCACTCACAGGGGCTGGCTGTGGACAGGCCACCACACAGGAACTGAGTGCACCAGGGAACCTGGCCTCCAATAAAAGGCATGAATCCCACAGCCCACCCAAACCAATGCCTTGCATGTCTCTACTTTTTCCTCCTACTCTCATCTCTCCTGTCACTTTCCCCATTTTCTCTAAGTGGGTACATGGCTTCTCTCTCCTGTCTGCAGGTTCAGCCACACGTGTGACCCTGCAGGAACAGCCTGACCCACAGGGAAGTGTGAGAGGACTCTTTGTCAGGAACTGTAGTGACAGGACACGGGGGAATGGGATCAAACTGCAAGAGTGGAAAGAGATTTGATGATGGGAAGAAGTTCTTTACTCTCAGGGTGCTTGTCCCTGACACAGGGACCAGTGCAGAGAGGCTGTGGATGCCCAGCGACATCCAAGGAAAGGTAGGAGAGGGGCCACAGCAACCTGGTGTGCTGGGAGGTTGCTCAACTTGGAACCCAATGATCTTTAGGGTCCCTTCCAAGCCAAACCATTCAAGGATTTGATCATTCTGCCATCCCCATCTCCCACTGCGCAGCAGCCCTGAAATTTCAGTGACATCACAGCTCCCAGAGGGTTCCAGGTGGAATGTCCAGGACCTGGAAACGAGCAGAGCAGGCACTTCACTGGCTGCCCAGGGTCAGTTGCTGCTCGATCTGCGGTCTGCCCCTCACTGCTGAGCTATTGCTGCTGCCTGGGCTTTTCCTGCTGCTGCTCTGGACCACAAATCCCAGCAGGATGTGCACTGCTGTGCCCGTGGAGGTACAGTGCCATTCCAGGCAGGGGGGCACCCGGCTTGGGCAGGCTGCAGCCATGTGGGAATGGATGGTGTGGGACAGGAAGCCCACTGGGAGATTGTGCTGCCCTTTGCAGAGTGCAAGGCACACTGAGGAGGAGATGGAAGTGACATGGTGCTGGAGAGGGAGGGGAAGATGGAGGTGGATGAAGAAGATCCTGTTGAGGACATGGAAGTAGAGGACGAGAACAACATCGAAGACATGGAGATTGATGAGGAGGATAACACCGAGGACATGGAGGTCGATGAGGATGATGAGGAGGAGCCCATGGTCCTTGGATGAAGATGGAGCCCCACAGGTAAGACAGGCAGATGCTTCCCACGCCCTGCCCACAGATGCACTGGGTCCCCTGACGCCAGGCTGGGGCTGGGCTGGATGGCCCCACTCAGGGACACAGTGCCCGCAGGGGGCCTGGATTGTGGTGGCACAAGCACAGCCCTGCCCTGCGCTTGCCTGGGGCCACACCAGCCCTGCCAGCCCTAACCCAGCCCCTGGGGCCCAGCTCCCAGCCCTGGTGGGCCCAGTGCTGGCAGCTGAGTCCAATTTTGCTGCTTCCTTTCTTCCAGGACTGATGCAGATGATGGCACAGATGCCACGCCTTTGTAAATATGTTTGAAAGCTTCAAGTTTCTTGTAAATATGTTCACTCGTTCGCAGATTTCTGTAAATATGTTTTGAAGATTGTTAGTCCATCGGAACCCATGTAACTATATTCTGTACATTGTTGTTGTTATAAGGATTTTTAAAATGAAACATGTTCTGTAAATCTGAGCTTTTGCCAATCTTCAGCAAATAAATACTGTTTCTTTTTAAAATCTCACTTCTCTTTGCCATTCCTTTGGGCACAGGCAGTGTTTGCACACTTGTGGGTTCCTCTTGATCCGAGTTCGCAGGACTGGAGGTCCCTGGGGGTGCTGGCACAGCCACCCTGGGTCTGGGAGTCCTTTGCGCAGGGGCTCCCACTGACACCACTCCTGGCACTGGGCACTGCTGCTTTTCCTGCCCTGGGGCACAGCACTGTCCCCAAAGCTCAGCTGTCACCAGCTCTCACCCAGGGGGCTCTCACAGCACTGGCCCCTGCAGCCATGCCACCAAAGCAGGCAGCAAACCTTCAGCCACCCTTCCTGCTGGAGCCACAGGGAATCCTGGGCTCATAGCAGGCAGCAGGCCACAGGCATGCAAAATCCACTTGCACGCTCTCAAGGCCACCACAGCCTTGGCAACTGGGGCACCTGCATCTGGGCTGCTGCAGGGGCCGATCTTTAAGGCTTGCAGCCTCCAAAGGCTCCGGCCTCTGCTTCCCAGTGTTATGTTTGCTCAATTATCTCATTATTAAGAAGAACTCAAACAATATTTAAGGTAGCAGCAATTTTAATTGAATAGTTTAGAAAATATATAAACAAGGGATAATTTGGTTCAAATAATAGCGCATAAGTAAAAACAACCGCGGGGTATGGAGGGCAGGGTTCAATGACCCTTGCCACTTCACGTACAAGCTTTCCAAGTGAAAGTCACCCCTTATATGCCATGTGTCAATACCATCTCCTCCTATTTTCGGTTCGTCACTTTTCTGTCTCCGCCCTCCTCACCACCTTAACCACGCATGCGCCACCACTTGGTTTGGCGGTCGCACAAGTCTTTGGGGGTCGTCACTGATGAAGGCTCTGTAGTCTTCTCCGTTGTCCTTTAATTCACCTTCAGGTTACATATACGCACCAAGCCAGTACAATGTAAGCCAAGACTAACGTATCCCTGCATCTACATATCAAAGCAGTAAGTCCCTTATAATTAGCATTTTCTTGAACCCAACCAGGTTTTTGGTCATTTTTAGCAACTGTATCTTCAGCTTCTTTCCCGTGGTCCTTGAAAACATCTGCTGGGAAGGGAGGGTGGGTGGAGCCCCTCCTTTCTCTCTCTTCTTTGGCATTACAACTTTTAGCTATTAACTATTTTATTATTCTCAAATATTAATTACTGTATCAATATTGATTACTGTTTAAATTTTTATCAGCACAAATCATACCTATTTATAACCACGATAATATTATACAAAAGAAAAATATAACTATAATTTTAGTAATTATTACATTTTAATTTTCAAGTGAAATGCATAATTTTTTTAATGTTTTGGGATTTCAGTCCCAGGTGGGCGATGTCAGACATGGTGAGGCTCGGGGTGAGGAGCAGCTTGTCCAAACAGGCTCAGCCTGCAAGAGGCTCATTCTTCTCCTTGCCCAGACCTCCTAAGGAGACAAGCAGCATCAAGATCTTTTGGGAGAATGCTTCTATCCCCTCTTCTCTGAAATGAAAGGTAAAACAATATTCCCTTGACTAAAACCAAAAATTCTGATGTGCACTTTGGAATCTCCCTCCTGAAGATAACTCCAAACTGACTCCAATCCCTGCACAAGCCCTGGAGACTCAAAGACAATGGAAGGGAGACAAAGAGCTCCTGAGGCATTTCTGTATTTTAATCAGCCCCACGCTGGATTTGGGGCTGGGTCCAGGAGCCTCAGGCACGCAGAGAAGGATGGAGAAGCTGCTCAGAGAAGGATGAGTCAGCAGCAAAACTCCAAGTGCCTTGGAGCATGGCTGGGCCCAAGGGAGGGCAGGGAGTGCCAAAGGCTGCCCAGGGCCTGGTGATAGCAAATCCTTGAGGGCAGGATTACAGGGAGCCCAAGGCTCTGAGCAGGGAACTGCAATGCTGAGCAAGGCCTGGCAGGGCTGGGTTTTCTCTCCTTTCAAGAGTCTCTGGGTAGGCACTGTTGGTTTCAGGTCCATGGTCCCTGTGCTGCTCTTGGCCTATTCTGATTAGGGTGACGAAGGCAAAAAGCTCTGACCATGGTCCTGATGTTGTCTTTTGTTTTCTCTGGTTAGTGGTGTTATTTTAATACTTTATTTGCATGGTGGCTTGTTGTTCTAGGGGTTTTTGTTAGGTCATTCTTTTCTTCATGGTCTTATGGGAGTTTCATATTTGGTTATTATGACATAATCCTCTTCTTTATGGTGGCGGGTGGTTCGCCATCTTAGATGAGAGTGAGAGTGATAGTAAAAGGTTTTAGAATCATAAAATTTGGGGAATTAGAAAGAAGCTAGACTCAGTGGGGCCCTGGAAAAATGTTTAAAATGGACTCTGAAAATGTTAGGCTTTGTGTTTGCCAGATCATGTGAAATTGCATTTACTTAAGCAGTATATGAAAAATTATATAATTGTGATGATTGTTTAGTAATTAAATATAATTATTTTATAATCATAAGAAGAATCATGAGAAACTTTGTTTGAAAATTAAGGGGTACCACGAGGAGCCCATGCTTGGCTGAAATGAATGTATACAATAGAACAATGTAAGTTTAATAATTAACATGAAAGTTATATAACAATAGAATATAAAAACATGTTCATCCCGAATGCATGTCGGAGACTGATTTGGGTTTGTACCCCTGACACCCAGAGCTCTTCAATAAAAGCACCTGCATAGAATCATTCTCGTGATTATGTGCTTCTGAACGCTGACAGGAGCAGTGAGGGGAACATCTGACAGTGAGGGGATTTACATAATTATAAATCCTTTAACCAGCACTGGAACTTGACATAACTGTTAAACATTCAACAAACAATCTATTGACTAACATTGTTACTTTATAGTAACTCCTTTAACAATGAACTTTATATCAACTCCTTTAACAATCTATTCTGTACAATTTCATCCTCTAATTGTTCAATTGGGCTCAAGCCTGCATCAATTAGCAATTACTTCTTGAAAGTAAAATTTTTAATATTGGTTGTAAATTTGCTTGACATCTTCATGTTCTTGATCACTCATTATCATGATTACTTTTACTTCTTTCTTATTAAGCTCTTTTGGTACCATTAAACTTTCTTGTACAGCAGATGTTGCCACTCAGATTATACAGGGGAGCATGCAAGGTAAGAGGATCAAACTAGCAATTTCACTTATGATGAAAAAGGTTATTTTTTTTCCCACCAGTTTCCTTTTAATGACCAGAAATTTTCCCACCAGCTGGTATTGAATGTAGGGGTCCACTCTTGTTTTCCAACATAAACTGACTTCCGGATTTCCTTTGAGATATTTCTAATGACTTTATTGCAGTCATCTATTTCTAAGCAGCACTCAGAGGAGGTAAATTTTCCACAAATAATAAATAATCTACTGCTAGTCTGATTTGATACACCACAGCTCTAGTCTGGGATAGTTGGTCATTTATGTGGTCTAAAGCCAGAGAGGTTCGGTTCGATACCATCTCGAGTGCTGCTTGTAATCTCAGAATCTGATTTAACCCCACATAAATTGGGCTCTGGTGTCTCCACGACCCATCTTGAGCCCAGGTCACCGGTCCATAAGTGCAAATTATTTCCTGGGGATCCATACTGTGTGTTTCCGTGTCTGTGTTCCTGCAATTTCAATTAAGTTTCTTTTTGGTCAGCTAGATTTGTTCAAATCATCATATACTGGGACCCCTAGGTTCGATCCAGACTCTTTTGAGAGTAAGGAAAATGACGGTTTAATAATTCCGATAGTGCAAGTGCTGCTCCACTCCCTGGGTAATTCAGTGTAAGCCACATTCCCACATATCCAAACCAGGTTTTCTGGAGCTTTCCAAGAAGCATCACTGATAGTCATTGGAAATTCCCAGTACTTGGATATTTCTCTCACTCCCCAGAATGGGTTTATTCCTTTTCCAGTACACTCATGGAATTAATCTCCTTCTTGATAGATACACCCCATTTCTTTCTTCCCAATGGACGAGTATTTATTGGGCTTTCTAGAGATCTGTCTAGCTAATGGATGTTTTACTTTTAAATATCTTTTACAGGACATTTCTCCTACTGGGGTTTTATACATTTTCCTTTCCTAGATATACATTACTCTTCTCCAATTATTTTAGATGTTAATTCCCACCATTCTGTTCCTCTTTGGCCAATAGTTGGTACTTTTTGTCTTGTTTGTGTCCATTTTAAGATATCTATTGGTCTTAAGCTGATCCCTTCCCAAGGCCAGACTTTGGCCATTTGTGTATTTCCACAGATCCAGCAATTAGTTAAATGTAACTCTTTACTCATCTTTTCCACTAAATCTATCAACAAGTTTTTCCCACGAGATGTTTCTACGTCTTCTTTCTCAATTTATTGATGTTGCTACTTCTTTCTCTTTTATTCAGTCCGCTGTGCCTTTTTGATTGGACTTATGTTCAAAGCAAAGCCAAGCATCTCCTATAGGACACTCCCCAGGCAGTTCTTGCTGGTAAGTTGCTATATTTTGTGAAATCCAGTAAGTCTTCCTGTGCCCTTGACAGGTTGCTAACAGAGAGAGACTGGCACAGTTTAAATTTGTATGTACTCGTATTAAAGATCAGGTTTCTTTCCCTCTGTAAAGGGGGTAGTAACATTGAGCACATGGGCTCTTCTGAATTCCCAGCGTGTTGTTAACAAGTTAGATCAGTAAGAGCATTCCCAGGAGTCTGGTATGAGGCATTCCCCTAAACTCTACAACTACTGAGCTGCACCCAGGGATTGGAGTGGCTGTTTTTAGGTGGACTGTAGACTCACCCAGCCTTGCCTCCTGCTTATGCTTTTCTCCTACAGAAGAGCTCATTGGTTTTAGTACAGAGTTTTTTATTCTCTCAGTGTGAACACATTTGACTTTTCTTTACTAATTTATTTTTGCCCTGATGGAGGTTTTATAGGAGATTGCTTTGTACACTAAGATTGGAGTTAACTGGGGTATTTTAACTTTTTACCACAAAAACATGACCTAAAAACCTTGAACTCAATGGTCAGATGACTTTAAGAATTTTTGGTATCCAAAATGATAGCAAAAATACTCCAAACAAATAACAACGTATTTACTCTTATGCCTAATCCTACAAAATCACAATATATGCCGAAACAAACAAAGGCTCCAACACAAACTAAAAACTGTACATTCATTAAAAAACACTAACTAATAATAAATGCAACAGGAAAGTATCTATTTTTCAAACTCAAAACTAAAAGATAAATAAAATTAACTACAAATTTTAACAGTTCTTAACAAGTTTTGATTATTTAAACAGTTCTTAAAAAGTTTTTGACTATAAACACTCTCTAATAGTCTTTAGGTCTCCTCTGCAGGGTTACCTTTAGATCGTCTGAGTGATTAATCACAATCCATTCATTAGAAGACTCAGTAGGGGATGTGGTTGGTTTTGACTCTTCAGTGGGAGGTGGTACAGGTCCTTTAATCTGGGTTTCATGTGTCCACCCCTTCTCTTGGGTCTGTATGGCTGTATTGGTGGTGAGTAGGACCTGAAAAGGGCCTTCAAATTTTGAGGTTAAAGGTGCAGAGTTCCATGATTTAACTAACACCCAGTCCCCTGGATTGATGTTATGTCCCTTAGTGTCTAAGGGAGAAGTTTGAGGGAGATAACCCTTTTTCCTAAGATCTTTGAATCTCCTTCCTATGACCTTTAGATATTTTTGGGTGGCTGTCTCTCCTTCTGGATAAATTCCCGTGCTATACGGAGTTGTCAAGAAGGGGAGTCCAAACATCATTTCATAAGGTGAGACTCTTATACCTGATTGAGGCCTTGTTCTAATTTGTAACAGTCCTAAGCATAGACATTTAAGCCAATTCATCTAGGTTTGTGTAACTAATGTAGTTAACATGTTTTTGGTGGTTTTATTCATCCTTTCTACTCTTCTGGAGCTCTGGGGATGCCAATGTGCTGTGCAACCTCCATTTCATTGCCAGGGCTTCAACAACTTGTTGTAAGACTTGGGCTGTAAAATGTGGACCTCAGTCAGAATGGACATTATTTATCAACCCATACTGGGGAATGATGTTTTCTAGGATTGCTTTTGTGGCTGCTTGGGCTGTCTCTGTTTTGGTCAGGAACGCCTCTACCCAATGGGTGAGGCGATCCATGGTAACTAATAAGTGTCTCTGTCCTTAAACACGGGACATTTCTGTGATGTCTACCTGCACCTTTTGGAACGGCCGCAAGGCCAACTCTCTTCCCCCAGATCAGATAGTACTCTTCTCATTACTTTCTGATTAATTTGTTGGCAAGTTAAACATCACTTAGTAACTGCCTTTGCTATGTTACGTACTCTCATGCACATATGATCCCTTGGAAAGTGGTCACATAAGCCTTGTATTCCCCAATGGGTCAACTCATAGAACTCTGTCATCACCTTTCGGGCTGGAGCTTTATTTAAAATTTGCTTTCCATCAGGGGTACACCATTCTCCATTTTCTTTTTGCTGTCCTCTCATCTTTTCTAACTCTCTAAATTCTTTCTTGACAAAGATCGATTTTTCCTCTTTTCTTTCACTACTAGGTGCTCCCTCTATCTTAAAAATTTTAATTGGACTACCTTGTTCCAAGGCTACTTCTTTTGCTACTTGATCAGCTAATCGATTTCCTTTTATTTTAAGGGTGTCCCCTTCTTGATGTCCTTCTATGTAAACTATGGCTATCTCTATTGGTTTCCTTAGGGACTCTAGTACTAATTTTCTTAACTCTTCATGTATTAAATTTTTGCCTTTAGAATTTAAGTACCCTTGTTATTCCCATGTTTTTCCAAATGTATGGGCAATCCCAAATGCATACTGGGAGTCAGTATAGATTGTTCTTTTGTCTTTTTCTTGTAAATCTAGCCCTCTCTTCAGGGCACAGATTTCACAGCACTGGGCACACCAATTTGAGGGTAGTTTTCCTTTTTCCTCAGCTTGCAGATTCTGCCCATCTATGATTGTATACCCTGAGACCTGTTTACTGCCTACCATTTGTGATGATCCATCTGAAAATAAAATTCTCCCTTATGAGAGGGGCCCTTTTTCTAAATCTTCTCTCACTTTAGTCTGCATTTCAATAATTTCTAAACAACCATTCTGCAGGTCTGTTAATGGCTCTCCTGTGAGAAAGTGGGCTGGATTTAAACATTTTGAAGTGACTAATTCGAGGCCCTTGGTACTTATTAAGATGATTTCATAGTTTTGTATTTGGGAGTCAGCCACTGAGGGGCCTTGTGACTTAAAACACCTTTCCCATTGTGTGAGGTATGAACCTGGATCTTCCCCTTTCAGGTTACTTTCTGTGTGTCTTCTATTGGGGTGGCTGTTGCTGCTATCACTTGCACACAGGCTGGCCACCCTCTGGCTACTGGATCTGGTAACTTGGAGAGAGATGCGACCGGCTTCCTGCATCCTCCCCAGTCTGTGTGAGGACTCCACAAGCTATCCCCTCTTCCACGTTTACAAATAGGTCAAGGATATTTTAAAGGTCTGGTAGGCACAGTACAGGGGCAGAGGACAATTTAGTTTTCAGATTCCAAAGCTGTTCCTCATCATCTGAGGTCCAGGTTACAGGCTCTGAGTCTATCAATTTCTCATATGGAAATTTAACGCTTTTAGTGATTTAATACTGATCAAGCCATAATCTTCAATACTCAAACAAACCTAATAATTTTCTAACATCTCTTTTGGTCTTTGGGGCAGGGATGGACAGAATTCCCAAAATTCAGGAGGCCACAAAAGGCTTAGACAAAATGAAAATGATTCACTATTGTATGGAAGTCTGGACTAAGTTAAACCTGCAGGGGGAGTGGCCATGGTATGGGACAAGAGATCCATGGATGTGTTCCCAATTAAACCAACACCTGAAAACCCGAGAAAGTCCCAGTCTTGAGCAGTTAACATATGCTGCATGTTGGCAGAGGGATACCACTAGCAATGTTATAAAAATCTGTAAACTACAAAAATGGAAGGAAAATAATGAGGGGAGAGAAGAGGTTAGTGTTAAGTAGGACCCCCTTGATTACTTACCTCCTCCTCCATTCCCTCCTATTTACCTGGCAAGGCCCCACGCTCCTCTCCCAGATCCCCCAATTTTACCTCTGGCCTCTCCATCCCCAGAATCAGCAGCTGCTATGATCCCATTACCATCTCCGATTAACACTCCTATGGTTATTACTCCTACCCTAACCTCAACTCCCTTACCTGCTCCAAACACTACTGTCCCACCTACCTCTAATCCAGTTATTTCTCCAGTCTCCCCCTCAGCCTCTTCAACTGTCTCTCCAGCCCCACCTCCAGTGTCCCTTCCTACGGGTTCAGTCTCTTTCCCCTTACCTACTGCTGTACCATTGCTCCCTCCTAACTGGGAGGTGAGCATCTCCATCTCTAACCCAGTTAGTATAAGTCAACTAGCCCCACTCCTCCTGTAGGTGGGGATGGAGTGGCTGGATAGTGCCCAGGTGGAAAGGGACCTGGGGGTGCTGGTTGACAGTCGATTGAATATGAGCCAGCAGTGTGCCCAGGTAGCCAAGAGGGCCAATGCCATCCTGGCCAGTATCAGAAATGGAGTGGCCAGCAGGAACAGAGAGGTCATTCTTCCCCTGTACTCGGCACTGGTGAGGCCTCACTTGGAGTATTGCATCCAGTTCTGGGCCCCTCACTTTAGGGGGGACGTCGAGTTACTTGAGCGTGTCCAGAGGAGAGCAACTAATAAAGGGCTTGGAACACAAGCCATATGAAGAGCGACTGAGGGAGCTGGGGTTGTTCAGCCTGGAGAAAAGGAGACTAAGGGGTGACCTCATCACTCTCTACAACTTCCTGAAGGGTGGCTGTAGTGAGCTGGGGGTCGGCCTCTTTCTCCGGGCGACAACGGATAGAACAAGAGGACACAGTCTCAAGTTGCATCAAGCTAGATGTAAGTTAGAAGTAAGAAGGAAATACTTCACAGAAAGAGTGGTCAGAAACTGGAATCATTTACCCAGTGAGGTGGTGGAGGCATCATCCCTTGAAGAATTTAAAAAAAGACTGGATGTGGCACTTGCTGCCATGATCTAGTTGAACAGTTAGAACATCGGCTGGACTAGATGATCTTATAGGTCTCTTCCAGTCTTGAAAATTCTGTGAATCTGTGATTCTGTTTCTTCCCAGAAGGGTAACCTCACAGAGGGACCTTAGTGTAATACAAGATCTAAAACATCTAAAGTGGAGAAGCTTTTTCCTCTTAGAGAAGTCCCCATGGGTGGGATACGTGGGGGACTTGGGTTTGTGAATGCCCCATTAACAGCCACTGAAATTCGAGGCTTTGAAAAGGAGTTAGGGAACTTAGTGGAGGATGAGGTAGGTATATCGAACCAAGTAGACCAATTTCTAGGCCCCAACATTTACACCTGTGGAGAGCTGAACTCTATTTTAAAAATTTTGTTCAGCTCTGAAGAAGTAAGGATGATTACAGCCGCAGGAATGCGGATCTGGGAGTGAGAAAATTGTTCAGGAGATCCCAGTGACCAGAAATTACCCTCACAGGACCCTGAGTGGGACCCTAATGAAGAGAAAGATAGAAGGAACATGGAAGAGTATAGGTCCCTGATGGTTAGCGGAATAAAGGAATCAGTTCCCTGAAGTAATAACACAAAACTAGCTTTCGATAGAATGCAAGAAAAGGATGAAACCCAAGCTACTTGGCTTAACAGATTAAAGAGGAACTTCCAATTATATTCCACTAGAGATCCTGATAGCTCTGAAGGCCAAGTACTTCTAAAAGTGCAATTTGTTACAAAATCGTGGCTGGACATATGGAGAAAGTTAGAGAAAATGGATGACTGGCAGGAGAAGGGAATAAATGAACTGTTAAAGGAAGCTTTAAAGATATATTTAGGAGAGAAGAAGAGAAAACTAAAGCTAAAGCTAGAATCATGGTAGCTGTAGCCGGGGAAATTCTAGGAGTACAGAGATCAGCAGGGACAACCATTGAGAATCAGTGAAAATGGACACAAGTCCTCCTTTGAAACACCCAAAGATAAACCTATACTACCTCCGTGGGTGGATACAAACAAGAGACCAGGGGCACCACTGAGCGACAGGAAATGTTATTATTGTGGAGAGATAGGACACATAAGAAGGGATTGCAATAAACTCTCTTTGGATGAGGCAATGGTAAAAGAACAAGAGGCTCTTGAGAGACTCCTGAGGGATGACAACAAGGGGTGTCAGGGGCTTTACATGCTACAGGACCCAAAGTACCATCAAGAAGAGCCTCTGGTAAACTTTGAAGTCGGTCCCCAAAGTGAGGAATTTGAATTTTTAGTTGATACCGGAGCAGATAGATCAAGTATAAAGGAATTATCCGCAGTAGTGACGACTGGGAGAAAGGTCTGTGAGGTGATGGGAGCAGAGGGAAAACCATTTAGAGCCTCCATAGCTGAAAACGTAGAAATTAAAGGAAATGGAAGGCAGTGTGTGGCTGACTTTATCTATTTACCTAATCTAGAAAGTAATTTACTACGAAGGGACCTACAAGTCTCATTAAAAGTGGGGATTATCCCAAAGGATGGGAGAATGATAGTCCAGATCATGAAACTGACATCAGGAGATACAGAGCAGATAAACCCAGAGGTTTGGGCAGGAGAAGGAAAGAGGGGCTATCTAGACATCCCACCAATAAGAATTGAAATGCAAAAAGGAATTCCTCCCGTTCAAGTAAAGCAATACCCAATGTCTATTGAGGGGAAAATGGGACTGACCCCTGCAATTGAGCAGCTATTAGAGGAAGGTATCCTGGAGCCACGTATGTCTCCCCACAACACCCCTATTTTAGCAATCAAGAAGGCAGATGGAAAATACCAATTGGTCCAAGACTTAAGGAAACAAAATAAGAGAACTATAACCAGGCATCCAGTGGTCCCAAATCCCTACACCATCTTGAGTCAGATCCCAAGGGAGCATGCCTCGTTTACTATTATAGATTTAAAAGATGCATTTTGGGCATGTCCTCTTGCTGAGGAATGTAGGGATTGTTTCGTGTTTGAGTGGGAACATCCAGAGAAGAGGAGGAAACAACAATTAAGGGGGCCATGTCTACCCCAAGGATTTACCGAGTCCCCAGATCTCTCCGGGCAGGCCTTAGAAGGGCTTTTAGAACAATTCAACCCTGAGAGCGAAGTACAAATTCTACAATATGTAGATGACTTATTAATATCTGGAGAGGAACAGAATAATGTCAGGGTAACAAGTATACGCCTCTAAAATTTCCAAAGAGCAAAGGGTTTAAAAGTATCTCAGAATAAATTGCAATTTTTGGAAGCGGAAGTTACTTATCTGGGACACAAAATTGGGAAAGGTTATAAGAAATTACGTCCTGAAATAATTTCAGGCATACTATCCATACCAGCACCAAAAACTAAGAGAGATGTCAGAAAACTATTAGGCTTATTTGGGTACTGTAAGGTAGGGTTAGATCAATATACCCAAAGTGTAAAATTTTTATATGACAAATTAGTAAACGCTGACCCAATAGAATGGAGAAATGAGGATAATTTGAAAGATAAACAAACCTCAGCACCTGTCCTAAGTTTGCCCAATCTGGAAAAAGAATTTGACCTATTTGTAAATACTGAAAAAGGAATTGCATATGGGGTGGTCGCCCAAGAGTGGGGAGGGTGTAAGAAACCAATAGCTTACATCTCCAAACTGCTAGACCCGGTAGCTAGGAGGTGGCCTACCTGTATTCAAGCAGTTGCTGCAGCAACCACCTTAATTGAAGAGACTCAAAAACTGACCATGCGATGTAAAATAAGAATCCATACACCACATGATCTAAAAACAATTTTAAGGCCAAAGAGCCCAGAAGTGGCTTACTGACTCCAGAGTATTAAAGTATGAAATAATCTTAATAGATGCTGATAACCTACAGCTGGTAACCTCAAAAACTCTAAATCCAGTGCAGTTTCTCTCTGGAGAGCCATTATTAGAACTAGAGCATAACTGCTTGGAACTAGTGGACTTTCAGACAAAAGTTAGGGAAGATCTAGAAAAGATACCTCTACCTTATGGAATAAAATTATTTACTGATGGGTCTTGGAGAGTAGTCGAGGGAAAAAGGATGTCCGGATATGCAATAATTGAAACTACAGAAACGGAAGACATGAGATTTACTGAGAAGGGCAAACTGCTTCTAATTGGTCAGCTAGGTGTTGTGAAATCTATGCCTTAAAGAAGGGACTTGACTTATTGGAAGGGGGCCAAGGGACAATTTACACTGACTCATGGTATGCCTTTGGGATCGTTCATACATTTGGAAAGATTTGGGAGGAATGAGGGTATCTGAACTCCAAAGGAAAAAACTTAGTGCACACAGAACTGATAAGATCAATATTAGAATCTCTACCTAAACCTGCAGAGATCGCAGTGGTACATGTTAAGGGACATCAGAAAGGGGATACCATCGAGGAAAAAGGGAATCATTTAGCTGACCAAGTGGCTAGGGAGACAGCATTAAACCCAGGGGAGCCAGTGAAATTACTCAGGTTAAACAAAGTGTTGGGTGCAGAAAGGAAAGGAAAACTAGTATTCAGTGAGAAAGAACTAAAAGCAATAAAAGAATTAAAAATGCATTGGGGGAACCAAGGGGAGTGGTTGACACCAGATGGGCGTAAATTTTTAAATAAAGCACTAGCCCAGAAAATGTTAACAGAGATACAGGAATTAACCCATTGGGGGGGTCCAAGGGTTATGTGATCACTATTTAAGAGAAAACTTATGTATCGGAATACATGAGGTAGCAAAAGCAGTAACTCAGGGGTGCATAATTTGCCAAAAACTAAATCAAAAAGTGATGAGGCAGACCATGCAAGGGGGAAAGAATTAGCCCAAAGACCATTCCAAAACATTGAAATAGACTTTACTGAAATGACCCCTGTACAGAGTTGCAACAACTTATTGGTAATAGTTGACCACCTTCCTCATTGGGTAGAAGCCTTTCCAACTAGAAAAGAGACTGGAAAAGCTGTAATAGTAGCCAAGATTATCTTGGAATTCTAACATCAATCCCCGATATGGGTTGGTGAACAATATTGATTCAGATAGGGGACCACACTTTATCGCACAAGCATTACATAAAATAATTGAGGCTTTAGGAATAAAACGGAGATTACATACCCCATGGCATCCCCAGAGCTCTGGGAGGGTAGAAAGAATGAATAAAACCCTCACAAATATATTAACAAAATCAGTTGCAGAAACGTAGATGAACTGGCTCAAATGTCTACCCCTCTCCCTTTTAAGGATCGGACAGGACCCTGATCAGATATAGGGGTTCCGCCCTATGAAATGATGTTTGCACTCCCATTTTTAATGACTCCATATAGTAGTGGGGACTATTTAGAAGGGGAAACAGCTAACCGAAAGTAAATAGAAACCATTGGAAAGACCCTAGAGAGTCTGAGATAAAGAGGATATCTTCCCCAAACTTCCCCCCTTGATACAGATGTGCACCAAATAAGTCCGGGAGATTGGGTACTAATGAAGTCATGGAGCAATACGCCATTTACTCCAAAATTTGAAGGATCCTTCCAGGTATTACTCATGACGCACAGTGCAGGAAGGACACGAGAAAGAGGCTGGACTCACATCACTCCAGTCAAAGCACCGGCACCACCCCCAACAAACAGCAGACTGGATCCAACAGCACCAGCTACAGACGCTTCCACGTGGGTTGCAATCCTGAACTCGGACAATCTCAAAGTTACCTTTAGAAAGAGACCAAAGGTTGCTTAGAAAGACTGATAAAAGCAAAAGAGACTAATATATTCAAATTGTTATACTTTTTCTTCAAGTCATTATTATTTATTGTTATTGTTGTTGACTTATGAATGTAGAATTTTTAGTTTGTGTTGGAGCCTTTGTTTGTTTTGGAGTATATTATGCTATTATTGGATTAGAGATTAGAGTGAACATTTTGTTAACTGTTTGGTGTAAAGATTTCATATATTATCTTGAATATAGAGAATGGGTTCCTCCATCTCTTTTAAACTGTTCAAGGTTACAAGCTGAAGAGTTACAAGAATTAAATGTTAGTATGATAGGTAAGTTCAAAAGGTTATATCACCAACAGAGTTCTAATAATCTGTTTTTCTCCAAGGAAAACCCTGGGGGTTTCAAACCTACTCTCCTACAGAACATTCCTCAGGAGCTATTAAAAAGATAGAAAGTGGGAGGAAAGAGAAGGGAGAAAGTTCCCCAGTCCTAAGAGGCACGGCCAGTTGAGACCATGGCAATGGTTCATACTGGACTCTTGGGAGGACTGGTGTTATTCGTGTTTATGGAAAGTATAGGGAGTAAGGAAAATCCATGTACTATCACCCCCTACACGATGGGGAGAACCTTGGGTCACTGATAAGGGTTCACACCAATGTAAATCCTTATTTTTTAACTACTCCCAGTTATTTACCTGTCAAGAGGTCGGGAAAGTCTATTGGATTGCGAGAAGCACTGCCTCATTTAGGCAACGCTTACTTGGAGAATGCCCTGTAGGAAAAACTTGGTTTTGTTTTGAGCATGAAAGTAATCAGGAAGGACTGAAAGATCTAATAAAGGAAAGACAATTAACAGTAACGACCAAAACGGATGAAATAGAAATGCCCTTAGGGAAGAACCTATTCCTAGACCTAGTTGAAAGAATTAGTAAGGAACTAAATCTAACCAACTGCTGGGTCTGTGGGAGTACTAAAATGAGAGAAATTTGGCCATGGGAGGGAATTAGTTTAGGACCATTAGAAATTCTAAGGTGGGAACAATCAGGACAGAAACCTCACATTTTAGGACAAAGAAGGAAGGAACAATGGGATTTAAAGTCTAAAGTAATTGGGGAAGAATGCATATTAAGGGCAGGGAAGAGATATAACAGCCCAGTGGGAAAGATGGCATGCAAGAGGTATCTAAAGATTGAAGACTTAAATGCTAGATGGATTCCCCAAGAGCCAAATCAATAATGGTCCACTGGGAAAAAGGAAAAGGGGGCATTTATCCTGAAGGCTATAGGCTGCACAAATGTGGAGAAAAAGGAGTAAACCCCTTTTGGGGAATAAGACAAATATGTAAATATTGAGAATACCCTTGGGAAGTCCGAGACATCTTTTGGAAAGCCCCCGATCATCTACTTTGGATTTGTGGCAACACAGCCTATACTACTCTTCCAGGAGACTGGATGGGAAGCTGCACTATAGGTGTCATCAAACGTGCTTTCTTTCTATTGCCAAAGGAATCTGGGTAAAGTTTAGGGGTTCCATTGTTTGACAATTTGAGAAAGACTAACCAGAAAAAGAGGAATATAATTGACCTTGGGAGAAAACAAACCTGGAAGGGAACAATCTGGACAGCAGAAGAGATAATTAACACATATGGACCTGCAACTTGGGCCCAGGATCTATCCTGGGGATATCATACTCCAATTTACATGCTCAGTAGGATCATTCGCCTCCAGGCAGTACTAGAAGTAGTGCCCAACAGAACATCACTTGTCCTTGACCATATTAATTACCAACTGGCCCAAACTAGAACTGTCATCTACCAAATTTTACTTGCAGTTGATGACTAAGTAGCTGATGAAAGAGGGATATGTGTAAAATTTAATTCATCAGAGTGCTGCCTGAAAATCGATGATAGAAGTGAGGTAATAAGAAACATCTCAACAGAAATACGAAAAATAGCATATGTGGGAAATCAGGAGTGGACTCCCCTACTAGGCACCAATTGGTGGGATGATTTTTGGTCTTTTAAAGGGAAATGGTGGAAGAAAGTAATCTTTATAGTAGTGGCAGCATTAATAAGTTTAGTATTCTTACCATGCCTGCTCCCATGTTTAAATAAGATTATATCATCTACAATTCAGGCTAGTACACAGTTTTCAGAAACAACTGCTCAAGCCAAAACCAAAATAATGATGATTGAAAGTCAAGAAGGAGAACATAAAACAGCTAAAAGAGTTTATGACCAGTTTTAGAAATTACGGAAGTTTTATGGCGATGAAACAGAAATTACAAATTGATGTGGGCTTAAACTCAATTAAAAAGAAAGATGGGGGATACTGTGAGGAATGAAAATCCTGGAGATGACAGCTCTTTTTCAGAGTAGTAATTGGTAGTTGATGTTAAGGAAGTTGATAAGGTCTTAATTTGAAGTGTTGGTCTGTTGTTAAACATTAAATGTTAGAGTTCTAGGACTTGCCTTTAGTTGCCGTTGTTAAATGTTGCTATATTACCCTCTATTTGTATATCTCCTTGTCATACTCTCTATTTGTACCCCATGTTAGTGTGCTGCTAAACATTGAATGTTAGAATTCTAAGACTTGCCTTTAGTTGCCGCTGTTAGATGTTACTATTTTACCCGGTATTTGTATCTCTCCCCGTCATACTCTGTATTTGTACCCCTTTCCCTCTCACCCGGGATTTGTATCCATTCCTGTGGGGAACCACTTCCCCTGCTCCCCTGCTCCCAGGAGGATGTGCACCCAGACTGAATTCAAATGAGAGGCTGTGGGAACTATATGAACCCTGTCAAAACAACAAACCAGCACATAAACTTTGACTTTAACCCACCAGAACCACACTAAGTCACCACTCTAGACCAGAGCTGGATTCCATCCTGTCACCATAATTTTGATAGTACCTAGCTTGAAAGATACCCCTGGAGTAGGAGCCAACATCACCTTCCAAAAGACTCTCGTGAGGACGGAAGCCCCAGCTGTGCCAAAAGACAAAGCTGCACTCCTCCTCCTCAGCGTCGTCCAGTGGGAGCAGTGGCGGTGTGCGCAATCCCTCGGGTTCCCCACCCAGAGCTGACTTTAATAAAGGCCTTTTAAAGGAGCTGGTCTCCGGGCCCCATTTATCACAGCTGGCAGGGGCTGCAGGTTGATGCCATTTGTCCTTGGTGCCCCTCACATCCTCCTGGCCCACCAAGAGCCCCGAGGCAGCCGTGAGGGACAGGCCCTGCTGGCCCAGGCTGGGCTCAGGGCTTGGCCTTTCTGCTTCCTGCAGCCAAGCCAGGCCTTGCTCAGCATTGCAGTTCCCTGCTCAGAGCCTTGGGCTCCCTGCAATCCTGCCCTCAAGGATCTGCTCTCACCAGGCCCTGGGCAGCCTTGGGCACTCCCTGCCCTCCCTGCGGCCCAGCCATGCTCCAAGGCACTTGGAGTTTTGCTGCTGACTCCTTGAGCAGCTTCTCCATCCTTCTCTGCGTGCCTGAGGCTCCTGGAGCCAGCCCCAAATCCAGCGTGGGGCTGATTAAAATACAGAAATGCCTCAGGAGCTCTTTGTCTCCCTTCCATTGTCTTTGAGTCTCCAGGGCTTGTGCAGGGATTGGAGTCAGTTTGGAGTTATCTTCAGAAGGGAGATTCCAAAATGCACCTCCTGATTGGTTTTTAATCAAGGCTGCATTTTATTATTTTTCAGTTCATTGAAGAGGTGACAGAAGCGTTCCCCAAGTGATCTTGATACTGAATGTCTCCTTAGGAGGTCCAGGCATGGATAAGAATGAGCCCCTTGCAGGCTGAGCCTGTTTGGAAAACCTGACCCGCACCCCCAACCTCACTGAGATCCCGAAACATCCAAAAATGTTCATGCAATTTATTAATTTTTATTCTGTAATGCATTATTTAATGTTAATATTTTATTATTTATATATTTATTATATTTATTAATATCTATAACTACACTATTGCTTTTTTATTACCTAGTCTTTATATTTATATAGAAAAATCAAGGCATTTTTAGTAGCCGAGAAAATTAATGCTCCATGTTTCTAAGTAGGACAATTCCCTTTATTAAAAGTGCATATTATATGGCTCTATGCAGATATTTACCACATGTATTTTGATTTCTTGATTAGTAGTGCTGTATTAATATTTTAATACTAAATGTAGTCCTGTAATTAAAAGGTAGCTTTTGTAGTTAAAATAGGAACTATGTTAGTGGGATTTTTAAGAACGGAATGAGGCACTCACCGCAGATAGCAGCCCCAGGTCGCCTAAATGTTTAAGAGAAAAATAATTTATTGCCCTCTTATCAGAAGAAATAAACTTCTTCCCGCCTCAAAGGCGCTGTTCAGATTAGAAGGAAGAATTTGATGATGACCAGACAGAATCCTGTATTTGACTGGAATTTATGCATCATGTATGAAGTCTATGACTATGCAACGGGCTATTGGTTTAAGGGCTAATCCTCTGATTAACGGGTGTCCTTTACTGGGCTGGTGCTGCCCAGAAAAAGGTACCTGGATGTCCGTAACTCTTTCTCTTTATTGTCTCATATTATCCCAATTCAAATTGTCCAAATTATTATTACTCAAATTGCATTACTATTTTTATAACCATTCTATGGGCATTAAACTTTTAAAATTTTAAAAACAAGTGATTGCGGTTTTTCACACCTTCATTATTTAATTAATTTCTAGCAGTAATTTCTTTATTCCTCTTTCTGGTAATTAGAGACATTAGTACTCCTTTTGTCATCTTTTAAAAATTCTTTTTACAATACAGTGCCAGGGGGGAGGGAGGGTGAGGGCACCATGGAGTCCATTGAGATGTTTTGGGAACACATTTGGGGTAGTTTTGGGTCTGGGGAGGGAATTCAGAGAGAACTTGAGGGTCTGGAGGACACTTGGGGGAGCCGGGTGGGCACTCGGAGGGGCACTCAGGGATTCTGAGGGACAGTTCAGGGTCCGGGACAGCACTTGGGGGTCCAGGGGGGCCCTTGGAGGTCAGGGAAGGGAATTTGGAGCCTCTTGGTGTCCAGGCGGGCCCTTGGGTGACTCGAACGGGGCTGTCTTGGGCGCGGGGGGTTGTGAGAGTTGTAAGCGCGGGTATCATACGGTCTAACGTGGCCGCGGAGCATCACGGGAGTTTGAGGCGCAACTGCAATGGCTCTCGGTGGGGCGCGGGGAACAACGGGAGATAAAGTCCTGTCTGGAATAGCGCCGGACGTTCGCCGCTGAGCATGATGGGCGCTGAAGTTCCGAAAGTGGCTCGAACACGATATTTGGAGGTCAGAGAAGGCTCTTGGGGGAAACTTTTGTGTCCGAGCCGCGACTTGAGGCCCTCGAAGGGAACGTAAATATCTTTGGAGTCCTATGGAGGAGGTCTGGGATCTCTAACCGGGCTCTTTAGGGCACGGGTCACATCAGGAGTTTTAGGCGCGGGACTGTGTTCTGAGGGGCTCTGGGGCCGCGGAGGATGAGAGGAGATGAATTCCCAGAAGTGGCTGTACCGGGCATCTGTGGGGTTGGGAGCACTCAGGGGATCCACGGACGCTTTTGGGGGAGTTCGGAATGGGCGCTGAGGGGGCACGGAAGGATCATGGAGGGTCAGGGGGACACTTATGGGACAGAAAAGGGCAGATCCCGGTGTTTTTTGGAGCGCAGGGCATTACGGGAGTTGTAGTCCCTGCTTCTATGGGGCTCCTTTTGGCCGCGGGGCATGATGGGAGATGTAGGTAAAAAGAAATATGGTGCCCATTTAGGCACCGCCCCAAGACCCGGATCCCAGGTGCTGATTAGCTGGAACGGCTGATGGGTGGGAGCCTCGGCAAATGGGATGCGTTGTAGGTGGGAACAGCCAAATCACCCTCCTCCAGTCCCTTCCACTACAGCCCGGTTCATTCCCAATACAGACCAGTATAACCCCAGTAAAGTCCATTTCATCCCAAGTAGAACCCAGTTCAAACCCAGTGCCCTTCCAGTTCCTCCCAGTGCAGCCCAATCTATCCCAACACACTCAAGTTCATTCCCAGTTGTTCCTAGTTCCTCCCAATGTCATCCACAGGATGCCCCAGTGTCCCCCAGTCTTCCCTGCAATATTCCCAGTGTCCCCAGGTTCTCCCAGTATCCCACAGTATCACTCCCAATATGTCCCAGTGTCTCCCACAGTGTTCCCAGTCTTCCCCAGTATGTCCCAGTCCTCCCCAGTGTTTCCAAGGACAGTTTAATTTCTCTCGGTGGCCGTGGCAGCCAAACCCAGCAGTGGGGTCAGTGCAGTGCCCATGGCCACAGCCCCTTGCAGGGGCCCAGTGCAGCTTGGGCTGATGATCCACGCTCACAGCTGGCCCAGGGCAGCTCTGCAGTGGCTTTGGTGGCACCTGGGGCTGGCACACACCTGAGCAGTGTGTCTATTTGCAGTGGGGAAACTCAAGAGGTTCCGATTGCTTCAAAAAAACCCCAAAAAGTGAAAACCCCTCTTAGGCTGAGTGCAGCCAGCTCTGCAAGCACAGCAGGGCCCAGGGGAGTGAGGACAGCCAGGGTGGGGCTGGGCAATGTGGAGCAAGGTTGTCCACACTGGCTAAGAGCTCCAGGCACAGCTCCTGTGAGCAGGCCGGAGCTGCTGAGGAGAGACCCTGGGTCAATATCAATCACAGAATTATGCAACCAATTCTGCTCTAAAGAGAAATAAAATAAAATATATCCTTTAAAATAGGAATATGTATTTCTTACAAGGTCCTTGAAATCTCTCTCCATAATTGGACTAGGAAAATTTAAATGACCCTCTCAGGGCTTTGATGTTGTTTACATCAGATTCAGTCCCTGAGAGTCTCTTCAAAAAACTTCTCAAGAACTCAAACTTAAATTTAGACTCCAAAGTTCCTTGAAGTTTTTATGTGTTCCACTGAGGGACACGACTGGGAAAGATGTCCCCAGGTTCCAGTTAGAGCAGAGCACTGGAGGCAGGGATGACAGCTGGGGAAAAACAAGGCCAAGGTGTCTCTGGTGCTGAGCAAAGCTGGATGTGCTTGAGGAATGCCAAGGGCCAAGGCCTGAGCCCCAGCCCCTGGCCAGGCAGATGCTGTCCCTCCCTCCTTGCTCAGGGCTCTTGCCGGGATGGGCACTGGCATGTGGGGATGTGCAATGGCAAGGGCAGGAGCATGGGGCGGCCCCTGCCAGGCTGCTGAGCAGGGACAAGGAGGCAATGAGGCCCCAGGCCTGCAAGGGTCACTTGTCTCCTGCTCCTGCCTCAGGCCCAGGCCCAGCAGCCATGGCCAAAGTGCTGCCCAAGTTGGCTCTGGCAGGGCTGTCTTGCAGCTGCTGCCCATCCCTGTGCCCTGTGCAGCCCAGGCTGTCCCACGGTGTCCCTGCCCTGCGCCTCTGTCCCTGCAGGCTGTCGGCATCCCCCGGCTGCCCCACCTGGCTGGCCCCTTCCTTTGCTGACAGCTCTGCCTCCTGCCTGCCTCTGCCTGCCCACACAAAGCCTGGGGCTGATACCAAAAGGGTTCATTCGATTTTCACCCTGCCTGTGAACTTTCAGCACAGGAACAAGGCATGCAGTGGCTGCTTTCTCAGCAAGGATGGTTGGAAGAGAAGAAGAAGACATCTGGCTCAACGGTGCATGGATAGAGAAAACAAAGAGTGGATCTGGGAACTTGGGGTGGGTTTTATGGAAGTGGGTAAATTGTAATTCCCATTTAGCATCTGTGTATATGCAACACACTGGTAGAATTACATGTCCACATAAGGTTAGGAGTTATCCCATGTTGGACCTTAGGCCTGGATAAATGACACCCTCTGAAATACCAAATTAGGTTTCAGGAGCCTTATTCTGATATTTCAGAGATTTGGTGACAATGGTTCCTCACAGAACCAAGGAGTCAGCTGTGACACTGTGCAAACTTATGGAACAAATTGTCCATGGTGACACTGCAGAACCAAGGAGACTGCTTCTGGCAGTGTGAGAACTCATGGAACCACAAGTCCATTGTGACACAGCAAGGCCTGATGGAACCAAGGGTCCCTTTTTAAACTCTGTGGCCTCATGGAACCATGAGCCATTGTGATACAGCAGAGTGTCATGGAACCATGGAGGCCATTTTTTCACTTGGTGGCCTTGAGAAACCAAAGGGCCATTGTGGCACTTGAGAGCCTTGTGGAGCCAAGGGGACCATAGTGACACTGTGGGGCTCCATGAAACCAATGGTCTGTTGTGAAACTGCAAGGCATTATGGGATCATGGAGTCCATTGTGACCCTGCAAGGCCTCATGGAAACAAGGAACCATTGTGACACTCTGCAGTCCTGGCAGGCCAAGGGGTAGTTGTCACACTGTGTGGCACCATGGAACCAAGGAGTCCATTGTGACACTCCAGGGCCCCGTGGAATTAAGGATCCTTGGAACAGTGCAGGACCCCATGGAACCAAAGGTCCATTGTGACATTGTGGGGCCTCATGGAATCCTGGAGGCCATGATGACACTTGGAGGCCTCGTTGAATCAAGGGGCTTGGCAGGGCCTCATGGAACCAAGGAGACCCTTCTGACATTGTGAGTCCCCATAGAACCAAGTGTCCATTGTGACACTGCAGCCCCAAGGAGACCCCTGTGACACCGCAAGGCTTCATGGAAGCCAGGGATCATTGTGACACTGTGGAGCCCCATGGAAACAAGAGGCCAGTGTGACACATCTGAGCCTTATGGAACCAAGGATCCAATATGACACCACCACTGTAACCCTGCAGGGTCCCATGAATCCAAGGGAACAGGGAACAGGTTTTGATTGGCCTGACTGGTCCAAGTGCCCTTGGCATGTCGAGGGTCTCTCCTCATGTAACCCTGTAAAACTGGGGCTCTGGGCTTTCCTTCAAATGGAAAAGAACTGCTCTTCTCATTCAAGAATCCATGGCCAAAATGGGATTCTCCCTCCAAAATTCCCAATATCCAGGGATTTCTCCCACATAAAAGCTGCCATTACAACACGTCTGGCTAACCTTGTCTTCTTGAGAGCTGGGTCTCACCTGCCTTCAGACACTGCGGCTCTGTGCTTTCCTTCCTGTGGAAGAAAAGAAACATCCCTCCTGCACAAGAACCCATGACCAGAACTGGTACTTGTCCTCCAAAATTCCTGCATTCAAGGGTTTTTTCTCCCAGACAAGATGTCCCAGTACAGAAAGGTCTGGCTGGCCTTGGCTTCTGGTGGTTGCCTGAATTCTGCCCTGAAACACTGGGGCTCTGCCCTTTCCATCCTAAGGGAAAAGAACCATCCTTCACCAGGTGCCCATTGTTGAAATTGGTTTTCTACCACCAGAAGTCTGATATCAAATTATTGCCCCTACACAAAAGCTGCCATTACAGACAGGTCTGGCTGGCCTTGGTCTCTGCTGCCTGCAGTTCATCAGCCCCTGAAGCACTGGGGTTCTGTGCTTTCCTTCCTTTGGAAAAGAATCTTCTTATTCCTCCATGGCCAAAATTGCTACTCCTCCTAAAATATTCACTATATGAAGGGTTTCTCCCAGACAAAACCTGCCAGCTCTCGCTGGCATTGTGGGCTCTGATGGCCACCTGTCATCTACCCCTGAAACATTGGGGCTTTCTGCCTTTCTTGTGATGGAAATAGAAGTCTCCTCGTCCAGGGGCCGTGGCCAAATTTGAGATCTGGCCCCTAAATTTCATATATCCAAGGATAGGTCCCAATCAAAAGCTGCCAGGAGAGACGAGTTTGGCTGGCTTGGCCTCCCAGGGGCTGTTTCTCATCTACCATCACCTGGGGCTCTCTGCTTTCCTTCAGGTGGAAAAGAAATGGCCTTTTCAACAAGGGACCAGTGGCCAAAACTTGTATTCTACCTCCTAAATTATGTGTATCCAAGGATTTCTCTCAGGCACAAGCTGCAATTCCAGAAAGGTCTGGCTCGCCTTGGTCCTTGGTGGCTGCTGTTCATCTGCCCCTGAAACACCGGGGCTCTGTTTTCCTTCCAATGGAAGAGAATCATTGTTCACATCAAAGTGCCCATGGGCAAAACTGAAATTCGGCCTAAAATATCCCATCTATCCAAGGATTGCTGCAAGGCAGAAGTAGCCAGGGGACACAGGTCTGACTGGTCTTGTCCTGAGGTGATTTTCTTAGACTATGAGCAGAATGTTTTCATCAGCCAATACCTTGGAGAGGGCTGAGAGATCTACCAAGATGGGGTTTGGAGGCCTCAAGCACATGACCACAATATAGGGACAGTGGAGCTCTGTGCTCAGTGGGGTGGAGACTGAGGACAGCAGAGAAGAATCCTCGGAGGGACTGAACGGTGGTTTCAGAGATGGTGGCTCCTTTTGACATAGTAGAGAAGACACAGAGAAAGATTAATGCAAAGGGCAGGTAGGGAGGGCCAGACAGGACCCAAAGAGAAAGGAATTTCCCTCCCAGGGCAGGGCTGGGGTGCAACATGGCCTCCAGAAGGAGTCTGGGTAAGCCCCAGGCTTTGTGTGGGCAGGCAGAGGCAGGCAGGAGGCAGAGCTGTCAGCAAAGGAAGGGGCCAGCCAGGTGGGGCAGCCGGGGGATGCCGACAGCCTGCAGGGACAGAGGCGCAGGGCAGGGACACCGTGGGACAGCCTGGGCTGCACAGGGCACAGGGATGGGCAGCAGCTGCAAGACAGCCCTGCCAGAGCCAACTTGGGCAGCACTTTGGCCATGGCTGCTGGGCCTGGGCCTGAGGCAGGAGCAGGAGACAAGTGACCCTTGCAGGCCTGGGGCCTCATTGCCTCCTTGTCCCTGCTCAGCAGCCTGGCAGGGGCCGCCCCATGCTCCTGCCCTTGCCATTGCACATCCCCACATGCCAGTGCCCATCCCAGCAAGAGCCCTGAGCAAGGAGGGAGGGACAGCATCTGCCTGGCCAGGGGCTGGGGCTCAGGCCTTGGCCCTTGGCATTCCTCAAACACATCCAGCTTTGCTCAGAATCAGAGACACCTTGGCCTTGTTTGTCCCCAGCTGTCATCACTGCCTCCAATGTTCTGCTCTAACTGGAACCTGGGGACACTTGCTCAGTTGTGTCCCTCAGTGGGACCCATAAAAACTTCAAGAAACTTCACACTTTCAATTTAAGTTTGAGTTCTTGAGAAGTTTTTTGAAGACTCTCTCAGGGACTGAGTCTGATGTAAACAACACCAAAGCCCCAGAGGCTCATTAATGTCCTTGTACTGTGTCTGTGCTGCTGAGTTGGGCTGAGCTCCTGGCACAGAGGCAGCTCCTGGCAAACCAAGAAGAGCTTCAAAAAGACATTTCTCCTGAGGAGCATCTCCTCTCCCAGCCTAGCAGGGCTGGGGCACTGCCTGCAGCCATCCTGGGCACAGCACAGAGGCACAGAGAGCTTCAATCAGTCAGGGCTGGGAAGGGGCTGAGAAGTGCCTGGGGCACAATCACTGCCAGCCCTTGGCACAGGAACCTCTGGCTGCAGGACAATGCAGCTGCAGCTCCTGGAGCCATCTCCTAAAGCTGGAACATCCCAATGCCTCCAGACTCTGTGAGTAAATCTCTGAATATTTCTGGGGCTGGGGAGGTGATATGCTCATGAAGCTTTGACATGCTGAGGAATGCTGGTCAGTCATAAAATATTTCCAATACAAGGATTTCATTGAAAATTAGGACATTTCCAAAGACTTTGTATTCAATTTTCTAATATTGGAGAATGGCAGGCAGTGGGAGTGGATTAACATTAAAGATTGATAATGAATTATTATTTATGAAATTTTAAAAGTTCCTGAGACATTGGAACTGTTATTTTAGTGTTCCATAGATTCACAGGAGTTCCCTAATGTACTTTCAGGCACTCTGCCCATGGACAGCACCAGCATCCCCTTTGCTGGACCCATCAGGCTCAGTCTGAGCTGTTCTTTCTCCCACCTACAAACAGAACCTGCCCCAGCCAGTGCCCTGCAAACAGGCAGGGTTCTGTAGGGCCAAGGAGAGGGCACAGAGATTTGGGTGTGTGAGTGGTGGCACAGAGAGATCAGGCACACAGAGAGAAGATCAGGCAATGAGAGAAAACAAAACCCAGCAATGCTGTGGCAGGGAGAGTTTGGAGATGCCCACAGGATCCCCTCCAGTGCAGCCCCTCCCTCTGAACAAGCCCCCTCCCTCCTGTGCCCCAGCCCAGCCTCTGCCCTCAGGGCCGGGGCTCCAAGGCGTGCAGCCCCTCCTGTGCAGGCAGAGCTGCAGCAGAGCCGTGGGGCAGCTCTGCAGCCCCGGGCCCAGTTCCCCCTGCAGAGCACAGGGCTGGGAGCAGCTGCCCGGCCCTGGGGGCTCTGGAGGGGGCACAGCTGGCTCAGGGTGACGTTGTCCCCAGTGCCTGGCTCTGGGCAATGCTGTCAGGGCAGCCAGGGAAGGAGCTGCATCTCCCTCAATCCAATGCCATCATAGGGACACTTGGAAGTCTCTGAGATTTCAGTCCAAGCTGGAAGTTCCAATCCAGGATGCAAACCTGTCCTAGAGCATCTCTGAGTTATAAGATTGATGGGGAGAGGCAGAGGTGTTGTGACACTGAAAATGCTGCTGGGTTGGTGAAATGAGCAATGTGAGTCCTTGGCTACAAATGTGGAGCTGGGGTGTGGTGGATCCATCTCTTCTCAGCAGGACCTGGTGACATTTTAGGGAAAACATGGGAAGATGATCTCTCTCCACCTGAGAAAGGTTAAAGCCCAGAGAAACTGAATAGGTCAGAATGAGAGACAATCTGCCCTCCATCTCCTCTCCTTATTTTGTCTCACAGAACTTGCTCTGTTCTCCCTGAGTGCAGAAGCAATGTAGAGGGTTTCTGATATACAAGAATACCAGGACACAAATGGGAAGAGCTCAATCAGAAAACCTCAGAACTCTTAAACACAGAATTAATTGACAATTAAAATAATCCATGTGTGTTACAGAGGAGGGTGTACGGGAAATGGCTTTAATTTTGGTTACAAATATCTCCTCTAACACTTCACTGTCCTTTTTTCCATGAACAGGTCCTCATGGCCAGCCACAGCAAATGTCCAACAGCAGCTCCATCAGGCACTTCCTCCTGCTGGCATTGGCAGACACGCGGCAGCTGCAGCTCCTGCACTTCTGCCTCTTGCTGGGCATCTCCCTGGCTGCCCTCCTGGGCAACGGCCTCATCATCAGCACCGTAGCCTGCGGCCACCACCTGCACACGCCCATGTTCTTCTTCCTGCTCAACCTGGCCCTCAGCGACCTGGGCACGATCTGCACCACTGTCCCCAAAGCCATGCACAATTCCCTCTGGGACACCAGCACCATCTCCTACTCAGGATGTGCTGCACAGGTTTTCTTCTTTCTCTTCTTTATCACAGCAGAAGCTTCTCTCCTTACCATCATGTGCTATGACCGCTACGTGTCCATCTGCAAACCCCTGCACTACGGGACCCTCCTGGGCAGCAGAGCTTGTGCCCACATGGCAGCAGCTGCCTGGGCCAGTGCCTTTCTCACTGCTCTGCTGCACACAGCCAATACATTTTCCCTGCCCCTGTGCCATGGCAATGTCCTGGGCCAGTTCTTCTGTGAAATCCCACAGATCCTCAAGCTCTCCTGCTCCAAATCCTACCTCAGGGAAATTGGCTTCATTGTGGTTGGTGCATCTTTAGCTTTTGGCTGTTTTGTGTTCATTGTTTTCTCCTATGTGCAGATCTTCAGGGCTGTGCTGAGGATCCCCTCTGAGCAGGGACGGCACAAAGCCTTTTCCACCTGCCTCCCTCACCTGGCCGTGGTATCCCTCTTTGTCACCACTGGCATATTTTCCTACCTGAAGCCCCCCTCTATTTCTTCCCTATCCCTGGATCTGGCCCTGTCAGTTCTGTACTCAGTGGTGCCTCCAGCTCTGAACCCCCTCATCTACAGCCTCAGGAACCAGGAGCTCAAGGCTGCAGTGGGGAGACTGATGACTGGAAAATGTAGAAAACATTAAACTGGTTGCCAATTTCTGCATATCTATTGTAATAAAAGTGAGATTTGGTAGTTTTTGTTGGATTGGTTATTTTCCCTCTCTGTTTTCATATTTAATATTCTCCCTAAACCAAGGCCATTGTTTCTACCATTTCTAATTTTCTTTCTCTCCACCTTCCCTGTGCCCCCAGACTGTGTCAACATGAGCTATGTTCTCAGTGGCTTTAAATGAAATAAAGGATCTCTCAGCAGAATTTTCACCAGAGTTCCCCCTCCTGTTCCCTTCTCTGGAGCTGCAGCAGCAATGTCTTTGTGCAGAGCTGGGGCAGATCAGGGCTGGCCCAGCAGCTGTGCCCAGCAGCAGCAGCACTTGGTGTTGCCAGTGCTGCTGCCATGGCCCTGCCCCGCTGCCCTGGTGGCCCTGGTGTTGCTGCAGGGCCTGAGTGCTCTCGGGGCCGGGCACAGCCCTGGGGGTGGCAGTGCCGGGGCTGCAGCAGGGACAGGCCATGGGCACTGCTGGGGCAGCGCTGACGCCTCAGCCCAGGGCCTGGGGGCTCCAGGCTCCTTGCCCAGGCTTTCTCAAGAACATGCACAGGCCAATGCTCAGCACAGAAAAGCCCCGTGAGCAGCCCCAGGCTGGCCGTGGGCAGGCTGGGGGCAAACAGCATGGCTGGGGCTCTGCAAGGGCCCTGGGGCAGACGGGAAGGAGCAGCAGAGCAGGGGCTGATCCATCCCCAGTGCGCTGCACAGGCCAGGGCAGCGTCCCAGAGCATCCTGATGGAGCTGCCAACAACATCCCCCCTCTGCAGCCCTGGCCTCTCCCCCAGCTCACACAGGTGCCCCATCCTTGCAGGCACAGACACGGCAGCACTAGCTCAGGAGCCCCTGTTTGCATTGCACAGAGCAGAGGGAGCACCCCCATGCTGTTGGTGTGGGGACATGAACCTGAGGGAGCACAAATGCCATCAGCCCCTGGGGCCAGCAAGGGCTGGGGGACACCTGGGAAACCACTCAGCTTTGCCCTGGCCTCTGCAGTCAGCCAGAAGGTTTGTACCCATGAGCTGGGAGTTTCTTGTCCCTCTGCAGACGCTGTTGCTCAGAGCCAGGGCTGGTGTTTGGCAGCCATCCCCAAACAGCCCCAAGCATTTCCTTGGCTTCACCTTTGCTTTCTCTCCTCTTTCCTGATCCAGACTTCTTCCTATTGCCCACCCCTGTCCCCTCCCCTGAAAACAGCCCATCCCTGTTTGCCCTGTACACTCTGGCCCCACTCCCCATGTCAGTTCCTGACCTGGCACCATGGGAATGTCCCTTGGGCAGCAAGATCATCCTACAGGTGCTGCAGGAATTGTCTGCAGGCTCCTGCAGTGCCTGGTGCTGCTCCCTTGCCAGAGGCACCCCAGGCCAGGGGGGCACATCTGGGCTGCTGTGTCTGGCTCTGGGGCTCCCTGTTCTGGGCACTGAGGAGGGGCTGCAGAGGCTCTGCAGTACTGACAGGATGGGCTTTGGGGCTGGCAGGAGAAGCTGAGGGACCTGGGCTGCTGGAGCTTCTTAAGAGGAGGCCCAGGGCTCCTCCTGCAACTGCTCCAAGGGTGGTTCCAGAGAATCACAGAATCAGCCAGGCTGGAAAAGACCTTGGAGATCATCAAGTCCAACCTGTCCATGATATTGCCTTGTCTCCCTGAGACTCCTCTTCTCCAGGACAAACAACCCCAGCTCCCTCAGCTGCTCCTCATTGGACTTGTGTTCCAGACCCCTCCCCAGCCCTGTTGCCCTTCTTTGGACACGCTCCAGCCCCTCCATGGCCTTCCTAAATTGGGGGCCCAGAACTGGACACAGCACTCGTGGTGTGGCCTCACCAGTGCCGAGTGCAGGGGAAGAATCACTGCCCTGCTCCTGCTGGCCACACCATTCCTGATCCAGGCCAGCAGCCATTGGCCTTCTTGCCCACCTGGGCACACTGCTGGCTCATGTCCAGCCTGCTGTCCATCAGTGCCCCCAGGTCCCTTTCTGCCTGGCCGCTGTCCAGCCACTCTGTCCCCAGCCTGTAGCACTGCAGGGGGTGTTGTGGCCAAAGTGCAGGACCCGGCACTTGGACTTGTTCAACCTCACCTTGCTGGATTTGGGCCCTGGGTCCAGCCTGTCCAGGTCCCTCTACAGAGCCCTCCTACCCTCCAACAGATCCACACTCACACCCACCTTGGTGTCATCTGCAGATTTGCTGATGCTGGACTCTGTCCCCTCATGCAGATCATCAGTGCAGGTATTGAAATCCACGCTGGCTGGATCTGATCCCTCGGCCATCCTGTGGGTGCCCTGTGATGGCACTCAAGGTGATCTGTTCCATAGCCTTGCCAGGCACCCAGGTCAGGCTGACAGGCCTGGAGTTGCCCAGCTCCTCCTTCCAGCCCTTCTTGGGGATGGGCTCACATTGGCACCTCCAGTCCTCGGGGACCTCCCTGCTGAGCCAGCACTGATGGTAAATGATGGAGAGCAGCTTGGTGAGCTCATCCACAGCTCCCTCATCCCCCTGGGATGGATCCCATCTGCTCCCTGAGACACCTGTGAGCATCGGAGTGGCTCAGCAGGTCCCCAGCTGCTTCCTCCTGGATTCCAGGGGGTCTGTTCTGCTCCCTGTGACCTTCCACCAGCTCAGGAGAACACTTGTCTTGAGGACAACCTGTGTTATTCTTGAAAATTCGAGCAAAGAAGGTGTTAAGCAGCTCAGCTTTTTCTTATCTTACTTATCGTATTCCCCACTGCCTCCAATAAAGAGTAGATGTTCTACTTACCCCTCCTTTTGCTATTAGGTTCGTTTTAAAACTTTTTTTAGTATTTTTCACAGAAGTGGCTGGGTTAAGTTTTAATTGACCTTTTACCACTCTACTTTTCTTTCTGCATGACCTAACAACATCCTTAAACACTTCCTGAGATGACTGATCTTTTGTCCGAAGGAGATGCACCCTGTTTTTTCCCTCAGTTCCCACAAAAGCTCCATGCCCAGCCAGGACAATAATTAGCTGGCTCAACTTTAGCACAGAGGCACAGGCTGCTCCTTCTCCCTCAAGCTTTCTTTGCTGAGGTGCGTCCATCATTCCTGGACATCCCTTTGTTTTTAAAGACTGTTTCCCTTAAATGTCAGTATCTTATCTGGTACTCTCCAAATCTGCACCCCGAATAAGCGAACATCTGCCCTCCATAATTCCAGTGATGAAGTTTTGTTGCAGCCCCTCTTTCTTTCATAGAATATTGGAAACTCTGTTATTTCATGGTGACTTTGCCCAAGGCAGCCTCCAATCACCACATCTCCCCCCAGCCCTTCTCTGTATGTGACCAGCAAGAGACCGAGTTTTCCTTGGGATTGGGACTGTTACCAAAAATTTGGCAAAATAATAAAACTCCATTACCCCAATGTAGCGTTACGAAGCAGCATTCTTTATTTGGCCAGATGCACAGGGGGAGAGCTCCTCCCAAAGCCGTGCATCCTGAGTACAGGAAAATTTCTGTTTATATTCTGTATTTTCCATACATATTCATTGATTGTGCTGGACTAAACACACATATGATAATCATTTCCCCAAAATCATGAACATATTTCCCCTCCCCTTTACCCATGCATTCGCCTGTCCAAGGGGTCTCTCTGGTGGTTCCTGGTGCTCGCGGACCCCAATGTTCCAGTGGGCCTGGCTGAGCTGGCAGGACACTGAGGCTGGTGAATTTCCGTTCCCCTGCTCACACAATGGGCATTTTATGGTTTCCACATGCCTGGGGTTTTGGAGAACTAGCATTGTGTGTGCTCACCTGGTGTAGACAATTTATCATCTGGTGACATGAGGTCACAGAGGGGGCTATGACATAACAGAGTGGGTTATGTGAGGTCAGTGAGTAACTACAGCATCATAGGCTGTCTCTGTGACATCACAGAGCCAGGTGTGATATCACATTGAAGAGGACTGACATCCCAGAGCAGACTATGACATCACACAGCAGACTATGACATTGCAGATTTGGCTGTGACATCACAGGAGGGCTGTGTGAGGTCACTGGGTTGGTCACTTTGCCCCAGCCTGCCCTCACAGTTTCCCCCCGGAAGTCCAGAGCAGCTCATGCCCAGCAGGGTCCCCTATCCCCTGGTATCCCCCTGGCCCACCTGGAGCCATAGCCTCCACCAAGGATGTTGCACAAGATCAACCCCAAAACCTGACACAGGGACAAGGGGCTGGGCTGTGTGACCAGCACATCAAGGACGTGGATTATGCAGGTCACTGGGACCTGGTTTGGGTCCCCAGGGCAGGAAAGATGTCTGGCAGCTGGAGCAGGGCCTGGGAACGGCCTCCAAGGTGGGGCTGGAGCCCTTGGGCTGTGAGCAGGGGCTGAGGGAGCTGGGCTGGTCCAGCCCAGAGCAGGGAAGGCTGAGGGGCTCCTCATGCCAGCCTGGCAGTGCCAGCCAGGAGGGGATGGAGAACACAGAGCCAGGCTCTTCACCAGGGGGCCTGGGGGGAGAGAAAAGCCAATGGGTGGAAGGGGAAAGAGGGGAGATCAGCCAGGACAGGAGGAGATGAAATGATTCAGGCTGGTTTCAGCATTTTCTCAAAACCAAAAGCGGCCTGAGCCCCTTCTCCAACCACCACTGACAGCTTAAAAAACTGGGAATTATTCAGGCTGTTTTATCCTACTTCACCCAGAGAATCCTGATGCAGCAACTTAACTGTATTCATAACTGTGGCAGAATCATCTTTGTCTAAAATTGTTTTTGTACAAAAATCCCTTGCGAATGGTGGACATGTCAGATGTTGCTGGGATGTCTCACATTGCTGAGAAAGTGGTCAAATGTGTCTTAAATTGTTTCAAGTTTACATTTTTTATGTTGGCCATGAAGAGAAATTTCCTGTGCCTCTGAGTCCCACCAGTTCCTGACCCCCAAAGGACACAAACCTGGTGAGTTCTGGTTCCCACTCCAGTGGTGGCACCTGCACCTCCCTCTATCCCCAGAGCAGAGCTCCCTTGTCCCAGAGAGTCCCTGGCAATGCAGGGATGAAGGAAACAGGACAGGCTGTGGGGATCAGGGGCAGGGCACTGCCAGGGATTTGGGGTGCTTGTGAGCCCAGGGCAGGACATGGCCCTTGGCCTTGGTGAACCTCATCCCATTGTCCTGGGCCCATGGCTCCAGCCTGGCCAGATCCCTCTGCAGAGCTTCCTGCCCTCCAGCACAGCCACACTGCCACCCAGCTTGGGCTCACCTGGGAACTGACTGAGGGTGCCCTTGATGGCCTCGTCCAGATCAGCAATAAAGAGATTTCACTGACCTGGCCCCAATCCTGACCCCTGGGGACACCCCTGGATGTGACCCCATTCCTGAGCTGCTCTGAGTGCCAGGGGTTGGATGGGGGAAATGGTGGGGAGGGGGTAGGGACAAAGTGTGATTGATTGTCAGCCATGAAGGGTCTTGATTTTCATATCTCTTCAGACTGCATGAGGAGGGGCTGGGTGTGACAGTGGTCACAAGGGTTTTTAGGTGAAGAGAGACAAGAATGTTGACCTCATGTTCAGAAGGCTTGATTTAATATTTTATGATATATATATTACATTATGACTATACTAAAAAGAAATAGAAGGAAAAGTTCTCAGAAAACTAGGTAAGCTAAGAATAGAGAATAATGAAATAACAAAGGTCTGTATCCCAGACAGAGAGTCAGAGCCAGCTCTGCCATGAGTGGTCAGTAAATCCAAACATCCACATGAGTCCAATCACGGATCCACCTGTTGCATTCCACAGAAGCAGATAATCATTGTTTACATTTGGTTGCTGAAACTGAAGCTTCTCAGAGGGGAAAAAAATCCCAAGAAAGGATTTTTCACAAAAGATGTCTGCGACAGCTGGAGATCAATATATACTCAAGACTGCTGATACCAAGCTATGAAAAAGGAAACTATAGAGGACAAAACAATTCTCTTCTCATTGTTTTCAATATAGTATATTCACTTTGAATGCACTTCTGAAATTTGTATAATTACCACAGAAAAACAGAAGATTTGAATTATTGCCATGGGCTTGTCTTGTTAGGGTGTTTTGAATATATGTTTATGAGCCTTTTACACTGAATGTCTCAAATGAGAAGCTCAAGAAAGAAGAGGCCTCTGGAAAAGTAAAATTCATCACATACCTACAAGGTGCTGAGGAACCATCCTTCTCAGATTAGGAATGAGCAGAAATGGGCACAGCTTTTTGGCTGCCCCAGCTTTGGGATGGGCCCTGGGCCTGGAGCAGGAGCAGCTCTTGGGGGCCCCAAGGCCAGGGCTCTTGTGCTGCCCTGGGCAGATGGGATGGCAGCAGGGGCTGCAGAGCTCTCAGCACCTCCTACAGAGGGGAGCAGGGCACCCAGGGAGCCTCCTTTCCCTTGGCCAGGCACCTTCCCCCATGCTGGGGCTGAGTCCTGTGGCAGCTGCAGCTGCTGCTGTGCCCTTGCCAGGGCCTGAGGCCGTGGGGCAGTGCCCAGAGCAGCCTGGCCTGAGCAGAGCTGTGGGAACAGAGCTGGCTGGGCTGGGCTGGGCTGGGGAGAGGCCCTTGGTGCTGCCCAGAGCTCAGGGCAGCTGGCAGAGCTTGCAGGGAGCTGGGCTGGACTCAGAGAGCCTGGCCCAGAAACCATCAGTGTCCATCTCAGCCTGGCTGAGCGTGCAGGGGCCAAGAAGAGCAGCCCAGGGTCTGCAAGTTCTCTGGGTGGGAGCTGAGCTTGGGAGCCCTTGATCCCTGCCAAGTGCTGGGGCTGCTCCTCCAGCTCCAGAGGAGATGGGACAGATGGGAGCACAGAGAAATCATTCCTGCTGCATTCTTTCTTGTGTCTGCTTATACAGGTGACCTGAATCCATACACAGAGGAGGTGTTTTGTGTCAGATAACACTGGCAGAGTGTTCGGTAGAGTGAGAAGAATAATATTATTAAGTGAAAATAATGTTTCATGCAAAATACACAATGAGAAAAAAAAGACACATATGAGCAGAAGATCATCTCAGTTTTTCAGAGGAGGAGAGACATTCATTGATGTTCCAGTAGTCAAACATGTTGAAATTTTTTCCTCAGGGCTTCCTTGAGATTAGAGGTGACCACCAGAGGCCAAGGCCAACCAGAGCTCTCTTTCCTGGCAGCTTCTGCCTGGGAGAACCCTTGCAGATAGGGAATGTTTTAGGGGGAGTATCAGTTTTGGCCTTGGGCACCTGGAAAGAGAGATGGTTCTTTTCCATATGAAGGAAAGCACAGAGCCCCAGTTCTTCAAGGACTGATGAGAATCAGCCCCCAGTATTTCAAGATCAGCTGGATATGTCCGGTGGCCCCTGGGAGGCCAAACCAGCCAGACCTGTTCCATCTCCCCTTGGTTCCATGAGTGTCACAATGTTCTCCTTGCTTCTGCAGTGTCACAATCGCCCCGTGCTTCCATGAGGCCCTGCAGGCTCACAATGGCCCTTTGGTTCCGTGGGGCCCCACAGTGTCACAATGCTCTCCATGATTCCATGGGGCCTTGCAATTCCACAATGCTCTCCATGGATCCACGGTGCTCTGCAGGATCACAATGGCCCTTTGGTTCCACGAGGCCCTGCTGCTTCACACTGGGCCCTTGGGACCATGCAGCCCAGCAGAGCCTCAATGATGGCCTTTGTTCCATAGGGTCCTCACAGTGCCACAAAGATCTCTTCGTTTCAGTAGGCCTCACAATTTCACAATTGTCCTCATGGGCCCCACAGTGTCACCAGGGTCTCAACAGGAAGGAAACCACGGAGCCCCAGTGGTTCAGGGCCTGATGAACTACAAGTACCAGAGGCCAAGGTCAGGCCTGTCTGTCTGTCCTGGCAAGTTTGTCTGGGAGCAACTCTTAGATATATGAAATTTTGAATGTGTAATCCTATTTTTGGCCTATTCTTATCCACAGAAAGAAAAGCACAGAGCACCTGCTTTTGGAAGGCAGATGAGAGCCGGCCCTCAGGAGGGCAAGGCCAGCCAGACCTGTCTGTAATGGCAGCTTTTGTGTAGGAGCAATCATTGGATATAGGACTTTTGGAGGTGGAATCCCAATTTCAGCCATGGGCGCCTGAAGAAGAAGGATGTTTCTTTTCCATAAGAAGTAAAGGGTGGAACCCCAGTGTTTCAGGGCAGAATAAAAGCAACCACCAGAGGCCAAGGTCAGCCAGAGCTATCTGTCCTGGAAGCTTCTTTCTGGGAGAAACCTGGGCATATAGGGAATTTTGGAGGAGAAATACTACTTTTGGAATCGGTGCCTGTGCAGGAGGGACGGTTCTTTTCTATAAGAAGGAAAGCACCCCAGTGTGTGAAGGCAGGTCAGACCCAGCTCTAAGGAAGAAAAGGTCAGTCAGACTCGTTGGCAATGGCAGCTTTTATGTGGGAGAAATCCCTGGATATTGGCAATTTTGGAGAGGGAATCCCATTTTGGCTATGGATGCTTGAATGAGAAGGGCAGTTCTTTTCTTTTCCATTTGAAGGAAAGCCCAGAGCCCCAGGGCTACAGGGGTACATGAGAAGAGACCCTCGAGATGCCAAGAGCAGTTGGACCAGTCAGGCCAAGCCAACCAGACCTGTTCCCTGTTCCCTTGGATCCATGGGGCCCTGCAGGGTTACAGTGGTGGTGTCATATTGGATCCTTGGTTCTATCAGGCCCAGATGTGTCACTCTGGCCTCTTGTTTCCATGGGGCTCCACAGTGTCACAATGGTCCCTAGCTTCCATGAGGCCTTGCAGTGTCACAGGGGTCTCCTTGGTGCTGCAGTGTCACAATGGACCCTTGGTTCCATGGGGACTCACAATGTCAGAAGGGTCTCCTTGGTTCCATTAGGCCCTGCAGAGCCCCTTGATTCAACGCGGCCTCCAAGTGTCATCATGGCCTCCAGGATTCCATGAGGCCCCGCAGTGTCACAATTGACCTTTGGTTCCTTGGGGTCTTGCACTGTTCCATGGGGCCCTGTAGTGTCACAATGGCCTCCTTGGTTCCATGGTGCCACACAGTGTGACAACTGCCCCTTGGCCTGCCAGGACTGCAGAGTGTCACAATGTTTCCTTGTTTCCATAAGGTCTTGTAGTGTCACAATGGTCTCCATGATCCCAGAAGGCCTTGCAGTGTCACAACAGACCATTGGTTTCATGGAGCCCCACAGTGTCACTATGGTCCCCTTGGCTCCACAAGTGTCTGAAGTGCCACAATGGCTCTTTGGTTTCACAAGGCCTGAGAGTCTATAAATGGCGTCTATGGTTCCATGAGGCCCTGCTGTGTCACAATGGACATTTGGTTCCATTATGCCCAGAGTGTCACAATGGTATCCTTGGTCCTAGGGTGTCAGAAGGGATTCTTCATCCATGGACACCCAGAGTGTTCCCTGTAGTCCCCTTGATTCCACCAGCCCCTGCCATGCTCCAATGGCCCCTTTCGTCCAGTGGGTCCCAAAGTGTCTGAACAGTCTCCGTTGTTCCATGAGGCCCCGCAATGTCAGTGTGCTCCCCTTGGTTCCACAGGGCCCCCAGTGGAACAATGGACTCTTGGTTCCATGAGGTTCCTCAGTCCCAAAGGTCTCCTTGGATCCGCAGTGTCACAGTGGCCCCTTGGCTCCATGTGGCCACACTGTGTCACAAGGCTCATGGTTCCATGAGGCCACACAGTTTAACAAGGGACCCTTGGTCCCACGAGGCCTTGCTATGTCACAATGGGCTTCTGGTTCCATGAGCTCTCACACTGCCAGCAGCAGTCTCCTTGGTTCTGCAGTGTCACCATGGAGCCTTTGTTCCATGGGGTTCCACAGTAGAACAAGGTCACCTTGGTTCTGTGAGGTTCTGCAGTGTCACAATGGCCCCTTGGTTCCAAGAGGTTTCTCAGGGTCACAATGGTCTCCTTGGATCCGCAGTATCACAATGGACATTTGGTTCATTGTGGCCCCAATGTGCCCAAATGGATTTTGGTTCCATGGGGTTCTGCTGTGTTACAATGGACCCTTTGTTCCATGAGTTTGCACAGTGTCACAGCTGACTCCTTGGGTCTGTGCGGCTCTGCTGTCACCAAATCTCTGAAATATCAGAATAAGGCTCCTCAAGACTCATTTGCTATTTCAGAGGGTATCATTTATTCAGGCCTAAGGTCCAAAATGGGATAACTCCTAAAAATGTGGACATGGAGTTCTACCAGTGTGTTGCTTATATACAGTCCTTAAATATGAATTACATTTTACCCACTTCCATAAAACCCACCCCAAGTTCCCAGATTCACTCCTTGTTTTTACTATTCCCTGCACCCCTGACCCAGATGTCTTCTTCTTCTCTTCCAACCATCCTTGCTGGGAAAGCAGCCCCTGCATGCCTTGTTCCTGTGCTGAAAGTTCACAGGCAGGGTAAAAATGGAATGAACCCTTTTGGTATCAGCCCCAGGCTTTGTGTGGGCAGGCAGAGGCAGGCAGGAGGCAGAGCTGTCAGCAAAGGAAGGGGCCAGCCAGGTGGGGCAGCCGGGGGATGCCGACAGCCTGCAGGGACAGAGGCGCAGGGCAGCGACACCGTAGCACAGCCTGGGCTGCACAGGGCACAGGCATGGGCAGCAGCTGCAAGACAGCCCTGCCAGAGCAAACTTGGGCAGCACTTTGGCCATGGCTGCTGGGCCTGGGCCTGAGGCAGGAGCAGGAGACAAGTGACCCTTGCAGGCCTGGGGCCTCATTGCCTCCTTGTCCCTGCTCAGCAGCCTGGCAGGGGCCGCCCCATGCTCCTGCCCTTGCCATTGCACATCCCCACATGCCAGTGCCCATCCCGGCAAGAGCCCTGAGCAAGGAGGGAGGGACAGCATCTGCCTGGCCAGGGCCTGGGGCTCAGGCCTTGGCCCTTGGCATTCCTCAAACACATCCAGCTTTGCTCAGCACCAGAGACACCTTGGCCTTGTTTGTCCCCAGCTGTCATCACTGCCTCCAGTGTTCTGCTCTAACTGGAAACTGGGGACACATTCTCAGAGAGACTTATTAAACTTTTAGAAATTTTGGAGTTTCAATTTAACTTGGAGTTCTTGAGAAGTTTTTTGAGCACTCTCTCAGGGACTGAGTCTGATGTAAACAACACCAAATCCCCAAGAGGCTCATTAAAGTCCTTGTGCTGTGTCTGTGCTGCTGAGCTTTAAAGGAACAGCTCTTGCCAGGGCCAGCTCCTCTCCCAGCCCAGCAGGGCTGAGGGCTCTGCCTGCAGGCTCTGAGGGGACAGGAGCCAGGCAGAGACAGGCTGAAGGCAATCAGGATTGGGAAGTCATTGAGCTGAGACTTCACTTGGGGAAAGATCTTCACAGCCCTGTGCATGGTGAGTGTGTGGGTGCAGGGCAATATCCCCTGTGCTTCTGGAGGGATCTCCTGAAGCCAGAACACCCCACAGCCTGGGGGATGTGTCAGGAGGACTCTCCCAGCTTCTCTGTGGCACAGGAGCAGGAGGAGGAGGATGTGCTGCAGAGCAGGGCTGCCCTGGGCACCGTCAGAGGGACAGGGCAGGACGGCTCCTGCTGCCAGGGACGGCTGCAGGGGGTGAAGCTGGGGCTGCAGCCAGGGCTGCCCAGGGCTGTCCTGCAGAGCAGCTCCTGCACCCCTCAGGGCTCTTGGCCAGCCCAGGGCATGGGCCACCTGCCAGGGGCAGCTCTCAGCCTGCCTGGCAGCTCCCATGGACGCTGCAAGGGAGAAGGTGGAGGTGGAAGGAGCCACCCCCATCAGGGCAGATTCCTCCTGCTGTGGAGATGGTGCTGCATGGCCAGGGCTGCTCTCAGCTTTCTCCGCAAGGGAAGGGAAAGGGGCTGTCAGCTGTGTCTGTGTCACTGAGACTATGACACTGTCACCCTGTGCATCAGCAGATGGGCCTCAGATCTCCCTCAGAAACGGCCTCCTCAGCCTCCTCTCCCTACAGACAGCAGCAGCAGCAGCACCTTGACTTGCAGCATCTCTGTTTGTCTGGCCTGCCCTTAAGGCCCTGCTGCCAGGGAGATGCCCCTGGGCAGTGCCTTGTGCTGGGAGGGGTCTGCAGAGCAGAGCTGAGTCCCCAGGGCTGGCCTGGGCTCTGGCAGCAATGGCAGGGACAAGGCTTGGGTAAAGAAAAACAGCTCCCAATAGGCACAACTCCAGGCAGCAGAGAGCCAGACCAATCCTTTGCATCCCTCCATGTCCCGCTGCATAGGGAGAGAGAGTAGAGTTGGAGGGATTGATTTTGAAACTGGAGTCTTCAAAAAAACCATGTTATTTTTAAGTGCAGTTTTAAATTGGTACATCCTGTACTAGAGCGAGGGGAAATGAGCAAAGGGCACCTGTGTTGGCCCAGCAGGTCTGAGTGCACTGGGGCACAGGGAGCCCTGTTTTCCATCTGGCCTCCCCAGTGTTCAGCCTGAGAGCAATGCTAAGAACAAGACTTCTGTCCCTTCTAAAAAGCACACAGTTACTTTGTAGCCCAAAGCTACACTGAAAAGAAAAAGGTAAATGAAATTTCTCCAGAGAAAGAGAAGCAATTTTGAGTGCCTGTGCAAGAAAATAGCATAGGATGTACTCAAGGTACTTTGTCCAAATTGTCAATGTTGTCTTTGAACAGCCCAAAATGTCCAGAATGAAGGAATGTCCAACAGCAGCTCCATCCAGCACTTCCTCCTGCTGGCATTGGCAGACACGCGGCAGCTGCAGCTCCTGCACTTCTGCCTCTTGCTGGGCATCTCCCTGGCTGCCCTCCTGGGCAACGGCCTCATCATCAGCGCCGTAGCCTGCGGCCACCACCTGCACACACCCATGTTCTTCTTCCTGCTCAACCTGGCCCTCAGCGACCTGGGCTCCATCTCCACCACTGTCCCCAAAGCCATGCACAATTCCCTCTGGGACACCAGGCACATCTCCTACTCAGGATGTGCTGCTCAGGTGTTTTTATTTGCCTTTTTCATCTCAGCAGAATTTTCCCTCCTGACCATCATGTGCTACGACCGCTACGTGTCCATCTGCAAACCCCTGCACTACGGGACCCTCCTGGGCAGCAGAGCTTGTGCCCACATGGCAGCAGCTGCCTGGGCCAGTGCCTTTCTCTATTCACTGCTGCACACAGCCAATACATTTTCCCTGCCCCTGTGCCATGGCAATGCCCTGGGCCAGATCTTCTGTGAGGTGCCCCAGATCCTCAAGCTCTCCTGCTCCAAATCCTACCTCAGGGAACTTGGGCTCATTGTGCTAAGTGCTCTTCTATTTTTTGCTTGCTTTTTGTTCATCGTTTTCTCTTATGTGCAGATCTTCAGGGCTGTGCTGAGGATCCCCGCTGAGCAGGGACGGCACAAAGCCTTTTCCACCTGCCTCCCTCACCTGGCTGTGCTCTCCCTGTTTCTCAGCACTGCCACATTTGCCTACCTGAAGCCGCCCTCCATCTCCTCCCCATCCCTGGATCTGGCCTTGTCAGTTCTGTACTCGGTGGTGCCTCCAGCCCTGAACCCCCTCATCTACAGCCTGAGGAACCAGGAGCTCAAGGATGCCTTGGGAAAACTGGTGACTGCAACTTCAGAAGCAATAAATTCTCTTTTCTGCTACAGAGCCTTTAGAATATAACTCTTTACCATATCAGCTTTTTTTCCCGTGTTTGTCTATTCTTTGCTATGTTATCTTTTTCTATTGTTGTAGTGTTTCTATCAAAATACTGTAGTATTACTCTTAGGTTTTTACATGAATATCTACATTTCTTTTGAAATAAAAATACTTGCAAGTGGTTTGTTCCCTTCGTGTTTAAATAAAAACAAGTGCCTGCCTGACTTGTCTGTCCAAGGCATTTCCTCAGCCCTTCCCTGTCTCTGCAGGGGCAGCGCCTGTGAGCAGAGGTGGCAGGAAGAGACTCCCAGCACAGCAGCACAGGCAGGGACAATGCCCCCACCTCTTCCCACATCTGCTCGGCCCAACTCCACCCTGTCCTTGCCAGCCCTGCTGTGGCTGTAAGGCCGTAGCGCTCTGGCAGCTTGGTCACTGTCCTGCTGCGTGTCCCTGCTGTGGCCACAGGCAGGGCCAGGCCATGGGCACTGCTGGGACACAGCTGGGCTCCGGCACAGCAGCTCCAGCAGCAAAGGGCATCTCCTGAGGGCAGGGCAGGGAGGCTTCGCTCCCCTCCAGAGCTGCTGTCAGCAATGTGCTCCAGGAATGCCCTGGCACAGCAAAGCCCAGGGCCTGGGGCAGGGGGGAGTGTGCAGGGGGGGCTCACAGCAGTGTCCTGGCACAGCCAGAGCTCCTGGCATGGACCTGAGGCTGCAGCAGAGCAGGGCCTGGGCTGTGTCTCTGTTCTGGGGCAGCCTGGGAAGGTGCCCCAGGGCAATTGTCCCACACCAGCCCCTGCAACCACCATTGCCAGCACTGGCCTCTCCCCACCTGCAGGAGGTTGTTTGTCCCTGCACAGAGGGACACCAAGTGACCGGGCCAGCAGGCCATGTTTGCTCTGTGCTGAGGAGATCTCAGCAGTGCATCGTGTGTGTGGGTGGGGAGATGAACCCCAGTGAGCACAAACACCATCAGCAGCAACTGGGGATGGCACAATTCCAGTGGAACAAACAGGGCCTTGAGGCCACTTCACTCTGAGAGTAACGTTGTCTGGGAAAACACCTGAATTCTTTGCTGGGTTGTGGTTAGGACTGCATGGAGAGAAATATCCCAGGCAGGGAGGCTCCAGGGAAAAATGCTCAGGGCAGCCATGGACTGCACAGAGAGACACTGGATAGAGTGAGGGTCTTTGGGGAGAAATGAGAGCTGCCTCCCTTCTGAACCACCCCGAGGACCTGGATAGGGCTGTGCTGTGTTCTGGGCACTGACCTGGCACTGAGGGAGGTGGAAAAGGCCTTTGGTGTCAGGGCTGTTGAGAAGGCTGGGCAGTTTCACTGTGGGACCTCTCTCAAACCACTTGGAAAGGCCAGAGCCATCCCAGAGGGTCCTGGGCACCTGGAAAGGGCAGACATGGAACCAGTATGCACACAGGGCAGGGAGGGGCAGTGGGAGAGTCACAGCCTGCTCAGGCTCAGCAGGGAAGGGGATGTGGCAAATCCTCCTGCAGCCATTCCAGGCACTGGCAGGAGAGGGCAGGAACAGCAGAACCCACGTGGGAGGGAAAAGAAGGGGATGTTGTGTGCCCAGAGTTCAGCCAGGCCTGGGACAGGGTCTGCTGTGGTCTCCTCAACACCAGACTGGAGAGAGCTGGGCTGAAGGAGTGGAACATGGGCTGGGTGGGAATTTGGCTGAACAATGAGGGTCAAATGTCATCCATGGTACAGAGTCCTCTTGGCAGCCATGCCCTGGTAGCATCCCTCAGTGACCAGCCCTTGGCCACCACTGTGGAATATTTCTATTGTCTCTACAATGCCAATTGAAATATACTTTCAATTCCTTTGTGGATGCTGCCAAATTGCAGGGACTGAACTGATTTGTGACTGACGCTCAACTCATCTAGTTAATGGTGACTGCAAAACGTAATTGGGCAAGATGACTGAGTTGGGTAAATTTATCTTGCCATCAGGCGCCAAGCAAGCCACAAGAAAAGGCAGAAAAAACTCATGCATCAGAGCAAAGTCAGTTCAATAGGGAAAAACCCAAACCCAACCCAAACCTAAAAACCCCAAACCTAATCAAAAAACCCAAAGCAAGATCCACCCACAACAACACAAAAACCCCAGAAACAAACCAGCCACAAAAAGAAAAAGGCCGCAAAGAGAAGAAAAGCAAATTCACAGGAAATCTCCTATCAGCAGAAAATATTTAACCACCTTGTGGCAGGAGAGGATTCTGCATGTCTAGGTGCTGTTTTGAAAGAAATATGTCTGAAAAAAGAAATTGATCCCCTACCCCCCTTGGCCCCCCACTTCTCTCATTTGATTGCTGATCATGGTGTGACATGGAGTGGAACATCCCTTGGGTCAGTCCAGCCCAGCTGTCCCAGCCCTGTTCCCCAGGAACACTTGCCCACCCCAGGCCCATAGGCTGGGGGGTCGCAGACGCCTCATGCGGGGCGAGCACTGAGAAAGGGACAGGAGAACAGAACAGCACAGCCTTGGAGAAACTGATTGAGGATGTACCTATCGCAAACAGAAGTCACACAAAATGCAAGCAGGATGCCAGCTCTGCTCTGCAAGGCTGACAAAGCAGAAGTTATGCAGAACAATAATATTGCCCTTACTCAAAAGGAGGGTTCAAGGAACAGCCACCTAAAAAGGGCACTGGATGTTGAAGACAAAACCAAAGAACCATAAAAGGATTTGTGATAAGGTGTGCAACTGTGTCAAATAAACTCAAAGGAAGTGGGGATAGCTAATGGATACATAATCAGTGTGTGTGATAAAAACTCTGTTCATTCAGTGCTTAATGCACTCCAATGGAGGGAGGATGGCCCAAGTGACCACCATGCTGTAATAAAGAATGCCTGCTTTCAAATACTCCAAACTCTTTTCAAAAGTTTCTATCCAGTGGGTTTCACTATCAGTGGTGTCCTTGACTCCCTTATGCCCCACAGTTTCACAATGGCCCCTTGGCTCCATGAGGCCCTGCTGTAGAACAATGGACCCTTGGTTCCATTGGGTTCCGTACTGTCAAAATGGCCTCCTTAGTTCTGCACTGCCACAATGCTCTCCTTGGTTCCATGAGGCTTTGGTGTGTCACAACAGCCCCTTGGTTCCATCAACTGTCAGAGTGTCACCCTGGTCTCTTGCATCTGTAGTGTCACAATGGACAATTGGTGACAAGCAGCCCTGCTGTGACACCATGAATATTTGGTTCCATGGAGTCTCACAGTGTCACAATGGCCCCTTGGCTCCACGAGGTTCCACAGCATCACCATGATCTCCTTGGATCCGCAGTATCTCCATGGATCATTGGTTCCATGTGGCCCTGCTGTGTCACAGTGGTTCCTTGGTTCCATGAAACCCCACTGCATAACAATGGAATCTTGTTCCCGTCAGGTTCTGTACTGTCACCATGGTCTCCTTGGTTCTGGACTGTAACAATTGACCCTTGGTTCCATGAGGTTCCATGATGTCACAATGGTCTCCTTGGTTCCACAAGGACTTGCTTTGTCACAATGGACCCATCTTTCCAGGAGCTTCCATGGTGTCACCATAGTCTCCTCAGATCCACATTGTCACAATGGACAACTGGCTCCATGGGCCCTCCTGTGTCACAAAAAACCCTCAGTGCCATGAGGTTCTGTGGTGTCACAATGGTCTGCCTGGTTCAACGAGGCCCTGGAGTGTCACAATGGCTGCTTGGTTCCATGAGCTTCCATAGCATCAACAATGGTCTCCTTGTTTCTGTAGTGTCACAATGGATCCTGGTTCCATGAGGTCCCTAAATGTCACTGGTCTCCTGGGTTGATGTGACCCTGCTGTGTCACCACGGCCCCTTGGTTCCATGAGTTTCTGTACTCTCAGCAATGGTTCCTTGGTTCCAATGAGGCCCTGCTGTGTCACAATGGACCCTGGGTTCCATCAAGTTCTTCAGTGTCACAATGCCCCCTTGGATCCATGACGTCCCACAGTGTCACCATGGTGTCCTTGGATCCATGCCGCCTTAATGGACCATTGCTGCAGCCAGAATAGCTACTAATACAGTCCAGGGTAGGGAAACAAAAAGGGCCTTTGCTTGGTATCCACAGATGTTTAATTCAGCCATGTGGTGAGATGTTCAGGGTCACAAGGCAGGACTCCTGAGGGGAGTCCAGGTTTATGTATCTCCAGAGGAAGGGGCTGATTAGTGCCATGGGGGCAGTACAAAGATGGGGCCAATGGGGGAATGGGGAGGGAGGGGCTGAGGGACACAGAACAAAGGGAAGGAGCCAATGGGGTTGAACAGCTTTTGAGGGAAGCTTCTTGTGTCTCCCTAACCCAGGGAATGCCTCTCAGGGTCTCCACAGCTGCAGAATGTCAAAACGGCCCCTTGGCTCTTTTGGGCTCCTCAGGATCCCAGTGGCCCCTTGGCTGCATGAGGCCCAGCTGTGTCACACTGGCCTCCTGCTTCCACTGGGTCCCACAGCATCACAATTGTCCCCCCTTAGATCCATGACGCCCCGCAATGTCACAATGGACCTTTGGTTCCATGAGTCCCACACTGTTCCAAGAATCCTTAGTTCCATGGGGCCCTGTAGTGTCGCAATGGTCCCTTGGTTTCGTGGTGCCACACAGTGCCACATCTGCCCTTTGGCCCAACAGGGCCTCATGGTGTCACAATGGACTCCTTGGTTCTATAGGGACACAAAGCGCCACAATGGCTCTTTGGTTTCACAAGGCTTCAAAGTGTACAAATGGCCTCCATGGTTTTATGCAGCCAAACTGTGTCAAAATGGACTTTTGTTTCCATGATGCACCACAGTGTCACAGTAGTCAGCTTGCTTGTGCACTGTAAGAATGCCCCATTGGTCACTCAGAGCCCCACAGTGTCACTATTGTGCCCTTGGTTCCATGAGGGCTTGCTGTGTCACAATGCCCTTTGGTTCCATGAGGTCCCATGTGTCATAATGATCTCCATGGTTCCATGAGGCTTCGCTGTGGCTCAATGGCCCCCTTGGTTCCATGATGTCCCATGGCAGAGCAATGGTCGCCTTGGTTCCATGGTGTCAGAATGGTCCCTTTGTCCCATGGAGCCCCACAGTGTCACTGTGGTCCCCTTGATTCCATGAGGCCCTGCAGTGTCGTGGAGGCCTCTTGGCTCCATGAGGCAAAGCAGAATCAGAATGGCCCCTTGGTTCCATGGAGCACCACAGTCCTGTTGGTTCCACAGGGCCCTGCAGTGTAACAATGGACCTTTGGTTCCATGAGGTTCCTCAGTGTCTCAGTGGCCCCTTGGCTCCAGGTTGCCCTGCTGTGTCACAGTGCCAGGTGGTTCCATGAGGTCCCACAGTGTCCAAATGGTCTCCTTGGCTCTGGGAAGCCCCACAGAGCCACAATGGACCCTTGGTTCCAGGAGGCCTTGCTGTGTCCCAATGGACTTTTGGTTCCATGGGGTTCCACTGCATAACATGATCCCCGTGATTCCAGAAGGTTCTGCAGTGTCACAATGGACCATTGGTAACATGCAGCCCCACGCTGTAACAATGACCCCATGGCTCCATGAGCTTCCACACTGTCAGCAATGGTCTCCTTGTTTCCACAAGACCTTGCTCTTATACAATGGACATTTGGTTCCATGGGGCTCCACTGCATCACAATGGACCCTTTGTTCCATGGGGTTCCACAGTGTCACAGCGAGGCCCTTGGATCTGTCAGCCTCTGCTGTCACCAAATGTCCAAAATATCAGAATAAGGTTCCTTAACACTAATTTGCTATTTCAGAGGGTATCATTTATTTACACCTGAGGTCCAGCATGGGATAACTCCTAACCTTACATGGATATGGAATTCTAACAGTGTGTTACCTATATAAAGTCCCTAAATGTGAATTACAATTTACCCACTTCCATAAAACCCACCCCAATTCCCAGATTCACTCCTTGATTTCTCCAATCCTTCCAGATGTCTTCTTGAGCCAGATGTCTTCTTGAGCCAGATGTCTTCTTCTTCTCTTCCAACCATCCTTGCTGGGAAAGCAGCCCCTGCATGCCTTGTTCCTGTGCTGAGAGTTCACAGGCAGGGTAAAAATCGAATGAACCCTTTTGGTATCAGCTCCAGGCTTTGTGTGGGCAGGCAGAGGCAGGCAGGAGGCAGAGCTGTCAGCAAAGGAAGGGGCCAGCCAGGTGGGGCAGCCGGGGGATGCTGACAGCCTGCAGGGACAGAGGCGCAGGGCAGGGACACCGTGGGACAGCCTGGGCTGCACAGGGCAAAGGCATGTGCAGCAGCTGCAAGACAACCCTGCCAGAGCCAACTTGGGCAGCACTTTGGCCATGGCTGCTGAGCCTGGGCCTGAGGCAGAAGCAGGCGACAAGTGACCCTTGCAGGCCTGGGGCCTCATTGCCTCCTTGTCCCTGCTCAGCAGCCTGGCAGGGGCCGCCCCATGCTCCTGCCCTTGCCATTGCACATCCCCACATGCCAGTGCCCATCCCGGCAAGAGCCCTGAGCAAGGAGGGAGGGACAGCATCTGCCTGGCCAGGGCCTGGGGCTCAGGCCTTGGCCCTTGGCATTCCTCAAACACATCCAGCTTTGCTCAGCACCAGAGACACCTTGGCCTTGTTTGTCCCCAGCTGTCATCACTGCCTCCAGTGTTCTGCTCTAACTGGAAACTGGGGACACTTTCTCAGTCGTATTCCTCAGTGGGACCCATTAAAACTTTAAGAAAATTTGGAGTCTAAATTTAAATTTGAGTTGTTGAGAAGTTTTTTGGAGACACTCTCAGGGACTGAGTCTGATGTAAACAATACTAAAGCCCTGAGAGGGTCATTAAAGTTTTCCTAGTCCACTTATGGAGAAAGATTTCAAAGAACTTGTAAAAAATACGCATTCCTATTTTAAAGGATGTATTTTATTTTATTTCTCTTTACATCAGAGGTGATTGCAGCATTCTGTGATTGATATTGACCCAGGGTCTCTCCTCAGCAGCTCTGGCCGGCTCACAGAAGCTGTCCCTGGAGCTCTGACCCAGTGTGGACAACCTTGCTCCACATTGCCCAGCCCCGTCCTGTCTGTCCTCACTCCCCTGGGCCCTGCTGTGCTTGCAGAGCTGGCTGCACTCAGACTAAGAGGGGTTTTCCCTTTTTGGGTTTTTTTCCAGCAGTCTCAAACTCCTGAGTTTCCCCACTGCAAGCAGACACACTGCTCAGGTGTGTGCCAGCCCCAGGTGCCACCAAAGCCACTGCAGAGCTGCCCTGGGCCAGCTGTGAGGGTGGATCATCAGCCCAAGCTGCACGGGGCCACTGCAAGGGGCTGTGGCCATGGGCACTGCACTGACCCCACTGCTGGGTTTGGCTGCCATGGCCACCGAGAGAAATTAAACTGTCCTTGGAAACACTGGGGAGGACTGGGACATACTGGGGAACACTGGGAACGCTGTGGGAGACACTGGGACATACTGGGAGTGACACTGGGAGCTACTGGGAGAACCTGGGGACACTGGGGCAATTGCAGAGATGACTGGGGACACTGGGTTACCTGTGGATGACATTGTGGGGAAATGTGAACGACTGGGAATGAACTTGGGTGTATTGGGACCGACTGGGCTGTACTGGGAGGGATTGGAGGGGTACTGGATTGTACTGGGTTCTACTGGGGACTAATTGGGCTTTCCTGATGTTATACTAGTCTGTACTGGGGATCAACTGGGCTTTACTGGGAGGGACTGGAGGAGGGTGCATGGGCTGTTCCCACCTCCACTGCATCCCATTTGCCGAAGCTCGCGCCCATCTCCAGCCGCAGCCAATCAGAGCCAGGGATCCAGGCCTGGGGGCGGTGCCTACACGGGCAGCAAATTTTCTTTTTGCCTACAACTCCCGTCATGCCCCGCGGCCCAACTGAGCCACATTGCAGCCGGGAGAACAACTGCCGTCATGCCCTGTTCTCCACAGAACTCCAGGATCCGTCCCCATCTGTCCCATAAGTGTCCCGCAAACACTCCAGGATCCCTCAGAGCCCCCTCAGCACCCATTCGGGACTCCCATAAGCACCCCCGAACCCATGAGTGCTCCCACCCCCACAGATGCCCGGAACAGCCACTTCTGGGAATTCATCTGCTCTCGTCCCCCGTGGCCCCAGAGCCCCTCAGAACACAGTCCCGCGCCAAAAACTCCGGCCGCGACCCGCGCCCTAAAGAGCCCAGTTGGAGCTCTCCGAACTCCTCCCAAGGGCTCCTGTGCCGTTTACGTTTCTCCAGAGGATCTCAAGTCAGGGCTTGGACGCAAAGGTGTCCCCCAAGAGCCGTCCCAGACTCCGAAACATTTTGTTCCAACCACTTTCGGGACTACAGCTGCCATCATGCTCCGCGGCGCACGACCAGCGCCATTTCAGGCGGGACTTTATCTCCCGTCATGCCCGGCGCCCCACCGAGAGCCATTGCAGCTGCGCCCAGAACTCCCGTGATGCTCCGCGCCCCCGTTAAACCGTATGATACCTGCACCTACAACTCCCATCGCCGCCTGCTCCCCTGAGAGCCCCGTTCGAGTCCCTCCAAGTGCCCGCCCGGACCCCGAAGGGCCCCAAATTCCCCTCCCTGACCTCCAAGGGCCCCCCCTGGACCCCCAAGTGCTGCCCCGGACCCTGAACTGTCCCTCAGAATCCCTGCGTGCCTCTCCAAGTGCCCACCCGGCTTCCACAAGTGTGCCCCAGACCCTCAAGTTCCCTCTGAATTCCCTCCCTAGACCCAAAACGGCCCCAAATGCGCCCCAGAAATGTCTCCAGGGACCCCGAAGTGCACGCCCCTCCAACCCTGTCTGAGAAAAAGATGATAAAAAAGATGACAAAAAGACTACAAATATAACTAATTAACATAAAGAGAAAGAAATATATAGCCAATAGAAATTATTTAATTAATTCATGAAGGAATTGTGTTACTTAGAACCAATGATGAATAATTTTCTTGGTTGCTAGAAATGAATCCAATTTTAATATAAATATATAAATTAGGTAATAAAAATATTGTCTAAGACTATCCTAAATTAAAATAATATAACTATAATTTTGCTATTAATAAATTTTATTTATAAGATAAAATGCTAAAATTTTTCTGGTTTTTTTGGGGATGTCAGCCCCAGGTGGGCGTTGTCAGACATGGTGAGGCTGGGGGTGAGGAGCCAATTGTCGAAACAGGCTCAGCCTGCAAGGGGCTCATTCTTATCCATGCCCAAACGTCCTAAGGAGACATTCAGCATCCAGATCACTTGGGGAATGCTTCTATCCCCTCTTCTCATAACTAAAAAATAAAAAGATACTGATGTGATTAAAAAAACAAACATCATGAGGTGCATTTTGGAATCTCCCTCCCGAAGACAACTCCAAACTGACTCCAATCACTGCACAAGCCCTGGAGACCCAAAGACAATGGAAGGGAGACAAAGAGCTCCTGAGGCCTTTCTGAATTTTCATCAGCCCCACGCTGGATTTGGGGCTGGCTCCAGGACCCTCAGGCATGCAGAGAAGGATGGAGAAGCTGCTCAAGGAGTCAGCAGCAAAACTGCAAGTGCCTTGGAGCATGGCTGGGCCGCAGGGAGGGCAGGGAGTGCCCAAGGCTGCCCAGGGCCTGGTGAGAGCAGATCCTTGAGGGCAGGATTGCAGGGAGCCCAAGGCTCTGAGCAGGGAACTGCAATTCTGAGCAAGGCCTGGCTTGGCTGCAGGAAGCAGAAAGGCCAAGCCCTGAGCCCAGCCTGGGCCAGCAGGGCCTGTCCTTCACGGCTGCCTGGGGGCTCTTGGTGGGCCAGGGGGATGTGAGGGGCAGCAAGGACAAATGGCATCAACCTGCAGCCCCTGCCAGCCTCCCCAGGGAGGCCGAGGGAGAAGCAGAGTGCAGCCCCTGCAAGGAAAGTTCCTCCTGTGGGGCCTCCAGAGGCGCTGCCCGAGCCCAGGGCACAAAGGCCTGGGTGCCTGTGGCCCTGCCAGCCCTGCCCAGCCCTTGGCCATCTGTCCTGCAGGCTGTGCCCCCTGGGCGTGCTGCTCCTCTGCCCTGGCCGGTTGCACTCGCCCATCTCGCTGGGCCCCAGCATTTCTCACCCAGCGTTGCTGTGCCCTCCCTGGGCTCCCTGTACCCAGCGCTGCCGGCTCCTGGCACACAGAGCCCGGCCATGGCCCAGCCTCACGCTGCCACATCTCCAGCACCAACATTCTGCCCTGCAAGGGACTTTGCTTTCTCCTCAGCTCCAGCCTGAACCTTCCAAGGTTCACTTTGGGGAGGTTTCCTGCAATTCCCACTGCCAAAGAAAGCTCTGTCTCCTGCTGGTCACAAACAGAGAAGGGCTGGTGGCAGATCAGAGGTGGTCAGAGGCTGTTTGGGGCACAGCGACCATTGTAGCCATGATATTTTCTGAAAAATCCCTTTGCTAGGATTTAGCTCCTGAGAAGCTGAGGCCTCAGGTACAAAATATAAAGAATAATTATCTGCTGCTTTGGAATGCAACAGGTGGATCTGTGATTGGCTTCATGTCATTGTTTTTATTAATGGCCAATCACAGTCCAGCTGTGTCTCTCTCTGGTCAGACACAGGATTTTGTTATCATTCCATTCTTTCTCCATTGCTTGCAAGCCTTCTGATGAAACCCTTTCTTCTATTCTTTTTGTATAGTTTTAATATAATATCTATCATAAAATAATAAATTAGTCTTCTGAAACATGGAGTCAGATCCTTTTCTCTTGCCTCTTCTAGGACCTCTGTGAACACCACTACTGACCATGAGATTATTAATTATTCTAATATTCTCTGAAATAACAAGGGGCATCAACTAAACACCTACAACTGGCTGGAGGGCCAGTTCAGTGGCGGTGAATGTTACACCAGAGAGTGGTGGTGAATGCTGCTGCATCCAGCTGGCAAGCAGTCACCTGTGGTATCCGTAAGGGGGCTCTGCTGGAGCCAGTTCTGTTCAATATTGTTACTGACAACCTGGATGAGAGTGTTGAGACTTTCAGTAGTAAATCTGCAGACAAAACTAAGCTGGGAGCGTGTGTACATCTGCTGGAAGGTAGGAGGCCTCTGCAGAGACACCGGGAACAGTTGGATGGATGGGCAGATTCCAGTAAGATGAAGTTTAGTAAGTCCAAGTGCGAGGTCTTGCACTTTGGTCACAAAAACCCCTGCAGTGCTACAGGCTGGGGACAGAGTGGCTGGACAGCGGCCAGGCAGAAAGGGACCTGGGGGCACTGATGGACAGCAGGCTGGACATGAGCCAGCAGTGTGCCCAGGTGGGCAAGAAGGCCAATGGCTCCTGGCCTGGCTCAGGAATGGTGTGGCCAGCAGGAGCGGGGCAGTGATTCTTCCCCTGCACTCGGCACTGGTGAGGCCATACCTCGAGTGCTGTGTCCAGTTCTGTGCCCCAATTTCAGAAGGCCTGGAGGGCCTGGAGGGGCTGGAGCATGTCCAGACAAGGGCAACAAGGCTGGTGAGGGGTCCGGAACACAAGTCCTATTCAGAGTGGCTGAGGGAGCTGGGGTTGTTTATCCTGGAGAAGAGGAGGCTCAGGGAGACAAGGCAGTGTCAGGGCACAGGTTGGACTTGATGATTTCCAAGGTCTTTTCCAACATTGCTGATTCTGTGACTCTCTGGAACCACCCTTGGAGCAGAGTCAGGAGGAGCCCTGGGCCTCCTCTTCAGCAGCTCCAGCAGCCCAGGTCCCTCAGCTTCTCCTGCCAGCCCCAAAGCCCATCCTGTCAGTCCTGCAGAACCTCTGCAGCTCCTCCTCACTGCGCAGAACAGGGAGCCCCAGAGCCAGACACAGCAGCTCAGATGTGCCCCCCTGGCCTGGGGTGCCTCTGGCAAGGGAGCAGCGCCAGGCACTGCAGGAGCCTGCAGACAATTCCTGCAGCACTTGTAGGATGATCCTGCTGCCCAAGGGACGTTCCCATGGTGCCAAGTCCAGAATTGCCATGGGGAGTGGGGCCAGAGAGGAAAGGGCAAACAGGGATGGGCTGTTTGCAGCGGAAGGGGCAGGGATGGGAGAGAAAGAAATCTGGATCAGGAAAGAGGAGAGAAAGCAAAGGTGAAGCCAAGGAAATGCTTAGGGCAGTTTGGGGGTGGCTGCCAGGCAGCCTTGTCTCTGAGCAACAGCGTCTGCAGTGAGACAGGAAACACCCAGCTGAAGGGAACAAACTTTCTGGCTGACTGCAGAGGCCAGGACAAAGCTGAGAGGTTTCCCTGGTGTCCCCCAGCCCTTGCTGTCCATAGGTGCTGATGGCATTTGTGCTGCCTCAGGTTCATGTCCCCACACCAACAGCATGGGGGTGCTCCCCCTGCTCTGTGCAATGCAAACAGGGGCTGCTGAGCCAGTGCTGCCGTGTCTGTGCCTGCAAGGATGGGGCACCTGTGTGAGCTGGGGGAGAGGCCAGGGCTGCAGAGGGGGGATGTTGTTGGCAGCTCCATCAGGACGCTCTGGGACGCTGCCCTGGCCTGTGCAGCGCACTGGGGATGGATCAGCCCCTGCTCTGCTGCTCCTTCCCGTCTGCCCCAGGGCCCTTGCAGAGCCCCAGCCATGCTGTTTGCCCCCAGCCTGCCCACGGCCAGCCTGGGGCTGCTCACGGGGCTTTTCTGTGCTGAGCATTGGCCTGTGTGTGTTCTTGAGAGAGCCTGGGCAAGGAGCCTGGAGCCCCCAGGCCCTGGGCTGAGGCGTCAGCGCTGCCCCAGCAGTGCCCATGGCCTGTCCCTGCTGCAGCCCCGGCACTGCCACCCCCAGGGCTGTGCCCGGCCCCGAGAGCACTCAGGCCCTGCAGCAACACCAGGGCCACCAGGGCAGTGGGGCAGGGCCACGGCATCAGCACTGGCAACACCAAGTGCTGCTGCTGCTGGGCACAGCTGCTGGGCCAGCCCTGATCTGCCCCCAGCTCTGCACACAGACATTGATGCTGCAGCTCCAGGGAAGGAACAAAGGGAGATCTCTGGTGAAAATTCTGCTGAGAGATCCTTTATTTCATTTAAAGACACTGAGAACACAGCTCATGTTGACACTGTCTGGGGGCACTGGGAAGGTGGAGAGAAAGAAAATTAGAAATGGAAGAAACAATAGGGAGAATATTAAAAATTAAAACAGAGGGGGAAAATAACCAATCCAACAAAAACTTTCAAATCTCACTTTTATTACAAGAGATATGCAGAGATTGGCAAAAACTTTAATGTTTTCTACATTTTCCAGTCATCAGTCTCCACACCGCAGCCTTGAGCTCCTGGTTCCTCAGGCTGTAGATGAGGGGGTTCAGGGCTGGAGGCACCACCGAGTACAGAACTGACAGGGCCAGATCCAGGGATGGGGAGGAGATGGAGGGTGGCTTCAGGTAGGCAAAAAAGCCAGTGCTGAGGAACAGGGAGAGCACGGCCAGGTGAGGGAGGCAGGTGGAAAAGGCTTTGTGCCGTCCCTGCTCAGAGGGGATCCTCAGCACAGCCCTGAAGATCTGCACATAGGAGAAAACAATGAACACAAAACAACCAAAACCTAAAAAGGTAACAAACAACGAAATCCAAATTTTTCTGAAGGTGGAGTGGGAGCAGGAGAGCTTGAGGAGCTGGGGCACCTCACAGAAGAACTGGCCCAGGGCACTGCCATGGCACAGGGGCAGGGAAAATGTATTGGCTGTGTGCAGCAGAGCAGTGAGAAAGGCACTGGCCCAGGCAGCTGCTGCCATGTGGGCACAAGCTCTGCTGCCCAGGAGGGTCCCGTAGTGCAGGGGTTTGCAGATGGACACGTAGCGGTCGTAGCACATGACGGTCAGGAGGGAAAACTCTGCTGAGATGAAAAATACAAACAGAAATAGCTGAGCAGCACATCCTGAGTAGGAGATGTCCCTGGTGTCCCAGAGGGAATTGTGCATGGCTTTGGGGACAGTGGTGCAGATAGAGCCCAGGTCGCTGAGGGCCAGGTTGAGCAGGAAGAAGAACATGGGCGTGTGCAGGTGGTGGCCGCAGGCTACGGCGCTGATGATGAGGCCGTTGCCCAGGAGGGCAGCCAGGGAGATGCCCAGCAAGAGGCAGAAGTGCAGGAGCTGCAGCTGCCGCGTGTCTGCCAGTGCCAGCAGGAGGAAGTTCCTGATGGAGCTGCTGTTGGACATTTGCTGTGTCTGCACATTTCAACGTAGAGAAGGAGGAAAGACAGGGCAATGGAGGGGAAATTTCTCACAGAAAAATCACAACTCTTTGTCGTAGCCTCTTTCTTTCCACTAAGCACCTCCCCCTTGTGTATGTCTAGGAATCTTCCTTCACCAGTGTTGCTGGAGCCCTGATTGCTGCTGGCCAATGCTGTGTGAGGAGCTGGACCTTGGCCTGCAGGACACCTGGGAGTCAGCCCTGACCCCCAGTCAATGCAGGGGAACAGTGAGGGCAGGGCCCTGTCCTGGTGTTCAGGCTTGGATAAAGAATCTTCCTGTAAGGCTGCAGAACTGCCTGGGTGAAGGGATGGGGATAACAGAAGGCAGAGTGAGGGATTCTGCTGCACCTGGGGAGAACAGAGAGTCCAGGGAGGCAGGAGGATTGTCTGAGGCTTAGTGCAGACTGACGAGAGCTGCTCTGTCCCTCTCTCCTGTTCCAGCTGCCCTGCACTTGCACCGTTCTGAGATCCACTCCCGTGTTACCCTGGACAGCCAGGAGACACTGCTGAGAGCAGAGGATCCCTGGCACACAAAGTGGCTCCTGCCTTTCCCAGAGTCAGGACAGTGGGCTCATTGCCAGCCCCCTAGGCTGCCCTGCCCAGAGCTGCCCGGGCACAGGGAGCTGGGACACCCCATTGCTGTGCTCAGCCTGCACAGGAGGAGCCCAAGGGCTGGGCCTGGCCCTGCAGCTGGAACTGCCATTGCAGAGAGCCCCTCAGCAATGCCAGCAGCACCTGGGCAAGGCAAGGAGAGAGAGAGAGAGCCGGGCCTGAGGAAAATCCTTTCCCTGCCCAGCCCCTGCCAGGCAGCAGCAGGACAGGACAGTGGCCCTCAGGCCCTGGTCAGCAGGGAATGGGCACATGGCCGCAGAGATGACCTTCATCTCTGGGGCTGCTCTGTCGGCCCAGGAGGGAATGAGGGCCCCGAGCCCCCGGGCTGAAGGCTGTGCTGGCTGTGAGGGGACACAAGAGCTGTGCTGCTCAGGGCAGTGTCTGCCCTGCAGGGCAGGCCCGGCAGGTGCCATATCTGCCCTGCAGCAGGGCTTCCCTCAGCACTGCCTCCCTCCCTGCCTGCCCACGGCTCTGCTGCTGGAGCTGTCCCAGCCCCAGCTGCTCCTGTGGCCCCGGGCTCCTTCCCTGCCAGAGCTGCCCGAGCCCAGCCCAGCCCCTGGGCCGGCCCTGCACTACAGCTCCTGGGCCCTGCAGGGATTAAAGAACAGCTCCCCCAGCCTGGGCACCATGGAAAGGTGATGCTGCATGGATCTAGGGGCTGGGCAGGTGCAGGGAATTGCTAAGGTGCTCAGGAATCCTCAGTGTGATGGTTTAAGTGTCTCAGCCCCTGCTCTGCCCTGCACAGTTAATTTTCTATTGCCACCAAGCTGAGCCAGCCACAGATTCAGGAAAGCAGAGACCCAAGTAAGAAACGCCTGCCCTGAATGAGCTCATGAAAAGTCACCCTGGGCATGAGCTGGAGCTCTGGGCAGCCCTGGCTGCAGCCCCAGCTTCACCCCCTGCAGCCGTCCCTGGCAGCAGGATCCATCCTGCCCTGTCCCTCTGACGGTGCCCAGGGCAGACCCGCTCTGCAGCACATCCTCCCCCAAAGCAGAAAGAGCAGCAGAGCATCCTTACAGTCACATCAGTCCTGTCCTGTGTCAGCTTCAGGAGATCCCTCCAGGAGCACAGGGGACATTGCCCTGCGCCCACACACTCACCATGCACAGGGCTGTGAAGATCTTTCCCCAAGTGAAGTCTCAGCTCAATGTCTTCCCAATCCTGATTGCCTTCAGCCTGTCTCTGCCTGGCTCCTGTCCCCTCAGTGCCTGCAGGCAGAGCCCTCAGCCCTTCTGGGCTGGGAGAGGAGCTGGCCCTGGAAAGAGCTGCTCCTTTAAAGCTCAGCAGCACAGAAACAGCACAAGGAATTTAACGAGCCTCTAGGGGATTTGGTGTTGTTTACATCAGACTCAGTCCCTGAGAGAGAGCTCAAAAAACTTCTCAAGAACTCAAATTTAAAATGAAACTCTGAAGTTTCTTGAAGTTTTAATGAGTCCCACCGCTGGACACAACTGAGAAAGTGTCCCCAGGTTCCAGTTAGAGCAGAACACTGGAGGCAGTGATGACAGCTGGGGACAAACAAGGCCAAGGTGTCTCTGGTGCTGAGCAAAGCTGGATGTGCTTGAGGAATGCAGAGGGCCAAGGCCTGAGCCCCAGCCCCTGGCCAGGCAGATGCTGTCCCTCCCTCCTTGCTCAGGGCTCTTGCCGGGGTGGGCACTGGCATGTGGGGATGTGCAATGGCAAGGGCAGGAGCATGGGGCGGCCCCTGCCAGGCTGCTGAGCAGGGACAAGGAGGCAATGAGGCCCCAGGCCTGCAAGGGTCACTTGTCTCCTGCTCCTGCCTCAGGCCCAGGCCCAGCAGCCATGGCCAAAGTGCTGCCCAAGTTGGCTCTGGCAGGGCTGTCTTGCAGCTGCTGCCCATGCCTGTGCCCTGTGCTGCCCAGGCTGTGCTATGCTGTCCCTGCCCTGCGCCTCTGTCCCTGCTGGCTGTCGGCATCCCCCGGCTGCTCCACCTGGCTGTGCCCTTCCTTTGCTGACAGCTCTGCCTCCTGCCTGCCTCTGCCTGCCCACACAAAGCATTGGGCTGGTCCAGGCTCCTTCTGGGGGATGTGTTGTACACCAGCCCTTCCCTGGGAGAGAAACTCCATTGTCTTTGTGAGACAGAGTACAGATTTATTCTGAATTAGGTGACGTGTCTGGAAGAGGTGAGGTGTCTGTGGAGCCAAAGCTGAAGGAAAAGCCGCATTTTAGAGACAACAAGGACACAGAGAAAGAAAAACAGAAATGACCACAAGGTCAATCTGCCCCAGACATAGAAATTCTTTTGGTAAAGAAGAACTGGTGCTAAATGTCACACGGAATGAATATGTATGAACTTATTGTGAAACTGTATGCATATGCATTTGGAAGGGGGATAAAAGGAGACCCGAGGTCTTCATAGGCACGCTTACCTTTTTGGGGGCTTGCGTCCGGCGCGCGTCGTAATAAAAGCATACCGGGCTTTACAATTTTTACAAAGTTGTGAGGTTTCTTCTTTTCTCCACAAAACATTTGTTCTGAATCTGGGCCTCCCCAGGTGCCCTTGGCATTAATTTGGGCTTTTTCTCGCTTTTCTCTACTATGTCAAAAGGCTTCACCGTCTCTGACACCACCCTTCAGTCCCTCCCAGGGTTCTCCTCTGCTGTCCTCAGTCCCCACCTGTTGGGAATTTCGCTGACTAGAGACTGGAAAAGCACAAGGCTGTGGCTAATTCCAAGTCCTGCACCTGCAAGACAGCGCGTCCTTGGGCCTAGCTGGGTATGATAACGAGTGGTCAGAGAGACGTGGGAAATAGAGAATGTAGGCCCAAAGGAATGAGGGAGAATTGATGTTTAGTTTCACCAATAGATCGCTTGGCTCACAGAATATTCATGAGCTCATTACTTGCTGGATAAGTGTCTGATGCTCTCTTCAATAAACGGAACTTGCTGCTGACTCATATTGAGTGTCTGAGTTTTCCCTGCACCCGACAAATGGCTCATCCCCGACAAAGGCCTCATTCTGCGACAATTCTTCATTTATCAGCCCAATTTCCCCTTTTTTGCATCCAAATTCCCTTTTTTTCCCACAAAAATTTCCATTTTTTGGACCCAAATTTTCCTTTTTTTCAGCACAAATTCCATTTTTTTTTTTTTACCCAATTTACCTTTTTTCTTGCTCAAATTCCCCTTTTTGAGCCCAAATGTTCCATTTTTGGCCCCAAATTCTCCTTTTTTCTCCCAAAATTTCCTTTTTTTGCTCCAAATTTTTTTTGCCTGGACCCAAATTTCCCATTTGTGGGGCACAAATATCCCTTTTTGAGTGCCAAATTCTCATTTTTTGGACCCAAATTTTCCCTTTTTTCAGCCCAAATTCCCCTTTTTGTTGCTCAAATTCCCTTTTTTGTGCACAAATTTCAATTTTTTAGTCCCAAATTTCCATTTTTGGGTCCAAACTTCCCATCTGAGCACCCAAATTCCCAGTTTTGGCCACAATTTTTCCTCTTTTCACCCAAATTCCCTTTTTAGGTCCAAATTTCTCCTTTTTGTTGCTCAAATTCCCTTTTTTGAAGCAAATTCTCCTTTCTTCAACCAAAATTCTCCTTTTAGGACCCAAATCTCCCTTTTAGGACAAAAATTCCCATTTTTGGACCCAAGTTTTCCCTTTTTGGGCACAAATTTCCATTTTCTTCCTCCAAATTCCACTTTTTTGGTCAAAATTCTCCATTTTTGGACACGAATTCTTCTTCTTGACCCAAACTTTCCCTTCCTGGACCCAAATTCCCTTTTTTAGTCCCAATTTCTCATTTTTGGACCCAAATTTTTCCTTTTTTCAGCCCAAATTCCAATTTTTTTAACCCAATTTCCCATTGTTGTTGCACAAATTCCCTTTTTTGTGCACAAATTTCCATTTTTTAATCTAAAATTCTCCTCTTTGGACCCAAATTTCCCCTTTTTTTGTCCAAATTCATTTTTCCTTGACCCAAATTCCCATTTTTGGCTCCAAACCTCCCCTGAGTGCCCAAATTCCCATTTTTGGGCACAAATTCCCATTTTGGACCAAAATTCTTCTTTTTTGACCCAAACTTTCCCTTTCTGGTCCCAAATTCCTCTTTTTTCCCGCCTGGTACTTCCACTCTCGTTCGGGACTATATTTCCCATCATCCCCTTCGCTCACTTCCGCTGCAAACCCCGCCCACTTCCTTTCTGTACTCCCGCTCCATTCCGGGACTACATTTCCCATCACCCCCTTCGCCAACTTCCGCTTTCAACCCCGCCCACTTCTCCTCTTTACTCCAGCTCCCTTTTGGGACTACATTTCCCATCACCCCCTCCTCTAACTTCTGCTACAAACCCCGCCCACATCTCCTTCAATTCTGAGGCGACTTCCGGTTCTGTTTCCCGCCACCGCCGCCATGTTCCTGCAGTGCTACGAGAACGAGCGCGGGGAGCGCGTTTATACCCTCAAGGTACCGAGGGGATTTTGGGGCGATTTTCGCAAATTTTGGGCAATTTTGGGCGATTTGGGGGATTTTGGGGAGGGTTCTGAGGGGATCCGCGGGGTTTGGATGCCTTGGGAGCGGTTTGGGAGCGATGAGGGAGAGGTTGGGTGGGCTGAGGGGGGAATTGGGATGGGAGTTGTGAGGCGAAAAGGCAAAATTTGTTAGAAAAAAGGGGAATTTGGGAATAAGAAATGGGAATTTGGGACTGGAAATGGGGAAATAGGGACTAAAAAGGGAGAATTTGGGACTAAAAAAGGGAAATTTGGGAATAAAATAAGGAAATTTGGGACTAAAAAAGCGGAATTTGGGACTAAACAGGGGGGATTTGGGTCCATAAAGGGGGAATTTGGGGCTAAAAAGGGAAATTTGGGTTTAAAAATGGAGAATTTGGGGCAAAAATGAGAAATTTGTACTAGAAAAGGAATATTTGGAACTAAAAAAAGGGAAATTTGGGACTAAAAAAGGGAGAATTTAGGACTAACAAAGGAGAATTTGGGTCCAAAAAAGGGAAATTTGTACCAGAAAAGGAGAATTTGGCACCAAAAAGGGAGAATTTGGGTCCAAAAATGGGAATTTGAGTGCCCAGATGGGGAGATTGGACCCAAAAAATGAATTTTGGTTCTTAAAAAGGGAAATTTGTGCCCCCAAAAAGGAGAATTTGGGTTCAAAAATTGGAATTTGGGACTAAAAATGGGAATTTGCTTGCAGGAAGGGAAAGTTTGGGGTGAAAAAAGGGAAAATTTGGGACTAAAAATGGGGAATTTTGGTCTAAAAGGGAGAAATTGGGGCCAAAAATGAAAATTCTGGGGGCACAAATTTCCCTTTTTTAGACCAAAGTTCGTTTTTTGGCTCCAATCTCCCCCTCGGGCACCCAGATTCCCATTTTTGGACCCAAATTCTCCATTTTAGGACCCAAATTTCTCTTTTTTCGTCCCAAATTCCCCCTTTGTTTTTTTATTTGGGGTGGGAAAAAGGGAGATTTGGCACTAAAAAAAGGGGAATTTTGGTCCAAAAAGGTAGAAATTGGAACTAAAAATGGAAATTTGGGCACTCAGGTGGGAAGATTGGAGCCAAAAATGGGAAATTTGTACCAAAAAAGGGAATTTGGGTGCTCATGTGGGAAGATTAAACTCCAAAAGGGGAATTAGGGCTGAAACAAGGGAAAATTTGGGCTCCAAAAGAGAAAATTGGGGACTAAAAAAGGAGAATTTGTGTCAAGGAATGGAAAGTTTGGGTCCAAGAAAAGGAATTTTGGGGTGAAAAAGGGGAGAATTTGGGACTAAAAATGGAGAATTTTGATCCCGGAAAGGAAAATTCGGGACTAAAAATGGGAATTTGGGGGATTTTGGTGTCCAAAGGGGGGAATTTGGGGGAGTTTTGGAGGAATTTGGGGGATTTTGAGGGAATTTGAGTATTTTAGGTGTCCTTAGAGGGAATTTTGTGGGAATTTGGGGAATTTTGGTGGGATTTTTGTGGATTTTGGGTGTCCTGAGGGGGAATTTTTGGGGAATTGGGGGAGAATCTGGGGAATTTTGGAGGATTTTTGATGTCCTGAGGGAGAATTTGAGGGAATTTGGAGGAAATTTGGGAGGAATTTGGGGATTTGGGGGGGAATTTGGGGGATTTTGGGCATCATGAGGGGGAATTTTGGGGATTTTGGGGCAATTTGGGGCATTTGGGGGAAATTTGGGGATTTTGAGGGATTTTGGGTGTCCTGAGGGGGAATTTGGGGGATTTACAGGGAATTTGAGGATTTTAGGTGTCCTTAGAGGGGATTTTGGGGAATTTTTGGGGATTTTTGTGGATTTTGTGTGTCCTGAGGGGTAATTTGGGGAATTTCAGAGGAATTTGGGGGATTTTTGTTGTCTTGAGGAGGAATTTGGGGGATTTTGGAGAATTTTGGGGGATTTTGAGGGAATTTGAGGGATTTTAGGTGTCCTGAGAGGGAATTTTGGGGAAATTTCTTTTTTTTTTTTGGAGAATTTTGGGAGAATTTGGGTGTCCTGAGGGGCAGTTTGTGGATTTTGGGGTAATTTGGGGGATCCTGAAGGGGGGAATTTGGGAGATTTTGGGGAAATTGGGGCATTTGGGGGGAATTGGGGATTTTGAGGGATTTGGGGTGTCCTGAGGGGGAAATTTGAGGGCATTTTGGGGCAATTTGGATGTTCTGACAGGGAATTTTTGGGGATTTTGGTGGAATTTGGGTGTCCTGAGGGGGGAATTTGGGGAATTTGAGACGAATTTGGGAGATTTTTGTTGTCTTGAGGGGGAATTTGGGGGATTTTGGAGAATTCTGGCGTAATTTGGGCGTCCTGAGGGGGAATTTGAGGGAATTTGGGGGAATTTAAAGGATTTCAGGTGTCCTTAGAGGAGATTTTGGGGGAATTTGGAGGATTTTGGGTGTCCTGAGGGGGGGATTTGAGGGGATTTTGGAGAATTTGGGTGTCCTGAGAGGGGAAATTTGGGAGGAATTTGGGAGATTTTGAGGTGTCCTGAGGGGGAAATTTGGGAGATTTTGGGGTAATTTGTGGGATTTTAGGTCTCCTGAGGGGGCACTTTGGGCATTTTTGGTGAATTTGAGGTGTCCTGAGGGGGAATTTTGGGGGATCTGGATGGAAATTCAGAGGATTTTGGGAGGAAATTGGGGCATTTTGGGGGGATATTGAGGGATTTTAGGTGTGCTGAGGGGGGAATTTGAGGGGATTTGGGAGAATTTGAGGGTTCTGAGAGGGGAATTTGGGGACTTTGGGCGTCCTTGGGGGGAATTTGGAAGATTTTGTGCCAAATTTGAGAGGTCTGGGGGCAATTTGGGAGGAATTTGTGGGATTTTGAGTGTCTGGGGAAATTGGGGGGAAATTTTGAGGAATTTGGGGGAAATTTGAGGGGATTTGGGGGAGCTTGGGGGTCCTGATGGTGGATTTTGGGGAAATTTGGGGCATTTTGGGGGATTTGGGGTGTCCTGAGGGAGGAATTTGAGGGGATTTGGGGTGTCCTGAAGGGATAATTTAGGGGATTCCGGGGAATTTGAGGGAATTTGGGAGGGTTTTGGAGGATTTTGGGGGAATTTGGGGAATCTTGTGGGGATTTTTGTGGATTTTGGGTGTCCTCGGGGGGAATTTGGGGGATTTTTGGAGGAATTTGGGGAGAATCTGGGGTATTTTGGAGGATTTTTGATGTCCTGAGGGGGAATTTGAGGGAATTGAGAGAATTTTGGGACGAATTTGGGGATTTTAGGGGGATTTGGGGGATTTTGGGTGTCCTGAGGGGCAGTTTGTGGATTTTGGGGCAATTTGGGGGATCCTGAGAGGGAATCTGGAAGATTCTGGGGAATTTGGGGGGGATTTTGGAGGATCTTGGGGGATTTTGGTTGTCCTGAGGGGAAAATTTGGGGATTTTCGGGGAAACTGGGGGGTTTTGGGTGTCCTGAGGGGGGAACTTGGGGCATTTGGGGGCAATTTGAGGCATTTTGGGTGTCCTGAGCAGGGATTTTTGAGGGAATTTGGGGGAATTCTGGGGAATTTTTGGTTTCCTGAGGGGGATTTTGGGGGAGTTTGAGTGTGGGCATTTTGGGGGAATTTTGGGTGTCCTAAGGTGGAATTTGGGGGACTTTGGAGGAATTTTGAGGATTTTCAATGTCCTGAGGGGGGAATTTGGGGCATTTTAGAGAAGTTTGGGGGATTTTTGGTGTCCTGAGGGGGAGTTTATGGGAATTTGGGGGTCCTCAAGGGGGATTTGAGGGAATTTGGAGGATTTTGGGTGTCCTGAGGGGGAACTTTGGGGTATTTGGGGGGAATTTGGGTGTCCTGAGGGGGAATTTCAGAGATTTTGGGGAAATTGGAACATTTTTTGGGGAATTTGGGGAACTTGGGGTGTCCTGAGGGGAAATTTGGGGGGAATTTTGAGATTTTGGGGAAATTTGAGGGATTTGGGGTGTTCTGAGGGGGGGATTTGAGGGGATTTTGGAGAATTTGGGTGTCCTGAGAGGGGAAATTTGGGGATTTTGGGTGTCCTGAGAGGGGAAATTTGGGAGGAATTTGGGAGATTTTGAGGGATTTTGAGGTGTCCTGAGGGGGAAATTTGGGAGATTTTGGGGTAATTTGTGGGATTTTAGGTCTCCTGAGGGGGCACTTTGGGTGGGCATTTTTGGTGAATTTAAGGTGTCCTGAGGGGGAATTTTGGGGGATCTGGATGGAAATTCAGAGGATTTTGGGAGGAAATTGGGGCATTTTGGGGGATATTAAGGGATTTTAGGTGTCCTGAGGGGGAATTTGGGGGGATTTTTGGAGGAATTTGGGGCTTTTTTGGGGAATTTGGAGGATTTTGGGCATCCTGAGGGGGAAATTTGGGGCATTTTGGGGGATTTTGGGTGTTCTGAGTGGGAATTTGGGGGAATTTAAAGAATTTGAGGGGAATTTGGGCATTTTGGGGAAATTTGAGGGATTTTGGGTGTCCTGAGGGGGAATTTGGCGGGCATTTTGGGAGGAATTTGTGGGATTTTGGGGATCCTGAGGTGGCAGTTTTGGGATTTTGGAGGAATTTTGGGGTGTCCTGAGGGGGAAATTTGGCGGGAAATTTCGGGTGTCCTGAGGAGAGGAATCTGGGGGGAATTTTTGAGGATTTTAGGGGGATTTTGGGGGAGTTTGCTTGTCCTGATGGGGCATTTGGGGTGGATTTCGGGTAATTTGTAGGATTTTGCTGTATTTTACAGCATTTTGTGTAATTTTCCCCTCAGAAAGTGTCCCCGGCCGGGCTCCCCACACGCTCGGCCCACCCCGCCCGCTTCTCCCCCGATGACAAATTCTCGCGGCACCGCCTGGCCCTGAAACGGAGATTCGGGGTCCTGCTCACCCAGCGGGGCCGGGCCCTGCTCTGAGGGACCCCAAAAACCCAAAATCCCCCCAAAACACCCATTGAGCAGATGGAGCTCAGTCAAACCCGCTGAGCTGAACGGTGTGGGAGGAAAGGGTAAACAGGAGGAAATTGTGAATATTAAAGGATTTGGGAGCTCGGAGGTGTCTGAGTGTTGGTGGTCAAATAAATTTGGGTTTTTTTCCTGGTTTTGGGGGGGTTTTGGGGTGTGGGAGGGAATTAATGGCGATCTGTGGGGCGCGGGGGATGATGGGAGTTGTATGCGCGGGTATAATAGGATCAATGGGCCGCAGGGGTGGATGGGAGTTGTATGCACGGGTATAATAAGGATCTATGGGGTGCCGATGTAACGGGAGTCTATGGAGCGCAGGGGATGATGGGAGATATATGCGCTGGTATAACGGGGTTCTATGGAGAGCGGGGGAGGATGGGAGTTGGAGGTGCAAATATAATAGGGATCTATGGTGCGTGGGGGATACTGGGAGTCGTATGCACGGATATAATAGGGATCTATGGGGCCCGGATATAACGGGACTCAATGTGGCGCGGAGGATGATGGGCGATGTAGGCACCGATATAATAGGGACCTATAGGGCGTGAGAGATGATGGGAATTGGATGCGCGGGTATAACGGGGCTCTATGGGGCGCAGGGCATGATGGGAGGTGTAGGCGCGGATATAATGGGGCTCAACGGGGCGCGGGGGATGGTGGGAGTTGTATGCGCGCGTATAACGAGGGTCTATGGAGTGCCCGGGGTAGATGGGTGTTGCCTGCTGATGTAAGGCAAAGCGACCTGGTTTCGAGGAGCAGCACGGCGACCCAAACTCACCAGGGTCGCTCGAGCCAAAGAGCATGCAGATACCAATGTGGTAGATGGTCAAAGGCCTTTATTGTCCCATCTCACGGGGTTTTATAGTCTAAGGGGTCTCTCTACGTCAGAGGGGGTCTGCAGTACTATCTATGGTTAGTAAGGAGTGGAAAGTTACCAGCATTACTATCGTTAGGGGGAATACATTCCTAGTTACATTCCTAGGGTGATCTCTTATCTCAGGGGATTAGGGGAAATGGAATCCTGCCACTTTCCATCACATCGTGTGATCTTCCGATCGCCTGTCCCTATCTACCACATCTCCCCCCTCCTTTTTCACAAATGAATGAGGAAGTCATATACATAGGAAATGAAATGAGGTATAGGGTTGAATTTCGCCAAGGAAAAGGGGTTTGGTAAACCTGAGTAAGTTTTTGCCAGGAAGTTTAGAAAATCTTGCGACTGGCAGTGTTCCCTGGTTGAACTCACAGCATTTGTTGCCGGCCTATGAACAGGATGTTGGTTTGTTCTAGGCGGGTCTGAACGAATGAGACTAGCTTGTTCAGCAGGCATGGTCCGAAGGTGACAGCTAAAAGTAGCATTGCCAATGGACCTATTAGGGTAGAAATCAGGGTAGTTAGCCATGGTGATTGATTGAACCAGGACTCGAACCAACCCTGTTGGGCTTCCCTGTCTTTCTGTCTCTGAGCCAGTCTGTTTCGGAGTTCCGCCATGGAGTCTCTTACGACTCCCATGTGGTCCGCATAGAAGCAGCACTCCTCTTTCAAGGCGGCACACAGGCCTCCTTGCTGCATGAATAGGAGGTCCAGTCCTCGCCTGTTCTGCAAGACCACTTCTGAGAGTGAGGAGACTGACTTCTCTAGAAAGGAAATGGATTTCTCAATCCTTTGCAGGTCCTCATCGATGGTCATTTGCAGCTGGGACAGTCCTTGGTGTTGGGTCGCTAGGGCTGAGACACCCGTTGCCATTCCGGCTGCTCCTAGGCCGAACAGTATTGCGATAGTTATACCTGTCATTATTTCTCTTTTGTGGAGATGGCTGGGTTCCTCAAAAAGGTGGTACACTTCTTCGTCTGAGTGGTACAGGACCCTAGGAACAATCAGAACTTGGACACAAAAGTCGTTAGAGTCATTGAATTTGGCAAGGAACACACAGGGACTCACTCCGGATCGCTGGCAAACCCACATCCCAGATGCGGATGGGACTACCCACTTATTGTTTTTCCTGTCGGGCTTGACAACATTGGTGCAGACTTTGCCTTTCCGCCTAGCTAGGGTTGCATTGCCAAACCATCTGCCCTGGCCTGTGACTTGACTCAGGGTGATTCCTTTGCGGGGGGTATCCCATCTGCACTGGTGACGGGCATCGGCTGTATAGTAACTGAAGGGAGTGTTTAAAGCGACTCCTTCGTAAAAGGGGGGTTTAACATCGTAACTAAGCCAACAGGATTTGGTTAGGTTAGGGTTGGATTCGTTCAGGGATAGAAAGGTAGCTTCTAGCATGCGAAGGATTGGGTCTGAGTCCAACCCGGCTGAGCGGTCTATCTGAAAGATTTCCGCACGGCTGGTCGGGATATTGGTGACCCTTGTGGGCAAGGCTTTGGTGTAGGTCGTGTTTTTCCCTTTCTGCACACTTTTAATCACTTTGTTGGGTCTGACCACTCGGGGTGCCAACGGTTGGAGCCTGATAATTCGCACATTCACTCTCTCTTTCGACCCTTGAAGGACTACTGTCCACATTCTGCCTATGGCCCAACTAGGGTGATCTGGCTGCAAAACTGCCATGTTGTAGTCAGTGCATTTCTGAAATTTAGGGATTTTATGACGGTTTCGATAAAAACTTCCCTGGAGGAAGATGGGTGTTTTGCAGCCGGTAGGTGCCCAGGTGAAATGTAAGAATTTTTCGGGCTCTTGTGGATCCCACACAGGCCCCGACGGTCTGGCTTCTGTAACTCTGCTTTTGCAGCCCTAGTGCCCACAATATCCCCACCCTGGGTGATTGCAGTAGCTTTTCCCAGGGTTTGAAGCTGGGCACCAGTAGGATAGGTACATGTGTGTGGCGTGTGGGGAATAGGGGTCTTCCTTTGGTTTTCCTGGAAACAGGTCAGTAATGTGGAGAACGAAGGATGGGGCGTTCGGTGTGGTGATTTCTTTGAGCACCTTTTCACTACTAAGTTGTCGCATGACCCACCTGAATGGCCGATGGGGGTAGTGATCTGGGCTGGCTTGCCCTCTGACAACAAGCCCCAACAGCAAAATCACACAGAAACACCCTTGATGCTTGGGTCTCACCCGTGCGGGTCTCTCGGGCGCTGCCTGGTGGCTTGGTGGTCTGTCACTTTCCTCTGGAACGGGGATGTTCACGTCACGAGGACGCCCCATGAGCATATCCTGTAAACAGAAACTCGCAACTCTCATCAGTCTCATTCTGCTTGTTGTGAAGGTTGGGCTTGATTGACTTAAGTGGACACCACCTGATTTTGCCGTCCTTTTTGACAGCTGCGTACCCTCGCCCCGTGAGCATCAGCCTCCAGCCCTGTTCCCATTCGCCTAGCTCATTGCTAATTACAACCTGCGGACCCTCCTCTAACACTCAGGTGGCCCAGTGTTTTTGAACAGGACTGTTTGTTTCATCTCCCCTAAGGAATTGGTTCAGTGCTAGGAAAGCGGTTGCCAGTATACGTGCCTGATCTCCTGGGGAATGGAACTGGCAAAGCCCTCTGCTTTTGCCAACACTTCTATCTTGGTTTTCAGGGTCTGATTTGCTCGCTCAACTATGGCCTGCCCGGTACTGTTATACGGGATACCTCGCACTAATGTGATGCCCCATTTTGAGGTGAATTCTTGCACTGGTTTGGAGGTGAAATTGGAGCTGTTGTCAGTTTTGATCTGCTTGGGGATACCAAGCCAAGCAATGGCTGTCAGCCAGTGCTGATTGTGGCCTTGGAGTTAGTTTTGTGGTGCTGTGTGGCTTTGATCGTTCCGCTATAAGTGTCCACTGTTGCTGCAAGCCATGCTCGGGGCTTCAGCAGTTGACACAAAGTGAAGTCCGACTGCCAGATCTCTGAAGGCTTGAGACCTCTCGGGTTGACCCAACAGGTCCATTGGGGTGACTTCTGGCAATGAGGGCAGGTGGCTACCACATGTTTTACATCCGCTGTCGAGATTCCGCATCTCTTCGCCAGTGCTTTGGCTCCGATGTGGAGTGACTCGTGCAGTTGACGAGCTTCCTGCAACGTCCATACACCTTTTGCTGCGGCGTCCGCTTTGTCATTGCCAATCTGGAAGTAACCTTTGACTGGGTCATGGCTGTTGATGTGGATGACTGACACGGTGCCCTGTCGCAAGGAGAGTGCTTCTTCCAGCATTAGGGCTGCTGCTGATGTTGACACTCCTGGTCCTGCCATGGCTAGGCAGAGCCTTGCCACGAATATAGAGTCCATTACAATGGTGAGGTGTTCATCTTGGAAGAGTCCGCACGCCAAGACCACTGCTGCTGCCTCCAGCTGTTGCACGGACAGTGTGGGGTCACACGCTTTGACGCAGTGCCATTGCTCTCCTGCCTGCCACACTGCTGCTGCGGTTGAAGTCGTGGAGGAAGCGTCTGTGAAGACCGTTGGTCCTGGCTTAGGTCGGTCCATGACCTTTGGCGGCATGTCCATGTCGACAATGGTCAGCAGCTGAGTCCAGGGTGGTCTGGCGGAGTAGGAGATTTCTCCTCTGAAGCCGGTGAGAGCAAGGGCTAGGTACTCCAATATTGTGGTTGACTCCGAGGTCGGCTGCTTGCGGAAAGGAAGGTGGATGCCTTGCTCGGCTCGGTTCCTAGGTGTTTCAAGGCGATTTTCATGATGAGGTTAGCAATGCATTCGATTCCCGGGGAAAATGCATGAGCAGGTCTTCCGAGGACCACCCATTTGATTGGTCAGGACTTTTCGGAAGGTCCTTGGGCCAGTGGTCCCACTCCCCCCTTTCGTGTAAAGTGGATGTATAGATCCAGTGGCATGGCTGGGTTCCACCTGGCAAGTGTGCCAGTGGACATCTGGCTTTTGATGAAGTCGAGGGGGCTCGCTGCTTGCGGTGTCAGCTCCTTGGGTTCCCAGGGGTGGTTTCCTTTCAGGAGGTCATATAAAGTGTCCATGACCTCGGGAGGAATTAGGATGATGTTGCGAAGCCACTGCAGCGATCCCACCAGGCGTTGTACGTCGTGAAGCATCTTGATGTCTCGATGGACCTTCACCTTGGGGGGGGGTCATGTAGGAGCTTGTGATCCCCACTCCCAGGAAGGTCACGCAGCGTCTTCTCTTGATCTTTGCGCTCGCGATCTTGAAGCCGTTGGCCTGAAGGGTTTCAGTGATTGTGGACACCACATGATCTACTTGGCTTGCCGATGGCGCAGCGAGTAGGATGCCGTCCATGTATTGAAGGATGGTCGCAGTGGGGTAGGAGTGTCGGACTGGCGTCAGTGCTCTGTCCACAGTGATTTGGCATATGGTTGGGCTGTCTACCAAACCTTGTGGTAATACTCTCCATTGGAAGCAGAGGTTGGGCTGCTCGCTGTTTCGAAACACCACGGAAAAGGCGAATCATTCTCTGTCCTCAGGGTGCAGAGGTATTGAAAAGAAACAGTCCTTGATGTCCAGCACTGCGTACGGCTGCCCTGCGGGGATGGCTGAGTTCGTGGGTAGCAGTGTCTGAACTGGACCCATGGGTCAGATCTTCTTGTTCACTTCTCTCAGGTCGTGGATGAGGCGATAACCTTCTCCAGACCTTTAGGGGATCACAAATACAGGGGTGTTCCATGGGCTGATGGAGGGTTCTATGTGACCCTTTCGCAGTTCGCGGTCGACCAGTTCCAGCAAGGCTGCCGCTCGAGGCTCTGACAGGGGCCACTGCTCGACCCATACGGGTCTGATGATTTCCAAGTCAATTTGATTGGCAGCGGAGGGTGTACGGCAGTGGCCCTCAGGATAAATTTGTGATCCTGACTCCTAACGTAGCAAGGACATCTTTTCCTATCAGGGGGGGAGAATTTTGCAAAATGTAGGGGTAGATTGCTACTGTCTGTTCTGGTCCCTTTTTCATGTGAAGTGTAGCCGCCAGCTGGGTGCTTTTCCACGCCCGGGACTGCCCTCCCACTCCGTTCACTGGAGGGACTTCTTTGAATTGCCAATGTCCAGGCCAATGCACTTGGGGGAAAATCGTGCAGTCTGATCCCGTGTCCGCCCAAAACTGAAACCCTATGACGTGGGGATCCTGACTGCCATAAAGGCAGCATGTCCCCCACACCATCAGGGGCTCCTTCCCTATTTTCTTGGCCAGGGCCACCCAGGGGTCCCGCTCTGGGGCATCCCCTCCTGGCCCTGTGGCACCGGCGCGGCTTGTGGCGGTGGAGGATGCGAAAGTACTGCTGGCGGTGCTGCACAATTCTGCCATTGTGCTGCTGGCGGGGTGCAAAATTGACTGCTCCCTGTGGGGGCATGGGGTATGAGGGTCCCCTGCCCCACTGGGGGTTGCTGTAGCTGGGCCACTGCATGTTCCAGGTGGGAGGAGGCTGGATACAGCCCGGGTGCCCCCTCCCTCTCCCATTTCCCTGAGGTCTGGATCTGCATTCCTTAGCTAAATGCCCCTTCCTTTCACATGCCCAGAAAGGTCCCCTTAGTCTCCCCTGGCGTGGTGGAGCAGCTGCTGGTGGGCATCTTGGCTGGAGGCAGTTCACTGCCAAGTGGCCTGCCTGGCCGCACTTAAGGCATGCCATCACACTGGTTATTGCAGTGTGAACTGCTGCTTGGATGGGGGCTAGGTGTTCTTCCTTTACAACATGTCTGATCATGGCAGCAACATTGGACCCAGATGGCAGTGATCTTAAAATGTCCTTGGTGGCTGAGTTGCATTGCTGGCGTAGGCAGTCTGCCAGAACGGGACCCTTCGCCTCTGAGGGTAATGCAGAGGAATCTAATGCTGCCTGAAGGCGGTCCACAAACTGAGTGAAGCTCTCACTCTCACTCTGTTTTATAGTAGACCATGGGGAGGGTTTGGCTATTACTTTGGAAGCAACACAGATGGCTTCTCGGGCAGCACAGGTTGTTGTCATAACCTCATGGGCCTGCAAGCCCTCAGGCTGCGCCTGGGGGGTGATCATAGTGGGGTCTGTGCCCATTAGCCTCTGTATGCTGGAGCCGTGCAGTGGATGGTCAGCTCCCGTTACCAAAGCTAGTTGCTTTATACTGTTGTCCTCCCTGTTTAAAAACGATCATCCCTGCCCCATGGAAAATCATCCTGCAAGTCTGCTTAATATCAAAAGGTAGGGTCACCCCTCCAAAAACACTGTCAGTGAGTGTGGAAACCATGGCAGAATTAATTCGCTGTCTTCAATCGCTTTAATAATTGCCTTCACGTCTTTCGGGTTTACTGGGGAGTAGGTTCTTTGATTTCCGCCTGCTCCCCCCACCCGGACCGGAAACACCAGTGTCGCCGACGGAGCCCATTCTGCACACGCTATTTTTATTTTCCACCAGTCTGTAAGCGGGGTTCAATCTTTCTCTGATAAGCCCTTCACCCATGCAGGAGCGCTGTGACGAGTGACCTTACATGTCGCTGCTCTCTTTCTGTTAAAACTAGAATCCGAGTTGGAACCCCCCGATCCCCTCTTGAGCTCGGAGCTCGAGTATGAGTCCGAGCCGGAAGTCGACTGGCCGGACGTTTCTGGGCTGCTCTGCTGTTTTCTCGGGCTCTGACCCCGCCCCTTCTTGTGGGGTTCGGGCCGTTCCCTCCCCCTGGGCTCCCTCCGCCTCCTGCTGGGGGAGGTCCTTGCCCTATAAGGACCTAATGTGAACTGAGCGCTCTGATTGGTTTTACGGTCCTCCGCGGGGGCCGCCTTTCCTCCCTGCTCACCCGCACAGGCGTTGTTAAGCAGGCTGACTGCATTTCTGCCCTCCGCGTCTTCCTTTCCACCCTGAGCACGCGGTTCGATGCCATTTTCAAACGCATAGGGTGGGGGGGCGTTTTTATTGATCCCTACAGGGTCCGACAATCCGCCCGCTTCCCGCGCCTCCTCTGCGAGCCCCTGCCAAAACGCCCGCGCATGTTCCCCCCCCTCTGATGGTAAGTCGGTCTGCTCGGGGGAATCCAGCGTTCGCGGTTCCCCGCCGCCGATCTGATCAAAATCCTCTGCGGTCTGCGTTGCCGCGCCCCCCCCCAGCTGCGGCGTGGCTAATAAACAAGTTCGCGCGGCTTTCCAGGTTTTTTGCTCTTGTCGAGCTTTTTGCAGAGCCTGGATAACTCTGCCCCACTATTTTAGGGCTTTCCCTGAGCCCGAGGACATGGTTTCCTTGGCCAGAGCCTTTGTACAATATCCCAAACCCCTGAATGGAGGATTTCTATTGGGCTTTCTATGGCCCCAAGCTTAATCAGTCTCGGTAATGCAAGACATAGATCTTTAAGCTTACACTCAATACCCCATTGCGCATGCATCTGAGTTACGATCTTCGCTATGGCTTCCATGGTCTACGCGGGTCAGGGGGCGGCCCCCGGCAGCACTAGGCCAGCTGTGCAGCCGCCGGTCCTCTGTCCAGGCGAATCCCATTACCCGAGCTCCCTCACGGGTGTCGGCACCAGTTGTTGCCTTCTGATATAAGGCAAAGCGACCTGGTTTCGAGGAGCAGCACGGCGACCCAAACTCACCAGGGTCGCTCGGGCCAAAGAGCACGCAGATACCAATGTGGCAGACAGTCAAAGGCCTTTATTGTCTCATCTCATGGGGTTTTATAGTCTAAAGGGCTTCTCTATGTCAGAGGGGGTCTGCAGTACTTTCTATGGCTAGTAAGGAGTGGAAAGTTACCAGCATTACTATCGTTAGGGGAGCTACATTCCTAGTTACATTCCTAGGGTGATCTCTTATCTCAAGGGATTAGGGGAAAAGGAATCCTGCCCCTTTCCGTCACATCGCGTGATCTTCTGATCGCCTGTCCCTATCTACCACAGGAGGTACTCTTTGGGAGGGATGGACAGCATGATAATGACCCAGACAAGGTCAGGTGCACAGGGCAAATGCTGCGGAGTCTGACAAATCTGGGGCCATCCCAATACACCACCTTCAATGCAACGATTACTGCTGATACCAACCAAGAGACAGTGGGTTCTGTCACCAACAGGCTTAGAAATTGTGAGAGTGTGATCAATGGCCCAATGCAGGCTCATGTCTCTGCTGTGATTAAGAGCCTACAAGAAGAGATGAGGGTGGAGGGAGGAAGAACAGTTCCCATATGGCACCAGTGCAAGTCACAGGCCCCAAAGTCAAAGCCCAATGTCCCCCAGCTAGAGAGAGAGGGTACGTACACCCCACGAGCTGACCTGTGGTTCTTCTGGCATGACCATGTGGAAGACATGGGAAGGTGGGATGGGAAACCCACTTCTGTCCTGGCAGCACGGGTGCGTCAACTCAAGGAGGGAAACACTAACTGAGGGAGCTCCTCTAAAGTGAAAGTAGCCTCAACCTCCCGTGACTGAGCTGCCAGGTGTGATCTGTCAGAACCCCCTGAAGGAACCTCTACCATGTATGCCCAGGAAAGAAATAATAACAAGGGCTAGGGATGTCCTGCCTCTAGCTGTGGAACAGCAGGCCTGTTAGCTAAAGGAGCGAGAAGAAGCTGAGAAGCAAGAAGAATCTGATAAGGAGCTCTCTCCAAGGCTGTAACCAAGGAGACTGAGAGAAGTGAGGAACTGAAGAAAGATAAGAGAACTTTGCAGCTGGACAAAGTATTTTTAGAAGGTTAGTTGAAATCACTGTAACTTTTCACCAATAGTGTTATGTTGACTTATTGTGGCCAATAGTTAGGATAGAAGAAGCATAAACAATTGGAAAATGTATAAAAGGTCAGCCCTGTTCAATAATGAAGAGTTGCCACCTGAGACTGCTTGTGGTCTCTGCTTTGTGTCATGACTGCCTCGGCAGCGACATCTAGTCAGGAAGAGGCACAGGAAAACCGGATTTTCTGGATGGTGTGGATCCAATGGCCTGGCACACCAGAGCCACAAAATCACAACACCTTTGTTGATACAGGTGTGCAGTGTACCCTGATACCATCGGGATATGTGGGGGCAGAACCTGTTTCCGTTGCTGGGGTTGTGGGGGATCACAGCAATTGACCCTGTTGGAAGCTGAGGGGAGCCTGACTGGGAAGGAGTGGCAGAAACATCCTATTGTGACTGGCCCAGAGGCCCCGTGGATTCTGGGCAGGGATTTCCTCTGGAACAGCTTTACAAAGGCCCAAAGGGACTCAGGTGGGCCTTTGGAACAGCTGCTGTAGAGGCAGAGAACATAAAGCGGTTGAACACCTTGCCTGGACTGTCAGAAAGCCCATCTGCAGTACGACTCTTGAGGGTGGAAGAGCAATGAGTGCCAATTGCCACCTTGACCATGCACCACCAGCAGTATTGAACAAATTGAGATGCCATGATCCCCATCCACAGAATGATCCATGAGCTGGAGAGCCAAGGGATGGTCAGCAAAACCCACTCACCCTTCAACAGCCCCATCTGGCCTGTGCGCAAATCTGACAGAGAATGGAGATTGACAGTGGACTATCATGCATTGAATGAAGTGACTCCACTGCTGAGCACTGCTGTGCTGGACATGCTGGAACTCCAGTATTAGCTGCAGTCCAAGGCAGCAAAGTGATTTGCCACTGTTGACATAGACAACGTGTTTTTTTCCATTCCTTTGGCAGCAGAATGCAGGCCTCAGTTTGCCTTCACCTGGAGGGGCGGGCAGTCCACTTGGAACCGACTGCCCCAGGGGTGGAAGCACAGCCCCACCATCTGCCATGGACTGATCCAAGCTGCACTGGAAAAGGGTGAGGCTCCAGAACACCTGCAGTGCATTGAGGACATCATTGTGTGAGAGAACACAGCAATGGAAGTGTTTGAGAAAGGAGAGAAAATCATCCAGATTCTACTGGAAACCAGCTTCACCATCAAGAAGAGCAAAATCAAACGACCTTCCTGAAAATCCAGTTCCTGGATGTAAAGTGGCAAGACAGATAGCATCATATTCCCACTGAGGTCATCAACATGAACACCGCAAAGTCTCCACCAACAAACAAGAAGGAAACACAAGTTTTCCTGCGTGCCATAGGTTTTTGGAGAATGCACATTTGTGCGTACAGCCAGATTGTGAGCCCTCTCCACCTGGTCACCTGCAAGAAGAACAGTTTCCACTGGCGCCCTGAGCAGCAACAAGCCTTGGCCCAGATCAAGCAGGAGATCGCTCATGCAGTAGCCCTTGGTCCAGTCAGAGGACCAAGAGGTGAAGAATGTGCTCTACTCTGCAGCCGGGAGCCATGGTCTGTCCTGGAGCCTTTGGCAGAAGGTGGCTGGGGATGCTCAAGGCCAACTACTGGGATTCTACAGAGGATCTGAAGCCAACTACACTCCCACAGAGAAGGAAGTCTTGGCTGCCTATGAAGGAGTCCAAGGGGCCTCAGAAGTGATGTGCACAGAAGCACAACTCCTCCTGGCACCGCAACTGCTGGTGCTGGGGCAGATGTTTAAAGGAAAGGTTCCCACCACCTACCACGCCACTGACCCCACATGGAGCAAATGGATTGCTCTGATCACACAGCGCACCCGTATTGGAAAGCTGAATCACCCTGGAATTTTGGATTTCTGGATGGTTGCCAATGCTCTGTCAGGTTGGCTGGAAAGGTGGAAAGAGGCCAACTGGCAGGGCAGAGAAAAATCAATCTGGGCTGCTGGTGAGTGGAAAGACATTGCATCTTGGGTAGAAAATCTATCTGTGAATGTCCGCCATGTAGATGCCCATGTCCCCAAGAGTCAGGTGTAGTAGATAGGGTCAGGCGCTCGGAAAATCTCGCATTGTCACGGAAAGCAGCAGGATTCCTCTCCCCCTAACCCCTAGTGATAAAGGATCACCCAAAAATGTAGTCCCCCCTAACATTAGTAACTTTCAACTCCTTACTAACCAATTACAGTAAGGTAAGACCCCCTGACGTAGAGAAAAAACTTTCCCAGTAAAAAACCCGACGAGACGGGACAATAAAAGTCTTGAACCGTCCACCATACTGGTGTCTGTGTGTGTTCTTGGCCCGAGTGACCCTGGAGAGTTTGGGTCGCCGTGCTGTTTCCTCAGAACCAGGTCACCTTGCCTTGCATCAGAAGGCAACAAGTGGTGCCAGAACCCAGGATTGAACCAGTGCCTGGGGAACGGGGATCGCCTGGTCAGAGGACGGCGGCTGTAGTGGCGGGTCCAACTAGAGCGGAGGGGACGCCCTCGAATCATGGAAATTATAGCAAAGGTCCTAAGTCAGGCTCATGAGCAATGGGGAATTAAAGGTGAGCTCAGGAATTCTGATCTTGCTATTGCAAGGCTCCTAGAGCTCGGGACGATCGGATGTCCGGTAAATATATTATATTGGGAAGCGCGGGAGAAGTGCACTGCCGCCTCAGGGGAGGACTCTAAGTCCTCAGGGAGTGGTAAAAACCTCAAAGCGTGGGGGAAAGTAGAAGAGGCCCTACGCAAGACGTTAGAAGAACAGGAGACGAGGAAAGCCGCATGTACACGTTTATTAGCTACACCAAAGCTGGGGGTGGGGGCCGCGACACAAACTGCCTCTGAGAGCGATCGGATTGAAGGCGGGAACATGCGGGGGCCGGGCGCGTTCCACCCCTTCCTGAGCCCGAGCCCAGACCCCCCGGAGCCCCCAGGGGACCCCCCGGATCACCCAGGGGACCCCCCGACCCTCCCACGGAGCCTGCTGGGTCCTGGCCCCCCCGCGGAACCGTTTGAAAAATCCGCGGTTTCTCTATCCGTCCCTTCCCCGCCGGTCGCCGATCTGGTGCAGGAGGCAGAGCAGCGTGCGCGATGCTTTTGGCAGGGACTCACGGAGGAGGCGCGGAACGCGACCGGATTGTTGGACCCCGCTGGGATTGGTAAAAATTCGCCCCCGCCATGTGCACTGAATGGCGCCGAACCGCATGGCGAGGGCGAAAGAGAAGAGGGGGAAAAGGGCGGAAATGCAGTCAGCCTGCTTATCATCGCATGCGCGGGTGAGGGGGGAGGGGGGGCGGCACTTGCGGTGGAGCGTAAGACAAATCAGAGCACTCTATTCAAATTAGGTCCTTATAGGTCAAGGACCTCCCCCAGCAGGAGGCGGGGGGACCCCAGGGGGAGGGAGCGACACCACCCCCGAAGGGAGGAGCGGGGTCGAAGCCGAACAAAACGGCACGGAGCGCCAGAAGTGTACCAGCAGTCAGCTTCCGCCTCAGAGCCAAGTAACAGCTGCTCAGACAGCTCGGAAGAGCCGACCGAGTCCGGCTGGGACTCGGAAACCGAGAGAGCAGAATTAATGCGGTTTCAAGCGAAACCGAATAAAGCTTTAAACAATATCGGGAAACAATCGCAACACAAACTCACCGATTAGGGAAAAATAAAAGCAGCTTGTGGGGACTGGGCACCGGCAGCCTCCATGCATGCTTTCCCGGTAGGGGTTGCCAGAGCGCGGGGGAACCAACAAAGGGCATATACCCCAGTTAACCCAAAAGAAGCCAAAGCGATTTCAGAAATAGGGATCAACTCAGCTGTAGTACCCACTCTTGAGGACGACCTTTCTAGCAATAACGATCTGCTCACTTTTGATATTACACAAATAAGCCACATGCTTTTTGATGGGGCGGGGCGGATTGTATCTAAGCAGGAGTGGCAGGATGACCGTGTTAGCCCGGGCTTCTGGGGAAGGGCAGCAACTCAGCGAGCTGTCCCCAGCCGGCACAGCTTTCCCTGGCCGCACCCTCACTCCAAGCACGCCCGAGAGGGATCTGTAGGAGCTGCGGGAAGACACCTCGCTAGGGACTGTAGATCTCGGTCCTGGGGAAACGGGAGAGGGAGGGGGGCGCAGGCCACACTCAGCCTCCTCCCGCTGTGAATGCGAGACGGCCCATCTACGCCAACCCCCAGTTGGGCAGGGGACCCTCATACCCCATGCCCCCACAGGGAGCAGTCAATTTCGCATCCCCGCCAGCAGCACAATGGCAGAGTTATGCAGCACCATCGGTACCCTCGCACCCCCCACCGCCACAAGCCACGCCGGTGTCAGAGGGCCAGCAGGAGGTGCCCCAGAGCAGGATCCCTGGGTGGCCTTGGCCATGAGAATAGGGAAGGAGCCCCTGATGGTGTAGGGGACATGCTGCCTTTAGGGCAGTCAGGATCCCCACGTCATACGGCTCCAGTTTTGGGTGGACACGGGATCAGACTGCACGATTTTTCCCCAAGCACATTGGCCTGGACATTGGCAATTTAAAGAAGTCCCTCCAGTGAACAGAGTGGGAGGGCAGTCCCGGGCATGGAAAAGCACCCAGCTGGTGGCTTTAACACTTCACACAAAAAAGGGACCAGGAGTGTCAACATCAGTAGCAGCCCTAATGGTGCAAGAAGCACTCTCCTCGCGACAGGGCACCATGTCAGTCAATCACATCAACAGCCACGACCCAGTCAAAGGCCACTACCAGATCGGCAACAACAAAGCGGACGCCGCAGCGAAAGGCATCTGGACGTTGCAGGAAGCCCTGAAAAAGGCCCAGATTGAGGAGCAGAGAAAGGCAGAGCTGGAGGATGAGAGGGACCACGGGAGAGACGTGGATGAGGAGCTACAGAAGGGGAAGCAGAAGCTGCTGCAGCGAGCGACAAGGATGAAGCTGGACAAGGAGGAAGATGTGGGGGAACTGAACGCGCTGTTCCTCAGTGCCAAGTGCAACATGATCTGGGACAAGCAAGTCCTGGAGAAGCAGACGATCCTCGAGGAACTGGCAGAGGAAGAGAAGCACCTGAACAAGATGATGGAAATGGAGCGGAAGAAGGGCATGGAGGTCCAGGAGGAGCTGGAGCACCAGAGGAAGCAGGAGCACCTGGGCAGCAGGAGCTGCCCAGCAGGGCATTGTGAAACAGATGGAGCAGAATGTAGAGGAGCGGGCATTGAGGGCTGAGGAGGTGTACCAGGAGGGCCAGAGGCAGCTGGAGAGACTGGAGCAGATGAAAAAGGGAGGATCAGAAGGCCTGGGAGCAGAAACAGGAGCAGGGGGCCCACAGGTGGTAATTAGAAACGAGCTAGGCGAATGGGAACGGGGCTGGAGGTTGATGCTTACGGGGCGAGGGTACACAGCTGTCAAAAAGGATGGCAAATTAGGTGGTGTCCACTTAAGTCAATTAAGCCGGACCTCCATAGCAAGCAGAATGAGACTGATGAGAGTTGTGAGTTTCTGTTTACAGGACATGCTCGTGGGGCGTCCTCGTGATGCGTATATCCCCATCCAGAGGTAAACGACAGACTACCAAGCCGTCAGGCAGCGCCCGAGAGACCCGCACGGGTGGAACCCAAGCGTCAACGGTGTTTCTGTGTGATTTTGCTGTTGGGGCTTGTTGCCAGAGGGCAAGCCAGCCCAGATCACTACCCCCATCGGCCATTCAGGTGGGTCATGCAACAACTTAGTAGGTACAAGGTGCTCAAAGAAATCACCACACCGAACGCCCCATCCTTCATGCTCCGCATCACCGACCTGTTTCCAGGACGACCAAAGGTAGACCCCCATTCCCCACACGCCACACACATGTACCTATCCTACTGGTGCCCAGCTTCAAACCCTGGGAAAATCTACTGCAATCACCCGGGGTGGGGACATTGTGGGCACTGGGGCTGCGAAACCATTCTCACAGATGCCAGACCGTCGGGGCCTGGGTGGGATCCACAAGAGCCCAACAAATTCTTACAGTTCAACTGGGCACCCACCGGCTGCAAAACACCCGTCTTCCTCCAGGGAAGTTTTTATCGAAACCGTCATAAAATCCCCAAATTTCAAAAATGTACAGGCTACAACATGACAGTTTTGCAGCCAGATCACCCTAGCTGGGCAATAGGCAGAGCGTGGACAGTAGTCCTTCAAGGGTCAAAAGAGAGAGTGAATGTGCGAATTATTAGGCTCCAACCGTCAGCACCCCGAGCGGTCAGACCCAACAAAGTGATTAAAAGCATGCCGAAAGGGAGAAACGCGACCCACCCCAAAGCCTTGCCCACAAGGGTCGCTGATATCCCGATCGGCCATGTAGAAGCCTTTCAGATAGACCATTCAGCCAGGTCAGATTTAGATCCAATCCTTCGTATGTTAGAAGCTACCTTCCTATCCCTGAACAAAACTAACCCTAACCTAACCAAATCCTGTTGGCTTTGTTACGATGTCGAACCTCTCTTTTACGAAGGAGTCGCTTTAAACACTCCCTTCAGTTACTCCACAGCAGATGCACCCAACCAATGTAGATGGGACACCCTCCCGCAAAGGAATCACCCTGAGTCAAGTCACAGGCCAGGGCAGATGCTTTGGCAATGCAACCCTAGGTAGGCGGAAAGGCAACGTCTGCACCGAAGTTGTCAAACCCGACAGGAAAAACAATAAGCGGGTAATCCCATCCACATCTGGGATGTGGGTTTTCCAGCGATCTGGAGTGAGTCCCTGTGTGTTCCTTGCCAAATTCGATGACTCTATCGATTGTTGTGTCCAAGTTCTGATTGTTCCTAGGGTCCTGTACCACGCAGATGAAGAAGTGTATTGCCATTTCGAGGAACCCTGTCGGCTCCACAAAAGAGAAATAGTAACAGGTATAACTATCGTGATGCTGCTGGGCCTAGGAGCAGCCGGAATGGCTACAGGAGTCTCAGCCTTGGCGACCCAGCACCAAGGACTGTCAAAGCTGCAGGCAACGATTGACGAAGAACTGCGGAAAATCGAGAAATCCATCTCCTTTCTAGAGGAGTCAGTCTCCTCACTCTCCGAAGTAGTCTTGCAGAACAGGCGAGGACTGGACCTCCTGTTCATGCAGCAAGGAGGCTTGTGTGCCGCCTTGAAAGAGGAGTGCTGCTTCTACGCAGACCACATGGGAGTCGTTAGAGACTCCATGGCAGAACTCCAAAACAGACTGGCTCAGAAAGACAGGGAAGCCCAACAGGGTTGGTTCGAGTCCTGGTTCAATCGACCACCATGGCTGACCACCCTAATTTCTACCCTAATAGGTCCATTGGCATTGCTGCTTTTAGCTGTCACCTTTGGACCATGCCTGCTGAACAAGCTAGTCTCATTCGTTCAGACCCGCCTAGAACGAGACAACATCCTGTTCATAGGCTGGCAATTTACTGCTGTGAATTCGACCAGGGAACACTGCCAGTCACAAGATTTTCTACCCAGGTTCACCAAACCCCTTTCTTTGTCAACAACCCGATGCCTCATCTCAGTACCTATGTATATGACTACTTCGTTCATTTGTAAAAAAGGGGGGGGATGTGTAGTAGATAGGGTTAGGCGCTCGGAAAATCTCGCGATGTCACGGAAAGCAGCAGGATTCCTCTCCCCCTAACGCCTAGTGATAAAGGATCACCCAAAAATGTAGTCCCCCCTAACATTAGTAACTTTCAACTCCTTACTAACCAATTACAGTAAGGTAAGACCCCCTGACGTAGAGAAAAACTTTCCCAGTATAAAACCCGACGAGACGGGACAATAAAGGTCTTGAACCGTCCACCATACTGGTGTCTGTGTGTGTTCTTGGCCCGAGTGACCCTGGATAGTTTGGGTCGCCGTGCCGTTTCCTCAGAACCAGGTCGCCTTGCCTTGCATCAGAAGACAACAGTCAGGCTAATGCAGAACACTGAAACAATGAGCAGGTAGGTCAGGCTGCAAAGATAGAGGTGCCAAAGATAAACCTAGACTGGGAACATAAAGGAGTTATTCCTAGCTCGATGGGCCCATGATGCCTCAGGCCACCAGGGCAGAGATGCCACCTATAAATGGGCAGGAGACCGAGGGGTGAGTCTAACCATGGACAGTATTTCTCAGGTTATCCATGACTGTGAGACGTGTGCTGCAATCAAGCAGGCCAAGCGAGTGAAGCCCCTCTGGTATGGTGGGCGGTGGTCCAAGTACAAGTATGGGGAGGCCTGGCAGATTGACTCCATCACACTGCCCCAGACACGCCAGAGCAAGCGCTATGTGCTGACCCTGGTGGAAGCCACCACTGGATGGTTGGAAACCTACCCTGTGTCTCATGCTACGGCCCGAAACACCATCCTGGGCCTTGAAAACCAAGTCCTGTGGAGACATGGTGTGGGAGGATCTTTGTCCATTTGTCCAGGTGTCCATGGGTTTGGGTTTCTTACCTACGTACAGGCAGTCATTTGGTGACAGGGGGACTCCCACCTAGAATGTTAAGAGCGTATCGTCTATGCTTTCCATAGCCATGCAAAGATTGTCTGGCTTTAATGACTTTGCCAAAGTGACCCAGATGTTTTGATTTGGCTGAGGGATGATCCAGCTGGTGGTCACTTGGATACAGATGAGGGTGCTGATAAAGACGATGGCAATGATGGCACTGGTACTGCTGCGGGGTGCACAGGAAGGTGTGAGGGTATCACAGGAAGAATCATACTTCTTCTTTCCCACTGGGTATTTTTCACTTGTGGATGGTAAAACCACACATTAGTGGACTTATTTTAAGACATTCTTAAATATTCTTAAGTTCTCCCTATAGCTCTTACCAGCTCCTCCCAATCACTCCCTTCTCTTTTTTAAGAGAAGTTTGAGGCAGGAAAAAAGGAGTAGTTTCAAGAGGGAAAAGAGGGAGGGGTAGGGATAAAGGGTCACTGGTAGAGGGATGGAAAAGGGATAGGTGTGTCTGCATTTGAGGTTGACATGGACATTATCAGTGGGATATATCTACGTGTGATGAGTGTCCTTGCCACAATGTTTGGATATGTGAATTTCTTTTTTCTTCATCTCCAAGAGAAAGCTGCTTCTGTGGCATGGTGGGAGAGGGAGCTGACTTTGTGTTCATTCAAGGTGTCGTCTTCAGATCTGTGGTCTACATAGGGACTGATAAATCTTCTGGGAATCCACCAGGGTCCTGTATCTGTAGAAACACAAGCATATTCTGTCACCCACATAATGAGAGGCTATGGCCCTTCAACAATTTCAGATTCATGATTCTGGTCAAATACTGGAGGTCTTTCTTTGAGGTGTGTGTACATGTTGTTATGAAAGTGCCTTAAGACAGGGGGGTTTGGTTCTTTTTGAGAGCAATTCGTGAAAGGTATATGACATTAGAATTAATGAAATTCAAATAACGTAAAGTACTTTGCACAGTCTATCCTGTATAGAGAGAGCCAGGGGCTATGTACAAATCACAAACGGGAAAGGCACTGCTGTGGAACATGCCTTGAGCTGTTTTATTTTTCAGCATCAGTCTCATTACACGGTTGTGACAATGCAAAGATGTCAGCAGCTCACATCCCAAGCAGCTGACCAAGAACTTAATAGTACAACTTAATTTATAAGTTTTTTAACCAATCCCACAAAGCAAAAGCATATTGACAGCAGTTCTATCCAACCACTATAAGCACATGTACCTTTGGTAAAACCAACGCTTGCTTATATTGAATACAATACCTGTTTGTAAGCTTTAAAACACAATGCACAGAGCTCCATTATTAAGCTTCAAACTTCCTAATATCTTGCCAGAAAAACTTTTCTGTATCTTAGGGAGTTATTCTAGACAAGCGTTAAGACACAGACCATTGTTCTATTTCTCCTTGCTTTTCTACTTTTTAAATAATTTTTCTGCTGACCTATCTCATGGCTGCTGCTTAGCTCTAATCACAGTTCTGCTGTCTCTGAGGCCTGCCTTTTGCAGCTTCCCCAAAGCCCTTTGATTTTGTGGATTCCCACACTGAACACAAGTTCAGCTATTTTAAATCAAATGCTCAATGATTTAGATAATATTAGACATGGCACACTGCAAAATAGAGCTGCTATAGATTTTTTGCTGTTAGCACATGGGCACAGGTGTGAAAATTTTGAAGGAATGTGTTTTATGAACCTACTCTCTTCGATTCACAGGAAACTCAAACAACTAGAAGACAACATGAAGAAATTGACTGTGAATGATTGGGGCATGGATGAATGCTTTGAGGGATGGGGAATAACTGGATGATTGAAAGACACCTTAAAGTGAGCTATGTTATTACTAGTAGTTATTGTTATATTGCTTTGTATTATTCCACACATAGTGAAATTGGTGACCCAGTTGGTAGAAAATACTGTAAAAATGGTTTGGCTGGTGCAAGAAGAAGAAGAAGAAGGGGGAATTGTAGCAATGTATCTGAACAACTTGGGCCACACTGTGCACCAGCCATATTGCTTGTAGTCATTCTTATCAGAGCCTTCTGGAATTCATCAAGGTTACTAAGACATAAACTGTGCTAAATGAAGAAAGAAAAGGCTGAGAAACAGAATACCAAGACCACAAGAACTCGATAACAGAGTGCTGTGAACCACCTGAACTGAAACCAGTCACATACTCTGAGAAGTGCGTGCAGAACACAAGGATAAGAGAGAGGTTCCAATGAAGAAGAGCATGATCAGTGTATGCAGTAGGGTTAGAATGTATAAATAGGTGTATAATGTAAACAATAAATGGCTTCTGCTTAATCGTACTGGTTAGTAGTATGGGAGCCCTGTTTGCCTGGGAAGGAAGGAGGATTCTTTTCCATAAAAAGGAAAGCACTAAGCCAGGAGCAGGAGACAAGTGACCCTTCCAGACCTGGGGCTTCATTGCCTCCTTGTCCCTGCTCAGCAGCCTGGCAGGGGCCGCCCCATGCTCCTGCCCTTGCCATTGCACATCCCCACATGCCAGTGCCCATCCCAGCAAGAGCCCTGAGCAAGGAGGGAGGGACAGCATCTGCCTGGCCAGGGGCTGGGGCTCAGGCCTTGGCCCTTGGCATTCCTCAAACACATCCAGCTTTGCTCAGCACCAGAGACACCTTGGCCTTGTTTGTCCCCAGCTGTCATCACTGCCTCCAGTGTTCTGCTCTAACTGGAACCTGGGGACACTTTCTCAGTCGTGTTCCTCAGTGGGACCCATTAAAACTTCAAGAAACTTTGGAGGCTAAATTTAAATTTGAGTTGCTGAGAAGTTTTTTGAACACTCTCTCAGGGACTGAGTCTGATGTAAACAACACCAAATCCCCAAGAGGCTCATTAAAGTGCTTGTCCTCTGTCTGTGCTGCTGAGCTTTAAAGGAACAGCTCTTGCCAGGGCCAGCTCCTCTCCCAGCCCAGCAGGGCTGAGGGCTCTGCCTGCAGGCACTGAGGGGACAGGAGCCAGGCAGAGACAGGCTGAAGGCAATCAGGATTGGGAAGACATTGAGCTGAGACTTCACTTGGGGAAAGATCTTCACAGCCCTGTGCATGGTGAGTGTGTGGGTGCAGGGCAATGTCCCCTGTGCTCCTGGAGGGATCTCCTGAAGCCAGCACACCCCACAGCCTGGGGGATGTGTCAGGAGGACTCTCCCAGTTTCTCTCTGGCACAGGAGCAGGAGGAGGAGGATGTGCTGCAGAGCGGGGCTGCCCTGGGAACCATCAAAGGGACAGAGCAGGACGGCTCCTGCTGCCAGGGACAGCTGCAGGGGGTGAAGCTGGGGCTGCAGCCAGGGCTGCCCAGGGCTGTCCTGCAGAGCAGCTCCTGCAGCCCTCAGGGCTCTTGGCCAGCCCAGGGCATGTGCCACCTGACAGGGGCAGCTCTCAGCCTGCCTGGACGCTCCCCATGGATGCTGCAAAGGAGAAGTTGGGGGTGGAAGGAGCCACCTCCATCAGGGCAGATTCCTTCTGCTCTGGAGATGGTGCTGCATGGCCAGGGCTGCTCTCAGCTTTCTCCTAAAGGGAAGGGAAAGGGGCTGTCTGCTTTGGCTGTGTCACTGACACTCCTGCACTTTCACCCTGGGCATCAGCAGATGGGCCTCAGCTCTCCCTCAGAAAATGCCTCCTCAGCCTCCTCTCCCTACAGACAGCAGCACCTTGGCTTGCAGCATCTCTGTTTGTCTGGCCTGCCCTTAAGGCCCTGGTGCCAGGGAGATGCCCCTGGGCAGTGCCCTGTGCTGGGAGGGGTCTGCAGGGCAGAGCTGAGACCCCAGGGCTGGGCTGGGTTTTTCCAGCAAAGGCAGGGACAAGGCTTGGATAGAGAGAAACAGCTCCCAGTAGGCACATCTTGAGGCAGCAGTGAGCCACGCCAGCCTTTCGTATCCCATCTGGTCCAGCTGCATGGGGAAAGAGAGAAGGGTTTGGAGAAAATTATTTTTAAATTGGAGTGTTCACAAAGTCCAGTTTATTTTTCAAAACATTTTTAAGTGCAGGCACCCTGAAATAGAGAAGCTGTAATATTCAAAGGACTCCTGTGTGGGGACTAGCACTGACTGCAGTGGGGCACAGTGATTCCTGTTTTCCTTGGGTCTCCCAGGTGTTCAGGCTGAGAGCAGTGCTAAAGATGAGGCAGGTACTCAGTAGCACAAACTCAAAATCAAAAAATATTTAGCAAAATTCCCTTAATGGAAGAGAGGTGATTTTGGAGAGATTCCAAATAAAATACATAGAATTGACTCAAATGAATTAGTCACACTTTGTCAATGTCTTCTTTCAACAGTCCACTATGCCCAGAGTCAAGGAATGTCCAACAGCAGCTCCATCAGGCACTTCCTCCTGCTGGCATTGGCAGACATACGGCAGCTGCAGCTCCTGCACTTCTGCTTCTTGCTGAGCATCTCCCTGGCTGCCCTCCTGGGCAACGGCCTCATCATCAGCGCCGTAGCCTGCGGCCACCACCTGTACACGCCCATGTTCTTCTTCCTGCTCAACCTGGCCCTCAGCGACCTGGGCTCCATCTGCACCACTGTCCCCAAAGCCATGCACAATTCCCTCTGGGACACCAGGGACATCTCCTACTCAGGATGTGCTGCACAGCTCTTTTTCTTTCTGTTCTTCATCTCAGCAGAGTTTTCCCTCCTGACCGTCATGTGCTATGACCGCTACGTGTCCATCTGCAAACCCCTGCACTACGGGACCCTCCTGGGCAGCAGAGCTTGTGCCCACATGGCAGCAGCTGCCTGGGCCAGTGCCTTTCTCAATGCTCTGCTGCAAACAGCCAATACATTTTCCCTGCCCCTGTGCCATGGCAATGTCCTGGGCCAGTTCTTCTGTGAGGTGCCCCACATCCCCAAGCTCTCCTGCTCACACTCCACCTTCAGAAAAATTTGGATTTAATTGTTTGTTGCCTCTTTAGCTTTTGGCTGTTTTGTGTTCATTGTTTTCTCCTATGTGCAGATCTTCAGGGCTGTGCTGAGGATCCCCTCTGAGCAGGGACGGCACAAAGCCATTTCCACCTGCCTCCTTCACCTAGCCGTGCTCTCCCTGTTTGTGAGCACTGGCTTTGTTGCCTACCTGAAGCCCCCCTCCATCTCCTCCCCATCCCTAGATCTGGCACTGTCAGTTCTGTACTCGGTGGTGCCTCCAGCCCTGAACCCTCTCATCTACAGCCTCAGGAACCAGGAGCTCAAGGCTGCAGTGTGGACACTAATGAGTGGAACATTTAGGAAACATTAAACTGGTTGCCAATTTCTGCATATCTCTTGAAATAAAAGTAATCTTTGATACTTCTTGTTGGATTGGTTATGTTTTTTATTCTGTTTTCATTTTTTAATAATCTCCATAAAACAAGGCCATTTTTTCTGCAATTTCTTTTTTTGTTTCTCCAAACTTCACTGTGGCCTCACACTGTGTCAATGAAGAGGAGGTTTCGTAGTGGCCTTAACGGAATTAAAGGATCTCCTAGCAGAGTTTTCACAGGAGATTCCCCTTATGTTGCCTTCTTTGTAGCAGCAGCTGCAATGTCTGTGTGCAGAGCTCGGGGCAGATCAGTGCTGCCCCAGCAGCTGTGCCCAGCAGCAGCAGCACTTGGTGTTGCCAGTGCTGCTGCCGTGGCCCTGCCCCGCTGCCCTGGTGGCCCTGGTGTTGCTGCAGGGCCTGAGTGCTCTCGGGGCCGGGCACAGCCCTGGGGGTGGCAGTGCCGGGGCTGCAGCAGGGACAGGCCATGGGCACTGCTGGGGCAGCGCTGACGCCTCAGCCCAGGGCCTGGGGGCTCCAGGCTCCTTGCCCAGGCTCTCTCAAGAACACGCCCAGGCCAATACCCAGCACAGAAAAGCCCCGTGAGCAGCCCCAGGCTGGCCGTGGGCAGGCTGGGAGCAAACAGCATGGCTGGGTCTCTGCAAGGGCCCTGGGGCAGATGGGAAGGAGCAGCAGAGCAGGGGCTGATCCATCCCCAGTGCGCTGCACAGCGCAGGGCAGCGTCCCAGAGAGTCCTGATGGAGCTGCCAACAAAATCCCCCCTCTGCAGCCCTGGCCTCTCCCCCAGCTCACACAGGTGCCCCATCCTTGCAGGCACAGACACGGCAGCACTGGCTCAGCAGCCCCTGTTTGCATTGCACAGAGCAGGGGGAGCACCCCATGCTGTTGGTGTGGGGACATGAACCTGAGAGAGCCCAAATGCCATCATCCCCTGGGGCCAGCAAGGGCTGGGGGACACCAGGGAAACCACTCAGCTTTGTCCTGGCCTCTGCAGTCAGCCAGAAAGTTTGTTCCCATGAGCTGGGAGTATCCTGTCCGGCTGCAGACGGTGTTGCAGCTTCTCCATGGGTGGTTTCACAGTGTGCCAGAATCAGCAAGGTTGGGAAAGACCTTGGAGATCATGAAATCCAACCTGTGCCCTGACACTTCCCCATCTCTTTGAGCCTCCTCTTCTCCAGGATAAACAACCCCAGCTCCCTCAGCTGCTCCTCACAGCACTTGTGTTCCAGACCCCTCCCCAGCCTTGCTGCCCTTCTCTGGACATGCTCCAGCCCCTCCATGGCCTTCCTAAATTGGGGGCCCAGAACTGGACACAGCACTCGAGGTGTGACCTCACCTCGTGTGCAGAGTGCAGGCAAGAATCACTTCCCTGTTCCTGCTGGCCACACCATTCCTTATCCAGGCCAGCAGCCATTGGCCTTCTTGGCCACCTGGGCACACTGCTGCCTCATGTCCAGCCTGCTGTCCATCAGTGCCCCGAGGTCCCTTTCTGCCTGGCCGCTGTCCAGCCCTCGGCCATCCTGTGGGTGCCCTGCGATGGCACTCAAGGTGATCTGTTCCATAACATTGCCAGGCACCCAGGTCAGGCTGACAGGCCTGGAGTTGCCCAGCTCCTCCTTCCAGCCCTTCTTGGGGATGGGCTCACATTGGCACCTCCAGTCCTCGGGGACCTCCCTGCTGAGCCAGCACTGATGGTAAATGATGGAGAGCAGCTTGGGGAGCTCTTCCAAAGCTCCCTCATCCCCCTGGGATGGATTCCATCTGCTCCCAGAGACACCTGTGAGCATCTGAGTGGCTCAGCAGGTCCCCAGCTGCTTCCTCCTGGCTTACAGGGGGCTGTTCTGCTCCCTGTACCCACCCACCAGCTCAGGAGAACCCTTGTCCTGAGGACAACTTGACTTATTCTTGAAAAATGAGGCAAAGAAGTGGTTAGGTACCTCAGCCTTTCCCTCATAATTGGTAACCACATCTCCCCTAATAATGAATGGAGATTGTCCTTGTACCTCCTTTTGACATCAATGTACTTATAGAAACATTTTTAATCTCCTTCACAGAAGTGGCCTGTTTAAGTCTTAAGCTTTCACCTCTCTAATTTTCTTTCTGCATGACCTAACAACATCCTTAAACATTTCCTGATTTACCTGCCTCTCTGTCCAAAGGTGATGCACCTTCTTTTTGGCCCCAAGTTCCTACAAAAGGCCCATCACATTCAGAACATTACCTGTTGGCTAAAGTACGCCTCAGAGGAAGAAAATACAAGTGTCCATAAATTAAAAGAGGGAAAGCAAGCTAGTAAAGTAAAAGAAGAATAGGCTGGGAAGGCTGACAAAAACTGGGACATTCTTGACCACTTACCTCCTCCTACCCTTGCAGTACCTCAAATCCTTCCTCCAATTCCTCTTGCTGTGGACCCAATTCCTCCTCCTCTCCCAGGTGTCATTCCTTTACCACCTCCTAACCCAGTTATACCTCCACAACCTTCCCCTCAACCCTCTCCTTACTCTCTTTACCCTTCACTACCGTCCCCTTACCTCTACCATCTCAGGCACCCCTTATTCACCAGCGAGTTCCTGCTCTGCCTCCCCCAGCACAAACGAGAAGCCAAACAACATCTCAGAATCTCATGTCCAAGAGTGAAGTTAACCAGTCAGCCTCCACAGCTGATGTTGCAACACCCGGTTCAAAGTGGCTGAAGCGGGAAAATTGTTCCCTCTCAGAGAAGTTTCCATGTGCAGGGTGGCCAGTGAGATTGGATTTGTAAACGTTCCTTTGACTGCGTCCCAAGTTAGAAACTTTAAGAAAGAATTTTGAAATTTAGTGGAAGACCCAGTAGGAATAGCAAATCAAATTGATTAATTTTTAGGCGCTAATATTTATACATGGTGAGAATTGAACTCCATCTTTAACATCCTATTTTCCCCAGAAGAGACTCAATTAGTAAGAACTGCAGGAATGAAAATTTGGGAGTGAGAAAACCAATTCGGGCCCCCAGGTGACCAAAAAATGCCTTTAGTGGAGCCTGACTGGGACTCTAATCAAGAAGAGGGCAGAAGGAATATGATAGATTACAGGTCCCTGATGACCAGAGAGATTAAAGAATCAGTCCCTAGAGGGAGTAATACCAGGTTAGCGTTTGACGGCACCCAGGAAAAAGACAAGACCTCAGCAACATGGCTTAATAGGCTAAAGCAAAACTCCCATATTTACTCTGATGTTGGCCCAGACAGCGCAGAAGGCCAATCTTGGGTTCCCTGTGATCAGGGATGACCCTGAGAATCCTTTATTCCCAGCCTGGTGTTTCGAAGAAGGAGTCTGAATTCTTCATCTCTGGTTTCCAAGGTTGTTTATTGTTCCTTATCTATAACATTTTTTCTCTGGCCTGCCAGAAATCAGACAGAGGCACAGTCCCTGCTCCTTGGCCGGTGTCTATGTTTTATACTATGAAATATGTGTACTTTATTTATCATGATTTTCCAATACCTAAAAGACACACAGCAGGGGTATTACTCCTTTCAGTATTAATCAAAACAAATGCACCTGATATCGACTGCACACAGCAGATGTAACAGAAGGATTAGAAAGGAGATAAAGGACAGAGAGAGAGAGACAGGACGGGGGGAATAGCTACCAACAGAGATACGAAATCCTCATGGTCAGGCCGATAGATCTGTCTGGTCACGTTGGGGAGAATGTCAAAGTCTTTGGTTAACTCAGAGGTCTTTTATAATCTACCACCGGGAGGGGAGCAGGACGGCACATGAAGGGCACAGTGGAGAATAAATCCATTGGGAACAGGTACAGACAGTCCAGTTCTGAACATCACAAACCGGTGCCAGCAGTGAGCGGGGCCCGTTGTTTCAGGACTGGTTCCTTTGGGAAACCTCCCGCTTCCTATGGCAGACATCCCGCTCCAGTCAGGCCAACACGCCTGGGTTAGAATTTGAAGGGTCTCATCTCAGTCCTTGGGGAGGGGTTCAATCCCCATCCTTATTGTGAGGCAGATGAGGGATCTTTGGACCATCTCTTTAAGAATGACGTCCCAAAGCATAAAAAATTTATGCGTTTTCCTGTAAAAAAAAGCAATGAATTAATAAATGATAATTATTTTTTCTAATTTATTTATAATAGTGTTATTATATATTTGCATTATTAAATTTTAATATGTATATTTAAAAATCCATATACATTTAGCAAGCAAAAAATTTATTGGTCATTTGTTCTAAGTAACACAGTTGCCTTCATTATTGCATTGACAAGTGTTGGCTATTGATTACTCCTTCTTTATGCTAATTAGTCCTATTTAAAATCTTTTTGTTATCTTTTTAATAATTTTCACAGACATGGTAAAAGGGGCCACTTTGGGGTGCCTGGAGATATTTCTGGGGCAAATTTGCGGCAGTTTTGGGTCTGGGGAGGGAATTCAGAGAGAACTTGAGGGTCTGCAGGACACTTGGTGGAGACGCGTGGGCACTTGGAGGGGCACTCAGGGATTCTGGGGAACAGTTCGGGGTCCAGGCGGACCCTTGGGGACCCACGGTCCCTGGGTCGCGGGGGGTGACGGGAGTCGAAGGCGCGGGTATCATACAGTTCAACGAGGCCGCGGTGCATCACGGGAATTCTGGGCGCAACTGCAATGGCTCTCGGTGGGGCGCGGGGCATGACGGTAGAAAAAGTCCCGGCTAGAATAGCGTTGGAGGTGTGCCGCGGAGCATCATGAGAGCTGTAGTCCCGGAAGTGGTTCGAACGCGATTTCAGGGAAGCTCTTGGGGGACACTTTGCATCCGAGCCGTGACTTGACGTCCTGGGGGGAACTTAAACAGCTGGGGAGCCCTTGGGGGGAGCTCAGGGAGCTCTAACAGGGCCCTTTATGATGCGGGGCACGGCAGGAGTTTTAGCCGCAGGACTGTGTTCTGAGGGGCTCTGGGGCCACGGGGGATGAGAGCAGATGAATTCTCAGAAGTGGCTGCACCGGGCATCTGTGGGGCTGGGAACACTCAGGAGTTTGGGGACACTTTTGGCGGGTCCCAAATGGGCGCTGAGGGGGCACTGAGGGTTCCTGGAGGGTCTGCAGGACACTTATGGGACAGATGGGGGTGTTCCCTGGGTTCTTTGGAGCGTGGGGCATGATGGGAGAGGTAGGCAAAAAGAAATATGTTGCCCATCGAGGCACCGCCCCCAGACCCAGATCCCAGGTGCTGATTGGCTGCAACTGGTGATGTGCGGGAGCCTCGGCAAATGGGATGCATTGTAGGTGGGAACAGCCAAATCACCCTCCCCCAGTCCTTTCAACTACAGCCCAGTTCATTCACAGTACAGACCAGTATAAACCCAGTAAAGTCCATTTCATCCCAACTAGAACCCAGTTCAACCCCAGTGCCCCTCCAGTTCCTCCCAGTGCAGCGCAATCTATCCCAACACACCCGAGTTCATTCCCAGTTGTTCCCAGTTCCTCCCAATGTCATCCACAGGATGCCCCAGTGTCCCCCAGTCTTCCCTGCAATATCCCCAGTGCCCCCAGTTTCTCCTAGTATGCCCCAGTGTCACTCCCAGTATGTCCCAGTGTCTCCCACAGCGTTCCCAGTCCTCCCCAGTGTTTCCAAGGACAGTTTAATTTCTCTCGGTGGCCGTGGCAGCAAAACCCAGCAGTGGGGTCAGTGCAGTGCCCAAGGCCACAGCCCCTTGCAGTGGCCCAGTGCAGCTTGGGCTGATGATCCACCCTCACAGCTGGCCCAGGGCAGCGCTGCAGTGGCTTTGGTGGCACCTGGGGCTGGCACATACCTGAGCAGCGTGTCTGTTTGCAGTGGGGAAACTCAGGAGGTTCAGATTGCTTCAAAAAACCCCCAAAAGTGAAAACCCCTCTCAGGCTGAGTGCAGCCAGCTCTGCAAGCACAGCAGGGCCCAGGGGAGTGAAGACAGACAGGATGGGGCTGGGCAATGTGGAGCAAGGTTGTCCACACTGGGTCAGAGCTCCAGGCACAGCTTCTGTGAGCAGGCCGGAGCTGCTGAGGAGAGACCCTGGGTCAATATCAATAACAGAATGCTGCAATCCCCTCTGATGTAAAGAGAAATAAAATAAAATACATCCTTTAAAATGGGAATGTGTATTTCTTACAAGGTCCTTGAAATCTTACTCCATAACTCGACTAGGAAAACTTTAATGACACTCTCAAGGCTTTTGTGTTGTTTACATCAGACTCAGTCCCTGAGAGTGTCTTCAAAGAATTTCTCAACAACTCAAAGGTAAATTTAGACTCCAAATTTTCTTACAGTTTTAAAGGGTTCCACTGAGGAACACGACTGAGAAAGTGTCCCCAGGTTGCAGTTAGAGCAGAGCACTGGAGGCAGTGATGACAGCTGGGGACAAACAAGGCCAAGGTGTCTCTGGTGCTGAGCAAAGCTGGATGTGTTTGAGGAATGCCAAGGGCCAAGGCCTGAGCCCCAGCCCCTGTCCAGGCAGATGCTGTCCCTCCCTCCTTGCTCAGGGCTCTTGCCGGGATGGGCACTGGCATGTGGGGATGTGCAATGCCCAGGGCAGGAGCATGGGGCGGCCCCTGCCAGGCTGCTGAGCAGGGACAAGGAGGCAATGAGGCCCCAGGCCTGCAAGGGTCACTTGTCTCCTGCTCCTGCCTCAGGCCCAGGCCCAGCAGCCATGGCCAAAGTGCTGCCCAAGTTGGCTCTGGCTGGGCTGTCTTGCAGCTGCTGCCCATCCCTCTGCCCTGTGCAGCCCAGGCTGTCCCACGGTGTCCCTGCCCTGTGCCTCTGTCCCTGCAGGCTGTCGGCATCCCCCAGCTGTCCCACCTGCCTGGGCCCTTGCTTTGCTGACAGCTCTGCCTCCTGCCTGCCTCTGCCTGCCCACACAAAGCCTGGGGCTGATACCAAAAGGGTTCATTCCATGTTTACCCTGCCTGTGAATTTCAGCACAGGAACAAGGCATGCAGGGCCTGCTTTCCCTGCAAGGATGGTTGGAAGAAGAAACGAAGACCCCTGGCCTATGGGTGCAGGGATAGAGAAAACAAGGAATGAATCTGGGAACTTGCGGTGGGTTTTATGGAAATGGGTAAATTGTAATTCACATTCAGGGACTGTATATAAGCAACATCCTGGGAGAATCTCATGTCCATGTAAGTTTAGAAGTTATCCCATGTTGCACCTAAGACCTGAATAAATGATGCTGTAATAAAGACCAACTTAATGTTAAGGAGCCTTGTTCTGATATTTTGGACATTTGGTGACAGCAGAGGCTGTCAGAACCAAGGAGTCTGCTGTGGCACTGTGGAACCCCATGGAACAAAGGGTCCATTGTGATAGAGCAGAACCCCATGGAATCAAAATCCATTTTGGCACACTGGGGCCACATTGAACCAATGGTCCATTGTGATACTGAGGATCCAAGGAGACCATTGTGACCCTGAGATACCTCTTGGAACCAAGGGGACATTGTGACACAGCAAGGCCTGGTGGAACCATGGGTCCATTGTGACACTGCAGAACCTCACGGAACCAAGGTGATTGTGTTCTACTGTGAAACCTCATGGAACAAAGGGTCCATGGTGACACTGCAGCACCAAGGAGACTGCTGCTAGCAGTGTGAGAGCTCAAGTCCATTGTGATATAGCAAGGCCTGATGGAACAAAGGGTCCCTTGTTAAACTGTGTGGGCTCATGGAACCAAAGGTCCATTGTGACATAGCCAGGCCTCATGGAACCATGGAGGCCATTTTATCACTTGGAGGCCTTGTGGAACCAAAGGGCCAGTGTGGCACTTCAGAGCCTTGTGGAGACAAGGGGACCATAGTGACACTGTGGGGCTCCATGAAACCAATGATCTGTTGTGACACTGCAAGGCATTATGGAATCATGGAGACCATTGTGACGCTACAAGGCCTCATGAAACCATGGAACCATTGTGACACTCTGCAGTCCTGGCAGGCCAAGGGGCCGTTGCCACGCCATGTGGCACCATGGAACCAAGGGGTCCATTGTGACACTACACGGCCCTATGGAACTAAGGATCCATGGAACAGTGCAGGACCCCATGGAACCAATGTCCACTTGGATATTCTGGGGCCTCATGGAATCCTGGAGGCCATGATGACACTTGGAGGCCTCGTTGAATCAAGGGGCTCTGCAGGGCCTCATGGAACCAAAGAGACCCCTCTGACATTGTGAGTCCCCATGGAACCAAGGGTCCATTGTGATACAGCAGCACCAAGGAGACCCCTGTGACACTGCAAGACCTCCTTGAATCCAGGGACCATTGTGACACTGGAGCCCCATGGAAACAAGAGGCCAGTGTGACACATCTGGGCCTCATGGAAGCAAGGATCCAATATGACACCACCACTGTGACACTGCAGGGCCCCATGGAAACAAGGTAACAGGGAACAGGTCTGGTTGGCTTGGTCTGACTGGTCCAACTGCCCTTGACATGTTGAGACTCTGCTCATGTACACCTGAAACCCTGGGGCTCTGGGCTTTTCTTCAAATGGAAAAGAACTCCCCTTCTCATTCAAGAATCCATGACCAAAACATGATTCCTCCTCCAAGAGTCCAGTGTGACACAGGAATGCCTCATGGAACCATGGAGACCATTATGACACATGGGGCCTCATGGAACCAAAGGAGCATTGTGAAACAGCAAAGCCTCATTGAACCAAGGGCACAATAGTGACACTGTGGGGCTCCATGGGACCAAGGGGAGATTCTTAAAGTGCAGAATCAAGGAGACCATTGTGACACTCTGGGGCATCATGGAACCACTGGTCCATTGTGACACAGCATGGCTGCAGGAAACCATGGGGGCCATTTCTACACCTTGAGGCCTTCTGAAACCAAAGGGCCATTTGGGCACTTTGTGTCTCCATGGAACCAAGGAGTCCATTGTAACACTATGAGGCCCCGTTGGGCAATTGTGGCACTGTGTGGCACCATGGAACCAAGGGACCATTGTGACACTACAGGAACTAAGGATATGACATCCCCATGGAACTAAGGATTCATGGAACAATGTGGGACTCATGGAACCAGAGGTCCATTGTGACATTGAGGGGCCTCATGGAACCAAAGGAGGACAATTGTGACGCTGTGGGACCCATTGGAAGCAAGGGGCCAGTGTGACACAGCTGGGCCTCATGCAGCCATGGTGTCACTGGGATTCTGAGGACCCCAAAAGAACCAAGGGGCCATTTTGACACTCTGCAGCTGTAGAGGCCCTGAGAGGCATTCCCTGGGTTAGGGAGACACAAGAAGCTTCCCTCAAAAGCTGTGCGACCCCATTGGCTCCTTCCCCTTGTTCTGTGTCCCTCAGCCACTCCCTCCCTATTCCCCCATTGGCCCCATCTTTGTACTGCCCCCATGGCACTGATCAACCCCTTCCTCTGGAGATCCAGAAACCTGGACTCCTCTCAGGAATCCTGTCTTGTGACCCTGAACATCTCACTGCACGGCTGAATTAAACATCTGTGGGTACCATGCAAAGGCCCTTTTTGCTTCCCTACCCTGGGCTTTATTAGCAGCTATTCCGGCTGCAACAATGGCCCATTATGGCACTGTGGATCCAATGACATCATGGTGACACTCTGGGACCTCATGGATCCAAGGGGGACCATTGTGATACTGAAGAACTTCATGGAACCCAGGGTCCATTGTGACACAGAAGGGCCTCATTGGAACAAAGGAACCATTGCTGACAGTACAGAAACTCATGGAACCAAGGGGCTGTGTTGATACAGCAGGGCCACATGGAGCCCAGGAGACCAGTGACATTTAGGGACCTCATGGAACCAGGATCCATTGTGACACTGTAGAAACAAGGAGACCATTGTTGATGCTGTGGAACTCATGGAACCAAGCAGCCATTGTGACAATCCAGGGCCTCGCTGAACCAGGCAGATCATTGTGACACCATAGAACCTCATGGCACTGAGGGTTTTTTGTGACACAGGAGTGCCCATGGAGCCAATTGTCCATTGTGACAATGTGGATCTGAGGAGACCATGGTGACACCATGGAAGCTCATGGAACCATGGGTCCATTGTGACAAAGAAAGGCCTCGTGGAACCATGAGGAGACCATTGAGACATCATGGAACCTCGTGGAACCAAGGAGACCATTGTGATATCGTGGAACCTCATGGAAACAAGGGTCCATTGTTACAGTCCAGAACAAAGGAGACCATGGTGACAGTACAGAACCTCACGGGAACAAGATTCAAATATTATGCTGTGGGGCTTCATGGAACCAAGGAACCACTGTGACACAGCAGGGCCACATGGAACCAATGGTCCATGGAGATACTGCAGATCCAAGGAGATCATGGTGATGCTGTGGAACCTCGTGGAGCCAAGGGGCAATTGTGACACTGTGGGACCCCAAGGAACTAAATATTCATGGTGACACAGCGGGGCTGCTTGTCACCAATTGTCCATTTTGACACTACAGATGCAAGAGACCAGGGTGAAACTGTGGGAGTTGATGGAACCAAGGGGCTGTTGTGACACACCAAGGCCTCGTGGAACCAAGGAGAGCATTGTGGCAGTACAGAACCAAGGAGGCCATTTTGGCAGTACAGAACCCAATGGAACCAAGGGTCCATTGTTCTACAGCAGGACCTCATGGAGCCAAGGGGCCATTTTGAAACTGTGGGGCATAAGGGAGTCAAGGACACCACTGATACTGAAATCCACTGGATAGAAATTTTGAACAGAGTTTGCAGTATTTGAAAGCAGGTATTCTTTATTACAGCATGGTGGTCACTTGGGCCATCCTTCCTCTATTGGAGTGCATTAAGCATTGAATGAACAGAGTTTTTATCACACACATTCATTGTGTATTGATGAGCTATCCCCACTTCCTTTGAGTTTATTTGACATAGTTGCACCCCGTACCAGAAATCCTTTCATGGTTCTTTGGATTTTGTCTTCAACATCCAGTGTCCTTTTTAGGTGGCTGTTCCTTGACCCCTCCTTTTGAGAAAGGGCAATATTATTGTTCTTCATAAGTTCTGATTTGTCAGCCTTGCAGAGGTGGGCTGGCATCCTGCTAGCATTTTGTGTGACTTCTGTTTGCCATAGGTACATCCTCAATCAGTTTCTCCAAGGCTGTTCTGTTCTACTGTCCTTGACAAGAGTAAATCATGTTCGGGTCTCCTGTCCTTGTCTCAGTGCTCGCCCCACATGAGGCATCTGCGACCCCCCCAACCAATGGGCCTGGGGTGGGCAAGTGTTTCTGGGGAACAGGGATGGGACAGCTGGGCTGGACTGACCCAAGGGATGTTCCATTCCGTGTCACACCATGATCAGCAATCATCTGAGAGAAGCGGGGGGAGAAGGAGGGTAGGAGATTATTTCTTTTTTAAGATTTTTTCTTTCAAAACAGCACATACACATACAGACTCCTCTCCTCCCACACGGTGATCAAACATTTTCTGCTGATAGGTGATTTCCTGTGGATTTGCTTTTCTTCTGGTATGGTCTTTTTTTTGGTGGTTGGTTTGTTTGTGGGGGTTTTGTGTTGTTGTGGGTCGGTCTTGGTTGGTTTTCTTTATTGGGTTTGGGGTTTTTTTTGGTTGGGTTTGGGTTTTTCCCTATTGAACTGCTTTTCTTCTGATGCATAAGTTTTCTCTGCCCTTTCTTGTGGCTTGCTTGGCACCTGATGACAAGACAAATTTACCAAACTCAGTCATCTTGCCCAGATATATTTTGCAGTCACCATTAACGAGATCAGTTCAGTCACAGACTCCCTGCAATCTGGCAACATCCATAAAGGAATTGAAAGTACATCTCATGCCATTTTAGAGACGATAGAAATGTTCCACAGTGGTGGCCAAGGGCTGGTCACTGAAAAGTGTCACCAGGGCGTGGCTGCCAAGAGGACTCTGTACCATGGATGACATTTGACCCTCATTGTTCAGCCAAATTCTCACCCAGCCCATGTTCCACTCCTTCAGCCCAGCTCTCTCCAGTCTGGCTCTGAGGAGACCACAGCAGACCCTGTCCCAGGCCTGGCTGAAGTCTGGGCACACAACATCCTTTCTGTTCTCTCCCACGTGGGTTCTGCAGTCCCTGCCCTGTCCTGCCAGTGCCTGGAATGGCTGCAGGAAGATTTGCCACATCCCCTTCCCTGCTGAGCCTGAGCAGGCTGTGACTCTTCCAGTGCCCCTCCCTGCCCTGTATGCAGACTGGTTCCATGTCTGCCCTTCCCAAGTGCCCAGGACCCTCTGGGATGGCTCTGGCCTTTCCAAGGGGTTTGAGACAGGTCCCACAGTGACGCTGCCCAGCCTTCTAAACAGCCCTGACACCAAAGGCCTTTTCCACCTCCCTCAGTTCCAGGTCAGTGCCCAGAACACAGCACAGCCCTGTCCAGGTCCTCGGGCTGGTTCAGAAGGGAGGCAGCTCTGATTTCTCCCCACAGACCCTCACTCTATCCAATGTCTCTCTGTGCAGTCCATGGCTGCCCTGAGCATTTTTCCCTGGAGCCTCCCTGCCTGGGATATTTCTCTCCATGCAGTCCTAACCACAACCCAGCAAAGAATTCAGGTGTTTTCCCAGAGGATGTTACTCTCAGAGTGAAGTGGCCTCAAGGCACTGTTTGTGCCATGGAATTGTGCCATCCCCGGGTGCTGCTGATGGTGTTTGTGCTCACTGGGGTTCATCTCCCCACACACACACGATGCACTGCTGAGATCTCCTCAGCACAGAGCAAACATGGCCTGCTGGCCTGGTCACTTGGTGTCCCTCCATGCAGAGACAAACAACCTCCTGCAGGTGGGGAGAGGCCAGTGCTGGCAATGGTGGTTGCAGGGGCTGGTGTGGGACAATTGCCCTGGGGCACCTTCCCAGGCTGTCCCAGAACAGAGACACAGCCCAGGCCCTGCTCTGTTGCTGCCCCAGGTCCATGCCTGGAGCTCTGGCTGTGCCAGGACACTGCTGTGAGCCCCCCGTGCACACTCCCCCCTGCCCCAGGCCCTGGGCTTTGCTGTGCCAGGGCATTCCTGGAGCACATTGCTGACAGCAGCTCTGGAGGGGAGCGAAGCCTCCCTGCCCTGCCCTCAGGAGATGCCCTTTGCTGCTGGAGCTGCTGTGCTGGAGCCCAGCTGTGTCCCAGCAGTGCCCATGGCCTGGCCCTGCCTGTGGCCACAGCAGGGACACGCAGCAGGACAGTGACCAAGCTGCCAGAGCACTCCGGCCTTACAGCCACAACAGGGCTGGCAAGGACAGGGTGGAGTTGGGCAGAGCAGCTCTGAAAGGACCAATCCCTGCTGCTCCCTGGCCGTGCTGCTCTGCTGGGAATTTTTATTCCCTTCTTCCCTCTAACTTCATGCAGGTCTCAGAGTTGAGATCTCTGATAAAACAGGAACTGCAAGGTAGTTTATTTTCTTCAAATGCAGCTATCGTCCAAACACTGGTTTACAGAGCTTCTGGGTCAAATTCAAGAGGCAGACAGTGAATTCAATGCGAGTGATTAAAAAAATTTATTGAGTATAATTTTATAACAGAAAACCCCATTGCACACTACCAATGACCTGGGCAGGTCTGTTGGGCCTGTTGTGAGTTCCATTCCAAAAGCTATGCAAAAGAAAACGGGCAATTCTTTGCTTCTCAAAAGCAGCTAGTCATCATTTTCTTCAGGGCATCCTTGAGCTCCTGGTTCCTCAGGCTGTAGATGAGGGGGTTCAGGGCTGGAAGCACCAACGAGTACCGAACTGACACTCCCAGATCCTGGGAGGGGGAGGAGATGGAGGGATGGGGCTTCAAGTAGGCAAAGGCTGCAGTGCTGAGGAACAGGGAGACCATGGCCAGGTGAGGGAGGCAGGTGGAAAAGGCTTTGTGCTGTCCCTGCTCAGAGGGGATCCTCAGCACAGCCCTGAAGAACTGCACATAGGAGAAAACAATGAAGACAAGACAGGCAAATGATAAAAAGGCACTAACAGCAAGAAGCCCAAGTTCCCTGAGGTAGGAGTATGAGCAGGAGAGTTTGAGAATCTGGGGAACATCACAGAAGAACTGGCCCAGGGCATTGCCGTGGCACAGGGGCAGGGAAAATGTATTGGCTGTGTGCAGCAGAGCAGTGAGAAAGGCACTGGCCCAGGCAGCTGCTGCCATGTGGGCACAAGCTCTGCTGCCCAGGAGGGTCCCGTAGTGCAGGGGTTTGCAGATGGACACGTAGCGGTCATAGCACATGACGGTCAGGAGGGAAAATTCTGCAGAAATGAAAAATACAAACAGAAATAGCTGAGCAGCACACCCTTTGTAGGAGATGTCTCTGGTGTCCCAGAGGGAATTGTGCATGGCTTTGGGGACAGTGGTGCAGATGGAGCCCAGGTCGCTGAGGGCCAGGTTGAGCAGGAAGAAGAACATGGGCGTGTGCAGGTGGTGGCCGCAGGCTACGGCGCTGATGATGGTTGCCCAGGAGGGCAGCCAGGGAGATGCCCAGCAAGAGGCAGAAGTGCAGGAGCTGCAGCTGCCGCGTGTCTGCCATTGCCAGCAGGAGGACGTGCCTGATGGAGCTGCTGTTGGACATTTGCTGCCTCAGGAAATGGTTTTCTGCTGAGGAGGAAAAGGCAGGACAGAGCTGGGCCAGATGCAGAGCAAAATCTATTACATATCTCATAGCAATTCAACATTGAGAGTCTCTCTTTTTAGGAACACTTCTCTGCATTCCCCTTTCTTGGGCCCTGGGTTTTGCAGGCATTGAGAGCAGGGACTTACAAATGGGCTCCAAAGGATTCCTTAGCCCTGTCCAGTGAGAAGCAACTGAGAATGCTGGATGATCACCAATTAAATGGACTCGTCAAACACCAGAATGCTTTTCAGTCCTGCTGTTTGCAATTTGCCCATCTGAAAAACTGAGCTGAGGAAGTTCCTTGTCTTTTTTCATCCAGCTGCACCTGCTACAGTTAGGAGTGGTTGTGGGTGTCTGAAATCCCTTACATTTCTAAAGCACTGCAGGTGAAACTGTGTGGGTGTGAGAGGCGCAGGGATGGACTCTCAGTGCAGGGACGAGAGCAGCTCTGCCCATAAGGGCTGTTCTCAGCTGTCCCTTGCAAGCAGCTTGGACCTGAAGGAGAGGCACCCAGAGGAGTTCCCCTAGAGAGAAACAGGGCAGTGCTGAGGGCAGAGGGCTCTGGGCAGAGAGCAGATGGACAGAGCCCTCACCTTCTCCCAGAGTGCCTCATGAGGATCTCAGCTCTCTCCTGCCAGGCTGGTGCACAGAGGGATCATTGCAGTGCCCAGGTGCAGCTGCCCAGCAGCATTTCCCTGGCCCTGCCACTGAGTTGTCTCCTCCATGGGGATCTCAAATAGCCCAGAGACAGCACAGGAGAGCTGTGCCCTTCTGGAGGGCACCCTGCAGCCCTGCAGGACACCCAGGGAATGAGCTGAACAGCCCTGAGGGCACCTGGGCACTCTGCTCCCACAGACACATCTCCACAGCAGGATCCAAAGGGTCCCAGCCTGGACGGGCACCTGCCAGCCCCAAACCCTTGCTCTGCCTCAGAAACCCAATGGCGGCAACAAGGACAGCACAGGCACCTGGAGATGGCAGAGAAATGTCACAATGCTCCTGCCAGGGGACAGCAGGGACACAGAGACTGATGGAAATCAGGGCCTTGTCCTTCCTTCCCTGGGCTCTGGCTGCTGCAGGGGCTCTGCACAGCCGAGCCCCCGTGGGATGAGGGCAGGGGCTCTGCTTAGGATGGGAAAGGAGCCCAGGGAGGAGCTGCTGGGGGAAGGTGCCTGAGCCACAGGGACAGCAGGGAGGTGCCACATCCCCCTGGCCAGCATTTATGGCAGCAGCTCCCTGTCCCTCCCTGCCCGTGTCTCTGCTGAGTGGGGCTGTTGCTGCCAGCAGCGTCTCCCTGTGCCCAGCTCTGCTCCCTGCCAGGGCTCACAGAGCCCATCTCCACCCCACAGCCCTGGGGCAGCTCTGCCTGTCCCTGCACGGACCTGTCCTGTGCCTCTGAAGGGGCAGCAGGGAAGCCCCGCTCTGGAGCTTGTTCTGCTTCACACCAGGACATCCAGGAGAGCCACCCTGACAGGTCCTGTCAGTGCTGGCATTGTCAGAGACACTTCCAGGAACTCACCTGCATTGCCTTGCAGCCAGAGACTCACCGTGTCCAGGGGCTGTGCAGATTTCTCCCCTGAAGAGGTCTCTCCTGTCCTCCCACCCCACCCCACCCCTTTAACCTCTTTGTCACTTGTGCAGCCTGCCCTTGCTGCCTGCAGATACTGCCCTGTCTCCCCTATGGCCACCGCCTCTGCAGAGGAGGAACTGGGTGAGGGCTTGCAAAAGATCATGGAAACTGTGGCATATGCCAGCCTTAGGAGATCTGTCCAGGAATGGAAGTTTAACTTTCCTAGAGGCAGAGAATTATTCATTCAAATCCTGTGAAGATTCATCCCCTAGCGAGAGCTCAATCACCCTCCCAGCCTAGGCTGCTTCTGCTCTCTCTGTGCCTCTGTGCTGTGCCCGGGTGGCTGCAGGCAGAGCCCCAGCCCTGCTGGGCTGGGAGAGGAGCTGCTCCTGGCCAGAGCTGTCTCTCTGCAGCTCTGCTGCCCTTGCCAGGAGCTGCCTCTGTGCCAGGAGCCCGGGCCAGCCCAGCAGCACAGACAGAGTACAAGGACTTCTCTTGTGGGTTGGGTGCTGAGTCCCTAAACATCAGTCCCTGAGAGGGAGGTGAAGAAATCACTTAAGAATTAAAAGTCAATATCCCTCTCCAAAGTTTCTTGAAGTTTTAATGAGTCCCACAAATGGACACAACTGGGAAAGTGTCCCCAGGTTCCAGGGACAGCAGAACACTGGAAACAGTGATGACAGCTGGGGACAAACAAGGCCAAGGTGTCTCTGGTGCTGAGCAAAGCTGGATGTGTTTGAGGAATGCAAAGGGCCAAGGCCTGAGCCCCAGCCCCTGGCCAGGCAGATGCTGTCCCTCCCTCCTTGCTCAGGGCTCTTGCCGGGATGGGCACTGGCATGCGGGGATGTGCAATGGCAAGGGCAGGAGCATGGGGCGGCTCCTGCCAGGCTGCTGAGCAGGGACAAGGAGGCAATGAGGCCCCAGGCCTGCAAGGGTCACTTGTCTCCTGTTCCTGGCTATTGGTCCCACCAGGCCTTGCTGTGTCACAATGGCCCCTTGGTTCCAAGAGGTTTCTCAGGGTCACAATGGTCTCCTTGGATCTGCACTATCACAATGGACCATTGGTTCAATGTGGCCCCAATGTGCCCAAACGGATTTTGGTTCCGTGGGGTTCTGCTGTGTCACAATGGACCCTTAGTTCCATGAGTTTGCACAGTGTCACAGCTGACTCCTTGGGTCTGTGAAGCCCCACTGTCACAAATCTCTGAAACATCAGAATAAGACTCCTGACCACTAATTTGCTATTTCATAGGCTGTCATTTATTCAGGCCTGAGGTCTGGTGAGGGATAACTGCTAACCTTACATAGGCATGTGATTCTACCACTCTGTTGCTTATATACAGTCACTAAATGTGAATTACAATTTACTCATTTCCATAAAACCCACCCCAAATTCCCAGATTCACTCCTTGTTTTCTCTATCCCTGCACCCTTGAGCCAGATGTCTTCTTCTTCTCTTCCACCCTCGCTGGGAAAGCAGCCCCTGCATGTCTTGTTCCTGTGCTGAAAGTTCACAGGCAGGGTAAACATGGAATGAAGCCTTTGGGTATCAGCCCCAGGCTTTGTGTGGGCAGGCAGAGGCAGGCAGGAGGCAGAGCTGTCAGCAAAGGAAGGGGCCAGCCAGGTGGAGCAGCCGGGGGATGCCGACAGCCTGCAGGGAGAGAGGCGCAGGGCAGGGACACGGTGGGACAGCCTGGGCTGCACAGGGCACAGGCATGTGCAGCAGCTGCAAGACAGCCCTGCCAGAGCCAACTTGGGCAGCACTTTGGCCATGGCTGCTGGGCCTGGGCCTGAGGCAGGAGCAGGAGACAAGTGACCCTTGCAGGCCTGGGGCCTCGTTGCCTCCTTGTCCCTGCTCAGCAGCCTGGCAGGGGCCGCCCCATGCTCCTGCCCTGGGCATTGCACATCCCCACATGCCAGTGCCCATCCCGGCAAGAGCCCTGAGCAAGGAGGGAGGGACAGCATCTGCCTGGCCAGGGGCTGGGGCTCAGGCCCTTGCCCTTTGCATTCCTCAAACACATCCAGCTTTGCTCAGCACCAGCGACACCTTGGCCTTGTTTGTCCCCAGCTGTCATCACTGCCTCCTAGAGTGTTCTGCTCTAACTGGAACCTGGGGACACTTTCTCAGTCCTGTCCCTCAGTGGAACCCATTAAAACTTCAAGAAAGTTCAGAGTTTCAATTTAATTTGGAGTTCTTGAAAAGTTTATTGAAGACACTCTCAGGGACTGAGTCTGATGTAAACAACACAGAAGCCCTGAGAGGGTCATTAAAGTTTTCCTAGTCCACTCTTGGAGAAAGATTTCAAAGAACTTGTAAAAAATACACATTCCTATTTTAAAGGATGTATTTCATTTTATTTCTCTTTACATCAGAGGTGATTGCAGCATTCTGTGATTTATATTGACCCAGGGTCTCTCCTCAGCAGCTCTGGCCTGCTCACAGAAGCTGTGCCTGGAGCTCTGACCCAGTGTGGACAACCTTGCTCCACATTGCCCAGCCCCATCCTGTCTGTCTTCACTCCCCTGGGCCCTGCTGTGCTTGCAGAGCTGACTGCACTCAGCCTAAGAGGGGTTTTCACTTTTTGGGGATTTTTTGAAGCAGTCTCAAACTCCTGAGTTTCCCCACTGCAAACAGACTCACTGCTTAGGGGTGTGCCAGCCCCAGGTGCCACCAAAGCCACTGCAGAGCTGCCCTGGGCCAGCTGTGAGGGTGGATCATCAGCCCAAGCTGGGCCACTGCAGGGGACTGTGGCCATGGGCACTGCACTGACCCCACTGCTGGGTTTGGCTGCCATGGCCACCGAGAGAAATTAAACTGTCCTTGGAAACACTGGGGAGGACTGGGACATACTGGGGAACACTGGAAGCGCTGTGGGAGACATTGGGACATACTGGGAGTGACACTGGGAGATACTGGAAGAAACTGGGGACACTGGGGCAATTGCAGTGTAGACTGGGGACACTGGTGTACCTGTGGATGACACTGGGAGGAACTGGGAACGACTGGGCATGAACTCAGGTGTATTGGGACAGACTGGGCTGTACTGGGAGGGATCGGAGGGTTACTAGATTATACTGGGTTCTACTGGGGAAGAATTGGGCTTCACTGATGTTACACTCGTCTGTACTGGGGATGAACTGGGCTTTACTGGGAGGGACTGCAGGAGGGTGAATTGGCTGTTCCCACCTCCACTGCATCCCATTTACTGAAGCTCCCACCAATCACCTGTCGCAGCCAATCAGCGTCAGGGATCCGGGCCTGGGGGCGGTGCTTACACGGGCAGCAATTTTTTTTTTTGCCTACAACTCCCGTCATTCCCCGCGGCCAAACCTAGCCCACGGCAGCCGGCAGAACAACTCCCGTCATGCCCCGCGCTCCACAGAATTCCGAGATCCGCCCCCATCTGTCCCATAAGTGTCCCCCAAACACTCCAGGGTCCCTCAGCGCCCCCTCAGCGCCCATTCAGGACTCCCATAAGCACCCCCAAACCCCTGAGTGCTCGCACCCTCAGAGATGGTCGGTACAGCCACTTCTGGGAATTCATCTGCTCTCGTCCCCCGTGGCCACAGAGCCCCTCAGAACACAGTCCCGTGCCTAAAACTCAGGCCGCGACCCGTGCCCTGAAGAGCCTGGTTGGAGCTCTCCGAGCTCCTCCCAAGGGCTCCCGTGCCGTTTACGTTTCCCCAGAGGATCTCAAGTCGGGGCTCGGACGCAAAGGTGTCCCCCAAGCGCCGTCCTGGACTCCGAAACATTTCGTTCCAGCCACTTTGGGGACTACAGCTCCCATCATGCTCCGCGGCGCACAACAAGGGCCATTTCAGGGAGGACTTCATCTCCCGTCATGCCCCGCGCCTCACCGAGAGCCATTGCAGCTGCGCCCAGAACTCCCGTGATGCTCCACGGCTCTGTTAAACCGTATGATACCCGCGCATACAACTCCCATCACCCCCCTAGCCCCAGAGAGCCCCGTTCGAGTCCCTCCAAGTGCCCGCCTGGACCCCGTAGGGCCCCAAATTCCCCTCCCTGACCTCCAAGGGCTCCCCTGGATTCCCAAGTGCTGCCCCGGACCCCGAACTTTCCCTCAGAATCCCTGAGTGCCCCTCCAAGTGCCCACCCGGCTCCCCCAAGTGTGCCCCAGACCCTCAAGTTGTCTCTGAATTCCCTCCCCAGACCCAAAACTGCCCCAAATGTGCCCCAGAAATGTCTCCAGGGACCCCGAAGTGCACGCCCCCCCAACCTCATCTGAGAAAAAGATGATAAAAAAGATGACAAAAAGACTACAAATATAACTGTTATGAACAAAAATTTGGTTAATATTTTTTTCTGTGAGAAAAAGTTACCACTACTGCTGGGCTGCTGCCTTTGTTATTGTAATCACGGGTCGTTGTCGTTAATGGTTGTTTTTGTATTAGTGAAAGCCCTGGCTGGGGCGAGGTAATGGCCCTTCTCCTGGGTGGGGACCTTGCCCGAAGCTAAGTTTTACCTTTCTCAGAATAGGGAAGACACCTGAGAAGGTGGGGGGGGTTATGCAAAGTGACTCGCAAGACCAGAATGCTTTGTAGGACCCCCATCTCCAAACTCATGGAGAAACCCCAAAAACAACGAGGCACCTAAGAGTTGAGAGACTGGAGTGATGTCTGGACGTGAGGAACCGAGTGCTGAGCCTGCAGAGACGCGGAACACCTTCGGACCCTCTCGCCCTGACCAAGGGAGTTGACCCCGGTGGTGGGACCAAGCTGACAGAGTGGGAGGGGCACCATCTTATGGGATCAGGAGACCCTAAAGGCTCCCAAGAGGATCTGATCCCCAGCTCAGCCCCTGGTGGACAGAGCTGTGCATATCCTCCTCCTCTGAGTCGCCTGGGAGAGACGACGGACGCTGCAGACCCGTCGAGCCGCCCAATCCTGAGTTGATCACTTTTAATAAAGGCATTAAAAAGGAGAAGAAGTCTCCTGGCCCTTTTTTTGTTTATTTCAGCTGGGGGCTCTCGTCCGGAATAGCCACGCCGCAAGAGGACTCAGGACTGGCCATCTTGGATCTTCAGAGGACAGCTGGCTACCAGGACCAAGAGGGACCGGCTCAGGACCACGACGCAGAGGAGCACTGGAGCACCAGACTGGTGAGAAACTTGGTGGCGGGAGTGGGAGACGTGCGCATGTGTGTGTGAGTGAGACGAGGGTCGGCAGCCGGACCTTCGAAGCGAGAGTGGACCCCTCAGTACTGCGGTTCCGGCTTTTTCGCGAGAAAACCGGCCAGGAACAGGGGGACGCGAGTGGAATTAGTGTGAGTGAAGTCGTCACCCAAGGGGGAATAAGGAGCCCCCCCACTCCGGGCGTGCGGAGTGAATTACTGTGTATGAGTGGCACGCACCCCAAAGTCCTGACAAAGGGAGGTCAGGCACTTTTGTAAGTCTCGAGAAGGATTCGAGTAAGATTTGTCAGTCCCGAGAAGGATTCGGGTGTTTCACAAGCCCTGCAGGCAAAGTAAGTCCTGACAAAGGAGTCAGGCACAAACCCCAGCAAAGGAGGCTGCGGTTTGCTTTTAAGTCCTGATATGGTGAAGCCTAAAAATTGGCAGGTTAGGCAAACTAAAAATTCGGCAGTTGTTTTTCCTGACTGAGGGTGTCAGGCACGACCCGGATTCTTGGCCGGGGCTTCGTGTGTTTAAGTCCCGATAGATGTAAGACCTGACGCTGGGAAGTTGGGCAATCAAGAGATTGGGCAGTTGTTTCAGTATAAAGTCCTGAGCATCAGGCAGAAATTTGAGGTTCAGTGGAGGAGGCTGGAGCTCCTCAAAGAAGATTTTTATTGAAATTCCCGGTCAGTAGAGGCACCTTTGGGATTTTTTATTGAGACCTGAAAAATGGGATGTTGTAGTAGTAAAAAGACTGGTAAGAGACTGAGAGATATACCTCCTAGTAGTCCCTTAGGAGAACTGTTAGTAAAATGGGATTCTATAGAGGCCACGGAGGGATTAGATAAAGTGAAAATGATCCATTATTGTATGGAAGCGTGGCCAGAATTAGAGTTGCAAGGAGGATGGCCTTGGTGTGGGACAAAGGATAAGTGGATGTGCCAACAGTTTAATAATTATCTGACAGCTCAAAGAGATACTGATCCTGAGCAATTATTGTATGTGGCTTGCTGGTTAAAGAGCGCTGTTGGGGATGAAGGGGTGCGAATTTGTAAGGTACAAAGTAAGAAAGAGGGGAATGAAGGAGGGGATGATAGAACTAGTAAAAGATGGGACCCCCTGGATTATTTGCCTCCTTCTGCCCCTCCACCTTATAATCCTCTTCTTCAAGCACCTCGAATGGCAGGTCCGGTTCCTCCCCTGGCTGCCATCTCATTACCAGCTGCTCAAACTCCTCCTTCTACCTCTTCAGCTTCCGCTATGATAAACCCAGTATCTCCTCCAGTTCCTTCTGCACCACCACGAGTGCATACTCCACCTGCTGCATTCTCCACCCCTTCTCCAGCTCCGCTTAATATCTACTCAGGTCCCTCTCCCCTCCTATTGCTGTCCCTTTACCTCCTCCTAGTTGGGACACAAATGCCTCCCCGCCCAGTAAACAGCTATCAGCAAATACACCTGCTGATGGGCAGAAAGTTCAGGGTAACCCAGATGTCCCTCAAAGTAGTTTGGCATCTGAAGATGGGCCATACTGTAGCACCAGATCCAAGACCTCCAAGGCAGAGAGACTCTTTCCCCTCAGAGAAGTTCCTATGGGAGGAGTAGTGGGAGGGGTTGGCTTTGTGAATGCTCCCCTAACTGCTTCTGAGGTGAGAGGATTCAAGAAAGAGTTGGGGCATTTAGTTGAGGACCCAGTGGGCATAGCCAACCAAGTGGATCAATTTCTAGGTCCAAATATCTACACTTGGGGGGAGATGAATTCCATCCTGAGTATATTATTTTCCCCAGAAGAGGTCCAGATGATAAGGGCGGCTGGCATAAAAATTTGGGAGAAAGATAACAGTCCAGGACCCCAGGTGCCAACAGGTGAACAGAAATTGCCACTAACAGAGCCCAACTGGAACCCTAATCAGGAGGAGGGGAGGAAGGCCATGAGGGAATATAGGTCTTTGATAATACGGGGGATCAAAGAGTCAGTTCCCAAAGGAACTAATACCCAATTGGCATTTGAGGGTACACAGGAGAAAGATGAAGCTCCCGCTGCCTGGCTTAATCGCCTAAGGCGGAACTTTCAGTTGTACTCTAGAATAGACCCAGACACCCCGGAAGGTCAAATGCTACTAAAAGTCCAATTTGTTACCAGATCTTGGCCTGATATACGGAGAAAACTGGAAAATATGGAAGATTGGCAAGAGAAGGACATTAATGAGTTATTAAAAGAGGCATTGAAGGTGTATTTAAGGAGGGAGGAAGAAAAAGCAAAGGCCAAGGCTAAGATCATGGTTGCAGTAGCTAGAGAAAGTGCAGGGGGGGCGGGTCCACCATCAGGGGGAGGCAGAGGTAGGCCAGTACTGACCGGTGCACGAAGGGTTGAGAGACCTCAAGAAGTCCCTTTGAGAGGACGACAGTGTTATTACTGTGGGGAGGCAGGACACATCAGGAGGTTTTGTAAAAAGCTCAGTCTCGATGAGGCAATAGCCAAGGAACAGGACAATTTAGGAAGGATTCTTAAGGGGGAGGACTAGGGGTGTCAAGGGCTTTTTACTATAGGGGACCCGATGAAACATCTAGAAGAGCCCTTGGTAAATTTTGAAGTGGGACCCCTAAATGAGGAATTTGAATTTTTGGTTGATACAGGGGCAGGTAAGTCCTGTCTCAACAAAATAACACAAGGTATGGAAATTGGGAGACAATTTTGTGAAGTATTGGGTGCAGAGGGGAGACCATTTAGAGCATCGGTGATTGAAGAAGTGAAAATAATTGGAAAATAATTGGAAACTCAAGGCAATGTAAAGCTAATTTTCTTTATCTGCCTAACTTAGAAAAAAGTTTGTTAGGAAGGGATCTGCAAGTCCATTTGGGGGTTGGGATTGTTCCAAGTACTACAAGTGATGAAGCTGTCTCAAGGAGATGTTGCAGAAATAAATCCTGAGGTATGGGCTGAGGGGGGAAAGAGAGGCTTATTAGGCATTCCACCGATAACAATAAAAATGCAGGATGATACCTCACCCATACGGGTTAAACAGTATCCGATTTCCCTAGAAGGAAAGAAGGGGCTTGCTATAGTCATCGAGCAACTGTTGCAGGAGGGAATTTTAGAACCCTGCATGTCACCACATAATACCCCTATACTGGCAGTTAAAAAGGCTGAAGGGAAATATAGGCTGGTACAAGATTTGAGGGAAGTCAACAAAAGAACCATTGCCAGACATCCAGTTGTGCCCAACCCATATAGTCTCCTAAGCAGAATTACAGATAGATTTCACTGAAATGCCCCCAGTGCAAGGATACAGATTACTGGTTATAGTTGATCATCTCACACACTGGGTAGAAGCCTTCCCGACCAGGAGGGAAACAGCTCAAGTCGTGGCAAAAGCAATCCTAGAGAATATTATCCCCAGATATGGTATTGTGAACACCATAGACTCAGACCGAGGTCCACATTTTGTGTCCCAAACATTACAAAATATAATTGAGGCTTTAGGAATGAAATGGAGGTTGCATACTCCGTGGCACCCCCAGAGTTCTGGGAGGGTGGAGCTAATGAACAAAACTCTCAAAAATGTATTAACTAAATTGATTGAGGAAACAAAGATGAATTGGCTGAAGTGTTTGCCCCTAGCGCTATTGCGCATCAGAACAAGGCCTCGGGCTGACATAAGAATTTCACCTTATGAAATGATGTTTGGGCTGCCATTCTTGTTAACACCTTATAGCACAGGAGACTATCTGGAAGGGGAAGAAGCTACCAGAAAGTATTTAGAAATAATTGGAAGAACTCTGGAGGGACTTAGAAAGAAAGGATACCTTCCTCAAACTTCCCCTCTCGACACAAAAGTTCACAACATTAGTCCAGGAGATTGGGTTTTGATAAAATCATGGACTACAAGAACATTAATGCCTAAATTTGAAGGCCCCTTCCAGGTGCTCCTGATCACAAATTCAGCTGTGCAGACCAAAGAAAAAGGTTGGACTCATATCACAAGAATAAAAGGGCCAGTCTCACCCCCAGGTACGGGACTGGATGCAACATCAGCTTCCCCCTCTGGCATTGGACCAGAGTCTACACCACTCTCGCCCCCCGGCGCTGGACGAGATTCATCTGCTTCACAAGATAAATCACCTGAGTACACTGTGGTAAAAGGACCAAAGGATTTAAAGTTGACTCTCAGAAGGAAGAGTCAAAAAGACTGAACTGTAGGAAAAAAATTGTTTGTTAAGAGTTCTAATATTGCTTAAAATGTTTTAAGACTGTTCTGTGTAAACTATGTTGGTAAAAAGTTTAAGACTGTAAATAAGTAATTCTGGTTAAGTTCCCCAATTTATTTCTAAAGACTCCAGGTTAATCCTCTACAGAACACTCCCCTGGGAGGGGAAACCAAAATTGGCAGGGAACAGACCAAGAGAGTTGTAACCAGAGAAACGGGTAGAAGGGACTCTAAAGAGCTTGGAAGCTTTTCCTCAGTAAAGTTCCCCAAGAGGCAAGGCCGGGTGGGCAGGCTGTGTGAGATGACCCATACCGGACTCTTGGGAAGGGTAGTGCTGATGGCTCTGATTGCTGGTGGTGCTCAGGGGAGCCCAGCTGAGCTGTGCAATGAATGCTACCAACCCCTCTGTGAGGAGGAAGTGAGCTCCTTGTCGAGAGTCCACATCAGTTCTAACCCTGATTGTGTTAACCTCTCCCAAATGGTCTTTTATCAAAAAAATAAGAGAGTGTATTGGATAGTATACAATACTGCCACTTTTAGGCAGCCACTCCTAGGAGAGTGCCCTATAGGGGAAGCCTGGTTGTGCTTTGAATGGGATGCTGCTGAAACAAGCTCAGCAGATCTAGTAAAAAGCAAAGAAATGGTGAAAATTGTAAGAAAAATTGTTTGTTACAAGTATCTATATGAGTATACTGGAAAAGAGAAAAACCCCTCTTGGAACACATTTCAGGGGAGCCTTAAACCCCTAGATTTGATCTTGTCTGGCAGCTGCGCCACTAGAGTGATAAAACCAATTTTCTTATTACCCAAAGAAATTGGATCAAGTTTGGGAGTTCCTATATATAATGATTTGGGAGAAATTAAACAGAACAAGCAAAGTGGAATTGAAATTGAGAAAATCCAAAATTGTAAAAGCCAAATTCGGATCCCAATATCTATGTTAAACAAAGTTATCCGGCTCCAGGCAGTATTAAAAATAAAGAATTCAATTATTAGGAACATTTCAAACGAAATAAAAAGGTTAGCATGTGTAAATAATGAGGAACAAACTCCTACACTTGATCCCAGTGGGTGGGAGAACCTAAAGATTTTCAAAAAGGATGTATGGGAGAAGGTAGTTTTTCTCAGTGTGTGTATACTTGGAGGATTCCTCTTTTTACTATGCTTGTTTATCTGTTTTAGTAAAATAGTACTTGCCGTGCAGACCAACCTGAAGAAACCAAGGAAAGTAACAAGGTTAAGTAACCGTGATTACCAAAGTGCACAAGGGATTTATAGTAGATTCAAAACAAAAAATTGGGAGTTGATGCGAGCTTAGAATTTAAGCTCGATCAAAGAAAAAGAGGGGGGACTGTTATGAACAAAAATTTGGTTAATATTTTTTTCTGTGAGAAAAAGTTACCACTACTGCTGGGCTGCTGCCTTTGTTATTGTAATCACGGGTCGTTGTCGTTAATGGTTGTTTTTGTATTAGTGAAAGCCCTGGCTGGGGCGAGGTAATGGCCCTTCTCCTGGGTGGGGACCTTGCCCGAAGCTAAGTTTTACCTTTCTCAGAATAGGGAAGACACCTGAGAAGGTGGGGGGGGTTATGCAAAGTGACTCGCAAGAACAGAATGCTTTGTGGGACCCCCATCTCCAAACTCATGGAGAAACCCCAAAAACAACGAGGCACCTAAGAGTTGAGAGACTGGAGTGATGTCTGGACGTGAGGAACCGAGTGCTGAGCCTGCAGAGACGCGGAACACCTTCGGACCCTCTCGCCCTGACCAAGGGAGTTGACCCCGGCAGTGGGACCAAGCTGACAGAGTGGGAGGGGCACCATCTTATGGGATCAGGAGACCCTAAAGGCTCCCAAGAGGATCTGATCCCCAGCTCAGCCCCTGGTGGACAGAGCTGTGCATATCCTCCTCCTCTGAGTCGCCTGGGAGAGACGACGGACGCTGCAGACCCGTCGAGCCGCCCAATCCTGAGCTGATCACTTTTAATGAAGGCATTAAAAAGGAGAAGAAGTCTCCTGGCCCTTTTTGTTTATTTCAATAACTAATTACATAAAGAGAAAGAAATAAATAGCCAATAGAAATTAATTAATTAATTAATGAAGGAATTGTGTTACTTAGAACCAATGATGAATAATTTTCTTGGTTAATAGAAATGTATCAAATTTTAATATAAATATACAAATTAGATAATAAAAATATTGTCTAAGACTATCCTAAATTAAAATAATATAATTATATTTTTGTTATTAATAAATTTTATTTATAAGGAAAAATGCTAAAATTTTTCTTTTTTTTTGGAATGTCAGTCCCAGGTGGGCGTTGTCAGACATGGTGAGGCTGAGGGTGAGGAGCCGATTGTCCAAACAGTCTCAGCCTGCAAGGGGCTCATTCTTATCCATGCCCAGACCTCCTAAGGAGACATTCAGCATCCAGATCACTTGGGGAATGCTTCTATCCCCTCTTCTCATACTAAAAATAAACAAATACTGATGTGATTAAAAAAACAAAAATCATGAGGAGCATTTTGACATCTTCCTCCTGAAGACAACTCCAAACTGACTCCAATCACTGCACAAGCCCTGGAGACCCAAAGACAATGGAAGGGAGACAAAGAGCTCCTGAGGCCTTTCTGTATTTTAATCAGCCCCACGTTGGATTTGGGGCTGGCTCCAGGAGCCTCAGGCACACAGAGAAGGATGAAGAAGCTGCTCAAGGAGTCAGCAGCAAAACTCCAAGTGCCTTGGAGCATGGCTGGGCCCCAGGGAGGGCAGGGAGTGCCCAAGGCTGCCCAGGGCCTGGTGAGAGCAGATCCTTGAGGGCAGGATTGCAGGGAGGCCAAGGCTCTGAGCAGGGAACTGCAATGCTGAGCAAGGCCTGGCTTGGCTGCAGGAAGCAGAAAGGCCAAGCCCTGAGCCCAGCCTGGGCCAGCAGGGCCTGTCCCTCACGGCTGCCTTGGGGCTCTTGGTGGGCCAGGGGGATGTGAGGGGCAGCAAGGACAAATGGCATCAACCTGCAGCCCCTGCCAGCCTCCCCAGGGAGGCCGAGGGAGAAGCAAAGTGCAGCCACTGCCAAGAAAGTTCCTCCTGTGGGGCCTCCAGAGGCGCTGCCCGAGCCCAGGGCACAAAGGCCTGGGTGCCTGTGGCCCTGCCAGCCCTGCCCAGCCCTTGGCCATCTGTCCTGCAGGCTGTGCCCCCTGGGCGTGCTGCTCCTCTGCCCTGGCCGGCCACACTCGCCCATCTCGCTGTGCCCCAGCATTTCTCACCCAGCGTTGCTGTGCCCTCCCTGGGCTCCCTGCACCCAGCGCTGCCGGCTCCTGGCACACAGAGCCCGGCAATGGCCCAGCCTCACGCTGCCACACCTCCAGCACCAACATTCTGCCCTGCGAGGGACTTTGCCTTCTCCTCAGCTCCAGCCTGAACCTTCCAAGGTGCACCTGGGAGAGGTTTCCTGCAATTCCCACTGCCAAAGAAAGCTCTGTCTCCTGCTGGTCACAAACAGAGATCTGGCTGGTGGCAGATCAGAGGTGGTCAGAGGCTGTTTGGGGCACAGCGACCATTGTAGCCATGATATTTTCTGAAAAATCCCTTTGCTAGGATTTAGCTCCTGAGAAGCTGAGGCCTCAGGTACAAAATATAAACAATCATTATCTGCTGCTGTGGAATGCAACAGGTGGATCTGTGATTGGCTTCATGTCATTGTTTCTAATTAATGGCCAATCACAGTCCAGCTGTGTGTCTCTCTGGTCAGACACAGGATTTTGTTATCATTCCATTCTTTCTCCTTTGCTTGCAAGCCTTCTGATGAAATCCTTTCTTCTATTCTTTTTGTATAGTTTTAATATAATGTCTATCATAAAATAATAGATTAGTCTTCTGAAACATGGAGTCAGATCCTTTTCTCTTCCCTCTTCTGGGACCTCTGTGAACACCACAACTGACCATGAAATTATTAAGTTTTTTAATATTCTCTGAAAGAACAAGTGGCATCAACTAAACACCTACAACTGTCTGGAGGGCCAGTTGAGTGGCGGTGAATGTTACACCAGAGAGTGGTGGTGAATGCTGCTATATCCAGCTGGCAGCCAGTCATCTGTGGTGTCCCTCAGGGGTCTCTGCTGGAGCCAGTTCTGTTCAATATTGTTACTGACAACATGGATGAGAGTGTTGAGACTTTCAGTAGTAAATCTGCAGACAAAACTAAGCTGGGAGCGTGTGTCCATCTGCTGGAAGGTAGGAGGCCTCTGCAGAGAGACCGGGAACAGTTGGATGGATGGGCAGAGCCCAATAAGATGAAGTTTAATAAGTCCAAGTGCCGGGTCCTGCACTTTGGCCACAACAACCCCGGCAGTGCTACAGGCTGGGGACAGAGTGGCTGGACAGCGGCCAGGCAGAAAGGGACCTGGGGCACTGATGGACAGCAGGCTGGACATGAGGCAGCAGTGTGCCCAGGTGGGCAAGAAGGCCAATGGCTGCTGGCCTGGATCAGGAATGGTGTGGCCAGCAGGAGCAGGGCAGTGATTCTTCCCCTGCACTCGGCACTGGTGAGGCCACACCTCGAGTGCTGTGTCCAGTTCTGAGCCCCCAATTTCAGAAGGCCTGGAGGGCCTGGAGGGGCTGGAGCGTGTCCAGAGAAGGGCAACAAGGCTGGGGAGGGGTCCGGAACACAAGTCCTATTCAGAGTGGCTGAGGGAGCTGGGGTGGTTTATCCTGGAGAAGAGGAGGCTCAGGGAGACAAGGCAGTGTCACGGCAGAGGTTAGACTTGATGATTTCCAAGGTCTTTTCCAACCTTGCTGATTCTGTGACTCTCTGGAACCACCCTTGGAGCAGTTGCAGGAGGAGCCCTGGGCCTCCTCTTCAGACACTCCAGCAGCCCAGCTCCGTCAGCTTCTCCTGCCAGCCCCAAAGCCCATCCTGTCAGTCCTGCCGAGCCTCTGCAGCTCCTCCTCACTGCCCAGAACAGGGAGCCCCAGAGCCAGACACAGCAGCCCAGATGTGCCCCCCTGGCCTGGGGTGCCTCTGGCAAGGGAGCAGCGCCAGGCAGTGCAGGAGCCTGCAGACAATTCCTGCAGCACTTGTAGGATGATCCTGCTGCCCAAGGGACGTTCCCATGGTGCCAGGTCAGGAACTGCAATGGGGAGTGGGGCCAGAGTGGACAGGGCAAACAGGGATGGGCTGTTTGAAGGGAGGGGACAGGGGTGGAAGAAGAAGTAATCTAGATCAGGAAAGGGGAAAGAAAGCACAGGTGAAGCCAAGGAAATGCTCAGGGCAGTATGGGGGTGGCTGCCAGGCAGCCCTGGCTCTGAGCAACAGCGTCTGCAGTGGGACAGGAGACTCCCAGCTGATGGGAACAAACTTTCTGGCTGACTGCAGAGGCCACGACAAATCTGAGTGGTTTCCCTGGTGTCCCCCAGAACTTGCTGGCCCCAGGGGCTGATGGCATTTGTGCTCCCTCAGGTTCATGTCCCCACACCAACAGCATGGGGGTGCTCCCCCTGCTCTGTGCAATGCAAACAGGGGCTGCTGAGCCAGTGCTGCCATGTCTGTGCCTGCAAGGATGGGGCACCTGTGTGAGCTGGGGGAGAGGGCAGGGCTGCAGAGGGGGGATGTTGTTGGCAGCTCTATCAGGACGCTCTGGGACGCTGCCCTGGCCTGTGCAGCGCACTGGGGATGGAGCAGCCCCTGCTCTGCTGCTCCTTCCCGTCTGCCCCAGGGCCCTTGCAGAGACCCAGCCATGCTGTTTGCCCCCAGCCTGCCCACGGCCAGCCTGGGGCTGCTCACGGGGCTTTTCTGTGCTGAGCATTGGCCTGGGCGTGTTCTTGAGAGAGCCTGGGCAAGGAGCCTGGAGCCCCCAGGCCCTGGGCTGAGGCGTCAGCGCTGCCTCAGCAGTGCCCATGGCCTGTCCCTGCTGCAGCCCCGGCACTGGCACCCCCAGGGCTGTGCCCAGCCCCGAGACTACTCGGGCCCTGCAGCAACACCAGGGCCACCAGGGCAGCGGGGCAGGGCCACGGCAGCAGCACAGGCAACACCAAGTGCTGCTGCTGCTGCTGGGCACAGCTGCTGGGGCAGCACTGATCTGCCCCAGCTCTGCACACAGACATTGCTGCTGCAGCTCCAGAGAAGGGAACAGAAGGGGGAACTCTGGTGAAAAGTCTGCTCGGAGGGCATTTATTCTGTCTGAAGCCACTTAGAGTGCAGCACCTCATTGACACAGTCTGAGACCACCGTGAACGTTGAGAGAAACAAAATGAGAAATGGCACAAACACTGACCTTCCTTTGTTGTAAATAATAAAACGCTAAACCGAAAGACAGGAACATATCAACAAACAAACCCCAGTGGTATCAAAGATGACTTTTATTTCATGAGATTTGCAGAAACTGGTCAGAAGCTTAACGTTTCTGTAACCGTCTATTCATCAGTGTCCACACCACAGCCTTGAGCTCCTGGTTCCTCAGGCTGTACATGAGAGGGTTCAGGGCTGGAGGCACCACCGAGTACAGAACTGACCTGGCCAGATCCAGGGATGCGGAGGAGATGGAGGAGGGCTTCAGGTAGGCAAATGTGCCAGTGCTGAGGAACAGGGAGACCACGGCCAGGTGAGGGAGGCAGGTGGAAAAGGCTTTGTGCCGTCCCTGCTCAGAGGGGATCCTCAGCACAGCCCTGAAGATCTGCACATAGGAGAAAACAATGAACACAAAACAGGCAAATGATAAAGAGGCAACAACCAATGAAATCCAAATTTTTCTGAAGGTGGAGCGGGAGCAGGAGAGTTTGAGAATCTGGGGAACCTCACAGAAGAATTGGCCCAGGGCATTGCCATGGCACAGGGGCAAGGAAAATGTATTGGCTGTTTGCAGTAGAGCGGTGAGAAAGGCACTGGCCCAGGCAGCTGCTGCCATGTGGGCACAAGCTCTGCTGCCCAGGAGGGTCCCGTAGTGCAGGGGTTTGCAGATGGACACATAGCGGTCGTAGCACATGACGGTCAGGAGGGAAAATTCTGCAGAAATGAAAAATACAAACAGAAATAGCTGAGCAGCACATCCTGAGTAGGAGATGGCGCTGGTGTCCCAGAGGGAATTGTGCATGGCTTTGGGGACAGTGGTGCAGATGGAGCCCAGGTCGCTGAGGGCCAGGTTGAGCAGGAAGAAGAACATGGGCGTGTGCAGGTGGTGGCCGCAGGCTACGGCACTGATGATGAGGCCGTTGCCCAGGAGGGCAGCCAGGGAGATGCCCAGCAAGAGGCAGAAGTGCAGGAGCTGCAGCTGCCGCGTGTCTGCCAATGCCAGCAGGAGGAAGTGCCTGATGGAGCTGCAGTTGGGCATTTGCTGTGTCTGCATATTTCAACGTACAGCAGGAAGAAAGACAGGGCAATGGAGGGGAAATTTTTCACAGAAAAATCACAACTCTTTTTTGTAGTCTCTTTCTTTCCACTAAGCACCTCCCCCTTGTGTATGTCTAGGAGATCTTCCTTCACCTTTGTTGCTGGAGCCCTGATTTCTGCTGGCCAATGCTGTATGAGGAGCTGGACCTTGGCCTGCAGGACACCTGGGAATCAGCCCTGACCCCCAGTCAGTGCAGGGGAACAGTGAGAGCAGGGCCCAGTGCTGGTGTTCAGGCTTGGATAAAGAATCTTCCTGTAAGGCTGCAGAACTGCCTGGGTGAAGGGATGGGGATAACAGAAGGCAGAGCGAGGGATTCTGCTGCACCTGGGGAGAACAGAGAGTCCAGTGAGGCAGGAGGGTTGTCTGAGGCTTAGTGCAGACTGAGGGGAGCTGCTCTGCCCTCTCTTCTGTTCCAGCTGCCCTGCACTTGCACCTTTCTGAAATCCACTCCCGTGTTACCCTGGACAGCCACGAGACACTGCTGAGAGCAGAGGGATCCCTGGCATTCAAAGGGGCTCCTGCCTTTCCCAGAGTCAGGACAGTGGGCTCAGTGCCAGCCCCCCAGGCTGCCCTGCCCACAGCTGCCTGGGCACAGGGAACTGGAACGCCCCATTGCTGTGCTCAGCCTGCACAGGAGGTGCCCAAGGGCTGGGCCTGGCCCTGCAGCTGGAACTGCCATTGCAGAGAGCCCCTCAGCAATGCCAGCAGCACCTGGGCAAGGCAAGGAGAGAGAGAGAGAGCCGGGCCTGAGGAAAAGCCTTTCCCTGGCCAGCCCTGGCCAGCCCCTGCCAGGCAGCAGCAGGACAGGACAGTGGCCCTCAGGCCCTGGTCAGCAGGGAATGGGCACATGGCCGCAGAGATGCCCTTCATCTCTGGGGCTGCTCTGCCGGCCCAGGAGGGACTGAGGGCCCCGAGCCCCCGGGCTGAGGGCTGTGCTGGAAGCGAGGGGACACAAGAGCTGTGCTGCTCAGGGCAGTGTGTGCCCTGCAGGACAGGCCCGGCAGGTGCCACATCTGCCCTGCAGCAGGGCTTCCCTCAGCACTGCCTCGCTCCCTGCCTGCCCACGGCTCTGTTGCTGGAGCTGTCCCAGCCCCAGCTGCTCCTGTGGCCCCGGGCTCCTTCCCTGCCAGAGCTGCCAGAGCCCAGCCCAGCCCCTGGGCCAGCCCTGCCCTGCAGCTGCGGGGCCCTGCAGGGATTAAAGAACAGCTCCCCCAGCCTGGGCACCATGGAAAGGTGATGCTGCATGGATCTGGAGGCTGGGCAGGTGCAGGGAATTGCTGAGGTGCCCAGGAATACTCAGTGTGATGGTTTAAGTGTCTCAGGCCCTGATCTACCCTGCACAGTTAATTTTCTATTGCCACCAAGCTGAGCCAGGGAAAAGTGGGAGCACAGATTCAGGAAAGCAGAGACCCAAGCAGGAAACTCCTGTCCTGAATGAGCTCATGAAAAGTCACCCTGGGCATGAGCTGGAGCTCTGAGCAGCCCTGGCTGCAGCCCCAGGTTCACCAGCTGCAGCCGTCCCTGGCAGCAGGAGCCATCCTGCCCTATCCCTCTGACAGTGCCCAGGTCAGCCCTACTCTGCAGCATAGCCTCCCCCAAAGCAGAAACAGCAGCAGAGCATCCTTACAGTCACATCAGTCCTGTCCTGGGTCAGCTTCGGGAGATCCCTCCAGGAGCACAGGGGACGTTGCCCTGCACCCACACACTCACCATGCACAGGGCTGTGAAGATCTTTCCCAAAGTAAAGTCTCAGCTCAATGTCTTCCCAATCCTGATTGCCTTCAGCCTGTCTCTGCCTGGCTCCTGTCCCCTCCGTGTCTGCAGGCAGATCCCTCAGCCCTGCTGGGCTGGGACAGGAGCTGGGCCTGGGAAGAGCTGTTCCTTTAAAGCTCAGCAGCACAGACACAGCACAAGGAATTTAATGAGCCTCTTGGGGCTTTGCTGTTGTTTACATCAGACTCAGTCCCTGAGAGGGTCTTCAAAAAACTTCTCAAGAACTCAAAATTAAATATAAACTCTGAAGTTTCTCGAAGTTTAAATGGGTCCCACTGAGAAAGTGTTCCCAGGTTAGTTAGAGCAGAACACTGGAGGCAATGATGACAGCTGGGGACAAACAAGGCAAAGGTGTCTCTGGTGCTGAGCAAAACTGGATGTGTTTGAGGAATGCAAAGGGCCAAGGCCTGAGCCCCAGCCCCTGGCCAGGCAGATGCTGTCCCTCCCTCCTTGCTCAGGGCTCTTGCTGGGATGGGCACTGGCATGTGGGGATGTGCAATGGCAAGGGCAGGAGAATGGGGCGGCCCCTGCCAGGCTGCTGAGCAGGGACAAGGAGGCAATGAGGCCCGAGGCTTGCAAGGGTCACTTGTCTCCTGCTCCTGCTTCAGGCCCAGGGCCAGCAGCCATGGCCAAAGTGCTGCCCAAGTTGGCTCTGGCAGGGCTGTCTTGCAGCTGCTGCACATGCCTGTGCCCAGGCTGTTCTGCATTGTCCCTGCCCTGTTCCTGTTATGCATGAGAAGCTTGACTAGGCCAATATTCAAGCAGCAATCAATTCATTTTTTAATATGGTAAATATGAGCAATGCAGTACTGGGTACAATGGGGGAAGTTTTCCCTCTAACTGCACACAAATAGTTGAGGCTTACAGGTATTTATAGGGGTCCTCATCAGCTTTCTCAACAGTTTCTATTCCAATTTTTACTCAGCAGCGGTTTTTATTCTCAAATTTTTTGTCGCAATTCTATACACTATTGTGATTTTGTTTTTCTCGGGATATATGCCAAAAAGGAGTATCCCCATATGGTGGTGGTCCAATTTCCAAAAGAAGAAAGACAGATCCCATCTAGTGGAGTCCAGCTACCCAGATGTGGGTCCACCTTTTGATTGTAGAGAGTATAAATCTCATAACAATGATGTCCAGCTTCCCTTGGTCAAAAATGTAAATCCTTGAGTTTATGTTCACCTTCCTTTCTTAAGCTGCTTTTCTCTATTTTGTTAAGGTGTGAGATAAGCATGTTTCCTTTATATATATTCCAAAACTATGGTTTCAAGTATACAAGCAACATTCTAAAATTACACTTCAAAAGGTTATTATTGCAGAACTCTTTAAGGATTAACTACAAGCAAAGAGCAACATCCTTAACACTTTAATTCAAATGCTCCTCAATCAACCAAGGTTAATTGCAAACAAAAGATAGGTTCAGAGGCCTTCTTCCATGCTTTACTTTCCTCAGTTATTATTAGAATTCGCAACTGTCCCATTGTTGGTCTCCATATTGCAATCACAAATACACACATTGCCTGTATGTACCTGACACGATACAAAGCATTGTATTTCACAGTCCCCTCTCGCTTGTATAAATTTTCATTTATCTTACTCATTCGTGTCTGGGCTTCAAGTCTGGCCAATACTGTGGAAGCTTTTCCCTTTTTGTCTTCTGTCTTTAATCTCATTATTTTGGATATCTTAGCTGTTTTCTCAAATTGTCCAGCCTCTCCTGTAGCCAATTCCAGGTCTACTACAGCAATCGGCATGCTTTGAATGACTGAGTGGATTAGTCAGATAAAATATTGAATAAGGCAAGGTAGAAACAATAACCCAGCTAATGAACACAATATCATGAACCCTATTTTCTTCCACCAAGCTCCTCCTCCAAGCATCTGGTCCCACCATGAGGCTTGAAGGATGGAATTCCATTTTTGGACTGGGACATGAGCCAGCCTTTTGATCTCTGCTGCTAAACCTCTGATGATTTCTCCATAATCATTAATCTCAATGCAGCACTCGGACTCATTGAATTTTCCACACACTCCTCCTTCTTCAGCCAGCAAATAGTCCAATGCTATTCTGTTCTGATACACAAAAGCCTGCACCTGAGTGTGCTGCCAGCTTAACAAGTCCAGGGCCTCCGAGGAGTTATTTGAGACTATTTCTACCACTGTCTGTAGTCTAATAAATCGGTTCAATAGGTAAATCAAGGTCATATATCGCCAGCTTCCATCTTGAGCCCAAGTGGCTGGCCCATAATAATCTATTATTCTTTCTGCTAGCCACACTTCTTCTCCCCGCTTTTGGTCCCCTCCTGCCCTTGGAAACTCAAGTTTCAATTCTCTTTTTTCCCTGTTAAGTTTTTCATATAAGGGTGCTCCTAACAGGTTACTCTTGGACATTGGTAGTACAAAGAAGGAGGGTTGTATAAGCTTTTTGCCCACAAATCCAATATATACCATTTGGGGCTTTCTATGGTCATTTACAGCCTCAGGTTTTTCCCATTAAATTCTTAGGGTCTCCAGGGATTGGTAAGGGTTAGCTCCAGGACTTTTATGCCAGCACAACTTTATCTGGTTGTTCCATTTGTAATTTTTCTCCTTAATTAGGCTCCAGTATCCAGCAGGAGGTGTTGGCTGCCAAGTTCTAGTGTTATTGTATGAATTTACTGCTAAAGAAGATGTGCAGGGAGTATACCCTACCACTTCAGTATATTTTCTCCCCTCTCTGCTGATGCAAACTGTTCCAATTATTTGATGAATTAAAATGCATCCTTCAGGCCGTTTCAATCTTTTGGAAATTTGAGTATGGTTCTATTTTAGAAATTGCTCTGGAGCTAGACTCTCACCTCTCTATGGCCATTTTTCAGCTGATTTCTATCCCCCACAAATCCAACAGTTGGATAACTCTAATTCTGTGGCAATTTCTTGCATTAGATCTACAAAAAGGTTCCTATTTGAAGTCAGAAAACCCCAATCACTATACTGCTGTTCTAACTGTTTGTATTGTTCACTAAATTTAATTAGCTTTTCTTGTTCTATTCTTTACATTTTTGCTTCTGATTCTTGCTTTTGTAGTTTTTGAGTAATTTGTTTCATTCTACAATCTGGGTCTCTTCCTTCTCTGTCCTTTGCTAAACAAAAGAATTTGGCATATTGCAGACAAATTCGTTCATCATCATCTTTGAGAAGGTTGATTAATACAGGCCAATCCTTGGGAGAAACCTTCAGTCCGTGTTTTAAATTTTCTCCAACCCAGTATATTTTGCCACCCATAGTGCACATCTTTAATTGGTTATGGTCATAGCACACTTCACGAACATGGGAATGTGCCATGAACATTGATTCCATTTTTCCCCTGATCCAGACAGTATGATTGCATTTGTCACAGACAGCCGGAGCAATAGGCTCTGATCCTGCAGCTCATGGATTATGTGGAGTTCAGGAGTGAGGTTATTAAGGCCCATTGCCTGGGATGCAAAGATCAATGCAGTGAGAATAATCCTCAGAGGGTCTAACTCTCTACCTCTCTCAAGGCCCCTTGGGTTGCATCCAAGGCCCGAGATGTAGATCTTCTCTGTAGCAGAGTTTATACCTTGGGATTTAGTCACTGATATCTTTTGTTTCATTTTTGCCTTTTGCCTCATGAGCCTTCAGATCTCTATTTATTGTGGTTGTGGCCTGATTCTTTTTAATTTAGGCCAATTGGCCCCTAAGTTCAGGGGATGTGTGACTACAATAGGGTTGGTGTATGTGACTCCCTTTCTTCCAGCAATACTTGGCTTTCTGCCACTCTTTCGCTTTAATTTGATATTCATCATGTATCCAATTTCCCTTGTCACACTCTGTTTCTTCTAATTTGGCCTTTGGTACTTCCTGCAAATCAATTCCTGCTCTTGTTCCGTGTACCCAAGTTCTCCACCAATCTTTATCAACTGTTTTAATATATCCTTTCCTTACTACAGCCCACAACGTTCTATCAGTTTCTTTTTCTATTTCTTTCGTACAATTACAGCAGAGAGCATTAGGGATCTGTCCCCTTGGTAGGTTTGTATACCAATATTCTTCACACCCTATACACTTAAAACAACCTCATGGATAACACAGTCTGGAGTAATACATTCTACCTCTCGTGAGTACAACTGGTTTTGCAGCTTAAGGTAGGAGCATTTTCCTGACATACATCAGTCCCTTTTTAACTTCATTTTCAGTTCTCCAGGGGTAGATGCAATTCTCCACTGGGATTCCGTCTCTGTCAGTGGTTCTGCTGGTCCTTTGACCTACAACATGTGGGTCCAGCCTTTTTCCGCAGTTCGGACAGCTGTATCAGTGGTCAGCAGGGTTAAATAGGGACCTTCCCACCTAGGAAATAAACTTTCTTCTTTCTAGCTTTTAATCAGCACCCAGTCACCCGATTTTATTTGATGCATGCTAAATCTGAGAGGGGCTGATTGAGCAATTACCCCTTTCTCCCTTAGTTCTGGACATGTTGTCCCATCTTCTGGATGTATTTTTGAATAGTCATATTGGCAATGACTACTGATGTTTGGGGTACTTCCTGGGAATAGGGCATTCCATAAAGCATCTCATATGCAGCAAGTCCCGTATATGCATTTGGAAGCGTCCTTATATTAAGTAATCCTAAAGGTAAACATTTTGCCCATGACCTTTGGGTCTCAATCATCAATTTTTTAAATTGCTGTTTTATAGTTTGGTTCATTCTTTCCACCCTCCCAGAGCTATGGGGGTGCCAAGGGGTGTGATATTCCCAGGAAATACCCATGGCTTGTGTTACTCCTTTTATGATACTGGAAGTAAAGTGGGAGCCCTGATCAGAATCAATGGCCCTGATAACCCCAAATCAGGGAATAAATTGTTCCAACAAATTTTGTTTGTTTTTTTTTAAACTTCGCCGTGGGTCGGGCAGCTGAGTAGGCCTCCACCCAATGAGTTAGTTGATCTACTAATACTAAAAAGCATTTCCATCTGCCCACCCTTGGTAATTCAGTATAATCCACCTGAACCCTTTCCAATGGTCGGTAGGCTATTTTTCTACCGCCAGTTGAAGCTTGTCTCATAACCCTTTTGTTAACTTTTTGACAAGTCAAACACCCCTGTGTTGTTTTGCTATCTCAAAAATTCCAATACATCCATAATATTTTAAAAAATGATCACATAAGGGTCTTGTTCCCCAATGAGTACGTTGGTGTAACTGGCTTAGAATCCTTCTAGCGTAAGCTTTAGGTAAAATCTCTCTCCCATCTGGTAGTACTCATTTTCCCAGCTCTTTCTTAGCTTTTAATCTTTTTAGAGATTCCTCCTCTTGAGTACTATAGCCTTTTGGCAGCTCCTCTTGAATTTCCACTATAGTGTTCAGCTGGATAGTTTATTTTAGTTTACAAGCTGCCTCCTTTGCAGCTTGGTCAGCTGTGTTGTTTCCTCTCACTAAGCAGCTTGACCCTCTTTGATGACCTCTTACATGTACTACAGCTCTTCTCTTAGGTCTTTTCAGGGCTTCAAGCACTCTGATTATTAACTCCTGATAAATCAGTTTCTTCCCTTGAGTGTTTATCAACCCTCTTTCCATTCAGATTTTTTCAAATGTGTGTACAATTCCAAAAGCATATGTTGAGTCTGTGTAAATAGTCCCCACCTCATCTTTTAGAAGTTCTAAAGCTCAGTATAAAGCAAAGAATTCACAACCTTGAGCTGACCAGCTAGAACTTATTTTCCCTCTTTCTTTGCAGACATATTTTCTCCTTCTACAATAGTGTATTCTGAATTTCTTTTCCCTTCTATTACACTTGACGAGCCATCGATAAAATACTTTTCCTCACTAGATAGCTCCATCTCATTCAAATCTGGTCTCACTTTCGTTTGTAATTCTACACAAGCTCTTCAGCTGGCTCCCCAGAGAGAAATTGAGCAGGGCTCTGAGCAGGAGTGACTTTAAGTTCCACTTCAGGGGAATGTATCGAGATAGCTTCATACTTTAAAACCCGGCTATCAGTGAGCCACTTCTCTGCTTTTTGATGCAATATGCTTCTAACATTGTGGGGGTATATATATTACTAAAGGAGCTCCAAATGTAACTTTCTTTGCTTCTTCTACCAGAAGAGCTGTTGCTACTATAGCTTGTAAACATATTGGCCATCTTCGACTAACAGGGTCCAGTAACTTGAATAATACCCCACCGGCTTTTTGTCTCCTCCCCAGTCCTGGGGGAGCACTCCATAGGCAGTTTGCTCAGCAGTATTTACAAATAATTGAAAAGGTTTCTCAAAGTTAGGTAGGCTGAGTACTGGGGCTTGAATTAGAGCATCTTTCAAACTCTTACATTGTTTTTCATTCTCCTGGTTCCATTTCACTGTATTGACTTGTTAGTTTTTCATACAAAAATTTCACCTTTTGACTTTATCTATCTATCCATTGTCTGCAATATTCCAATAACCCTAAGAGTTGTGGTACTTCCCTTTTGGTATTAGGGGAAGGCAGACTCAGTATTCCCAATATTCTCTCAGGATCCAATTTCTTTGTTCTTTTACTCAGCCAGTGACCTAGATATTTCACTTCCTCTTCAGCAAATTGTAACTTTGCCCTTGAAACTTTTAGGCCTTTCTTTCCCAAGAAATTCAACAGACTGATTGTTGCTTCTCTCACTTGCTCCTGATTCTCTCCTGCAATTAACAGATCATCTACATATTGTACTAGTTCAGTTCCTTCTGGTCTTTCAAAATCTTGTAAAATTCTTTCTAAAGCCTGGCCGAAAAGATTGTGGGATTCTGTAAAACCCTGTGGAAGTACCGCCCACTTCAATTGTTATTTTTTCCCTGTATCTGGATCTTGCCGCTCAAAGGCAAAATAGTCCCTGCATCCCTCCTCTAAAGGACAGGACCAAAAGGCATCTTTCAAATCCACTACACTATACCAGGTATAGTCAGAGGAAATCGGACTTACTAATGCATACGGGTTAGCTACTACAGGAAACCTTGTGGCTGTTCGTTGACTGACAGCCCGTAGGTCTTGGACTAGATGGTAGCTGCCGTCACTTTTCTTCACAGGGATTATGGGGGTATTGTGGGGTGACATACATCCTTCTGACTTGCCCTGCCCTAATAGTTCTTCAATTACTGGCTTCAGCCCTCGTCTGCCATCTAGTGGAATAGGGTATTGTGTCACCCTTACAGGAAACTCAGGATTTACAATGGTGATTTTAAAGGGTTCTATATTCAATTTACCGATCTCCCCATGAGTGGACCAGACATCAGGACATATTTTACTCTCGTCCTGGTCCATCAGTTTGTACAGCTGTACCATTAGTTGATCATTTTGGGGTTGAATACAAATTTTTAATGAAAGGATCAGGTCTCTTCGCAAAAGATTGCATTCTGCTTCTGAGACTAGTAATAGATCACTAATATCCACTTTCCCCTTTGATTCAATTAGTACTTCTTCAATAATGGGAACCTTAAAGGCCTCCCCTTTTGCTCCAATTACTTGATCTGTTTTCCCGCTGATTTTGCATCCTTTTTGTAATCTTTGCACTGTTGATCTTTCAGCATCCGTATCTACTAAAAAGGTGACTTCTTCACCTTGGGGACCTACTTTTAATTTTATTAAGGGCTCTTGTGATGGCCTGGTCCCTAATAAATAGAGCCCCTGATACCGCTAATCTTCTACAAACAGTTTTTGATCTACCTCCCGCTTCTTGCAAACCCTTTTAACACCTCCTTTCATACCACAGTAAAAGCAGGTAGGTCTTTTAGAACCCTCACCTGTTATTTTTCTTGTGGTTTTAGCATTCCCTGAAGATGCACCACTGTTCTGAACCTCTTTTACTGCAGCCACAAAAACATTAGCTTTAGCTTTTGCCTTTTCTTCATCTCTGTGGACATAAACTCTCTGTGCTTCCCTTAACAATTCTTGCAAACCTCTCTCCTGCCAGCTGTCTGACTTTTCAAGTTTCCTTCTAATATCCTCCCATGATTTTGCCACAAACTGAGTTTTGATTAATGCTTCCCCCACTGCTGTATCAGGATCTAATCCCAAATATATTTGTATACTCTTCCTTATTCTTTCTAACCAATCTATGCGTGACTGATCTTTCCCCTGACATTCATCCAGGGCCTTGCTAATATTTTGCCCTCTGGGGACTGCTTCTCGAATCTCCTGAATATTCCTGAGATCCACCATATTCTGCCTATCCTGATCATTGTTATGGTCCCATTTAGGGGCTGCTAGGGGCCATTTCATTTCTCCTAAAGGTCCCTGCTGGTGGTCCCTATCCCAAATTCTCATGCCAGCCTGTCTTATCAGCTGTCTCTCCTCTGCTGTAAATAAAATACTTAAAATTGACTGAATCTCTGTCCAGGTGTAAATACTGGGTCCTAGAAACTGATCTAACCTTTCAGACACCCCCAGAGGATCTTCAAGTAACCTTCCCATTTCTTTTATAAAAGCCCTTACATCCCTGGTGTTCAGGGGTGCTGACACATACCCAATGACTGGTCTCCCTTGAGTTCCTACTAATGGTACTTCCTTCAATGGGTACAGCTGCCCTCCCCTTCCCTTCTTTATTGCTATCCCCACTGCTTTCTGCCCTTTCCTGGCTTCACTTTCTGTGTGCTGGTGGTAAATCAAGTACTGGGAGCGGAGCCACCGGGGCTTGTGGCAGTGGCAGCAGAGCCACCGGGGCTTGTGGTGCAAGGGGTCCTGGTTTAGGTGCGAGGGGTGCTGGATTGGGTGCGAAGGGTGCTGGATTGGGTTCAAAGGGTGCTGGATTGGGTGCTAGGGGTGCTGGATTAGGTGCTAGGGGGGCTGGATTGGGTTCAAAGGGTGCTGGATTAGGTGCTAGGGGGACTGGATTAGGTGCTAGGGGGGCTGGATTAGGTGTGAAGGGTGCTGGAATGGGTGCAAAGGGTGCCGGGTTAGGTGCTGGATGAGGCACCTCTGGTAGATAAGGGGTGGGGGAAGGTTGTTTAAGGAGTCCCACTGATTCTTTTCCTTTTTGGTTTTTAATGCATACAGAGGAGTAGGCCAGGACCCATGCCATAAAGCAGCATAATCGCTTTCTTCTTGGTTAATAGGGTCCTTCTTATTTACATAGGCATTCAAGGCCTTACAGATCCACCCTTCAGATGACCCACGCATTGGCCAGTATAAATTATCAGGTCGTATCAATTCCTTAGTCCATTCTACCATACAATATTGTATCATTTTCTCTTTACTTTTTCCTCTCCTGGATTCACATTTGTCCCACAATTTTAACATTACCCCAAGGGGGCTGTCCTGGGGTATATCTGGCAAAATGCTCCCTCTTTTTCCAGTACTTTCAGTACCTTTATTTTCCTGCTGGTTTATACCAGCTCCTGGGTATTTGCTCTGGCATTGACCCATTTTTCCACTGAACGGGTGTACCCTCACTCACTCTGATCTCACTCATTCAGACCTTAGTCCTTTCTTGTCAGGAATTTCCTTAATAACAAGTCCCTTCTAACACCTCTCGCCTCTGATTCTCTACTGGGAAAAGAAAAAAAATTCCTCTCCGTAATTATTATCTTATCTCACCACCCCCGACCTTTTACATACAGAGAATCCTTTTCCCCACGCTTCATTCCTTAACCTGCCACCCCCCTTGTGGGGTAGCGAAACCGAGGTTAGAAGAACTCCTCACTCGTGTCTTGACTAGGTCACATCTCATACACACACCATTCACACTCTTACACACCTACACCCATTCTTATCCCACCTACCCAAGTGACACTTACAGCCTCCTTTTCTAGCCTGGGTCTTCGTGCACGAGTTTTTACAGGTGAATTTACTGCAGTCTACTCTGGGAGCTCAAAATTCTTTGCTCATAATTTACCTTATGGATTTCCTCTTCCCTGAGAGATTCCCCCGTCACTCAGGGCCACTGGAGGCAGAAGCCTCCAAGGTGGGGCGCCTCCCTGAGATCAGGAGTCTTCCTCAATGGATTTGGAAATTCCCAGCCAATGCACCAAATCTGTTATGAATAAGACGCTTGACGAGGCCAATATTCAAGCAGCAATCAATTTATTTTTTAATATGGTAAAGTATGAGCAGTACAGCGCTGGGTACAGTGGGGGAAGTTTTCCCTCCAACTGCACACTGATAATTGAGTGTTACAGGTATTTATAGGGGTACCTATCAGGGTTTTTCCAGCACTTTCTATTTCCAATCTTATACTCATCAGCAATTTTTATTCCAATTTTTTACGTCACAATTCTATACACTATTGTGATTTTAATTTCTCAGGATGTATTTTCAAAGGAGTATCCCCAGATGGTGACGGTCCAGTTTCCAAATGAAGAAAGACGACTCCCATCTGGTGGGGTCCAGCACCCCAGATGTGTGTCCACCTTTTAGTTGCAGAGACTATAAATCTCATAACAGTGATGTCCAGCTTCCCTTTGTTCGAAACCATAAATCCTTGAGTTGATGTTCATCTTCCTTTCTCAAGCTATTTTTCTCTGCTTAAATAAGGCCTGAGATAAGCATATTTCCTTTATATATTTTCCAAAGCTACAGTTTCAAGGATACCAGTAATATTTTAAAATTAGACTTCAAAAGGTTATTATTGCAGAGCTTTTTATGCATCAAATGCAAGCAAAAAGCAACATCTTTAACACCTTAATTCCAATGCTCCTAAATCAACCAGGGTAATTGCAAACAAAGGATAGGTTCAAAGGCCTTTTTCTATGCTTTATTTTCCTTAGTTATTATTAGAATTCACAACTCTCCCATTGTCAGGGTCCACACATTTCACATTCACAAATATACACATCGCCTGTTTGTACCTGACACGAAATACAACTTTGCATCTCACAAAGGTTGTCCACACTGGGTCAGAGCTCCAGGCACAGCTTCTGTGAGCAGGCCAGAGCTGCTGAGGAGAGACCATGGGTCAATATCAATCACAGAGTGCTGCAGTCATCTCTGATCTAAAGAGAAATAAAATAAAATACATCCTTTAAAATCGGAATGTGCATTTCTGACAAGTTCTTTGAAATCTTTCTCCATAACTGGACTAGGAAAATTTCAATGACCCTCTCAGGGCTTTGCTGTTGTTTACATCAGACTCAGTCCCTGAGAGGGTCTTCAAAAAACTTCTCAAGAACTCAAAATTAAATTAAAAACGCAAAGTTTCTTGAAGTTTTAATGGGTCCCACTGAGGAATACAACTGAGAAAGTGTCCCCAGGTTCCAGTTACAGCAGAACACTGGAGGTAGTGATGACAGCTGGGGACAAACAAGACCAAGGTGTCTCTGGGGCTGAGCAAAGCTGGATGTGTTTGAGGAATGCCAAGGGCCAAGGCCTGAGCCCCAGCCCCTGGCCAGGCAGATGCTGTCCCTCCCTCCTTGCTCAGGGCTCTTGCCGGGATGGGCAGTGGCACGTGGGGATGTGCAATGGCAAGGGCAGGAGCATGGGGCGGCCCCTGCCAGGCTGCTGAGCAGGGACAAGGAGGCAATGAGGCCCCAGGCCTGCAAAGGTCACTTGTCTCCTGCTCCTGCCTCAGGCCCAGGCCCAGCAGCCATGGCCAAAGTGCTGCCCAAGTTGGCTCTGGCAGGGCTGTCTTGCAGCTGCTGCCCATCCCTGTGCCCTGTGCAGCCCAGGCTGTCCCACGGTGTCCTTGCCCGGCGCCTCTGTCCCTGCAGGCTGTCGGCATCCCCCGACTGCCCCACCTGGCTGGCCCCTTCCTTTGCTGACAGCTCTGCCTCCTGCCTGCCTCTGCCTGACCACACAAAGCCTTGGGCTGACCCAGGCTCCTTCTGGGAGATGTTCGGCACCCCAGTCCTGCCCTGGGAGGGAAATTCCTTTCTCTTTGTGTCCTGTCTTGGCCTCCCCAGCTGCATTTGTGGTATAATTTCTCTATATGGCTGTTTCCCACTATGGAGAAAAAGCTTCACTATTTCTGAATCCACCTTTAAACTCTGCCAGTCCACTCCTTTTCTGTCTGCAGTCTCCTCACAACTCAGACCAAGCACATCAGCCTCCGTATATTGGTTATGTTCTTTAGGCCTGCAAACACCAGTCTGGGAGATCTTTGAGCCCTCTCCAAGGTGTTTTCAGATGAAAATATTCTGCTCATAGTCTAACAATATATCGCAAGTGCCCAAGGCCAGGCTGAGGTTTCTGTCAATGGCAGGTTTTGTCTGGGAGAAATCCTGGGATAGGTGGAATTTTGTCAGCCAAATTCCAGTTTCTGCAATGGCCCCTGGACAAGGCCAGTTTTGTTTTGTTTTGTTTTTTTTTGTTTGTTTTTTTTGCATAGGAAGGAAGGCACAGATCCCTGGTTCTTCTGAGGTAGATGAGATGTGATCACCAGAGGGCAAGGCTAGGCAGAGCTGGCAGGTTTTTCTGGCTATCTTTTCCTTGCATACAGGAATTTTCAGGGGGGACTACCAATTTTGTCCTTGGGTGTCTCAAAAGAGAGACAGTTCTTTCCATAGGAAGGAAAGCATGGAGCCTCAGTGATCCCAGAGCTGATAAGAGGCACCCCTCAACATTCCAAAATCAGCTGGACCTTTCAGGTAGCCCCTGGGAGGCCAAACCAGCCAGATCTGTTCCATTTTCCCTTGGTTCCACAAGGCCCTGCAGTGTCACAATGTTCTCCTTGCTTCTGCAGTGTCACAATCGCCCCGTGCTTCCATGAGGCCCTGCAGGGTCACAGTGGCCATTTAGTTCCCCAGGGCCCCACAGTGTCACAATGGTCTCCATGATTCCATGGGGCCTTGCAATTCCACAATGCTCTCCATGGATCCACGGTGCCCCACAGGATCACAACGACCCTTTGGTTCTATGAATTCCCACAGTGGCACAATGGTCACCACAGGAAGGAAGCAACTGAGTCCCAGTGTTGCAGGCACAGATGAGAGGCAGTCACCAAAGGCCAGCCAGACTTGATTGTGTTGGCAGACTTTTTATGGGAGCAATCCCCGGATATACAGAATTTTAGAGGTAGGATCCCATCTTTGGACATGGACAACTGGACAAGAAGGATGATTCTTTTTCATGGGAAGGAAATAATGGAACACCATTGTTTCAGGGGCAGAAGCAGAGGCTGTCTGAGCCACAGGCCAGACACACCTGTTTGTCCTGGCAGCTTTTGTCACACAGGAATCCTTGTATATACAGAATTTTGTGGGGCTGAATCTCAATTTTGACCATGGACACCATGACAAGAATGACAGTTCCTTTCCATTGGAAGGAAAACACCAAGCCCCAGTATTTCAAAAGCATGTGAGAGGCCACTCCCAAGAGGCCAAGGGCAGCCAGACCTGTCTGTCCTGGCAACTTTCACCTGGGAGCAGTCCTTGGATGGACAGAGTTTTGGAGGTGGAGTCCCAGTTTCGACCATAGGCACCTGGTTGAAATGGACGTTCTTTCCATAGGAAAAAAAAGCACAAACTCCAAGTATTTTGGAAGAAGATGAAAGGTGGCCACCATAGGCCAAGCCAGCCAGACCTTTCTCTCCTGGCACCTTTCATTTCTGGGAAAGCCTTGGATGTAGGGAATTTTGGAGGTGGAATCTCAGTTTTGGCTGTGGGCACCTGGACAGGAAGAAGAGTTCTTTTCATTAGGATGGAAAGCACAGAGCCCCAGTGCTTCAAAGGCAGATGAGAACCAGCTCTTCAGAAACCAAGGCCAGCCAGACCTGTCTCTCCTGGAAGCTTTTGTCTGGGAGAAATCCTTGGATATAGGGAATTCTGGAGGTAGATTCCCAACTTTGGCCATGGGTGCCTGGATGTGAAAGGTGCTTTTTTCCAATAAGAAAGAAAAGCACATAGTCCCAGTGTTTCAAAGGCAGATGAGAGGTCGCCCCTGGGTGGCCAAGCCAGCCAGATCTGTCAGTCCTGGCAGATTTCATCTGGGAACAATCCTTGTATATATGGAAATCTGGAGGAGGAATCCTGATTTTGGCCACGGACACCTGAAGGAGAAGGACAGTTCTTTCCACAGGAAGGAGCGCCCAGAGCCCCAGTGCTCCAGGGGCTGATGAGCAGCAGCTCTTGGCATGCCAGGGTCAGCTGGACCTGTCCGGTGGCCCTCAGGTGTCCCAGCCTCTAGATGCCTTGAGAGGCTGCCTAGAACAGAGGCTGGACAGAGTTACAGGAATAAAGTAGGGATTTATTAAAAGGCCTTCAAAGGATACACCTGGGGCAGTACAAGAGCCCGGCTGAGGGTACACCCAAGATGGACAATGGGTCACACATTTTCACACTTTTATAAGTTTTGGTCCATTTCTCTATTGGGGTTAATTGTCTAATTACAGCTTCAGGTTATGAAGTCCCATCCTCCCAGTCTGCTCTCCTCAATTCACTGTTTGCACTTTTTGGGCCTGAAGCTTCCACAGTGTCCTAGGCTCTCCTAGGTTTCTAGGTCTCCTCCTCCAGTTATGGAGAAATATTTCAAAGAGCTTCTAAACAATATGCACTCCTATTTTAATGGATATATTTTATTACTGCTGTTATTGGAGCAGAGACAATTACAGCATTCTGTGATTGATATTGACCCAGGGTCTCTCCCCAGCAGTTCTGGCCTGCCCACAGAAGCTGTGCCTGGAGCTCTGACCCAGTGTGGACAACCTTGCTCCACATTGCCCAGCCCCATCCTGTCTGTCCTCACTCTCCTGGGACCTGCTGTGCTTGGAGAGCTGGCTGGTCCCAGCCTAAGAGGGGTTTGCCCTTTTTGTATTTTTTGAAGCAATCTGAAACTCCTGAATTTCCCCAATGACAACAGACACACTGCTCAGGTGTGTGCCAAGACCAAGCTGCCACCAACAACATTCCCCTCACCCAAGGCAGAACTGTGCAGGAAATGTTTTAGACCTTTGCATTCCATGGTTCCATGAGGCCTTGCTCTGTGGCAATGGACTTTTGGTTCCATGAGGTTCTGTACTCAACAGTGGTATCCTTAGTTCCAAGTGTCACCATGGCCCCTTGGTTCCATAGGGCCCCGCTGTGTCGCGATGGGCTCCATGATTCCATGATTAATGCAAAAGCTTTGCATAAACAATGAGCAACACCATGGTCTCCTTGGATCTGCATTGTCATACCCAACAATGGGTTCCATGAGATCCCAAACTGTCACAATGGATATTTGTCTCCATGTGGCCCCTCTGTGTCACAAAGGACCCTTGGTTCCATCTGCCCCAAAATGACACCGGGTTTTCCCTTTTCCTGCAGCAATCAGCAGCAAATACCAGTGCCAGGGTAAAACGTCTGGCAAGAAGGTGCAAGGGGGGACATTTGGAGTGATGGATTTTGCCTTCCCAGGTCTCAGTGACATGGGATGGGTCCCTGCTGTCCTGTAGATGGATGAACACCAGCCTGCCCATGGCAGGGGTTAAGAGACAACAGCCTCTGTCCATGGAACTGCAACAGCAGAGATGTCAGGAGACCTGGGTTTAAAAGACTCTCACCAGCACAGGAAACATCAACCTAGGACATTTTCTTGAAAGCTGACATTTTAGAGAATTCTTTTATACAGACTTGGACTACCAAATACCAAGTTAAACAGTTTTGGCTTTCTCTGGGCCCTGAGAACAGTTGGAATCTTTTCAGCAGTCTGTGCTGTTACATCCTGTTTTAAATGATCAAATTGAGACCCAAACTTATAAGAAAAATTAGCAAAGATTTATTAATTTGTCTGTGAGACCGAAGTTTGGTCGTCAAAACCACCTCAGCCAAGGGTCAGCGTTGAGCCCGGGATCGGTGCTGGGTGAACACGGATCTGACCTCCAAATGTCAGAGTCTCTCCCTGTTCATGAATGATGCTTCGCGCAGCAAGTTCTTATACAGTATATTCTTCCCGAGGCAGAAAGGACTGAATGTTCTTTGTGTCTCTTCACATGCAGAACCATGGCTTTACATGTGCAGAGGTAGACAAAGACTCAGTCCAGGTGTCTCGATGTTGTCAGTCGACTCCGGGGAAGTCAGCATTCACATGCATCAGGGTGGCGCCGTCGATCATCGTGGTAGATGTAATCATCAAGATGATAATCACTCTTAGGTGTACCCGGCGACCCAGGGAAGCCAGCGATTATCAGCCTGGAAACTTCTATTCTTATGTTAAAACCCCAATGTTTATCTCAACGAATGTCCAGGAACTAGATATGAATAAGACACTGCTCCTGGCCAGGATGGTCAAAAGACATAGTGTGGATTTTAGAATATTTTATACATTAATAGCATGAATTATCTCTATCATATACTACAATCCCTCCCCATTTATATCACCAATTCAATTCATGTTCTCAAATTGCTAAATTTTTCATTTTCTACTTCTACCCACCACCACTGAGGGTCTTTCACAAACAGAGTGCTCCCTTACACTATTCTGTACTCCCCTTGTGGAACACCCTGTTATCCCATATTATTCACATTCGCTTTTGCTTGTTTCTCAAACTTTGCCAATATTTCAGCAGCATTGCTGGCACACTTCCTTTCTTCCAATCACATGATTTTAGATGTGTTGCCTCTGGAAGCTCCCTCCGGATCCACGGGAATTATCGCTATCTGCATTCCCTGGACCATGGAGTGGATCACTCTAAAAAAGCATGGAATTAGACAAGGCAGGAATAGGATACCAGCTACTGAACAGAGCACAAAAAACATCACTTTGTTCCACCAGGCCCCATCAAACAATTTGTCCCACCATGAAGATGGTAAAGTCCAGTTCCATTTTTGAACAGGGACATGGGCCACCTTTTTGATCTTGGCCCCTAAAGCTCTTATGGTTTCCCCATAATCATCGATTTCAATACAATATTCTGATTCGTTGAACTTTCCACACATTCCCCCTTCTTCGGCCAGCAAATTGTCTAAAGCTCTTCAATTTTGGTACACAAATGCCCGTACCTGGGTGTGCTGCCGACTAAGTAAATCCAGGGCCTCAGAGGTGTGATTCAAAACAATTTCCACCACTGCCTGCAGCCAAATCAGCCAGTTCAGTAGCTAAATTGGAGTCCTATATATGTAGCTTCCATCTTGAGCCCACATGGCCGGTCCATAATAATCAATTATCCTTGCAGCTCCCACTCTTCCTCTCCCATGGTTTGTTTACCACCTATTACATGTATCATTTTTTCAGGCTTCTTCTCTCCCTCCTCAGGGTCTCATACAGAGGAGCCCCTAGTAGGTTACTTTTCGTTCGAGGGAGAGTGAAGAAGACTTGCCAGATCATGCCCAGAGTGCATGATCCCTTCCACCTTGGGGGTAATTCACTGTATGCCTTTTTCCCACAAATCCAATAAATTCTATCCGGGGCTTTCCATCTGATATTTGTCCTCCCTGGGTCTCCCCAGTACTCTCTCAGGCCTTCCAAGGATTGGAAAGTGTTGGCTCCAGGATTTTTGACCCAACACAGTCCTATCCTTTTGTTCCATTCACAATTTGTCTCATTCTTCCTGCTCCAGTACTCCAAAGGGGGTTCCGGCTGCTAGACCTTGCTTTTGGTGTTTGAGTTGACCGTCAGGGTAGATGCACATGGAGTGCATCACACCATTTCGGTGTACTCCTTTCCTTCTCGACTGGTGCAGATGGTTCCAATCACCCTCTGGTCCAAAATCCACCCCTCAGGTCTCTGTGCCAATTTTGAGACCCTTGGATTGTCCCATTTCAGAAGCTGTTCTGGACCCAAACCTTCCCCTTTCCAAGGCCATTTTTCTGCTGACTTCAGCCCTCCACAAATCCAGCAATTTGACAATCCTAGTTCAATTGCAATTTCTTGCATCAGGTCAATGAACAGGTTCCTGTCCGGGGAAAGCAGTTCCCCATCAGCATATTGTTTCTCCAGCAATTCATACTGTTCACCCAGAGTTTTTAATCTTTCTTGTTCAACTTGCTTTCTCCTCATTTCTGACTCCCTTCCCTTCAATTCCTGAGTTATTTCTCTCATTCTTCCCTCAGGATCCTCACCATCTTTATTTTTCATGAAACAGACAACCCTGTCATATTGCAGGCACACCCTATCATCATTTGCCTCTGCCAAATCCAATATGATTGGTTCTCTGCTCAAGGTAAATCTGCTATCAAATTTAACATTTCTTTCCATCCAATACACTTTCCTGTTCATCATGCATATCCCCAGCCTCACATTGTCATAACACAATGGATTCACCTGGTGATACGGGACAAAGATTGATTCCATTTTTCCCCCAACCCACATGGTTCGGTTACATTGGTTACAAATGGAGATTGACATTATTTCTGCATTTCGTTTTTGTATCTGGTGTTTGTGCTTACCTGACTGCCCATTCCTTAGCCCTGCCTCATGATTAATACACCAAATCCCTGTTACCAATTCACACAATTTGACCCTCATGCCATTCTTCCAACAGTACCTGCCAGGTTCCCTGAGACAATCTTCCAGGGCTTGGTATGCTGAGGGTCTCTTGTTCCTTTTACAACTGGGACCACCTGAGTGCAATTTCCACACTCATATGCGGGGCTCTCGTTTCCACCTCTCATTGTGACCTCAGTGTGCAGACTCTGTGTCCCGCACATGACTAGGCTCAGGCCAATCAGGATTCCCACCAGGCGTACTCCTCTGCCTTTGCCTCCACCCCCTGGGGTGCCACCAGCAGCGAGGAAGACCCTCTTCATGGCAGCAGGAGTATGCTTCAGGGAACATGACCTCAGACCTAGCCATGTACCTCCTCTTAAAGGTGCCTCACCGTGACACTCTGATTGCATCAGAACTGCACGGTACTCTGATGGATTTCCGGCACTCCACATCCAAAATTTCTGCTTGTGATCTAAGCTTCCCATGCACCCTGTTTTGAAAAATGTGGAACCACTCCTGTGAGTCCAGTTCAATGATTCCCAAATTTGTGGCTAAGGTTAGGATATGGTCAGTCAGCTCAAGCTCTTCCTCCAAACATTGAGTACACAGTCCTTTTGGCCTCTGTCCCCTTCTACAATGAATAACAAAAACCCCTTGAAAATATTCACACTTACAGTGTACAAACAGATAGCATACACAATCTGACAGTATACAACTTATCTGCTTGCCGTCGGTCATTTACAAGGATGTTGGAGCCTGATCTTCAAGTCCCCTGGGGGAGAAGTGACCCTCCACTCAGGTGCTTCCTCCTGATGTTCGACTTTCTTCACCCTAGACGCGTTTGTCCAGCCTTTCTCCGCTGTCCAAATGGCCGTATCTGTTGTCAGGAGCACAAGAAAGGGACCTTCCCAGTGAGGAGAGAGCAGCATCTCCTTCCACACTTTCACAAGCACTCTGTCGCCCAGCCGGATTTTGTGGATAGCGAATCCCAGAGGAGCACTCTGGGCCACTATTCCTTGTTTTCTGAGTTCCTGCAAATTTTGTTGATTGCAACCAGATATGGTTGAATCTGACCATCCTCAAACCTGGGGTGTCCCACTGGCATCCCATGTCTATATGGCATCCCATAGGGCATTTCAAACGGTGAGAGCCCCATCTCTGAGTGAGGCAGGCTTCGGATATTAAGCAGTGCCAAAGGCAGGCATTTCAGCCAGGACATCCGTGTTTCTAAAATTAATTTAGATAACTGTGCTTTCAAGGTCTGATTCATCCTTTCCACTTGTTCTGAGCTCTAGGGTTGCCACGGAGTGTGGTATTCCCATCGAATGCCTAGTGCATCTGCCATCTGCTTAATAATCTTTGATGTAAAATATGTTCCTTGGTCCGAATCAATGCAATTCATCACCACATATTGGGGTACAGTTTCCTCCAGTAATTTTCTGGACACCGTATGAGTCGTTGTCCTGTACGTCTTTTGTTTTTTGTTTCTATTTCTGCATCTTTTATGATCAGAACCTCAAAGGGTTCCCCTTTTTCCCCGATTACCATCATGGAATCAGTGCTAAGAGAGCACCCTTGCGGCAGCTGCTGCACCGCTGTCCGTTCCGCCCCTGAGTCTACCATAAACCACATCTCCTGCCTGTGGGGTCCTACTTTTAATTTTATCAAGGGCTCCCTCAATGTTCTGGACTCCAAACTGAAAAGTCCCTGACACCCCTCATCTTCTTGCAACATTGCCTGGTCCTTGGCTTTGTTGGGACAATTCCTTCAGATGTGTCCCTTTTGTTTGCAATAACAGCACTCAAAATCTCTTTTCTGATTGTTTGATCCTTTTCCTTGGGAAGAGTTCTGCTTCTTTGCCGGCTCCTTCTTTGCTCTGTCTCTGCCCTGCTCCTGTTTGTGTGCTTCCCTTACTGCAGCCAGCAATACCTTAGCTTGGATCTTCTGTTTCTCTTCGTCTCATCTCATGTAGACTTTCTGAGCTTCCCGAAGCAGCTCTTGCAACCCCTTTTTCCTGCCACCCATCTATCTTTTCTAACTTTTTCTATCTGTCTTCCCAGGATTTTGCCACAGACTGAGTTTTTAGCAAAACCATCCCCAAATACATTCTCAAACCCTTGCAGAGCCTCTGCAACCATTCCATGGGAGTTTCATCTTTCCCCTGGCACTCCCTGAGTACCTTGCTCATGTTCTGTCCCTTGGGTACCGCTTCCCTGATACCCTGAATTATCATATTTCCTAAATTTATCCTTTTCTGCCTCCCCTCCTCCATCTGGGCATTCCAGGACGGTTTCTGGTTTGGCCAACTCTGGGCCCCGCTTTCCCCATTGGGGTTTCACTTTTCCCAATCTTTGATTGCAGCTTGTCTGATCATGTCCCTCTCCTCATTGTTGAAGAGCGATTTCAGGATCGCGTTGAGATCCTCATAGGTGTAGGTGCTGGTCCGTAGAAATTCATCTAGCTTTTCTGCCACCCCCAAAGGATCATCTATCAATTTTCCCATCTCTTTCTTGAACGCTCTCATGTCACTGGTGTCGATTGGCGCGTGTACAAAGGCAATAGCTCCAGGAGCTGTCAGCACCTCCACCAGTAAAGGGAAGATGCCGAGCTTCTCTTCCTCATCCCCACTGTCTCCCGTAGTCGCCCTCCTCGTTCGCCGCTCGTGCAATGGGCCAGGGGAGAGCTGGTTTTGGGGATGGTTACCTGTTTTTCTTCGGTTTTGGGAAGGGTCAGTGGCAGCGGCTGCTCACATGGGAGCGGAGTCGCCGCCGCCGCTTGTTAACGTGGAGGGGGAGGTACCGCAGCCGGCTCCGGTGGGAGCGGCAGTGCCGAGACCTCACCCAGCGGGATCGCCACCACGGGAGGCAACGTGGGCACCGGTGGTGCCTGAGCTGGTCTGGGCTGGGGCAGAGGAACAAGGTGGGGAGGTGGAAGATTGTCCAAGGGTTCCCATTCCTTTCCCATGTTTGCTGCATGTCGGAGGGGTCATAGTGGGTATAAACTCATACAAGCGTACCTCCACATCTTGGCATACTTGATTTCCTCAAAATCCTACAGGCAGCAATCAAATACGTAATCGTACAAAGACTTGCAAGTCCATGCTTTAAACGTGCCGAACACCAGCCAAACTACGTATTTTCCGATCTCCTTCCCTCCCCATTTTTCCATACAAAAATGTATCATTTTCTCCTTGGACCTGCCCGCTCTCCTTGGGCTCTCATCCCACTGTTCTAGCATCCACCCAAATGGACTATTTCTTGGGATTTCTGGCAGAACTTTCCCGGGACCCTGGGGAGATTTTTCCTCGGGTTTTCTCCAGAACTTGCTTTTTCCCAACCTCATTTTTCCCAAAATCCCTCCTGCGAATTTTCTCACCTTGTCTCCTCCAGCTGGGATGCTCATCGCGAGTCCTGACTCTTTGTCTGATGTTGATTTCCTGAATCTGCAAAATGTCACCAGTCTTACTCAGTCAAACGGAGAACCGTTCCGCTGACTTTTTGACTGATCTCCGGTTTTCTTTCCTGTTTTCTCTGCATCCCCACTGCATCCATCAGGTAGATGGACTCCTGAAATTTTCCAGGACTGTCGTTTCCCCTTTCTGACCGAACCATGACCAATTTCTTCCCTCGAACTTTCTATGAGTCCCAGGTCCCACGTGTGTTAAGGAAAAGCGTCTGCTTCCCCCTTGATGACCATGTGCCTCACGGTATGGTGGAACTGCGACTGTGGGGTCCACACTTGCTTTGTGACAGAGTCACATCTCACAATAACTCGGTCACACCCCACTCAACCACGCGATACTCATGGTTTCTTTTCCCACGTGGATTCTTCATGCACGTTGATTTCTGAGGGGAAAAAAAAGCACCTCGGGCTTGGAGATCCCCTGGATCTTGCCGAGTTCCTGAGAGCGGGGCCCATTTTATCCCTCTTTAGCTGTGGCTCCAGTTTTGGTTCGGTGATTTTTAATTGCTATCGTAGACTCCAATCCCACTCAGACTGCTGAAATCACCAAGATGCCTTCAGGGCAGGAAGGGGTCCCGAACCCCAAATTCAAATCGCTTTGGGTTTCACCAGATTGTTATAAATGATCAAATCGTGACCCAAAATTTATCAAAAATTTAGTAAAGATTTCTTAATTTGTCTGCGCGACCAAATTTCAGTCTTCAAAACCACCACAGCCAAAGAGACAGCGTTGAGCCTGTGTTCGGCGCTGGGTGAACCTGGATCTGACCTCACGAGTGTCAGAGTCTCCCCCGTTCATGCACGCTGCTTCTTGCAGTGAGGTTTTATACAGTTTATTCTGCCCGAGGCAAAGATGACCAAATTTTCTTTGTATCTCTTCACATGCATTGCTGTTTCTTTCCATGTGCAGAGGTGGACAAAAGCTGGGTCCAGGTGTGCCACTGGTGTCAATCAGCTCCGGCAAGTCGTGTATTCAGATGTATCAGTTTGGCGCCCCTGACTATCTTGATAGATGCAATTGGCAAGGCAATAATCGCTCTTGGGTGGCTCCCGATAACTCGGGATACCAGTTATCATCGCCCTGGAAGCATCTATTCTTACGTTAAAGCATCAGTCGTTATCTTAACTTGTGTCAGGGAACTTGTTGAACCTAAATAGACAGCTGCTCCCGGCTGGGGTCGTCAGACACATACATTTGGAGCATGAATTATCCCTACCATATATTACAACTGCATTTACCTCTCCAGCATTGCTTTCCAAAAGAAAAGAAAAAGCTGGGGAAGGCAAACTGTATAGCTCATGGTATTTTACAGTGTCTAAAACATGCCAAATCATGTATCTTAGAAGTGAGATCCTTTTGGAATTAATGGGACAGAGAAGTAGTGCAAAGGGGAGCATAAAAATAAATAGAGTAATACATCTTGGTATGGTTTTTTCTGTTTTCATTTCATTTCCTAAAAACTGCTTCAGTTCTTCCAGAATCTTCTCCACAGTCCTGTTTGCTCTTTCCAAGAACCTTTCCTGGAGAACAAGGTGCAGCTTCTGTCACAAGATGCGCCACCAGCTGCAGCTTCTCTTGGCATTCCACACCGTGCGTGAAGCATGACTCTTGCAGCAAAGCAGGACAAATGTTTGAAGAAATTTACAGCCTGTTCTTTTCCTTGTGGTCTGGGCACTTGTGCCATTGGTGAGGTTTTCATTGTTACTGTTCTACACTAAGGAAACATGATGGGCTACCAGGAATTGTTAGGGAATGCAAGCCTGACTGAATGCAGAGAAAGAATCTCCAGAGCCTGCAGCCAGAAATGGAGAGCTGTGGGATAATCATTCCATCAACCACATGGACATCTTGAAAGCAATGTAGAAGATGAAAATGGGCTGACAGAGGGAATTTGTTTCATTGTTCAGTTCAGATGCTGCTACATCTCATGCATTGATATAAATCAAGAGTTACTGTCAGTTCATGAAGGGCACCAAAACAAGCTGGATTTCTCAGGAGATGACTGAAAGAATCTGAAAAGGAGAAATGCAGGGAATGACTTAGTGAGATTTGCCTGTACAAAGGATCATTTTTCCTATTAATTTCTAGTCCATTGCCTTGCTTTTGTCCTTGCTAACAATGCCATTTTCATCCCAGATTCCCCATGAAATGGTAACCCTGAGCTTGGAAGTGCCTGAAAGATGCCCTGTTCCTCTGCAGGGACCCTGAGGCTGAAGCGGGAGCCTGAGCCCTCTCTGGGGCAGCCTCCACCGAGCTGGAATTTGTGTCGTGCTGGGAGAGGAGGAGGAGGGGGAGAGCGCTGGCGCTGTGTGGCAGGAGCAGGAGGTTTGGGCCGCAGGACATTCTGTCTGCGCCGCTGCCCCGCAATGGGCGGCTGTGCCCGGGGCTCTGGGCTTGGCCCCACGTGCGCTGAGCTCTCCACACTGCGGGAGCTCCCCAGGCTGGGCTCAGCTTCCCGCTGGGCCTGGGCAGCAGGCTGGGCTCCAGCTGGGATCAGCAGCAGCTGGTAATAGCTCTGCGCATCTCCATTTGCTGCTGCTGCTGCTCAGAAGAAACAATGCAGGGAGTCAAGAAGTTCTGGTTTCTCTTTCTCCTGGTAGATTTTTTCATTTGATTTGACTCTCAAGAGGCAATTTCTGTGATGGCCTCTGTCAGTTGATTCTATTTCAGCAGCAGCAGCAACAGGGCTATGTTTGAGCACTGCAAATGTGGCCGGTGTGGCTGCTTTAATTCTCCTTGACTTAGTGCTCAGGGACTTGAGAGCATTTCAAGATCTGCTGATCATGATACCTGTGTCCAAAAGCCTGAGTTCACCTATTGCCAGCTGGGGGCTATGTACAAATCACCAACAGGACAGGACTGCTGAGGAACGTGTGTCGAGCTTTTTATTTTCTAGCATCAGTCTCATTACATGGTTATGAGAATGGGAAGATGCCAGCAGCTTGTGTCCTCAGCAGCAGACAACTAAATGTTACAACTTACTTTAAAAGTTTTTTACTAATCACAGAAAGCAAAAGCATATTGATGGTAGTTCTATCCAACCACTATAAGCACAGGTACCTTTGGTTAAAACAATGCTTGCTTGTTTTGAATAGAATACCTCCTTGTGTGCCTTTATACACAATGAACAGAGCTCCATTATTCAGCTTAGAACCTCCTAATATCTCTGCGGCTTAGGGATTTGTTCTAGACAAGCATTAATACACCAACCATTTTTCTATTTGTCCTTACTTTCTACTTCTTATAGAACTTTTCTGCTGACAAATCTCATGGCTACTGCTTATCTCTAATCGTAGTTCTGCTGTCTTTGAGGCCTGCATTTTGCAGCTTTCCCAAAACCCTCTGATTTTAAGGATTCCCACATTCACCATCATGAAAGCACTATGGGTAGCACTGATGAAAAAAAGGCAATTGCAGATAAATTTCAAGTGGCAAGCAGAAGAGGGCCAAGAGTAGCCATGATCTCCAATTCCCAAGGCAAAGGCAGCAGTAGCCTCCTGCTGTCACCTCAGGGTGAGTAAAACAGTGCTGATAACAGCGCTGGAACCTGATCCTTTCTTTCTCTGAGGGCTGGCTCAGGGCAGCACAGGCGGGCCCTGAGGAGTCAGGGCTGTGTGTGGGTGATTGCTGCTCTAGTCCAGAATTGAGCTGGAAAAAGCCCTTGGGAGCCGAGGCAGGAGCAGGCGGGAAGGGGCCGGCGCTGCTGCTGCTCCTGGCCGGGAGCCCCAGTAGAACCAAAGGGCCATTGTCAGACACTACAAGGCCTCATGGAAGAAAGGGGCCATTGTGCCACTGCAGAGCCAAGAAGACCATTGTGGTATTGCTGGGCCTTGTGAAAAAAAAAGATCTCTTGTGATACTACAAGGCCTCATGGAACCAAGGCGCAGTTGTAATGCTGCAGGGCCCCAAGGATCCAAGAACATGGAAAAGTTCTGTTTGGCTTGGCTTGACTGGTCCAGCTTACCTTGGCATATTGAGGGTTGCTTCTCCGCTGCCCGTGAAGCCCTGGAGTTCTGTGCTTTCCTTCCTGTGGGAAAGAACTCTCCTCCTCCAGGGGTTCATGGCTGAAATTGGGATTCTACGTCTGAATTCACTTATATCAAAGGATGATTCCTGTATATTTTGCGGAGAAAAGATGAAACTTCACAACTTCGTAAAAGTTGTAAAGTTCGGTATGCTTTATTGCGACACGTGCCGGACGCAAGCTTCTCTAATAGGCAAGTGTACTTCTGAAGACTTCGGGTCTTCTTTTATTTTCCTCTTAAATGCATATGCATACAGTTTCACAATAAGTTTATACATATTCATTCTGTGTGACATTTAGCACTAGTTCTTCTTTATCAGAGGAATTCTTAGGTCTGGGGCAGATCGACCTTGCGGTGATTTCTGTTTTCTTTTCTCTGTCTCTTTGCTGTCTCTGGAATGCGGCCTTTTCTTCAGCTTTGGCTCTACAGACCTCTCACTTCTTCTTGGCACTTCACCTAATTCAGAATGGATCCCCACTCCGTCTCATTCCCCCCTTTCCTAGGAAATAAGTAAATTCTTTTACTTAAGGAAAACTCTCGCGACGATAAGTGTCTTTTAAAGCTTCACTATGCACGTTTGACAAAGATGTTAGTACAGTTATTCGTTGTAGCATCTTACAGTTCTAAATTAACAATGTAATAGATAGTCTTAAACTTATCTCAACTAATATTAGTAAAACTACAATGGGGTGACACAACTTATTAAAGATTCTATTCGCAGTTGGTGACCACTTATAGATCACATCTCACTAGTGATGATCTATATTTTGTTTTATTCTTTGTAGAACTCTGGTTATCTCTTTTGTATCGTGTTGGACAGTAATTAAGGTTTTCTTTCTACTTTTTTGGATTTCTTTCAGGATTTCTAATAAGTCTTGGTGCTCAATTAATTGTTTCACTAATGTAAGGTTCATCTTAATAGGGGTAGGTGGTAGTCTGTGATACATTGTGTAATTAGCTTTAATTAGCTGGTGGGATGTCACTGGGGCCAAGTACGAAAAATCACACTCAATAATCTTAACAAAATTACAAATACATAAGTTAGAATGATTTTTACTAGACAGAATTATAGTTATGATTACATACAGAAAAATTCTACAAACTAGAATATGAGCTATTCTTGACTGCAATATACTCATTTTGCCTGAGTAAGTTTTAGTCTCAGTTCATCGTCTCTTGGCGTCACTCTTCAAGAGGTTTCTGGGCTTTCTTCACTCGAGAGTGATGAATCTAGGCATTCTGCTCTTTGATTTTGATTGCAGTGAAGGTGGTGAGAAGCACTTGGAATGGTCTTTCTCACTGTGGTTCTAAGGTCTTTTCTGTAAGAGACTTAACATATACATAATCTCTAGGTTGTATATTATGTACTGGCCCATCTAATTCCCTGCTCTGAGTTCTAGCTACATGTTTTTTAATTTCCTTGAGCTGTTTGTTTAAAGCCACCATGTAGGTGGCTAGTGTTACTTCTCTAATATGGGTGGACACTCCCTTTTGTATTCTATATGGTCTTCTATAGAGTATCTCAAAAGGGCTTAACTTTTCTTTAGCTCGAGGTTTTGTTCGGATTCGCAATAGTGCTATTGGAAGAGCTTGGGGCCAAGGTAGATTAGCTTCTTGCTCTAGTCTTATGATTTGCTGTTTAATCAAATGATTCATCTTCTCTACTTGGCCGCTTGATTGGGGGCGGTATGGGGTGTGGAGTTCCCAGTCTATGCCCAGGTGGCTACTAATTTGTTGTACTATTTTGGAAACGAAATGTGATCTTCTATCTGAGGATATTGTGGCTGGAACTCCGAAGCGTGGTATTATTTCTTGTAATAATACTCTGGTCACTTCTCGAGCTTTGACAGTTCTGGTCAGGAACGCTTCTGGCCACCCTGAAAATGTATCTGTCAATACTAGCAAATACCGATACCCCCCTTTCCTTGGGAGTTCTGAAAAGTCAATTTGCCACTGCTGTCCAGGCTCATGGCCTCTCTTAATCTGACCGAGTTTCGGTCTGGGGGTGTTTTTGGGGTTAGTCTGGAGGCAAAGATCACACTGTCGGGTCACTTGAGTAATAGTGGCATATAAATTTTTAGCAACAATTCTTTCAATCAGGTAGGTGTATAGGGCATCTATTCTCTAGTGCGTTTTCTGGTGTTCTTCTGTTACTAGTGACTACAATAGATGGGAAGGGATTACTAGCTTCTTTTCAATGGTAGCTCACTCTTCTTGGTTATATGTCCCTTTTTGATCTTCAATTAATTTCTTATCTCTCTTGTTGTATTCTGGCTTACTTTCAAGGGAGATTTATCTATCTGGGATAAGGGCTCTTTCAGTAGCTACTTCACTTTTTGCTGCTTCTTTTGCTTCTCTATCTGCTAGCTCATTTCTTTCTTCTAATTCTGAGCTCACTTTTTGGTGTGCTTTAATATGCATAATTGCTACTTTTTCGGGCAGCTGAACTGCTTCTAGCAGCTGGCCTATCTCTTGTGCATGTTTGATGTTTTTTCTCTGTGAGGTAAGCAGTCTTCTCTCTTTTTAGATGGCTCCGTGTGCATGTACAACTCTGAATGCGTACTTCAAGTCTGTGTAAATGTTTATCTTCCTCTCTTTTGCCCTTTCCAAGGCACGGGTCAGGGCAATTATCTCAGCCTTCTGCGCGGAGGTACCTGTTGGTAAGGGTCTAGACTCGATTACCTCTCTGTAGGTGGTCACTGCATACCCAGCATGTCGCTTCTCATTGGTAACATAGCTGCTCTCGTCAGTGAACCAGGTCTCTGCATCTTTTAGAGGGGTGTCTTTTAAGTCTGGGCGGCTGGAGTAGGTCGTTTCGATGGTCTCCAGGCAATCATGGTGTACTGCTTCTCTTTGGTTTCTACTGAGAAAGGAAGCTGGGTTGACAATATTAGTCACTACGATCTCTACATCATCTTGCTCTACCATGATGGCTTGGTATTTCAAAAATCTCTGTGGCGAAAGCCAGTGGCCACTCTTCACTTCTAGTACTGCAGATACAGTGTGGGACACTAGCACAGTCAATTTTTGTCTCAGGGTAAACTTGCGTGCCTCTTGAATGTTCAGCACAACTGCTGCTACAGCTCTGAGGCAACCTGGCCATCCTTTGGCTGTTGCATCTAGTTGTTTAGAGAGGTAGGCAACTGCCCTTCGGTATGGACTCAAGTCTTGAGCCAGTATTCTCAGGGCAATTCTCTGTTTCTCATGGGAAAATAGGAAGAATGGTTTACTCACATCTGGAAGTCTTAAAGCTGGAGCTGACATGAGAGCATTCTTCAGCTGTTGAAAGGCCCGTGTTGCTTCTTTTGTCTACTGGAGATCTCTGCTTCTATCGGCAATCAGGGCATAGAGGGGTTTGACAAGCAGTCCATAGTTATAAACCCACAGCCGACACCATCTTGCTATGCCTAAGAAGGTTCGGAGCTCTTTTATGGTCTGGGGTTTCAGGGTCTGGCATATGGCTTCCTTGCAAGCCTGCCCTAAAGTCCGTTGCCCAGCACTCACCTCGTACCTCAGGTAGATAACTTTCTGTTCTACTATCTGCGCCTTTTTCTTTGATACTCTGTATCTTTGGAGTCTTAGGAAATTCAAAAGGCTTACCGTCTAGGCTACACATGCTTCCTTCGTCTGAGTGGCCACTAGAAGGTCGTCTACATACTGCAAAAGCTTTTTTTCTTCTTGTGGAGCTTCCCAGGACTCTAGATCTTTTGCAAGTTGCTCTCCGACCAAAGTAGGGGAATTTTTCTAGCTTTGGGGTAGTCTGGTCCATGTGAGCTGGGTTTTGCGCCCACTCTTAGGGCTTACTCATTCAAATGCAAAAATTTTTTGGCTGGCTTCATGGATGGGGAGGCAAAAGAAGGCATCCTTTAGATCTAAAACAGTAAACTAGGTTAGCTCAGGTGTTAGACAAGTTAATAAAGTGTATGGATTGGCTACTACTGGATACAGATCTTCTGTTATTTTATTGACAGCCCTCAAATCTTGTACTATCCGGTATGACCCATCAGGTTTCTGAACAGGTAAGATGGGAGTATTGAAATCAGATTGGCATTCTTTCAGTAATTTTAACTGCAGAAAATTTTCAATTATTGGGCTGATTCCTTCTCTATCTTCTTTCTTTAGGGGGTACTGCTTGATTCTCACTGGTTGCACCCCCTCCTTGAGTTTGATTACTATGGGGGAGGCATTTTTCGCCTTCTCTGGCACATCAGAGGCCCACACCCCAGGAAATACCTGACTCAGTATTTCTTCATCAATTTCTTCTTTAATGCCAATAGCTGTCAGAGTTAAACTTAATAACTCTATGTATTTTTGATCACTTACTTCTAGAGTAATTTCTCTTTTTCTGAATGTAATGGTTGCTTGTAACTGTTCCAATAAATCTCTCCCTAAGAGTGCTCTTGGTGAGTTAGGCATGTACAAGAATTTATGAATACCCCATTGTTTTCCCAATTTATACTTCAAAGGTTTACAAAAATATGCCCTTTCAGACTGGCCAGTTGCCCTCTGCACTACAACATAATCATTTTCTACAGGTACTAAAGCTTTATTTAGAACTGAATATGTAGCCCCCGTGTCAACCAAAAATTCCACCCTTCTCTCTTCTTCTCCCAGCTTCATTGTTATAACCAGTGGATCTGCTGGGGTAGAATCTCCCGGTCATCTTCAGTTGTCTTGTACGTGTGCAGCTATCTGCTGGTTACTCCTTCTTCGTTCTGGGCATTGGCCTTTCTAGTGACCAATTCTTTTGCAGATTGCACACTGGTTCTTGTCTAGCCGAGGTGGTCTCTGTCTCGGCGGCCTCTGGTTGTATTTCTTCTGTCTTTCCTCCTGTACCACTGCCACTAACCTTTTTATTCCCTGTTTATATCCTTCCTCCCGGTTACTGAATACTCTCTAGGCTTCCTCTAACAAGGCTTCGAGATTCGTCTCATCTGGTCTCCGAATTTTCTGAAGTTTACGTCTGATATCTCCAGCAGACTGCCTCAAAAATGAATTAACTAGTTGATTTATCTCTATCTCAGACTCTGGATCTAATGATGTATGACGACGCATAGCATCCCTCAAACGCTCTAGGAGTTCAGATGGAGTCTCAGAAGGCCCTTGCTTAAGGGAATATAAGGCAGACTAGTTTATGGTTTTTGGAATAGTTCTTTCTACCCCTGTCGCTATCTACTCTTGATACTCTGTTAATTTCTTTACTTCTGCAGACACATTAGGATCTCATTCTGGGTCTTGGAGGGGGAAATGTTCTTTTACATCTAGCTGTGTGGCCTTACAGTAATCTTCTGCCAAATTCCTTGCTGTCTTTAAGATCAGCTGTTTCTCAGTCTCAGTGAAAGCATCTAGTAGTAGCTGGATGTCAGCTCAGTCTGGATTGTGTTGTTTGATAACATATCGTAGGCGTTTGGCAGTGAGTATCGGGTCAACACGATAATTCCTTGCAATCTTTTCTCATGCTTCTAAATCAAGGGTGGTAAATGGCACTTTAATCATCAATTTGGCCCCTTCTGGTCTCACTACCTGTCGCAGAGGGGCCTGTAGCACTACTTGCCTCTTAGTTCTAGATGCAATTGGACTCTCACACGTAGGGTGGGTTCTAGTAGATGTGCTCTCTCTACCTGAGTCTTATTCCTTTTTGGGGAAGTTCTCTTCTTCCTCATCTTCGGTTTTAGCCTCAACTTCCTCTGCCTCCCCCCCTCGGGGAGGAGCTGGAGGACCTTTCACTCACTCAAATGAGTCTCGTTCTTGCTCTTCAGAACGATAGACCTTATCTGATCTCATACACCGTTGTCCTATACTGCATGCTGAGCAACAGTGTTTGATTTGCCCTCTCTTTGCCTTGTTATCTTTTTTGAGGGCCAAGACCAGTGGGTCTGAGGGTGATTTAATCCTACAGTCTTTTTGCCACTCTTGGTGATTCTTTAAAACAAAAAACATATCAGCATATGAAACTTCATCTTATTTACCTTCTCGTCTTAAAAACAACATTAACTGCAGTAAAGTATTATAGTCTAGGGTTCCAGTGGGTGGCTACTTTGCTCTGTCCCCTAACCTGTACAAGGGCCACCAGCGTGTGCAATACTGGATTAAATCTTTTTTATTCTCAGAGCTCTCCCGGCTAGTGATTTCCTTCTAGTGGGCCAAGATGCACCCTAAGGGGCTAGCCCGTGGAACTTCCTTGCTTTAGTTGGTTCCCATTATTTCCTTCTTGCCCTCTCTCGCTTCTACCTAAACTTCTTTTCACAGGACTTCACAGTAGCTTCCCAGTCCTCCTCCCACACTCTCCAAGTGGCAGGTACTAAATGCGATTTTCCACACAAAAGCTTTAAGATCTTAGACTCTGAATCAGTTCGATGAGAAACCTCTAACTTACACTTGGGGTAAGTGCTCTGTCGCCTGCTGGAACAGCAATACTAGCGTTTCTCACAAACTATGCACTCTAATAATACTCACGCAGCGTGCCAGCCCCTTGATGCACCAAAGGCTACTGGAAATTTCTCGCAAAGGCAAGCTATTCTATTTATTACAGGGAGCTCTAAATCCTCTACGGCAGGCTGTTCCCAGTCTAGACTTACGAGAGTGCCAGCTGAAGTCTGGTAGAGCCCCTCTAAATGAACTTGTTCGTCTCCCCTATCTATTCAATAATTCACCGGATTCACAAACTCCCAGGGGTCGAGTCCAAATCACTGAGGCAGAGGAACCCCTCGGGTTCGTCTAGCCACGGTGAGAGTGTACACAACCTACACCACAATTTACCACCTTTATTCAACAACTGGTCTCACTCACACTTTTCTACAGGTCTCTCTGTTTTTTCTGTCGGGCGCTCCCCGCCCCCACAGCTTGCTCCGGCCGATGTTTACTCAGCCTCTCCAGCGGCGGGTAGGACTCCCCCCCCGCGTAGTAGAGCACTATGGATCCGCTCTCTTTTATACAACATACACTTTATACACTTGCACAATTACAAACACAGCGCGCTGATCACACAATGCAACATACAGCCACACAGTGTCCGGACACCACTCACACACACAGGCAAAGAAAACATACGCGGGTCCAGCTCTGCCCCATCAGAACAATGGACCCCAATACACGCATACACGGGTTTACTCAGCTTACTCCTAGAGCTGCTAGCAGTTCTGCTCTATCAGAATCGATGAACCCCATCTCTAATACAGTTTTCAGCTGCTCTATCAGCCTATCAGCTGAACTCAGTTGCTCTATCAGCTGATCACAGACGTCTCTGGGTGATTTACTCTCTTGCTCTCTTTCCTCCCCCCCCGGGGGCCCTCAGTACATACCGTATCCTCCTCCGCAGGCCAGCAGGTCCTTGTCTGTCCCAGCAGGAGGCAAGCCGAGACGAGCGGAGCCCCTCCAGGAAAATCTTGGGGCGCGCCTAGGAGTCCGTCGGTCCCCTCCCTGCCCCTGCGGGGACAGAGATGGAGACGAAAAGTATCTCCTTCTCCTGGCTGGCTCGCCAAGAATGTTTTGCGGAGAAAAGATGAAACTTCACAACTTCGTAAAAGTTGTAAAGTTTGGTATGCTTTATTGCGACACGTGCCGGACACAAGCCTCTCCAATAGGCAAGTGTACCTCTGAAGACTTCGGGTCTTCTTTTATTCCCCTCCTAAATGCATATGCATACAGTTTCACAATAAGTTCATACATATTCATTCTGTGTGACATTTAGCACTAGTTCTTCTTTATCAGAAGAATTCTTAGGTCTGGGGCAGATCGACCTTGCGGTGATTTCTGTTTTCCTTTCTCTGTCTCTTTGCTGTCTCTGGAATGCGGCCTTTTCTTCAGCTTTGGCCCCACAGACCTCTCACCTCTTCTCGGCACTTCACCTAATTCAGAATGGATCCCCACTCCGTCTCATGAAACCTGCCAGAACAGACAGCTCTGGGTGGCCTTGACATCTTGGGGGCCACCACTCATCTGCCTTCGAACACTGTGGGGATGTGCTTTTCTTTCCATGGAAAAATCATCTTTCAAGTGCAGGTGTCCATAGCCAAAATTGGGAATCTGCCTCCAAAATTCCTTATATCCAAGGATAGCTCCCAGGACTGTCCAAGTTCCCTTGGCTTCATGAGGGCCAGCTCTCATCTGCCTGTGAAACACCTGGGCTCTGTACTTTCATTCCTATGGAAAAGAACTGTCCTTGTCCAGATGCCCATGGACAAAACTGGGATTTGGCATCCAAAATTTCATTTATAAAAGGATTCCTCCCAGACAAAAGCTGCCAAGAAAAACTGGTCTGGCTGGCCTTGGTCTCCTTGAAGCTGCCTCTAATCAGCCTTTAAAACACTGGGGCTCTGCCCTTTCCTTCCTGTGGAGAAGAACTGTCATTCTGGTCCAGGTACCCATGGCTGGAATGGAATTCCACTTTCAAAACTCCACAAATATCCAAGGGCTGATTTCAGACAAAAGTTGCAAGGACAGACAGGTCTGGCTGGCCTTGGCCTCTGGTGACTGCCTCTGATCTGCCTTCAAACCCCTGGGGCTCTGTGATTTCCTTCCTGTAGAAAAGAACTGTCCTTCTTGTCCAGGCACTCATGGCCACAAGCACATGAGCACTGTACAGGGACAGAGGAGCTCTGTGCTCAGTGGGGTGGGAACTGAGGACAGCAGAGGAGAGCCATGGGAGGGACTGAAGGGTGGTTTAAGTGATAGTGGATCCTTTTGACATAAAAGAAAAAGGCAGAAAAAAGAAAAAATTAATAAAAATGGCAGCTGGGGAGGTCCAGACTGGCATGCAGGAGAAAGAAATTTCCCTCCAGGGCAGAGCCCTGGTCCAACACCAGAATGAGTCTGGGTCATCACCAGGCTTTGTGTGTGCAGTCAGAGGCAGGCAGGAGGCAGAGCTGTCAGCAAAGGAAGGGGCCAGCCAGGTGGGGCAGCCAGGGGATGAGTTTTACAACATGGCTTATGTGGTCCAAGACCTGTTCCACATTGCCAAATGATGGCTGCAGCCTTGGGAGATATTTAGTTGGCCAACACCCCTGTCAATCACTGTAACAAGGTGGCCAGGAGAGATTCAGATCAGACTCTGTCAGTAGTTGGGTTCCACTGAAGGACAGAAGTTTATTCAGTACTGTTTTCATTTTGAAAGTAAGAGCTGCGATACTGGAGTCTTCTGTAGCAGGGGACATGGTATGCCATATGGAACATGTGGACCATGGTAAAAGATGTTAAATAAATAAATAAAATACATTAATTTTCAAAATACGTTTACAAATAAATTAATAAAAACATTCTCAGCTGTTCCAGGAGAGCCTCAGCCTCATGATCTGGGAAGAAAACTTATCACCATGAGTCAGCAGAGTGGCTCTCCAGATGGCTTTGCAGAATGGCTGGTATTACTGCCTAGTGTTACAGGGTTAATACTGAGGTGCAAGGAAGCAGCATTTTTGAATTTCACTAGACTTAATATGGAATGTTAGGGGAAGGACCAAAGAAGGAAAAGGGAGGGATTAAGGTAGTTTGGAGAGAAATAGACATAGGAAAATAGAGGAATAATAAAATAAGTGGTGTCAGTCATGCTGAGAGATGCTGACAAATGCTGATCAGTGTGCTTGTAAGGCCCTGCCTTGCACCTGGTCCCTGCACTGTTCCACAGTACCCTGTTCCCTCATTACACTGAATGTGTATTTTCTGACTGCGCTGCAGAACCAGTGGGATCAGGTGGAGTCAGATGAAAAACCTTTTTGCAAACTTGTCTGTGTGTATGAACATGTCTGTATGAGGTAGTTGAAAAGTTGAGTGTCCAAAGGCCCGCTACAGGGTTGTCCATATGGTGTTGATAAAGGTACCCTTTATCATGGTACACCATGCTAACTTATGCTTTGGGACTCAATAATCTAAAGATCTAGAGAATGTCTTATGGATAGGCCTTACTTACCCTTAATCATCCCTTTTTTCCTCTAAAAATACAAGTGACATCAAGTTAGTTATAATTTTACACATGAATTTCTTAAAAAAGAAGTACCATAAGGCTGCAGGACAAAGTCACTTCCCAGTTGTCCTCTTCAGTGATGTTTCAAGCTTCCAGAACAATAGTTGTATTGAAAAACACATGGATTCTAACTTGGCCCCTTCCTGGAGTGCTATGGTCATGAATGCCAATGTCTGAAATGGTTCCTAAGTACTTTTACCTTTGTATTAGATATTACACACAAAGAAGGACACTCTTCTATTCAGAAAGGTAAGTTTCATTATAATGAAAACCACCAAAGGGTAGTATAAGGACTTATGATTCTATATTTTCAGAAAAAAGAGATGAGAATTTATGTTTTGTAGCTCTGTAGCCGTCCATATGGACAACAGTCATATATGCCAAGGTATGTGGCCAAAAGTACAGGGGGAACTGTTCCCAGAGCCTGCAGGGACAGAGGCGCAGGGCAGGGACACCGTGGGACAGCCTGGGCTGCACAGGGCACAGGCATGGGCAGCAGCTGCAAGACAGCCCTGCCAGAGCCAACTTGGGCAGCACTTTGGCCATGGCTGCTGGGCCTGGGCCTGAGGCAGGAGCAGGAGACAAGTGACCCTTGCAGGCCTGGGGCCTCATTGCCTCCTTGTCCCTGCTCAGCAGCCTGGCAGGGGCCGCCCTATGCTCCTGCCCTTGCCATTGCACATCCCCACATGCCAGTGCCCATCCCGGCAAGAGCCCTGAGCAAGGAGGGAGGGACAGCATCTGCCTGGCCAGGGGCTGGGGCTCAGGCCTTGGCCCTTGGCATTCCTCAAACACATCCAGCTTTGCTCAGCACCAGAGACACCTTGGCCTTGTTTGTCCCCAGCTGTCATCACTGCCTCCAGTGTTCTGCTCTAACTGGAACCTGGGGACACTTTCTCAGTTGTGTCCATCGGTGGGACTCATTTAAACTTCAAGAAAGTTCAGAGTTTCGTTTTAAATTTGAGTTATTGAGAAGTTTATTGAAGACACCCTCAGGGACTGAGTTAGATGTAAACAACACAAAAGCCCTGAGAGGGTCATTAAAGTTTTCCTAGTCCACTTATGGAGAAAGATTTCAAAGAACTTGTAAAAAATACACATTCCTATTTTAAAGGATGTATTTTATTTTATTTCTCTTTACATCAGAGGTGATTGCAGCATTCTGTGATTGATATTGACCCAGGGTCTCTCCTCAGCAGCTCTGGCCTGCTCACACAAGCTGTGCCTGGAGCTCTGACCCAGTGTGGACAACCTTGCTCCACATTGCCCAGCCCCATCCTGTCTGTCCTCACTCCCCTGGGACCTGCTGTGCTTGCAGCGCTGGCTGCACTCAGCCTGACAGGGGTTTTCCCTTTTTGGGGGCTTTTTGAAGTAATCCGAACCTCCCAAGTTTCCCCACTGCAAACAGACACAGTGCTCAGGTGTGTGCCAGCCCCAGGTGCCACCAAAGGCACTGCAGAGCTGCCCTGGGCCAGCTGTGAGGGTGGATCATCAGCCCAAGCTGCACTGGGCCACTGCAAGGGGCTGTGGCCATGGGCACTGCACTGACCCCACTGCTGGGTTTGGCTGCCACGGCCACCGAGAGAAATTAAACTGTCCTTGGAAGCACTGGGGAGGACTGGGACATACTGTGGAACACTGGGAATGCTGTGGGAGACACTGGGACATACTGCGAGTGACACTGGGGGATACTGGTAGAAACTGGGGACACTGGGAATATTGCAGAGATGACTGGGGACACTGGGGTACCTGTGGATGACACTGGGAGGAACTGGGAAAACTGGGAATGAACTTGGGTGTACTGGGACGGACTGGGCTGTACTGGGAGGGATTGGAGGGGTCCAGGATTCTACTCGGTTCTACTGGGGAAGAATTGGGCTTCACTGATGTTACACTCATCTGTACTGTGGATGAACTGGGCTTTACTGGGAGGGACTGCAGGAGGGTGAATGGGCTGTTCCCACTTCCACTGCATGCCATTTGCTGAAGCTCCCGCCAATCACCAGCCGCAGCTAATCAGCACCAGGGATCCGGGCCTGGGGGCGGTGCTTACACAGGCAGCAAATTTTCTTTTTGCCTACAATTCCCGTCATGCCCCGCGGCCCGACTGAACCCCATGGAAGCCGGGAGAACAACTCCCATCATGCCCCGCGCTCCACAGAACTCCGGGATCCGTCCCCATCTCTCCCATAAGTGTCCCCCGAACACTCCAGGGTCCCTCAGAGCTCCCTCAGCACCCATTCGGGACTCCCATAAACACCCCCGAACACCTGAGTACTCCCACCCCCACAGATGCCCGGTACGGCCACTTCAGCGAATTCATCTCCTCTCGTCTCCCGTGGCCCCAGAGCCCCTCAGAACACAGTCCCGCGCCTAAAACTCCGGCCGCGCCCCGCGCCCTGAAGCGCCCGGTTGGAGCTCTCCAAGCTCCTCCCTAGGGCTCCCGTGCCGTTTACGTTCCCCCAGAGGATCTCAAGTCGGGGCTCGGACGCAAAGGTGTCCCCCAAGAGCCGTCCCGGACTCCCAAACATTTCGTTCCAACCACTTTCGGGACTGCAGTTCCCATCATGCTCCGCGGCGCACGACCAGCGCTATTTCAGGCGGGACTTCAGCTCCCGTCATGCCCCGCGCCCCACCGAGAGCCATTGCAGCTGCGCCCAGAATTCCCGTGATGCTCCGCAGCGCCGTTAAACCGTATGATACCCGCGCCTACAACTCCCATCACCCCCCTTGCCGCAGAGTGCCCTGTTCGAGTCCCTCCAAGTGCCCGCCCGGACGCCGAAGGGCCCCAAATTCCCCTCCCTGACCTCCAAGGGCCCCCCAGGACCCCCAATTGCTTCCCCGGACCCTGAACTGTCCCTCAGAATCCCTGAGTGCCCATCCAAGTGCCCACCCGGCTTCCCCAAGTGTCCTCCAGTCCCTCAAGTTCCCTCTGAATTCCCACCCCAGTCCCTCAAGTTCTCTCTGAATTCCCACCCCAGACCAAAAACAGCCCCAAATGTGCCCCAGAAATGTCTCCAAGGGACACCGAAGTGCACGCCCCCCCAACCCTGTCTGAGAAAAAGATGATAAAAAAGATGACAAAAGGACTAAAAATACAACTAATTAACATAAAGAGAAAGAAATAAAGAGCCAATAGAAATTATTTAATTAATTCATGAAGGAATTGTGTTTCTTAGAACCAATGATGAATAATTTTCTTGGTTGCTTGAAATGTATCCAATTTTAATATAAATATACAAATTAGGTAATAAATATATTGTCTAAGACTATCCTAAATTAAAATAATACAATTATAATTTTGTTATTAATAAATTTTATTTATAAGGAAAAATGCTAAAATTTTTCTTTTTTTTTGGGGATGTCAGTCCCAGGTGGGCGTTGTCAGACATGGTGAGGCTGGGGGTGAGGAGCAGCTTGTCCAAACAGGCTCAGCCTGCAAGGGGCTCATTCTTATCCATGCCCAGACCTCCTAAGGAGACATTCAGCATCCAGATCACTTGGGGAATGCTTCTATCCCCTCTTCTCATAACTAAAAAATAAAAATATACTGATGTGATTAAAAAAACCAAAAATCATGAGGTGCATTTTGCCATCTTCCTCCTGAAGACAACTCCAAACTGACTCCAGTCACTGCACAAGCCCTGGAGACCCAAAGACAATGGAAGGGAGACAAAGAGCTCCTGAGGTCTTTCTGTATTTTATTCAGCCCCACGCTGGATTTGGGGCTGGCTCCAGGAGCCTCAGGCACGCAGAGAAGGACGAAGAAACTGCTCAAGGAGTCAGCAGCAAAACTCCAAGTGCCTTGGAGCATGGCTGGGCCCCAGGAAGGGCAGGGAGTGCCCAAGGCTGCCCAGGGCCTGGTGAGAGCAGATCCTTGAGGGCAGGATTGCAGGGAGCCCAAGGCTCTGAGCAGGGAACTGCAATGCTGAGCAAGGCCTGGCTTGGCTGCAGGAAGCAGAAAGGCCAAGCCCTGAGCCCAGCCTGGGCAAGCAGAGCCTGTCCCTCACGTCTGCCTCGGGGCTCTTGGTGGGCCAGGGGGACGTGAGGGGCAGCAAGGACAAATGGCATCAACCTACAGCCCCTGCCAGCCTCCCCAGGGAGGTTGAGGGAGAAGCAAAGTGCGGCACCTGCCAGGAAAGTTCCTCCTGTGGGGCCTCCAGAGGCGCTGCCCGAGCCCAGGGCACAAAGGCCTGGGTGCCTGTGGCCCTGCCAGCCCTGCCCAGCCCTTGGCCATCTGTCCTGCAGGCTGTGCCCCCTGGGCGTGCTGCTCCTCTGCCCTGGCCGGCTGCACTTGCCCATCTGGCTGTGCCCCAGCATTTCTCACCCAGCGTTGCTCTGCCCTCCCTGGGCTCCCTGCACCCAGCGCTGCCGGCTCCTGGCACACAGAGCCCGGCCAAGGCCCAGCCTCACGCTGCCACACCTCCAGCACCAACATTCTGCCCTGTGAGGGACTTTGCCTTCTCCTCAGCTCCAGCCTGAACCTTCCAAGGTGCACTTGGGGGAGTTTTCCTGCAATTCCCACTGCCAAAGAAAGCTCTGTCTCCTGCTGGTCCCAAACAGAGAAGGGCTGGTGGCAGATCAGAGGTGGTCAGAGGCTGTTTGGGGCACAGCGACCATTGTAGCCATGATATTTTCTGAAAAATCCCTTTGCTAGGATTTAGCTCCGGAGAAGCTGAGGCACCAGGTACAAAGTATAAACAATCATTATCTGCTGCTGTGGAATGCAACAGGTGGATCTGTGATTGGCTTCATGTCATTGTTTCTAATTAATGGCCAATCACAGTCCAGCTGTGTGTCTCTCTCTGGTCAGACACAGGATTTTGTTATCATTCCATTCTTTCTCCTTTGCTTGCAAGCCTTCTGATGAAATCCTTTCTTCTATTCTTTTTGTATAGTTTAAATATAATATCTATCATAAAATGATAAATTAGTCTTCTGAAACATGGAGTCAGATCCTTTTCTCTTCCCTCTTCTAGGACCTCTCTGAACACCACTACTGACCAAGAAATTATTAGTTTTTTAATATTCTCTGAAAGAACAAGGGGCATCAACTAAACACCTACAACTGGCTGGATGGCCAGTTGAGTGGCGGTGAATGTTACACCAGAGAGTGGTGGTGAATGCTGCTGCATCCAGCTGGCAAGCAGTCACCTGTTGCGTCCCTCAGGGTTCTCTGCTGGAGCCAGTTCTGTTCAATATTGTTACTGACAACATGGATGAGAGTGTTGAGATTTTCAGTAAATCTGCAGACAAAACTAAGCTGGGAGCGTGTGTCCATCTGCTGGAAGGTAGGAGGCCTCTGCAGAGAGAGCGGGAACAGTTGGATGGATGGGCAGAGTCCAATAGGATGAAGTTTAATAAGTCCAAGTGCCGGGTCCTGCACTTTGGCCAAAACAACCCCTGCAGTGCTACAGGCTGGGGACAGAGTGGCTGGACAGCGGCCAGGCAGAAAGGGACCTGGGGCACTGATGGACAGCAGGCTGGACATGAGCCAGCAGTGTGCCCAGGTGGGCAAGAAGGCCAATGGCTACTGGCCTGGATCAGGAATGGTGTGGCCAGCAGGAGCAGGGCAGTGATTCTTCCCCTGCACTCGGCACTGGTGAGGCCACACCTCGAGTGCTGTGTCCAGTTCTGGGCCCCCAATTTAGGACGGCCATGGAGGGGCTGGAGTGTGTCCAGAGAAGGGCAACAAGGCTGGGGAGGGGTCTGGTACACACGTCCTGTGAGGAGCTGCTGAGGGAGCTGGGGTTGTTTATCCTGAAGTAGAGGAGGCTCACGGAGACAAGGCGGTGTCAGGGCAGAGGTTGGACTTGATGATCTCCAAGGTCTTTTCCAGCCTGGCTCATTCTGTGACACTCTGGAACCACCCTTGGAGCAGTTGCAGGAGGAGCCCTGGGCCTCCTCTTCAGACGCTCCAGCAGCCCAGCTCCCTCAGCTTCTCCTGCCAGCCCAAAAGCCCATCCTGTCAGTCCTGCAGAGCCTCTGTAGCTCCTCCTCAGTGCCCAGATCAGGGAGCCCCAGAGCCAGACACAGCAGCCCAGATGTGCCCCCCTGGCCTGGGGTGCCTCTGGCAAGGGAGCAGCACCAGGCACTGCAGGAGCCTGCAGACAATTCCTGCAGAACTTGTAGGATGATCCTGCTGCCCAAGGGACGTTCCCATGGTGCCAAGTCAGGAACTGCCATGGGGAGTGGGGCCAGAGAGGAAAGGGCAAACAGGGATGGGTTGTTTGAATGGAGGGTACAGGGGTGGAAGAGGAAGTAATCTAGATCAGGAAAGGGGAAAGAAAGCACAGGTGAAGCCAAGGAAATGCTCAGGGCAGTTTGGGGGTGGCTGCCAGGCAGCCCTGGCTCTGAGCAACAGCGTCTGCAGTGGGACAGGAAACTCCCAGCCAATGGGAACAAACTTTCTGGCTGACTGCAGAGGCCACGACAAATCTGAGTGGTTTCCCTGGTGTCCCCCAGAACTTGCTGGCCCCAGGGGCTGATGGCATTTGTGCTCCCTCAGGTTCATGTCCCCACACCAACAGCATGGGGGTGCTCCCCCTGCTCTGTGCAGTGCAAACAGGGGCTCCTGAGCCAGTGCTGCCATGTCTGTGCCTGCAAGGATGGGGCACCTGTGTGAGCTGGGGGAGAGGCCAGGGCTGCAGAGGGGGAATGTTGTTGGCAGCTCCATGAGGACGCTCTGGGACGCTGCCCTGGGCTGTGCAGCGCACTGGGGATGGATCAGCCCCTGCTCTGCTGCTCCTTCCCGTCTGCCCCAGGGCCCTTGCAGAGCCCCAGCCATGCTGTTTGCCCCCAGCCTGCCCACGGCCAGCCTGGGGCTGCTCTCGGGGCTTTTCTGTGCTGAGCATTGGTCTGGGCGTGTTCTTGAGAGAGCCTGGGCAAGGAGCCTGGAGCCCCCAGGCCCTGGCCTGAGGCGTCAGCGCTGCCCCAGCAGTGCCCATGGCCTGTCCCTGCTGCAGCCCCGGCACTGCCACCCCCGGGGCTGTGCCCGGCCCCGAGAGCACTCAGGCTCTGCAGCAACACCAGGGCCACCAGGGCAATGGGGCAGGGCCACGGCAGCAGCACGGGCAACACCAAGTGCTGCTGCTGCTGCTGGGCACAGCTGCTGTGCCAGCACTGATCTGCCCCAGCTCTGCACACAGACATTGCTGCTGCAGCTCCAGAGAAGGGAACAGAAGGAGGAACTCTGGTGAAAACTCTGCTCGGACAGCCTTTATTCTGTCTGAAGGCACTGAGAGTGCAGCACCTCATTGACACAGTCTGAGGCCACGGTGAAGGTTGAGAGAAACAAAATGAGACGTGGCACAAACACTTACCTTCCTTTGTTGTAAATAATAAAACCCTAAACTGAAAGACAAGAATATATCAACAAACAAACCCAAGTGGTATCAAAGATGACTTTTATTACATGAGATTTGCAGAAACTGGTCAGAAGCTTAACATTTCTGTAACCGTCTATTCATCAGTCTCCACACCGCAGCCTTGAGCTCCTGGTTCCTCAGGCTGTAGATGAGGGGGTTCAGGGCTGGAGGCACCACTGAGTACAGAACTGACAGGGCCAGATCCAGGGATAGGGAGGAGATGGAGGGGGGCTTCAGATAGGCAAATGTGCCAGTGCTGAGGAACAGGGAGACCACGGCCAGGTGAGGGAGGCAGGTGGAAAAGGCTTTGTGCCGCCCCTGCTCAGAAGGGATCTTCAGCACAGCCCTGAAGATCTGCACATAGGAGAAAACCATGAACACAAAACAGCCAAAAACTAAAGAGGCAGCAACCAATGAAATCCAAATTTTTCTGAAGGTGGAGTGTGAGCAGGAGAGCTTGAGGATCTGGGGAACCTCACAGAAAAATTGGCCCAGGGCATTGCCATGGCACAGGGGCAGGGAAAATGTATTGGCTGTGTGCAGAAGAGCAGTGAGAAAGGCACTGGCCCAGGCAACTGCTGCCATGTGGGCACAAGCTCTGCTGCCCAGGAGGGTCCCGTAGTGCAGGGGTTTGCAGATGGACATGTAGCGGTCATAGCACATGACGGTCAGGAGCGAAAACTCTGTTGTGATAAAGAAAAGAAAGAAGAAAACCTGCGCAGCACATCCTGAGTAGGAGATGGTGCTGGTGTCCCAGAGGGAATTGTGCATGGCTTTGGGGACAGTGGTGCAGATGGAGCCCAGGTCGCTGAGGGCCAGGTTGAGCAGGAAGAAGAACATGGGCGTGTGCAGGTGGTGGCCGCAGGCTACGGCGCTGATGATGAGGCCGTTGCCCAGGAGGGCAGCCAGGGAGATGCCCAGTAAGAGGCAGAAGTGCAGGAGCTGCAGCTGCCGCGTGTCTGCCAATGCCAGCAGGAGGAAGTGCCTGATGGAGCTGCTGTTGGGCATTTGCTGTGTCTGCATATTTAAACGTGCAGAAGGAGGAAAGACAGGGCAATGGAGGGGAAATTTTTCACAGAAAAATCAAAACTCTTTGTCGTAGTCTCTTTCTTTCCACTAAGCACCTCCCCCTTGTGTATGTCTAGGAGATCTTCCTTCACCTTTGTTGCTGGAGCCCCGATTGCTGCTGGCCAATGCTGTGTGAGGAGCTGGACCTTGGCTTGTAGGACACCTGGCAGTCAGCCCTGACCCCCAGTCAGTGCAGGGGAACAGTGAGGACAGGGCCCAGTCCTGGTGTTCAGGCTTGGATAACGAATCTTCCTGTAAGGCTGCAGAACTGCCTGGGTGAAGGGATGGGGAGAACAGAAGGCAGAGCGAGGGATTCTGCTGCACCTGGGGAGAACAGAGAGTCCAGAGAAGCAGGAGGGTTGTCTGAGGCTTAGTGCAGACTGAGGAGAGCTGCTCTGTCCCTCTCTCCTGTTCCAGCTGCCCTGCACTTGCACCTTTCTGAAATCCACTCCTGTGTTACTCTGGACAGCCAGGAGACACTGGCTGAGAGCAGAGGGATCCCAGGCACACAAAGTGGCTCCTGCCTTTCCCAGAGTCAGGACAGTGGGCTCATTGCCAGCCCCCCAGGCTGCCCTGTCCAGAGCTCCCTGGGCACAGGGAGCTGGGACACCCCATTGCTGTGCTCAGCCTGCACAGGAGGAGCCCAAGGGCTGGGCCTGTCCCTGCAGCTGGAACTGCCATTGCAGAGAGCCCCTCAGCAATGCCAGCAGCACCTGGGCAAGGCAAGGAGAGAGAAAGAGCCGGGCCTGAGGGAAAGCCTTTCCCTGCCCAGCCCTGCCCAGCCCCTGCCAGGCAGCAGCAGGGCAGGACAGTGGCCCTCAGGCCCTGGTCAGCAGAGAATGGGCACACGGCCGCAGAGATGCCCTTCATCTCTGGGGCTGCTATGCCGGCCCAGGAAGGACTGAGGGCCCTGAGCGCTCAGGCTGAGGGCTGTGCTGGCTGCAAGGGGACACAAGAGCTGTGCTGCTCAGGGCAGTGTGGGCCCTGCAGGGCAGGCCCGGCAGGTGCCATATCTGCCCTGCAGCAGGGCTTCCCTCAGCACTGCCTCCCTCCCTGCCTGCCCACGGCTCTGCTGCTGGAGCTGTCCCAGCCCCAGCTGCTCCTGTGGCCCCGGGCTCCTTCCCTGCCAGAGCTGCCAGAGCCTAGCCCAGCCCCTGGGCCGGCCCTGCCCTGCACCTGCTGGGCTCTGCAGGGATTAAAGAACAGCTCCCCCAGCCTGGGCACCATGGAAAGGTGATGCTGCATGGATCTGGAGGCTGGGCAGGTGCAGGCACTTGCTGAGGTGCCCAGGAGTCCTCAGGGTGATGGTTTAAGGGTCTCAGGCCCTGCTCTGCCCTGCACAGTTAATTTTCTATTGCCACCAACCTGAGACAGCCACAGATTCAGGAAAGCAGAGACCCAAGCAGGAAACTCCTGCCCTGAATGAGCTCATGAAAAGTCACCCTGGGCATGAGCTGGAGTTCTTAGCAGCCCTGGCTGCAGCCCCAGCTTCACCCCCTGCAGCCGTCCCTGGCAGCAGGAGCCGTCCTGCCCTGTCCCTCTGACGGTGCCCAGGGCAGCCCCGCTCTGCATCACATCCTCCCCCAAAGCAGAATCAGCAGCAGAGCATCCTTACAGTTACATCAGTCCTGTCCTGTGTCAGCTTCAGGAGATCCCTCCAGGAGCACAGGGGATATTGCCCTGCACCCACACACTCACCATGCACAGGGCTGTGAAGATCTTTCCCCAAGTGAAGTCTCGGCTCAATGTCTTCCCAATCCTGATTGCCTTCAGCCTGTCTCTACCTGGCTCCTGTCCCCTCAGTGCCTGCAGGCAGAGCCCTCAGGCCTGCTGGGCTGGGAGAGGAGCTGGCCCTGGGAAGAGCTGTTCCTTTAAAGCTCAGCAGCACAGAAACAGCACAAGGAATTTAATGAGCCTTAAGGGGATTTGGTGTTGTTTACATCAGAGTCAGTCCCTGAGAGAGGGCTCAAAAAACTTCTCAATAACTCAAATTTAAAACGAAACTCTGAACTTTCTTGAAGTTTAAATGAGTCCCACCGATGGACACAACTGAGAAAGTGTCCCCAGGTTCCAGTTAGAGCAGAACACTGGAGGCAGTGATGACAGCTGGGGACAAACAAGGCCAAGGTGTCTCTGGTGCTGAGCAAAGCTGGATGTGTTTGAGGAATGCCAAGGGCCAAGGCCTGAGCCCCAGCCCCTGGCCAGGCAGATGCTGTCCCTCCCTCCTTGCTCAGGGCTCTTGCCGGGATGGGCACTGGCATGTGGGGATGTGCAATGGCAAGGGCAGGAGCATGGGGCGGCCCCTGCCAGGCTGCTGAGCAGGGACAAGGAGGCAATGAGGCCCCAGGCCTGCAAGGGTCACTTGTCTCCTGCTCCTGCCTCAGGCCCAGGCCCAGCAGCCATGGCCAAAATGCTGCCCAAGTTGGCTCTGGCAGGGCTGTCTTGCAGCTGCTGCCCATGCCTGTGCCCTGTGCAGCCCAGGCTGTCCCACGGTGTCCCTGCCCTGCGCCTCTGTCCCTGCAGGCTGTCGGCATCCCCCGGCTGCCCCATCTGGCTGGGCCCTTCCTTTGCTGACAGCTCTGCCTCCTGCCTGCCTCTGCCTGCCCACACAGAGCCTGGGGCTGGCCCAGGCTCCTTCTGGGGGATGTGTTGCACCACAGCCCTGTCCTGGGAGAGAAACTCCATTGTCTTGGTGAGACAGAGTAAAGATTTATTCTGAATTAGGTGAAATGTCTGGAAGAGGTGAGGAGTCTGTGGAGCCAAAGCTGAAGGAAAAGCCGCATTTTAGAGACAACAAGGAGGCAAAGAAAGAAAAACAGAAATGACCACAAGGTCAATCTGCCCCAGACCTTGAAATTCTTTTGATAAAGAAGAACTGGTGCTAAATGTCACACGGAATGAATACGTATGAACTTATTGTGAAACTGTATGCATATGCATTTGGAAGGGGGATAAAAGAAGACCCCAGGTCTTCAGAGGCACGCTTGCCTTTTTGGGGGATTGCGTCCGGCGCGCGTCGTAATAAAAGCATACCGGGCTTTACAACTTTTACAAAGTTGTGAGGTTTCTTCTTTTCTCCACAAAACATTTGTTCTGAATCTGGGCCTCCCCAGGTGCCCTTGGCATTAATTTGGGCTTTTTCTGGCTTTTCTCTACTATGTCAAAAGGCTTCACCCTCTCTGACACCTCCCTTCAGTCCCTCCCAGGGTTCTCCTCTGCTGTCCTCAGTCCCCACCTGTTGGGAATTTCGCTGACTAGAGGCTGGAAAAGCACAAGGCCGTGGCTAATTCCGAGTCCTGCACCTGCAAGACGGCGTTTCCTTGGGCCTAGCTGGGTATGCTAGGCCCAAAGGAATGCTTTGGGTGGGCTGAGGGGGGAATTGGGACGGGAGTTGTGAGGCGAAAAGGGGAAATTTGATAGAAAAAAGGGGAATTTGGGAATAAAAAATGGGAATTTGGGAATAAAAAATGGGAATTTGGGACTGGAAATGGGGAAATAGGGACTAAAAAGGGAGAATTTGGGACTAAAAAAGGGAAATTTGGGAATAAAAAAGGGAAATTTGTGACTAAAAAAGCGGAATTTGGGACTAAACAGGGGGGATTTGGGTCCATAAAGGGGGAATTTGGGGCTAAAAAGGGAAAATTTGGTTTAAAAATGGAGAATTTGGGGAAAAAATGTGAAATTTGTACCAGAAAAGGAATATTTGGAACTAAAAAAGGGAAATTTGGGACTAAAAAAGGGGGAATTTAGGACTAACAAAGGAGAATTTGGGTCCAAAAAAGGGAAATTTGTACCAGAAAAGGAGAATTTGGGTCCAAAAATGGAGAATTTGGGCTGAAAATGGGAGAATTTGGGTCCAAAAAAGGGAAATTTTTACCAAAAAAGGGAATTTGGGTCCTCAGGTGAGAAGTATGGATCTAAAAAATGTGAAATTTGGTCTACAAAAGGGGAAAATTGGACTAAAAAGGGAAATTTGGGTCTAAGGGGGTATTTGGGGACCAAAAAGGGAGAATTTTTGTGCAAAAATGGTAATTTGAGTGCCCAGATGGGGAGATTGGACCCAAAAAATGAATTTTGGTTCTAAAACAGGGAAATTTGTGCCCCCAAAAAGGAGACATTGGGTTCAAAAATTGGAATTTGGGACTAAAAATGGGAATTTGGGTTCAGGAAGGGAAAGTTTTGGGTGAAAAAAGGGAAAATTTGGGACTAAAAATGGGGAATTTTGGTCTAAAAGGGAGAAATTTGGGCCAAAAATGAAAATTCTGGGGGCACAAATTTCCCTTTTTTAGTCCAAAATTCCTTTTTTTGGCTCCAATCTCCCCATCGGGACACCCAAATTCCCATTTTTGGACCCAAATTCTCCATTTTAGGACCCAAATTTCTCTTTTTTCATCCCAAATTCCCCCTTATTTTTTATTTGGGGTTGAAAAAAGGGGAAATTTGGGACTAAAAAAGGGGAATTTTGGTCCAAAAAGGGAGAAATTGGAACTAAAAATGGGAATTTGGGCACTCAGGTGGGAAGATTGGAGCCAAAAATGGGAAATTTGTACCAAAAAAGGGAATTTGGGTGCTCATGTGGGAAGATAAAACTCCAAAAGGGGAATTTGGGCTGAAAAAAGGGAAAATTTGGGCTCCAAAAGAGAAAATTGCAAAGTAAAAAAGGAGATTTTGTGTCAAGGAATGGAAAGTTTGGGTCCAAGAAAAGGAATTTTGGGGTGAAAAAGGGGAGAATTTGGGACTAAAAGTGGAGAATTTTGATCCCGGAAAGGAAAATTCGGGACGAAAAATGGGAATTTGGGGGATTTTGGTGTCCCAAGGGGGGAATTTGGGGGAGTTTTGGATGAATTTGGGGGATTTTGAGGGAATTTGAGGATTTTAGGTATCCTTAGAGGGAATTTTGTGGGAATTTGGGGAACTTTGGTGGGATTTTTGTGGATTTTGGGTGTCCTGAGGGGGAATTTTTGGAGGAATTTGGGGAGAATCTGGGGAATTTTGGAGAATTTTTGATGTCTTGAGGGGGAATTTGAGGGAATTTGGGAGGAATTTGGGGGATCCTGAGGGGGGAATTTTGTAGATTTTGGGGAAATTGGGGCATTTGGGGAAAATTTGGAAATTTTGGGTGTCCTGAGGGGGAATTTGGGGGATTTTGAGAGAATTTGAGGATTTTAGGTGTCCTTAGAGGGGATTTTGCGGAATTTTTGGGGATTTTTGTGGATTTTGGGTGTCCTGAGGGGAAATTTGGGGAATTTCACAGGAATTTGGGGCATTTTTGTTGTCTTGAGGGGGAATTTGGGGGATTTTGGAAAATTTTGGGGGATTTTGAGGGAATTTGAGGGATTTTAGGTATTGTGATAGGGGAATTTGGGAATTTTTGTAGGATTTTGGGTGTCCTGAGAGGGAATTTTTTTTTATTTTGGGGGAATTTGGGTGTCCTGAGGGGAAATTTGGGAGATTTTGGAGGAATTTGGGGATTTCGAGTTTCCTGAGGGGGAATTTTGAGGGAATTTGAGGGATTTTAGGAGTCCTTAGAGGGGATTTTGGGGGAATTTTGTGGAGATTTTTGTGGATTTTGGGTGTCCTGAGGGGAATTTGGGGATTTTTGGGGAATTTGGGGAGAATCTGGGGAATTTTGGAGGATTTTTGATGTCCTGAGGGGGAATTTGGGGGATTTTGAGAGGAGTTTGAGGGATTTTGGGGGGATTTGGAGGATTTTGGGTGTCCTGAGGGGGAAATTTGGGGCTTTTTTGGGGATTTTGGGTGTTCTGAGTGGGAATTTGGAGGATTTGGGGGGAATTTAGGGCATTTTGAGAGGAATTAGTGGGATTTTGGGGATCCAGAGGTGGCAGTTTTGGGATTTTGGAGGAATTTTGGGGTGTCCTGAGGAGCGAATTTGGCGGGAAATTTAGAGTGTCCTGAGGAGAGGAATCTGTGGGGAATTCTCAGGATTTTAGGGGGATTTTGGGGGAGTTTGCTTGTCCTGATGGGGGATTTGGGGTGGATTTCGGGTAACTTGTAGGATTTTGCTGTATTTTACAGCATTTTGTGTAATTTTCCTCTCAGAAAATGTCCCCGGCCGGGCTCCCCACACGCTCGGCCCACCCCGCCTGCTTCTCCCCCGATGACAAATTCTCGCGGCACCGCCTGGCCCTGAAATGGAGATTCGGGGTCCTGCTCACCCAGCGGGGCCGGGCCCTGCTCTGAGGGACCCCAAAAACCCAAAATCCCCCCAAAAACCCCCATGGAGCAGATGGAGCTCAGTCAAACCCACTGAGCTGAACGGCGTGGGAGGAAAGGGTTAAACAGGAGGAAATTGTGAATATTAAAGGATTTGGGAGCTCGGAGGTGTCTGAGTGTTGGTGATCAAATAAATTTGGGTTTTTTTCCTGGTTTTCGGGGGGTTTTGGGGTGTGGGAGGGAATTAATGGCGATCTGTGGGGCGCGGGGGTGATGGGAGTTGGAGGCATGGGTATAACGGGAGTCTATGGAGCACGGGGAATGATGGGAGTTGTATGCGCGGGTATAATGGGATCAATGGGCCGCAGGGGTGGATGGGAGTTGTATGCGCGGGTATAATAAGGATCCATGGGGTGCCGATGTAACGGGAGTCTATGGAGCGCAGGGGATGATGGGAGATATATGCACTGGTATAACGGGGTTCTATGGAGAGCGAGGGAGGATGGGAGTTGGAGGCGCAAATATAATAAGGATCTATGGTGCATGGGGGATGATGGGAGTCGTATGCACGGATATAATAGGGATCTATGGGGCCCGGATATAACAGGACTCAATGTGGCGCGGAGGATGATGGGCGATGCAGGCGCGGATATAATAGGGACCTATAGGGCATGAGACATGATGGGAGTTGGATGCGCAGGTATAACGGGGCTCTGTGGGGCGCAGGGCATGATGGGAGGTGTAGGCACGGATATAATAGGGGCTCAACAGGGCGCGGGGGATGGTGGGAGTTGGATGCGCGTGTATAACGAGGGTCTATGGAGTGCCCGGGGTAGATGGGTGTTGCCTTCTGATATAAGGCAAAGCGACCTGGTTTCGAGGAGCAGCACGGCGACCCAAACTCACCAGGGTCGCTCGGGCTAAAGAGCACACAGATAGCAATGTGGTAGACGGTCAAAGGCCCTTATTGTCTCATCTCGTGGGGTTTTATAGTCTAAGGAGTCTCTCTAAGTCAGAGGGGGTCTGCAGTATTTTCTATGGTTAGTAAGGAGTGGAAAGTTACCAGCATTACTATAGTTAGGGGAGCTACATTCCTATTTGTTGCAGTGTGTTGTAAACTTCCTTCCTCAGGTGTGCCAATACCTCTCTTCCCCTTACCCCCCTCACTCCCTCCTGGGCTGTCAATCAGGTTTAACATTCCAGCAAGGCGTCGTGTGGTTGGTCAAGTTCAAGGGATGCCCCTCAGGCCCAGGGGTCATTGGCCTGTCTAGGTGTCATCCCCCCCTGAGACCCTGCCCCTCTCACCTGGTCGGGTGGCTCACCTGTTCCCTCCTCTTCCCCTGTCCCTGAGCTTAAAAAGGTGATCAGACCATGTGGCCAGGATTCTGTTGGAGCAGTTGCCTACATTCAGACCTCTGTAACCATGCAATAAACCTCTGGATTTAAACCCTCCAGCAGAATCCATCTCTTTTTCTCTTCACCTTTGCCTGAAGCTATCCTCCTGTGGTAAACGGAGTTCCTAACAAGCCTGGACTTGTTCAGTGCCCAGCTGCAATCTCCAGCAAGCCATGGTATCTCTGGGGTGACACACCACAGTTGCTGCCTTTGGCCTAGCAGCAAGGGTCAGACTGGCCCAGGCACTATCTAACTGGTAATATTGGGATTCATATTCCAATATTTTGGCGTCCCTGAGGTGGGCAAAGCGACTCTGCAGCCCGACAACGGACCCGCAGTACCTCGGAGAAGCTTCTGGCAGCCGTGCACCCAACTGCAAGGGCTTTGGTTGCAACGCCCTCAGCTAGAGACTTTGGGAATATTCCCAGAAGTTTCGTGGACTGTTCGGCGCCTCTGGAAAGCCCAGCTCTTTTGTGGTGAGCAGATTTTCCAGAGGGAGGACAGGGGAGCCTCTCTCGCCCACAGAGAGGTCCTGTTCCGGTGAGGAGACCTGCCTGTACCCAGCCAGCTACAGCTTCTTTTTCGGGTGAGTATCTCTGCTCTCGGTGGAGCAGAAGCTCAAAAACAGACTCTGCCGCGAGTTCTGTTCCTTTTTGGCTTTGTATTTTTGGCTGCGCAGCCCCACAGATGGGAATTCATTGCGTTCTAGCTTTTAGCTTTCTGCTGCGTGTGTTACTCTCTTTTGGAATTCGCGCCGGAGCGGGAGTGCTCTCTGCCCTTCATCCCGGCTCGGCAGCGCAGCGTGCTCGGCTCTCTCCACGTGGTCGGGAGATCTTTCTCTCTCTCTGTCTGTGCAGGGGAGGGGTGTTCTCTGCACACGCGGCACGGGGGGGGCCCTGGTTTCAGCTTGCCACGTGGCGTGGCTGCTCTCTCTGCTCCGCGGGGGAGCTGCACTCCACGGCGGGGGAGGCTTTGTTTCCACCTCAGCTCAGCAGGGCATGCCCTGCTGCTGCTGCTGCTGCCCGGGAATTTTAAAAGCAGTATATACAGCTGCATTGTGAAGCTTTTGTCTGTTCGTTATCGCTTTCCTATCTGTGTTTTTTTTTAGAAATCGGTAGCTGATTTTGGCGTTGTTTTTGGTCAGGCGGGATTTAGTACTTTGCCTTTTACATCTAACATGGGTTCGAAACTCAGCATTGTACAAAAAGGAGTGTATTATAATATTGTTAGTATTTTAGTCAGTCGTAATGTGATGTTCTCTAAAGGAAAATTGAAACATTTTATTAGAGGGCCATTTCTCTACTTCCCACAAAGAAATTCACAATTTTCAATTCTGGGATAAAGTTGGGAATGAATTGATAACCTTAGGACAATCTGGCAATGCACCCTCAGCTGAATTTGTGTTCTGGAGTTTACAAATTTGAACAGCCTTTCTCAAAAAAAAGGAAATGGAGAAAAAGCCAAATGCCAAGCCATATACCTCTGCTCTCCCTTTTTCTCCCTCTCCTAGCTCTAAATCCCCTAAACCTCTTACCCCAAAACTTGGTATTTTAAAGAGAGCGCACTCATTGGGAAGTCGACTCCCAGAGTCTGTTGAAGTGCCTGAGTTGCCCTGTCCACAAGGCCCTGGCCAGGCTGCGTGGAACCTTTCCCTATCCCCTGTGTCCCCTCCTCTGAAACCCACAGCACGTGTCAGCTTTCCAGAGAGCAGTGATGCCCAAAATGGCCCCCAGTCCCTAGGTGGTCCACAAGATGGTGGATGCCACGTGGCATCTTCCCAAACCTGGTCTTCTTCTTCCCAAAATCCTCTTAAGCATCCCAAAACTCCAGCCCCATCCCCCTCTCCTCCTGTTCCTCGTGATACCTTCCCCCCTCCCCCTCCCTTTCCTGCAATACCCTCTGCTCCACCCCTCTACTCCTCCCAGGGGGCGTCTGCTGACATGATGTCACCAGGTGTCCCCGCCCCCTGCCTGCCCCTTGACCCCGCCCCTTGTTTCCACGGTGTCCCCGCCCCCTGCTTGCCCCCTGACCCAACCTCCTGTTCCCACGGTTTCCCCGCCCCTTGCCAGCCCCCTGTCCCCACCCCCTGTACCCATTGCATCCCCGCCCCCTTTCTGGGTTCCCACGGTAGGGACACACCCACTGCCTGTCCCCAATCCTGTATCTGTGATCCCAATGCTTCCAATTCAAGGGATACAGAGCAGGGAACCTCAGATGCAATGCATAGTCCCATGTTGTCACTGGCTCCTGTTACCTTTCAGCCTGCAGCTCAGGGAGGAGCAGCTCCAACTGCTAATTGGAGTTCTTTTGGATGGCAATTGATTAAAGAGATCTGTAAGTCTCATAAAGAATATGGTCCACACAGTCCATATTTTCGTGGCCTTTTAAATTCTGAACTGAGTAGGATTGTGGTGATTCCACATGATTTAAAACAGCTTTTTTCCTGTCTCATGACCTCCACGGAATTCAAATTATGGGAATTAGCATGGAAACAACTGCTAAAAGATGCTCTCTCAGGCTTGCATGCTGATCCAAACACAGCCAAAGACAACAGTGGTAACCCTATCACCATTGAGCACCTCTGTGGTGAGGGCCAATGGTCTTCACCCCCAATCCAAGCTACTGCAATTCCTGCAGAAACACTCGAGGAAGTAAATGAAGCAGCTTAAAAGCATTCTTTTCCCTCCAACCTGAGGGGCCTTTTGAGCCCTATAGTAAAATTAAACAGCTACCATCAGAGCCTTTTTTGAAATTTGTAGAAAGGTTAACTAGAGCTATTGATATAAAAGTAAAAAAAGAGTATGCTAGAGAAGCGATTTTAGAGGAAATGGCATTTACAAATGCAAATGAACAGTGTCAAGCGGCAATCCTGAGCCTTCCTATAGAACCTCCACCCTATGCTAAAAGATATGCTTCTAGTCTGTAACAGGAAAGTGACTGTGATGAGTGTGGCTGAAGACACCAGACCAAGGCTGCTGCCAAGACCACCTCAGCGTGTCGCCATTTCCAGCCCTGCGCCTTTTCCCTCAGCACAGCAGTACCCTGGGCAGCAGCAGAGACCAGCAATTGTTGAGCCCACAAAACCATGCCTGCTTTGTAATAACCTAGGACACTGGAGCAACCAGTGCCCCCTGAAAAGGGAATTTGATGAATTTAGACATGGCAGGGGAGGAGAACTACAAGCCCTCCCTGGGGGTCAACAACAACAAGAAAACTGAAAAGGGAGCGCCCGCCTGCCAGGCGTGCAGACACAAAAAGAGCAGGCCAAGGGAATAAGGGTAGCAAAACAAACCAAGCGTGCAATCATACTAATATTTGTGTAAGTGAAGCAGGTGCTTCAAAGACCAGGTCTGCTGGTACACTGTTGAAAGTGAAACAAAATAACCTTTGCTATGATTTAGGTGATCCTGTGTTAACCACGTCTTCTGTCAATGAGCCTTACAGGTTGCAGCTGACAGAGTCACTCCACCTGAAGGACACTGACTGGCATTTTGTCTCTGTCAATCCTGAAAAGAAGGGTACTTGGAACCGAATTCGTTGTAAGTACATCGTCATTGGGGACACCAAACACACACCACAAGAGATCGAAATTGCTCCAGGAATGACAACATCAGATCCTGAGAAATTCATTCTCGGCCTGCATTGTTTCCACCCACCCCTGTTTCTTCCCAAGGGACAAATTGTTGCACAAGCTATCCCTGTGCCATCTTTACCTGAAAATATCGAAAAACAAGGTCCCACAGTTGCCCGAGTACAAGTTATTGGGAAAGACAAACCCAAATTATGGTGTAATGTCAGTGGGGGTGGGGAGTCTAAATGCATTGAGATGCTTGTAGACACAGGTGCAGACTGCACAGTGATTCCAGTACAAGACTGGCCAGCACATTGGCCTTTGCAAAATGTTGCAGGTCATCTTCGAGGTGTAGGAGGTCTGCAATTGGCAAGACAATCCAAAAGCATTATTCAATTTGAGGGACCAAACAGACAATTGGCAAATATCCGTCCATTTGTCTTGGATTATTCGGAACCTTTGTTAGGGAGAGATTTAATGGCCCAGTGGGGTGTCACAATTGATATTCCAGACTCTCCACAGCATTTTTGTGCAGCAGTCATTGAACAACAGTGCCCCACCCAAAAACTGAAGTGGAAAACAGACAAACCAGCTGACGTGAAACAGTGGCCACTCATTAAACAAAAAATAAAGGTGCTTGAGGAACTAGTGGAAGAGCAACTAAAAAAGGGCCACATTGTAGAGACCATGTCCCCATGGAACTCTCCAGTGTTTGTCATCCAAAAAGCTGACAAAAAGAGATGGCAACTTCTTCACGACCTCCGAGAAATTAATAATGTAATTGAAGATATGGGTTCTCCCCAACCTGGTATGCCATCCCCAACAATGCTTCCCCAAGATTGGAAATTAGCTGTTATTGATATTAAAGATTGTTTTTTCCAAATCCCCTTGCACCCTGACGATGCACCGCGTTTTGCATTCTCCGTCCCTTCCATTAATATAGAATCACCTATGAAAAGGTACCATTGGACTGTTCTTCCTCAGGGATTAAAGGTATCTCCAGATATCTGCCAGTGGTATGTCTCTTCCCTGCTTTCCCCAGTATGTGCAGCCGCAGAGAAGGCCATCATCTATCATTATATGGATGATATCCTTGTGTGTGCCCCCAACGATGATTTACTCACACATGCGCTTGACCTAACGATCGATGCATTGATTGTTGCAGGGTTTGAGCTCCAGGAAAAGAAAATTCAAAAGATGCCACCTTGGAAGTATTTGGGCTTAGAAATTGGAAATAGGACCATTGTTCCTCAAAAACTAGAAATCAATCCAAGGATCAAGACCATTGCGGATGTCCACAAGTTATGTGGGTCTTTGAATTGGGAAAGACCATGGCTCGGTCTGTCTAATGAAGACCTTGTCCCTCTTTTCAATTTATTGAAAGGGGGAGAGGACCCGGGTGCTCCTAGGTCTATTACCCCAGAGGCACGGAAAGCTATAGAAAAGGTTCAGATTGCAATGTCCACAAGACAGGCCAACCGATGCCGGCCTGACCTGCCATTCAAATTTATCATTCTAGGTAAGTTGCCACACCTCCATGGAATTATTTTCCAGTGGGAGGAAAAACAAACACCTAAGGCAAAGAACACACCAAAAAAGGACCAGGACCAGAGGGACCCTCTCTTGATCATAGAATGGGTTTTCCTCAGTCACAAAAGGTCCAAGAGACTGACAAAGCCTCAGGAGCTGATAGCGGAACTGACCCTGAAAGCAAGGACTCGGATCAGGGAGTTAGCAGGATGTGATTTTAAGTGCATTCACATTCCAGTTGAGTTAAAATCAGGTCAAAATACTATGAAAATACTGGAACAATTGTTTCAAGAAAATGAAGTGTTGCAGTTTGCTCTGGATTCCTACTCAGGACAAATTTCGGTAGCGCGGCCCGCTCACAAATTGTTCGAACAAGATGTTCAATTCACCTTAAAACTGAGAAGTGCTCTAAGTAGGAGACCTTTGAAAAGGGCTCTGACTGTCTTTACAGATGCATCCGGGAGGTCCCACAAGTCCGTTATGACTTGGAAGGATCCTCAAACCCAGCAGTGGGAGACAGACATTGCTGAGGTGGAAGGTTCACCTCAGGTTGCCGAATTTGCTGCAGTTGTTAGGGCCTTTGAAAGGTTCTCAGAACCATTTAATCTGATTACAGACTCTGCATACGTGGCAGGAGTAGTATCCAGGGCAGATCAAGCAATACTGCAAGATGTGTCTAACATCGCACTTTTCGAATTGCTCTCAAAACTGGTAAAGTTAGTCACTCACCGAGAGCAACCATTTTATGTGATGCATGTCAGGTCACACACTGACTTGCCAGGGTTTATCGCTGAAGGCAACAGAAGGGCAGATGCTCTTGCTGCACCTGCAGTGATGGCCACTCTCCCAAATGTTTTTGAACAGGCAAAAATCAGCCACCAGCTTTTCCACCAAAATGCACCTGGCCTGGTTCGTCAGTTTAACATCACTCGAGAACAGGCCAAAGCGATTGTGGCCACATGCCCAAATTGCCAACAACATGCACTCCCTACAGTGAGTACGGGAGCAAACCTAAGGGGACTGAACAATTGTGAACTGTGGCAAACTGATGTAACACACATACAGTCTTTTGGACGGCAGAAATATGTTCATGTTAGTGTAGATACCTTTTCTGGAGCAGTCTATGCTTCTGCCCACACAGGAGAATCATCTATCGATGCTATTAAGCATCTCTTACAGGCTTTTTCTTTCATGGGCATCCCCAAGGAGCTGAAAACTGATAATGGGCCTGCTTATAAATCCAAGGAATTCGGGAGCTTCCTGCAGCAATGGGGAGTAGAGCACAAAACTGGCATCCCCTACTCCCCTACGGATCAAGCCATTGTAGAAAGAACTCACCGTGATATTAAAAGGGTCCTGGACCAGCAACAACAGGTTCTGAAGGTGGAACCTCCCCACATCCGGTTATCCAGGGCGTTATTCACAATCAACTTTCTGAATTGTTCTTTTGACAGCCTGAACCCACCCATCCTACGCCACTTTGGGGGGAGCAATGATAAGTTAATGAAAGAAAAACCTCCAGTTTTAGTAAAGGACCCTGAGACATGGAAAATGGTGGGACCCTACAAATTGGTTACTTGGGGACGTGGATATGCCTGTGTGTCCACCCCCTCTGGTTTAAGGTGGGTTCCTTCCAAATGGGTAAAGCCCTATGTTCCCAAGGTCTCAGAGAAATCTACAGAAGCACCCCAGGTTGCTCATGCTGCCTGGAGAAGAAAACGCCGCACGTGTTCTCTGGAGGAAATTCCATTTAAGCCTCCTATCTGGAATAGTTTATAATATATGTTTGTTTCAAGTTTTTGTACCAGTTTAGATCCCACTGCTCGTGTATAGCCTCGAGACGCCATGAGACTGAGCCTGCTTCTCGTCCTACTCGTGATCATCCCACCTGCGATCTCCTGCATAGTCCCTCAGCCCAAACCACATATGGACTACCTTGACAAAGGCTCTCAGACATCAACAGAGAAACTGACAACTGGCTGAATGGACTGTTCAAAGGCTGGGGACTCTCGGGCTGGTTGGGATCTATTCTGAAAACTGTGTTTTTAGTGCTGTTTATTTTAGTTATTGTAGTTGTTAGCATTGTTTTTGGACTAATCAAACGCATGGTCCTCAAGTTAATTTCAAGCTCATCTCCCCCTCCTGAGGTCTACCATTTGGAAGTCCTCAGTGCTCCAATGGATGACCTGGAAGCCTCAGTGGAAAACACTGACCCTCCTGTAGAAGAAGAACTGATTTACCAACCATGGTTTGGCAATCATTCTGCACCACAAACACAGTCCTCTTCTTTTTAAACAAAACTAGGGGGAGATGTGGTGGGCTGTAATGTCCCATTTTGGCCTTCCAGGTCACTTTCCAAGGTGTGCCTATACGTCTCTCCCTTTCCCCTTGCCCCCATGCTGAGTGAGTCCTGTCAATCAGGCTTAACATTCCAGCAAGGCGTCGTGTGGTTGGTCAAGTTCAAAGGATGCCCCTATGCCCAGAGGTCATTGGCCTGTCTGGGTGTCATCTTCCCCTGAGACCCTGCCCCTCTCACCTGGTTGGTGCCCCACCTGTACCTCCCCTCCCCCTGTCCCTGAGCTTAAAAAGGTGATCAGAGCATGCGGTCCTGGTTCTGTTGGAGCAGGTCCTCACGTTCAGACCTCTGTAACCATGGAATAAACCTCTGGACATTAAACCCTCCAGCAGAATCCATCTCCTTTTTCTCTTCACCATCGCCTGAAGTCTTCCTCCTGAGGTGAATGGGGTTCCAACAAGCCTGGACTTGTTCAGTGCCCAGCTGCAACCACCAGCTAGCCAAGGTAACTCTGGGGTGATACACCGCAGTTGCTGCCTTTGACCCAGCAGCGAGGGTCAGACTGGCCCAGGCACTATCTAACTGGTAATATTGGGAGCCTTTTTTTCCAATAATACACCAAATCCCTGTTACCAAAATTTGACCCTCATGCCATTCTTCCAACAGTACCTTCCAGGTTCCCTGAGACAATCTACCAGGGTTTGGTATGCTGAGGGTTTCTTGTTCCCTTTACAGCTCGGACCACCTGAGTGCAATTTCCACACTCATCTGTGGAGCTCTCGTTTCCGCCTCTCATTGGGACCTCAGTGTGCAGACTCTGCGTCCCGCACATGACTGGGCTCAGGACAATCAGGATTCCCACCAGGCGTACTCCTCTGCCTTTGCCTCCGGCCCCTGGGGTGCCACCAGCAGTGAGGAAGACCATCTTCACCGCAGCAGGATTATTCTTCAGGGAACATGATCTCGAACCTAGCCGCATACCTCCTCTTAAACGTGCCCCACCGTGACACTCTGATGGCATCGGAACTGCACGGTACTCTGATGGATTTCCGGCACTCCACATCCAAAATTTCTGCTTGTGATCTAAGCTTCCCATGCACCCCGTTTTGAAAACTGTGGAACCACTCCTGTGAGTCCAGTTCAATGATTCCCAAATTTGTGGCTAAGGTTAGGATACGGTCAGTTAGCTCAAGCTCTTCCTCCAAACATTGAGTACACAGTCCTTTTGGCCTCTGTCCCCTTCTACAATGAATAACAAAAACCCCTTTGACAATATTCACACTTAAAGTGTACAAACGGATAGCATACACAATCTGGCAGTATACAACTTATCTGCTTGCCGTTGGTCATTTACAAGGATGTTGGAGTCTGATCTTCAAGTCGCATGGGGGAGAAGTGACCCTCCACTCGGGTGCTTCCTCCTGATGTTCGACTTTCTTCACCCTAGACGCGTTTGTCTAGCCTTTCTCCGCTGTCCAAATGGCCGTATCTGTGGTCAGGAGCACAAGAAAGGGACCTTCCAAGTGAGGAGAGAGCAGCATCTCCTTCCACACTTTCACAAGCACTCTGTCGCCCAGCCAGATTTTGTGGATAGCAAATCCCAGAGGAGCACTCTGGGCCACTATTCCTTGTTTTCTGAGTTCCTGCAAATTTTGTTGATCGCAACCAGATATGGTTGAATCTGACCATCCTCAAACCTGGGGTGTCCCACTGGCATCCCATGTCTATATGGCATCCCATAGGGCATTTCAAATGGTGAGAGCCCCATCTCTGAGTGAGGCAGGCTTCGGATATTAAGCAGTGCCGAAGGCAGGCATTTCAGCCAGGACATCCGTGTTTCTAAAATTAATTTAGATAACTGTGCTTTCAAGGTCTGATTCATCCTTTCCACTTGTTCTGAGCTCTAGGGTTGCCACGGAGTGTGGTATTCCCACCGAATGCCTAGTGCATCTGCCATCTGCTTAATAATCTTTGATGTAAAATGTGTTCCTTGGTCCGAATCAATGCAATTCATCACCCCATATTGGGGTACAGTTTCCTCCAGTAATTTTCTGGACACCGTATGAGTCGTGGTCCTGTACGTCTTTTGTTTTTTGTTTCTATTTCTGCATCTTTTATGATCAGAACCTCAAAGGGTTCCCCTTTTTCCCCGATTACCATCATGGAATCAGTGCTAAGAGAGCACCCTTGCGGCAGCTGCTGCACCGCTGTCCGTTCCGCCCCTGAGTCTACCATAAACCACATCTCCTGCCTGTGGGGTCCTACTTTTAATTTTATCAAGGGCTCCCTCAATGTTCTGGACTCCAAACTGAAAAGTCCCTGACACCCCTCATCTTCTTGCAACATTGCCTGGTCCTTGGCTTTGTTGGGACAATTCCTTCAGATGTGTCCCTTTTGTTTGCAGTAACAGCACTCAAAATCTCTTTTCTGATTGTTTGATCCTTTTCCTTGGGAAGAGTTCTGCTTCTTTGCCGGCTCCTTCTTTGCTCTGTCTCTGCCCTGCTCCTGTTTGTGTGCTTCCCTTACTGCAGCCAGCAATACCTTAGCTTGGATCTTCTGTTTCTCTTCGTCTCATCTCATGTAGACTTTCTGAGCTTCCCGAAGCAGCTCTTGCAACCCCTTTTTCCTGCCATCCATCTATCTTTTCTAACTTTTTCCATCTGTCTTCCCAGGATTTTGCCACAGACTGAGTTTTTAGCAAAACCGTCCCCAAATACATTCTCAAACCCTTGCAGAGCCTCTGCAACCATTCCATGGGAGTTTCATCTTTCCCCTGGCACTCCCTGAGTACCTTGCTCATGTTCTGTCCCTTGGGTACCGCTTCCCTGATACCCTGAATTATCATATTTCCTAAATTTATCCTTTTCTGCCTCCCCTCCTCCATCTGGGCATTCCAGGACGGTTTCTGGTTTGGCCAACTCTGGGCCCCGCTTTCCCCATTGGGGTTTCACTTTTCCCAATCTTTGATCGCAGCTTGTCTGATCATGTCCCTCTCCTCATTGTTGAAGAGCGATCTCAGGATCGCGTTGAGATCCTCATAGGTGTAGGTGCTGGTCCGTAGAAATTCATCTAGCTTTTCTGCCACCCCCAAAGGATCATCTATCAATTTTCCCATCTCTTTCTTGAACGCTCTCATGTCACTGGTGTCGATTGGCGCGTGTACAAAGGCAATAACTCCAGGAGCTGTCAGCACCTCCACCAGTAAAGGGAAGATGCCGAGCTTCTCTTCCTCATCCCCACTGTCTCCCGTAGTCACCCTCCTCATTCGCCGCTCATTCAATGGGCCAGGGGAGAGCTGTTTTTGGGGATGGTTACCTGTTTTTCTTCGGTTTTGGGAAGGGTCAGTGGCAGCGGCTGCTCACATGGGAGCGGAGTCGCCGCCGCTGCTTGTTAACGTGGAGGGGGAGGTACCACAGCTGGCTCCGGTGGGAGCGGCAGTGCCGAGACCTGACCCAGCAGGATCGCCACCTCGGGAGGCAACGTGGGCACGAGTGGTGCCTGAGCTGGGCCGGGCTGGGGCGGAGGAACAAGGTAGGGAGGTGGAAGATTGTCCAAGGGTTCCCATTCCTTTCCCATGTTTGCTGCATGTCGGAGGGGTCATAGTGGGTATAAACTCATACAAGCGTACCTCCACATCTCGGCATACTTGATTTTCTCAAAATCCTACAGGCAGCAATCAAATACGTAATTGTACAAAGACTTGCAAGTCCATGCTTTAAACGTGCCGAACACCAGCCAAACCACGTATTTTCCGATCTCCTTCCCTCCCCATTTTTCCATACAAAAATGTATCATTTTCTCCTTGGACCTGCCCGCTCTCCTTGGGCTCTCATCCCACTGTTCTAGCATCCACCCCAACGGATTATCTCTTGGGATTTCTGGCAGAACTTTCCCGGGACCCTGGGGAGATTTTTCCTCGGGTTTTCTCCAGAACCTGCTTTTTCCCAACCTCATTTTTCCAAAAATCCCTCCTGCGAATTTTCTCACCTTGTCTCCTCCAGCTGGGATGCTCGTCGCGAGTCCTGACTCTTTGTCTGATGTTGATTTCCAGAATCTGCAAAATGTCACCAGTCTTACTCAGTCAAACGGAGAACCGTTCCGCTGACTTTTTGACTGATCTCCAGTTTTCTTTCCTGTTTTCTCTGCATCAGAAGGTAGATGGACTCCTGAAATTTTCCAGGACTGTCGTTTCCCCTTTCTGACCAAACCATGACCAATTTCCCCCCTCGAACTTTCTATGAGTCCCAGGTCCCACGTGTGTTAAGGAAAAGCGTCTGCTTCCCCCTTGACGACCATGTGCCTCACGGTATGGTGGAACTGCGATTGTGGGGTCCACACTTCCTTTGTGACAGAGTCACATCTCACAATAACTCGGTCACACCCCACTCAACCACGCGATACTCATGGTTTCTTTTCCCACGTGGATTCTTCATGCACGTTGGATTTCTGAGGGGAAAAAAAAGCACCTCGGGCTTGGAGATCCCCTGGATCTTGCCGAGTTCCTGAGAGCGGGGCCCATTTTATCCCTCTTTAGCTGTGGCTCCAGTTTTGGTTCGGTGATTTTTAATTGGTCTCGTGGACTCCAATCCCACTCAGACTGCTGAAATCACCAAGATGCCTTCAGGGCAGGAAGGGGTCCCGAACCCCAAATTCAAATCGCTTTGGGTTTCACCAGATTGTTATAAATGATCAAATCGTGACCCAAAATTTATCAAAAATTTAGTAAAGATTTCTTAATTTGTCTGCACGACCAAATTTCGATCTTCAAAATCACCACAGCCAAAGAGACAGCATTGCGTCTGTGTTCGGCGCTGGGTGAACCTGGATCTGACCTCTTGAGTGTCAGAGTCTCCCCCGTTCATGCACACTGCTTCTTGCAGTGAGGTTTTATACAGTTATTCTGCCTGAGGCAAAGATGACCAAATTTTCTTTGTATCTCTTCACATGCATTGCTGTTTCTTTCCATGTGCAAAGATGGACAAAAGCTGGGTCCAGGTGTGCCAATGGTGTCAATTGGCTCCGGCAAGCTGTGTATTCAGATGTATCAGTTTGGCGCCCCTGACTATCTTGATAGATGCAATTGGCAAGGCAATAATCGCTCTTGGGTGGCTCCCGATGACTTGGGATACCAATTATCATCGCCCTGGAAGCATCTATTCTTATGTTAAAGCATCAGTTGTTATCTTAACTTGTGTCAGGGAACTTGTTGAACCTAAATAGACAGCTAGTGCTGGCTGGGGTGGTCAGACACATACATTTGGAGCATGAATTATCTCTACCATATATTACAACTGCATTTACCTCTCCAGCATTGCTTTCCAAAAGAAAAGAAAAAGCTGGGGAAGGCAAACTTGGTATAGCTCATGGTATTTTACAGTGTCTAAAACATGCCAAGTCATGTATCTTAGAAGTGAGATCGTTTTGGAATTAATGGGACAGAGAAGTAGTGCAAAGGGGAGCATAAAAAAAAATAGTGTAATACATCTTGGTATGGTTTTTTCTGTTTTCATTTCATTTCCTAAAAACTGCTTCAATTCTTCCAGAATCTTCTCCACAGTCCTGTTTGCTCTTTCCAAGAACCTTTCCTGGAGAACAAGGTGCAGCTTCTGTCACAAGATGTGCCACCAACTGCAGCTTCTCTTGGCTTTCCACACTGTGCGTGATGCATGACTCTTGCAGCAAAGCAGGACAAATGTTTGAAGAAATTTACAGCCTGTTCTTTTCCTTGTGGTCTGGGCACTTGTGCCATTGGTGAGGTTTTCATTGTTACTGTTCTACACTAAGGAAACATGACCGGCTACCAGGAATTGTTAGGGAATGCAAGCCTGACTGAATGCAGAGAAAGAATCTCCAGAGCCTGCAGCCAGAAATGGTGAGCTGTGGGATAATCATTCCATCATCCACATGGACATCTTGAAAGCAATGTAGAAGGTGAAAATGGGCTGACAGAGGGAATTTGTTTCATTGTTCAGTTCAGATGCTGCTACATCTCATGCATTGATATAAATCAAGAGTTACTGTCAGTTCATGAAGGGCACCAAAACAAGCCGGATTTCTCAGGAGATGACTGAAAGAATCTGAAAAGGAGAAATGCAGGGAATGACTTAGTGAGCTTTGCCTGTACAAAGGATCATTTTTCCTATTATTTCTAGTCCATTCCCTCCACTTTTGTCATTACTAACAATGCCATTTTCATCCCAGATTCCCCATGAAATGGCAACACTGAGCTTGGAAGGGCCTGAAAGATGCCCTGTTCCTCTGCAGGGACCCTGAGGTTGAAGCGGGAGCCTGAGGCCTCTCTGGGGCAGCCTCCTTCAAGCTGGAATTTGTGCCATGCTGGGAGAGGAGGAGGAGGGGGAGAGCGCTGGCGCTGTGTGGCAGGAGCAGGAGGTTTGGGCCGCAGGACATTCTGTCTGCACCGCTGCCCCGCAATGGGCGGCTGTGCCCGGGGCTCTGGGCCTGGCCCCGCGTGCGCTGAGCTCCCGACACTGCGGGAGCTCCCTGGGCTGGGCTCAGCTTCCCGCTGGGCCTGGGCATCAGGCTGGGCTCCAGCTGGGATCAGCAGCAGCTGGAAATACCTCTGCGCATCTCCATTTGCTGCTGCTACTGCTCAGAAGAAACAATGCAGGGAGTCAAGAAGTTCTGGTTTCTCTTTCTCCTGGTAGATTTTTTCATTTGATTTGACTCACAAGAGGCAATTTCTGTGATGGCCTCTCAGTTGATTCTATTTCAGCAGCAGCAGCAACAGGGCTATGTTTGAGCACTGCAAATGTGGCCGGTGTGGCTGCTTTAATTCTCCTTGACTTAGTGCTCAGGGACTTGAGAGCATTTCAAGATCTGTTGATCATGATGCCTGGGATCAAAAGCCTGAGTTCACCTATTGCCAGCTGGGGGCTATGTACAAATCACCAACAGGATGGGACTGCTGAGGAACGTGTGTCGAGCTTTTTATTTTCTAGCATCAGTCTCATTACATGGTTATGAGAGTGGGAAGATGCCAGCAGCTCGTGTCCTCAGCAGCAGACAACTCAATGTTACAACTTACTTTAAAAGTTTTTTACCAATCAGAGAAAGCAAAAGCATATTGACGGTAGTTTTCTATCCAACCACTATAAGCACGGGTACCTTTGGTTAAAACAATGCTTGCTTTTTTTGAATAGAATACCTGCTTGTGAGCCTTTATACACAATGAACAGAGCTCAATTATTAAGCTTAGAACTTCCTAATATCTCTGCAGCTTAGGGATTTGTTCTAGACAAGCGTTAATACACCAACCATTTTTCTATTTGTCCTTATTTTCTACTTCCTATAGAACTTTTCTACTGACAAATCTCATGGCTACTGCTTAGCTCTAATCGTAGTTCTGCTGTCTTTGAGGCCTGCATTTTGCAGCTTTCCCAAAACCCTCTGATTTTAAGGATTCCTACATTCACCATTGAAATAAACAAAAAGGGCCAGGAGACTTCTTCTCCTTTTTAATGCCTTTATTAAAAGTGATCAGCTCAGGATTGGGCAGCTCGACGGGTCTGCAGCGTCCGTCGTCTCTCCCAAGGCGACTCAGAGGAGGAGGATATGCACAGCTCTGTCCACCAGGGGCAGAGCTGGGGATCAGATCCTCTTGGGAGCCTTTAGGGCCTCTTCCTGATCCCATAAGATGTTGCTTCGGTCCGGATCTCCAGACCCCCCAGTCCTGGCTCGGGGGACCTCGAGGACAGGGTGAGGAACGATGAAGGTTTCCCGCATCTCTTGCAGGCCCAGCACTCCGCTCCTCACATCCAGACATCACTCCAGTCTCTCAACTCTTAGGTGGCTCGTTGTTTTTGGGGTTTCTCCATGAGTTTGGAGATGGGGGTCCCACAAAGCATTCTGGTCTTGCGAGTCACTTTGCATAACCCCCCCCACCTTCTCAGGTATCTTCCCTATTCTGAGAAAGGTAAAACTTAGCTTCGGGCAAGGTCCCCACCCAGGAGAAGGGCCATTACCTCTCCCCAGCCAGGGCTTTTACTAGTGCAAAAACAACCATTAACGACAACGACCCGTGATTACAATAACAAAACACACAGAACTTGGGCAGGGCCAGTGGTCTGGCTGCCTTTTTGAAACTTTTTCTCATAAAAAAATATTAACCGAGTTTTTGTTCATAACAGTCCCCCCTCTTTTTCTTTGATCGAGCTTAAACTCTAAGCTCGCATCAACTCCCGATTTTTGTTTTGAATCTACTATAAATCTCTTGTGCACTTTGGTAATCATGGTTACTTAACCTTGTTACTTTCCTTGGTTTCTTCAGGTTTGTCTTCACGGCAAACACTATTTTACTGAAACAGATAAATAAGCATAGCAAAAATAGCAATCCTCCAAGTACACACACAGCGAGAAAAACTACCTTTTCCCACACATCCTTTTTGAAAATCTCCAGGTTCTCCCACCCACTGGGATCAAGTGTAGGAGTTTGATCTTCATTATTTACACATGCTAACCTTTTTATTTCGTTTGAAATGTTCCTAATAATTGAATTCTTTATTTTTAATACTGCCTGGAGCCGAATAACTTTGTTTAACATAGATATTGGGATCCGAATTTGGCTTTTACAATTTTGGATTTTCTCAATTTCTATTTCACTGTGCCTGTTCTGTTTAATTTCTCCCAAATCATTATATATAGGAACTCCCAAACTTGATCCAGTTTCTTTGGGTAATAGGAAAATTGGTTTTATCACTCCAGCGGTGCAGCTGCCAGACAAGATCAAATCTAGGGGTTTAAGGCTCCCCTGAAATGTGTTCCAAGAGGGGTTTATCTCTTTTCCAGTATACTCATATAGATACTTGTAACAAACAATTTTTCTTACAATTTTCACCATTTCTTTGCTTTTTACTAGATCTGCTGAGCTTGTTTCAGCAGTATCCCATTCAAAGCACAACCAGGCTTCCCCTATAGGGCACTCTCCTAGGAGTGGCTGCCTAAAAGTGGCAGTATTGTATACTATCCAATACACTCTCTTATTTTTTTGATAAAAGACCAATTGGGAGAGGTTAACACAATCAGGGTTAGAACTGATGTGGACTCTCGACAAGGAGCTCACTTCCTCCTCACAGAGGGGTTGGTAGCATTCACTGCATGGCTCAGCTGGGCTCCCCTGAGCACCACCAGCAATCAGAGCCATCAGCACTACCCTTCCCAAGAGTCCGGTATGGGTCATCTCACACAGCCTGCCCACCCGGCCTTGCCTCTTGGGGAACTTTACTGAGGAAAAGCTTCCAAGCTCTTTAGAGTCCCTTCTACCCGCTTCTCTGGTTAAACCTCTCTTGGTCTGTTCCCTGCCAATTTTGGTTTCCCCTCCCAGGGGAGTGTTCTGTAGAGGATTAACCTGGAGTCTTTAGAAATAAATTGGGGAACTTAACCAGAATTACTTATTTACAGTCTTAAACTTTTTACCAACATAGTTTACACAGAACAGTCTTAAAACATTTTAAGCAATATTAGAACTCTTAACAAACAATTTTTTTCCCACACAGTTCAGTCTTTTTGACTCTTCCTTCTGAGAGTCAACTTTAAATCCTTTGGTCCTTTTACTACAGTGTACTCAGGTGATTTAGCTTGTGAAGCAGATGAATCTCGTCCAGCGCCGGGGGGTGAGAGTGGTGTAGACTCTGGTCCAATGCCAGAGGGGGAAGCTGATGTTGGATCCAGTCCTGTACCTGGGGGTGAGACTGGCCCTTTTATTCTTGTGATATGAGTCCAACCTTTTTCTTTGGTCCGCACAGCTGAATTTGCGATCAGGAGCACCTGGAAGGGGCCTTCAAATTTAGGCATTAATGTTCCCGTAGTCCATGATTTTATCAAAACCCAATCTCCTGGACTAATGTTGTGAACTTTTGTGTCGAGAGGGGAAGTTTGAGGAAGGTATCCTTTCTTTCTAAGTCCCTCCAGAGTTCTTCCAATTATTTCTAAATACTTTCTGGTAGCTTCTTCCCCTTCCAGATAGTCTCCTGTGCTATAAGGTGTTAACAAGAATGGCAGCCCAAACATCATTTCATAAGGTGAAATTCTTATGTCAGCCCGAGGTCTTGTTCTGATGCGCAACAGCGCTAGGGGCAAACACCTCACCCAATTCATCTTTGTTTCTTCAATCAATTTAGTTAATACATTTTTGAGAGTTTTGTTCATTCGCTCCACCCTCCCAGAACTCTGGGGGTGCCACGGAGTATGCAACCTCCATTTCATTCCTAAAGCCTCAATTATATTTTATAATGTTTGGGACACAAAATGTGGACCTCGGTCTGAGTCTATGGTGTTCACAATACCATATCTGGGGATAATATTCTCTAGGATTGCTTTTGCCACGACTTGAGCTGTTTCCCTCCTGGTCGGGAAGGCTTCTACCCAGTGTGTGAGATGATCAACTATAACCAGTAAATATCTGTATCTATCTGTATGCTTAGGAAGGGTCTCAAGGCTAATTCCCTTCTTCCAGGTGCTACTTTTCTCATAACTTTCTGGTTCACTTTTTGACAAATGATACACCCTCTGGTAACAGCTTTAGCCAGGCTATATACCCCGATGCATAGGTTATTTCTTAGGAAATGATCACATAGTCTTTGGACTCCCCAGTGAGGTAATTTATGTAGTTCTGTTAGCACTGTCCGAGCCAGTGCTTTATTCAAAAACACCCATCCATCTGAGGTTAACCACTCTCCCTGTTGTCCTTGATGTAACTTTAAATCTTTTATTGCTTCTAATTCTTCTTCACTAAATATAGGTTCCTCTCCTTTTTCAGGTGTCATTTTTGTCTTCAAAATTTTTACTGGATCCCCTGGTTCTAGAGCTGCTTCTTTGGCTATCTGATCAGCCAGTCGGTTTCTTTTAACTTCTAAACTGTCTCCTCTTTGGTGCCCCTTTATATGGACCACTGCTATTTCTATAGGTTTTTGTAGGGCCTCTAGTACTGATCGGACTAGGTTCTCATGGGCTAAGCTCTTTCCCTTTGAACTTAAATACCCACGTTCCTCCCATATTTTCCCAAATGTATGAACTGTCCCATATGCATATTGGGAGTCCGTATAAATGGTTCCCCGGTCCCCCTCCAGTAAGTCCAGTCCCCTTTTCAGGGCATATGTTTCACAACTTTGGGCTGACCAGCTTGGGGATAGTTTCCCTTTTTCTGCAATTTGTAATGTTTCTCCATCTATAATGGCATAACCTGAAGCTCTTTTTCCATTTACTACCCTCGAAGAGCCATCTATGAATAAGCTTCTTCCAGTTGCTAGAGGCTGATCTTCCAAATCTTCTCTTACTTTTGTTTGGAGATAAACCAATTCTAGACAATCATGTTCTAAATTCTCTATAGGCTCTCCCATTAGGAATTGTGCTGGATTGAGGGCATTTGATGTGATAAATTCTAAGTCCTCTGTATTCATTAGTATTATCTCATATTTTAATATTCTAGCATCGGTTAACCACTGCGGAGCTCTCTGTCTCAGTACTGCCTTAAGATCATGAGGAGTATGCACTTTAATTTTTCCCTGTAAGGTCAATTTTTGAGTCTCCTCTATCAGGATTGCAGTTGCTGCTACTGCCTGTATACAAACTGGCCAGCCTCTAGCCACTGGATCTAACAATTTGGATATGTAAGCCACGGGTTTCCTGCACCCTCCCCACTCTTGAGTTAATACTCCATAGGCTATACCTCCTTCTGCACTCACAAACAGGTCAAAGCCCTTCCTGAGGTCTGGTAAGCTTAGGACCGGGGCAGAAGACAAATTGTTTTTTAAGTTTTCCAATTGTTGATCATCTTCAGCTGTCCAAATTAGGGGTTCTGGATCTACTAGTTTATTATACAGAAATTTCACACTCTGTGTGTATTGATCCAACCATAACTTAAAATATCCGAACAAGCCCAGGAGTTTTCTCACATCTCTTTTCGTTTTTGGGGCCGGGAGAGCTAAAATACCTGAAATCCTGTCAGGGCTTAGTTTCTTATACCTTCCCCCTATTATGTGCCCCAAGTATGTTACTTCTGATTGCACAAATTGTAGTTTCCCTTGGGAAACTTTTAGTCCTTTCTCCCCCAGAAAATTCAAAAGTTTAATACTAGTTTGTCTGACCTGATCTTTTTCCTTTCCTGATACCATCAGGTCATCAACATACTGCAAGATCTGCACTTCTTGTTCAGGGACAAATTGTTCCAACAAACTCTAAAGCTTGTCCAAAGAGATTGGGGGATTCAGTGAACCCCTGTGGTAATCGGGTCCACCTTAGCTGTTGCCTCCTTTTCGTACTCGGGTCCTCCCATTCAAAGGCAAACTAATCCCTACATTCTGTTGCCAGAGGACAGGCCCAGAAAGCATCCTTCAAATCTATGACAGTGAACCAAGCATGTTCTCTTGGAATTCTGCTTAGGAGACTATATGGGTTGGGCACAACTGGATGTCTTGCAATCGTTCTTTTGTTGACTTCCCTCAAATCTTGTACCAGCCTGTATTTCCCTTCAGCCTTTTTAACTGCCAGTATAGGGGTATTATGTGGTGACATGCAGGGTTCTAAAATTCCCTCCTGCAACAGTTGCTCAATGACTATAGCAAGCCCCTTCTTTCCTTCTAGGGAAATCGGATACTGTTTAACCCGTATGGGTGAGGTATCATCCTGCATTTTTATTGTTATCGGTGGAATGTCTAATAAGCCTCTCTTTCCCCCCTCAGCCCATACCTCAGGATTTATTTCTGCAACATCTCCTTGAGACAGCTTCATCACTTGTACTACCATCCTCCCTTCCCTTGGAACAATCCCAACCCCCAAATGGACTTGCAGATCCCTTCCTAACAAACTTTTTTCTAAGTTAGGCAGATAAAGAAAATTAGCTTTACATTGCCTTGAGTTTCCAATTATTTTCACTTCTTCAATCACCGATGCTCTAAATGGTCTCCCCTCTGCACCCAATACTTCACAAAATTGTCTCCCAATTTCCATACCTTGTGGTATTTTGTTGAGACAGGACTTATCTGCCCCTGTATCAACCAAAAATTCAAATTCCTCATTTAGGGGTCCCACTTCAAAATTTACCAAGGGCTCTTCTAGAAGTTTCATCGGGTCCCCTATAGTAAAAAGCCCTTGACACCCCTAGTCCTCCCCCTTAAGAATCCTTCCTAAATTGTCCTGTTCCTTGGCTATTGCCTCATCGAGACTGAGCTTTTTACAAAACCTCCTGATGTGTCCTGCCTCCCCACAGTAATAACACTGTCGTCCTCTCAAAGGGACTTCTTGAGGTCTCTCAACCCTTCGTGCACCGGTCAGTACTGGCCTACCCTTGCCTCCCCCTGGTGGTGGACCCGCCCCCCCTGCACTTTCTCTAGCTACAGCAACCATGATCTTAGCCTTGGCCTTTGCTTTATCTTCCTCCCTTCTTAAATACACCTTCAATGCCTCTTTTAATAACTCATTAATGTCCTTCTCTTGCCAATCTTCCATCTTTTCCAGTTTTCTCCGTATATCAGGCCAAGATTTGGTAACAAATTGGACTTTTAGTAGCATTTGACCTTCTGGGGTGTCTGGGTCTATTCTAGAGTACAACTGGAAATTCCGCCTTAGGCGATTAAGCCAGGCAGCAGGAGCTTCATCTTTCTCCTGTGTACCCTCAAATGCCAATTGGGTATTAGTTCCTTTGGGAACTGACTCTTTGATCCCCCGTATTATCAAAGACCTATATTCCCTCATGGCCTTCCTCCCCTCCTCCTGATTAGGGTTCCAGTTGGGCTCTGTTAGTGGCAACTTCTGTTCACCTGTTGGCACCTGGGGTCCTGGACTGTTATCTTTCTCCCAAATTTTTATGCCAGCCGCCCTTATCATCTGGACCTCTTCTGGGGAAAATAATATACTCAGGATGGAATTCATCTCCCCCCAAGTGTAGATATTCGGACCTAGAAATTGATCCACTTGCTTGGCTATGCCCACTGGGTCTTCAACTAAATGCCCCAACTCTTTCTTGAATCCTCTCACCTCAGAAGCAGTTAGGGGAGCATTCACAAAGCCAACACCTCCCGCTATTCCTCCCATAGGAACCTCTCTGAGGGGAAAGAGTTTCTCTGCCTTGGAGGTCTTGGATCTGGTGCTACAGTAAGGCCCATCTTCAGATGCCAAACTACTTTGAGGGTTCTCTGGGTTACCCTGAATGTTCTGCCCATCAGCAGGTGTATTTGCTGATAGCTGTTTACTGGGCGAGGAGGCATTTGTGTCCCAACTAGGAGGAGGTAAAGGGACAGCAATAGGAGGGGGAGAAGAGCCTGAGTGTATAGTAAGCGGAGCTGGAGAAGGGGTGGAGAATGCAGCAGGTGGAGTAGGCACTCGTGGTGGTGCATAAGGAACTGGAGGAGATACTGGGTTTATCATAGCGGAAGCTGAAGAGGTAGAAGGAGGAGTTTGAGCAGGTGGTAATGAGATGGCAGCCGGGGGAGGAACCGGACCTGCCATTTGAGGTGCTTGAAGAAGAGGATTATAAGGTGGAGGGGCAGAAGGAGGCAAATAATCCAGGGGGTTCCATCTTTTACTAGTCCTATCATCCCCTCCTTCATTCCCCTCTTTCTTCCTCTGTACCTTACAAATTCGCACCCCTTCATCCTCAACAGCGCTCTTTACCCAGCAAGATACATACAGTAATTGCTCAGGATCAGTATCCCCTCGAGCTGTCAGATAATTATTTAATTGTTGGCACATCCACTTATCCTTTGTCCCACACCAAGGCCATCCTTCTTGCACCTCTAATTCTGGCCAGACTTCCATACAATAATGGATCATTTTCACTTTATCTAATCCTTCCATGGCCTCTATAGAATCCCATTTTACTAACAGTTCTCCTAAGGGACTATTGGGATGTATATACCTCAGTCTCTTGCCGGTCTTTTTACTACTACAACATCCCATTTTTCAGGTCTCAATAAAAAAATCCCAAAGGTGCCTCTACTGACCAGGAAACCCTTCTTTGAGGAGCCCCAGCCTCCTCCACTGAACTTCAAATTTCTGCCTGACGCTCAGGACTTTATACTGAAACAACTGCCCAATCTCTTGATTGCCCAACTTCCCAGCGTCAGGTCTTACATCTATCGGGACTTAAACACACGAAGCCACGGCCAAGAATCCAGGTCGTGCCTGACACCCTCAGTCAGGAGAAACAACTGCCTGATTTTTAGTTTGCCTAACCTGCCAATTTTTAGGCTTCACCGTATCAGGACTTAAAAGCAAACCGCAGCCTCCTTCGCTGGGGTTTGTGCCTGACTCCTTTGTCAGGACTTACTTTGCCTGCAGGGCTTGTGAAACACCCGAATCCTTCTCGGGACTGACAAATCTTACTCGAATCCTTCTCGAGACTTACAAAAGTGCCTGACCTCCCTTTGTCAGGACTTTGGGGTGCGTGCCACTCATACACAGTAATTCACTCCGCACGCCCGGAGTGGGGGGGCCCTTTATTCCCCCTTGGGAGACGACTCACTCACACTAATTCCACGTGCTTCCCCCTGTTCCTGGCCGCTTTTCTCGCGAAAAGGCGGGACCGCAGTACTGGGGGGTCCACTCTCGCTTCGAAGGTCCGGCTGCCGGCCCTCGTCTCACTCACACACACATGCGCACGTCTCCCACTCCCGCCACCGAGTTTCTCACCAGTCCGGTGCTCTGGTGCTCCTCTGCATCGCTGTCCTGAGCCGGTCCCTCTTGGTCCTGGTAGCCAGCTGTCCTCTGAAGATCCAAGATGGCCAGTCCTGAGTCCTCTTGCGGCGTGGCTATCCCGGACGAGTCCCCAGCTGAAATAAACAAAAAGGGCCAGGAGACTTCTTCTCCTTTTTAATGCCTTTATTAAAAGTGATCAGCTCAGGATTGGGCAGCTTGACGGGTCTGCAGCGTCCGTCGTCTCTCCCAAGGCGACTCAGAGGAGGAGGATATGCACAGCTCTGTCCACCAGGGGCAGAGCTGGGGATCAGATCCTCTTGGGAGCCTTTAGGGCCTCTTCCTGATCCCATAAGATGTTGCTTCGGTCCGGATCTCCAGACCCCCCAGTCCTGGCTCGGGGGACCTCGAGGACAGGGTGAGGAACGATGAAGGTTTCCCGCATCTCTTGCAGGCCCAGCACTCCGCTCCTCACATCCAGACATCACTCCAGTCTCTCAACTCTTAGGTGCCTCGTTGTTTTTGGGGTTTCTCCATGAGTTTGGAGATGGGGGTCCCACAAAGCATTCTGGTCTTGCGAGTCACTTGGCATAACCCCCCCCCCCACCTTCTCAGGTATCTTCCCTATTCTGAGAAAGGTAAAACTTAGCTTCGGGCAAGGTCCCCACCCAGGAGAAGGGCCATTACCTCTCCCCAGCCAGGGCTTTTACTAGTGCAAAAACAACCATTAACGACAACGACCCGTGATTACAATAACAAAACACACAGAACTTGGGCAGGGCCAGTGGTCCGGCTGCCTTTTTGAAACTTTTTCTCATAAAAAAATATTTAACGAGTTTTTGTTCATAACAACCATCACAAAAGCACTATGGGTAGCACTGATCAAAAAAGGAAATTGCAGATAAATTTCAAGTGGCAAGCAGAAGAGAGCCAAGAGTAGCCATGATCTCCAATTCCCAAGGCAAAGGCAACAGCAGCCTCCTGCTGTCACCTCAGGGTGAGTAAAACAGCGATGAAAGCAGCGCTGGAACCTGATCCTTTCTTTCTCTGAGGGCTGGCTCAGGGCAGCACAGGCGGGCCCTGAGGAGTCAGGGCTGTGTGTGGGTGATTGCTGCTCTAGTCCAGAATTGAGCTGGAAAAAGCCCTTGGGAGCCGAGGCAGGAGCAGGCGGGAAGGGGCCGGCGCTGCTGCTGCTCCTGGCCGGGAGCCCCAATAGAACCAAAGGGCCATTGTCAGACACTACAAGGCCTCATGGAAGCAAGGGGCCATTGTGCCACTGCAGAGCCAAGAAGACCACTGTGGTATTGCTGGGCCTTGTGAAAAAAAAAGATCTCTTGTGATACTACAAGGCCTCATGGAACCAAGGCGCAGTTGTAATGCTGCAAGGCACCAAGGATCCAAGAACATGGAAAAGTTCTGTTTGGCTTGCCTTGACTGGTCCAGCTTACCTTGGCATATTGAGGGTTGCTTCTCTGCTGCCCCTGAAGCCCTGGAGTTCTGTGCTTTCCTTCCTGTGGGCAAGAACTCTCCTCCTTTAGGGGTTCATGGCTGAAATTGGGATTCTACGTCCAAATTCACTTATATTGAAGGATGATTCCTGTATTAAACCTGCCAGAACAGACAGCTCTGGGTGGCCTTGACATCTTGGGGGCCACCTCTCATCTGCCTTCAAATACTGTGGGGGTGTGCTTTTCTTTCCATGGAAAAATCATCCTTCAAGTGCAGGTGTCCATAGCCTAATTGGGAATCTGACTCCAAAATTCCTTATATCCAAGGATAGCTCCCAGGACTGTCCAAGTTCCCTTGGCTTCCTGAGGGCCTGCTCTCATCTGCCTGTGAAACACCTGGGCTCTGTACTTTACTTCCTATGGAAAAGAACTGTCCTTGTCCAGATGCCCATGGACAAAACTGGGATTTGGCATCAAAAATTTCATTTATAAAAGGATTCCTCCCAGACAAAAGCTGCCAAGACAAACTGGTCTGGCTGGCCTTGGCCTCCTTGGAGCTGCCTCTAATCAGCCTTTGAAACACTGAGGCTCTGCCCTTTCCTTCCTGTGGAGAAGAACTGTCATTCTGATCCAGGTATCCATGGCTGAAATGGAATTCCACTTTCAAAACTCCACAAATATCCAAGGGTTGCTTTCAGACAAAAGCCGCAAGGACAGACAGGTCTGGCTGGCCTTGGCCTCTGGTGACTGCCTCTGATCTGCCTTCAAACCCCTGGGGCTCTGTGGGTTCCTTCCTGTAGAAAAGAACCGTCCTTCTTGTCCAGGCACTCATGGCCGCAAGCACACGAGCACTGTACAGGGACAGAGGAGCTCTGAGCTCAGTGGGGTGGAGACTGAGGAGAGCAGAGGAGAGCCCTGGGAGGGACTGAAGGGTGGTTTAAGTGATAGTGGATCCTTTTGACATAAAAGAAAAAGGCAGAAAAAAGAAAAAATTAATAAAAATGGCAGCGGGGCAGGTCCAGACTGGACAGCAGGAGAAAGAAATTTCCCTCCAGGGCAGAGCTCTGGTCCAACACCAGAAGGAGCCTGGGTCATCACCAGGCTTTGTGTGTGCAATCAGAGGCAGGCAGGAGGCAGAGCTGTCAGCAAAGGAAGGGGTCAGCCAGGTGGGGCAGCCAGGGGATGAGTTTTATAACATGGCTTATGTGGTCCAAGACCTGTTCCACATTGCCAAATGATGGCTGCAGCCTTGCGCGATATATGGCCAACATCCCTGTCAATCACTGTAACAAGGTGACCAGGAGAGAGTCACATCAGACTCTGTCAGTAGTTGGGTTCCACTGAAGGACAGAAGTTTATTCAGTATTATCTTCATTTTGAAAGTAAGAGCTGTGATACTGGAGTCTTCTGTAGCAGGGAACATGGTATACCATAAGGAACATGTGGACCATAGTAAAAGATGTTAAATAAATGAATAAAATACATTAATTAAAAAATACATTTATAAATAAATAAATAAAAACATTCTCAGCTGTTCCAGGAGAGCCTCAGCCTCATGATCTGGGAAGAAAACTTATCACCATGAGTCAGCAGAGTGGCTCTCCAGATGGCTTTGCAGAATGGCTGGTATTACTGCCTAGTGTTACAGGGTTAATACTGGGGTGCAAGGAAGCAGCAGTTTTGAATTTCACTAGACTTAATATGGAATGTTAGGGGAAGGACCAAAGAAGAAAAAGGGAGGGATTAAGGTGGTTTGGAGAGAAATAGACATAGGAAAATAAAGGAATAGTACAATAAGTGGGGTCAGTCATGCTGACAGATGCTGACAAATGCTGATCAGTGTGCTTGTAAGGCCCTGCCTTGCACCTGGTGCCTGCACTGTTCCACAGTACCCTGTTTCCTCATTAGACTCAATGTGTATTTTCTGATTGCGCTGCAGAGCCATTGGGATCTGGTGGAGTCAGATGAGAAACCGTTTTGCACTCTTGTCTGTGTGTATGAACATGTCTGTATGAGGTAGCTGAAAAGTTGAGTGTCCAAAGGCCCGCTACAGGGTGGTCCATATGGTGTTGATAAAGGTACCCTTTATCATAGTATACCATGCTAACTTATCCTTTGGGGCTCAGTAATCTAAAGATCTAGAGAATGTCTTATGGATAGGCCTTAGTTACCCTTAATCATCCCTTTTTTCCTGTAAAAATACAAATGACATCAGGTTAGTTACAATTTCACACATGAATTTCTTAAAAAAGGAGAACCATAAGGCTGCAGGACAAAGTCACTTCCCAGTTGTCCTCTTCAGTGATGTTTCAAGCTTCCAGAACAATAGTTGTATTGAAAAACACATGGATTCTAACTTGGCCCCTTCCTGGAGTGCTATGGTCATGAATGCCAATGCCTGAAATGGTTCCGAATTACTTTTACCCTTGTATTAGATATTACACACAAAGGACACTCTTCTATTCAGAAAGGTAAGTTTTATTATAATGAAAACCACCAAAGGGTAGTATAAGGACTTATGATTCTATATTTTCAGAAAAAAGAGATGAGAATTTATGTTTTGTAGCTCTGTAGCCGTCCATATGGACAACAGTCATATATGCCAAGGTATGTGGCCAAAAGTACAGGGGGAACTGTTCCCAGAGCCTGCAGGGACAGAGGCGCAGGGCAGGGACACTGTGGGACAGCCTGGGCTGCACAGGGCACAGGCATGTGCAGCAGCTACAAGACAGCCCTGCCAGAGCCAACTTGGGCAGCACTTTGGCCATGGCTGCTGGGCCTGGCCCTGAGGCAGGAGCAGGAGACAAGTGACCCTTGCAGGCCTGGGGCCTCATTGCCTCCTTGTCCCTGCTCAGCAGCCTGGCAGGGGCCGCCCCATGCTCCTGCCCTTGCCATTGCACATCCCCACATGCCAGTGCCCATCCCGGCAAGAGCCCTGAGCAAGGAGGGAGGGACAGCATCTGCCTGGCCAGGGGCTGGGGCTCAGGCCTTGGCCCTTGGCATTCCTCAAACACATCCAGGTGTGCTCAGCAACAGAGACACCTTGGCCTTGTTTGTCCCCAGCTGTCATCACTGCCTCCAGTGTTCTGCTCTAACTGGAACTTGGGGACACTTTGTCAGTCGTGTTGTTCAGTGGGACCCATTAAAACTTCAAGAAACTTCAGAGTTCAAGTTTATGGTTGAGTTCTTGAGAAGTTTTTTGAAGACACTCTCAGGGAATGAGTCTGATGTAAAAAACACAAAAGCCCTGAAAGGGTCATTAAAGTTTTCCTAGTCCACTTACAGAGAAAGATTTCAAAGAACTTGTAAAAAATATGCATTCCTATTTTAAAGGATGTATTTTATTTTATTTCTCTTTAGAGCAGATGTTTTTGCAGCATTCTGTGATTGATATTGACCCAGGGTCTCTCCTCATCAGCTCCAGCCTGCTCACAGAAGCTGTGCCTGGAGCTCTGACCCAGTGTGGACAACCTTGCTCCACATTGTCCAGCCCCATCCTGTCTGTCCTCACTCCCCTGGGCCCTGCTGTGCTTGCAGAGCTGGCTGCACTCAGCCTAAGAGGGTTTTTCACTTTTTGGGGGCTTTTTGAAGCAGTCTCAAACTCCTGAGTTTTCCCACTGCAAACAGACACGCTGCTCAGGTGTGTGCCAGCCCCAGGAGCCACCAAAGGCACTGCAGAGCTGCCCTGGGCCAGCTGTGAGGGTGGATCATCAGCCCAAGCTGCACTGGGCCACTGCAAGGGGCTGTGGCCATGGGCACTGCACTGACCCCACTGCTGGGTTTGGCTGCCACGGCCACCGAGAGAAATTAAACTGTCCTTGGAAACACTGGGGAGGACTGGGACATACTGGGGAACACTGGGAATGCTGTGGGAGACACTGGGACATACTGGGAGTGACACTGGGGGATACTGGGAGAAACTGGGGACACTGGGGCAATTGCAGAGATGACTGGGGACACTGGGGTACCTGTGGATGACACTGTGAGGAACTGTGAACGACTGGGCATGAACTCAGGTGTATTGGGATGGACTGGGCTGTACTGGGAGGGATTGGAGGGGTACTGGAATGTAATGGGTTCTACTGGGGACTAATTGGGCTTCACTGATGTGACACTCGTCTGTACTGTGGATGAACTGGGCTTTACTGGGAGGGACTGCAGGAGGGTGAATTGGCTGTTCCCACCTCCACTGCATCCCATTTGCCAAAGCTCCTGCCCATCGCCAGCCGCAGCCAATCAGCGTCAGGGATCTGGGCCTGGGGGCGGTGCTTACACAGGCAGCAAATTTTATTTTTCCTTACAACTCCCGTCATGCCCCGCGGCCAAACTGAGCCCATTGCAGCCGGGAGAACAACTCCCGTCATGCCCCGCCCTCCACAGAACACCGGGATCTGTCCCCATCTGTCCCGTAAGTGTCCCCCAAACACTCCAGGGTCCCTCAGTGCCCCCTCAGCGCCCATTCAGGACTCCCATAAGCACCCCCGAACCCCTGAGTGCTCCCACCCCTACAGATGCCCGGTACAGCCACTTCTGGAAATTCATCTGCTCTCGTCCCTCGTGGCCCCAGAGCCTCTCAGAACACAGTCCCGCGCCTAAAACTCCGGCCATGACCTGCGCCCGGAAGAGCCCGGTTGGAGCTCTCCGAGCTCCTCCCAAGGGCTCCCGTGCCATTTACGTTTCCCCAGAGGATCTCAAGTCGGGGCTCGGACGCAAAGGTTTCCCGCAAGAGCCGTCCCGGACTCCCAAACATTTCGTTCCAACCACATTCGGGACTACAGCTCCCATCATGCTCCGCGGCACACGTCCAGCGCTATTTCAGGCGGGACTTCATCTCCCGTCATGCCCGGCGCCCCACCGAGAGCCATTGCAGCTGCGCCCAGAACTCCCGTGATGCTCCGCGGCTCTGTTAAACCGTACGATACCCGCGTTTAGAACTCCCATCACCCCCCGCATCCCAGAGAGCCCCGTTCGAGTCCTCCAAGTGCCCGCCCGGATCCCGAAGGGCCCCAAATTCCCCTCCCTAAATAACAAGGGCCCCCTGGATCCCCAAGTGCTGCCCCGGACCCTGAATTGTCCCTCAGAATCCCTGAGTGCTCCTCCAAGTGCGCACCTGGCTTTCCCAAGTGTGCCCCAGACCCTCAAGTTCCCTCTGAATTCCCTCCCCAGACCCAAAACTGGCCCAAATGTGCCCCAGAAATGTCTCCAAGGGACCCCGAAGTGCACGCCCCCCCAACCCTGTCTGAGAAAAAGATGATGAAAAAGATGAGAAAAAGACTACAAATATAACTAATTGACATAAAGAGAAATAAATAAATAGCCAATAGAAATTATTTAATTAATTCATGAAGGAATTGTGTTACTTAGAACCAATGAGAAATAATTTTCTTGGTTGCTAGAAATGTATCCAATTTTAATAAAAATATACAAATTAGGTGTTATAAATGGAACTCTGCAACGAGTTAAGTTGCCCAATTGGAATTTATTTATTACAGCAAGCATAGGTAATATGCAAAGCAGCGCTGGGCGACAGGGGAGTTATGGGGAATCCAACTCCACCAACTGCCGCACCCAGTATCTCACAAGTTCCCTTTTTATACTAGTCCATTTCCATAGACGTGTTCTTCCCTTGGCGCATGCTCCAGTTGTTGCTAGGGGGTCGTCTTCTACCCTCTGGTGGTCGCTGGATGAACGCTTGAAGTCTTCTTCAGGCCTGTACTCTTGACCTCAGAGCTCTTGCCTTCCTTATATGGGGTGGTGTTTGGCTGGTTTCTGTTTCTTGGCAAGCTCTTCTTAGTTCCCAAAACCTTAGCCTTTCGCATGGTTAGTATTTGTGCAATACATGGTTGAATTTAGCAAACAATAGTAACTTGATATATATTATTTTTAGGTTATGCGGTTATGTATTTCTTAATCACATGGTTGACTATGTATCTCTAAATCACAATCATAAGGCTGACCAGGCTGACCATGTATTTCTTATTCAATATCATATGGCTTTCTATATCGGGGTTTAGTGAACAGGACTATCCATTACATTAGGTAATAAAAATATTGTATAAGACTACCCTAAATTAAATAATATAATCATAATTTTGTTATTAATAAGTTTTATTCATAAGGAAAAATGCTAAAATTTTTCTTTTTGTTTGAGATGTCAGTCCCAGGTGGGCGTTGTCAGACATGGTGAGGCTGGGGGTGAGGAGCAGCTTGACCAAACAGGCTCAGCCTGCAAGTGGCTCATTCTTATCCATGCCCAGACCTCCTAAGGAGACATTCAGCATCCAGATCACCTGGGGAATGCTTCTATCCCCTCTTCTCATAACTAAAAACTAAAATAATACTGATGTGATTAAAAAAACAAAAGTCATGAGGTGCATTTTGCCATCTTCCTCCTGAAGAGAACTCCAAACTGACTCCAGTCACTGCACAAGCCCTGGAGACTCAAAGACAATAGAAGGGAGACAAAGAGCTCCTGAGGCCTTTCTGTATTTTAATCAGCCCCACACTGGATTTGGGGCTGGGTCCAGGAGCCTCAGGCACGCAGAGAAGGATGAAGAAGCTGCTCAAGGAGTCAGCAGCAAAACTCCAAGTGCCTTGGAGCATGGCTGGGCCCCAGGGAGGGCATGGAGTGCCCAAGGCTGCCCAGGGCCTGGTGAGAGCAGATCCTTGAGGGCAGGATTGCAGGGAGCCCAAGGCTCTGAGCAGGGAACTGCAATGCTGAGCAAGGCCTGGCTTGGCTGCAGGAAGCAGAAAGGCCAAGCCCTGAGCCCAGCCTGGGCCAGCAGGGCCTGTCCCTCACAGCTGCCTCGGGGCTCTTGGTGGGCCAGGGGGATGTGAGGGGCAGCAAGGACAAATGGCATCAACCTACAGCCCCTGCCAGCCTCCCCAGGGAGGCTGAGGGAGAAGCAAAGTGCGGCCCCTGCCAGGAAAGTTCCTCCTGTGGGGCCTCCAGAGGCACTGCCCGAGCCCAGGGCACAAAGGCCTGGGTGCCTGTGGCCCTGCCAGCCCTGCCCAGCCCTTGGCCATCTGTCCTGCAGGCTGTGCCCCTTGGGCGTGCTGCTCCTCTGCCCTGGCCGGCTGCACTCGCCCATCTCGCTGTGCCCCAGCATTTCTCACCCAGCGTTGCAGGGCCCTCCCTGGGCTCCCTGCACCCAGCGCTGCCGGCTCCTGGCACACAGAGCCCGGCCATGGCCCAGCCTCATGCTGCCACACCTCCAGCACCAACATTCTGCCCTGCGAGGGACTTTGCTTTCTCCTCAGCTCCAGCCTGAACCTTCCAGGGTGTACTTGGGGGAGGTTTCCTGCAATTCCTACTGCCAAAGAAAGCTCTGTCTCCTGCTGGTCACAAACAGAGAAGGGCTGGTGGCAGATCAGAGGTGGTCAGAGGCTCTTTGGGGCACAGCGACCATTGTAGCCATGATATTTTCTGAAAAATCCCTTTGCTAGGATTTAGCTCCTGAGAAGCAGAGGCCTCAGGTAAAAAATATAAACAGTAATTATCTGCTGCTGTGGAATACAACAGGTGGATCTGTGATTGGCTTCATGTCATTGTTTCTAATTAATGGCCAATCACATTCCAACTGTGTCTCTCTCCGGTCAGACACAGGATTTTGTTATCATTCCATTCTTTCTCCTTTGCTTGCAAGCCTTCTGATGAAATCCTTTCTTCTATTCTTTTTGTATAGTTTAATGTAATATCTATCATAAAATAATAAATTAGTCTTCTGAAACATGGAGTCAGATCCTTTTCTCTTCCCTCTTCTAGGACCTCTGTGAACACCACTACTGACCATTCAATTATTAAGTTTTTTAATATTCTCTGAAATAACATGGGGCTTCAACTAAACACCTACAACTGGCTGGATGGCCAGTTGAGTGGCGGTGAATGTTACACCAGAGAGTGGTGGTGAATGCTGCTGCATCCAGCTGGCAAGCAGTCACCTGTGGTGTCCCTCAGGGGTCTCTGCTGGAGCCAGTTCTGTTCAATATTGTTACTGACAACATGGATGAGAGTGTTGAGACTTTCCGTAGCAAATCTGCAGACAAAACTAAGCTGGGAGCGTGTGTCCATCTGCTGGAAGGTAGGAGGCATCTGCAGAGACACGGGGAACAGTTGGATGGATGGGCAGAGTGCAATAAGATGAAGTTTAATAAGTCCAAGTGCCAGCTCCTGCACTTTGGTCACAACAACCCCTGAAGTGCTACAGGCTGGGGACAGAGTGGCTGGACAGCAGCCAGGCAGAAAGGGACCTGGGGCACTGATGGACAGCAGGCTGGACATGAGCCAGCAGTGTGCCCAGGTGGGCAAGAAGGCCAATGGCTCCTGGCCTGGATCAGGGATGGTGTGGCCAACAGGAGCAGGGCAGTGATTCTTCCCCTGCACTCAGCACTGGTGAGGCCACACCTTGAGTGCTGTGTCCAGTTCTGGGACCCCAGTTTAGGAAGGCCATGGAGGGGCTGGAGCGTGTCCAGAGAAGGGCAACAAGGCTGGGGTGGGGGGGGTCTGGAACACAAGTCCTGTGAGGAGAGGCTGAGGGAGCTGGGGTGGTTTTTCTTGGAGAAGAGGAGGCTCACAGAGAAAAGGAGGTGTCAGGGCAGAGGTTGGACTTGATGATCTCCAAAGTCTTTTCCAAACTTGCTGTTTCTGTGACTCTCTGGAACCACCCTTGGAGCAGTTGCAGGAGGAGCCCTGGGCCTCCTCTTCAGCAGCTCCAGCAGCCCAGGGCCCTCAGCTTCTCCTGCCAGCCCCAAAGCCCATCCTGTCAGTCCTGCAGAGCCTCTGCAGCCCCTCCTCAGTGCCCAGAACAGGGAGCCCCAGAGCCAGACACAGCAGCCCAGATGTGCCCCCCTGGCCTGGGGTGCCTCTGGCAAGGGAGCAGTTCGAGGCACTGCAGGACCCTGCAGAAAATTCCTGCAGCACTTGTAGGATGATCCTGCTGCACAAGGGACTTTCCCATGGTGCGAAGTCAGGAACTGCCATGGGGAGTGGGGCCAGAGAGGAAAGGGCAAACAGGGATGGTTTGTTTGAATGGAGGGTACAGGGGTGGAAGAGGAAGTAATCTAGATCAGGAAAAGGGAAAGAAAGCAAAGGTGAAGCCAAGGAAATGCTCAGGGCAGTTTGGGGGTGGCCGCCAGGCAGCCCTGGCTCTGAGCAACAGCGTCTGCAGTGGGACAGGAAACTCCCAGCCCATGGGAACAAACTTTCTGGCTGACTGCAGAGGCCAGGACAAAGCTGAGTGGTTTCCCTGGTGTCCCCCAGCCCTTGCTGGCCCCAGGGGCTGATGGCATTTGTGCTCCCTCAGGTTCATGTCCCCACACCAACAGCATGGGGGTGCTCCCCCTGCTCTGTGCAATGCAAACAGCGGCTGCTGAGCCAGTGCTGCCGTGTCTGTGCCTGCAAGGATGGGGCACCTGTGTGAGCTGGGGGTGAGGCCAGGGCTGCAGAGGGGGGGTGTTGTTGGCAGCTCCACGAGGACGCTCTGGGACGCTGCCCTGGGCTGTGCAGTGCACTGGGGATGGATCAGCCCCTGCTCTGCTGCTCTTTCCCGTCTGCCCCAGGGCCCTTGCAGAGCCCCAGCCATGCTGTTTGCCCCCAGCCTGCCCATGGCCAGCCTGGGGCTGCTCACGGGGCTTTTCTGTGCTGAGCATTGGCCTGGGCGTGTTCTTGAGAGAGCCTGGGCAAGGAGCCTGGAGCCCCCAGGCCCTGGGCTGAGGCGTCAGCGCTGCCCCAGCAGTGCCCATGGCCTGTCCCTGCTGCAGCCCCAGCACTGCCACCCCCAGGGCTGTGCCCGGCCCCGAGAGCACTCAGGCCCTGTAGCAACACCAGGCCCACCAGGGCAGCGGGGCAGGGCCACGGCAGCAGCACTGGCAACACCAAGTGCTGCTGCTGCTGCTGGGCACAGCTGCTGTGCCAGCCCTGATCTGCCCCCAGCTCTGCACACAGACATTGCTGCTGCAGCTCCAGGGAAGAAACAAAGGGAGATCTCTGGTGAAAATTCTGCTGAGAGATCCTTTATTTCATTTAAGGCCACTGAGAACAAAGCTCATGTTGACACAGTCTGGGGGCACAGGGAAGGTGGAGAGAAAGAAAATTAGAAATGGTAGAAACAATGGCCTTGGTTTAGGGAGAATATTAAAAATTAAAACAGAGGGGGAAAATAAGCAATCCAACAAAAACTTCCAAATCTCACTTTTAATACAAGAGATATGCAGGGATTGGCAAACAGTTTAATGTTTTCCAAATTTTCCAGTCATCAGTCTCCACACCGCAGCCTTGAGCTCCTGGTTCCTCAGGCTGTAGATGAGGGGGTTCAGGGCTGGAGGCATCACTGAGTACAGAACTGACAGGGCCAGATCCAGGGATGGGGAGGAGATGGAGGGTGGCTTCAGGTAGGCAAAAAAGCCAGTGCTGAGGAACAGGGAGAGCACGGCCAGGTGAGGAAGGCAGGTGGAAAAGGCTTTGTGCCGTCCCTGCTCAGAGGGGATCCTCAGCACAGCCCTGAAGATCTGAACATAGGAGAAAACAATGAACACAAAACAACCAAAAGCTAAACAGGTAACCCACAATGAAATCCAAATTTTTCTGAAGGTGGAGTGTGAGCAGGAGAGCTTGAGGATCTGGGGCACCTCACAGAAGAACTGGCCAAGGGCATTGCCATGGCACAGCGGCAAGGAAAATGTATTGGCTGTTTGCAGTAGAGCATTGAGAAAGGCACTGGCCCAGGCAGCTGCTGCCATGTGGGCACAAGCTCTACTGCCAAGGAGGGTCTCGTAGTGCAGGGGTTTGCAGATGGACACGTAGCGGTCGTAGCACATGACGGTTAGAAGGGAAAATTCTGCTATGATAAAGAAAAGGAAGAAGAAAACTTGTGCAGCACATCCTGAGTAGGAGATGTCCCTGGTGTCCCAGAGGGAATTGTGCATGGCTTTGGGGACAGTGGTGCAGAACATGCCCAGGTCGCTGAGGGCCAGGTTGAGCAGGAAGAAGAACATGGGCGTGTGCAGGTGGTGGCCGCAGGCTACGGCGCTGATGATGAGGCCGTTGCCCAGGAGGGCAGCCAGGGAGATGCCCAGCAAGAGGCAGAAGTGCAGGAGCTGCAACTGCCGCATGTCTGCCAATGCCAGCAGGAGGAAGTGCCTGATGGAGCTGCTGTTGGACATTTGCTGTGTCTGCACATTTCAACGTACAGAAGGAGGAAAGACAGGGCAATGGAGGGGAAATTTTTCACAGAAAAATCAAAACTCTTTGTCGTAGCCTCTTTCTTTCCACTAAGCACCTCCCCCTTGTGTATGTCTAGGAGACCTTCCTTCACCATTGTTGCTGGAGCCCTGATTGCTGCTGGCCAATGCTGTGTGAGGAACTGGACCTTGGCCTGCAGGACACCTGGGAGTCAGCCCTGACCCCCAGTCAGTGCAGGGGAACAGTGAGAGCAGGGCCCTGTCCTGGTGTTCAGGCTTGGATAAAGAATCTTCCTGTAAGGCTGCAGAACTGCCTGAGTGAAGTGATGGGGATAACAGAAGGCAGAGCGAGGGATTCTGATGCACCTGGGGAGAACAGAGAGTCCAGGGAGACAGGAGGTTTGGCTTAGTGCAGACTGAGGAGAGCTGCTCTGTCCCTCTCTCCTGTTCCAGCTGCCCTGCACTTGCACCTTTCTGAAATCCACTCTTGTGTTACCCTGGAAAGCCAGGAGACACTGCTGAGAGCAGAGAGATCCCTGGCACACAAAGTGGCTCCTGCCTTTCCCAGAGTCAGCAGAGTGGGCTCAGTGCCAGCCTCCCAGGCTGCCCTGCCCAGAGCTGCCCGGGCACAGGGAGCTGGGACACCCCATTGCTGTGCTCAGCCTGCACAGGAGGAGCCCAAGGGCTGGGCCTGGCCCTGCAGCTGGAACTGCCATTGCAGAGAGCCCCTCAGCAATGCCAGCAGCACCTGGGCAAGGCAAGGAGAGAGAGAGAGAGCCGGGCCTGAGGAAAAGCCTTTCCCTGCCCAGCCCTGCCCAGCCCCTGCCAGGCAGCAGCAGGACAGGACAGTGGCCCTCAGGCCCTGGTCAGCAGGGAATGGGCACATGGCCGCAGAGATGCCCTTCATCTCTGGGGCTGCTATGCAAGCCCAGGAGGGACTGAGGGCCCCGAGCCCCCGGGCTGAGGGCTGCGCTTGCTGCGAGGGGACACAAGAGCTGTGCTGCTCAGGGCAGTGTCTGCCCTGCAGGGCAGGCCCGGCAGGTGCCACATCTGCCCTGCAGCAGGGCTTCCCTCAGCACTTCCTCCCTCCCTGCCTGCCCACGGCTCTGCTGCTGGAGCTGTCCCAGCCCCAGTTGCTCCTGTGGCCCCGGGCTCCTTCCCTGCCAGAGCTGCCAAAGCCCAGACCAGCCCCTGGGCCAGCCCTGCCCTGCAGCTGCTGGGCCCTGCAGGGATTAAAGAACAGCTCCCCCAGCCTGGGCACCATGGAAAGGTGATGCTGCATGGATCTGGAGGCTGGGCAGGTGCAGGCACTTGCTGAGGTGCCCAGGAGTCCTTGGTGATGGTTTAAGAGTCTCAGGCCCTTATCTACCCTGCACAGTTAATTTTCTATTGCCACCAAGCTGAGGCAGGGAAAAGTGGGAGCACAGATTCAGGAAAGCAAAGACCCGAGCAGGAAACTCCTGTCCTGAATGAGCTCATTAAAAGTCACCTTGGGCATGAGCTGGAGCTCTGGGCAGCCCTGGCTGCAGCCCCAGCTTCACCAGCTGCAGCTGTCCCTGGCAGTAGGAGCCGTCCTGCCCTGTCCCTCTGAGGGTGCCCAGGGCAGCCCTACCCTGCAGCACAGCCTCCCCCAAAGCAGAAAGAGCAGCAGAGCATCCTTACAGTCACATCAGACCTGTCCTGGGTCAGCTTCGGGAGATCCCTCAAGGAGCACAGCGGACGTTGCCCTGCAGCCACACACTCACCATGCACAGGGCTGTGAAGATCTTTCCCCAAGTGAAGTCTCAGCTCAATATCTTCCCAGTCCTGATTGCCTTCAGCCTGTCTCTGCCTGGCTTCTGTCCCCTCAGTGCCTGCAGGCAGAGCCCTCAGCCCTGCTGGGCTGGGAGAGGAGCTGGTGCTGGGAAGAGCTGTTCCTTTAAAGCTCAGCAGCACAGAAACAGCACAAGGAATTTAATGAGCCTCTAGGGGATTTGGTGTTGTTTACATCAGACTCCGTCCCTGAGAGTGTCTTCAACAAACTTCTCAAGAACTCAAATTTAAAATGAAACTCTGAAGTTTCTTGAAGTTTAAATGAGTCCCACCGATGGACACAACTGAGAAAGTGTCCCCAGGTTCCAGTTAGAGCAGAACACTGGAGGCAGGGATGACAGCTGGGGACAAACAAGGCCAAGGTGTCTCTGGGGCTGAGCAAAGCTGGATGTGTTTGAGGAATGCCAAGGGCCAAGGCCTGAGCCCCAGCCCCTGGCCAGGCAGATGCTGTCCCTCCCTCCTTGCTCAGGGCTCTTGCCGGGATGGGCACTGGCATGTGGGGATGTGCAATGGCAAGGGCAGGAGCATGGGGCGGCCCCTGCCCGGCTGCTGAGCAGGGACAAGGAGGCAATGAGGCCCCAGGCCTGCAAGGGTCACTTGTCTCCTGCTCCTGCCTCAGGCCCAGGCCCAGCAGCCATGGCCAAAGGGCTGCCCAAGTTGGCTCTGGCAGGGCTGTCTTGCAGCTGCTGCACACGCCTGTGCCCTGTGCAGCCCAGGCTGTCCCACGGTGTCCCTGCCCTGCGCCTCTGTCCCTGCAGGCTGTCGGCATCCCCCGGCTGCCCCACCTGGCTGGGCCCTTCCTTTGCTGACAGCTCTGCCTCCTGCCTGCCTCTGCCTGCCCACACAAAGCCTGGGGCTTGCCCAGGCTCCTTCTGGGGGATGTGTTGCACCACAGCCCTGCCCTGGGAGACAAACTCCATTGTCTTTGTGAGACAGAATAAAGATTTATTCTGAATTAGGTGAAGTGTCTGGAAGAGGTGAGGAGTATGTGGAGCCAAAGCTGAAGGAAAAGCTGCATTTTAGAGACAACAAGGACACAGAGAAAGAAAAACAGAAATGACCAAAAGGTCAATCTGCCCCAGACATAGAAATTATTTTGATAAAGAAGAACTGGTGCTAAATGTCACACCAAATGAATATGTATGAACTTATTGTGAAACTGTATGCATATGCATTTGGAAGGGGGATAAAGGAAGATTCGAGGTCTTCAGAGGCACGCTTGCCTTTTTGGGGGCTTGCGTCCTGCGCGCGTCGTAATGAAAGCATACCGGGCTTTACAACTTTTACAAAGTTGTGAGGTTTCTTCTTTTCTCCACAAAACATTTGTTCTGAATCTGGGCCCCCCCAGGTGCCCTTGGCATTAATTTGGGCTTTTTCTGGCTTTTCTCTACTATGTCAAAAGGCTTCACCCTCTCTGACACCATCCTTCAGTCACTCCCAGGGTTCTCCTCTGCTGTCCTCAGTCCCCACCTGTTGGGAATTTCGCTGACTAGAGACTGGAAAAGTACAAGGCCGTTTCTAATTCCGAGTCCTGCACCTGCAAGACAGCGCGTCCTTGGGCCTAGCTGGGTATGATAACGAGTGGACAGAGAGACGTGGGAAATAGAGAACGTAGGCCCAAAGGAATGAGGGAGTGTTGATGTTTAGTTTAACCAGTAGATCGCTTGGCTCACAGAATATTCATGAGCTCATTACTTGCTGTATCAGTGTCTGATGCTCTTTTCAATAAACGGAACTTGCTGCTGACTCATATTGAGTGTCCGAGTTTTCCCTGCACCCGACAAATGGCTCATCCCCGACAAAGGCCTCATTCTGCGACAATTCTTCATTTATCAGCCCAATTTCCCCTTTTTTGCGTCCAAAATCCCTTTTTTTCTCACATAAAATTTCAAATTTTTGGACCCAAATTTTCCATTTTCAGCACAAATTCCCTTTTTTTTTTCCCCAATTTACCTTTTTTGTTGCTCAAATTCCGCTTTTTGAGCCCAAACATTCCCTTTTTGGCCCCAAATTCCCCTTTTTTCTCCCAAAATTTCCTTTTTTTGGTCCAAATTCTTTTTGCCTGTACCCAAATTTCCCATTTGTGGGGCACAAATATCCCTTTTTGAGTCCCAAATTCTCATTTTTTGGACCCAAATTTTCCCTTTTTTCAGCCCAAATTCCCCTTTTTGTTGCTCAATTTCCCTTTTTTTGGCACAAATTTCAATTTTTTTAGTCCCAAATATCCATTTTTGGGTCCAAACTTCCCATCTAAGCACCCAAATTCTCATTTTTGGCCACAATTTTTCCTCTTTTCACCCAAATTCCCTTTTTAGGTCCAAATTTCTCCTTTTTGTTGCTCAAATTCCCTTTTTTGAAGCAAATTCTCCTTTTTTCAACCAAAATTCTCCTTTTAGGACCCAAAGTTCCCTTCTAGGACAAAAATTCGCATTTTTGGACCCAAATTTTCCCTTTTTGGGCACAAATTTCCATTTTCTTCCTCCAAATTCCACTTTTTTGGTCAAAATTCTCCATTTTTGGACACGAATTCTTCTTCTTGACCCAAACTTTCCCTTCCTGGACCCAAATTCCCTTTTTTAGTCCCAATTTCTCATTTTTGGACCCAAATTTTCCCTTTTTTCAGCCCAAATTCCCATTTTTTTAACCCAATTTCCTCTTGTTGTTGTGCAAATTCCCTTTTTTGTGCACAAATTTCCATTTTTTAATCTAAAATTCTCCTCTTTGGACCCAAATTTCCTCTTTTTTTGTCCAAATTATTTTTTCCTGGATCCAAATTCCCGTTTTTGGCTCCAAACCTCCCCTTAGTGCCCAAATTCCCATTTTTGGGCACAAATTCCCATTTTAGACCAAAATTCTCCTTTTTTGACCCAAACTTTCTCTTTCTGGTCCCAAATTCATCTTTTTTTCTGCTCGGTACTTCCACTCCCGTCTGGGACTATATTTCCCATCATCCCCTTCACTCACTTCTGCTGAATACCCCGTCCAATTCCTTTCTGTACTCCCTCTCTCTTTCGGGACTACATTTCCCATCATGTCTTTTGCTCACTTCCGCTGCAAACCCCGCCCACTTCATTTCTGTTCTCCCTCTCCCTTTCGGGACTACATTTCCCATCACGCTCTTCGCCAATTTCCGCTTTAAACCCCGCCTACTTCCCCTCTTTACTCCAGCTCCCTTTTGGGACTGCATTTCCTATCTCCCCCTCCTCCAACTTCTGCTACAAACCCCGCCCACATCTCCTTCAATCCTGAGGCGACTTCCGGTTCTGTTTCCCGCCACCGCCGCCATGTTCCTGCAGTGCTACGAGAACGAGCGCGGGGAGCGCGTTTATACCCTCAAGGTACCGAGGGGATTTTGGGGCGATTTTTGCAAATTTTGGGCAATTTTGGGCGATTTGGGGGACTTCGGGGAGGGTTCTGAGGGGATCCGCGGGGTTTGGGTGCCTTGGGAGCGGTTTGGGAGCGATGAGGGAGAGGTTGGGCGGGCTGAGGGGGGAATTGGGACGGGAGTTGTGAGGCGAAAACGGGAAATTTCTTAGAAAAAAGGGGAATTTGGGAATAAGAAATGGGAATTTGGGACTGGAAATGGGGAAATAGGGACTAAAAAGGGAGAATTTGGGACTAAAAAAGGGAAATTTGGGAATAAAATAAGGAAATTTGGGACTAAAAAAGCAGAATTTGGGACTAAACAGGGGGGATTTGGGTCCATAAAGGGGGAATTTGGGGCTTAAAATGGAGATTTGGGTTTAAAAATGGAGAATTTGGGGCAAAAATGAGAAATTTGTACCAGAAAAGGAATATTTGGAACTAAAAAAAGGGAAATTAGGGACTAAACAAGGGGGAATTTAGGACTAACAAAGAAGAATTTGGGTCCAAAAAAGAGAAATTTGTACCAGAAAAGGAGAATTTGGGTGCAAAAAGGGAGAATTTGGGTATACAAAAGGGAAATTTGGGTCCAAAAATGGAGAATTTGGGCTGAAAATGGGAGAATTTGGGTCCAAAAAAGGGAAATTTATACCAAAAAAGGGAATTTGGGTGCTCAGGTGAGAAGTATGGATCTAAAAAAGGGGAATTTTGGTCTACAAAAGGGGAAAATTGCACTAAAAAAGGGAAATTTGCGTCTAAAGGGGGATTTTGGCACCAAAAAGGGAGAATTTGGGTCCAAAATTGGGAATTTGAGTGGCCAGATGGGGAGATCGGACCCAAAAAATGAATTTTGGTTCTAAAAAAGGGAAATTTGTGCCCCCAAAAAGGAGAATTTGGGTTCAAAAATTGGAATTTGGGACTAAAAATGGGAATTTAGGTGCAGGAAGGGAAAGTTTGGGGTGAAAAAAATTGGAATTTGGGACTAAAAATGGAGAATTTTGGTCTAAAAGGGAGAAATTTGGGCCAAAAATGAAAATTCTGGGGGCACAAATTTCCCTTTATTAGACCAAAATTCCTTTTTTGGCTCCAATCTTCCCCTCGGGGCACCCAAATTCCCATCTTTGGACCCAAATTCTCCATTTTAGGACCCAAATTTCTCTTTTTTCGTCCCAAATTCCCCCTTTTTTTTTTTTTTTGGGGTTGAAAAAAGGGAAATTTGGGATTAAAAAAAAGGGAATTTTGGTCCAAAAAGGGAGAAATTGGAACTAAAAATGGGAATTTGGGCCCTCAGGTGGGAAGATTGGAGCCAAAAATGGGAAATTTGTACCAAAAAAGGGAATTTGGGTGCTCATGTGGGAAGATAAAACTCCAAAGGGGGAATTTGAGCTGAAAAAAGGAAAAATTTGGACTCCAAAAGAGAAAACTGGGGACTAAAAAAGGAGAATTTGTGTCAAGGAATGGAAAGTTTGAGTCCAAGAAAAGGAATTTTGGGGTGAAAAAGGGGAGAATTAGGGACTAAAAGTGGAGAATTTTGATCCCGGAAAGGAAAATTCAGGACTAAAAATGGGAATTTGGGGGATTTTGGTGTCCCAAGGGGGGAATTTGGGGGAGTTTTGGAGGAATTTGGGGGATTTTGAGGGAATTTGAGGATTTTAGGTGTCTTTAGAGGGAATTTTGTGGGAATTTGGGGAATTTTAGGGGAATTTTTGTGGATTTTGGGTGTCCTGAGGGGGAATTTTTGGAGGAATTGGGGGAGAATCTGGGGAATTTTGGAGGATTTTTGATGTCCTGAGGGGGAATTTGGAGGAAATTTTGGAGGAATTTGGGGCATTTTTAGGGATTTTGGAGGATTTTGGGCATCCTGAGGGGGAAATTTGGGGCATTTCTGGGGATTTTGGGTGTTCTGAGTGGGAATTTGGGGGAATTTTGAGAATTTGGGGGGAATTTGGGGCATTTTGGGGAAATTTGAGGGATTTGGGGTGTCCTGAGGTGGCAGTTTTGGGATTTTGGAGGAATTTTGGAGTGTCCTGAGGGGGGAATTTGGCGGGAAATTTTGAGTGTGCTGAGGAGAGGAATCTGGGGGGAATTCTTAGGATTTTAGCGGGATTTTGGGGGAGTTTGCTTGTCCTGATGGGGGATTTGGGGTGGATTTCGGGTAATTTGTAGGATTTTGCTGTATTTTACAGCATTTTGTGTAATTTTCTCCTCAGAAAGTGTCCCCGGCCGGGCTCCCCACACGCTCGGCCCACCCCGCCCACTTCTCCCCTGATGACAAATTCTCGCGGCACTGCCTGGCCCTGAAACGGAGATTCGGGATCCTGCTCACCCAGCGGGGCCGGGCCCTGCTCTGAGGGACCCCAAAACCCAAAATCCCCCAAAAAACCCCCATGGAGCAGATGGAGCTCAGTCAAGCCCACTGAGCTGAACGGCGTGCGAGGAAAGAGTTAAACAGGAGGAAATTGTGCATATTAAAGGATTTGGGAGCTCGGAGGTGTCTGAGTGTTGGTGGTCAAATAAATTTGGGTTTTTTCCTGGTTTTGGGGGATTTTTGGGGTGTGGGAGGGAATTAATGGCGATCTGTGGGGCGCGGGGGATGATGGGAGTTGTATGCGTGGGTATAATGGGATCAATGGGCCGCAGGGGTGGATGGGAGTTGTATGCGCGGGTATAATAGGGATCTATGGAGTGCCGATGTAACGGGAGTCTATGGAGCGCAGGGGATGATGGGAGATATATGCGCTGGTATAACGGGGTTCTATGGAGAGCGGGGGAGGATGGGAGTTGGAGGCGCAAATGTAATAGGGATCTATGGTGCGTGGGGGATGATGGGAGTCGTATGCATGGATATAATAGGGATCTATGGGGCGCGGGTATAACAGGACTCTATGGGGCGCAAGGGATAATGGGAGTTGTATGCACGGATATAACGGGACTCAATGTGGCATGGAGGATGATGGGCGATGTAGGCGCCGATATAATAGGGATCTATAGGGCGTGAGAGATGATGGGAGTTGGATGCGCGGGTATAATGGGGCTCTATGGGGCACAGGGCATGATGGGAGGTGTAGGCACGGATATAATGGGGCTCAAGGGGGTGCGGGGGATGGTGGGAGTTGTATGCGTGCATATAACGAGGGTCTATGGAGTGCCTGGGGTAGATGGGTGTTGCCTTCTGATATAAGGCAAAGCGACCTGGTCTTGTGGAGCAGCACGGCGACCCAAACTCACCAGGGTCGCTCGGGCTAAAGAGCACACAGATAGCAATGTGGTAGACGGTCAAAGGCCCTTATTGTCTCATCTTGTGGGGTTTTATAGTCTAAGGAGTCTCTCTATGTCAGAGGGGGTCTGCGGTACTATCTATGGTTAGTAAGGAGTGGAAAGTTACCAGCATTGCTATTGTTAGGGGGACTACATTCCTAGTTACATTCCTAGGGTGATCTCTTATCTCAGGGGATTAGAAGAAATAGAATCCTGCCACTTTCCATCACATCGTGTGATCTTCCGATCGCCTGTCCCTATCTACCACATCTCCCCCTGCCTTTTCCACAAATGAATGAGGAAGTCATATACATAGGAAATGAAATGAGGTATAGGGTTGTAATTTGACAAGGGAAAGGGGTTTGGTAAACCTGAGTAAGTTTTTGCCAGGCAAGTTTAGAAAACCTTGTGACTGACAGTGTTCCCTGGTTAAATTCACAGCATTTGTTGCCGGCCTAAGAACAGGATGTTGGCCCGTTCTAGGCGGGTCTGAACGAATGAGACTAGCTTGTTCAGCAGGCATGGTCCGAAGGTAACAGCTAAAAGTAGCATTGCCAATGGACCTATTAGGGTAGAAATCAGGGTGGTCAGCCATGGTGACTGATTGAACCAGGACTCGAACCAACCCTGTTGGGCTTCCCTGTCTGTCTCTGAGCCAGTCTGTTTTGGAGTTCCACCATGGAGTCTCTAATGATTCCCGTGTGGTCCGCATAGAAGCAGCACTCCTCTTTCAAGGCGGCACACAGGCCCCCTTGCTGCATGAACATGAAGTCCAGTCCTCGCCTGTTCTGCAAGACCACTTCTGAGAGTGAGGAGACTGACTTCTCTAGAAAGGAAATGGATTTCTCGATCCTCTGCAGGTCCTCATCGATGGTCACTTGCAGCTGGGACAGTCCTTGATGTTGGGTCGCTAGGGCTGAGACACCCGTTGCAGTTCCTGCTGCTCCTAGGCCCAGCAGCATTGCAATAGTAATACCTGTTATTATTTCTCTTTTGTGGAACTGGCTGTGTTCCTCAAAAAGGTGGCACACTTCTTCGTCTGAGTGGTACAGGACCCTAGGAACAATCAGAACTTGGACACAAAAGTCGTTAGAGTCATTGAATTTGGCAAGGAACACACAGGGACTCACTCCAGATCGCTGGCAAACCCACATCCCAGACGCGGATGGGACTACCCACTTATTGTTTTTCCTGTCGGGCTTGACAACATCGGTGCAGACGCTGCCTTTCCACCTAGCTAGGATTGCATTGCCAAAACATCTACCCCGGCCTGTGACTTGACTCAGGGTGATTCCTTTGCGGGGGGTGTCCCATCTGCACTGGTGAGGGGCATCGGCTGTGGAGTAACTGAAGGGAGTGTTTAAAGCAACTCCTTCGTAAAATGGGGGTTTAACATCGTAACAAAGCCAGCAGGATTCGGTTAGGTTAGGGTTGGATTCGTTCAGGGATACAAAGGTAGCTTCTAGCATGCGAAGGATTGGGTCTGAGTCCAACCCGGCTGAGCGGTCTATCTGAGAGGTTTCCACATGGCTGGTCGGGATATTGGTGATCTTTGTGGGCAAGGCTTTGGGGTAGGTCAGGTTTTCCCTTTCTGTGCACTTTTAATTACTTTGTTTGGTCTGACCACTTGGCGTGCCAACGGTTGGAGCCTGATAATTCACACATTCCCCCTCTCTTTCGACCCTTGAAGAACTACAGTCCACATTCTGCCTATGGCCCAACTAGGGTGATCTGCCTTCAAAACTGTCATGTTGTAGTCAGTGCATTTCTGAAATTTAGGGATTTTATGATGGTTTCAATAAAAACTTCCCTGGAGGAAGACGGGTGTTTTGCAGCCGGTGGGTGCCCAGGTGAACTGTAAGAATTTGTTGGGCTCTTGTGGATCCCACCCAGGCCCTGACAGTCTGGCATCTGTAACTATGGTTTCGCAGCCCCAGTGCCCACAATATCCCCACCCTGGGTGATTGCAGTAGCTTTTCCCAGGGTTTGAAGCTGGGCACAAGTAGGATAGGTACATGTGTGTGGCGTGTGGGGAATAGGGGTCCACCTTTGGTTGTCCTGGAAACAGGTCAGTAATGCGGAGCACGAAGGATGGGGCGTTTGGTGTGGTGATTTCTTTGAGCACCTTGTCGCTACTAAGGTGTCGCATGACCCACCTGAATGGCCGATGGGGGTAGTGGTCTGGGCTGGCTTGCCCTCTGGTGACAAGCCCCAACAGCAAAATCACACAGAAACACCGTTGATGCTTGGGTCTCACCCGTGCGGGTCTATCGGGGGCTGCCTGGCGGCTTGGAAGTCTGTCACTTTCCTCTGGAACGGGGATTTACGCGTCACCAGGATGTCCCACGAGCATGTCCTGTAAACAGAAACTCACAATTCTCGTCAGTCTCATTCTGCTCGTTGTGAAGGTCGGGCTTGATTGACTTAAGTGGACACCACATGATTTTGCCGTCCTTTTTGACAGCTGGTAACCCTCGCCCCGTGAGCATCAGCCTCCAGCCCCGTTCCCATTCGCCTAGCTCATTTCTGATTACCACCTGCGGGCCCTCCTCTAGCGCTCGGGCGGCTCAGTGTTTTTCAACGGGACTGTTTGTTTCATCTCCCCTAGGGAATTGGTTCAGTGCTAGCAAAGCGGTTGCCAGTATACGCGCCTGATCTTCTGGGGGAATGGAATTGTCAAAGCCCTCTGCTTTCGCCAATACTTCTATCTTGGATTTCAGGATCTGATTTGCTCTCTCAACTCTGGCCTGCCCGGTACTGTTATACGGGATGCCTTGCACTAATGTGATGCCCCATTTTGAGGCGAATTCTTGCACTGGTTTGGAGGTGAAATTGGAACCGTTGTCAGTTTTAATCTGCTTGGGGATACCAAGCCAAGCAATGGCTGTCAGCCAGTGCTGAATTGTGGCCTTGGAGTTAGTTTTGTGGTGCTGTGTGGCTATGATCGTTCTGCTATAAGTGTCTACTGACACTGCAAGCCATGCTCGGGGCTTCAGCAGTTGACACAAGGTGAAGTCCGACTGCCAGATCTCTGAAGGCTTGAGACCTCTCGGGTTGACCCTACAGGTCCATTGGGGTGGCTTCTGGCAGTGAGGGCAGGTGGCTACCACATGTTTTGTGTCCGCTGTCGGGATTTCGCATCTCTTCGCCAGTGCTTTGGCTCCGATGTGGAGCGACTCGTGCATTTGATGAGCTTCCTGCAATGTCCACTTTGTCGTTGCCGATCTGGAAGTAACCTTTGACTGGGTCGTGGCTGTTGATGTGGATGACTGCCACGGTGCCTTGTCGCAAGGAGACTGCTTCTTTCAGCATTAGGGCTGCTGCTGATGTTGACACTCCTGGTCCTGCCATGGCTAGGCAGAGCCTTGCCACGAATATAAAGTCTGTTACAATGTTGAGGTGTTCATCTTGGAAGAGTCCGGACGCCAAGACCACTGCTGCTGCCTCCAGCTGTTGCACTGACAGTGTGGGGTCACACGCTTTGACGCAATGCCATTGTTCTCCTGCCTGCCACACTGCTGCTGCGGTTGAAGTCGTGGAGGAAGCATCTGTGAAGACCGTTGGTCCTGGCTGCGGTCAGTCTTTGACCTTTGGCGGCATGTCCATGTCGACTACAGTCAGCAGCTGAGTCCAGGGTGGTCTGGAGGAGTAGGAGATTTCTCCTCCAAAGCCGGTGAGAGCAAGGGCTAGGTACTCTGATATTGTGGCTGACTCCGTGGTCAGCTGCTTGCGAAACGGAAGGTGGATGCTTGTCGGCTCAGTTCCTAGGTGTTTCAAGGCGATTTTCATGATGAGGGTAGCAATGCATTCGATTCCCGGGGAAAATGCACGAGCAGGTCTTCCGAGGACCACCCGTTGGTTTGGTCGGGACTTTTCGGAAGGTTCTTGGGCCAGTGCTCCCACTCCCCCCTTCGGTGTAAAGTGGACGTATAGGTCCAGTGGCACGGCTGGGTTCCACCTGGCAAATGTGCCAGTGGACATGTGGCTTTTGATGAAGTCGAGGGGGCTCATTGCTTATGGTGTCAGCTCCTTGGGTTCCCACGGGTGCTTTCCTTTCAGGAGGTCATATAGAGGGTCCATGACCTTGGGAGGAATTAGGACAATGTTGCAAAGCCACTGCAGCGATCCCACCAGGCGTTGCACGTCGTGGAGTGTTTTGATGTCTAAACGGACCTTCACCTTGGGGGGGTCACGTAGGAGCTTGTGATCCCTACTCCCAGGAAGGTCACGCAGGGTCCTCTCTTGATCTTTGCGCTTGCGATCTCGAAGCCGTTGGCCTGAAGGGTTTCCGTGATTGTGGACACCAGGTTGTCGCAGACATTTCTCCACAGAAATGCTTTCTTTCGGATTTCTGCGTCTTCGGGACGCCAGAGGCCCCCGAAGAGAAGGTAAACAATTATTATCAGCTGCTGTGGAATGCAACACACCTTGATTGGCTCATTTCCTATGTTTATAATTAAGGGCCAATCACCAGGGCAAGTGAGGGGACTGAGTCCCTGGACACAACTTTGTTTGGGATTCTTTTCTATCTATTCTTAGCTTAACTAGCAGCTCTGCAAACCTCTCTCTATATTCTATTTAGTATAGTCTTAATGTATTATATATAATATCTTAATAAATCAAGCCTTCTGATCAAGATACAAGATTCACCGTCTCTCTATCACCAACATCGCCCACTCAGGCTGCTGTAATACCAGGTGATCTACTTGGCTTGCCGATGGCGCAGCGACTAGGATGTCGTCCATGTACTGAATGATGGTCGCGGTGGGGTAGGAGTGTCGGACTGGCATCAGTGCTTTGTCCACGGTGATTTGGCATATGACAGGGCTGTCCACTAGGCTCTGTGGCAATACTCGCCGTTGGAAGCGGAGGTTGGGCTGCTCGCCATTTCAGAATGCCACGGAAAAGGCGAGTCGTTCTCTATCCTCAGGGTGCAGGCGTATTGAAAAGAAACAGTCCTTGATATCCAGTACTGCACACGGCTGCCCTGCGGAGATGGCTGAGTTCGTGGGAAGCAGTGTCTGGACCGGACCCATGGGTTGGATTGTTTTGTTCACTTCTCTCAGGTCGTGGACGAGGCGATAACCTTCTCCAGACCTTTTGGGGATCACAAATACAGAGGTGTTATATAGGCTGATGGAGGGTTCTATGTGACCCTTTCGCAGTTCACGGTCAACCAGTTCCAGCAAGGCTGCCACTCAAGGCTCTGTCAGGGGCCGCTGCTCGACCCATACGGGGTCTGATGATTTCCAAGACAATTTTATTGGCAGCGGAGGGTGTACGGCAGTGGCCCTCAGGATAAATTTGTAATCCTGAATCCTAGCATGGAAAGAACGTCCCTTCCTAACAGGGGTGGAGAATTTTGCAGGATGTAGGGATAAATCGTGACTGTCTGTTCTGGTCCCTTTTTCGTGTGAAGTTTTATAGCCACCAGCTGGGTGCTTTTCCATGTCCGGGACTGCCCTCCCTCTCCGTTTACTGGAGGGACTTCTTTGAATTGCCAATTTCCAGGCCAATGCGCTTGGGGAAAAATTGTGCAGTCTGATCCCGTGTCCACCCAGAACTGAAACCCTATGACGTGGGGATTCTGACTGCCATAAAGGCGGCATGTCCCCCACACCATCAGGGGCTCCTTCCCTATTTTCATGGCCAAGGCCACCCAGTGGTCCTGCTCTGGGGTGTTCCCTGCTGGTCCTGTGGCACCGGCGCGGCTTGTGGCGGTGGGGGTTGAGAAAGTATTACTGGCGGTGTTGCACAGCTCTGCCATTGTGCTGTTGGCGGGAATGCAAAACTGACTGCTCCCTGTGGGGGCATGGGGTATGAGGGTCCCCTGCCCCACTGGGGGTTGCTGTAGCTGGGCCGCTGCATGTTCCAGGTGGGAGGAGGCTGGACACAGCCCGGCTGCCCCCCTCCCTCTCCCGTTTCCCTGAGGCCTGGATCTGCATTCCTTAGCTAAATGCCCCTTCCTTCCACATGCCCAGCACGGTCCCCTAAGTCCCCCTTGGCGTGGTGGATCAGCTGCTGATGAGCGTCTTGGCTGGGGGCAGTTTACTGCCAAGTGGCCTGCCTGGCCACACTTAAGGCATGCCATCACACAGGTTATTGCAGTGTGAACTGCTACTTGAATGGGAGCTAGATGCTCCTCCTTTGCAACGTGTCTGATCATGGCAGCTGCATTAGACCCCTGTGGCAGTGATCTTAAGATGTCCTTGGTGGCTGAGTTGCATTGCTGGCGTAGGCACTCTGCCAGCACAGGACCCTTCGCTTCTGAGGGTAATGAAAAGGAATCTAATCCTGGGGGCTCTGGGGGTCTGGGCTCGGGCTTGGGGAGGGGTGGAATGCGCCCGGCCCCCGCCTTCCATCAGATCGCTCTCAGAGGCGGTTTGCGTCGCAGCTCCTCCCCCCAGCTTCGGTGTAGCTAATAAACATGTACGCGTGGCTTTCCACGTCTCCTGTTCTTCTAACGCCTTGCGTTGGGCCTCTTCTACTTTCCCCCACGCTTTGAGGCTTTCACCACTGCCTGAGGACTTAGTGTCCTCTGGTAAGGCGGCAGTGCACTTCTTGCACACTTCCAAATATAATATATTTATCGGACGTTCAATCATCCTCAGCTCTAGGAGCCTTGAAATAGCAAGATTAAAATTCCTGAGCTCACATTTAATTTCCCATTGCTCATGAGTCTGACTTACGACCTTCGCTTTGGATTCCATGGTCCACGCTGGTCTGGGGGCGTCCCCCCCGCTGCACTAGGCCAGCTGTGCAGCCACCATCCTCTGTTGAGACAGAGTAAAGATCCATTCTGAATTAGGTGAAGTGTCTAAGAGAGGTGAAAAGTCTGTGAGGCCACAGCTGAAGGAAGAACTCGCATGCCGAGACAGCAAGAAGACAGAGAAAGAAAAACAGAAAAGACCACAAGGTCGATTTGCCCCTGACTTAGAAATTCCTTTGATAAAGAAGAACTGGTGCTAAATGTCACACAGAATGAATATGTATGAACTTATTGTGAAACTGTATGCATATGCATTTGGAAGGGGGATAAAAGAAGACTCGAGGTCTTCAGAGGCACGCATGCCTTGTTGGGGGGACTTGCGTCCAGCGCGCGTAGTAAATAAACATACCGGGCTTTACAACTTTTATAAAGTTGTGAAGTTTCTTCTTTTCTCCGCAAAACACTGTCCAGGCGAATCCCCGTTCCCTGGGCGCTGATTGGCTCCCGGGTGTCGGCACCAGTTGTTGCCTTCTGATATAAGGCAAGGCGACCTTTTCTGAGCAACAGCACAGCGACTCACTCTCCAGGGTCGCTCGGGCCAATGAGCACGCAAATACCAATGTGGTGGACGGTCCAAAGGCGTTTATTAACTCTTCTCGTGGGGTTTTATAGTCTAAGGGATTCTCTACATCACTGGGGGGTCTGCCTCTACTATCTATGGTTAGTAAGGAGTGGAAAGTTACCAGGGGTGGAAAGTTACTGGGTGTGGAATGGAAAGTTACTGACACTACTGTTAGGAGGCTACTTTCTAGGGTTATCTCTTATCTTAGGGGAACAGGGGGTCCTGCCTTTCCGTTACATCGCATAATCTTCCAAACGCCTGTCGCTATCTACCACAGTGGAGAAGCTTTTTCCTCTTAGAGAAGTCCCCATGGGTGGGATACGTGGGGGACTTGGGTTTGTGAATGACCCATTAACAGCCACTGAAATTTGAGGCTTTGAAAAGGAGTTAGGGAACTTAGTGGAGCATGCGCTAGGTATATCGAACCAAGTAGACCAATTTCTAGGCCCCAACATTTACACCTGGGGAGAGCTGAACTCTATTTTTAAAATTTTGTTCAGCGCAGAAGAAGTAAGGATGATTAGGGCCGCAGGAATGCGGATGTGGGAGTGAGAAAATCGTTCAGGAGATCCCAGTGACCAGAAATTACCCTTAGAGAACCCTTGAGTGGGACCCTAATGAAGAGGAAGATAGAAGGAACATGGAAGAGTATAGGTCCCTGATGGTTAGAGGAATAAAGGAATCAGTTCCCTGAAGTTATAACACAAAACTAGCTTTTGATAACATGCAAGAAAAGGATGAAACCCCAGCTACCTGGCTTAATAGATTAAAGAGGAACTTCCAATTATATTCCAATATAGATCCTGATAGCTCTGAAGGCCAAGTACTTTAAAAAGTGCAATTTGTTACAAAATCGTGGCTGGACATACGGAGAAAGTTAGAGAAAATGGGTGACTGGCAGGAGAAGGGAATAAATGAACTGTTAAAGGAAGCTTTAAATATATATTTAAGGAGAGAAGAGGAGAAAACTAAAGCTAAAGCTACAATCATGGTAGCTGTAGCCACAGAAAGTCTAGGGGTAAAAAGATCAGCAGGGACAACCATCGAGAATCAGTGAAAATGGACGAAAGTCCTTTGAAACACCCAAAGATAAACCTATACTACCTCCATGGGGGATACAAACAAGAGACCAGTAGCACCACTGAGCGACAGGAAATGTTATTATTGTGAAGAGATGGGACACATAAGAAGGGATTGCAATAAACTCTCTTTGGATGAGGCAATGGTAAAAGAACAAGAGGCTCTTGGGAGACTCCTGAGGGATGACAACAAGGGGTGTCAGGGGCTTTACATGCTAGGGGACCCAATGTACCATCAAGAAGAGCCTCTGGTAAACTTTGAAGTCGGTCCCCAAAGTGAGGAATTTGAATTTTTAGTTGATACTGGAGCAGATAGATCAAGTATAAAGGAATTACCCGCAGGAGTGACGACTGGGAGAAAGGTCTGTGAGGTGATGGGAGCAGAGGGAAAACCATTTAGAGCCTCCATAGCTGAAAACGTAGAAATTAAAGGAAACGGAAGGCAGTGTGTGGCTGACTTTATCTATTTACCTAATCTAGAAAGTAATTTACTACGAAGGGACCTACAAGTCTCATTAGGAGTGGGGATTATCCCAAAGGATGGCAGAATGATAGTCCAGATCATGAAACTGACATCAGGAGATACAGAGCAGATAAACCCAGAGGTTTGGGCAGGAGAAGGAAAGAGGGGCTATCTAGACATCCCACCAATAAGAATTGAAATGCAAAAAGGAATTCCTCCCGTTCAAGTAAAGCAATACCCAAGGTCTATTGAGGGAAAAAAGGGACTGACCCCCGTGATTGAGCAGCTATTAGAGGAAGGTATCCTGGAGCTACGTATGTCTCCCCACAACACCCCTATTTTAGCAATCAAGAAGGCAGATGGAAAATACCAATTGGTTCAAGACTTAAGGAAGAAATATAAGAGAACTATAACCAGGCATCCAGTGGTCCCAAATCTCTACACCATCTTGAGTCAGATCCCAAGGGAGCATGCCTCGTTTACTATTATAGATTTAAAAGATGCATTTTGGGCATGTCCTCTTGCTGAGGAATGTAGGGATTGTTTCGTGTTTGAGTGGGAACATCCAGAGAAGAGGAGGAAACAACAATTAAGGTGGACGTGCCTACCCCAAGGATTTACCGAGTCCCCAGATATCTTCGGGCAGGCCTTAGAAGGGCTTTTAGAACAATTCAACCCTGAGAGCGAAGTACAAATTCTACAATATGTAGATGAATTATTAGTATCTGGAGAGGAACAGATTAATGTCAGGGCAACAAGTATACGCCTTTGAAATTTCCTAAGAGCAAAGGGTTTAAAAGTATCTCAGAATAAATTGCAATTTGTGGAAGTGGAAGTTACTTATCTGGGACACATAATTAGGAAAGGATATAAGAAATTAAGTCCTGAAAGAATTTCAGGCATACTATCCATACCAGCACCAAAAACTAAGAGAGATGTCAGAAAACTATTAGGCTTATTTGGGTACTGTAAGGTAGGGTTAGACCAATATACCCAAAGTGTAAAATTTTAATATGAGAAATTAGTAAACGCTGACCCAATAGAATGGAGAAATGAGGATGACAAAAAATGAAATAATTTGAAAGATAAACAAACCTCAGCACCTGTCCTAAGTTTGCCCAATCTGGAAAAAGAATTTGACCTATTTGTAAATACTGAAAAAGGAATTGCATATGGGGTGGTAGCCCAAGAGTGGGGAGGGTGTAAGAAACCAATAGCTTGCATCTCCAGACTGCTAGACCTGGTAGCTAGGAGGTGGCCCACCTGTATTCAAGCAGTTGCTGCAGCAACCACCTTAATTGAAGAGACTCAAAAACTGACCCTGCGATGTAAAATAAGAATCCATACACCACACAACCTAAAAACAATTTTAAGGCCAAAGAGCCCAGAAGTGGCTTACTGACTCCAGAGTATTAAAGTATGAAATAATCTTAATAGAGCTGGTAACCTCTAAAACTCTAAATCCAGTGCAGTTTCTCTCTGGAGAGCCATTATTAGAACTAGAGCATAACTGCTTGGAACTAGTGGATTTTAAGACAAAAGTTAGGGAAGATCTAGAAAAGATACCTCTACCTTATGGAATAAAATTATTTACTGATGGGTCTCAAGAGTAGTGGAGGGGAAAAGGATGTCTGGATATGCAATAATTGAAACTACAGAAAAAGAAGACATGAGATTTACCGAGAAGGGCAAACTGCCTTCTAATTGGTCAGCTCAGTGTTGTGAAATCTACGCCCTAAAGAGGGGACTTGACTTATTGGAAGGGGGCCAAGGGACAATTTACACTGACTCATGGTACGCCTTTGGAATCGTTCATACATTTGGAAAGATTTGGGAGGAACGTGGGTATCTGAACTCCAAAGGAAAAAACTTAGTGCACACAGAACTGATAAGATCAATATTAAAATCTCTACCTAAACCTTCAGAGATCGCAGTGGTACATGTTAAGGGACATCAGAAAGGGGATACCATCGAGGAAAAAGGGAATCAGTTAGCTGACCAAGTGGCTAAGGAGGCAGCGTTAAACCCAGGGGAGCCAGTGAAATTACTCAGGTTAAACAAAGTGTAAGGCGAAGAAAGAAAAGGAAAACTAGTATTCAGTGAGAAAGAACTAAAAGCAATAAAAGAATTAAAAATGCATTGGGGGAACCAAGGGGAGTGGTTGACACCAGATGGGCGTAAATTTTTAAATAAAGCCCTAGCCCAGAAAATGTTAACAGAGATACATGAATTAACCCATTGGGGGAGTCCAAGGGTTATGTGATCACTATTTAAGAGAAAACTTATGTATCGGAATACATGAGGTAGCAAAAGCAGTAACTCAGGGGTGCATAATTTGCCAAAAACTAAATCAAAAAGTGATGAGGCTGACCATACGAGGGGGAAAAGAATTAGCCCAAAGACCATTCCAAAACATTCAAATAGACTGAAATGCCTGCTGTACAGAGTTGCAAACACTCATTGGTAATAGTTGACCACCTCACTCATTGGGTAGAAGCCTTTCCAACTAGAAAAGAAACGGGAGAAGCGGTAATAGTAGCCAAGATTATCTTAGAATTCTAACATCAATCCCCGATACGGGTTGGTGAACAATATTGATTCAGATAGGGGACCACAATTTATCGCACAAGTATTACATAAAATAATTGAGGCTTTAGGAATAAAACAGAGATTACATACCCCATGGCATCCCCAGAGCTCTGGGAGGGTAGAAAGAATGAATAAAACCATCGCAAATATATTAACAAAATTAATTGCAGAAATGTAGATGAACTGGCTCAAATGTCTGCCCCTTGCCCTTTTAAGGATCAGGACAGGACCCTGATCAGATATAGGGGTTCCGCCCTATGAAATGATGTTTGCACTCCCATTTTTAATGACTCCATATAGTAGTGGGGACTATTTAGAAGGGGAAACAGCTACCGAAAGTAAATAGAAACCATTGGAAAGACCCTAGAGAATCTGAGAAAAAGAGGATATCTTCCCCAAACTTCCCCCCTCGATACAGATGTGCACCAAATAAGTCCGGGAGATTGGGTACTAATGAAGTCATGGAGCAATACCCCATTAACTCCAAAACTTGAAGGATCCTTCCAGGTCTTACTCATGACACACACTGCAGGAAGGACACGAGAAAGAGGCTGGACTCACATCACTCCAAGTCAAAGGACCGGTACCACCCCCACCAAACAGCAGAAACTAATATATTAAAATTGTTATACTTTTTCTTCAAGTCACTATTATTTATTGTTATTGTTGTTGACTTATGAATGTAGAATTTTTAGTTTGTGTTGGAGCCTTCATTTATTTTTGGAGAATATAATGCTATTATTGGATTAGAGATTAGAGTGAACATTTTGTTAACTGTTTGGTGTAAAGATTTCATATATTATCTTGAATATAGAGAATGGTTTCCTCCATCTCTTTTAAACTGTTCAAGGTTACAAGCTGAAGAGTTATAAGAATTAAATGTTATATGATAGCTAAGTTCAAAAGGTTCAATAGAGTTCTAATAATCTGTTTTTCTCCAAGGAAAACCCTGGGGGTTTCAAACCTACTCTCCTACAGAACAATCCTCAGGAGCTATTAAAATGATAGAAAGTGGGAGGAAAGAGAAGGGAGAAAGTTCCCCAGTCCTAAGAGGCAAGGCCGGGTGAGATCATGGCAATGGTTCATACTGGACTCTTGGGAGGACTGGTGTTATTCCTGTTTATGGAAAGTATAGGGAGTAAGGAAAATCCATGTACTATTACCCCCTACACGATGGGGAGAACCTTGGGTCACTGATAAGGGTTCACACCAATGTAAATCCTTATTTTTTAACTACTCCCAGTTATTTACCGGTCAAGAGGTCGGGAAAGTCTATTGGATTGCGAGAAGCACTGCCTCATTTAGGCAACACTTACTTGGAGAATGCCCTGTAGGAAAAACTTGGTTTTGTTTTGAGCATGAAAGTACTCAGGAAGGACTGAAAGATCTAATAAAGGAAAGACAATTAACAGTAACCACTGTCGACGGAAGGGAACCAGGACATCAATTTGATCATCACAGGCCCCATTTTACTGAATGGTTATCACCACCACTAAACCACCAAAAAGGATGAAATAGAAATGCCCTTAGGGAAGAACCTATTCCCAGACCTAGTTGAAAGAATTAGTAAGGAACTAAATCTAACCAACTGCTGGGTCTGTGGGAGTACTAAAATGACAGAAATTTGGCCATGGGAGGGAATTAGTTTAGGACCATTAGAAATTCTAAGGTGGGAACAATCAGGACAGAAACCTCACATTTTAGGACAAAGAAGGAAGGAACAATGGGACTTAAAATCTAAAGTAATTGGGGAAGAATGCATAATAAGGACAGGGAAGAGATATAATAGCCCAGTGGGAAATATGGCATGCAAGAGGCATCTAAAGATTGAAGACTTAAATGCTAGATGGATTCCCCAAGAGCCAAATCAATAATGGTCCACTGGGAAAAAGGAAAAGGGGTGCATTTATCCTGAAGGCTATAGGCTGCACAAATGTGCAGAAAAAGGGGTAACCTCCTTTTGGGGAATAAGACAAATATGTAAATATTGAGAATAACCTTGGGAAGTCCGAGACATCTTTTGGAAAGCCCCCGATCATCTATTTTGGATTTGTAGCAACACAGCCTATACTACTCTTCCAGGAGACTGGATGGGAAGCTGCACTATAGGTGTCATCAAACTTGCTTTCTTTCTATTGCCAAAGGAATCAGGGTCAAGTTTAGGGGTTCCATTGTATGACAATTTGAGAAAGACTAACCGGAAAAATAGGAATATAATTGACCTGGGGGGAAAACAAACCTGGAAGGGAACAATCTGGACAGCAGAAGAGATAATTAACACATATGGACCTGCAACTTGGGCCCAGGATGGATCCTGGGGATATCGTACTCCAATTTACATGCTCAGTAGGATCATTCGACTCCAGGCAGTACTAGAAGTCGTGTCCAACAGAACATCACTTGTCCTTGACCATATTAATTACCAACTGGCCCAAACTAGAACTGTCATCTACCAAATTCAACTTGCAGTTGATTACTTAGTAGTCGATGAAAGAGGGATATGTGGAAAATTTAATTCATCAGAGTGCTGCCTGAAAATCGATGATAGAAGTGAGGTAATAAGAAACATCTCAACAGAAATACAAAAAATAGCATATGTGGGAAATCAGGAGTGGACTCCCCTAATAGGCACCAGTTGGTGGGATGATTTTTGGTCTTTTAAAGGGAAATGGTGGAAGAAAGTAATCTTTATAGTAGTGGCGGCATTAAGAAGTTTAATATTCTTACCTTGCCTACTCCCATGTTTAAATAAGATTATATAATCTACAATTCAGGCTAGTACACAGTTTTCAGAAACAACTGCTCAAGCCAAAACCAAAATAATGATGATTGAAAGTCAAGAAGGAGAACATAAAACAGCTAAAAGAGTTTATGACCAGTTTTAGAAATTACGGAAGTTTTATGTCCATGAAACAGAAATTACAAATTGATGTGGGCTTAAACTCAATTAAAAAGAAAAAGGGGGGATACTGTGAGGAATGAAAATCCTGGAGATGACAGCTCTTTTTCAGAGTAGTAATTGGTAGTTGATGTTTATGAAGTTGATAAGGTCTTAATTTGAAGTGCTGGTCTGTTGTTAAACATTGAATGTTAGAGTTCTAGGACTTCATTTTAGTTGCCCTTGTTAAATGCTGCTATATTACCCTCTATTTGTATCTCTCCTCATCATACTCTCTATTTGTACCCCATGTTAGTGTGCTGCTAAACACTGAATGTTAGAATTCTAAGACTTGCCTTTAGTTGCCGCTGTTAGATGTTACTATTTTACCTTGTATTTGTATCTCTCCCCATCATACTCTGTATTTGTACCCCTTTCCCTCTCACCCGGGATTTGTATCCATTCCCATCGGGAACCACTTCCCCTGCTCCCCTGCTCCCCGGAGGACTTGCACCGGGACTGAATTCAAATGAGAGGCTGTGGGAACTATATGAACCCTCTCAAAACAACAAACCAGCGCATAAACTTTGACTTTAACCCACCAGAACCACACTAAGTCACCCACACGAGACCAGAGCTGGATTCCGTCCTGTCACCATAATTTTGATAGTACCCAGCTTGAAAGATACCCCTGGACTACGAGCCAACATCACCTTCCTAAGGACTCTCGTGAGGAGGAAAGCCCCAGCTGTGACAAAAGACAAAGCCGCACTCCTCCTCCTCAGCGTCGTCCAGTGGAGCAGTGGCGGTGTGCGCAACCCCTCGGGTTCCCCACCCAGAGCTGACTTTAATAAAGGCCTTTTAAAGGAGCTGGTCTCCTGGCCCCATTTATCACAGCTGGCAGGGGCTGCAGGTTGATGCCGTTTGTCCTTGCTGCCCCTCATATCCCCCTGGCCCACCAAGAGCCCCGAGGCAGCCGTGAGGGACAGGCCCTGCTGGCCCAGGCTGGGCTCAGGGCTTGGCCTTTCTGCTTCCTGCAGCCAAGCCAGGCCTTGCTCAGCATTGCAGTTCCCTGCTCAGAGCCTTGGCCTCCCTGCAACCCTGCCCTCAAGGATCTGCTCTCACCAGGCCCTGGGCAGCCTTGGGCACTCCCTGCCCTCCCTGGGGCCCAGCCATGCTCCAAGACACTTGGAGTTTTGCTGCTGACTCCTTGAGCAGCTTCTCCATCCTTCTCTCCGTGCCTGAGGCTCCTGGAGCCAGCCCCAAATCCAGTGTGGGGCTGATTAAAATACAGAAAGGCCTCAGGAGCTCTTTGTCTCCCTTCCATTGTCTTTCAGACTCCAGGGCTTGTGCAGGCATTGGAGTCAGTTTGGAGCTGTCTTCAGGAGGGAGATTCCAAAATGCACCTCCTGATTGGTTTTTAGTCAGGGGTGCATTGTATAATTTTTCAGTTCATTGAAGAGGTGACAGAAGCGTTCCCCAAGTGATCTTGATGCTGATTGTCTCCTTTGGAGGTCTGGGCATGGATAAGAATGAGCCCCTTGCAGGCTGAGCCTGTTTGGAAAACCTGACCTGCACCCCCAACCTTACTGAGATCCTAAAACATCTAAAAATGTTCATGCAATTTATTAATTTTTATTCTGTAATGCATTATTTAATGTTAATATTTTTTTATTTATATATTTATTTTATTTATTTATATCTATAACTACACTATTGCTTTTTTATTACCTAGTCTTTATATTTATATAGAAAAAATCAAGGAATTTTTAGTAGCTGAGAAAATGAATGCTCAATGTTTCTAAATAGGACAATTCCCTTTATTAAAAGTGCATATTAAATGGCTCTATGCAGATATTTACCACATGTATTTTGATGTATTGATTAGTAGTGCTGTATTAACATTTTCATACTAATTGTAGTCCTGTAATTAAAAGGTAGCTTTTGTAGTTAAAATAGGAACTATGTTAGTGGGATTTTTAAGAACGGAATGAGGCACTCACAGCAGATAGCAGCCCCAGGACACCTAAATCTTTAAGAGAAAAATAATTTATTGCCCTCTTATCAGAAGAAACAAACTTCTTCCCGCCTCAAAGGCGCTGTTCAGATTAGAAGGAAGAATTTGATGATGACCAGACAGAATCCTGTATTTGACTGGAATTTATGCATCATGTATTAAGTCTATGACTATGCAACGGGCTATTGGTTTAAGGCCTAATCTTTTGATAACGGGTGTCCTTTACTGGGCTGGTGCTGCCCAGAAAATGTACCTGGATGTCCGTAACTCTTTCTCTTTATTGTCTCATATTATCCCAATTCAAATTGTCCAAATTATTATTACTCAAATTGTATTACTATTTTGATAACCATTCTATTAGTATTAAACTTTTAAAATTTTAAAAACAAGTAATTGTGGTTTTTCCCACCTTCATTAATTAATTAAGTTCTAGCAGTAATTTATTAATTCCTCTTTCATGTAATTAGATACATTTGCACTCTTTTTGCCATCTGCTTAAAATTCTTTTTACAATACGGGGCCGGGGGGGAGGGAGGGTGAGGGCACCTTGGAGTCCATGGAGACGTTTCGGGAACACATTTGGGGCAGTTTTGGGTCTGGGGAGGGAATTCAGAGAGAACTTGAGAGTCTGGAGCACACTTGGGGGAGCCGGATGGGCACTTGGAGAGCACTCAGGGATTCTGAGGGACAGTTCAGGGTCTGGGGCAGCACTTGGGGGTCCAGGGAGGCCCTTAGAGGTCAGGGAGGGGAATTTGGGGCCCTTCGGGGTCCAGGGGTCCCTTGGGTGAAGCGAACGGGGCTCTCTGGGGCGCGGGGGGTGATGGGAGTTGTAGGCGCGGGTATCATACGGTCTTACGGGGCGGCGGAGCAGCACGGGAGTTCGAGGTGGAGCTGCAATGGCTCTCGGTGCAGCGCAGGGCACGACGGGAGATGAAGTCCCGGCTGGAATAGCGCCGGACGATCGCCGCGGAGCATGTTGGGAGGTGTAGTCCCGAAAGTGGCTCGAACAAGATATTTGGAGGTCAGAGAAGGCTCTTGCGGGACACTTTTGTGTCCGAGCCGCGACTTGAGGCCCTCGAGGGGAACGTAAATGTTTTCGGAGCCCTTAGGAGGAGGTCTGGGATCTCTGACTGGGCTCTTTAGGGCACGGGTCACAGCAGGAGTTTTAGGCGCAGGACTGTGTTCTGAGGGGCTCTGGGGCCGCGGGGGATGAGAGGAGATGAATTCCCAGAAGTGGCTGTACCGGGCATCTGTGGGGTTGGGAGAACTCAGGGGATCCGGGAATGCTTTTGGGGGGTCCCGAATGGGCGCTGAGGGGGCACTGAAGGATCCTGGAGCGTCTGGGGGACACTTATGGGACATATGGGGGCGGATCCCGGTGGTTTTTTGGAGCGCAGAGCATTACGGGAGTTGTAGTCCCTGCTTCTATGGGGCTCCTTTCGGCTGCGGGGCATGATGGGAGATGTAGGCAAAAAGAAATATGGTGCCCATTTAGGCACCGCCCCAAGACCCGGATCCCAGGTGCTGATTAGCTGCAACTGCTGATGGACTAGAGCCTTGGCAAATGGGATGCGTTGTAGGTGGGAACAGCCAAATCACCCTCCTCCAGTCCCTTCCACTACAGCCCAGTTCATTCCCAGTACAGACCAGTATAACCCCAGTAAAGTCCACTTCATCCCAAGTAGAACCCAGTTCAACCCCAGTGCCCCTCCAGTTCCTCCCAGTGCAGCCCAATTTATCCCAACACACCCAAGTTCATTCCCAGTTGTTCCCAGTTCCTCCCAATGTCATCCACAGGATGCTCCAGTGTCTCCCAGTCTTCCCTGCAATATCCCCAGGTTCCCCAGTTTCTCCCAGTATTCCCCAGTGTCACTCCCAGTAGGTCCCAGTGTTTCCCACACCATTTCCAGTGTCCCAGTCCTCCCCAGTGTTTCCAAGTACAGTTTAATTTCTCTCGGTGGCCGTGGCAGCCAAACCCAGCAGTGGGGTCAGTGCAGTGCCCATGGCCACAGCCCCTTGCAGTGGCCCAGTGCAGCTTGGGCTGATGATCCACCCTCACAGCTGGCCCAGGGCAGCTCTGCAGTGCCTTTGGTGGCACCTGGGGCTGGCACACCCCTGAGCAGTGTGTCTGTTTGCAGTGGGGAAACTCAGGAGTTTGAGACTGCTTCAAAAAGCCCCCAAAAGTGAAAACCCCTCTTAGGCTGAGTGCAGCCAGCTCTGCAAGCACAGCAGGGCCCAGGGGAGTGAGGACAGACAGGATGGGGATGGGCAATGTGGAGCAAGGTTGTCCACACTGGGTCAGAGCTCCAGGCACAGCTCCTGTGAGCAGGCCAGAGCTGCTGAGGAGAGACCCTGGGTCAATATCAATCACAGAATTATGCAACCAACTGTGGGATCTCAGCACCTCAGGATGAGGGTGCAGAGTGACCGAGACCACCCTTGGGGGGCTCGGGAGTCCTGGAATGCTGCCAGAAGTGTCTGGTGTCTGGACTCTGATCCTACACAGGAGATGACACCTGTATGAGGACTGGGAGGATTTTACTGGGTGAATGGTGAAGGGATAAGTTAGATAAGGTGTAAAACACAGGGTTTAGGATTTTTGTACAGGGGGGTCTAGAGAAGTAAGATGGAGGAATTGGGGCGTGTCCTGTCTTTCTTCTTCTTCTTCTTAACCTCCATCTTCTGTGGTGATGGTGGCACTTTGGGATTGGTCTTTACTAGAAGTGCACCGGTTAATAAGAGTAGTAGGTATTGGGGAAAAATTATAAATATTGTACACGTAACTTTGGGTATAAAGATAAGTGACCGCCCCAGGGGCTGGGGAGTGTGCCCATGGCTGACTTGCTGTGCAGACCTATGTCGGGCTGAAAGAAAATCTTTTAGATAAACAATTAATAAACACTGAGACCGAGACAAGATCAGAAGTCTCTCCTCGTCCTTTGAAGCACGGGCTGTCCAAGGCCACCCTGGGCCTTTCCAGAACACCTAAACAGCACAAGAAACCGAGCCAGTGGCATCCCTGAGCTATCTCCGGACATAAAACAGCCGAGCAGAGACAAGCATAAGTCAACCCTAAAGCAACATAAATCAGGAAAGAAAAACACATGAAAATCGACAACCAACTTTGGTCTAAAGAGAAATAAAATAAAATATATCCTTTAAAATAGGAATGTGTATTTCTTACAAGGTCCTTGAAATCTTTCTTTAGAATTGGACTAGGAAAATTTTAATGACCCTCTTAGGGCTTTGATGTTGTTTACATCAGACTCAGTCCCTGAGAGTGTCTTCAAAAAACTTCTCAAGAACTCAAACTTAAATTTCGACTCCAAAATTCCTTGAGGTTTTAATGGGTTCCACTGAGGGACACGACTGGGAAAGTGTCCCCAGGTTCCAGTTAGAGCAGAGCACTGGAGGCTGTGATGACAGCTGGGGACAAACAAGGCCAAGGTGTCTCTGGGGCTGAGCAAAGCTGGATTTGTTTGAGGAATGCAAAGGGCCAAGGCCTGAGCCCCAGCCCCTGGCCAGGCAGATCCTGTCCCTCCCTCCTTGCCCAGGGCTCTTGCCGGGATGGGCACTGGCATGTGGGGATGTGCAATGGCAAGGGCAGGAGCATGGGGCGGCCCCTGCCAGGCTGCTGAGCAGGGACAAGGAGGCAATGAGGCCCCAGGCCTGCAAGGGTCACTTGTCTCCTGCTCCTGCCTCAGGCCCAGGCCCAGCAGCCATGGCCAAAGTGCTGCCCAAGTTGGCTCTGGCAGGGCTGTCTTGCAGCTGCTGCCCATGCCTGTGCCCTGTGCAGCCCAGGCTGTCCCACGGTGTCCCTGCCCTGCGCCTCTGTCCTTGCAGGCTGTCGGCATCCCCCGGCTGCCCCACCTGGCTGGGCCCTTCCTTTGCTGACAGCTCTGCCTCCTGCCTGCCTCTGCCTGCCCACACAAAGCCTGGGGCTGATTCCAAAAGGGTTCATTACATTTTTACCCTGCCTGTGAATTTCAGCACAGGAACAAGGCATGCAGGGCCTGCTTTCCCAGCAAGGATGGTTGGAAGAGAAAATGACGACCCCTGGCCTATGGGTGCAGGGATAGAGAAAACAAGGAGTGAATCTGGGAACTTGCGGTGGGTTTTATGGAAATGGGTAAATTGTAATTCACATTCAGGGACTGTATATAAGCAACATCCTGGGAGAATCTCATGTCCATGTAAGTTTAGAAGTTATCCCATGTTGCACCTAAGACCTGAATAAAGGATGCCCTAATAAAGACCAACTTAGTGTTAAGGAGCCTTATTCTGATATTTTGGACATTTGGTGACAGCAGAGGCTGACAGACCCAAGGAGTCTGCTGTGACACTGTGGAACCCCATGGAACAAAGGGTCCATTGTGACACAGCAGAACTCCATGGAATCAAAATCCATTTTGGCACACTGGGGCCACATTGAACCAATGGTCCATTGTGATACTGAGGATCCAAGGAGACCATTGTGACCCTGAGACACTTCTTGGAACCATGGGGACATTGTGACACAGCAAGGCCTGGTGGAACCATGGGTCCATTGTGACACTGCAGAACCTCACGGAACCAAGGTGACCATGTTCTACTGTGGAACTCCATGGAACAAAGGGTCCATTGTGAGACTGCAGAACCAAGGAGACTGCTGCTAGCAGTGTGAGAGCTCAAGTCCATTGTGACACAGCAAGGCCTGATGGAACCAAGGGTCCCTTGTTAAACTGTGTGGGCTCATGGAACCAAACGTCCATTGTGACATAGCAAGGCCTCATGGAACCATGGAGGCCATTTTATCACTTGGAGGCCTTGTGGAACCAAAGGGCCATTGTGGCACTTGAGAGCCTTGTGGAGCCAAGGGGACCATAGTGACACTGTGAGGCTCCATGAAACCAATGGTCTGTTGTGACACTGCAAGGCCTTCTGGGATCATGGAGACCATTGTGACGCTACAAGGCCTCATGAAACCATGGGACCATTGTGACACTCTGCAGTCCTGGCAGGCCAAGGGGCTGTTGTCACGCCATGTGGCACCATGGAACCAAGGGGTCCATTGTGACACTCCACGGCCCCATGGAACTAAGGATCCATGGAACAGTGCAGGACCCCATGGAACCAATGTCCACTTGGGTATTGTGGGGCCTCATGGAATCCTGGAGGCCATGATGACACTTGGAGGCCTCATTGGATCAAGGGGCTCTGCAGGGCCTCAGGGAACCAAAGAGACCCCTCTGACATTGTGAGTCCCCATGGAACCAAGGGTCCATTTTGATACTGCAGCACCAAGGAGACCCCTGTGACACTTCAAGGCTTCATGGAAGCCAGGGACCATTGTGACACTGGAGCCCCATGGAAACAAGAGGCCAGAGTGACACATCTGGGCCTCATGGAAGCAAGGATCCAATATGACACCACCACTGTGACACTGCAGGGCCCCATGGAAACAAGGTAACAGGGAACAGGTCTGGTTGACTTGGTCTGACTGGTCCAAGTGCCCTTGGCATGTTGAGACTCTGCTCATGTACACCTGAAACCCTGGCGCTCTGGGCTTTTCTTCAAATGGAAAAGAACTGCCCTTCTCATTCAAGCATCCATGACCAAAACATGATTCCTCCTCCAAGAGTCCACTGTGACACAGGAATGCCTCATGGAACCATGGAGACCATTATGACGCATGGGGCCTCATGGAACCAAAGGAGCATTGTGAAACAGCAAAGCCTCATTGAACCAAGGGCACAATAGTGACACTGTGCGGCTCCATGGGACCAAGGGGAGATTCTTAAAGTGCAGAATCAAGGAGACCATTGTGACACTCTGGGGCATCATGGAACCACTGGTCCATTGTGACACAGCATGGCTGCAGGAAACCATGGGGGCCATTTCTACACCTTGAGGCCTTCTGAAACCAAAGGGCCATTTGGGCACTTTGTGTCTCCATGGAACCAAGGAGTCCATTGTAACACTATGAGGCCCCGTTGGGCAATTGTGGCCCTGTGTGGCACCATGGAACCAAGGGACCATTGTGACACTACAGGAACTAAGGATGTGACATCCCCATGGAACTAAGGATTCATGGAACAATGTGGGACTCATGGAACCAGACGTCCATTGTGACATTGAGGGGCCTCATGGAACTAAGGAGGACAATTGTGACACTGTGGGGCCCAATAGAAGCAAGGGGCCAGTGTGACACAGCTGGGCCTCATGCAGCCATGGTGTCACTGGGATTCTGAGGACCCCAAAAGAACCAAGGGGCCATTTTGACACTTTGCAGCTGTGGAAGCCCTGAGAGGCATTCCCTGGGTTAGGGAGACACAAGAAGCTTCCCTCAAAAGCTGTGCGACCCCATTGGCTCCTTCCTCTTGTTCTCCGTCCCTCAGCCCCTCCCTCCCCATTCCCCCACTGGCCCCCATCTTTGTACTGCCCCCATGCCACTGATCAACCCCTTCCTCTGGAGATACAGAAACCTGGACTCCTCTCAGGAATCCTGCCTTGTGACCCTGAACATCTCACCGCACGGCTGAATTAAACATCTGTGGGTACCATGCAAAGGCCCTTTTTGCTTCCCTACCCTGGGCTTTATTAGCAGCTATTCCGGCTGCAACAATGGCCCATTTTGGCAGTGTGTATCCAATGACATCATGGTGACACTCTGGGACCTCATGGATCCAAGGGACCATTGTGATACTGAAGAACTTCATGGAACCCAGGGTCCATTGTGACACAGCAGGGCCTCATTGGAACAAAGGAACCATTGCTGACAGTACAGAAACTCATGGAACCAAGGGGCTGTGTTGATACAGCAGGGCCACATGGAACCCAGGAGACCACTGACATTTAGGGACCTCATGGAACCAGGATCCTTTGTGACACTGTAGAAACAAGGAGACCATTGTTGATGCTGTGGAACTCATGGAACCAAGCAGCCATTGTGACAATCCAGGGCCTCGCTGAACCAGGCAGACCATTGTGACACCACAGAACCTCATGGCACTGAGGGTTTTTTGTGACACAGGAGGGCCCATGGAGCCAATTGTCCATTGTGACAATCTGGATCTGAGGAGACCATGGTGACACCATGGAAGCTAAAGGAACCATGGGTCCATTGTGACAAAGAAAGGCCTCGTGGAACCATGAGGAGACCATTGAGACATCATGGAACTTTGTGGAACCAAGGAGACCATTGTGATATCATGGAACCTCATGGAACCAGGGGTCCATTGTTACAGTCCAGAACCAAGGAGAACATGGTGACAGTACAGAACCTCACGGGAACAAGATTCAAATATTATGCTGTGGGGCTTCATGGAACCAAGGAACCACTGTGACACAGCAGGGCCACATGGAACCAATGGTCCTTGGAGATACTGCAGATCCAAGGAGACCATGGTGATGCTGTGGAACCCCGTGGAACCAAGGGGCCATTGTGACACTGTGGGACCCCATGGAACCAAATATTCATGGTGACACAGCGGGGCTGCTTGTCACCAATTGTCCATTTTGACACTACAGATCCAAGAGACCAGGGTGACACTCTGGCAGTTGATGGAACCAAGGGGCTGTTGTGACACACCAAGGCCTCGTGGAACCAAGGAAAGAATTGTGGCAGTGCAGAACCAAGGAGGCCATTTTGGCAGTACGGAACCCAATGGAACCAAGGGTCCATTGTTCTACAGCAGGGCCTCATGGAGCCAAGGGGCCATTGTGAAACTGTGGGGCATAATGGACTCAAGGACACCACTGATACTGAAATCCACTGGATAGAAACTTTTGAACAGAGTTTGCAGTATTTGAAAGCAGGTATTCTTTATTACCGCATGGTGGTGACTTGGGCCATCCTTCCTCTATTGGAGTGCATTAAGCATTGAATGAACAGAGTTTTTATCACACACATTCATTGTGTATTGTTGAGCTATCCCCACTTCCTTTGAGTTTATTTGACATAGTTGCACCCCGTACCAGAAATCCTTTCATGGTTCTTTGGATTTTGTCTTCAACATCCAGTGTCCTTTTTAGGTGGCTGTTCCATGACCCCTCCTTTTGAGAAAGGGCAATATTATTGTTCTTCATAACTTCTGCTTTGTCAGCCTTGCAGAGGTGGGCTGGCATCCTGCTTGCATTTTGTGTGACTTCTGTTTGCCATAGGTACATCCTCAATCCGTTTCTCCAAGGCTGTGCTGTTCTGTTCTACTGTCCTTGACAAGAGTAAATCATGTTCTGGTCTCCTGTCCTTGTCTCAGTGCTCGCCCCGCATGAGGCGTCTGGGACGCCCCCCAACCTATGGGCATGGGGTGGGCAAGTGTTCCTGGGGAACAGGGCTGGGACAGCTGGGCTGGACTGACCCAAGGGATTTCCATTCCATGTCACACCATGATCAGCAATCATCTGAGAGAAGCGGGGGGAGAAGGAGGGTAGGAGATAAATGTTTTTTTTAAGACATTATTCTTTCAAAACAGCACCTACACATACAGAATCCTCTCCTGCCACAAGGTGATCAAACATTTTCTTCTGGTAGGAGATTTCCTGAGGATTTGCTTTTCTTCTGTGGCTTTTTCTTTTTGTGGTTGATTTGTTTGAGGAGTTTTTTCTGTTGTTGTGGGTGGATCTTGCTTTGGTTTTTTTGATTTGGTTTGGGAATTTTGGTCGGATTTGGGTTTTTGCCTATTGAACTGCCTTTGTTCTGATGCATTAGTTTTTTCTGCCCTTTCTTGTGCCTTGCTTGGCGCCTGATGGCAAGACAAATTTACACAATTCAGTCATCTTGCCCAGATATATTTTTCAGTCACCATTAACTAGATGAGTTCAGTCACAGACTCCCTGCAATCTGGCAGCATCCATAAAGGAATTGAAAGTACATCTCATGCCATTTTAGAGACGATAGAAATGTTCCACAGTGGTGGCCAAGGGCTGGTCACTGAGGGGTGTCACCAGGGCGTGGCTGCCAAGAGGACTCTGTACCATGGATGACATTTGACCCTCATTGTTCAGCCAAATTCCCACCCAGCCCATGTTCCACTCCTTCAGCCCAGCTCACTCCAGTCTGGCTCTGAGGAGGCCACAGCAGACCCTGTCCCAGGCCTGGCTGAACTCTGGGCACACAACATCCCCTTCTTTTCCCTCCCACGTGGGTTCTGCAGTCCCTGCCCTGTCCTGCCAGTGCCTGGAATGGCTGCAGGAGGATTTGCCACATCCCCTTCCCTGCTGAGCCTGACCAGGCTGTGACTCTCCCAGTGCCCCTCCCTGCCCTGTGTGCAGACTGGTTCCATGTCTGCCCTTCCCAAGTGCCCAGGACCCTCTGGGATGGCTCTGGCCTTTCCAAGGGGTTTGAGACAGGTCCCACAGTGACACTGCCCAGCCTTCTCAACAGCCCTGACACCAAAGGCCTTTTCCACATCCCTCAGTGCCAGGTCAGTGCCCAGAACACAGCACAGCCCTGTCCAGGTCCTCGGGCTGGTTCAGAAGGGAGGCAGCTCTGATTTCTCCCCACAGACCCTCACTCTATCCAATGTCTCTCTGTGCAGTCCATGGCTGCCCTGAGCATTTTTTCCTGGAGCCTCCCTGCCTGGGATATTTCTCTCCATGCAGTCCTAACCACAACCCAGCAAAGAATTCAGGTGTTTTCCCAGAGGACGTTACTCTCAGAGTGAAGTGGCCTCAAGGCCCTGTTTGTTCCACTGGAATTGTGCCATCCCCGGGTGCTGCTGATGGTGTTTGTGCTCACTGGGGTTCATCTCCCCACCCACACACACGATGCACTGCTGAGATCTCCTCAGCACAGAGCAAACATGGCCTGCTGGCCTGGTCGCTTGGTGTCCCTCTGTGCAGGGACAAACAACCTCCTGCAGGTGGGGAGAGGCCAGTGCTGGCAATGGTGGTTGCAGGGGCTGGTGTGGGACAATTGCCCTGGGGCACCTTCCCAGGCTGTCCCAGAACAGAGACACAGCCCAGGCCCTGCTCTGCTGCAGCCTCAGGTCCATGCCAGGAGCGCTGGCTGTGCAAGGACACTGCTGTGAGCCCCCCGTGCACACTCCCCCCTGCCCCAGGTACTGGGCTTTGCTGGGCCAGGGCATTCCTGGAGCACATTGCTGACAGCAGCTCTGGAGGGGAGCGAAGCCTCCCTGCCCTGCCCTCAGGAGATGCCCTTTGCTGCTGGAGCTGCTGTGCTGGAGCCCAGCTGTGTCCCAGCAGTGCCCATGGCCTGGCCCTGCCTGTGGCCACAGCAGGGACACGCAGCAGGACAGTGACCAAGCTGCCAGAGCACTCCGGCCTTACAGCCACAGCAGGGCTGGCAAGGACAGGGTGGAGTTGGGCAGAGCAGATCGGGGAAGAGGCAGGGCCATTGTCCCTGGCTGTGCTGCTGTGCTGGGAGTCTCTTCCTGCCACCTCTGCTCACAGGCACTCCCCCTGCAGGGACAGAGAAGGGCTGAGGAAGAATCCTGGATAAACAGATTGGGGCAGGCATTTGTTTTTATTTAAATGCACAGGGAACAGACCGCTTGTAAGTCTTTGTGCTTCAAATAATATAGATATTAATGCAGAAATGCAAACAATACTACTACAATATTTTGCAGAAAAAACAACAGTATTCAAAGAAGTTACTGAAAAAAAAATGGTCAAATAGGGTAAAAGTCTGAGATTGTAAAGGGTTACATTCTAAAGGCTCTGCAACAGAAAAGAGACAGTTTAATGATTCTGAAACCATCCAGTCATCATTTTCCTCAGAGCATCCTTGACCTCCTGGTTCCTCAGGCTGTAGATGAGGGGGTTCAGGGCTGGAGGCACCAACGAGTACAGAACTGACAATCCCAGATCCAGGGAGGGGGAAGACATGGAGTGATGGGGCTTCAAGTAGGCAAAGGCTGCAGTGCTGAAGAACAGGGAGACCACGGCCAGGTGAGGGAGGCAGGTGGAAAAGGCTTTGTGCCGTCCCTGCTCAGAGAGGATCCTCAGGACAGCCCTGAAGATCTGCACATAGGAGAAAATAATGAACCCAAAACAGGCAAATGATAAAAAGGCACTAACAGCAAGAAGCCCAAGTTCCCTGAGGTAGGAGTGTGAGCAGGAGAGTTGTAGAATCTGGGCAACATCACAGAAGAGCTGCCCCAGGGCATTGCCGTGGCACAGGGGCAGGGAAAATGTATTGGCTGTGTGCAGTAGAGCAGTGAGAAAGGCACTGGCCCAGGCAGCTGCTGCCATGTGGGCACAAGCTCTGCTGCCCAGGAGGGTCCCGTAGTGCAGGGGTTTCCAGATGGACACGTAGCGGTCATAGCTCATGACTGTGAGAAGGGAAACCTCTGCTGAAATGAAGAAGACAAACAGAAATAGCTGAAGAGCACATCCTGAGTAGGAGATGTCCCTGGTGTCCCAGAGGGAATTGTGCATGGCTTTGGGAACAGTGGTGCAGATGGAGCCCAAGTCACTGAGGGCCAGGTTGAGCAGGAAGAAGAACATGGGCGTGTGCAGGTGGTGGCCACAGGCTACGGCGCTGATGATGAGGCCGTTGCCCAGGAGGGCAACCAGGGAGATGCCCAGCAAGAGGCAGAAGGTGCAGGAGCTGCAGCTGCCGCGTGTCTGCCAATGCCAGCAGGAGGAAGTGCCTGATGGAGCTGCTGTTGGACATTTGCTGCCTCAGGAAATGGTTTTCTGCTGAGGAGGAAAAGGCAGGACAGAGCTGGGCCAGATGCAGAGCAAAATCTATTACATATCTCGTAGCAATTCAACATTCAGAGTCTCTCTTTTTAGGAACACTTCTCTGCATTCCCCTTTCCTGGGCCCTGGGTTTTGCAGGCATTGAGAGCAGGGACTTACAAATGGGCGCCAAAGGATTCCTTAGTCCTGTCCAGTGAGAGGCAATCGAGAAGGCTGGATTATCACGAATTAAATGGACTCGTCAAACACCAGAAAGCTTTTCAGTCCTGCTGTTTGCAATTTGCCCATCTGAAGAACTGAGCTGAGGAAATTCCTTGTCTTTTTTCATCCAGCTGCACCTGCTACAGTTAGGAGTGCTTGTGGGTGTCTGAAATCCCTGACATTTCTAAAGCACTGCAGATGAAATCGCATGGGTGTGAGAGGCACAGGGATGGACTCTCAGTGCAGGGACAAGAGAGCAGCTCTGCCCTCAGGGCTGTTCTCAGCTGCCCCTTGCTGGCAGCTTGGAGCTGAAGGAGAGGCACCCAGAGGAGTTCCCCTAGAGAGAAACAGGACAGTGCTGAGGGCAGAGGGCTCTGGGCAGAGAGCAGATGGACAGAGCCCTCGCCTTCTCCCAGAGTGCCTCATGAGGATCTCAGCTGTCTGCTGCCAGGCTGGTGCACAGAGGGATCATTGCAGTGCCCAGGTGCAGCTGCCCAGCAGCATTTTCCTGGCCCTGCCACTGAGCTGTCTCCTCCATGGGGATCCCAGGCAGCCCAGAGACAGCACAGGAGAGCTGTGCGCTTCTGGAGAGCACCCTGCAGCCCTGCAGGACACCCAGGGAATGAGCTGAATGGCCCTGAGGGCACCTGGGCACTCTGCTCCCACAGACACATCTCCACAGCAGGATCCAAAGGGTCCCGGCCTGGACGGGCACCTGCCAGCCCCAAACCATTGCTCTGCCTCAGTAACCCAATGGTGGCAACAAGGACAGCACAGGCACCTGGAGATGGCAGAGAAATGTCACAATGCTCCTGCCAGGGGACAGCAGGGACACAGAGACTGATGGAAATCAGGGACTTGTCCTTCCTTCCTTGGGCTCTGGCTGCTGCAGGGGCTCTGCACAGCCAAGCCCCCGTGGGATGAGGGTAGGGGCTCTGTTTAGGATGGGAAAGGAGCCCAGGGAGGAGCTGCTGGGGGAAGGTGCCTGAGCCACAGGGACAGCAGGGAGGTGCCACATTCCCCTGGCCAGCATTTATGGCAGCAGCTCCCTGTCCCTCCCTGCCCGTGTCTCTGCTGAGTGGGGCTGTTCCTGCCAGCAGCATCTCCCTGTGCCCAGCTCTGCTCCCCGCCAGGGCTCACAGAGCCCATCTCCACCCCACGGCCCCACGGCAGCTCTGCCTGTCCCTGCAGGGACCTGTCCTGTGCCTCTGAGGGGGCAGCAGGGAAGCCCCGCTCTGGAGCTTGTTCTGCTCCACACTAGGACATTCAGGAGAGCCACCCTGACAAGTCCTGTCAGTGCTGGCATTGTCAGAGACACTTCCAGGAACTCACCTGCATTGCCTTGCAGCCAGAGACTCACCGTGTCCAGGGGCTGTGCAGATTTCTCCCCTGAAGGGGTCTCTCCTGTCCACCCACCCCATCCCTTTAACCTCTTTGTCACTTGTGCAGCCTGCCCTTGCTGCCTGCAGATACTGCCCTGTCTCCCCTATGGCCGCCTCCTCTGCAGAGGAGGAACTGGGAGAGGGCTTGCAAAAGATCATGGAAACTGTGGGATGTGCCAGCCTTAGGAGAAGCCTCCAGGAATGGAAGTTTAACTTTCCTAGAGGCAGAGAATTATTCATTCAAATCCTGTGAAGATTCATCCCCTAGCGAGAGCTCAATCACCCTCCCAGCCCAGGCTGCCTCTGCTCTCTCTGTGCCTCTGTGCTGTGCCCGGGTGGCTGCAGGCAGAGCCCCAGCCCTGCTGGGCTGGGAGAGGAGCTGCTCCTGGCCAGAGCTGTCTCTCTGCAGCTCTGCTGCCCTTGCCAGGAGCTGCCTCTGTGCCAGGAGCCCGGCCCAGCCCAGCAGCACAGACAGAGTACAAGGACTTCTCTTGTGGGTTGGGTGCTGAGTCCCTAAACATCAGTCCCTGAGAGGGAGGTGAAGAAATCACTTAAGAATTCAAACTCAATATCCCTCTCCAAAGTTTCTTGAAGTTTTAATGAGTCCCACAAATGGACACAACTGGGAAAGTGTCCCCAGGTTCCAGGGACAGCAGAACACTGGAAGCAGTGATGACAGCTGGGGACAAAGAAGGCCAAGGTGTCTCTGGTGCTGAGCAAAGCTGGATTTGTTTGAGGAATGCCAAGGGCCAAGGCCTGAGCCCCAGCCCCTGGCCAGGCAGATGCTGTCCCTCCCTCCTTGCTCAGGGCTCTTCCTGGGATGGGCACTGGCATGTGGGGATGTGCAATGGCAAGGGCAGGAGCATGGGGCGGCCCCTGCCAGGCTGCTGAGCAGGGACAAGGAGGCAATGAGGCCCCAGGCCTGCAAGGGTCACTTGTCTCCTGTTCCTGGCTATTGGTCCCACCAGGCCTTGCTGTGTCACAATGGCCCCTTGGTTCCAAGAGGTTTCTCAGGGTCACAATGGTCTCCTTGGATCTGCACTATCACAATGGACCGTTGGTTCAATGTGGCCCCAATGTGCCCAAATGGATTTTGGTTCCGTGGGGTTCTGCTGTGTCACAATGGACCCTTAGTTCCATGAGTTTGCACAGTGTCACAGCTGACTCCTTGGGTCTGTGAAGCCCCACTGTCACAAATCTCTGAAACATCAGAATAAGTCTCCTGAAGACTAATTTGCTATTTCATAGGCTGTCATTTATTCAGGCCTGAGGTCTGGTGAGGGATAACTGCTAACCTTACATGGGCATGTGATTCTACCACTCTGTTGCTTATATACAGTCACTAAATGTGAATTACAATTTACCCATTTCCATAAAACCCACCCCAAATTCCCAGATTCACTCCTTGTTTTCTCTATCCCTGCACCCTTGAGCCAGATGTCTTCTTCTTCTCTTCCACCCTCGCTGGGAAAGCAGCCCCTGCATGTCTTGTCCCTATGCTGTAAGTTCACAGGAAGGGAAAACATGGAATGAAGCCTTTGGGTATCAGCCCCAGGATTTGTGTGGGCAGGCAGAGGCAGGCAGGAGGCAGAGCTGTCAGCAAAGGAAGGGGCCAGCCAGGTGGGGCAGCCGGGGGATGCCGACAGCCTGCAGGGACAGAGGCGCAGGGCAGGGACACCGTGGGACAGCCTGGGCTGCACAGGGCACAGGCATGGGCAGCAGCTCCAAGACAGCCCTGCCAGAGCCAACTTGGGCAGCACTTTGGCCATGGCTGCTGGGCCTGGGCCTGAGGCAGGAGCAGGAGACAAGTGACCCTTGCAGGCCTGGGGCCTCATTGCCTCCTTGTCCCTGCTCAGCAGCCTGGCAGGAGCCGCCCCATGCTCCTGCCCTTGCCATTGCACATCCCCACATGCCAGTGCCCATCCCGGCAAGAGCCCTGAGCAAGGAGGGAGGGACAGCATCTGCCTGGCCAGGGGCTGGGGCTCAGGCCTTGGCCCTTGGCATTCCTCAAACACATCCAGCTTTGCTCAGCACCAGAGACACCTTGGCCTTCTTTGTCCCCAGCTGTCATCACTGCCTCCAGTGCTCTGCTGTCCCTGGAACCTGGGGACACATTCTCAGTCGTGTCCCTCAGTGGGACTCATTAAAACTACTAGAAGTTCACTTTCAATTTAATTTTGAGTTCTTGAGAAGTTTTTTGAAGACACTCTCAGGGACTGAGTCTGTTGTAAACATCATCAAAGCCATGTGAGAATCATAAAACTTTTCCTAGTCCAGTTATGGAGAAAGATTTCAAAGAACTTGTAAGAAATACACATTCCAATTTTAAAGGATGTATTTTATTAAATTTCTCCTTAGAGCAGAGGTGATCGATGCATTCTTTGATTGACATTGACCCAGGGTCTCTCCTCAGCAGCTCTGGCCTTCTCACAGATGCTGTGCCTGGAGCTCTGATCCAGTGTGGACAACCTTGCTCCACATTTCCCAGCCCCATCCTGTCTGTCCTCACTCCCCTGGGACCTGCTGTGCTTGCAGAGCTGGCTGCACTCAGCCTAAGTGGCGTTTTCACTTTTGGGGGTTTTTTGAAGCAGTCTCAAACTCCTGAGTTTCCCCACTGTAAACAGACACACTGCTCAGGTGTGTGCCAGCCCCAGGTGCCACCAAAGCCACTGCAGAGCTGCCCTAGGCCAGCTGTGAGGGTGGATCATCAGCCCAAGCTGCACTGGGCCACTGCAAGGGGCTGTGGCCATGGGCACTGCACTGACCCCACTGCTGGGTTTGGCTGCCACAGCCACCGAGAGAAATTAAGTTGTCCTTGGAAACACTGGGGAGGACTGGGACATACTGGGGAACACTGGGAACACTGTGGGAGACACTGGGACATACTGGGAGTGACACTGGGAGACACTGGGAGAAACTGGGGACACTGGGGCAATTGCAGAGATGACTGGGGACACTGGGGTACCTGTGGATGACACTGGGAGGAATTGTGAACGACTGGGAATGAACTCGGGTGTATTGGGACGAAGTGGGCTGTACTGGGAGGGATTGGAGGGGTACTGGATTGTACTGGGTTCTACTGGGGAAGAATTGGGCTTCACTGATGTTACACTCGTCTGTACTGGGGATGAACTGGGCTTTACTGGGAGGGACTGGAAGAGGGTGAATGGGCTGTTCCCACCTCCACTGCATCCCATTTGCCAAAGCTCCTGCCCATCTCCAGCCGCAGCCAATCAGTGGCAGGGATCCGGGCCTGGGGGAGGTGCTTACACGGGCAGCAAATTTTCTTTTTGCCTATAACTCCCGTCATGGCCCGCGGCCCCACTGAGCCCCATTGCAGCCGGGAGAACAACTCCCGTCATGCCCCGCGCTCCACAGAACTCCGGGATCCGTCCCCATCCGTCCCATAAGTGTCCCCCAAACACTCCAGGGTCCCTCAGTGCCGCCTCAGCGCCCATTCGGGACTCCCATAAGCACCCCCGAACCCCTGAGTGCTCGCACACTTACAGATGGTCGGTACAGCCACTTCTGGGAATTCATCTCCTCTCGTCCCCCGTGGCCACAGAGCCACTCAGAACGCAGTCCTGCACCTAAAACTCCGGCCGCGACTCGCACCCTAAAGAGCCCGGTTGGAGCTCTCGGAGCTCCTCCCAAGGGCTCCCGTTCCATTTACGTTTCCCCCCCAAGAGGAACTCAAGTCGGGGCTCTCCCGCAAAGGTGTCCCCCAAGAGCCGTCCCGGACTCCCAAACGTTTTGTTCCAACCACTTTCGGGACTACAGCTCCCATCATGCTCCACGGCGCACGACCAGCGCCATTTCAGGCGGGACTTTATCTGTCGGCATGCCCGGCGCTCCACCGAGAGCCATTGCAGCTGCACCCAGAACTCCCGTGATGCTCCACGGCCCCGTTAAACCGTATAATACCCGCGCCTACAACTCCCATCACCGCCTGCTCCCCTGACAGCCCCAGTAGAGCCCCCCACAAGGGCCCGCCCGGACCCCGAAGGGCCCCAAATTCGCCTCCACGACCTCCAAGGGCCCCCTGGACCCCCAAGTGCTGCCCCGGACCCTGAACTGTCCCTCAGAATCCCTGAGTGCCCCTCCAAGTGCCCACCCGACTCCCCCAAGTGTCCTGCAGACCCTCAAGTTCTCTCTGAATTCCCTCCCCAGACCCAAAACTGCCCCAAATGTGCCCCAGAAATGTCTCCAGGGACCACGAAGTGCACGCCCCCCCAATCCTGTTTGAGAAAAAGATGATAAAAAAGATGAGAAAAAGACTACAAATATAACTAATTAACATAAAAGGAAAGAAAGAAATTTCCTATAGAAATTAATTAATTAATTCATGAAGGGACTTGTGTTACTTATAACCAATGATGACTAATTTTCTTGGTTGCTAGAAATGTATCCAATTTTAATATAAATATACAAATTAGGTAATAAAAATATTGTATGAGACTATCCTAAATAAAGAAAAATATGATTTTAATTTTGTTATTAATAAATTTTATTTATAAGGAAAAATGCTAAAATTTTTCTTTTTTGTTTGGGGTGTCAGTCCCAGGTGGGCGTTGTCAGACATGGTGAGGCTGAGGGTGAGGAGCCGATAGTCCAAACAGGCTCAGCCTGCAAGGGGCTCATTCTTATCCATGCCCAGACCTCCTAAGGAGACATTCAGCGTCCAGATCACCTGGGGAATGCTTCTATCCCCTCTTCTCATAACTAAAAATTAAAAAAATACTGATGTGATTAAAAAACCAAAAATCATGAGGTGCATTTTGCCATCTTCCTCCTGAAGACAACTCCAAACTGACTCCAATCACTGCACAAGCCCTGGAGAGTCAAAGGCAATTGAAGGGAGACAAAGAGCTCCTGAGGCCTTTCTGTATTTTAATCAGCCCCCGGCTGGATTTGGGGCTGGCTCCAGGAGCCTCAGGCACACAGAGAAGGATGAAGAAGCTGCTCAAGTAGTCAGCAGCAAAACTCCAAGTGCCTTGGAGCATGGCTGGGCCCCAGTGAGGGCAGGGAGTGCCTAAGGCTGCCCAGGGCCTGGTGAGAGCAGATCCTTGAGGGCAGGATTGCAGGGAGCCCAAGGCTCTGAGCAGGGAACTGCAATGCTGAGCAAGGCCTGGCTTGGCTGCAGGAAGCAGAAAGGCCAAGCCCTGAGCCCAGCCTGGGCCAGCAGGGCCTGTCCCTCCCGGCTGCCTGGGGGCTCTTGGTGGGCCAGGGGGATGTGAGGGGCAGCAAGGACAAATGGCATCAACCTGCAGCCCCTGCCAGCCTCCCCAAGGAGGCCGAGGGAGAAGCAAAGTGAAGCCCCTGCCAGGAAAGTTCCTCCTGTGGGGCCTCCAGAGGCGCTGCCCGAGCCCACGGCACAAAGGCCTGGGCTCCTGTGGCCCTGCCAGCCCTGCCCAGTCCTTGGCCATCTGTACTACAGACCGTGCCTCCTGGGCGTGGTGCTCCTCTGCCCTGGCCGGCTGCACTCGCCCATCTCGCTGTGCCCCAGCATTTCTCACCCAGCGTTGCTGGGCCCTCCCTGCGCTCCCTGCACCCAGCACTGCCGGCTCCTGGCACACAGAGCCCAGCCATGGCCCAGCCTCACGCTGCCACACCTCCAACACCAACATTCTGCCTGCGAGGGACTTTGCTTTCTCCTCAGCTCCAGCCTGAACCTTCCAAGGTGCACTTTGGGGAGGTTTCCTGCAGTTCTCACTGCCAAAGAAAGCTCTATCTCTTGCTGGTCACAAACAGAGAAGGGCTGGTGGCAGATCAGAGGTGGTCAGAGGTTGTTTAGGGCAGAGCGACCATTGTGGCCATGATATTTTCTGAAAAATACCATTGCTAGGATTTCGCTCCTGAGAAGCTGAGGCCTCAGGTACAAAATATAAACAATAATTATCTGCTGCTGTGGAATGCAACAGGTGGATCTGTGATTGGCTTCATGTCATTGTTTCTAATTAATGACCAATCACAGTCCAGCTGTGTCTCTCTCTGGTCAGACACAGGATTTTGTTATCATTCCATTCTTTCTCCTTTGCTTGCAAGCCTTCTGATGAAATCCTTTCTTCTATTCTTTTTGTATAGTTTAATATAATATCTATCATAAAATAATAAATTAGTCTTCTGAAACATGGAGTCAGATCCTTTTCTCTTCCCACTTCTGGGACCTCTGTGAACACCACCACTGACCATGAAATTATTAAGTTTTTTAATATTCTCTGAAAGAACAAGGGGCATCAACTAAACACCTACAACTGGCTGGAGGGGCAGTTGAGTGGCGGTGAATGTTACACCAGAGAGTGGTGGTGAATGCTGCTATATCCAGCTGGCAGCCAGTCATCTGTGGTGTCCCTCAGGGGTCTCTGCTGGAGCCAGTTCTGTTCAATATTGTTACTGACAACATGGATGAGAGTGTTGAGACTTTCAGTAGTAAATCTGCAGACAAAACTAAGCTGGGAGCGTGTGTCCATCTGCTGGAAGGTAGGAGGCCTCTGCAGAGAGACCGGGAACAGTTGGATGGATGGGCAGAGTCCAATGAGATGAAGGTTAATAAGTCCAAGTGCCGGGTCCTGCACTTTGGTCACAACATCCCCTGCAGTGCTACAGGCTGGGGACAGAGTGGCTGGACAGCGGCCAGGCAGAAAGGGACCTGGGGCACTGATGGACAGCAGGCTGGACATGAGCCAGCAGTGTGCCCAGGTGGGCAAGAAGGCCAATGGCAGCTGTCCTGGATCAGGAATGGTGTGGACAGCAGGAGCAGGGCAGTGATTCTTCCCCAGCACTCAGCACTGGTGAGGCCACACCTCGAGTGCTGTGTCCAGTTTTGGGCCCCCAATTTAGGAAGGCCACGGAGGGGCTGGAGCGTGTCCAGAGAAGGGCAGCAAGGCTGGGGGGGGTCCAGAACACAAGTCCTGTGAGGAGAGGCTGAGGGAACTGGAGTTTTTCTCTTGGAGAAGAGGAAGCTCAGGGAGACAAGGCAATGTCAGGGCACATGTTGGCCTTGATGATCTCCAAGGTATTTTCCAGCCTTGCTGATTCTGTGATTGTCTGGAACCACCCTTGTAGCAGTTGCAACAGGGTCTGCAGGGGAAGGACAGGAAACTCCCAGCTGATGGGAACAAACTTTTTGGCTGACTGCAGAGGCCACGACAAACCTGAGTGGTTTCCCTGGTGTCCCCCAGCCCTTGCTGGCCCAGGGGCTGATGGCATTTGTGCTCCCTCAGGTTCATGTCCCCACACCAACAGCATGGGAGTGCTCCCCCTGCTCTGTGCAATGCAAACAGGGGCTCCTGAGCCAGTGCTGCCGTGTCTGTTCCGGCAAGGATGGGGCACCTGTGTGAGCTGGGGCAGAGGCCAGGGCTTCAGAGGGGGGATGTTGTTGACAGCTCCATGAGGACGCTCTGGGACGCTGCCCTGGGCTGTGCAGCGCACTGGGGATGGATCAGCCCCTGCTTTGCTGCTCCTTCCTGTCTGCCCGAGGGCCCTTGCAGAGCCCCAGCCATGCTGTTTGCCCCCAGCCTGTCCACGGCCAGCCTAGGCCTGCTCACGGGGCTTTTCTGTGCTGAGCATTGGCCTGGGCGTGTTCTTGAGAGAGCCCGGGCAAGGAGCGTGGAGCCCCCAGGGCCTGGCCTGAGGCGTCAGCGCTGCCCCAGTAGTGCCCATGGCCTGTCCCTGCTGCAGCCCCGGCACTGCCACCCCCAGGGCTGTGCCAGGCCCCGAGAGCACTCAGGCCCTGCAGCAACACCAGGGCCACCAGGGCAGCGGGGCAGGGCCACGGCAGCAGCACTGGCAACACCAAGTGCTGCTGCTGCTGGGCACAGCTGCTGTGCCAGCCCTCCTCTGCCCCAGCTCTGCACACAGACATTGCTGCTGCTGCTCCAGGGAAGGCAACAAAAGGGGCGTCTCTGATGAAAACTCTGCTCGGAGAGCCCTTAATCTGTCTGAAGCCACTGAGAGTGCAGCACCTCATTGACACAGTCTCAGGCCACCGTGAAGGTTGAGAGAAACAAAATGAGAAATTGCACAAACACTGACCTTCCTTTGTTGTAAATAATAAAACGGTAAACCAAAAGACAAGAACATATCAACAAGCAAACTCAAGTGGTATCAAAGATGACTTTTATTACATGAGATTTGTAGAAACTGGTCAGAAGCTTAATGTTTCTGTAACCGTCTATTCATCAGTGTCCACACCGCAGCCTTGAGCTCCTGGTTCCTCAGGCTGTAGATGACGGGGTTCAGGGCTGGAGGCACCACCGAGTACAGAACTGACACTGCCCGATCCAGGGATGGGGAGGAGATGGAGGGGGGCTTCAGGTAGGCAAATGTGGCAGTGCTGACAAACAGGGAGACCACAGCCAGGTGGGGGAGGCAGGTGGAAAAGGCTTTGTGCCGTCCCTGCTCAGAGGGGATCCTCAGCACAGCCCTGAAGATCTGCACATAGGAGAAAACAATGAACACAAAACAGCCAAAAGCTAAAATGACAGTGACCAATGAAATCCAGATTTTTCTGAAGGTGGACTGGGAGCAGGAGAGCTTGAGGATCTGGGGCACCTCACAGAAGAACTGGCCCAGGACATTGCCATGGCACAGGGGCAGGGAAAATGTATTGGCTGTGTGCAGCAGAGCATTGAGAAAGGCACTGGCCCAGGCAGCTGCAGCCATGTGGGCACAAGCTCTGCTGCCCAGGAGGGTCCCGTAGTGCAGGGGTTTCCAGATGGACACGTAGCGGTCATAGCACATAACGGTCAAGAGGGAAAACTCTGCAGAAATGAAAAATACAAAAAGAAATAGCTGTGCAGCACATCCTGAGTAGGAGATGTCCCTGGTGTCCCAGAGGGAATTGTGCATGGCTTTGGGGACAGTGGTGCAGATGGAGCCCAGGTCGCTGAAGGCCAGGTTGAGCAGGAAGAAGAACATGGGCGTGTGCAGGTGGTGGCCGCAGGCTACGGCACTGATGATGAGGCCGTTGCCCAGGAGGGCAACCAGGGAGATGCCCAGCAAGAGGCAGAAGTGCAGGAGCTGCAGCTGCCGCGTGTCTTCCACTGCCAGCAGGAGGAAGTTCCTGATGGAGCTGCTGTTGGACATTTGCTGTGTCTGCACATTTCAACGTACAGAAGGAGGAAAGAGGGCAATGGAGGGGAAATTTCTCACAGAAAAATCACAACTCTTTGTCGTAGCCTATTTCTTTCCACTAAGCACCTCCCCCTTGTGTATGTCTAGGAGATCTTCCTTCACCATTGTTGCTGGAGCTCTGATTGCTGCTGGCCAATGCTGTGTGAGGAGCTGGACCTTGGCCTGCAGGACACCTGGTAGTCAGCCCTCACCCCCAGTCAGTGCAGGGGAACAGTGAGAGCAGGGCCCTGTCCTGGATTTCAGGCTTGGATAAAGAATTTCCTGTAGGGCTGCAGAACTGCCTGGGTGAAGGGACGGGGATAACGGAAGGAAGAACGAGCGATTCTGCTGCACCTGGGGAGAACAGAGAGTCCAGAGAAGCAGGAGGGTTGTCTAAGGCTAAGTGCAGACTGAGGAGAGCTGCTCTGTCTCTCTCTCCTGTTCCAGCTGCCCTGCACTTGCACCTTTCTGAGATCCACTCCCGTGTTACCCTGGGCAGCCATGAGACACTGCTGAGAGCAGAGGATCCCTGGCACACAAAGTGGCTCCTGCCTTTCCCAGAGTCAGGACAGTGGGCTCAGTGCCAGCCTCCCAGACTGCCCTGCCCAGAGCTGCCCGGGCACAGGGAGCTGGGACACCCCATTGCTGTGCTCAGCCTGCACAGGAGGAGCCCAAGGGCTGGGCCTGGCCCTGCAGCTGGAACTGCCATTGCAGAGCCCCTCAGCAATGCCAGCAGCACCTGGGCAAGGCAAGGAGAGAGAGAGAGCCGGGCCTGAGGAAAAGCCTTTCCCTGCCCAGCCCTGCCCAGCCCCTGCCAGGCAGCAGCAGGACAGGACAGTGGCCCTCAGGCCCTGGTCAGCAGGGAATGGGCACATGGCCGCAGAGATGCCCTTCATCTCTGGGGCTGCTCTGCCAACCCAGGAGGGACTGAGGGCCCCAAGCCCCCGGGCTGAGGGCTGTGCTGGCTGCGAGGGGACACAAGAGCTGTGCTGCTCAGGGCAGTGTCTGCCCTGCAGGGCAGGCCTGGCAAGTGCCACCTAAGCCCTGCAGCAGGGCTTCCCTCAGCACTGCCTCCCTCCCTCCCTGCCCACGGCTCTGCTGCTGGAGCTGTCCCAGCCACAGCTACTCCTGTGGCCCCTGGCTCCTTCCCTGCCAGGGCTGCCCGTGCCCAGCCCAGCCCCTGTGCCAGCCCTGCCCTGCAGCTGCTGGGCCCTGCAGGGATTAAAGAACAGCTTCCCCAGCCTGGGCTCCATGGAAAGGTGATGCTGCATGGATCTGGAGGCTGGGCAGGTGCAGGCACTTGCTGAGGTGCCCAGGAATCCTCAGGGTGATGGTTTAAGAGTCTCAGGCCCTGATCTACCCTGCACAGTTAATTTTCTATTGCCACCAAGCTGAGCCAGGGAAAAGTGGGAGCACAGATTCAGGAAAGCATAGACCCAAGCAGGAAACTCCTGTCCTGAATGAGCTCATGAAAAGTCACCCTGGGCATGAGCTGGAGCTCTGAGCAGCCCTGGCTGCAGCCCCAGCTTCACCCCCTGCAGCCGTCCCTGGCAGCAGGAGCCGTCCTGCCCTGTCCCTCTGACAGTGCCCAGGGCAGCCCTACTCTGCGGCACAGCCTCCCCCAAAGCAGAAACTGCAGCAGAGCATCATTACAGTCACATCAGTCCTGTCCTGGGTCAGCTTAAGGGGATCCCTCCAGGAGCACAGGGGACATTGCCCTGCACCCTCACACTCACCATGCCTAGGGCTTTGAAGATCTTTCCCCAAGTGAAGTCTCAGCTCAGTGTCTTCTCAATGCTGAATTGCCTTCAGCCTGTCTCTGCCTGGCTCCTGTCCTCTCAGTGCCTGTAGGCAGAGCCCTCAGCCCTGCTGGGCTGGGAGAGGAGCTGGTCCTGGGAAGAGCTGTTCCTTTAAAGCTCAGCAGCACAGAGACAGCACAAGGAGTTTAATGAGCCTCTTGGGGCTTTGCTGTTGTTTACATCAGACTCAGTCCCTGAGAGAGTCTTCAAAAAACTTCTCAAGAACTCAAAATTAAATTGAAACTCTGAAGTTTCTTGAAGTTTAAATGGGTCCCACTGAGAAAGTGTTCCCAGGTTAGTTAGAGCAGAACACTGGAGGCAGTGATGACAGCTGGGCACAAACAAGGACAAGGTGTCTCTGGTGCTGAGCAAAGCTGGATGTGTTTGAGGAATGCAAAGGGCCAAGGCCTGAGCCCCAGCCCCTGGCCAGGCAGATGCTGTCCCTCCCTCCTTGCTCAGGGCTCTTGCCGGGATGGGCACTGGCATGTGGGGATGCGCAATGGCAAGGGCAGGAGCATGGGGCGGCCCCTGCCAGGCTGCTGAGCAGGGACAAGGAGGCAATGAGGCCCCAGGCCTGCAAGGGTCACTTGTCTCCTGCTCCTGCTTCAGGCCCAGGCCCAGCAGCCATGGCCAAAGTGCTGCCCAAGTTGGCTCTGGCAGGGCTGTTTTGCAGCTGCTGCACATGCCTGTGCCCAGGCTGTCCTGCTTTGTCCCTGCCCTGTGCCTGTTATGTATGAGAAGCTTGCCTAGGCCAATATTCAAGCAGCAATCAATTCATTTTTTAATATGGTAAATATGAGCAATACAGCACTGGGTACAATGGGGGAAGTTTTCCCTCTAACTGCACACAAATAGTTGAGGCTTACAGGTATTTGTAGGGGTACTCATCAGCTTTCTCAGCAGTTTCTATTCCAATTTTTACTCATCAGCGGTTTTTATTCCCAAATTTTTTGTCGCAATTCTATACACTATTGTGATTTTGTTTTTCTTGGGATGTATGCCAAAAAGGAGTATCCCCATATGGTGGTGGTCCAGTTTCCAAAAGAAGAAAGACAGATCCCATCTAGTGGAGTCCAACTCCCCAGATGTGGGTCCACCTTTTGATTGCAGAGACTATAAATCTCATAACAATGATATCCAGCTTCCCTTGGTCAAAAATGTAAATCCTCGAGTTTTTGTTCATCTTCCTTTCTTAAGCTGCTTTTCTCTTTTTTGTTAAGGTGTGAGATAAGCATGTTTCCTTTATATATATTCCAAAACTATGGTTTCAAGTATACAAGCAACATTCTAAAATTACACTTCAAAAGGTTATTATTGCAGAACTCTTTAAGGATTAACTACAAGCAAAGAGCAACATCCTTAACACTTTAATTCAAATGCTCGTCAATCAACCAAGGTTAATTGCAAACAAAGATAGGTTCAAAGGCCTTCTTCCATGCTTTACTTTCCTCAGGTATTATTAGAATTTGCAACTGTCCCATTGTTGGTCTCCATATTGCAATCACAAATACACTCATTGCCTGTATGTACCTGACACGATACACAGCATTGTATTTCACAGTCCCCCCTCGCTTGTATAAATTTTCATTTATCTTACTCATTCGTGTCTGGGCTTCAAGTCTGGCCAAAACTTTGGAAGCTTTTCCCTTTTTGTCTTCTGTCTTTAATCTCATTATTTTGGATATCTTAGCTGTTGTCTCAAATTGTCCAGCCTCTCCTGTAGCCAATTCCAGGTCTACCACAGCAATCTGCATGTTTTGAATGACTGAGTGGATTAGTCGGATAAAATATTGAATAAGGCAAGGTAGAAACAATAACCCAGCTAATGAACACAATATCATGAACCCTATTTTCTTCCACCAAGCTCCTCCTCCAAGCATCTGGTCCCACCATGTGGCTTGCAGGATGGAATTCCATTTTTGGACTGGGACATGAGCCAGCCTTTTGATCTCTGCTGCTAAACCTCTGATGATTTCTCCATAATCATTAATCTCAATGCAGCACTCGGACTCATTGAATTTTCCACACACTCCCCCTTCTTCGGCCAGCAAATAGTCCAATGCTATTCTGTTCTGATACACAAAAGCCTGCACCTGAGTGTGCTGCCTGCTTAACAAGTCCAGGGCCTCCGAGGAGTTATTTGAGACTATTTCTACCACTGTCTGTAGTCTAATAAATCGGTTCAATAGGTAAATCAAGGTCATATATTGCCAGCTTCCATCTTGAGCCCAAGTGGCTGGCCCATAATAATCTATTATTCTTTCTGCTAGCCACTCTTCTTCTCCCCATTTTTGGTCCCCTCCTGCCCTTGGAAACTCAAGTTTCAATTCTCATTTTTCCCTGTTAAGGTTTTCATATAAGGGTGCTCCTAACAGGTCACTCTTGGACTTTGGTAGTACAAAGAAGGAGGGTTGTATAAGCTTTTTGCCCACAAATCCAATATATACCATTTGGGGCTTTCTATGGTCATTTACAGCCTCAGGTTTTTCCCAGTAAATTCTTAGGGTCTCCAGGGATTGGTAAGGGTTAGCTCCAGGACTTTTATGCCAGCACAACTTTATCTGGTTGTTCCATTTGCAATTATTCTCCTTAATTAAGTTCCAGCATCCAGCAGGAGGTGTTGGCTGCCAAGTTCTAGTGTTATTATTTGAATTTACTGCTAAAGTAGATGTGCAGGGAGTATACCCTACCACTTCAGTATATTTTCTCCCCTCTCTGCTGATGCACACCGTTCCAATTATTTGATGATTTAAAATGCATCCTTCAGGCCGTTTCAATCTTTTGGAAATTTGAGTAGGGTTCTATTTTAGAAATTGCTCTGGAGCTAGACTCTCACCTCTCCATGGCCATTTTTCAGCTGATTTCTATCCCCCACAAATTCAACAATTGGCTAACTAATTCTGTGGCAATTTCTTGCATTAGATCTACAAAAACGTTCCTATTTGAAGTCAGAAAACCCCAATCACTATACTGCTGTTCTAACTGTTTGTATTGTTCACTAAATTTATTTAGCTTTTCTTGTTCTACTCTTTACATTTTTGCTTCTGATTCTTGCTTTTGTAGTTTTGAGTAATTTGTTTCATTCTACTCTCTGGGTTTCTTCCTTCTCTGTCCTTTGCTAAACAAAAGAATTTGGCGTATCGCAGACAAATTCGTTCATCATCATCTTTGAGAAGGTTGATTAATACAGGCCAATCCTTGGGAGAAACCTTTAGTTCGTGTTTTAAATTTTCTCCAACCCAGTATATTTTGCCACCCATAGTGCACATCTTTAATTGGTTATGGTCATAGCACACTTCACGAACATGGGAATGTGCCATGAACATTGATTCCATTTTTCCCCTGATCCAGACAGTATGATTGCATTTGTCACAGACAGCCGGAGCAATAGGCTCTGATCCTGCAGCTCATGGATTATGTGGAGTTCAGGAGTGAGGCTATTAAGGCCCATTGCCTGGGATGCAATGATCAATGCAGTGAAAATAATCCTCAGAGGGTCTAACTCTCTACCTCTCTCAAGGCCCCTTGGGTTGCATCCAAGGGCCGAGATGTAGATCTTCTCTGTAGCAGAGTTTATACCTTGTGATTTAGTCACTGATATCTTTTGTTTCATTTTTGCCTTTTGCCTCATGAGCCTTCAGATCTCTGTTTATTGTGGTTGTGGCCTGATTCTTTTTAATTTAGGCCAATTGGCCCCTAAGTTCGGGGGATGTGTGACTACAATAGGGTTGGTGTATGTGCCTCCCTTCCAGCAATACTTGGCTTTCTGTCACTCTTTTGCTTTAATTTGATATTCATCATGTATCCAATTGCCCTTGTCACACTCTGTTTCTTCTTGTTTGGCCTTTGGTACTTCCTGCAAATCAATTCCTTCTCTTGTTCCATGTACCCAAGTTCTCCACCAATCTTTATCACCTGTTTCAATATATCCTTTCCTTACTACAGCCCACGACGTTCTATCAGTTTCTTTTTCTATTTCTTTCGTACAATTAAAGCAGAGAGCATTAGGGATCTGTCCCCTTGGTAGGTTTGTATACCAATATTCTTCACACCCTATACACTTATAACAACCTCATGGATAACACAGTCTGGAGTAATACATTCAGCCTCTCGTGAGTGAACTGGTTTTGCAGCTTAAGGTAGGAGCATTTTCCTGACATACATCAGTCCCTATTTAACTTCATTTTCAGTTCTCTGGGGGTAGATGCAATTCTCCACTGGGATTCCGTCTCTGTCAGTGGTTCTGCTGGTCCTTTGACCCACAACGTGTGGGTCCAGCCTTTTTCTGCAGTTCGGACAGCTGTATCAGTGGTCGGCAGAGTTAAATAGGGACCTTCCCACCTAGGAGACAAACTTTCTTCTTTCCAGCTTTTAATCAGCACCCAGTCACCCAATTTTATTTGATGCATGCTAAATCTGAGAGGGGCTGATTGAGCAATTACCCCTTTCTCCCTTAGTTCTGGACATGTTGTCCCATCTTCTGGATGTATTTTTGAATAGTCATATTGGCTATGACTACTGATGTTTGGGGTACTTCCTGGGAATAGGGCATTCCATAAAGCATCTCATATGCAGAAAGTCCCGTATATGCATTTGGAAGCGTCCTTATATTAAGTAATCCTAAAGGTAAACATTTTGCCCATGACATTTGGGTCTCAATCATCAAATTTTTAATTGCTGTTTTATAGTTTGGTTCATTCTTTCCACCCTCCCAGAGCTATGGGGGTGCCAAGGGGTGTGATATTCCCAGGAAATACCCATGGCTTGTGTTACTCCTTTTATGATGCTGGAAGTAAAGTGGGAGCCCTGATCAGAATCAATGGCCCTGATAACCCCAAATCGGGGAATAATTTGTTCCAACAAATTTTAACTATAAACTTCGCCGTGGGTTGGGCAGCTGAGTAGGCCTCCACCCAATGAGTTAGTTGATCTACTAATACTAAAAAGCATTTCCATCTGCCCACACTTGGTAATTCAGTATAATCCACCTGAACCCTTTCCAATGGTCGGTAGGCTATTTTTCTACCGCCAGTTGAAGCTTGTCTCAGTACCCTTTTGTTAACTTTTTGGCAAGTCAAACACCCCTGTGTTGTTTTGCTATCTCAAAAATTCCAATACATCCATAATATTTTAAAAAATGATCACATAAGGGTCTTGTTCCCCAATGAGTACGTTGGTGTAACTGGCTTAGAATCCTTCTAGCGTAAGCTTTAGGTAAAATCTCTCTCCCATCTGGTAGTACTCATTTTCCCAGCTCTTTCTTAGCTTTTAATCTTTTTATAGATTCCTCCTCTTGAGTACTATAGCCTTTTGGCAGCTCCTCTTGAATTTCCACTATAGTGTTCAGCTGGATAGTTTATTTTAATTTACAAGCTGCCTCCTTTGCAGCTTGGTCAGCTGTGTTGTTTCCTCTCACTAAGCAGCTTGACCCTTGTTGATGACCTCTTACATGTACTACAGCTCTTCTGTTAGGTCTTTTCAGGGCTTCAAGCACTCTGATTATTAACTCCTGATGAATCAGTTTCTTCCCTTGAGTGTTTATCAAAACTCTTTCCATTCATATTTTTCCAAATGTGTGTACAATTCCAAAAGCATATGTTGAGTCTGTGTAAATAGTCCCCACCTCATCTTTTAGAAGTTCTAAAGCTCAGTATAAAGCAAATAATTCACAACCTTGAGCTGACCAGCTAGAACTTATTTTTCCTCTTTCTTTGCAGACATATTTTCTCCTTCTACAATAGTGTATTCTGAATTTCTTTTCCCTTCTATCACACATGACGAGCCATCAATAAAATACTTTTCCTCACTAGATAGCTCCATCTCACTTAAATCTGGTCTCACTTTTGTTTGTAATTCCACACAAGCTCTTCAGCTGGCTCCCCATAGAGAAATTGAGCAGGGTTCTGAGCAGGAGTGACTTTAAGTTCCAGTTCAGGGGAATGTATCGAGATAGCTTCATACTTTAAAACCCGGCTATCAGTGAGCCCCTTCTCTGCTTTTTGATGCAATATGCTTCTAACATTGTGGGGGTATATATATTACTAAAGGAGCTCCAAATGTAACTTTCTTTGCTTCTTCTACCAGAAGAGCTGTTGCTACTATAGCTTGTAAACATATTGGCCATCTTCGACTAACAGGGTCCAGTAACTTGAATAATACCCCACCGGCTTTTTGTCTCCTCCCCAGTCCTGGGGGAGCACTCCATAAGCAGTTTTCTCAGCAGTATTTACAAATAATTGAAAAGGTTTCTCGAAGTTAGGTAGGCTGAGTACTGGGGCTTGAATTAGAGCATCTTTCAAACTCTTCCATTGTTTTTCATCCTCCTGGTTCCATTTCACTGTATTGACTGTTAGTTTTTCATACAAAAATTTCACCTTTGACTTTATCTATCTATCCATTGTCTACAATATCCCAATAACCCTAAGAGGTGTGGTACTTCCCTTTTGGTATTAGGAGAAGGCAGACTCAGTATTCCTGATATTCTCTCAGGATCTAATTTCTTTGTTCTTTTACTCAGCCATTGACCTAGATATTTCACTTCCTCTTCAGCAAATTGTAACTTTGCCCTTGAAACCTTTAGGCCTTTCTTTCCCAAGAAATTCAACAGACTGATTGTTGCTTCTCTCACTTGCTCCTGATTCTCTCCTGCAATTAACAGATCATCTACATATTGTACTAGTTTAGTTCCTTCTGGTCTTTCAAAATCTTGTAAAATTCTTTCTAAAGCCTGGCCGAAATATTGTGGGATTCTGTAAAGCCCTGTGGAAGTACCACCCACCTTAATTGTTGTTTTCTCCCTGTATCTGGATCTTGCCGCTCAAAGGCAAAATAGTCCCTGCATCCCTCCTCTAAAGGACAGGACCAAAAGGCATCTTTCAAATCCACTACACTATACCAGGTATAGTCAGAGGAAATCGGACTTACTAATGCATACGGGTTAGCTACTACAGGAAACCTTGTGGCTCTTCGTTGACTGACAGCCCTTAGGTCCTGGACTAGATGGTAGCTGCCGTCACTTTTCTTCACAGGGATTATGGGGGTATTGTGGGGTGACATGCATTCTTCTAACTTGCCCTGCCCTAAGACTTCTTCAATTACTGGCTTCAGCCCTCGCCTGCCATCTAGTGGAATAGGGTATTGTGTCACCCTTACAGGAAACTCAGGATTTACAATGGTGATTTTTAAGGGCTCTATATCCAATTTACCGATCTCCCCAGGAGTGGACCAGACATCAGGACATATTTTACTCTCGTCCTGGTCCATCAGTTTGTATAGCTGTACCATTAGTTGATCATTTTGGGGTTGAATACAATTTTTTAACGAAAGAATCAGGTCTCTCCCCAAAGATTGCATTCTGCTTCTGAGACTAGTAATAGATCACTGATATCCACTTTCCCCTTTGATTCAATTAGTACTTCTTCAATAATGGGAACCTTAAAGGCCTCCCCTTTTGCTCCAAATACTTGAGCTGTTTTCCCGCTGATTTTGCATCCTTTTGGTAATCTTTGCACTGTTGATCTTTCAGCACCCATATCTACTAAAAAGGTGTCTTCTTCACCTTGGGGACCTACTTTTAATTTTATCAAGGGCTCTTGCAATGGTCTGATCCCTAATAAATAGAGCCCCTGACACTGCTAATCTTCTACAAACAGTTTTTGATCTACCTCCCGCTTCTTGCAAACCCTTTTAACATCTCCTTTTATACCACAGTAAAAGCAGGTAGGTCTTTTAGAACCCTCACCTGTTATTTTTCTTGTGGTTTTAGCATTCCCTGAAGATTCACCACTGTTCTGAACCTCTTTTACTGCAGCCACAAAAACATTAGCTTTAGCTTTTGCCTTTTCTTCATCTCTGTGGACATAAACTCTCGTGCTTCCCTTAACAATTCTTGCAAACCTCTCTCCTGCCAGCTGTCTAACTTTTCAAGTTTCCTTCTAATATCCTCCCATGATTTTGCCACAAACTGAGTTTTGATTAATGCTTCTCCCACTGCTGTATCAGGATCTAATCCTGAATACATTTGTATACTCTTCCTTATTCTTTCTAACCAATCTATGGGTGACTGATTTTTCCCCTGACATTCATCCAGGGCCTTGCTAATATTTTGCCCTCTGGGGACTGATTCTCGAATTCCCTGAATATTCCTGAGATCCACCATATTCTGCCTATCCTGATCATTGTTATGGTCCCATTTAGGGGCTGCCAGGGGCCATTTCATTTCTCCTAAAAGTCCCTGCTGGTGGTCCCTATGCCAAATTCTCATGCCAGCCTGTCTTATCAGCTGTCTCTCCTCTGCTGTCAATAAAATACTTAAAATTGACTGAATCTCTGTCCAGGTGTAAATACTGGGTCCTAGAAACTGATCTAACCTTTCAGATACCCCCAGAGGATCTTCAAGTAACCTTCCCATTTCTTTTATAAAAGCCCTTACATCCCCGGTGTTCAGGGCTGCTGACACATACGCAATGACTGGTCTCCCTTGAGTTCCTACTAATGGTACTTCTCTCAACGGGTACAGCTGCCCCCCCTTCCCTTCTTTATTGCTATCCCCACTGCTTTCTGCTCGTGCCCTTTCCTGGTTTCTCTTTCTGTGTGCTGGTGGTGAATCATGTACTGGGAGCGGAGCCACCGGGGCTTGTGGCAGTGGCAGCAGAGCCACCGGGGCTTGTGGTGCAAGGGGTCCTGGTTTAGGTGTGAGGGGTGTTGGATTGGGTGCAAGGGGTGCTGGATTGGGTGCTAGGGGTGCTGGATTGGGTTCAAAGGGTGCTGGATTAGGTGCTAGGGGGGCTGGATTAGGTGCGAAGGGTGCTGGAATGGGTGCAAAGGGTGCCGGGTTAGGTGCTGGATGAGGCAGCTCTGGTAGATAAGGGGTGGAGGAAGGTTGTTTAAGGGGTCCCACTGGTTTTTGGTTTTTAATGCATACAGGGGAGTAGGCCAGGACCCATGCAATAAAGCAGCATAATCGCTTTCTTCTTGGTTAATAGGGTCCTTTTTATTTACATAGGCATTCAAGGCCTTACAGATCCACCCTTCAGATGACCCGTACATCGGCCAGTATAAATTATCAGGTCGTATCAATTCCTTAGTCCATTCTACCATACAATATTGTATCATTTTCTCTTTACTTTTTCCTCTCCTGGATTCACATTTTTCCCACAATTTTAACATTACCCCAAGGGGGCTGTCCTGGGGTATATCTGGCAAAATGCTCCCTCTTTTTCCAGTACCTTCAGTACCTCTATTTTCCTGCTCGTTTATACCAGCTCCTGGGTATTTGCTCTGGCATTGACCCATTTTTCCACCAAACGGGTGTACCCTCACTCGCTCTGATCTCACTCGTTCAGACCTTAATCCTTTCTTGTCAGGAATTTCCCTAATAACAAGTCCCTTCTAACGCCTCCTGCCTCTGATTCTTTACCGGGAAAAGAAAACAAATTCCTCTCCGTAATCATTATCTTATCTCACCACCCCCGACCTTTTACATACAGAGAATCCTTTTCCCCATGCTTCGTTCCTTCACCTGCCGCCCCCCTTGTGGGGTAGCGAAACCGAGGTTAGAAGAACTCCTCACTCGTGTCGTGACTAGGTCACATCTCATACACACACCATTCACACTCTTACACACCTACACTCATTCTTATCCCACCTACCCAAGTGACACTTACAGCCTCCTTTTCTAGCCTGGGTCTTCGTGCATGAGTTTTTACAGGTGAATTTACTGCAGTCTACTCTGGGAGCTCAAAATTCTTTGCTCATAATTTACCTTATGGATTTCCTCTTCCCTGAGAGATTCCCCCATCACTCAGGGCCACTGGAGGCAGAAGCCTCCAAGGTGAGGCGCCTCCCTGAGATCAGGAGTCTCCCTCAATGGATTTGGAAATTCCCAGCCAATGCAACAAATCTGTTAAGAAGCTTGACTAGGTCAATATTCAAGCAGCAATCAATTTATTTTTTAATATGGTAAAGTATGAGCAATACAGTGCTGGGTACAGTGGGGGAAGTTTTCCCTCCAACTGCACACTGATAATTGAGTGTTACAGGTATTTATAGGGGTAACTATCAGGGTTTTTCCAGCAGTTTCTATTTCCAATCTTATACTCATCAGCAATTTTTATTCCAATTTTTTACGTCACAATTCTATACACTATTGTGATTGTAATTTCTCAGGATGTATTTTCAAAGGAGTATCCTCAGATGGTGACGGTCCAGTTTCTAAAAGAAGAAAGACGACTCCCATCTGGTGGGGTCCAGCTCCCCAGATGTGTGTCCATATTTTAGTTGCAGAGACTATAAATCTCATAACAGTGATGTCCAGCTTCCCTTTGTTCGAAACCATGAATCCTTGAGTTGATGTTTATCTTCCTTTCTCAAGCTGTTTTTCTCTGCTTCAATAAGGCCTGAAATAAGCATATTTCCTTTATATATATTCCAAAGCGACAGTTTCAAGGATACCAGTAATATTCTAAAATTAGACTTCAAAAGTTTATTATTGCAGAGCTTTTTATGGATCAAATGCAAGCAAAAAGCAACATCTTTAACGCCTTAATTCCAATGCTCCTAAATCAACCAGGGTAATTGCAAAAAAAAGATAGGTTCAAAGGCCTTTTTCTATGCTTTATTTTCCTCAGTTATTATTAGAATTCACAACTCTCCCATTGTTGGGGTCCACACATTTCACATTCACAAATATACACATCGCCTGTTTGTACCTGACACGAAACACAACTTTGCATCTCACAAAGGTTGTCCACACTGGGTCAGAGCTTAAGACACAGCTTCTGTGAGCAGGCCAGAGCTGCTGAGGAGAGACCGTGGGTCAATATCAATCACAGAGTGCTGCAGTCATCTCTGATCTAAAGAGAAATAAAATAAAATACATCCTTTAAAATAGGAATGTGCATTTCTGACAAGTTCTTTGAAATCTTTGTCCATAACTGGACTAGGAAAATTTCAATGACCCTCTCAGGGCTTTGGTGTTGTTTACATCAGACTCAGTCCCTGAGAGGGTCTTCAAAAAATTTCTCAAGAACTCAAAATTAAATTAAAAATGCAAAGTTTCTTGAAGTTTTAATGGGTCCCACTGAGGAATGCAACTGAGAAAGTGTTCCCAGGTTCCAGTTAGAGCAGAACACTGGAGGCAGTGATGACAGCTGGGGACAAACAAGGCCAAGGTGTCTCTGGTGCTGAGCAAAGCTGGATGTGTTTGAGGAATGCAAAGGGCCAAGGCCTGAGCCCCAGCCCCTGGCCAGGCAGATGCTGTCCCTCCCTCCTTGCTCAGGGCTCTTGCCGGGATGGGCACTGGCATGTGGGGATGTGCAATGGCAAGGGCAGGAGCATGGGGCGGCCCCTGCCAGGCTGCTGAGCAGGGACAAGGAGGCAATGAAGCCCCAGGCCTGCAAGGGTCACTTGTCTCCTGCTCCTGCCTCAGGCCCAGGCCCAGCAGCCATGGCCAAAGTGCTGCCCAAGTTGGCTCTGGCAGGGCTGTCTTGTAGCTGCTGCACATGCCTGTGCCCGGTGCAGCCCAGGCTGTGCTACGTTGTCTCTGCCCTGCGCCTCTGTCCCTGCAGGCTGTCGGCATCCCCCGGCTGCCCCACCTGGCTGGCCCCTTCCTTTGCTGACAGCTCTGCCTCCTGCCTGCCTCGGCCTGCCCACACAAAGCCTTGGGCTGACCCAGGATCATTCTGGGGATGTGTTGTGCCACAGCCCTGCTGAAATGGAAATAATCTCTCCTCATTTCCATTCTGGGTCATCACAGCTGCACTTGGTGACAATATTTCTATCTGAGGCTCATTTCCACTATGAAGGAGAGGTCCATTATATTTGAATCCATCTCTGTAGTCATCACAGGCTATTCTTGTTCTGTCCTCAGTCTCCACACTTTTGAACACAGGACTTCCAGCTCCCATATTGTGATCAAGTTCTTGGGGCCTCCAAAGCACATCCTGGGAGATCTCTGGGCCCTTTCAAAGGTGGTCAGCCTTGGAGATATGATTTAAGTCCAGGAATGGCTGTGTACCTTTTTGCCCAGAGATTGTACTGGGGAATATAATACAAAATAATACACTGTATCTTTAAACTGACTGAGGGCAGATTTAGATTTTATGTAAGGTGAAATATTTTATGATGATGCTGGCAGGACACTGGCACTGGTTGCCCGTAGAATAGAAACCCCATCCCTGGAAGTGTTTAAGGTCAGGGGCTTTGTACAACCCGAACGAGGGAAGGTGTCCCTGGGTAATGGAAGGGGAGTTTTCCCAGAGACTCTTTTAGGTCTCTTCTAACTCAAAACATTTTACAATTCTTTGATTCTGATTTCCCAACTGCTTCTCCACAGGGCTGCAAGTACCTATGTACACCATGCCAGCATTTTAATCTGGCCTAATTCCCAACATTTCCTTAAAAAGGAAAGAATTGCCATATCAGGGACATGAATTGCCGTGTTTATGGAGGAACCATTACAAGCCCCAAAAGTAAAGAAACTGAAAGGAAGAACCAACATCTCAGTGTGAAAGATTCACCAAATGGGACAACGGCAGAGACTCTGATGATGACCTCCCAGCTGAGGATGGGGGGTTCTGCCTTGGGGTCTGAGTTCCAGGATGGAAGGTCACTCCCAGGAGGAGGCCCTGTGCATTTCCCTGCCCCATGGCTCTGCCCTTCCTGATACAGCAGCTGTGGGGCAGCAGAGCTGGGGCAGTGCAGGGACAGGGCTGGCTCTGACAGGGCTGTTGTGGTTTAGGAATGGTGCTCTCCAGTTTACTACTCCCATTGCAAAGACCACGTGTCTCCCCAGATTTATATTCCCACCATTGTCCCCCACACCACAGGGGCTTTACTTGCCTGCCTGGCCCTGCTTGATCTCAGCCCACGCTTCACAGTCGGGGATTACCTGGAGATGGTGTCCATAGTTAAATCCACCCCTCGCTCACGAGCTCATCTGGAAGTTGCATCTCTTCCCTGATGACTTGAGGTGTCCAGAAATAACTCACCCTTGTGTGGCCAGTCCAGACACCCTTGGAACACAGACCCCCTTGGAACACTTTAATCCTGGCAGCCCCATCCTCCTGTCCGTTGTTGTGATGCTCTTCAGTGCCTGACTCTTGGGCACATGAGCATCCACACAAGGGACTTTCACAGCCAACTTCTCCCTCGGACAGAGATATCTTGCCCTAGTCCAGCAGCCCAGCTGGGTTTCCCTCTGCACTGCCAATTGTCCTTTTCCATTGTTCCAGCCCCTGCACAGAGCATTTCCCACCATCCCCGAGTCAGTGCAGAGGTGCAGTGCTGGCCATTTCTCTTGCTCAGAGCTCCAGGGATGGTCCCAGTGCTGCAGTGACTGCAGGAAAGGGGACCCCACAATGGGACATTTCTTGGTCAAATACAGACAGGAAGAGTGACAAACTGTCTGTCACTTGGGTTTTGGCCTCACAGCCCCCCCGTGGTTTGCTGGTAGCTGCAGTGTGGCCTGGCCCTGGCTGTGCCCAGCAGTGCTGGCCTGGGAGAAGGTGTCGGTGCCAGCTGGCCCAGGGAGCTGCAGCGTGTGGGGAATGAATCCCTCCTGGCCTCCTGCCCCAGGGTGACACTGCAGGGCCTCATGGAGCCAAGGGGCCATTGTAGCACTTCAGGGCCCCATGGAATTACGGGGACTCTTTGGACATTGCGGGGCCTTGTGGGACTGACACCATTGTGACAGTTCAGAACCAAGGGGCCACTGTGAAACTACGGGGCCGTGTGGAACTAATACTGAAATCGGCCAAAAAGAAACTTTCTAACATAGTTTGACTATCAAAAAGCATGATGTAAAAGGTCCTTTATATAGTCAGACTTCTGGACTTGGAGGACTCTTACTTGGAAGATCTTCAACAGGAAAACAAGGAGTAATCGTACTACCGGGAGTGGTGGATGCAGACTTTACAGGACAAGTGCAAATCATGGCCTATGCATTACAACCAGCAGTCACAAATCCAACAGGTAGGAAAATTGCTAAACTTTGAAAAAGTTTGTACATATGATCCTCACTATTACAAGACTCTCCTACAGAAAGGCCAAACACCCAAAATAAGAGGAGAAAATGGTTTTGGATCTACTGGACATGAAGTGTTCTTCACATTAGATCTTAATCGGAGATTATACCAAAAGATTCAATTAAAGAAAGGCAATTAGCAAATTAATTTAGAGCCGTTATTAGACTCTGGAGCAGATGTCACCATCATCAATCAACAAATGTGAACTCAGACATGGGAACTGTAATCTCCTGTCACTCAAGTAGTAGGAGTAGGAGGTGCAAAAGCACCAAAAGAAAGTAAATATTTAATTATGCTGCAATTTGAAAATGGCCAAACTGTTGTAACTCAACCATATGTGATGCAACTTCTACACACATTTCCAGGTTTAAGTGGATGAGATGTCTTACCACAATTAGGACTTGTCATGACAATTGATCAGCATTTTGTTCCACGGCCACTGGCCAGCAGCCGCCCATACTAAAAATCACATAGCTAACTGATAAGCCAGCATGGGTACACCAGTGGCCGATGACTTCAGAATGGCTGCACATTGCAGAAGAATTAATTCAAGAACAACTAAAAGCAGGACACATCTGACCTTCCACAAGCCCATGGAAAACTCCTATCTTCTTTATGCCAAAGAAATCTTGAAAATGGCAACTATTGCATGATTTACGAAAAATAAATGAACAAATGCTAGCTACGGGAGCATTGCAACCTGGCCTTCCTGCTCCCACAATGATTCCTCAAAATTGGCAAATTGTCATAAAAGACGTAAAAGAGTGTTTCTTCACAATTCCTCAACAGCCTGATGACACACAAAGATTTGCAATTACTTTGCCATCTGTCAATTGTGCAGCCCCTGCAAATTGCTATGAATGGAAAATTGTCCCCTACGGCTCTTACAACTCGCCTACTATGTGCCAAATCCTTGTTGATTGGGCACTTCAACCTATATGACAACGTTGGCCATGTGTACTTATTTATCATTATATAAACAACATCTTGTTTGCTGCCGGGTTTAACTGTAGCTCTTGAAATGTACAATATTCTGCACCCTGGAAATACTTAGGTTGGCTCATCTCAGATGCTCAGATCAGGCCTTAAAAAGTAACAATTGCTGCAAAAATAAGTAATTTGCATGATGCTTAGAAACTCCTAGGAGACCTACAATGGGTTTGTAATATTGTTGGCATCACCAATGATCACCTGCAACCCTTCTGATCTTGGCTGTATGGCACTGAGGCAAACAGTCCCCGAACCTGTCCACCGGAGCAAAAAGCTGCTCTAGATGTCGTAGCCCACAAAATTCAAACAAATTGGAGCAGCCATCAGTTAGCAAATCAACCACTATCTCTACTGATCTGCAATACTACAACTTCTCCTCTTGCCATTATTCTACACATTCATGCCACTTTTCTCCTTCTTAACAAGTCCATTTTCATCCCAGATTTCCCCATGAAATGAGAGACCTGAGCTTGTGGAAGGGCTGAAAGATGCCCTGTTCCTCTGCAGGGACCCTGAGGCTGAAGCACGACCCTGAGCCTCTCTGGGGCAGCCTCCTCCAAGCTGGAATTTGTGCCGTGCTGGGAGAGGAGGAGGAGGGGGAGAGCGCTGGCGCTGTGTGGCAGGAGCAGGAGGTTTGGGCCGCAGGACATTCCGTCTGCGCCGCTGCCCCGCAATGGGCGGCCATGCCTGGGGCTCTGGGCCTGGCCCCGCGTGCGCTGTGCTCCCGACACTGCGGGAGCTCCCCGGGCTGGGCTCAGCTTCCCGCTGGGCCTGGGCAGCAGGCTGGGCTCCAGCTGGGATCAGCAGCAGCTGGAAATACCTCTGCGCATCTCCATTTGCTGCTGCTGCTTGGGAGAAGAGAGAATTAAGTCAGTCAAGACCCTCTGGTTTCTCTTCCTCCTGGTGGATTTTTTCATTTGATTTGACATTCCAGAGGCAATTTCTGTGATGGCTTCTGTCAGTTGATTCTATTTCAGCAGCAGTAGCAACAGGGCTGTGTTTGAGCACTGCATATGTGGCCGGTGTGGCTGCTTTAATTCTCCTTGACTTAGTGCTCAGGGACTTGAGAGCATTTCAAGATCTGCCAATCATGATGCCTGTGTCCAAAAGCCTGAGTTCACCTATTGCCTGCCGGGGGCTATGTACAAATCACCAACAGGACGGGACTGCTGAGGAACGTGTCTCGAGCTGTTTATTTTCCAGCATCAGTATCATTACATAGTTATGACAATGGGAAGATGCTAGCAGCTCGTATCCTTAGCAGCAGACAAAGAACTCAATGTTACAACTTACTTTAAAAGTTTTTTGACCAATCCCACAAAGCAAAAGCATATTGACGGTAGTTCTATCCAACCACTATAAGTACACATACCTTTGGTTAAAACAATGCTTGCTTATTTCAAATACAGTACATGCTTGTGAGCCTTAAAACACAATGCACAGAGCTCAAGCTTAGAACCTCCCAATATCTTGCTAGATATACTTTTCTGCAGCTTAGGGAGTTATTCTACCAAGCGTTAATACAAAAACCATTGTTCTATTTGTTCTTACTTTCTATTTCTAATATAGCTTTTCTGCTGACAAATCTTATGGCTACTGCTTAGCTCTAATCACAGTTCTGCTGTCTCTGAGGCCTTCCTTTTGCAGCTTTCCCAAAACCCTCTGATTTTAAGGATTCCCACATTCACCATCACGAAAGCACTATGGGTAGAGCTGATCAAAAAAGGCAACTGCAGTTTTATGGATAAATTTCAAGCAGAAGAATGGCAAGAACAGCCATGGTCTCCAATTCCCAAGGCAAAGGCAACAGCAGCCTCCTGCTGTCACCTCAGGGTGAGTAAAACAAAGCAGAAAACAGCGCTGGAACCTGATCCTTTCTTTCTCCGAGGGCTGGCTCAGGGCAGCACAGGTGGGCCCTGAGGAGTCAGGGCTGTGTGTGGGTGATTGCTGCTCTAGTCCAGAACTGAGCCGGAAAAAGCCCTTGGGAGCCGAGGCAGGAGCAGGCAGGAAGGGCCGGCACTGCTGCTGCTGCTCCTGGCCAGAAGCCCCAGCTGGGCCGGCCGGCACCCCCTGCACTGCGGCTGCTGCTGCTGCCAGAGCCGGGCGGGACTCGGGGACAGGGAACAGACACGGGGGGACAGCAAAGGCCTGGCGGCTGCAGGGATGGTGGCGCTCGAGCCAGCGCTAGCACAGAGCTTCAGTCTGCCGTTAACCCCGAGGTAAATGCTGGGGAAAGGCTCCATTTCAGCCTTTCTGCCCTCGTGGCTGTGAAGGGACCGAAATAAAAGGAGAACAAGCAGGGCCCAACCCCTTCTTCTTTGGGAGGAGCTCCAGGCCTGGGGCTGTGAAGGGCCATGAGGGGCTATGAGGGGCTGTGCGGGCTGTGAAAGGGCCATGAGAGGCTGTGAGCTAAGAGGGGTCCTGAGAGGCCATGAGGAATTTTTAGGGGCCATGAGGGGCTCTGAGAGGCCATGAAGGGCTCTTGGGGACCTTGAGGGGGAGAAGGTCTCTGAGAAGCTGTGGGAGGCCAGACACCTCATGGAACCAGGGTCACTTACGACACTGTGGAGCCAAGGAGACTGTTGTTTTTAGTATGGAAACTTATAGAGTCAAAAGTCCATTGTGACATTCTGAGGCCTCATGAAACCATGGAGGCCATTATGGCACTTCAGGAGCCACTGGAACCAATGGGCCATTGTGACACTGCAGGGCCTCGTTTAACCAAGGGCTCATTGCAGCACGGCAGGGCCTCATGGAATCAAGGGGATCGTATTGGGGCTCCATGGGACCACGGGGACATTCTGACTCTGGGGAACCAAGGAGACCATTGTGACACTACAGGGCCGCATGGAACTGAGAACTGATCTGACAGTGAAGAGCCCAGTGGAATCAAGAGGCCATTCCGTACTTTAGGGCTTCATGGAACCAAGATGCCCTTGTTACACTGCAGGGCTGCATGGAATCCTGGAGGCCATTATGTCACTTTGAGGCCTCATTGAATCAAGGGTCTCTGCAGGGCCTTGTGGAACCAAGGAGCTCTTTGTGACACTGAGGGGACTCATGGAATTGGAGACCATTCTGGCACTCTGAATCCACATGGCACCAAGGGGTCAGTGTGAAACTATGGGTCCCCATGGAAGCAAGAGGCCAGTGTGACACAGTCATGCCCTGAGGAACCAAGGGTCCATTGTGATCCTGGGGAGCCCAATAGAACCAAGGGGCCATTGTGGCACTCTGCAGAGTCCCATGGAACCAAGGAAACTATTTTGACACTGCAAGGCCTCATGGAAGCAAGGGGCCATTGTGCCAATGGGGACCCAACGAGACCACTGTGATATCACTGGGAAACAAAGATCTCTTGTCATACTACAGGGACTCATGGAACCAAGAGGCCATTGTGATGCTGCAGGGACCAAAGGATCCAAGAACAAGGAAAAGTTCTGGTTGGCTTGGCTTGACTGGTGCAGCTAACCTTGGCATGTTGAGTGTTGCTTGTCATCTGCCGCTAAAAACCTGGACTTCAGTGCTTTCCTCTCTGTGGGAAAGAACTCTCCTCCTCCAGGTGTTAATGGCTGAAATTGGGATTCTACGGCCAAATTCAGTTATATCGAAGGATGATTCCTGTATGAAACCTGCAAGAATAGACAGCTCTGGATGGCCTTGGCATCTTGGGGGCCACCTCTCATCTGCCTTCAAAACGCTGGGGGGCCAAGATTTTCTTTCCATGGAGAAATCATCTTTCAAGTGCAGGTGTCCATAGCCAAAATTGGGAATCTGCCTCCAAAATTCCTTATATCCAAGGATAGCTCCCAGGACTGTCCAAGTTCCCTTGGCTTCCTGAGGGCCAGCTCTCATCTGCCTGTGAAACACCTGGGCTCTGTACTTTCCTTCCTATGCAAAAGAACTGTCCTTGTCCAGATGCCCATGGACAAAACTGGGATTTGGCATCCAAAATTTCATTTATAAAAGGATTCCTCCCAGACAAAAGATGCCAAGACAAACTGGTCTGGCTGGCCTTGGCCTCTTTGGAGCTGCGTCTAATCAGCCTTTGAAACACTGGGGCTCTGCCCTTTCCTTCCTGTGGAGAAGAACTGTCATTCTGGTCCAGGTACCCATGGCTGAAACGGAATTCCACTTTCAAAACTCCACAAATATCCAAGGGTTGCTTTCAGACAAAAGCGGCAAGGACAGACAGGTCTGGTTGGCCTTGGCCTCTGGTGACTGCCTCTGATCTGCCTTCAAACCCCTGGGGCTCTGTGATTTCCTTCCTGTAGAAAAGAACCGTCCTTCTTGTCCAGGCACCCATGGCCTCAGGCACATGAGCACTGTACAGGGACAGAGGAGCTCTGTGCTCAGTGGGGTGGGAACTGAGGACAGCAGAGGAGAGCCCTGGGAGGGACTGAAGGGTGGTTTCAGTGATAGTGGATCCTTTTGACATAAAAGAAAAAGGCAGAAAAAAGAAAAATTATAAAAATGGCAGCTGGGGAGTTCCAGACTGGCATGCAGGAGAAAGAAATTTCCCTCCAGGGCAGAGCTCTGGTCCAACACCAGAACGAGTCTGGGTCATCACCAGGCTTTGTGTGTGCAGTCAGAGGCAGGCAGGAGGCAGAGCTGTCAGCAAAGGAAAGGGGCCAGCCAGGTGGGGCAGCCAGGGGATGAGTTTTACAACATGGCTTATGTGGTCCAAGACCTGTTCCACATTGCCAAATGATGGCTGCAGCCTTGGGCGATATTTGGCCAACACCCTTGTCAATCACTGTAACAAGGTGACCAGGAGAGATTCACATCAGACTCTGTCAGTAGTTCGGTTCCACTGAAGGACAGAAGTTTTTTCAGTATTATCTTCATTTTGAAAGTAAGAGCTGTGATACTGGAGTCTTCTGTAGCAGGGGACATCGTATGCCATATGGAACATGTGGACCATGGTAAAAGATGTTAAATAAATGAATAAAATACATAAAATTAAAAAATACATTTATAAATGAATAAATAAAAAAAATCTCAGCTGTTCCAGGAAAGCCTCAGCCTCATGATCTGGGAAGAAAACTTATCACCATGAGTCAGCAGAGTGGCTCTCCAGATGGCTTTGCAGAATGGCTGGTATTACTGCCTAGTGTTACGGTGTAATATTGGGGTGCAAGGAAGCAGCATTTTTTAATTTCACTAGACTTAATATGGAATGTTAGGGGAAGAACCAAAGAAAGAAAAGGGAGGAATCAAGGTGGTTTGGAGAGAAATAGACATAGGAAAATAGAGGAATAATACATTAGGTGGTGTCAGTCATGCTGACAGATGCTGACAAATGCTGATCAGTGTGCTGGTAAGGCCCTGCCTTGCATCTGGTGTCTGCACTGTTCCACAGTACCCTGTTTCCTCATTAGACTCAATGTGTATTTTCTGACTGCGCTGCAGAGCCAGTGGGATCTGGTGGAGTCAGATGAGAAAGCTTTTTGCACACTTGTCTGTGTGTATGAACATGTCTGTATGAGGCAGTTGAAAAGTTGAGTGTCCAAAGGCCAGCTAGAGGGTGGTCCATATGGTGTTGATAAAGGTACCCTTTATCATAGTATACCATGATAACTTATCCTTTGGGACACAATAATCTAAAGATCTAGAGAATGTCTTATGGATAGGCCTTACTTACCCTTAATCATCCCTTTTTTCCTCTAAAAATACAAATGACATCAGGTTAGTTACAATTTCACACATGAATTTCTTAAAAATAGAGAACCATAAGGCTGCAGGACAAAGTCACTTCCCAGTTGTCCTCTTGCTTGATGTTTCAAGCTTCCAGAACAATAGTTGTATTGAAAAACACATGGATTCTAACTTGGCCCCTTCCTGGAGTGCTATGGTCATGAATGCCAATGCCTGAAATGGTTCCTAATTACTTTTACCTTTGTATTAGATATTACACACAAATGACACTCTTCTATTCAGAAAGGTAAGTTTTATTATAATAAAAACCACCAAAGGATAGTATAGGGATTTATGATCCTATATTTTCAGAAAAAAGAGATGAGAATTTATGTTTTTGGTGCTCTGTAGCCATCCATATGGACAAAATTCCAATATGCCAAGGTATGTGTCCAAAAGGTACAGGGGGACCTTTTCCCAGAGCAGCAGGGACAGAGGCGCAGGGCAGGGACAGTGTAGCACAGCCTGGGCTGCACAGGGCACAGGCATGGGCAGCAGCTGCAAGACAGCCCTGCCAGAGCCAACTTGGGCAGCACTTTGGCCATGGCTGCTGGGCCTGGGCCTGAGGCAGGAGCAGGAGACAAGTGACCCTTGCAGGCCTGGGGCCTCATTGCCTCCTTGTCCCTGCTCAGCAGCCTGGCAGGGGCCGCCCCATGCTCCTGCCCTTGCCATTGCACATCCCCACATGCCAGTGCCCATCCCGGCAAGAGCCCTGAGCAAGGAGGGAGGGACAGCATCTGCCTGGCCAGGGGCTGGGGCTCAGGCCTGGGCCCTTGGCATTCCTCAAACACATCCAGCTTTGCTCAGCACCAGAGACACCTTGGCCTTGTTTGTCCCCAGCTCTCATCACTGCCTCCAGTGTTCTGCTCTAACTGGAACTTGGGGACACTTTGTCAGTCGTGTTGTTCAGTGGGACCCATTAAAACTTCAAGAAACTTCAGAGTTCAAGTTTATGGTTGAGTTCTTGAGAAGTTTTTTGAAGACACTCTCAGGGAATGAGTCTGATGTAAAAAACACAAAAGCCCTGAAAGGGTCATTAAAGTTTTCCTAGTCCACTTACAGAGAAAGATTTCAAAGAACTTGTAAAAAATATGCATTCCTATTTTAAAGGATGTATTTTATTTTATTTCTCTTTAGAGCAGATGTTTTTGCAGCATTCTGTGATTGATATTGACCCAGGGTCTCTCCTCAGGAGCTCTGGCCTGCTCACAGAAGCTGTGCCTTGAGCTCTGACCCAGTGTGGACAACCTTACTCCACATTGCCCAGCCCCATCCTGTCTGTCCTCACTTCCCTGGGACCTGCTGTGCTTGCAGAGCTGGCTGCACTCAGCCTAAGAGGGTTTTTCACTTTCTGGGGGCTTTTTGAAGCAGTCTCAAACTCCTGAGTTTTCCCACTGCAAACAGACACGCTGCTCAGGTGTGTGCCAGCCCCAGGTGCCACCAAAGCCACTGCTGAGCTGCCCTGGGCCAGCTGTGAGGGTGGATCATCAGCCCAAGCTGCACTGGGCCACTGCAAGGGGCTGTGGCCATGGGCACTGCACTGACCCCACTGCTGGGTTTGGCTGCCACGGCCACCGAGAGAAATTAAACTGTCCTTGGAAACACTGGGGAGGACTGGGACATACTGGGGAACACTGGGAAGGCTGTGGGAGACACTGGGACATACTGGGAGCGACACTGGGCGATACTGGGAGAAACTGGGGAAACTGGGGCAATTGCAGAGAAGACTGGGGACACTGGGGCATCCTGTGGATGACACTGGGAGGAACTGTGAACGACTGGGAATGAACTCGGGTGTATTGGGATGGACTGGGCTGTACTGGGAGGGATTGGAGGGGTACTGGATTGTACTGGGTTCCACTGGGGAAGAATTGGGCTTCACTGATGTTACACTCGTCTGTACTGGGGATGAACTGGGCTTTACTGGGAGGGACTGGAGGAGGGTGAATTGGCTGTTCCTACCTCCACTGCATCCCATTTGCTGAAGCTCCCGCCAATCACCCGTCGCAGCCATTCACCGCCAGGGATCCCTGCCTGGGGGCGGTGCTTACACGGGCAGCAAATTTTCTTTTTTGCCTACAACTCCCATCATGCCCCGTGGCCAAACTGGGCCCATGGCAGCCGGGAGAATAACTCCCGTCATGCCCCGCGCTCTAAAGAACTCCGGGATCCGTCCCCATCTGTCCCATAACTGTCCCCCAAACACTCCAGGCTCCCTCAGTGCCCCCTCAGTGCCCATTCGGGACTCCCATAAGCACCACCGAACCCCTGAGTGCTCGCACCCTCACAGATGCCCGGTATAGCCACTGCTGGGAATTCATCTCCTCTCGTCCTCCGTGGCCCCAGAGCCCCTCAGAACACAGTCCCGCGCCTAAAACTCCGGCCGTGACCCGCGCCCTAAACAGCCTGGTTGGAGCTCTCCGAACTCCTCCTAGGGGCTCCCGTGCCGTTTACATTTCCCCAGGGGATCTAAAGTCGGGGCTCAGATGCAAAGGTGTCCCCCAAGAGCCGTCCCGGACTCCAAAACACTTCGTTCCAACCACTTTCGGGACTACAGCTCGCAATCATGCTCCGCGGCGCACGACCAGTGCCATTTCAGGCGGGACTTTATCTCCCGTCATGCCCGGCGCCCCACCGAGAGCCATTGCAGCTGCGCCCAGAACTCCCGTGTTGCTCCACGGCCCCGTTAAACTGTATGATACCCGCGCCTTCAACTCTCATCACCGCCTGCCCCCCTGAGAGCCCTGTTCGAGTCCCTCCAAGTGCCCGCCCGGACCCCGAAGGGCCCCAAATTCCCCTCCCTCACATCCAAGGGCCCCCCTGGACCCCCAAGTGCTGCCCTGGACCCTGAACTGTCCTTCAGAATTCCTGAGTGCCCCTCCAAGTGCCCTCCCGGCTTCCCCAAGTGTGCCCCAGACCCTCAAGTTCCCTCTGAATTCCCTCCCCAGACCCAAAACTGCCCCGAATGTGCCCCAGAAATGTCTCCAGGGACCCCGAAGTGCCCGCACACCCAACCCTGTCTGAGAAAGAGATGATGAAAAAGATGACAAAAAGACTACAAATATAACTAATTAACATAAAGAGAAAGAAATAAATAGCCAATATAAATTATTTAATTAATTCATGAAGGAATTGTGTTACTTAGAACCAATGAGAAATAATTTTCTTGGTTGCTAGAAATGTATCCAGTTTTAATATGAATATACAAATTAGGTAATAAAAATAGTGTATGAGACTATCCTACATTAAAATAATATGATTATAATTTTGTTATTAATAAATTTTCTTTATAAGGAAAAATGCTAAAATTTTTCTTTTTGTTTGGGATGTCAGTCCCAGGTGGGCGTTGTCAGACATGGTGAGGCTGGCGATGAGGAGCCAATTGTCCAAACAGGCTCAGCCTGCAAGGGGCTCATTCTTATCCATGCCCAGACCTCCTAAGGAGACATTCAGCATCCAGATCACTTGGGGAATGCTTCTATCCCCTCTTCTCATAACTAAAAAATAAAAATATACTGATGTGATTAAAAAAACCAAAAATCATGAGGTGCATTTTGCCATCTTCCTCCTGAAGACAACTCCAAACTGACTCCAGTCACTGCACAAGCCCTGGACACCCAAAGACAATGGAAGGGAGACAAAGAGCTCCTGAGGGCTTTCTGTATTTTAATCAGCCCCACGCTGGATTTGGGGCTGGCTCCAGGAGACTCAGGCACGCAGAGAAAGATGAAGAAGCTGCTCAAGGAGTCAGCAGCAAAACTCCAAGTGCCTTGGAGCATGGCTGGGCCCCAGGGAGGGCAGGGAGTGCCCAAGGTTGCCCAGGGCCTGGTGAGAGCAGATCCTTGAGGGCAGGATTGCAGGGAGCCCAAGGCTCTGAGCAGGGAACTGCAATGCTGAGCAAGGCCTGGCTTGGCTGCAGGAAGCAGAAAGGCCAAGCCCTGAGCCCAGCCTGGGCCAGCAGGGCCTGTCCCTCACGGCTGCCTGGAGGCTCTTGGTGGGCCAAGGGGATTTGAGGGGCAGCAAGGACAAATGGCATCAACCTGCAGCCCCTGCCAGCCTCCCCAGGGAGGCCGAGGCAAAAGCAAAGTGCAGCCCCTGCCAGGAAAGTTCCTCCTGTGGGGCCTCCAGAGGCGCTGCCCGAGCCCACGGCACAAAGGCCTGGGTGCCTGTGGCCCTGCCAGCCCTGCCCAGTCCTTGGCCATCTGTCCTGCAGGCTGTGCCCCCTGGGCGTGCTGCTCCTCTGCCCTGGCCGGCTGCACTCGCCCATCTCGCTGTGCCTCAGCATTTCTCACCCAGCGTTGCTGTGCCCTCCCTGGGCTCCCTGCACCCAGCACTGCCGGCTCCTGGCACACAGAGCCCGGCCATGGCCCAGCCTCACGCTGCCACACCTCCAGCACCAACATTCTGCCCTGCGAGGGACTTTGCTTTCTCCTCAGCTCCAGCCTGAACCTTCCAAAGTGCACTTGGGGGAGGTTTCCTGCAATTCACACTGCCAAAGAAAGCTCTGTCTCCTGCTGGTCACAAACAGAGAAGGGCTGGTGGCAGATCAGAGGTGGTCAGAGGCTGTTTGGGGCACAGCGACCATTGTAGCCATGATATTTTTTGAAAAATCCCTTTGCTAGGATTTAGCTCCTGAGAAGCTGAGGCCTCAGGTACAAAATATAAACAATATTATCTGCTGCTGTGGAATGCAACAGGTGGATCTGTGATTGGCTTCATGTCATTGTTTCTAATTAATGGCCAATCACAGTCCAGCTGTGTGTCTCTCTGCTCAGACACAGGATTTTGTTATCATTCCATTCTTTCTCCTTTGCTTGCAAGCCTTCTGATGAAATCCTTTCTTCTATTCTTTTTGTATAGTTTTAATATAATATCTATCATAAAATAATAAATTAGTCTTCTGAAACATGGAGTCAGATCCTTTTCTCTTCCCTCTTCTGGGACCTCTGTGAACACCACTACTGACCATGCAATTATTAAGTATTTTAATATTCTCTGAAAGAACAACGGGCGTCAACTAAACACCTACAACTGGCTGGAGAGCCAATTGAGTGGCGGTGAATGTTACACCAGAGAGTGGTGGTGAATGCTGCTGCATCCAGCTGGCAAGCAGTCACCTGAGGTGTCCCTTAGGGGTCTCTGCTGGAGCCAGCTCTGTTCAAAATTGTTACTGACAACATGGATGATAGTGTTGAGACTTTCAGTAGTAAATCTGCAGATAAAATTAAGCTGGGAGCGTGTGTCCATCTGCTGGAAGGTAGGAGGCCTCTGCAGAGAGACTGGGAACAGTTGGATGGATGGGCAGAGTCCAATAAGATGAAGTTTAATAAGTCCAAGTGTAGGGTCCTGCACTTTGGCCACAACAACCCCTGCAGTGCTACAGGCAGGGGACAGAGTGGCTGGACAGCGGCAAGGCAGAAAGGGACCTGGGGGCACCGATGGACAGCAGGCTGGACATGAGCCAGCAGTGTGCCCAGGTGGGCAAGAAGGCCAATGGCTGCTGGCCTGGATCAGGAATGGTGTGGCCAGCAGGAGCAGGGCAGGGATTCTTCCCCTGCACTCGGCACTGGTGAGGCCACACCTCGAGTGCTGTGTCCAGTTCTGGGCCCCCAATTTAGGAAGGCCATGGAGGGGCTGGAGTGTGTCCAGAGAAGGGCAATAAGGCTGGGGAGGGGTCTGGAACAGAAGTCCTGTGAGGAGCGGCTGAGGGAGCTGGGGTGGTTTATCTTGGAGAAGAGGAGGCTCACAGAGACAAGGAGGTGTCAGGGAACAGGTTGGACTCGATGATCTCCAAGGTCTTTTCCAACCTTGCTGATTCTGTGACTCTCTGGAACCACCCTTGGAGCAGTTGCAGGAGGAGCCCTGGGCCTCCTCTTCAGCAGCCCCAGCAGCCCAGGGCCCTCAGCTTCTCCTGCCAGCCCCAAAGCCCATCCTGTCAGTCCTGCAGAGCCTCTGCAGCTGTTCCTCAGTGCCCAGAACAGGGAGCCGCAGAGGCAGACACAGCAGCCCAGATGTGCCCCCCTGGCCTGGGGTGCCTCTGGCAAGGGAGCAGCAGGAGGCACTGCAGGAGCCTGCAGGCAATTCCTGCAGCACTTGTAGGATGATCCTGCTGCCCAAGGGACATTCCCATGGTGCCAAGTCAGGAACTGCAATGGGGAGTGGGGCCAGAGAGGAAAGGGTAAACAGGGATGGGTTGTTTGAAGGGAGGGTACAGGGGTGGAAGAAGAAGTGATCTAGATCAGGAAAGGGGAAAGAAAGCAAAGGTGAAGCCAAGGAAATGCTCAGGGAAGTTTGGGGGTGGCTGACAGGCAGCCCTGGCTCTGAGCAACAGCGTCTGCAGTGGGACAGGAAACTTCCAGCCCATGGGAACAAACTTTCTGGCTGACTGCAGAGGCCAGGACAAAGCTGAGTGGTTTCCCTGGTGTCCCCCAGCCCTTGCTGGCCCCAGGGGCTGATGGCATTTGTGCTCTCTCAGGTTCATGTCCCCACAACAACAGCATGGGTGTGCTCCCCTGCTCTGTGCAATGCAAACAGGGGCTGCTGAGCCAGTGCTGCCGTGGCTCTGCCTGCAAGGATGGGGCACCTGTGTGAGCTGGGGGAGAGGCCAGAGCTGCAGACGGGGATGTTGTTGGCAGCTCCATCAGGACGCTCTGGGACGCTGCCCTGGGCTGTGCAGCGCACTGGGGATGGATCAGCCCCTGCTCTGCTGCTCCTTCCCGTCTGCCCCAGTGCCCTTGCAGAGGCCCAGCCATGCTGTTTGCCCCCAGCCTGCCCACGGCCAGCCTGGGGCTGCTCACGGGGCTTTTCTGTGCTGGGCATTGGCCTGGGCGTGTTCTTGAGAGAGCCTGGGCAAGGAGCCTGGAGCCCCCAGGCCCTGGGCTGAGGCGTCAGCGCTGCCCCAGCAGTGCCCATGGCCTGTCCCTGCTGCAGCCCCGGCACTGCCACCCCCAGGGCCGTGCCCGGCCCCGAGAGCACTCAGGCCCTGCAGCAACACCAGGGCCACCAAGGCAGCGGAGCAGGGCCATGGCAGCAGCTCTGGCAACACCAAGTGCTGCTGCTGCTGCTGGGCACAGCTGCTGTGCCAGCCCTGATCTGCCCCAGCTCTGCAAACAGACATTGCTGCTGCAGCTCCAGAGGAGGGAACAGAAGGGGGAACTCTGGTGAAAACTCTGCTCGGAGAGCCTTTATTCTGTCTGAAGCCACTGAGAGTGCAGCACCTCATTGACACAGTCTGAGGCCACCGTGAAGGTTGAGAGAAACAAAATGAGAAATTGCACAAACACTGACCTTACTTTGTTGTAAATAATAAAACGGTAAACCGAAAGGCAAGAAAATATCAACAAACAAACCCAAGTGGTATCAAAGATGACTTTTATTACATGAGATTTGCAGAAACCGGTCAGAAGCTTAATGTTACTGTAACCGTCTATTCATCAGTGTCCACACCGCAGCCTTGAGCTCCTGGTTCCTCAGGCTGTAGATGAGGGGGTTCAGGGCTGGAGGCAGCACCGAGTACAGAAGTGACAGGGCCAGATCCAGGGATGGGGAGGACATGGAGGGGGGCTTCAGGTAGGCAAATGTGCCAGTGCTGAGGAACAGGGAGACCACGGCCAGGTGGGGGAGGCAGGTGGAAAAGGCTTTGTGCCGTCCCTGCTCAGAGGGGATCCTCAGCACAGCCCTGAAGATCTGCACATAGGAGAAAACAATGAACACAAAACAAGCAAAAGCTAAAGAGGCAACAAACAATGAAATCCAAATTTTTCTGAAGGTGGAGTGTGAGCAGGAGAGCTTGAGGATCTGGGGCACCTCACAGAAGAACTGGCCCAGGACATTGCCATGGCACAGGGGCAGGGAAAATGTATTGGCTGTGTACAGCAGAGCAGTGAGAAAGGCACTGGCCCAGGCAGCTGCTGCCATGTGGGCACAAGCTCTGCTGCCCAGGAGGGTCCCGTAGTGCAGGGGTTTGCAGATGGACACGTAGCGGTCGTAGCTCATGACAGTTAGAAGGGAAAATTCTGTTGACATGAAAAACACAAAAAAAAAACCACCTGAGCAGCACATCCTGAGTAGGAGATGTCCCAGGTGTCCCAGAGGGAATTGTGCATGGCTTTGGGGACAGTGGTGCAGATGGAGCCCAGGTCACTGAGGGCCAGGTTGAGCAGGAAGAAGAACATGGGCGTGTGCAGGTGGTGGCCGCAGGCTACGGCGCTGATGATGAGGCCGTTGCCCAGGAGGGCAACCAGGGAGATGCCCAGCAAGAGGCAGAAGTGCAGGAGCTGCAGCTGCCGCGTGTCTGCCAATGCCAGCAGGAGGAAGTGCCTGATGGAGCTGCTGTTGGACATTTGCTGTGTCTGCACATTTCAACGTACAGAAGGAGGAAAGACAGGGCAATGGAGGGGAAATTTTTCACAGAAAAATCACGACTCTTTGTCGTAGCCTCTTTCTTTCCACTAAGCACCTCCCCCTTGTGTATGTCTAGGAGATCTTCCTTCACCAGTGTTGCTGGAGCTCTGATTGCTGCTGGCCAATGCTGTGTGAGGAGCTGGACCTCGGCCTGCAGGACACCTGGGAGTCAGCCCTGACCCCCAGTCAGTGCAGGGGAACAGTGAGGGCTGGGCACAGTCCTGGTGTTCAGGCTTGGATAAAGAATCTTCCTGTTAGGCTGCAGAACTGCCTGGGTGAAGTGATGGGGATAACAGAAGGAAGAATGAGAGATTCTGCTGCACCTGGGGAGAACAGAGAGTCCAGTGAGGCAGGAGGGTTGGCTTAGTGCAGACTGAGGGGAGCTGCTCTGTCCCTCTCTCCTGTTCCAGCTGCCCTGCACTTGCACCTTTCTGAAATCCACTCCTGTGTTACCCTGGACAGCCAGGAGACACTGCTGAGAGCAGAGGATCCCTGGCACACAAAGTGGCTCCTGCCTTTCCCAGAGTCAGGAGAGTGGGCTCAGTGCCAGCCTCCCAGGCTGCCCTGCCCAGAGCTGCCCGGGCACAGGGAGCTGGGACACCCCATTGCTGTGCTCAGCCTGCACAGGAGGAGCCCAAGGATTGGGCCTGGTCCTGCAGCTGGAACTGCCATTGCAGAGAGCCCCTCAGCAATGCCAGCAGCACCTGGGCAAGGCAAGGAGAGAGAGAGAGCCGGGCCTGAGGAAAAGCCTTTCCCTGGCCAGCCCTGCCCAGCCCCTGCCAGGCAGCAGCAGGACAGGACAGTGGCCCTCAGGCCCTGGTCAGCAGGGAATGGGCACACGGCCGCAGAGATGCCCTTCATCTCTGGGGCTGCTCTGCCGGCCCAGGAGGGACTGAGGGCCCCGAGCCCCTGGGCTGAGGGCTCTGCTGGCTGTGAGGGGACACAAGAGCTGTGCTGCTCAGGGCAGTGTCTGCCCTGCAGGGCAGGCCCAGCAGGTGCCACCTCTGCCCTGCAGCAGGGCTTCCATCAGCACTGCCTCCCTCCCTGCCTGCCCACAGCTCTGCTGCTGGAGCTGTCACAGCCCCAGCTGCTCCTGTGGCCCCGGGCTCCTTCCCTGCCAGAGCTGCCCGTGCCCAGCCCAGCCCCTGGGCCAGCCCTGCCCTGCAGCTGCTGGGCCCTGCACGGATTAAAGAACAACTTCCCCAGCCTGGGCTCCATAGAAAGGTGATGCTGCATGGATCTGGAGGCTGGGCAGGTGCAGGCACTTGCTGAGGTGCCCAGGAATCCTCAGGGTGATGGTTTAAGTGTCTCAGGCCCTGATCTACCCCTGCACAGTTAATTTTCTATTGCCACCAATCTGAGCCAGGGAAAAGTGGGAGCACAGATTCAGGAAAGCAGAGACCCAAGCAGGAAACTCCTGTCCTGAATGAGCTCATAAAAAGTCACCCTGGGCATGAGCTGGAGCTCTGAGCAGCCCTGGCTGCAGCCCCAGCTTCACCCCCAGCTTCACCCCCTGCAGCCGTCCCTGGCAGCTGGAGCCGTCCTGCCCTGTCCCTCTGACGGTGCCCAGGGCAGCCCCGCTCTGTAACACAGCCTCCCCCAAAGCAGAAACAGCAGCAGTGCCATCCTTACAGTCACATCAGTCCTGTCCTGCGTCAGCTTCAGGAGATCCCTCCAGGAGCACAGGGGACATTGCCCTGCACCCACACACTCACCATGCACAGGGCTGTGAAGATCTTTCCCCAAGTGAAGTCTCGGCTCAATGTATTCGCAATCCTGATTGCCTTCAGCCTGTCTCTGCCTGGCTCCTGTCCCCGCAGTGCCTGCAGGCAGAGCCCTCAGCCCTGCTGGGCTGGGAGAGGCGCTGGGCCTGGGAAGAGCTGTTCCTTTAAAGCTCAGCAGCACAGACACAGCACAAGGAATTTAATGAGCCTCTTGGGGATTTGGTGTTGTTTACATCAGACTCAGTCCCTGAGAGAGTGCTCAAAAAACTTCTCAAGAACTCAAATTTAAAACAAAACTCTGAAGTTTCTTGAAGTTTAAATGAGTCCCACTGCTGGACACAACTGAGAAAGTGTCCCCAGGTTCCAGTTTGAGCAGAACACTGGAGGCAGTGATGACAGCTGGGGACAAACAAGGCCAAGGTGTCGCTGGTGCTGAGCAAAGCTGGATGTGTTTGAGGAATGCCAAGGGCCAAGGCCTGAGCCCCAGCCCCTGGCCAGGCAGATGCTGTCCCTCCCTCCTTGCTCAGGGCTCTTGCCGGGATGGGCACTGGCATGTGGGGATGTGCAATGGCAAGGGCAGGAGCATGGGGCGGCCCCTGCCAGGCTGCTGAGCAGGGACAAGGAGGAAATGAGGCCCCAGGCCTGCAAGGGTCACTTGTCTCCTGCTCCTGCCTCAGGCCCAGGCCCAGCAGCCATGGCCAAAGTGCTAAACAAGTTGGCTCTGGCAGGGCTGTCTTGCACTGCTGCATATGCCTGTGCCCTGTGCAGCCCAGGCTGTCCCACGGTGTCCCTGCCCTGCGCCTCTGTCCCTGCAGGCTGTCGGCATGCCCCGGCTGCCCCACCTGGCTGGGCCCTTCCTTTGCTGACAGCTCTGCCTCCTGCCTGCCTCTGCCTGCCCACACAAAGCCTGGGGCTGATACCAAATGTGTTCATTCCATGTTTACCCTGCCTGTGAACTTTGAGACCAGGAACAAGGCATGCAGGGCTGCTTTCCCAGCAAGGATGGTTGGAAGAGAAGAAGAAGACATCTGGCTCAAGGATGCAGGGATAGAGAAAACAAGGAGTGAATCTGGGAACTTGGGGTGGGTTTTATGGAAGTGGGGAAGTTATAATTCCCATTTCGCATCTGTGTATATGCAACACACTTGTATAATTACATGTCCACATAAGGTTAGGAGTTGTCCCATGTAGGACCTTAGTCCTGGATAAATGACACCCTCTGAAATACCAAATTAGATTTCAGGAGCCTTATTCTGATATTTCAGGGATTTGGTGACAGTGGTTTGTCGACAGAAGGGAACCAGGACATCAATTTGATCATCACAGGCTCAATTTTATTAATCAGCACGGCAGGTTAAATACAGTTAATAATGAGCTTCATACATATTGCAAAAGTTGAGCTCAGGATTGGTCAGCTTACATATCAGCACCTACGCCTACTTCTACATTCCTATGGTTCTACTTTTGATACTTTCTACATATTCTTAGGATATATTCAGGACTAATCTCTACTCCCTATCCTCATGTTGCAGCAAGATCACTGCTGACTTTTCCTTTCAGCTTGCTGACTGCTGACTTTTCTCCTTCAGCTTAACCAGTGGCATTATGTCAGTGTGGCCTTTCTCAGCTAACCAATTATTAATAATACTCTCCACATTTCCCCCTTTCTTCTTGTGCAAGGAGATTAGTTTTCCATGGTTTTGCTATTGTACGGCTGACCATGTTTTGAATACAGTTAAAGATACAAGGCAAAATAAGCAAAAACAGTAAAATTACACCCAGCAGTCCTATAGCATAGATCACAAGGTTCCTCAGCCACGGTCCGAGTCCCAAGCCTTTAAGCCATTCGTCAATTCCTAAACCGTCTTCTTCCTTAAGTTTGTGAAGTCCCTGTTGTAATTCTTTTATCTTAGTGTGAATGGACACCGAATGATCAGACAGATTCATGCAACACATTCCCTCAAACTCTTCACATCCATGCCCTTGTGCCAAGAGCAAAAAATCTACAGCAGCTCTATTTTGCAAAACAGCATGGTTAACACTTTGCACATCTGCAGTTAGCATGTCTAGGATTTGTGATGTCTTGTTCAGCTCATCCCTTGCCCAGCATCCTAATTGTTTTGCTAAATTCATGGCTTTATTGGCAGATCCTCCTGGCAAGATAGTTGAAACCACCACCTGTTTGAATGTGCCCCAAAACCGTGGATCTCCTATCTTGCTGCAGTCTAAGTCATGTATGCTACGTTTTCTCCTGTTTGAATTTTGACTCAGCTGCATTAGCAAGGACACATTAGGATGAAACAGTGACAATTTTCCCAAAAAGCAGGGTCCACCCTGTGGTTTAGCTGGTATACAATTCCATGCCCTGTCTCCACAAATCAAAAATATTCCTGTGGGTAATTTCATTGGTGCTGTGATATTTGTGCCGTTACATTGACTGTAATGCTGTGGAGAGAATTCACTCACATTCAGGGATGAATCTAGGGTGGCTCATGTTTCTTTAGGTTGGTTTAAATTCTGAGCACTCGAAAGTTTGAAGCTAAACCATCCACCAGCTGTAGTGTTAGACATACTGGCGTTTGTACTTCCAAAAAGATCCAACTCTTCAGGAGGAGAATGCAAAGTGGTGTTAAGTGATTGGATTAGTAAGCATTGACGATAGCCATCACTCTGACCTGCAGTATACCCTTGTTGCACCGGCAATGTGATGTTTGACATGTTAGACATACATAAGGTTTGATTGTTTATCAAACTACAAAATTCTCCAGGAGACCACACCGGAAGTCCCACCAGGCATGTTCGAAATCGGTTAGTGATTCCTCCAAGACTAAGACAAAGTGATGATTGGTTAGTTTGATTAGCAAGTGTCACCCATAAATTTTCCCTTGGTTGAGTAAAGTGTGTTACTCCTACTGCTTCACTTGCTACAGCATTGAGCAGTATAACAACAACAAACCTCATTTTTCTTTCTGCTTACTTTGCTTCTCCTTTTCTTCCTTCTGCTTACGTTGTTTTTCCTTTCTTCGCTGTCTTTTCCCTGGTTTGCTAGATTGTCTATTGTAAGGCTGAGTCAATTTTTGAATATACTGATCTAATTCTAAATTAGCATCCTTGCTCACAGGTATAGCATGAGGTAAGTTTGAAGGCAAATCAGCTTTACAGCGAGCTGCTATGATGCGTGAGGCTTTAGTAATTTCAAATATTCTAAGTTCTTCCTGCAACTTCCACCTAAGATATGCTATAATCACTTGTTCTGCACTCTCCAAGAGCTGTAATCCTGTCCGTCCTGGCAAGCCAGTACTTTGTTCAAGAGCTCTAACCCAGAAATAATTTCGAATCCACCTTCCAGAACAAGGGGCACACCATAAATAATCTACTGATCTCTGTGAATACCAATAAACCTGATTACAATCTGCACAATGCAAAGCTACCCATGCATAGCACTTATCATTATCCCTTTTGCAAACATAACAAGGAAGTGAGTATAAGAAAGGACCAGTATAAAATTGTGGTTCTTCAATCCAAAGCAACCAATTCAATGGTGGTGATCGCAAAGCCTCTTCAGCTTTTTTACTATATGAGGCTAACAGCTCAAGGTCTTTCTTTAACACAAGGTGTATCTTATTCCATAATTGTAGTTCTTGTTCGTTATCCTCCTCAACAACTATATCCTCCTGAGAGTCCCACAACTGCAAAAGTGTTCTAATCATAGAAAATTAATTAGCTATCACTGATACCCCTATTCAAATGAGACCGTTCCCTTTTTTGCCTTCTTTTTCTTATCTGTCTTCAATCTTGCTGCTCCTAATTTCACTGGTCCTGCCACTTGCAAACTTAATTTTTGCAACTTATCAATGCAGCAATCTAATGCTCTATCAGGATCCCCTTGGAAGGGTCCTACAACTGAATGCTGTGTTAAAGGCACTAATTTCCTACACCTTATAGAAACTACACGTGATTTACTTTGAACCTTAATTCTATTTACAATACATTGTATTTCCCATCGATAATAAGCAAGAACCTTCTGTTCAGGAGACTCATAAAGATTTAAAGCTATATATGCGTTTTGCCCTGTTTGTCTCCACAATTCATCTTGCCAGCTTTTTCCCCACGTATTCTCGTGTTCACAAGTATGACACCACAAATCCCGTAATAATGATTGTTCTATCCAAAAAGTTCTTTTACAACCCCCACAACGTAGAGCTATCCAGGCAGCACAATGTGGACTGTGACAGTCAAGGCAATGTAGTTTCGCTGGATCTGTTAAGTGAAAAGTTGATAATGAGTCAATGAAACGAATCAACTCCTGGGCCGTCCGGTAGTGACGTGTCAGTGCTCTGTCCACCCCTTCCGAGTACCCCTTCAATTGAAACAGTAGCGGTCGTAGGACTAGAAGCAGTTTCTTCCCCAGTCGCTCCTTGTCCTCCTCCGTAAGGCGATCCACCAGAGGCTGCATCAAAAACAGGTTTAGTCCACTTAGCAGGCACCCACAAAGGCCCTGTAGGTGAGGAAACACAAAGATACCCCCGACCCCAATATAATACTTTTGCAGGTTTTTCCCATAATCCTGTACTTGGGTTCTTATACTTAACCCGGACCTCTGTTTCCTTAGTATTTTCCTGACCTGACCTCGGATGATGTTTCATTGCAGGAGGGGTATCATCTTCCCCAAAAATACATAAATGGTTAATCACATACAAAACCTTAGCCAAACATGCTTGTGGATCTGTCAAATCTTGATGTTTTTCAATATACTGCTTAAGGGTACCGTTTGCTCTTTCCACTATTGCCTGTCCAGTAGAAGAGCGTGGAATACCTGTCACATGCTTAACAGACCACTGATGCAAAAATTTCCGGACCCTAGCACTTACATAACCTCGACCATTATCTGTTTTGATACTCTTTGGAACTCCCATAACTGCGAAACAACTTAACAGGTGTCTGATAACCTGTATAGCTTTCTCTCCTGCCTGAGCCGTAGCCCATATGTAATGACTATATGTATCTATGGTGACGTGCACATGCTTGACTTTACCAAATCTAGCTATGTGTGTAACATCCATTTGCCATATCTCATTTATTTTTAAACCTCGAGGATTAACCCCGATGCCTAGACCTATCCCACCATTATGATAACTACATGTTGGACATGCTCTAACAATGGCCTTGGCTTGTGACAAACTCAGCTCAAAGTGTTTTGCTAAACCTCTTGCATTTTGATGATATCTACTATGTGCTTCTCTGGCCAATGTGTGCTTGTCAATAGGACAAGAATTATCAATGGGTAGGGTAACCAATTTATCTGCACGTTCATTCCCTTCTACTAAACCTTCAGACCATTTATGGCTCCTAATATGAATCACAGAATATGCTGCATTTCTTTCTCGTAAAGCCTTCCTCAACTGTATCAGTAACTCATACAATCGTTTATTATTCACTTCTTTAATTGCTGCTTCCTCTATTCGTTTGACTACTCCTGCAACATACATAGAGTCTGTGACCACATTTAAAGGCTCCTGTAAGTTGGACACCGCCCATACTACTGCTAACAATTCCAAAGTGTGTAAGCTATCTGCAGGGTCTGCTGTGAGGAGTTGATGCTTCCATTGTCCTTTTTCTTGCCAGGTAACAGCAGCATGCCTTGATTTCTTTCCTGCATCTGTAAAAACTGTAATAGCTCCTTCTATGGGGTTTTCTTCTCTCAAAGGTCGAGTGATCCAGTTCCATTCTGTCATCCATTGCAAAACTCTAGGCACTAATTTACTAGTCTCTACTTTAGCAGGTGACATCAATAATGCTTCTTGTAAATTCTTTGAATTTATCAAGTACCAGTCCAAGGTTTCTTTTTCCATAGGTAATCTAATAGTAGCAGGTTCTCTACCATCCACTTCAAGAATTCTGAGACGCCCCTTTTTGATTAATGCAGCCAATTGTTCAATTTTTGAAGATATTGTTTTCTTTTGCTGTAGTGGTGGTGACAACCATTCCAACACCCGTATCTCCCCCGTTTTCTTTTGCAACTGAGAGAGAGCACCAAGCAAGTGGCAAGGGCTATTCCAAATAGTAAGGTCAATGGGGTGGTCGAGTTGTCGAGGAGACACATACCCTTGCTGTACACAGTTACTAATTTGCTGCAAGGCAAGACGATGCTCCTTTGTCAGGTGTACAGGAGTAGTAGGGTCCACGCCTTTTAACAAAGGCCGTAGGGCTTCTAATAAGTGATTTGGTATTCCCACAATAGGCTTCAGCCACTGTAAGTCTCCCAGCAACTTCTGTGCATCATGTAGAGTTTTAATGTCCAATTGTAATTCCAATTTTTGTGGTATCACTATTTGATCGGTCAAAGTCCATCCCAAATATTTCCAGGGCTTTGTAGTCTGAATTTTCTCTGCAGCAATAACAAGTGAATATGCAGCAAGAGTATTTTTAATGGTGTTAATCTGTAAAGAGGAGAATGGCTGTTGCTGTGCAAACAAAATATCGTCCATGTAATGATATATTATAGTTGCTGGCCATTTACGACGTAGTGGCTGTAATGCAGCATCAACATAAAGCTGACATAAAGTGGGGGAGTTGCGCATGCCCTGTGTCCATTCAAGAGATGTCCATTCAAATCTTTTATCTGGTTCCCCACGATTTATTGCTGGTAAAGTAAAAGCAAATCTCTTCATGTCATCAGGATGCAGGCCAATAGTGAAAAAACAATCCTTTAGGTCAATAATTAAAAGTGGCCAGTGTTATGGAATCATAGCTGGATTTGGAAGACCAGGCTGTAAGGCCCCCATTGGTTCCATTTGGTCATTTACAGCCCTCAAATCATGTATCAAACGATATTTCCCTGATTTCTTTTTGATTACAAAAATAGGTGTATTCCAAGGGCTTGTGGACAGTCGCAGGTGTCCCTTTGTATATTGTTCCTGTACCAATTCATGGGCATGCATAAGACTCTCCCCTTTTAATGGCCATTGCTTAACCATCACCGGTGTATCCGTTTTCCAGGTGAGTGGAATGGGGAAAGTCCAAGCAATGGCAATTACCCCAAAGGGTGCTGATTAGTTAACACCACTCCCAATTGTGTTAAAATGTCCCTTCCAATTAAGCAGGAAACTGTAGGAGGCAGTTGAACAATTGAAAACACAGCAGATATTTGTTGATTCTCAATGCACACAGACAAAGACGGCGACCTGCTTGCCAATGTAAATCCTCCCACTCCTGCGAGCATGTTTGATGAGGGAAATAGAGGCCAATGTTGTGGCCATGCTTCTGGAGAAATGATGCTAGTATCTGCTCCTGTATCCAATAATCCATAAAGGGTTATGCTTTGATGCCCATAGGTAATTTCAACCTTTTGCTTTGGTCTATTTTGTAAATCCACAGTTAAAAGTGTAACACCAGTAGAGCCAAAACCTTTTTCATCCCGTGCTTGCCCAGTAAATGATTGTATTCCTGATGTCATTTGTGACAGTGGTACCAATTGTGCAATGCGTTGTCCTTTTGTACTTTTAATCGGAGGATAAAGGGTTTAAGCCATAATTTGCATTTCCCCTGTAAAGTCCGCATCGATAACACCAGGAAAAACAAATAATCCCAACATAGTTATAGAGGAACGTCCCAGCAATAATGCTCCACATGTTTGTTCATTTAATATAAGAGGACCCTTTATTCCAGTGGGTATCATCTCAGGCCAGTTCGTCATTAGTGTGATGTCTACTGCTGCTGATAAGTCCAAGCCGAGGCTCCGTGTTGTTGCGGGTTGCAGACAGGAGGTGGCAGCGATGTCACGGCAGCTGCTGGTGTCTCCGTTGTCACGGCAGCAACTCGTGTCTGGGCGCGGCCCCCATGATTCGCGCTCTGCAAATGGTTTCCCGACCGGCGCCTACAAGCCTTAGTGTTCTGGGAGCTGGATCGGCAGTGTTGACACCATACGCCAGTCGCTCGGCACGTTCGGCGTGTGTGTCCTTCGTTGCCGCATCGATAACACTTGAGGAATGGCTTCGAACCTCCTTGAGTGAATGCCAAAGAGCCGTTTCGGAGAGGAGCAAGAGCAGCTAACACCTGATTTTGAGTGGACTCTGCTTGCTTTTGTAACCCTAATCCTAATTCCTTTAAGGCTTCTTCTATAAATGCCTGTGAAGCTGTTGGCATTAATGCCATGCGTTCTAATGCTTCCTCAATAGTCCAATTTGCTCCTAAGGTAGCTAACACTCTCTGGGTTGCTGGATTGCTATTTTGCAAGAAACACTGCTTCAATAGCGCCTCCTTCATGTAGTCTGCGACACCAGCCCGATCTATAGCAGTAGCTGCTCTATCAATAAAATTTCCAAATGATTCTTCCCTTTCTTGCTTAATACCCATATAAGCTGGTAACCCTCCTGGCTCTTTAACCATGTCTATTGCAGCACGCACCAACCGCATAGACTCTCTAAGTTTATCAGCTCCCGATATCATCTGTGCCTCTGTACACAAATATGCCCGTAAGCCCATCAGCTCCTCTACTGTCACCCCATGTAATGGGTCTCCCTGGGCTCGTTGTACAGCAACCGATTCATTTACCAACGCTTGCCAATGGGCGTTAAACAATAACTGCTGATGCTGAGTAAATATCAACCGAACTATTCCTCTTAAATCATTAGGACATAAAACCTGAGTATTAAAAAGATAATCTAACATTTTCCTAAGAGGTTCACTTTTTACTCCAAACTGACTAACCGTAGAACGTAGCTGAGTTAACAGCTTCCAATCTAAGGGAGTATATTCTGCTATATTATGCGTAAGGTTCCCCTGTGCATCATACTGTGGTGTGTATGTAACTGGACATGCAAGACTAGAAGCTATTTCCACCGCCTCACCATCCCCCATTTGCATTACTTCTTTTGCCAAAGCAGCCCAAGCCTCCCTCTTCTGTTTAGCCATCTCCCCCCATGGATCACGGTGCGCCCCTGGGATGGGATCTGGCCCTTTAAGGGTGCTTTGCTGCTGGCGCTTCGGTGCAGACACCGAGTTTTCGCGCGGGGGGGGCAGTGATGCAGAGGCTGGCTCACGCGGGGGAAGCCCCGCTGGAGCTGACAGTGAAACCGGAGCCGACTCAAGCGGAGCCGGCCTGCGGGGGGCAATCAGCCCCCCCGCTGGAGCCGGCTCGGGCAGGGGAATGGGCCCTTCCCCCGCCGAAGCTGTAACCGGAGCCAGCTCACTGAGGGGAAGCGGCGGAGGCAAGGCTGGCGGCGGAGGCGAAGCTGGCTTGCTCCCACCCCAGCCATCCAACCCGCCTGAAGCTGGTGGCGGAGGCAAAGCTGGTTTGCTCTTACCCCCACCATCCGACTCGCCCTCCCCCTCTGACAGGAAAGGTGCAGACGGTTCCACTGCACCTATAGAAAAATCCTCCACACCACTTTGCTGGGGACTCTTAGGCATAAGTACTTTAGTTACAGAAGGTGCCAGGGGATCATCTTCACGACCATACCCTATATTCCTCTTATGAGCTTCTGTTGCCCTTTCTGCTGCCTTTCTCTCAGAGACCTGCTGAAGTAATGTGTTATACACCACCCGCCATAACTTTCCTAATTACTTTGCTGACTTATCATCGTCTAGCACTGTGTCCCACAATATTTCCCCAAACTTCTTCCACTCTGCTAGCTCATGAACTGTATTAGGATTAGAAAAGATACCCTTAGCATGGCCATAAGCTAATAACCCTGGTAACTCCTTTTTTAAATCTATCCCTTTTATCCCACGCCGCTCTAAATAGGCGGTAAATAAATCATATGCCGCTTGCCTATCCATACCTATTAATCAGCGTGCGCTGTTGCAGCTCTCCAGGCTCCTGCGACACGTATTGGCTTAAGTCACCGTTGTGAACCTTAAGGGTGCTTCAAATTCCGGCACCGTCCCGGCTGCAAGGACCCAAACCCAACTTCCTCGACCTCAGCGTAATCCCTTTTTCTTTTAATCCGAGAAAAAGGGCAGAGGTTCGGTTATGCCCGCATTCTCCACCATTTGTCGGCGGAAGGGAACCAGGACATCAATTTGATCATCACAGGCTCAATTTTAATGATCAGTACGGCGGGTTAAATACAGTTAATAATGAGCTTCATACATATTGCAAAAGTTGAGCTCAGGATTGGTCAGCTTACATATCAGCACCTACGCCTACTTCTACATTCCTATGGTTCTACTTTTGATACTTTCTATATCTTCTTAGGATATATTCAGGACTAATCTCAACTCCCTATCCTCATGTTGCAGCAAGATCACTGCTGACTCTTCCTTTCAGCTTGCTGACTGCTGACTTTTCTCCTTCAGCTTAACCAGTGGCATTATGTCAGTGTGGCCTTTCTCAGCTAACCAATTATTATTAATTACTCTCCACAATAAAAGGATTCCTCCTAGACAAAAGCTGCCAAGACAAACTGGTCTGGCTGGCCTTGGCCTCCTTGGAGCTGCCTCTAATCAGCCTTTGAAACACTGGGGCTCTGCCCTTTCCTTCCTGTGGAGAAGAACTTCATTCTGGTCCAGGTACCCATGGCTAAAATGAAATTCCACTTTCAAAACTCCACAAATTTCCAAGGGCTGATTTCAGACAAAAGTTGCAAGGACAGACAGGTCTGGCTGGTCTTGGCCTCTGGTGACTGCCTCTGATCTGCCTTCAAACCCCTGGGGCTCTGTGATTTCCTTCCTGTAGAAAAGAACCGTCCTTCTTGTCCAGGCACCCATGGCCTCAGGCACATGAGCACTGTACAGGGACAGAGGAGCTCTGTGCTCCGTGGAGTGGAGACTGAGGACAGCAGAGGAGAGCCCTGGGAGGGACTGAAGGGTGGTTTCAGTGATAGTGGATCCTTCTGACATAAAAGAAAAAGGTAGAAAAAAGAAAAAATTAATAAAAATGGCAGCTGGGGAGGTCCAGACTGGCATGCAGGAGAAAGAAATTTCCCTCCAGGGCAGAGCTCTGGTCCAACACCAGAACGAGTCTGGGTCATCACCAGGCTTTGTGTGTGCAGTCAGAGGCAGGCAGGAGGCAGAGCTGTCAGCACAGGAAGGGGCCAGCCAGGTGGGGCAGCCGGGGGATGAGTTTTATAACATGGCTTATGTGGTCCAAGACCTGTTCCACATTGCCAAATGATGGCTGCAGCCTTGGGAGATATTTAGTTGGCCAACACTCCTGCCAATCACTGTAACAAGGTGGCCAGGAGAGATTCACATCAGACTCTGTCAGTAGTTGGGTTCCACTGAAGGATAGAAGTTTATTCAGTATTATCTTCATTTTGAAAGTAAGAGCAGTGATACTGGAGTCTTTTGTAGCAGGAGACATGGTATGCCACATGGAACATGTGGACCATGGTAAAAGATGTTAAATAAATAAATAAAATACATTAATTTTAAAAATACGTTTATAAATAAATAAATAAAAACATTCTCAGCTGTTCCAGGAGAGCCTCAGCCTCATGATCTGGGAAGAAAACTTATCACCATGAGTCAGCAGAGTGGCTCTCCAGATGGCTTTGCAGAATGGCTGGTATTACTGCCTAGTGTTACAGGGTTAATATTGGGGTGCAAGGAAGCAGCATTTTTTAATTTCACTAGACTTAATATGGAATGTTAGGGGAAGAACCAAAGAAGGAAAAGGGAGGAATCAAGGTGGTTTGGAGAGAAATAGACATAGGAAAATAGAGGAATATAACAATAAGTGGGGTCAGTCATGCTGACAGATGCTGACAAATGCTGATCAGTGTGCTTGTAAGGCCATGCCTTGCACCTGGTGCCTGCACTGTTCCACAGTACCCTGTATCTTAATTAGACTCAATGTGTATGTTCTGACTGTGCTGCAGAGCCAGTGGGATCTGGTGGAGTCAGATGAGAAAGCTTTTTGCACACTTGTCTGTGTGTATGAACATGTCTGTATGAGGCAGTTGAAAAGTTGAGTGTCCAAAGGCCAGCTACAGGGTGGTCCATATGGTGTTGATAAAGGTACCCTTTATCATGGTACACCATGATAACTTATCCTTTGGGGCTCAATAATCTAAAGATCTAGAGAATGTCTTATGGATAGGCCTTAGTTACCCTTAATGACCCCTTCTTTCCTCTAAAAATACAAATGACATCAGGTTAGTTACAATTTCACACATGAATATCTTAAAAAAGGAGAACCAAAAGGCTGCAGGACAAAGTCACTTACCAGTTGTCCTCTTCAGTTATGTTTCAAGCTTCCAGAACAATCTTTGTATTGAAAAACACATGGATTCTAACTTGGCCCCTTCCTGGAGTGCTATGGTCATGAATGCCAATGCCTGAAATGAAATGATTCCTAATTACTTTTACCTTTGTATTAGATATTACACACAAAGAAGGACACTCTTCTATTCAGAAAGGAAAGTTTCATTATAATGAAAACCACCAAAGGATAGTATAGGGACTTATGATCCTATATTTTCAGAAAAAAGAGATGAGAATTTATGTTTTGGTGCTCTGTAGCCATCCATATGGACAGCATTCCAATATGCCAAGGTATGTGTCCAAAAGGTACAGGGGACCTTTTCCCAGAGCAGCAGGGACAGAGGCGCAGGGCAGGGACAGTGTAGCACAGCCTGGGCTGCACAGGGCACAGGCATGGGCAGCAGCTGCAAGACAGCCCTGCCAGAGCCAACTTGGGCAGCACTTTGGCCATGGCTGCTGGGCCTGGGCCTGAGGCAGGAGCAGGAGACAAGTGACCCTTGCAGGCCTGGGGCCTCATTGCCTCCTTGTCCCTGCTCAGCAGCCTGGCAGGGGCCGCCCCATGCTCCTGCCCTTGCCATTGCACATCCCCACATGCCAGTGCCCATCCCGGCAAGAGCCCTGAGCAAGGAGGGAGGGACAGCATCTGCCTGGCCAGGGGCTGGGGCTCAGGCCTTGGCCCTTGGCATTCCTCAAACACATCCAGCTTTGCTCAGCACCAGAGACACCTTGGCCTTGTTTGTCCCCAGCTGTCATCACTGCCTCCAGTGTTCTGCTCTAACTGGAACCAGGGGACACTTTCTCAGTCGTGTTCCTCAGTGGGACCCATTAAACATCAAGAAACTTCAGAGTTTCAATTTAATTTTGAGTTCTTGCGAAGTTTTTTGAAGACACTCTCAGGGATTGAGTCTGATGTAAACAACACAAAAGCCCTGAGAGGGTCATTAAAGTGTTCCTAGTCCACTAATGGAGAAAGTTTTAAAAGAACTTGTAAAAAATACACATTCCTATTTTAATGGATGTATTTTATTTTATTTCTCTTTAGAGCAGATCTTGTTGCAGCATTCTGTGATTGATATTGACCCAGGGTCTCTCCTCAGGAGCTCCGGCCTGCTCACAGAAGCTGTGCCTGGAGCTCTGACCCAGTGTGGACAACCTTGCTCCACATTGCCCAGCCCCATCCTGTCTGTCCTCACTCCCCTGGGCCCTGCTGTGCTTGCAGACATGGCTGCACTCAGCCTAAGAGGGGTTTTCACTTTTTGGGGATTTTTTGAAGCAGTCTCAAACTCCTGAGTTTCCCCACTGCAAACAGACACACTGCTCAGGTGTGCGCCAGCCCCAGGTGCCACCAAAGCCACTGCTGAGCTGCCCTGGGCCAGCTGTGAGGGTGGATCATCAGCCCAAGCTGCACTGGGCCACTGCAAGGGGCTGTGGCCATGGGCACTGCACTGACCCCACTGCTGGGTTTGGCTGCCACGGCCACCGAGAGAAATTAAACTGTCCTTGGAAACACTGGGGAGGATTGGGACCTACTGGGGAACACTGGGAACACTGTGGGAGACACTGGGACATACTGGGAGTGACACTGGGAGATACTGGGAGACACTGGGGATACTGGGGCAATTGCAGAGATGACTGGGGACACTGGGGCATCCTGTGGATGACACTGGGAGGAACTGTGAACGACTGGGCATGAACTCGGGTGTATTGGGACGGACTGGGCTGTACTGGGAGGGATTGGAGGGGTACTGGAATGTAATGGGTTCTACTGGGGAAGACTTGGGCTTCACTGATCTTATACTGGTCTGTACTGTGGATGAACTGGGCTTTACTGGAAGGGACTGGAGGAGGGTGATTTGGCTGTTCCCACCTCCATTGCATCCCATTTGCTAAAGCTCCCGCCAATCACCAGCCGCAGCCAATCAGCGCAAGGGATCCGGGCCTTGGGGCGTTGCTTACACTGGCAGCAAATTTTCTTTTTGCCTACAACTCCCGTCATGCCCCGCGGCCCGACTGAGCCCATTGCAGCCGGGAGAACAATTCCCGTGATGCCCCGCGCTCCAAAGAACTCCGGGATCCGCCCCCATCTGTCCCGTAAGTGTCCCCCAAACACTCCAGGCTCCCTCAGTGCCCCCTCAGCTCCCATTCGGGACTCTCATAAGCACCACCGAACCCCTGAGTACTCCCACCCTCACAGATGGCGGGTACGGCCACTTGTGGGAATTCATCTGCTCTCGTCCCCCGCGGCCCCAGAGCCCCCCAGAACACAGTCCCGCGCCTAAACTCCGGCCGCGACCCGCGCCCGAAAGAGCCCGGTTGGAGCTCTCCGAGCTCCTCCCAGGGGCTCCCGTGCCATTTACGTTTCCCCAGAGGATCTGAAGTCGGGGCTCGAACGCAAAGGTGTCCTCCAAGAGCCGTCCCGGACTCTGAAACATTTCGTTCCATCCACTTTCGGGAATACAGCTCCTGTCATGCTCCGCGGCGCACGACCAGCGCCATTTCAGGCAGGACTTCATCTCCCGTCATGCCCGGCGCCCCACCGAGAGCCATTGCAGCTGCGCCCAGAATTCCCGTGATGCTCCGCGGCCCCGTTAGACCGTATCATACCCGCGCCTACAACTTCCGTCACCCCCCGCGCCCCAGAGAGCCCCGTTCGAGTCCCTCCAAGTGCCCGCCCGGACCCCGAAGGGCACCAAATTCCCCTCCCTGACCTGCAAGGGCCCCCTGGAGCCCCAAGTGCTGCCCCGGACCCTGAACTGTCCCTCAGAATCCCTGAGTGCCCCTCCAAGTACCCACCCGGCTCCCCCTGTTGTCCTCCAGACCCTCAAGTTCTCTCTGAATTCCCTCCCCAGACCCAAAACTGCCCCAAATGTGCCCCAGAAATGTCTCCAGGGACCCCGAAGTGCACGCCCCCCCAACCCTGTCTGAGAAAAAGATGATAAAAAAGATGACAAAAGGACTAAAAATACAACTAATTAACATAAAGAGAAAGAAATAAATAGCCAACAGAAATTAATTAGTTAATTCATGAAGGGAATTGTGTTACTTAGAACCAATGATTAATAACTTTCTTGGTGGCTAGACATTTATCCAGTTTTAATATAAATATACAAATTAGGTAATAAAAATATTGTATAAGACTATCATAATTAAAATAATATAATTATAATTTTGTTTTTAATAAATTTTATTTATAAGGAAAAAGCTAAAATTTTTCTCTTTTTTTGGGATGTCAGTCCCAGGTGGGCGTTGTCAGACATGGTGAGGTTGGGGGTGAGGAGCCAATTGTCCAAACAGGCTCAGCCTGCAAGGGGCTCATTCTTATCCATGCCCAGACCTCCTAAGGAGACAATCAGCATCCAGATCACTTGGGGAATGCTTCTATCCCCTCTTCTCATAACTAGAAAATTAAAAAATACTGATGTGATTAAAAAAACAAAAATAATGAGGTGCATTTTGACATCTTCCTCCTGAAGACAACTCCAAACTGACTCCAATCACTGCAAAAGCCCTGGAGACTCAAAGACAATGGAAGGGAGACAAAGAGCTCCTGAGGCCTTTCTGTATTTTAACAGCCCCACGCTGGATTTGGGGCTGGCTCCAGGAGCCTCAGGCACGCAGAGAAGGATGGAGAAGCTGCTCAAGGAGTCAGCAGCAAAACTCAAAGTGCCTTGGAGCATGGCTGGGCCCCAGGGAGGGCAGGGAGTGCCCAAGGCTGCCCAGGGCCTGGTGAGAGCAGATCCTTGAGGGCAGGATTGCAGGGAGCCCAAGGCTCTGAGCAGGGAACTGCAATGCTGAGCAAGGCCTGGCAGAGCTGGGTTTTCTCTCCTTTCAAAAGTGTCTGGGTGGGCACTGTTGGTTTCAGGTCCATGGTCCCTGTGCTGCTCTTGGCCTGCTCTGTTAGGGTGACGAAGACAAAAAGCTCTGACCATGGTCCTGATGTTGTCTTATGTTTTCTCTGGTTAGTGGTGTTATTTTAATTCTTTATTTGCATGGTGGCTTCTTGTTATAGGGGTTTTTGTCAAGACATTCTTTTCTTTTAGGTCTTATGGGAGTTTCATATTTGGGTATTATGACATAATCCTCTTCTTTATGGTGTCGGGTTGTTCGTCATCTTAGATTAGAGTGGGAGTGATAGTAAAAGGTTTTTGAATAATAACATTTGGGGAATTAGAAAGAAGGTAGACTCAGTGGGGCCCTGGAAAAATGTTTAAAATGGACTCTGAAAATGTTAGGCTTTGTGTTTCCGAGATCATGTGCAATTGCATTGACTTAAGAAGTATATGAAAAATGATATAATTGTGATGATTGTTTAGTAATTAAATATAATTATTTTATAATCATAAGAAGAACCATGAGAAACTATGTTAGAAATTTGAGGGGCACCACAAGGAGCCCACGCTTGGCTCCAATCTATGTATACAATAGAACAATAAAAGTTTAATAATTATCATGAACGTTATATAACTATAGAATATAAAAACATGTTCATCCCGAATGCATGTCGGAGACAGATTTGGGTTTGTACCCTGGCACCCAGAGCTCTTCAATAAAAGCACCTGCATAGAATCATTCTCGTGATTATGTGCTTCTGAATGCCAACAGGAGCAGTGGGAGGAACACCTGACAGTGAGGGGATTTACACAATTATAAATCCTTTAACTAGCATTGGAACTTGACATAACTATTAAACATTCAACAAACAATCTATCTAACATTGGAACTTTACATTAACTCCTTTAACAATGAACTTTATATCAACTCCTTTAACAAAGTATTCTCTACAATTTCCCCCTCTAATTGTTCAATTGGGCTCAAGCCTGAATTAATTAGCAATTACTTCTTCTTGAAAGTACAATTTTCTTACAATTTTTATTATTGGTTATAAATTTCCTTGGCTTTTTGATGTTCATGATTGTTCATTGTCATGATTTCTTTTACTTCTTTCTTATTAAGCTCTTTTGGTATTAAACTTTCTTGTATAGCAGATGTTACAACTTGGATTATACAGGGGAGCATGCAAGGTAGGAGGATCAAACCAGCAATTTCACGTATGATGAAAAAGGGTTTTTTTCCCACCAGTTTCCTTTTAATGACCAGAAATTGTCCCACCAGCTGGTATCGAATGTAGGGGTTCACTCTTGTGTTCCAACATAAACTAACTTCCGGATTTCCTTTGAGATATTTCTAATTACTTCAGTGCAGTCATCTCTTTCTAAGCAGTACTCAGAGGAGTTAAATTTTCCACAAATAATAAATAATCTACTGCTAGTCTGATTTGATACACCACAGCTCTAGTCTGGGATAGTTGGTCATTTATGTGGTCTAAAGCCAGAGAGGCTCGGTTCGACACCATCTCGAGTGCTGCTTGTAATCTCAGAATCCAATTTAACCCCGTATAAATTGGGCTCCGGTGTCCCCAGGACCCATCTTGAGCCCAGGTCGCCGGTCCATAAGTGCAAATTATTTCCTGGGGGTCCATACTGTGTTTTCCGTGTCTGGGTTCCTCCAATTTCAATTAAGTTTCTTTTTGGTCAGTAGATTTGTTCAAATCATCATATACTGGGACCCCTAGGTTCGTTCCAGACTCTTTTGAGAGTAAGAAAAATGACGGTTTAATAATTCCTATAGTGCAAGTGCTGCTCCACTCCCCGGGTAATTCAGTGTAAGCCACATTCCCACATACCCAAAGCAGGTTTTCTGGAGCTTTCTGAGAAGCATCACTGACAGCCATTGGAAATTCCCAGTACTTGGATATTTCTCTCACTCCCCAGAATGGGTTTATTCCTTTTGCAGTACACTCATGGAATTTATCTCCTTCTTGATAGATACACCCCATTTCTTTCTTCCCAATGCACCAGTATCTATTGGGCTTTCTAGGGATCTGTGTAGCTAATGGATGTTTTACTTTTAAATATCTTTTACAGGACATTTCTCCTACTGGGGTTTTATACATTTTCCTTTCCTAGATATACATTACTCTTCTCCAATTATTTTAGACGTTAATTCCCACCATTCTGTTCCTCTTTGGCCAATAGTTGGTACTTTTTGTCTTGTTTGTGTCCATTTTAAGATATCTATTGGTCTTAAGCTGATCCCTTCCCAAGGCCAGACTTTGGCCATTTGTGTAATTCCAGAGATCCAGCAATTAGTTACATTCAACTCTTTACTCATCTTTTCCACTAAATCTATCAACAAGTTTTTTCCACGAGATGTTTCTAGGTCTTCTTTCTCAATTTATTGATGTTGTTACTTCTTTCTCTTTTATTAAATCTGCTGTGCCTTTTTGATTGGACTTATGTTCAAAGCAAAGCCAAGCATCTCCTATAGGACACTCCCCAGGCAGTCCTTGCTGGTAAGTTGCTATATTTTGTGAAATCCAGTAAGTCTTTCCGTGCCCTTGGCAGGTTGCTAACAGAGAGAGGTTGGCACAGTTTAGGTTTAAATTTGTACGTACTCGTATTAAAGATCTGGTTTCTTCCCCTCTGTAAAGGGGGTAGTAACAGTCAGCACATGGGCTCTTCTGACTTCCCAGCGTGTTGTTAACAAGTTAGATCAGTAAGAGCATTCCCAGGAGTCTGGTATGAGGCATTCCCCTAAACTCTACAACTACTGAGCTGCACCCAGTGATTGGAGTGGCTGTTTTTAGGCAGACTGTAGACTCACCCAGCCTTGCCTCCTGGTTTTGCTTTTCTCCTACAGAAGCGCTCATTGGTTTTAGTACAGAGTTTTTATTCTCTCAGTGTCAACACATTTGACTTTTCTTTACTAATTTATTTTTGCCCTGATGGATGTTTTATAGGAGATTGCTTTGTACACTAAGATTGGAGTTAACTGGGGCATTTAAACTTTTTCACATGAAAACATGACCTTAAAACCTTGAACTCAATGGTCAGATGACTTTAAGAATTTTCGGTATCCAAAATGATACAAAAAATACTCCAAACAAATAACGAGGTATTTACTCTTATGCCTAATCCTACAAAAGCACAATATACACTGAAAGAAACAAAGGCTCCAACACAAACTAAAAAGTGTACATCCATTGATAAACACTAACTAATAATAAATGCAACAGAAAAGTATCTACTTTTCAAACTCAAAAGTAACATATAAATAACATTAACTGCAATTTTTAACAGTTCTTAACAAGTTTTGATTATTTAAACAGTTCTTAACAAGTTTTTGACTATAAACAGTCTCTAACAGTCTTTAGGTCTCTTCTGGAGGGTTACCTTTAGATCATCTGAGTGATTAGTCACAGTCCATTCATTAGAGGATTTAGTAGGAGATGTGGTTGGTTTTGACTCTTCAGTGGGAGGTGGTGCAGGTCCTTTAATCTGGGTTATATGTGTCCACCCCTTCTCTTGGGTCGTATGGCTGTATTGGTGGTGAGTAGGACCTGAAAAGGACATTCAAACTCAGAGGTTAAAAGTGCAATGTTCCATGATTTAACTAACACCCAGTCCCCTGGATTGATGTTGTGTCCCTTAGTGTCTAAGGGAGGGGTTTGAGGGAGATAGCCCTTTTTCCTAAGATCTTTGAATCTCCTTCCTATGGCCTTTACCTATTTTTGGGTGGCTGTCTCTCCTTCTGGATAAATTCCCGTGCTATACGGGCTTGTCAAGAAGGGGAGTCTAAACATCATTTCAAAAGGTGAGACTCTTATGCCTGATTGAGGCCTTGTTCTAATTTGTAACAGTCCTAAGCATAGACATTTAAGCCAATTCATCTGGGTTTGTGTAACTAATGTAGTTAACGTGTTTTTGATGGTTTTATTCATCCTTTCTACTCTCCTGGAGCTCTGGGGATGCCAATGGGCTGTGCAACCTCCATTTCATTCCCAGGGCTTCAACAACTTGTCATAAGACTTGGTCTGTAAAATGTGGACCTTGGTCAGACTCTATATTTTTTATTAACCCATATTGGGGAATGAGGTTTTCTAGAATTGCTTTTGTGACTGCTTGGGCTGTCTCTGTTTTTTTTTGGGAACGCCTCTACCCAATGGATGAGGTCATCCATGGTGACTAATAAATGTCTGTGTCCCTGGACAGCGGGCATTTCTGTGAAGTCTACCTGCACACTTTGGAATGGCCGCAAGGCCAACTCTCTTCCACCAGATCAGATAATACTGTTCTCATTACTTTCTGATTAATTTGTTGGCAAGTTAAACATCCCCTGCTAACTGCCTTTGCTATGTTATGTACTCCCATGCACATATGATCCCTTGGAAAGTGGTCACATAAGCCTTGTATTTCCCAATGGGTGAACTCATATAACTCTGTCATCACCTTTCGGGCTGGAGCTTTATTTAAAATTTGTTGGCCATCAGGGGTCCACCATTCTCCATTTTCTTTTTGATGTTCTCTCATCTTTTCTAACTCCCTTAATTCTTTCACATCAAAGATGAGTCTTTCCTCTTTTCTTTCTATACTAGGTGTTCTCTCTATCTTAAGAATTTTAAATGGACTTTCCTGTTCCAAAGCTACTTCTTTCACTACTTGATCAGATAATTGGTTTCCCTTTATTTCAAGGGTGTCCCCTTTTTGATGTCCTTTTATGTGAACTTTGGGTATCTCTATTGGTTTCCTTAGGGACTCTAGTACTAATTTTCTTAGCTCTTCATGTATTATATTTTTGCCTTAAGAGTTAAGGTACCCTTGTTCTTCCCATAGTTTTCGAATGTATGGGCAATCCCAAATGCGCACCAGGAGTCGATATTGATTGTTCCTTTATCTTTGTCTAGTAAATCTAGACTTCTTTTCAGGGCACAGATTTCACAACACTGGGCAGACCAATTTGAGGGTAGCTTTCCCCAACTTGCATGTTCTGCCCATCTATGGTTGCATACCCTGAGACCTGTTTACTGGCTACCATTTGTGATGATCCATCTGTAAATAAAATTCTCCCATGTGGGAGGGGCTTATCTTCTAAATCTTCTCGCACTTTAGTCTGCATTTCAATAATTTCTAAACAATCATGTTCCAGGTCTGTTAATGAGTCTCCTGTGAGGAACAGGGCTGGATTTAAACATTTTGAAGTGAATAATTGGAGGCCTTGGTACTTATTAGGATGACTTCATACTTTAGTATTTGGGAGTCAGTTAGCCACTGAGGGGCCTTGTGACTTAAAACATCTTTCACATTGTGTGGGGTATGAAGCCGCATCTTCCCCTTTCAGGTAAGTTTCTGTGTGTCTTCTATTGGGGTGGCTGTTGCCTCTGTCACTTGCACACAGGCTGGCCACCCTCTGGCTACTGGATCTGGTAACTTGGAGAGAGATGTGACCGGCTTCCTGCATCCTCCTCAATCCTGTGTAAGGACTCCGCAAGCTATCCCCACTTCCACGTTTAAAAATAGGTCAAAGATATTTTAAAGGTTTGGTAGGCTCAGTACAGGGGCAGAGGACAATTTAGTTTTCAGATTCCGAAGCTGGTCCTCGTCATTTGAGGTCCAGGTTACAGGCTCTGAGTCTATCAATTTGTCACATGGAAATTTACCGCTTTTAGTGATTTAATACTGATCAAGCCATAATCTTCAATACTCAAACAAACGTAATAATTTTCTAACATCTCTTTTGGTCTTTGGGGCAGGGATGGACAGAATTCCCAAAATTCAGGAGGCCATGAAAGGCTTAGAAAAAATGAAAATGATTCACTATTGTATGGAAGTCTGGCCTAAGTTAAACCTGCAGGGGGAGTGGCCATGGTATGGGACAAGAGATCCATGGATGTGTTCCCAATTAAACCAACACCTGAAAACCCAAGAAAGTCCCAGTCTTGAGCAGTTAACATATGCTGCATGTTCACAGAGGCATACCACTGGCAATGTTATACAAATCTGTAAACTACAAAAACGGAAGGAAAATAGTGAGGGGAGAGAAGAGGTTAGTGTTAAGTGGGACCCCCTTGATTACTTACCTCCTCCTCCATTCCCCCTCTATTTACCTGGCAAGGCCCCACGCTCCTCTCCCAGATCCCCCAATTTTACCTCTGGCCTCTCTATCCCCAGAATCAGCAGCCGCTCGCATCCCATTACCACCTCCGATTAACACTCCTATGGTTATTACTCCTACCCTAACCTCAACTGCCTTACCTGCTCCAAACACTACTGTCCCACCTCCCTCTAATCCAGTTATTTCTCCAGTCTCCCCCTCAGCCTCTTCAACTGTCTCTCCAGCCCCACCTCCAGTGTCCCTTCCTATGGGTTCAGTCTCTTTCCCCTTACCTACTGCTGTACCATTGCTCCCTCCTAACTGGGAGGTGAGCACCTCCATCTCTAACCCAGTTAGTATAAGTCAACTAGCCCCACTCCTCCTGTTTCTTCCCACAAGGGTAACCTCACGGAGGGACCTTACTGTAATACAAGATCTAAAACATCTAAAGTGGAGAAGCTTTTTCCTCTTAGAGAAGTCCCCATGGGTGGGATACGGGGGGGACATGTGTTTGTGAATGCCCCATTAACAGCCACTGAAATTTGAGGCTTTGAAAAGGAGTTAGGGAACTTAGTGGAGGATGCGGTAGGTATATCGAACCAAGTAGACCAATTTCTAGGCCCCAGCATTTACACCTGGGGAGAGCTGAACTCTATTTTAAAAATTTTGTTCAGCGCTGAAGAAGTAAGGATGATCAGGGTTGCAGGAATGCATACCAGGGAGTGAGAAAATCATTCAGGAGATCCCAGTGACCAGAAATTACCCTTACAGGACCCTGAGTGGGACCCTAATGAAGAGGAAGATAGAAGGAACATGGAAGAGTATAGGTCCCTGATGGTTAGAGGAATAAAGGAATCAGTTCCCTGAAGTAATAACACAAAACTAGCTTTTGATAGAATGCAAGAAAAGGATGAAACCCCAGCTACTTGGCTTAACAGATTAAAGACGAACTTCCAATTATATTCCAATAGATATCCTGATAGCTCTGAAGGCCAAGTACTTCTAAAAGTGCAATTTCTTACAAAATCGTGGCTGGACATACGGAGAAAGTTAGAGAAAATGGATGACTGGCAGGAGAAGGGAATAAATGAACTGTTAAAGGAAGCTTTACAGATATATTTAAGGAGAGAAGAAGAGAAAACTAAAGCTAAAGCTAGAATCATGGTAGCTGTAGCCAGGGAAAGTCTAGGGGTAAAGAGATCAGCCGGGACAACCATCGAGAATCAGTGAAAATGGACGAAAGGCCTCCTTTGAAACACCCAAAGATAAACCTATACTACCTCCATGGGTGTATACAAACAAGAGACCAGGGGCACCACTGAGCGACAGGAAATGTTATTATTGTGGAGAGATAGGACACATAAGAAGGGATTGCAATAAACTCTCTTTGGATGAGGCAATGGTAAAAGAACAAGAGGCTCTTGAGCGACTCCTGAGGGATGACAACAAGGGATGTCAGGGGCATTACATGCTAGGGGACCCAATGTACCATCAAGAAGAGCCTCTGGTAAATTTTGAAGTCGGTCCCCAAAGTGAGGAATTTGAAGTTTTAATTGATACCGGAGCAGATAGATCAAGTATAAAGGAATTACCCGCAGGAGTGACAACTGGGAGAAAGGTCTGTGAGGTGATGGGAGCAGAGGGAAAACCATTTAGAGCCTCCAGAGCTGAAAACGTAGAAATTAAAGGAAACGGAAGGCAGTGTGTGGCTGACTTGATCTATTGACCTAATCTAGAAAGGAATTTACTACGAAGGGACCTACAAGTCTCATTAGGAGTGGAGATTATCCCAAAGGATGGGAGAATGATAGTCCAGATCATGAAATTGATATCAGGAGATACAGAGCAGATAAACCCAGAGGTTTGAGCAGGAGAAGGAAAGAGGGGTTATCTAGACATCCCACCAATAAGAATTGAAATGCAAAAAAGGATTCCTCCCGTTCAAGTAAAGCAATACCCAAGGTCTATTGAGGGAAAAAAGGGACTGACCCCTGTGATTGAGCAGCTATTAGAGGAAGGTATCCTGGAGCCACGTATGTCTCCCCACAACACCCCTATTTTAGCAATCAAGAAGGCAGATGGAAAATACCAATTGGTTCAAGACTTAAGGAAGAAAAATAAGAGAATTATAACCAGGCATCCAGTGGTCCCAAATCCCTACACCATCTTGAGTCAGATCCCAAGGGAGCATGCCTCGTTTACTATTATAGATTTAAAAGATGCATTTTGGGCATGTCCTCTTGCTGAGGAATGTAGGGATTGTTTCGTGTTTGAGTGGGAACATCCAGAGAAGAGGAGGAAACAACAATTAAGGTGGACTTGCCTAACCCCAAGGATTTACCGAGTCCCCAGAATTCTTTGGGCAAGCCTTAGAAGGGCTTTTAGAACAATTCAACCCTGAGAGCGAAGTACAAATTCTACAATACGTAGATGAATTATTAGTATCTGGAGAGGAACAGAATAATGTCAGGGCAACAAGTATATGCCTTTTAAATTTCCTAAGAGGAAAGGGTTTAAAAGTATCTCAAAAAAATTGCAATTTGTGGAAGTGAAAGTTACTTATCTGGGACACATAATTGGGAAAGGATATAAGAAATTAAGTCCTGAAAGAATTTCAGGCATACTATCCATACCAGCACCAAAAACTAAGAGAGATGTCAGAAAACTATTAGGCTTATTTGGGTACTCTAAGGTAGGGTTAGACCAATATACCCAAAGTGTAAAATTTTTATATGACAAATTAGTAAACGCTGACCCAATAGAATGGAGAAATGAGGATGACAAAAAATGAAATAATTTGAAAGATAAACAAACCTCAGCACCTGTCCTAAGTTTGCCTAATCTGGGAAAAGAATTTGACCTATTTGTAAATACTGAAAAAGGAATTGCATATGGGGTGGTAGCACAAGAGTGGGGAGAGTGTAAGAAACCAATAGCTTACATCTCCAAACTGCTAGACCCGGTAGCTAGGAGGTGGCCCACCTGTATTCAAGCAGTTGCTGCAGCAACCACCTTAATTGAAGAGACTCAAAAACTGACCCTGCGATGTAAAATAAGAATCCATACACCACATGACCTAAAAACAATTTGAAGGCCAAAGAGCCCAGAAGTGGCTTACTGACTCCAGAGTATTAAAGTATGAAATAATCTTAATAGATGCTGATAACCTAGAGCTGGAAACCTCTAAAACTCTAAATCCAGTGCAGTTTCTCTCTGGAGAGCCATTATTAGAACTAGAGCATAACTGCTTGGAACTAGTGGACTTTCAGACAAAAGTTAGGGAAGATCTAGAAAAGATACCTCTATCTTATGGAATAAAATTATTTACTGATGGGTCTTCGAGAGTAGTTGAGGGAAAAAGGATGTCTGGATATGCAATAATTGAAACTACAGAAAAGGAAGACATGAGATTTACCGAGAAGGGCAAACTGCCTTTTAATTGGTCAGCTCAGTGTTGTGAAATCTATGCCTTAAAGAAGGGACTTGACTTATTGGAAGAGGACCAAGGGACAATTTACACTGATTCACGGTATGCCTTTGGGATCGTTCATACATTTGGAAAGATTTGGGAGGAACGTGGGTATCTGAACTCCAAAGGAAAAAACTTAGTGCACACAGAACACATAAGATCAATATTAGAATCTCTACCTAAACATGCAGAGATCGCATGTTAAGGGACATCAGAAAGGGGATACCATCAAGGACAAAAGGGAATCAGTTAGCTGACCAAGTGGCTAGGGAGGCAGCGTTAAACCCAGGGGAGCCAGTGAAATTACTCAGGTTAAACAAAGTGTTAGGCGAAGAAAGAAAAGGAAAACTAGTAATCAGTGAGAAAGAACTAATAGCAATAAAAGAATTAAAAATGCATCGGGGGAACCAAGGGGAGTGGTTGATACCAGATGGGCGTAAATTTTTAAATAAAGCACTAGCCCAGAAAATGTTAACAGAGATACATGAATTAATCCATTGGGGGGTCCAAGGGTTATGTGATCACTATTTAAGAGAAAACTTATCTATCGGAATACATGAGTTAGCAAAAGCAGTAACTCAGGGGTGCTTAATTTGCCAAAAACTAAATCAAAAAGTGATGAAGAATACCATACGAGGGGAAAAAGAATTAGCCCAAAGACCATTCCAAAACATTCAGATAGACTTGACTGAAATGCCCGCTGTACAGAGTTGCAAACGCGTATTGGTAATAGTTGACCACCTCACTCATTGGGTAGAAACCTTTCCAACTGGAAAAGACACCGGAAAAGCAGAAATAGTAGCCAAGATTATCTTAGAATTTTAACATCAATCCCCAGTACGGGTTGGTGAACAATATTGATTCAGATTGGGGACCACAATTTATCGCACAAGCATTACATAAAATAATTGAGGCTTTAGGAATAAAATGGAGACTACATACCCCATGGCATCCCCAGAGCTCTGGGAGGGTAGAAAGAATGAATAAAACCCTCACAAATATATTAACAAAATTAATTGCAGAAATGTAGATGAACTGGCTCAAATGTCTCCCCCTTGCCCTTTTAAGGATCAGGACAGGACCCTGATCAGATATAGGGGTTCCGCCCTATGAAATGATGTTTGCACTCCCATTTTTAATGACTCCATACAGTAGTGGGGACTATTTAGAAGGGGAAACAGCTACCGAAAGTAAATAGAAACCATTGGAAAGACCCTAGAGAGTCTGAGAAAAAGAGGATATCTTCCCCAAACTTCCTCCCTTGATACAGATGTGCACCAAATAAGTCCGGGAGATTGGGTACTAATGAAGTCATGGAGCAATACGCCATTAACTCCAAAATTTGAAGGATCCTTCCAGGTATTACTCATGACACACACTGCAGGAAGGGCACGAGAAAGAGGCTGGACTCACATCACTCCAGTCAAAGGACCGGTACCACCCCCCCAAACAGCAGACTGGATCCAACAGCACCAGCTACAGACACTTCCATGTGGGTTGCAATCCCGAACTCGGACAATCTCAAAGTTACCTTTAGAAAGAGACCAAAGGTTGCTTAGAAAGACTGATAAAAGCAAAAGAGACTAATATATTAAAATTGTTATACTTTTTCTTCAAGTCACTATTATTTATTGTTATTGTTGTTGACTTATGAATGTAGAATTTTTAGTTTGTGTTGGAGCCTTCGTTTGTTTTGGAGTATATTATGCTATTATTGGATTAGAGATTAGAGTGAACATTTTGTTAACTGTTTGGTGTAAAGATTTCATATATTATCTTCAATATAGAGAAAGGGTTCCTCCATCTCTTTTAAACTGTTCAAGGTTACAAGCTGAAGAGTTATAAGAATTAAATGTTAGTATGATAGTTAAGTTCAAAAGGTTCAAAAGAGTTCTAATAATCTATTTTTCTCCAAGGAAAACCCTGGGGGTTTCAAACCTACTCTCCTACAGAACATTCCTCAGGAGCTATTAAATTGATAGAAAGTGGGAGGAAAGAGAAGGGAGAAAGTTCCCCAATTCTAAGAGGTACGGCCAGTTGAGATCATGGCAATGGTTCATACTGGACTCTTCGGAGGACTGGTGTTGTTCCTGTGTATGGGAGTATAGGGAGTAAGGAAAATCCATCTACTATCACCCCCTACACGATGGGGAGAACCTTGGGTCACTGATAAGGGTTCACACCAATGTAAATCCTTATTTTTTAACTACTCCCAGTTATTTACCTGTCAAGAGGTCGGGAAAGTCTATTGGATTGCCAGAAGCACTGCCTCATTTAGGCAACGCTTACTTGGAGAATGCCCTGTAGGAAAAACTTGTTTTTGTTTTGAGCATGAAAGTAATCAGGAAGGACTGAAAGATCTAATACAGGAAAGACAATTAACAGTAACCACCAAAAAGGATGAAATAGAAATGCCCTTAGGGAAGAACCTATTCCTAGACCTAGTTGAAAGAATTAGTAAGGAACTAAATCTAACCAACTGCTGGGTCTGTGGGAGTACTAAAATGACAGAAATTTGGCCATGGGAGGGAATTAGTTTAGGACCATTAGAAATTCTAAGGTGGGAACATTCAGGACAGAAACCTCACATTTTAGGACAAAGAAGGAAGGAACAATGGGACTTAAAATCTAAAGTAATTGGGGAAGAATGCATAATAAGGACAGGGAAGAGATATAATAGCCCAGTGGGAAATATGGCATGCAAGAGGTATCTAAAGATTGAAGACTTAAATGCTAGATGGATTCCCCAAGAGCCAAATCAATAATGGTCCACTGGGAAAAAGGAAAAGGGGTGCATTTATCCTGAAGGCTATAGGCTGCACAAATGTGCAGAAAAAGGGGTAAACCCCTTTTGGGAATTGGACAAATATGTAAATATTGAGAATACCCTTGGGAAGTCCGCGACATCTTTTGGAAAGCCCCCAATCATCTATTTTGGATTTGTGGCAACACAGCCTATACTACTCTTCCAGGAGACTGGATGGGAAGCTGCACTATAGGTGTCATCAAACCTGCTTTCTTTCTATTGCCAAAGGAATCAGGGTCAAGTTTAGGGGTTGCATTGTATGACAATTTGAGAAAGACTAACCAGAAAAAGAGGAATATAATTGACCTGGGGAGAAAACAAACCTGGAAGGGAACAATCTGGACAGCAGAAGAGATAATTAACACATATGGACCTGCAACTTGGGCCCAGGATGGATCCTGGGGATATCGCACTCCAATTTACATGCTCAGTAGGATCATTCGACTCCAGGCAGTACTAGAAGTCGTGTCCAACAGAACATCACTTGTCCTTGACCATATTAATTACCAACTGGCCCAAACTAGAACTGTCATCTACCAAATTTTATTTGCAGTTGATTACTTAGTAGCCGATGAAAGAGGAATATGTGGAAAATTTAATTCATCAGAGTGCTGCCTGAAAATCAATGATAGAAGTGAGGTAATAAGAAACATCTCAACAGAAATACAAAAAATAGCATATGTGGGAAATCAGGAGTGGACTCCCCTACTAGGCACCAGTTGGTGGGATGATTTTTGGTCTTTTAAAGGGAAACGGTGGAAGAAAGTAATCTTTATAGTAGTGGAAGTATTAATAAGTTTAATAATCTTACCTTGCCTACTCCCATGTTTAAATAAGATTATATCATGTACAATTCAGGCTAGTACACAGTTTTCAGAAACAACTGCTCAAGCCAAAACCAAAATAATGATGATTGAAAGTCAAGAAGGAGAACATAAAACAGCTAAAAGTGTTTATGACCAGTATCAGAAATTAAGCAAGTTTTATGTCCACAAAACAGAAATTACATATTGATGTGCGCTTAAACTCAATTAAAAAGAAAGAGGGGGGATACTGTGAGAAATGAAAATCCTGGAGATGACAGCTCGTTTCCAGAGTAGTAATTGGTAGTTCATGTTTATGAAGTTGATAAGGTCTTAATTTGAAGTGTTGGTCTGTTGTTAAACATTGAATGTTAGAGTTCTAGGACTTGCCTTTAGTTGCCATTGTTAAATGTTGCTATATTACCCTCTATTTGTATCTCTCCTCGTCATGCTCTCTATTTGTACCCCATGTTAGTGTGCTGCTAAACACTGAATATTAGAATTCTAAGACTTGCCTTTAGTTGTTGCTGTTAGATGTTAATATTTTACCCTGTATTTGTATCTCTCCCCATCATACTCTGTATTTGTACCCCTTTCCCTCTCACCCGGGATTTGTATCCATTCCCATCGGGAACCACTTCTCCTGCTCCCCTGCTCCCAGGAGGAGGTGCACCCGGACTGAATTCAAATGAGAGGCTGTGGGAACTATATGAACTCTCTCAAAACAACAAACCAGCGCATAAACTTTGACTTTAACCCACCAGAACCACACTAAGTCACCCACATTAGACCAGAGCTGGATTCCGTCCTGTCACCATAATTTTGATAGTACCCAGCTTGAAAGATACCCCTGGAGTAGGAGCCAACATCACCTTCCCAAGGACTCTCGTGAGGACGGAAGCCCCAGCTGTGCCGAAAGACAAAGCTGCACTCCTCCTCCTCAGCATCGTCCAGTGGAGCAGTGGTGGTGTGCGCAACCCCTCGTGTTCCCCACCCAGACCTGACTTTAATAAAGGCCTTTTAAAGGAGCTGGTCTCCGGGCCCCATTTATCACAGCTGGCAGGGGTTGCAGGTTGATGCCATTTGTCCTTGCTGCCCCTCACATCCCCCTGGCCCACCAAGAGCCCCGAGGCAGCCGTGAGGGACAGGCCCTGCTGGCCCAGGCTGGGCTCAGGGCTTGGCCTTTCTGCTTCCTGCAGCCAAGCCAGGCCTTGCTCAGCATTGCAGTTCCCTGCTCAGAGCCTTGGCCTCCCTGCAATCCTGCCCTCAAGGATCTGCTCTCACCAGGCCCTGGGCAGCCTTGGGCACTCCCTGCGCTCCCTGGGGCCCAGTCATGCTCCAAGGCACTTGGAGTTTTGCTGCTGACTCCTTGAGCAGCTTCTCCATCCTTCTCTGCGTGCCTGAGGCTCCTGGAGCCAGCCCCAAATCCAGCGTGGGGCTGATTAAAATACAGAAAGGCCTCAGGAGCTCTTTGTCTCCCTTCCATTGTCTTTGAGTCTCCAGGGCTTGTGCAGGAATTGGAGTCAGTTTGGAGTTGTCTTCGGGAAGGAGATTCCAAAATGCACCTCCTGATTGTTTTTTAATCAAGGGTGCATTGTATTATTTTTCAGTTCATTGAAGAGGTGACAGAAGCGTTCCCCAAGTGATCTTGATGCTGATTGTCTCCTTAGGAGGTCTGGGCATGGAGAAGAATGAGCCCATTGCAGGCTGAACCGGTTTGGACAACCTGACCCGCACCCCCAACCTCACTGAGATCCCAAAACATCCAAAAATGTTCATGCAATTTATTAATTTTTATTCTGTAATGCATTATTTAATGTTAATATTTTATTATTTATATATTTATTATATGTGTTTATATTTATAACTACACTATTGGTTTTTATTAACTAGTCTTTATATTTATATAGAAAAAATCAAGGCATTTTTATTAGCCGAGAAAATTAATGCTCAATGTTTCTAAGTAAGACAATTCCCTTTATTAAAAGTGCATATTATATGGCTCTATGCAGATATTTACCACATGTACTTTGATTTCTTGGTTAGTAGTGCTGTATTAACATTTTAATACTAAATGTAGTCCTGTAATTAAAAGGTAGCTATTGTAGTTAAAATAGGAACTATGTTAGTGGGATTTTTAAGAACGGAATGAGGCACTCACAGCAGATAGCAGCCCCAGGATGCCTAAAACTTAAGGAGAAAAATAATTTATTGCCCTCTTATAAGAAGAAATAAACTTCTTCCCGCCTCAAAGGCGCTGTTCAGATTAGAAGGAAGAATTTGATGATGACCAGACAGAATCCTGTATTTGACTGGAATTTATGCATCATGTATGAAGTCTATGACTATGCAACGGGCTATTGGTTTAAGGGTTAATCCTTTGATAACGGGTGTCCTTTACTGGGCTGGTGCTGCCCAGGAAAAGGTACCTGGATGTCCCTAACTCTTTCTCTTTATTGTCTCATATTATCCCAATTCAAATTGTCCAAATTATTATTACTCAAATTGTATTACTATTTTGATAACCATGCTATTAGTATTAAACTTTTAAAATTTTAAAAACAAGTAATTGTAGTTTTCCCCACCTTCATTAATTAATTAAGTTCTAGCAGTAATTTATTAATTCCTCTTTCTGGTAATTAGATAAATTTGTACTCTTTTTGCCATCTGCTTAAAATTCTTTTTACAATACGGGGCCGGGGGGAGGGAGGGTGAGGGCACCTTGGAGTCCATGGAGAGGATTTGGGAACACATTTGGGGCAGTTTTGGGTCTGGGGAGGGAATTCAGAGAGAACTTGAGGGTCTGCAGGACACTTGGGGAAGCCGGGTGGGCACTTGGAGGGGCACTCAGGGATTCTGAGGGACAGTTCAGGGTCCGGGGCAGCACTTGGTGGTCCAGGGGGGCCCTTGGAGGTCAGGGAGGGAAATTTGGAGCCTTTCGGGGTCCGGGCGGGCCCTTGGGTGACTCGAACGGGGCTCTCTGGGGCGCGGGGTATGATGGGAGTTGTAGGCGCAGGTATCCCACTGTCTAACGGGGCCGCGGAGCATCACGGGAGTTCGAGGCGCAGCTGCAATGGCTCTCGGTGGGGTGCGGGGCACGACGGGAGAAAAAGTCCCGGCTGGAATAGCGCCGGATGTTCGCCGCGGAGCATGATGGGAGCTGAAGTCCCGAAAGTGGCTCGAACACAATATGTGGAGTGCAGAGAAGGCTCTTGCGGGGACACTTGCGTCCGAGCCGCGACTTGAGGCCCTCGAAGGGAACGTAAACGTCTTCAGAGCCCTTGGGAGGAGGTCTGGGATCTCTAACCGGGCTCTTTAGGGCACGGGTCACATCAGGAGTTTTAGGCGCGGGACTGTGTTCTGAGGGGCTCTGGGGCCGCGGGGGATGGGAGGAGATGAATTCCCAGAAGTGGCTGCACCGGGCATCTGTGGGGTTGGGAGCACTCAGGGGATCCGGGGAAGCTTTTGGGGGGTCCCGAATGGGCGCTGAGGGGGCACTGAGGGATCCTGGAGGGTCTGGGGGACACTTATGGGACATATGGGGGCGGATCCCGGTGTTTTTTGGAGCGCAGGGCATTACGGGAGTTGTAGTCCCTGCTTCTATGGGGCTCCTTTCGGCCGCGGGGCATGATGGGAGATGTAGGCAAAAAGAAATATGGTGCCCATTTAGGCACCGCCCCAAGACCCGGATCCCAGGTGCTGATTAGCTGGATCTGCTGATGGGCGGGAGCCTCGGCAAATGGGATGCGTTGTAGGTGGGAACAGCCAAATCACCCTCCTCCAGTCCCTTCCACTACAGCCCAGTTCATTCCCAGTACAGACCAGTATGACCCCAGTAAAGTCCATTTCATCCCAAGTAGAACCCAGTTCAACCCCAGTCCCCCTCCAGTTCCTCCCAGTGCAGCCCAATCTATCCCAACACAACCGGGTTCATTGCCAGTTGTTCCCAGTTCCTCCCAATGTCATCCACAGGATGCCCCAGTGTCCCCCAGTCTTCCCTGCAATATCCCCAGCGTCACCAGGTTCTCCCAGTATCCCCCAGTGTCACTCCCAGTATGTCCCAGTGTCTCCCACAGCGTTCCCAGTGTTCCCCAGTATGTCCCAGTCCTCCCCAGTGTTACAAGGACAGTTTAACTTCTCTCGGTGGCCGTGGCAGCCAAACCCAGCAGTGTGGTCAGTGCAGTGCCCATGGCCACAGCCCCTTGCAGGGGCCCAGTGCAGCTTGGGCTGATGATCCACCCTCAGAGCTGGCCCAGGGCAGCTCTGCAGTGGCTTTGGTGGCACCCGGGGCTGGCACACCCCTGAGCAGTGTGTGTGTTTGCAGTGGGGAAACTCAGGAGTTTGAGACTGCTTCAAAAAATCTCCAAAAAGTGAAAACCCCTCTTAGGCTGAGTGCAGCCACCTCTGCAAGCACAGCAGGGCCCAGGGGAGTGAGGACAGACAGGATGGGGATGGGCAATGTGGAGCAAGGTTGTCCACACTGGGTCAGAGCTCCAGGCACAGCTTCTGTGAGCAGGCCAGAGCTGCTGAGGAGAGACCCTGGGTCAATATCAATCACAGAATGCTGCAACCAACTCTGCTCTAAAGAGAAATAAAATAAAATACATCCTTTAAAATAGGAATGTTTATTTCTTACAAGGTCCTTGAAATCTTTCTGCATAATTGGACTAGGAAAAATTTAATGACCTCTCCGGGCTTTCATGTTGTTTACATCAGATTCAGTCCCTGAGAGTGTCTCCAAAAAACTTCTCAAGAACTCAAACTTAAATTTATACTCCAAAGTTCCTTGAAGTTTTAATGGGTTCCACTGAGGGACATGACTGAGAAAGTGTCCCCAGGTTCTAGTTAGAGCAGAACACTGGAGGCAGTGATGACAGCTGGGGACAAACAAGGCCAAGGTGTCGCTGGTGCTGAGCAAAGCTGGATGTGTTTGAGGAATGCCAAGGGCCAAGGCCTGAGCCCCAGCCCCTGGCCAGGCAGATGCTGTCCCTCCCTCCTTGCTCAGGGCTCTTGCCGGGATGGGCACTGGCATGTGGGGATGTGCAATGGCAAGGGCAGGAGCATGGGGCGGCCCCTGCCAGGCTGCTGAGCAGGGACAAGAAGGCAATGAGGCCCCAGGCCTGCAAGGGTCACTTGTCTCCTGCTCCTGCCTCAGGCCCAGGCCCAGCAGCCATGGCCAAAGTGCTGCCCAAGTTGGCTCTGGCAGGGCTGTCTTGCAGCTGCTGCCCATGCCTGTGCCCTGTGCAGCCCAGGCTGTCCCACGGTGTCCCTGCCCTGTGCCTCTGTCCCTGCAGGCTGTCGGCATCCCCCGGCTGCCCCACCTGGCTGGCCCCTTCCTTTGCTGACAGCTCTGCCTCCTCCTGCCTCTGCCTGCCCACACAAAGCCTGGGGCTGATACCAAAAGGGTTCATTCGATTTTTACCCAGCCTGTGAGCTTTGAGCACAGGAACAAGGCATGCTTTCCCAGCAAGGATGGATGGAAGGGAAAACGAAGACCCCTTGCCTATGGGTGCAGGGATAGAGAACAAGGAGTGAATCTGGGAACTTGCGGTGTGTTTTATGGAAGTGAGTAAATTGTAATTCACATGCAGGGACTGTATATAAGCAACATCCTGGGAGAATCTCATGTCCATGTACGTTTAGAAGTTATCCCATGTTGCACCTAAGACCTGAATAAAGGATGCCCTAATAAAGACCAACTTAGTGTTAAGGAGCCTTATTCTGATATTTTGGACATTTGGCGACAGCAGAGGCTGACAGACCCAAGGAGTCTGCTGTGACACTGTGGAACCCCATGGAACAAAGGGTCCATTGTGACAGAGCAGAACCCCATGGAACCAAAATCCGTTTTGGCACACTGGGGCCATATTGAACCAATGGTCCATTGTGATACTGAGGATCCAAGAAGACCATTGTGACCCTGAGAAACCTCTTGGAACCAAGGGGACATTGTGACACAGCAAGGCCTGGTGGAACCATGGGTCCATTGTGACACTGCAGAACCTCACGGAACCAAGGTGACCGTGTTCTACTGTGGAACCCCATGGAACAAAGGGTACATGGTGAGACTGCAGAACCAAGGAGACTGCTGCTAGCAGTGTGAGAGCTCAAGTCCATTGTGACACAGCAAGGCCTGATGGAACCAAGGGTCCCTTGTTAAACTGTGTGGGCTCATGGAACCAAAGGTCCATTGTGACATAGCAAGGCCTCATGGAACCATGGAGGCCATTTTATCACTTGGAGGCCTTGTGGAACCAAAGGGCCATTGTGGCACTTGAGAGCCTTGTGGAGCCAAGGGGACCATTGTGACACTGTGGGGCTCCATGAAACCAATGGTCTGTTGTGACACTGCAAGGCCTTCTGGGATCATGGAGACCATTGTGACGCTACAAGGCCTCATGAAACCATGGGACCATTGTGACACTCTGCAGTCCTGGCAGGCCAAGGGGCCGTTGTCACGCCATGTGGCACCATGGAACCAAGGGGTCCATTGTGACACTCCACGGCCCCATGGAACTAAGGATCCATGGAACAGTGCAGGACCCCATGGAACCAATGTCCACTTGGATATTGTGGGGCCTCATGGAATCCTGGAGGCCATGATGACACTTGGAGGCCTCGTTGAATCAAGGGGCTCTGCAGGGCCACATGGAACCAAAGAGAAGACTCCTCTGACATTGTGAGTCCCCATGGAACCAAGGGTCCATTGTGACACTGCAGCACCAAGGAGACCCCTGTGACACTGTAAATCCTCATTGAAGGCAGGGACCATTGTGACACTGGAGCCTCATGGAAACAAGAGGCCAGTGTGACACATCTGGGCCTCATGGAAGCAAGGATCCAGTATGACACCACCACTGTGACACTGCAGGGCCCCATGGAAACAACGTAACAGGGAACAGGTCTGTTTGGCTTGGTCTGACTGGTCCAACTGCCCTTGGCATGTTGAGACTCTGCTCATGTACACCTGAAACACTGGGGCTCTGGGCTTTTCTTCAAATGGTAAAGAACTGCCCTTCTCATTCAAGCATCCACGACCAAAACATGATTCCTCCTCCAAGAGTCCACTGTGACACAGGAATGCCTCATGAAACCATGGAGACCATTATGACGCATGGGGCCTCATGGAACCAAAGGAGCATTGTGAAACAGCAAAGCCTCATTGAACCAAGGGCACAATAGTGACACTGTGCGGCTCCATGGGACCAAGGGGAGATTCTTAAAGTGCAGAATCAAGGACAACATTGTGACACTCTGGAGCATCATGGAACCACTGGTCCATTGTGACACAGCATGGCTACAGGAAACCATGGGGGCCATTTCTACACCTTGAGGCCTTCTGAAAACAAAGGGCCATTTGGGCACTTTGTGTCTCCATGGAACCAAGGAGTCCATTGTAACACTATGAGGCCCCGTTGGGCAGTTGTGGCACTGTGTGGCGCCATGGAACCATGGGCCCATTGTGACACTACAGGAACTAAGGATGTGACATCGCCATGGAACTAAGGATTCATGGAACAATGTGGGACTCATGGAACCAGAGGTCCATTGTGACAGTGAAAGGCCTCATGGAACTAAGGAGGACAATTGTGACACTGTGGGGCCCAATAGAAGCAAGGGGCCAGTGTGACACAGCTGGGCCTCATGCAGCCATGGTGTCACTGGGATTCTGAGGACCCCAAAAGAACCAAGGGGCCATTTTGACACTTTGCAGCTGTGGAGGCCCTGAGAGGCATTCCCTGGGTTAGGGAGACACAAGAAGCTTCCCTCAAAAGCTGTTTGACCCCATTGGCTCCTTCCTCTTGTTCTCCGTCCCTCAGCCCCTCCCTCCCCATTGCCCCATTGGCCCCATCTTTGTACTGCCCCCATGGCACTGATCAACCCCTTCCTCTCGAGATACAGAAACCTGGACTCCCCCCAGGAGTCCTGCCTTGTGACCCTGAACATCTCACCGCACGGCGGAATTAAACATCTGTGGGTACCATGCAAATGCCCTTTTTGCTTCCCTACCCTGGGCTTCATTAGCAGCTATTCCGGCTGCAACAATGGCCCATTATGGCAGCGTGGATCCAATGACATCATGGTGACACTCTGGGACCTCATGGATCCAAGGGACCATTGTGATACTGAAGAACTTCATGGAACCCAGGGTCCATTGTGACACAGCAGGGCCTCATTGGAACAAAGGAACCATTGCTGACAGTACAGAAACTCATGGAACCAAGGGGCTGTGTTGATACAGCAGGGCCACATGGAACCCAGGAGACCAGTGACATTTAGGGACCTCATGGAACCAGGATCTATTGTGACACTGTAGAAACAAGGAGACCATTGTTGATGCTGTGGAACTCATGGAGCTAAGCAGCCATTGTGACACTCCAGGGCCTCGTTGAACCAGGCAGACCACTGTGACACCACAGAACCTCATGGCACTGAGGGTTTATTGTGACACAGGAGGGCCATGGAGCCAATTGTCCATTGTGACAATCTGGATCTGAGGAGACCATGGTGACACCATGGAAGCTCATGGAACCATGGGTCTATTGTGACAAAGAAAGGCCTCGTGGAACCACGAGGAGTCCATTGAGACATCATGGAACCTCGTGGAACCAAGGAGACCATTGTGATATCATGGAATCTCATGGAACCAAGGGTCCATTGTTAGAGTCCAGAACCAAGGAGACCATTGTTGACAGTACAGAACCTCACAGGACCAAGATTCCATTGCTTTGCAGTGGGGCTTTACAGTGGAACCAAGGAACCACTTTGACACAGCAGGGCCACATGGAACCAATGGTCCATGGAGATACTGCGGATCCAAGGAGACCATGGTGATACTGTGGAACCTCATGGAGCCATGGGGCCATTGTGACACTGTGGGTCTCCATGGAGCCAAATATTCATGGTGACACTGCAGGGCTGCTTGTGACCTATCGTCCTTTGTGACCCTGCAGATCCAAGAGACCAGGGTGACCCTGTGGCAGTTGATGGAACCAAGGAGCTGTTGTGACACACCAAGGCCTCGTGGAATCAAGGAGAGCATTGTGGCACTGCAGAATCACGGAGGCCATTTTGGCAGTACGGAACCCAATGGAACCAAGGGTCCATTGTTCTACAGCAGGGCCTTATGGAACCAAGGAGTCATTGTGAAACTGTGGGGCATAAGGGAGTCAAGGACACCACTGATACTGAAATCCACCGGATAGAAACTTCTGAACAGTTTTGAGTATTTGAAAGCACGTATTCTTTATTACAGTATGGTGGTCACTTGGGCCATCCTTCCTCCATTGCAGTGCATTAAGCATTGATTGAACAGAGTTTTTATTACACACACTGATTATGTATCCATCAGCTATCTCCAGTTCCTTTGAGTTTATTTGACATAGTTTACCCACTTATCTCAAATCCTTTCATGGTTCTTTGGGTTTTGTCTTCAACATCCAGTGTCCTTTTAGGTGGCTGTTCCTTGACCCTCCCCCTTTTGAGTATGGCAATATTATTGTTTTGCATAACTTCTGCTTTGTCAGCCTTGCAGAGCTGAGCTGGCATCCTGCTTGCATTTTGTGTGACTTCTGCTTGCCAGAGGTACATCCTCAATTAGTTTCTTCAAGGCTGTTCTGTTCTACTGTCCTTGACAAGAGTAAATGTTGTTCTGTTCTCCTGTCCTTGTCTCAGTGCTCGCCCCACATGAGGCGTCTGCAACCCCCCCAACCTATGGGCCTGGGTTGGGCAAGTGTTCCTGGGGGACAGGGATGGGACAGCTGGGCTGGACTGACCCAAGGAATGTTCCATTCCATGTCACACCATGATCAGAAATCAAGTTAGAGAAGCGGGAGGGCAAGAGTGGTAGGGAATATTTTTTTTTAAGATATTTTTCTTTGAAAAAAGCAGCTGCAAATACAGAATCCTCTCATGCCACAGGGTGGTAAAACATTTTCTGCTGATAGGAGATTTGCTTTTCTTCTATTTATGGTCTTCTCTTTTTGTGGTTGGTTTGTTTGTGGGGTTTTTGTGTTATTGGGGGTGGGTCTTGCTTTGGTTGTTTTTGGTTGGGTTTGGGTTTTTTGCTATTGAATTGCCTTTCTTCTGATGCATAAGTTTTTCCTGCCTTTTCTTGTGGCTTGCTTGGCACCTGCTGGTCTGGTCACTTGGTGTCCCTCCGTGCAGGGACAAACAACCTCCTGCAGGTGGGGAGAGGCCAGTGCTGGCAATGGTGGTTGCAGGGGCTGGTGTGGGACAATTGCCCTGGGGCACCTTCCCAGGCTGTCCCAGAACAGAGACACAGCCCAGGCCCTGCTCTGCTGCTGCCCCAGGTCCATGCCAGGAGCTCTGGCTGTGCCAGGACACTGCTGTGAGCCCCCCCTGCACACTCCCCCCTGCCCCAGGCCCTGGGCTTTGCTGTGACAGGGCATTCCTGGAGCACATTGCTGACAGAGCTCTGGAGGGGAGTGAAGCCTCCCTGCTCTGCCCTCAGGAGATGCCCTTTGCTGCTGGAGCTGCTGTGCTGGAGCCCAGCTGTGTCCCAGCAGTGCCCATGGCCTGGCCCTGCCTGTGGCCGCAGCAGAGACACGCAGCAGGACAGTGACCAAGCTGCCAGAGCACTCCGGCCTTACAGCCACAGCAGGGCTGGCAAGGACAGGGTGGAGTTGGGCAGAGCAGATCGGGGAAGAGGCAGGGCCATTGTCCCTGGCTGTGCTGCTGTGCTGGGACTCTCTTCCTGCCACCTCTGCTCACAGGCACTGCTCCTGCAGGGACAGAGAAGAGCTGAGGAAGAATCCTGGATAAACAGATTGGGGCAGGCACTTGTTTTTATTTAAATGCACAGGGAACAGACCGCTTGTAAGTGTTTGTGCTTCAAATAATATAGATATTAATGCAGAAATGCAAACAATATTACTACAATATTTTGCAGAAAAAACAACAGTATTCAAGAAGTTACTGAAAAAAAAATGGTCAAATAGAGTAAAAGTCTGAGATTGTAAAGAGTTACATTTTAAAGGCTCTGCAACAGAAAAGAGACAGTTTAATGCTTCTGAAACCATCCAGTCATCATTTTCCTCAGGGCATCCTTGACCTCCTGGTTCCTCAGGCTGTAGATGAGGGGGTTCAGGACTGGAGGCACCAACGAGTACAGAATTGACACTCCCAGATCCAGGGAGGGGGAGGACATGGAGGGATGGGGCTTAAGGTAGGCAAAGGCTGCAGTGCTGAAGAACAGGGAGACCATGGCCAGGTGAGGGAGGCAGGTGGAAAAGGCTTTGTGCCGTCCCTGCTCAGAGGGGATCCTCAGCACAGCCCTGAAGATCTGCACATAGGAGAAAACAATGAACCCAAAACAGGCAAATAATAAAAAGGCACTAACAGCAAGAAGCCCAAGTTCCCTGAGGTAGGAGTATGAGCAGGAGAGTTGTAGAATCTGGGCAACATCACAGAAGAACTGGCCCAGGGCATTGCCGTGGCACAGGGGCAGGGAAAATGTATTGGCTGTGTGCAGCAGAGCATTGAGAAAGGCACTGGCCCAGGCAGCTGCTGCCATGTGGGCACAAGCTCTGCTGCCCAGGAGGGTCCCGTAGTGCAGGGGTTTGCAGATGGACACGTAGCGGTCATAGCTCATGACTGTGAGAATGGAAACCTCTGCTGTAATGAAGAAGACAAACAGAAATAGCTGAACAGCACATCCTGAGTAGGAGATGTCCCAGTTGTCCCAGAGGGAATTGTGCATGGCTTTGGGGACAGTGGTGCAGATGGAGCCCAGGTCGCTGAGGGCCAGGTTGAGCAGGAAGAAGAACATGGGCGTGTGCAGGTGGTGGCCGCAGGCTATGGCACTGATGATGAGGCCGTTGCCCAGGAGGGCAGCCAGGGAGATGCCCAGCAAGAGGCAGAAGTGCAGGAGCTGCAGCTGCCGCGTGTCTGCCAGTGCCAGCAGGAGGAAGTGCCTGGTGGAGCTGCTGTTGGACATTTGCTGTGTCTGCACATTTCAACGTACAGAAGGAGGAAAGACAGGGCAATGGAGGGGAAATTTCTCACAGAAAAATCAAAACTCTTTGTCGTAGCCTATTTCTTTCCACTAAGCACCTCCCCCTTGTGTATGTCTAGGAGATCTTCCCTTCACCATTGTTGCTGGAGCCCTGATTGCTGCTGGCCAATGCTGTGTGAGGAGCTGGACCTTGGCCTGCAGGACACCTGAGAGTCGGCCCTGACCCCCAGTCAATGCAGGGGAACAGTGAGAGCAGGGCCCAGTCCTGGTGTTCAGGCTTGGATAAAGAATCTTCCGGTAAGGCTGCAGAACTGCCTGGGTGAAGTGAGGGGGATAACAGAATGAAGAACGGGTGATTCTGCTGCACCTGGGGAGAACAGAGAGTCCAGTGAGACAGGAGGGTTGTCTGAGGCTTAGTGCAGACTGAGGAGAGCTGCTCTGTCTCTCTCTCCTGTTCCAGCTGCCCTGCGCTTGCACCTTTCTGAAATCCAATCCCGTGTTACCCTGGACAGCCGGGAGACACTGCTGAGAGCAGAGGGATCCCGGGCACACAAAGTGGCTCCTGCCTTTCCCAGAGTGAGGAGAGTGGGCTCAGTGCCAGCCTCCCAGGCTGCCCTGCCCAGAGCTGCCCGGGCACAGGGAGCTGGGACACCCCATTGCTGTGCTCAGCCTGCACAGGAGGAGCCCAAGGGCTGGGCCTGGCCTTGCAGCTGGAACTGCCATTGCAGAGAGCCCCTCAGCAATGCCAGCAGCACCTGGGCAAGGCAAGGAGAGAGAGAGAGAGCCCGGCCTGAGGAAAAGCCTTTCCCTGGCCAGCCCTGCCCAGCCCCTGCCAGGCAGCAGCAGGGCAGGACAGCGGCCCTCAGGCCCTGGTCAGCAGGGAATGGGCACACGGCCGCAGAGATGCCCTTCATCTCTGGGGCTGCTCTGCCAGCCAAGGAGGGACTGAGGGCCCCGAGATGAGGGCTGAGGGCTGTGCTGGCTGCGAGGGGACACAAGAGCTGTGCTGCTCAGGGCAGTGTCTGCCCTGCAGGGCAGGCCCGGCAGGTGCCACATCTGCCCTGCAGCAGGGCTTCCCTCAGCACTGCCTCCCTCCGTGCCTGCCCACGGCTCTGCTGCAGGAGCTGTCCCAGCCCCAGCTGTTCCTGTGGCCCCGGGCTCCTTCCCTTCCAGAGCTGCCAGAGCCCAGCCCAGCCCCTGGGCCAGCCCTGCCCTGCAGCTGCTGGGCCCTGCAGGGATTAAAGAACAGCTTCCCCAGCCTGGGCTCCATGGAAAGTTGATGCTGCATGGATCTGGAGGCTGGGCAGGTGCAGTCACTTGCTGAGGTCCCAGGAATCCTCAGGGTGATGGTTTAAGTGTCTCAGGCCCTGATCTACCCTGCACAGTTAATTTTCTATTGCCAACAAGCTGAGGCAGTGAAAAGTGGGAGCACAGATTCAGGAAAGCAGAGACCCAAGCAGGAAACTCCTGTCCTGAATGAGCTCATGAAAACTCACCCTGGGCATGAGCTGGAGCTCTGGGCAGCCCTGGCTGCAGCCCCAGCTTCACCCCCTGCAGCCGTCCCTGGCAGCAGGAGCCGTACTGCCCTGTCCCTCTGACGGTGCCCAGGGCAGCCCCGCTCTGCAGCACAGCCTCCCCCAAAGCAGAAACAGCAGCAGAGCATCCTTACAGTCACATCAGTCCTGTCCTGGGTCAGCTTCGGGACATCCCTCCAGGAGCACAGGGGACATTGCCCTGCACCCACACACTCACCATGCCCAGGGCTGTGAAAATCTTTCCCCAAGTGAAGTCTCAGCTCTATCTCTTCCCAATCCTGATTGCCTTCAGCCTGTCTCTGCCTGGCTCCTGTCCCCTAAGTGCCTGTAGGCAGCGCCTTCAGCCCGGCTGGGCTGGGAGAGGAGCTGGCCCTGGGAAGAGCTGTTCCTTTAAAGCTCAGCAGCACAGAGACAGCACAAGGAGTTTAATGAGCCTCTTGGGGCTTTGCCGCTGTTTTCATCAGACTCAGTCCCTGAGAGAGTCTTCAAAAAACTTCTCAAGAATTCAAAATTAAATATAAACTCTGAAGTTTCTTGAAGTTTAAATGGGTCCCACTGAGAAAGTGTTCCCAGGTTAGTTAGAGCAGAACACTGGAGGCAGTGATGACAGCTGGGGACAAACAAGGCCAAGGTGTCGCTGGTGCTGAGCAAAGCTGGATGTGTTTGAGGAATGCCAAGGGCCAAGGCCTGAGCCCCAGCCCCTGGCCAGGCAGATGCTGTCCCTCCCTCCTTGCTCAGGGCTCTTGCCGGGATGGGCACTGGCATGTGGGGATGTGCAATGGCAAGGGCAGGAGCATGGGGCGGCCCCTGCCAGGCTGCTGAGCAGGGACAAGGAGGCAATGAGGCCCCAGGCCTGCAAGGGTCACTTGTCTCCTGCTCCTGCTTCAGGCCCAGGCCCAGCAGCCATGGCCAAAGTGCTGCCCAAGTTGGCTCTGGCAGGGCTGTTTTGCAGCTGCTGCATTAGCCTGTGCCCAGGCTGTCCTGCATTGTCCCTGCGCTGTGCCTGTTATACATGAGAAGCTTGACTAGTCCAATATTCATGCAGCAGTCAATTCATTTTTTAATATGTTAAATATGAGCAATACAGCTCTGGGTACAATGGGGGAAGTTTTCCCTCTACCTGCATACAAATAGTTGAGGCTTACAGGTATTTATAGGGGTACTCATCAGCTTTCTCAGCAGTTTCTATTCCAATTTTTACTCATCAGCGGTTTTTATTCCCAAATTTTTTTTCACAATTCTATACACTATTGTGATTTAGTTTTTCTTGGGATGTATGCCAAAAAGGAGTATCCCCATATGGTGGTGGTCCAGTTTCCAAAAGAAGAAAGACAGATCCCATCTAGTGGAGTCCAGCTCCCCAGATGTGGGTCCACCTTTTGATTGCAGAGGCTATAAATCTCATAACAATGATGTCCAGCTTCCCTTGGTCAAAATTGTAACCCCTCAAGTTTATGTTCATCTTCCTTTCTTAAACTGCTTTTCTCTTTTTTGTTAAGGTGTGAGATAAGCATGTTTCCTTTATATATATTCCAAAACTATGGTTTCAAGTATACAAGCAACATTCTAAAATTACACTTCAAAAGGTTATTATTGCAGAACTCTTTAAGGATTAACTACCAGCAAAGAGCAACTTCCTTAACACTTTAATTCAAATGCTCCTCAATCAACCAAGGTTAATTGCAAACAAAAGATAGGTTCAAAGGTCTTCTTTCATGCTTTACTTTCCTCAGTTATTATTAGAATTCGCAACTGTCCCATTGTTGGTCTCCATATTGCAATCACAAATACACACATTGCCTGTATGTACCTGACATGAAACGCAGCTTTGTATCTCACAGTCCTCCCCCTACTTGTATAAATTTTTATTTATCTTTCTCATTCATGTCTGGGCTTCAAATCTGGCCAAAACTGTGGAAGCTTTTCCCTTTTTGTCTTCTGTCTTTAATCTCATTATTTTGGATATCTTAGCTGTTGTCTCCAGTTTGCCAACCTCACCTGTAGCCAATTCCAGGTCTACCACAGCAATCTGCATGCTTTGAATGACTGAGTGGATTAGTCGGATAAAATATTGAATAAGGCAAGGTAGAAACAATAACCCAGCTAATGAACACAATATCATGAACCCTATTTTCTTCCACCAAGCTCCTCCTCCAAGCATCTGGTCCCACCATGAGGCTTGAAGGATGGAATTCCATTTTTGGACTGGGACATGAGCCAGCCTTTTGATCTCTGCTGCTAAACCTCTGATGATTTCTCCATAATCATTAATCTCAATGCAGCACTCAGACTCATTGAATTTTTCACACACACCCACTTCTTCGGCCAGCAAATAGTCCAATGCTATTCTGTTCTGATACACAAAAGCCTGCACCTGAGTGTGCTGCCAGCTTAACAAGTCCAGGGCCTCTGAGGAGTTATTTGAGACTATTTCTACCACTGTCTGTAGTCTAATCAATCGGTTCAATAGGTAAATCAAGGTCATGTATCCCCAGCTTCCATCTTGAGCCCAAGTGGCTGGCCCATGGTTATCTATTACTCTTTCTGCTAGCCACACTTCTTCTCCCCGTTTTTGGTCCCCTCCTGCCCTTGGAAACTCAAGTTTCAATTCTCTTTTTTCCCTGTTAAGGTTTTCATCTAAGGGTGCTCCTAACAGGTTACTCTTGGACTTGGTAGTAAAAAGAAGGAGGGTTGTATAAGCTTTTTGCCCATAAATCCAATATATACCATTTGGGGCTCTCTATGGTAATTTACAGCCTCAGGTTTTTCCCAGTAAATTCTTGGGGTCTCCAGGGATTGGTAAGGGTTAGCTCCAGGACTTTTATGCCAGCACAACTTTATCTGGTTGTTCCATTTGCGATTTTTCTCCTTCATTAGGCTCCACTATCCAGCAGGAGGTGTTGGCTGCCAAGTTCTAGTGTTATTGTTTGAATTTACTGCTAAAGTAGATGTGCATGGAGTATACCCTACCACTTCAGTATATTTTCTCCCCTCTCTGCTGATGCAAACTGTTCCAATTATTCAATGATTTAAAATGCATCCTTCAGGCCGTTTCAATCTTTTGGAAATTTGAGTATGGCTCTATTTTAGAAATTGCTCTGGAGCTAGACTCTCACCTCTCCATGGCCATTTTTTCAGCTTATTTCTATCCCCCACAAATCCAACAATTACCTAACTCTAATTCTGTGGCAATTTCTTGCATTAGATCTACAAAAAGGTTCCTGTTTGAAGTCAGAAAACCCCAATCACTATGCTGCTGTTCTAACTGTTTGTATTGTTCACTAAATTTATTTAGCTTTTCTTGTTCTACTCTTTACATTTTTGCTTCTGATTCTTGCTTTTGTAGTTTTTGAGTAATTTGTTTAATTCTACTCTCTGGGTCTCTTCCTTCTCTGTCCTTTGCTAAACAAAAGAATTTTCATTCATCATCATCTTTGAGAAGGTTGATTAATACAGGCCAATCCTTGGGAGAAACCTTCAGTCCGTGTTTTAAAATTTCTCCAACCCAGTATATTTTGCCACCCATAGTGCACATCTTTAATTGGTTATGGTCATAGCACACTTCACGAACATGGGAATGTGCCATGAACATTGATTCCATTTTTCCTCTGATCCAGACAGTATGATTGCATTTGTCACAGACAGCCGGAGCAATAGGCTCTGATCCTGCAGCTTATGGATTATGTGGAGTTCAGGAGTGAGGCTACTAAGGCCCATTGCCTGGGATGCAATGATCAATGCAGTGAAAATAATCCTCAGAGGGTCTAACTCTCTACCTCTCTCAAGGCCCCTTGGGTTGCATCCAAGGGCCGAGATGTAGATCTTCTCTGTAGCAGAGTTTATACCTTGGGATTTAGTCACTGATATCTTTTGTTTCATTTTTGCCTTTTGCCTCATGAGCCTTCAGATCTCTGTTTATTGTGGTTGTGGCCTGATTCTTTTTAATATAGGCCAATTGGCCCCTAAGTTCGGGGGATGTGTGACTACAATAGGGTTGGTGTATGTGCCTCCCTTTCTTCCAGCAATACTTGGCTTTCTGCCACTCTTTTGCTTTAATTTGATATTCATAATGTATCCAATTGCCCTTGTCACACTTTGCTTCTTCTAATTAAGGTAGGAGCATTTTCCTCACATACATCAGTCCCTTTTTAAGTTCATTTTCAGTTCTCCGGGTGTAGATGCAATTCTCCACTGGGATTCCGTCTCTGTCAGTGGTTCTGCTGGTCCTTTGACCCACAACGTGTGGGTCCAGCCTTTTTCCGCAGTTCGGACAGCTGTATCAGTGGTCAGCTGAGTTAAATAGGGACCTTCCCACCTAGGAGACAAACTTTCTTCTTTCTATCTTTTAATCAGCACCCAGTCACCCGATTTTATTTGATGCATGCTAAATCTGAGAGGGGCTGATTAAGCAATTACCCCTTTCTCCCTTAGTTCTGGACATGTTGTCCCATCTTCTGGATGTATTTTTGAATAGTCATATCGGCTACAACTACTGATGTTTGGGGTACTTCCTGAGAATGGGGCATTCCATAAAGCATCTCATATGCAGAAAGTCCCGTATATGCATTTGGAAGCGTCCTTATATTAAGTAATCCTAAAGGTAAACATTTTGCCCATGACATTTGGGTCTCAATCATCAATTTTTTTAATTGCTGTTTTATAGTTTGGTTCATTCTTTCCACCCTCCCAGAGCTATGGGGGTGCCAAGGGGTGTGATATTCCCAGGAAATACCCATGGCTTGTGTTACTCTATTTATGATGCTGGAAGTAAAGTGGGAGCCCTGATCAGAATCAATGGCCCTGATAACCCCAAATCGGGGAATAATTTGTTCCAACAATTTTTATTTTTTTTTTAAACTTCGCCGTGGGTCGGGCAGCTGAGTAGACCTCCACCCAATGAGTTAGTTGATCTACTAATACTAAAAAGCATTTCCATCTGCCCACCCTTGGTAATTCAGTATAATCCACCTGAACCCTTTCCAATGGTTGGTAGGCTATTTTTCTACCGCCGGTTGAAGCTTGTCTCATTATCCTTTTGTTAACTTTTTGACAAGTCAAACACCCCTGTGTTGGTTTGCTATCTCAAAAATTCCAATATATCCATAATATTTTAACAAATGACCACATAATGGTCTTGTTCCCCAATGAGTACGCTGGTGTAACTGGCTTAGAATCCTTCTAGCGTAAGCTTTAGGTAAAATCTCTCTCCCATCTGGTAGTACTCATTTTCCCAGCTCTTTCTTAGCTTTTAATCTTTTTATAGATTCCTCCTCTTGAGTACTATAGCCTTTTGGCAGCTCCTCTTGAATTTCCACTATAGTGTTCAGCTGGATATTTATTTTAATTTACAATCTGCCTCCTTTGCAGCTTGTTCAGCTGTGTTGTTTCCTCTCACTAAGCAGCTTGACCCTTGTTGATGACCTCTTACATGTACTACAGCTCTTCTCTTAGGTCTTTTCAGGGCTTCAAGCACTCTGATTATTAACTCCTGATGGATCAGTTTCTTCCCTTGAGTGTTTATCAAACCTCTTTCCATCCAGATTTTTCCAAATGTGTGTACAATTCCAAAAGCATGTTTTGAGTCTGTGTAAATAGTCCCCACCTCATCTTTTAAAAGTTCTAAAGCTCAGTATAAAGCAAATAATTCACAACCTTGAGCCGACCAGCTAGAACTTATTTTTCCTCTTTCTTTGCAGACATATTTTCTCCTTCTACAATAGTGTATTCTGAATTTCTTTTCCCTTCTATTACACTTGACGAGCCATCGATAAAATATTTTCCTCACTAGATAGCTCCATCTCATTCAAATCTGGTCTGACTTTGGTTTGTAATTCCACACAAGCTCTTCAGCTGGCTCCCCATAGAGAAATTGAGCAGGGTTCTGAGCAGGAGTGACTTTAAGTTCCAGTTCAGGGGAATGTATCAAGATAGCTTCATACTTTAAAACCCAGCTATCAGTGAGCCACTTCTCTGCTTTTTGATGCAATATGCTTCTAACATTGTGGGGGTATATATATTACTAAAGGAGCTCCAAATGTAACTTTCTTTGCTTCTTGTACCAAAAGAGCTGTTGCTACTATAGCTTGTAAACATATTGGCCATCTTCGACTAACAGGGTCCAGTAACTTGAATAATACCCCACCGGCTTTTTGTCTCCTCCCCAGTGCTGGGTAAGGACTACCTAAGCAGTTTGCTCAGCAGTATTTACAAATAATTGAAAAGGTTTCTCAAAATTAGGTAGGCTGAGTACTGGGGCTTGAATTAGAGCATCTTTCAAACTATTACATTGTTTTTCATCCTCCTGGTTCTATTTCACTGTATTGGCTGTTAGTTTTTCATACAAAATGTTCACCTTTTGCCTTTATCTATCTATCCATTGTCTGCAATATTCCAATAACCCTAAGAGTTGTGATACTTCCCTTTTGGTATTAGGGGAAGGCATACTCAGTATTCCTGATGTTCTCTCAGGATCTAATTTCTTTGTTCTTTTACTCAGCCAGTGACCTAGATATTTCACTTCCTCTTCAGCAAAGTGTAACTTTGCCCTTGAAACCTTTAGGCCTTTCTTTCCCAAGAAATTCAACAGACTGATTGTTGCTTCTCTCACTTGCTCCTGATTCTCTCCTGCAATTAACAGATCATCTACATATTGTACTAGTTTAGTTCCTTCTGGTCTTTCAAAATCTTGTAAAATTCTTTCTAAAGCCTGGCTGAAATATTGTGGGATTCTGTAAAGCCCTGTGGAAATACCACCCACCTTAATTATTGTTTTCTCCCTGTATCTGGATCTTGCTGCTAAAAGGCAAAATAGTCCCTGCATCCCTCCTCTAAAGGACAGGACCAAAAGGCATCTTTCAAATCCACTACACTATAACAGGTATAGTCCAAGGAAATCTGACTTAGTAATGTATACGGGTTAGCTACTACAGGAAACCTTGTGGCTGTTCGTTGACTGACAGCCCTTAGGTCCTGGACTAGACGGTAGCTGCCGTCACTTTTCTTCACAGGGATTATGGGGGTGTTGTGGGGTGACATGCATTCTTCTAACTTGCCCTGCCCTAAGAGTTCTTCAATTACTGGCTTCAGCCCTCGCCTGCCATCTAGTGGAATAGGGTATTGTGTCACCCTTACAGGAAACTCAGGAATTACAATGGTGATTTTTAAGGGTTCTATATCCAATTTACCGATCTCCCCAGGAGTGGACCAGACATAAGGACATATTTTACTCTCATTCTGGTCCGTCAGTTTGTACAGCTGTACCATTAGTTGATCATTTTGGGGTTGAATACAAATTTTTAACGAAAGAATCAGGTCCCTCCCCAAAAGATTGCATTCTGCTTCTGAGACTAGTAATAGATCACTGATATCCACTTTCCCCTTTGATTCAATTAGTACTTCTTCAATAATGGGAACGTTAAAGGCCTCCCCTTTTGTTTCAATTACTTGAGCTGTTTTCCCGCTGATTTTGCATCCTTTTGGTAATCTTTGCACTGTTGATCTTTCTGCACCCGTATCTACTAAAAAGGTGTATTCTTCACCTTGGGGACCTACTTTTAATTTTATCAAGGGCTCTTGTGATGGCCTGGTCCCTAATAAATAGAGCCCCTGACACCGCTAATCTTCTACAAACAGTTTTTTATCTACCTACCGCTTCTTGCAAACCCTTTTAACATCTCCTTCATACCACAGTAAAAGCAGGTTGGTCTTTTAGAACCCTCACCTGTTATTTTTCTTGTGGTTTTAGCATTCCCTGAAGATGCACCAGTGTTCTGAACCTCTTTTAATGCAGCCACAAAAACATTAGCTTTAGCTTTCGCCTTTTCTTCATCTCTGTGGACATAAACTCTCTGTGCTTCCCTTAACAATTCTTGCAAACCTCTCTCCTGCCAGCCGTCTAACTTTTCAAGTTTCCTTCTAATATCCTCCCATGATTTTGCCACAAACTGAGTTTTGATTAATGCTTCCCCCACTGCTGTATCAGGATCTGATTCTGAAATTACTGCAACTAGCAAAACAAACAGTTACCACTCACAGTCTCTTGTCAGAAGCTGCTCGTCACATCATTCAATTTATTTTTACAGCAGATGTCCTTTCTCCTGCAGATTGTTCTGAAGTTGCCTCGTTGCTGCTTACATCATCTCAATATTTAATGTTTGAGAGAGAATGGAAAAGATTAGCAGTAGAAGAAGCAAACAGACATCAAGTTGTAGGAGACACCCTTTATGGATTGCAAGCAGCCATGTTACCAGGACAAGGACCTTATTCTACCACGCAAGTTCAACTACAATACCCCAACAGATGCATCAGATTGCTCGAGCTTTATCTCATCGAGCCCTTTTGTCTGTACCAGATAAGAGAAAGCCTGCACCTTACACCACTGTCTGGCAGGGGGCAACAGAGCCCTATGGACAGTTTGTAGATCCTTGTCAGCAGCAATAAAAGATGCTTCAGATTTACCACCTCAACTTCAAGGGCAAATGCTCTGCACTCTTGCGTTCAAAGGAGCTAATCCCAAAACTAGAGCAATCCTAGCAACACTACCTCTAGGAAGTCCGATAGATGCAATACTTGTGAGAGCCACCCGAGCAAAACAAAATAATCAAGCAGCTGCATTCACTGCAGCAATGAGAGGAGCAATAAAGGAGCAAGGGCATATAATTGCAGCAGCACTATCTGGAAGGGGAGATAAGGAAACTAAAATGAAAAATGAAATTAACAATAATATCAAAACCAACAACTGCTTTCGCTGCAGTGAACCAGGACACATACGATGAAACTGCTCCAAAACTGTTTGGTGTCATACATGCAATTCTGATACTCATGCTACAGCTGCTTGTGGATGAGGACAATTGGGAAACTTGCAGTGCAGCGTGCCAGGTCTGCGCGCGAAGACGCAAGCTCAGACTCCAGCGACAGCGACCCAGAAGAAAAGAATTTCTTTTACCAGCACATCCCAGCCACCTGAGGAAGCCTCGGAGTGGACGTAGCAACCACAGCAGCAGTAACTTTGAGTAATAAAGAAGCGACACCAATTCCAACTGATGTAAAAGGTCCTTTATATAGTCGAACTTCTGGACTTGGAGGACACTTACTTGGAAGATCTTCAACAGGAAAACAAGGAGTAATCGTACTACCGAGAGTGGTGGATGCAGACTTTACAGGACAAGTGCAAATCATGGCCTATGCATTACAACCACCAGTCACAAATCCAATAGGTAGGAAAATTGCTAAAATACTTCCCTTTGAAAAAGTTTGTACATATGATCCTCACTATTACAAGATGCTCCTACAGAAAGGCCAAACACCCAAAATAAGAGGAGAAAATGGTTTTGGATCTACTGGACATGAAGTGTTCTTCACATTAGATCTTAATCAGAGATCATACCAAAAGATTCAATTAAAGAAAGGCAATCAGCAAATTAATTTAGAGCCGTTATTAGACTCTGGAGCAGATGTCACCATCATCAATCAACAAATGTGGCCTCAGACATGGGAACTGTAGTCTCCTGTCACTCAAGTAGTAGGAGTAGGAGGTGCAAAAGCACCAAAAGAAAGTAAATATTTAATTACACTGCAATTTGAAAATGGCCAAACTGTTGTAACTCAACCATATGTGATGCAACTTCTACACACATTTCCAGGTTTAAGTGGATGAGATGTCTTACCACAATTAGGACTTGTCATGACAACTGATCAGCATTTTGTTCCACGGCCACTGGACAGCAGCTGCCCGTACTAAAAATCACATGGCTAACTGAAAAGCAGGTATGGGTACACCAGTGGCCGATGACTCCAGAATGGCTGCACATTGCAGAAGAATTAATTCAAGAACAACTAAAAGCAGGCCACATCTGATCTTCCACAAGCCCATGGAAAACTCCTATCTTCTTTATGCCAAAGAAATCTTGGAAATGGCAACTATTGCATGATTTACGAAAAATAAATGAACAAATGCTAGCTACGGGAGCATTGCAACCTGGCCTTCCTGCTCCCACAATGATTCCTCAAAATTGGCAAATTAGCATTGCAACCTGGCCTTCCTGCTCCCACAATGATTCCTCAAAATTGGCAAATTGTCATAAAAGACTTAAAAGAGTGTTTCTTCACAATTCCTTAACACCCTGATGACACACAAAGATTTGCACTGACTTTGCCATCTGTCAATCGTGCAGCCCCTGCAAATTGCTATGAATGGAAAGTTTTCCCCTACGGCTCTTACAACTTGCCTACTATGTGCCAAATCCTTGTTGATTGGGCACTTCAACCTATATGACAACGTTGGCCATGTGTACTTATTTATCATTATATAAACGACATCTTGTTTGCTGCCAGGTTTAACTGTAGCTCTTGAAATGTACAATGTTCTGCAGCCTGGAAATACTTAGGTTGGCTCATCTCAGATGCTCAGATCAGGCCTTAAAAAGTAACAATTGCTGCAAAAATAAGTCATTTGCATGATACTTAGAAACTCCTAGGAGATCTACAATGGGTTTGTAATATTGTTGGCATCACCAATGATCACCTGCAACCCTTCCGATCTTGGCTGTATGGCACTGAGGCAAACAGTTCCCGAACCTGTTCACCGGAGAAACAAGCTGCTCTAGATGTTGTAGCCCACAAAATTCAAACAAATTGGAGCAGCCATCAGTTAGTAAATCAACCACTATCTCTACTGATCTGCAATACTACAACTTCTCCTCTTGCCATTATTCTATACATTGATGCCACTTTTCTCCTTCTTAACAAGTCCATTATCATCCCAGATTTCCCCATGAAATGAGAGACCTGAGCTTGTGGAAGGGCTGAAAGATGCCCTGTTCCTCTGCAGGGACACTGAGGCTGAAGCAGGACCCTGAGCCTCTCTGGGGCAGCCTCCTCCGAGCTGGAATTTGTGCCGTGCTGGGAGAGGAGGAGGAGGGGGAGAGCGCTGGCGCTGTGTGGCAGGAGCAGGAGGTTTGGGCCGCAGGACATTCCGTCTGCGCTGCTGCCCCGCAATGGGCGGCTGTGCCCGGGGCTCTGGGCCTGGCCCCGCGTGCGCTGAGCTCCCGACACTGCGGGAGCTCCCCGGGCTGGGCTCAGCTTCCCGCTGGGCCTGGGCAGCAGGCTGGGCTCCAGCTGGGATCAGCAGCAGCTGGAAATACCTCTGCGCATCTCCATTTGCTGCTGCTGCTTGGGAGAAGAGAGAATGAAGTCAGTCAAACCCTCTGGTTTCTCTTCCTCCTGGTGGATTTCTTCATTTGATTTGACATTCCAGAGGCAATTTCTGTGATGGCCTCTGTCAGTTGATTCTATTTCAGCAGCAGTAGCAACAGGGCTGTGTTTGAGCACTGCATATGTGGCCGGTGTGGCTGCTTTAATTCTCCTTGACTTAGTGCTCAGTGACTTGAGAGCATTTCAAGATCTCCCAATCATGATGCCTGTGTCCAAAAGCCTGAGTTCACCTATTGCCGGCCGGGGGCTATGTACAAATCACCAACAGGACGGGACTGCAGAGGAACGTGTCTCGAGCTGTTTATTTTCCAGCATCAGTATCATTACATAGTTATGACAATGGGAAGATGCTAGCAGCTCGTGTCCTTAGCAGCAGACAAATAACTCAATGTTACAACTTACTTTAAAAGTTTTTTGACCAATCCCACAAAGCAAAAGCATATTGACAGTAGTTCTATCCAACTACTATAAGTACACATACCTTTGGTTAAAACAATGCTGGCTTATTTCAAATACAATACATGCTTGTGAGCCTTAAAACACAATGCACAGAGCTCAAGCTTAGAACCTCCCAATATCTTGCTAGATATACTTTTCTGCAGCTCGGGGAGTTATTCTACCAAGCGTTAATACAAAAACCATTGTTCTATTTGTCCTTACTTTCTATTTCTAATATAGCTTTTCTGCTGACAAATCTTATGGCTACCACTTAGCTCTAATCACAGTTCATCTGTCTCTGAGGCCTTCCTTTTGCAGCTTTCCCAAAACCCTCTGATTTTAAGGATTCCCACATTCACCATCACGAAAGCACTCTGGGTAGAGCTGATCAAAAAAGGCAACTGCAGTTTTACGGATAAATTTCAAATGGCAAGCAGAAGAATGGCAAGAACAGCCATGGTGTCCAATTCCCAAGGCAAAGGCAACAGCAGCCTCCTGCTGTCACCTCAGGGTGAGTAAAACAAAGCGGAAAACAGGGCTGGAACCTGATCCTTTCTTTCTCTGAGGGCTGGCTCAGGGCAGCACAGGTGGGCCCTGAGGAGTCAGGGCTGTGTGTGGGTGATTGCTCCTCTAGTCCAGAATTGAGCTGGAAAAAGCCCTTGGGAGCCGAGGCAGGAGCAGGTGGGAAGGGGCCGGTGCTACTGCTGCTCCTGGCCAGAAGCCCCGGCTGGGCCGGGCCGGCACCCCCTGCGCTGCGGCTGCTGCTGCTGCCAGAGCCGGGCGGGACTCAGGGACAGGGAACGGACACGGGGGGACAGCAAAGGCCTGGCGGCTGCAGGGATGGTGGCACTCGTATCAGTGCCTGTACAGAGCTTCAGTCTGCCGTTAACCCCGAGGGAAAGGCTGGGGAAAGGCTCCATTTTAGCCTTTCTTTACTCGTGGCTGTGAAGGGACCAAAATAAAAGGAGAACAAGTAGGGCCCAACCCCTTCTCCTTTGGGAGGAGCTCCAGGCCTGGGGCTGTGAAGGGCCATGAGGGGCTATGAGGGGCTGTGGGGGCTGTGAAGGGGCCATGAGAGGCCGTGAGCTGAGAGGGGTCCTGAGGGGCCATGAGGAATTTTTAGGGGCCATGAGGGGCTCTGAGAGGCCATGAAGGGCTCTTGGGGACCTTGACGGGGAGAAGGTCTCTGAGAGGCTGTGGGAGGCCAGACACCTCATGGAACCAGGGTCACTTATGACACTGTGAAGCCAAGGAGACTGTTGTTTGTAGTATGGAAACTTCTAGAGTCAAAAGTCCATTGTGACATTCTGAGGCCTCATGGAACCATGGAGGCCATTGTGGCACTTCAGGACCCACTGGAACCAAGGGGCAATTGTGACACTGCAGGGCCTCATTTAACTAAGGGCTCATTGCAGCACAGCAGGGCCTCATGGAATCAAGGGGATCGTATTGGGGCTCCATGAGACCACGGGGACATTCCGACTCTGGGGAAACAAGGAGACCATTGTGACACTACAGGGCTGCATGGAACTGAGAATTGACCAGACAGTGAAGAACCCAGTGGAATCAAGGGGCCATTCCGTACTTTAGGGCTTCATGGGACCAAGATGCCCTTGTGACACTGCAGGGCTGCATGGAATCCTGGAGGCCATTATGTCACTTTGAGGCCTCATTGAGTCAAGGGGCTCAGCAGGGCCTTGTGGAACAAAGGAGCTCTTTGTGACACTGAGGGGACTCATGGAATCAATGAGACCATTCTGGCACTCTGAATCCCCATGGCACCAAGGGGTCAGTGTGAAACTATGGGTCCCCATGGAAGCAAGAGGCCAGTGTGACACAGCCATGCCCTGAGGAACCAAGGGTCCATTGTGATCCTGGGGAGCCCAATAGAACCAAGGGGCCATTGTGGCATTCTGCAGAGTCCCATGGAACCAAGGAAACTATTTTGACACTGCAAGGCCTCATGGAACCAAGAGGCCATTGTGATGCTGCAGGGACCAAAGGATCCAAGAACATGGAAAAGTTCTGGTTGGCTTGGCTTGACTGGTGCAGCTGACCTTGGCATGTTGAGTGTTGCTTGTCATCTGCCACTAAAACCCTGGACTTCAGTGCTTTCCTCCCTGTGGGAAAAAACTCTCCTCCTCCAGGTGTTCATGGCTGAAATTGGGATTCTATGTCCAAATTCAGTTATATCAAAGAATGATTCCTATATGAAACCTGCAAGAATAGACAGCTCTGGGTGGACTTGGCATCTTGGGGGCCACCTCTCATCTGCCTTCAAAACGCTGGGGGGCCAAGATTTTCTTTCCATGGAAAAATCATCTTTCAAGTGCAGGTGTCCATAGCCTGGGAATCTGCACCCAAAATTCCTTATATCCAAGGATAGGTCCCAGACAAAAGCTGCCAGGACTGTCTAGGTTCCCTTGGTATCCTGAGGGCCAGCTCTCATCTGCCTGTGAAACACTGGGACTCTGTACATTCCTTCCTATGGAAAAGAACTCCTTCTTGTCCTGGTGCCCATGGACAAAACTGGGATTTGGCCTCCCAAACTCAACCTACCCAAGGACTGCTCCCAGACAAAAGCTGCCAAGACAAACAGGTCTCGCTGGCCATGGCCTCCTTGGGGCTGCCTCTAATCAGCCTTTGAAACACTGGGGCTCTGCCCTTTCCATCCTGTGGAGAAGAACTGTCATTCTGGTGTAGGCACTCGTGGCTGAAATTGAATTCCACTCCAAAACTCCCCAAATATCCAAGGTGTGGAGAGATTTATTAATAATTGGTTAGCTGAGAAAGGCCATACTGATATAATGCCGCTGGTTCAGCTGAAGGAAGAAAGTCAGCAGTCAGCAAGCTGAAAGGAAAGGTCAGCAGTGACCTTGCTGCAACATGAGGATAGGGAGTAGAGATTATTCCTGAATATATCCTGAGAATATGTAGAAAGTATCAAAAGTAGAACCATAGGAATGCAGAAGTAGGCGTAGGTGCTGATATGTAACTGACCAATCCTGAGATCAACTTTTGAAATATGTATGAAGCTCATTATTAACTGTATTTAACCCGCTGTACTGATCAATAAAATTGGGCCTGTGATGATCAAATTGATGTCCTGGCCTCCTTCCATCAACACCAAGGGTTGCTATTGAAGTGAAGGGGGATGACCATCTGATTGATGCATCGAACTCCGATTAATTGATCGATCAGCCACTTTATGTAACAGTGTTAATTAACTTCATGCATATTGCAAAAATCCAAGCTCACGATAGGTTAACAGAGAAAACTCTAACCACTCCTTTTGTTTTACAATACCTATGATTGTTTATTAAAAATAGGACTAGCGTTCCCACTGTGATATGAAAGGTTCCCAAAACTTCCATATCTGTTCCCAGGCAGCTATCTTTTCCCAGAGAGCCCAGGGACAGAGTGTTTTACTAGTTATGGGAAGACTGTCTGAGAAGCTTATTGTTTATAAAGTGATGCTTGAGAGAGCCTAATTGTTTATAGAACTAAGCCTGGGAACTGCTTTACAACTACCTTTTAATTTTCTCTCAACTGTATGCCTTCATGGCCTCTTTCTGTAAGCCATGCTTGAACCAAACTCTCCACAGGTTGCTTTCAGACAAAAGCAGCAAGGACAGACAGGTCTGGCTTGCCTTAGAGTCTGATGAGCGCCTCTGATCTCCTTTCAAAACCCTGGGGCTCTGCAGTTTTCTTCCTGTAGAAAAGAACTGTCCTTCTTGTCCAGGCACCCATGGCCTCAAGCATATGAGAACTGTACAGGGACAGAGGAGCTCTGTGCTCAGTGGGGTGGGGACTGAGGACAGCAGAGGAGAGCCCTTGGAGGGACTGAAGGGTGGTGTCAGAGATGGTGGATTCTTTTGACATAGTAGAGAACAGCCAGAAGAAGGCAAACTAACGCCAAGGGCGCCTGGGGAGGCCCAGAACAGACAGAAAGACGACAGAGTTTCTCTCCTAGGGTAGGGCTGTGGTGCAGCACGTCCCCCAGAATGAGCCTGGGTCAGCCCAAGGCTTTGTGTGGGCAGAAAGAGGCAGGCAGGAGGCAGAGCTGTCAGCAAAGGAAGGGGCCAGCCAGGTGGGGCAGCCGGGGGATGCCGACAGCCTGCAGGGACAGAGGCGCAGGGCAGGGACACCGTGGGACAGCCTGGGCTGCACAGGGCACAGGCATGGGCAGCAGCTGCAAGACAGCCCTGCCAGAGCCAACTTGGGCAGCACTTTGGCCATGGCTGCTGGGCCTGGGCCTGAGGCAGGAGCAGGAGACAAGTGACCCTTGCAGGCCTGGGGCCTCATTGCCTCCTTGTCCCTGCTCAGCAGCCTGGCAGGGGCCGCCCCATGCTCCTGCCCTGGGCATTGCACATCCCCACATGCCAGTGCCCATCCCGGCAAGAGCCCTGAGCAAGGAGGGAGGGACAGCATCTGCCTGGCCAGGGGCTGGGGCTCAGGCCTGGGCTCTTTGCATTCCTCAAACACATCCAGCTTTGCTTTAGCACCAGCGACACCTTGGCCTTGTTTGTCCCCAGCTGTCATCACTGCCTCCAGTGTTCTGCTCTAACTGGAACCTGGGGACACTTTCCCTGTCATGTCTCTCAGTGGGACCCATTAAAACTTTAAGAAAATTTGGAGTCTAAATTTAAATTTGAGTTCTTGAGAAGTTTGTTGAAGACACTCTCAGGGACTGAGTCTGATGTAAACAACACAAAAGCCCTGAGAGGGTCATTAAAATTTTCCTAGTCCAGTTATGGAGAAAGATTTCAAAGAACTTGTAAAAAATACGCATTCCTGTTTAAAAGGATGTATTTTATTTTATTTCTGTTTACATCAGAGTTGAATGCAGCACTCTGTGATTGATATTGACCCAGGGTCTCTCCTCAGCAGCTCTGGCCTACTCACAGGAGCTGTGCCTGGAGCTCTGACCCAGTGTGGACAACCTTGCTCCACATTGTCCAGCCCCATCCTGTCTGTCCTCACTCCCCTGGGCCCTGCTGTGCTTGCAGAGCTGGCTGCACTCAGCCTAAGAGGGGTTTTCACTTTTTGGGATTTTTTGAAGCAGTCTCAAACTCCTGAGTTTCCCCACTGCAAACAGACACACTGCTCAGGTGTGTGCCAGCCCCAGGTGCCACCAAAGGAACTGCAGAGCTGCCCTGGGCCAGCTGTGAGGGTGGATCATCAGCCCAAGCTGCACTGGGCCACTGCAAGGGGCTGTGGCCATGGGCACTGCACTGACCCCACTGCTGGGTTTGGCTGCCACGGCCACCGAGAGAAATTAAACTGTCCTTGGAAACACTGGGGAGGACTGGGACATACTGGGGAACACTGGGAACGCTGTGGGAGACACTGGAACATACTGGGAGTGACACTGGGGCATACTGGGAGAAACTGGGGACACTGGGGATATTGTAGGGAAGACTGGGGACACTGGGGTACTTTGGATGACACTGAGGAACTGTGAACGACTGGGAATGAACTCGGGTGTATTGGGATGGACTGGGCTGTACTGGGAGGGATTGGAGGGGTACTGGATTGTACTGGGTTCTACTGGGGAAGAATTGGGCTTCACTGATGTTACACTTGTCTGTACTAGGGATGAACTGGGCTTTACTGGGAGGGACTGGAGGAGGGTGAATTGGCTGTTCCCATCTCCACTGTATCCCATTTTCTGAAGCTCCCGCCAATCACCTGCCGCAGCCAATCAGCGCCAGGGATCCGGGCTTGAGGGCGGTGCTCACACGGGCAGCAAATTTTCTTTTTGCCTACAACTCCCGTCATGCCCCGCGGCCCGACTGAGCCCCATGGAAGCCGGGAGAAAAACTCCCGTCATGCCCCGAGCTCCAAAGAACTCCGGGATCGGTCCCCATCTGTCCCATAAGTGTCCCCCAAAGACTCCAGGATCCCTCAGTGTCCCCTCAGCGCCCATTCGGGACTCCCATAAGCACCCCTGAACCCCTGAGTGCTCCCACCCCCACAGATGCCCGGTACAGCCACTTCTGGGAATTCATCTGCTCTCGTCCCCCGTGTACCCAGAGCCCCCAGAACACAGTCCCGCGCCTAAAACTCCTGCCGCGACCCGCGCCCTGAAGAGCCCGGTTGGAGCTCTCCGAGCTCCTCCCAAGGGCTCCCGTGCCGTTTACGTTCCCCCAGAGGATCTGAAGTCGGGGCTCGGACGCAAAGGTGTCCCCCAAGCGCCGTCCTGGACTCCCAAACATTTTGTTCCAACCACTTTCGGGACTACAGCTCCCATCATGCTCCGCGGCGCACGACCAGCGCTATTTCAGGCGGGACTTTATCTCCCGTCATGCCCGGCGCCCCATCGAGAGCCATTGCAGCTGCGCCCAGAACTCCCGTGATGCTCCGCGGCCCCATTAAACCGTGTGATACCCGCGCCTACAACTCCCATCACACCCCGCGCCTCAAAGAGCCCCGTTCGAGTCCTTCCAAGTGCCCGCCCGGACCCCGAACGGCCCCAAACTCCCCTCCCTCACCTCCAAGGGCCCCCCTGGACCCCCAAGTGCTGCCCCGGACCCCGAACTGTCCCTCAGAATCCTTGAGTGCCCCTCCAAGTGCCCACCTGGCTCCCCCAAGTGTGCCCCAGACCCTCAAGTTCCTTCTGAATTCCCTCCCCACACCCAAAACTGCCCCAAATGTGCCCCAGAAATGTCACCAGGGACCCCGAAGTGCACGCCTCCCCAACCCTATCTGAGAAAAACATGATAAAAAAGATGACAAAAAGACTACAAATATAACTAATTAACATAAAGAGAAAGAAATAAATATCCAATAGAAATTATTTAATTAATTCATGAAGGAATTGTGTTACTTAGAACCAATGATGAATAATTTTCTTGGTTGCTAGAAATGTATCCAATTTTAATATAAATATACCAATTAGGTAATTAAAATATTGTCTAAGACTATCCTAAATTAAAATAATATAATCATAATTCTGTTATTAATAAATTTTATTTATAACGAAAAATGCTAAAATTTTTCTTTTTTTTTTGGGATGTCAGTCCCAGGTGGGCGTTGTCAAATATGGTGAGGCTGGGGGTTAGGAGCCGATTGTCCAAACAGGCTCAGCCTGCAAGGGGCTCATTCTTCTCCATGCCCAGACTTCCTAAGGAGACATTCAGCATCCAGATCACTTGGGGAATGCTTCTATCCCCTCTTCTCATACCTAAAAAATAAAAAAAAATACTGATGTGATTAAAAAAACAAAAATCATTAGGAGCATTTTGACATCTTCCTCCTGAAGACAACTCCAAACTGACTCCAATCACTGCACAAGCCCTGGAGAGTCAAAGGCAATGGAAGGGAGACAAAGAGCTCCTGAGGCCTTTCTGTATTTTAATCAGCCCCACGCTGGATTTGGGGCTGGGTCAAGGAGCCTCAGGCACGCAGAGAAGGATGAAGAAACTGCTCAAGTAGTCAGCAGCAAAACTCCAAGTGCCTTGGAGCATGGCTGTGCCCCAGTGAGGGCAGGGAGTGCCCAAGGCTGCCCAGGGCCTGGTGAGAGCAGATCCTTGAGGGCAGGATTGCAGGGAGCCCAAGGCTCTGAGCAGGGAACTGCAATGCTGAGCAAGGCCTGGCTTGGCTGCAGGAAGCAGAAAGGCCAAGCCCTGAGCCCAGCCTGGGCCAGCAGGGCCTGTCCCTCACGGCTGCCTCGGGGCTCTTGGTGGGCCAGGGGGATGTGAGGGGCAGCAAGGACAAATGGCATCAACCTGCAGCCCCTGCCAGCCTTGCCAGGGAGGCCGAGGGAGAAGCAAAGTGCAGCCCCTGCCAGGAAAGTTCCTCCTGTGGGGCCTCCAGAGGTGCTGCCTGAGCCCAGGGCACAAAGGCCTGGGTGCCTGTGGCCCTGCCAGCCCTGCCCAGCCCTTGGCCATCTGTCCTGCAGGCTGTGCCCCCTGGGCATGCTGCTCCTCTGCCCTGGCTGGCTGCACTCGCCCATCTCGCTGTGCCCCAGCATTTCTCACCCAGCATTGCTGGGCCCTCCCTGGGCTCCCTGCACCCAGCGCTGCCGGCTCCTGGCACACAAAGCCCAGCCATGGCCCAGCCTCACGCTGCCACACCTCCAGCACCAACATTCTGCCCTGCGAGGGACTTTGCTTTCTCCTCAGCTCCAGCCTGAACCTTCCAAGGTGCACTTGGGGGAGGTTTCCTGCAATTCCCACTGCCAAAGAAAGCTCTGTCTCCTGCTGGTCACAAACAGAGAAGGGCTGGTGGCAGATCAGAGGTGGTCAGAGGCTGTTTGGGGCACAGCGACCATTGTAGCCATGATATTTTCTGAAAAATCCCTTTGCCAGGATTTAGCTCCTGAGAAGCTGAGGCCTCAGGTACAAAATATAAACAATCATTATCTGCTGCTGTGGAATGCAACAGGTGGATCTGTGATTGGCTTCATGTCATTGTTTCTATTTAATGGCCAGTCACAGTCCAGCTGTCTCTCTCTGGTCAGACACAGGATTTTGTTATCATTCCATTCTTTCGCCTTTGCTTGCAAGCCTTCTGATGAAATCCTTTCCTCTATTCTTTTTGTATAGTTTTAATAGAATATCTATCATAAAATAATAAATTAGTCTTCTGAAACATGGAGTCAGATCCTTTTCTCTTCCCTCTTCTAGGACCTCTGTGAACACCACTACTCACCATGAAATTATTAAGTTTATTAATATTCTCTGAAAGAACGAGGGGCATGCACTAAACACCTACAACTGGCTGGATGGCCAGTTGAGTGGCGGTGAATTTTACACCAGAGAGTGGTGGTGAATGCTGCTGCATCCAGCTGGCAAGCAGTCACCTGTGGTGTCCCTCAGGGGTCTCTGCTGGAGCCAGTTCTGCTCAATATTGTTACTGACAATATGGATGAGAGTGTTGAGACTTTCAGTAGTAAATCTGCAGATAAAACCAAGCTGGGAGCGTGTGTCCATCTGCTGGAAGGTAGGAGGCCTCTGCAGAGAGACCGGGAACAGTTGGATGGATGGACAGAGTCCAATAAGATGAAGTTTAATAAGTCCAAGTGCCGGGTCCTGCACTTTGGTCACAACAACCCCTGCAGTGCTACAGGCTGGGGACAGAGTGGCTGGACAGCGGCCAGGCAGAAAGGGACCTGGGGGCACTGATGGAGAGCAGGCTGGACATGAGCCTGCAGTGTACCCAGGTGGGCAAGAAGGCCAATGGCTGCTGGCCTGGATCAGGAATGGTGTGGCCAGCAGGAGCAGGGCAGTGATTCTTCCCCAGCACTCAGCACTGGTGAGGCCACACCTCGAGTGCTGTGTCCAGTTCTGGCCCCCAATTTAGGAAGGCCATGGAGGGGCTGGAGTGTGTCCAGAGAAGGGCAACAAGGCTGGGGAGGGGTCTGGAACACAAGTCCTGTCAGGAGCGGCTGAGGGATCTGGGGTTGTTTATCCTGGAGAAGAGGAGGCTCACAGAGAAAAGGAGGTGTCAGGGCAGAGGTTGGACTCAATGATCTCCAAGGTCTTTTCCAACCTTGCTGTTTCTGTGACTCTCTGGAACCACCCTTGGAGCAGTTGAAGGAGGAGCCCTGGGCGTCCTCTTCAGCAGCTCCAGCAGCCCAGGTCCCTCAGCTTCTCCTGCCAGCCCCAAAGCCCATCCTGTCAGTACTGCAGAGCCGCTGCAGCCCCTCCTCGCTGCCCAGAACAGGGAGCCCCAGAGCCAGACACAGCAGCCCAGATGTGCCCCCCTGGCCTGGGGTGCCTCTGGCAAGGAAGCAGCAGCAGGCACTGCAGGAGCCTGCAGACAATTCCTGCAGCACTTGTAGGATGATCCTGCTGCCCAAGGGACATTCCCATGGTGCCAAGTCCGGAACTGCAATGGGGAGTGTGGCCAGAATGGAAAGGGTAAACAGGGATGGGTTGTTTGAAGGGAGGGTACAGGGGTGGAAGAAGAAGTGATCTAGATCAGGAAAGGGGAAAGAAAGCGAAGGTGAAGCCAAGGAAATGCTCAGGGCAGTTTGGGGGTGGCTGCAAGCAGCCCTGGCTCTGAGCAACAGCGTCTGCAGTGGGACAGGAAAATCCCAACCCATGGGAACAAACTTTCTGGGTGACTGCAGAGGCCAGGACAAAGCTGAGTGGTTTCCCTGGTGTCGCCCAGCCCTTGCTGGCCCCAGGGGATGATGGCATTTGTGCTCCCTCAGGTTCATGTCCCTACACCAACAGCATGGGGGTGCTCCCCCTGCTCTGTGCAATGCAAACAGGGGCTCCTGAGCCAGTGCTGCCGTGTCTGTGCCTGCAAGGATGGGGCACCTGTGTGAGCTGGGGCAGAGGCCAGGGCTTCAGAGGGGGGATGTTGTTGACAGCTCCATGAGGACGCTCTGGGACGCTGCCCTGGGCTGTGCAGCGCACTGGGGATGGATCAGCCCCTGCTCTGCTGCTCCTTCCCGTCTGCCCCAGGGCCCTTGCAGAGACCCAGCCATGCTGTTTGCCCCCAGCGTGCCCACGGCCAGCCTGGGGCTGCTCAGGGGTCTTTTCTGTGCTGGGCATTGGCTTGGGCGTGTTCTTGAGAGAGCCTGGGCAAGGAGCCTGGAGCCCCCAGGCCCTGGGCTGAGGTGTCAGCGCTGCCCCAGCAGTGCCCATGGCCTGTCCCTGCTGCAGCCCCGGCACTGCCACCCCCAGGGCTGTGCCCGGCCCCAAGAGCACTCAGGCCCTGCAGCAACACCAGGGCCACCAGTGCAGCAGGGCAGGGCCACGGCAGCAGCACTGGCAACTTCAAGTGCTGCTGCTGCTGCTGGGCACAGCTGCTGGGCCAGCCCTGATCTGCCCCAGCTCTGCACACAGACATTGCTGCTGCAGCTCCAGGGAAGGAACAAAGGGAGATCTCTGGTGAAAATTCTGCTGAGAGATCCTTTATTTCATTTAAAGACACTGAGAACACAGCTCATGTTGACACTGTCTGGGGGCACTGGGAAGGTGGAGAGAAAGAAAATTAGAAATGGAAGAAACAATAGGGAGAATATTAAAAATTAAAACAGAGGGGGAAAATAAGCAATCCAACAAAAACTTTCAAATCTCACTTTTATTACAAGAGATATGCAGAGATTGGCAAAAAGTTTAATGTTTTCTAAATTTTCCAGTCATCAGTCTCCACATCGCAGCCTTGAGCTCCTGGTTCCTCAGGCTGTAGATGAGGGGGTTCAGGGCTGGAGGCACCACCGAGTACAGAACTGACAGGGCCAGATCCAGGGATGGGGAAGAGAAGGAGGGGGGCTTCAGGTAGGCAAAAAAGCCAGTGCTGAGGAACAGGGAGAGCACGGCCAGGTGAGGGAGGCAGGTGGAGAAGGCTTTGTTCCGTCCCTGCTCAGAGGGGATCCTCAGCACAGCCCTGAAGATCTGCACATAGGAGAAAACAATGAACACAAAACAGCCAAAAGCTAAAGGGGCAACAAACAATGAAATCCAAATTTTTCTGAAGGTGGAGTGGGAGCAGGAGAGCTTGACGACCTGGGGAACCTCACAGAAGAACTGGCCCAGGGCATTGCCATGGCACAGGGGCAGGGAAAATGTATTGGCTGTGTGCAGCAGAGCATAGAGAAAGGCACTGGCCCAGGCAGCTGCTGCCATGTGGGCACAAGCTCTGCTGCCCAGGAGGGTCCCGTAGTGCAGGGGTTTGCAGATGGACACGTAGCGGTCATAGCACATGATGGTCAGGAGGGAAAATTCTGCAGAAATGAAAAATAGAAACAGAAATAGCTGAGCAGCACATCCTTTGTAGGAGATGTCCCTGGTGTCCCAGAGGGAATTGTGCATGGCTTTGGGGACAGTGGTGCAGATGGAGCCCAGGTCGCTGAGGGCCAGGTTGAGCAGGAAGAAGAACATGGGCGTGTGCAGGTGGTGGCCGCAGGCTACGGCGCTGATGATGAGGCCGTTACCCAGGAGGGCAGCCAGGGAGATGCCCAGCAAGAGGCAGAAGTGCAGGAGCTGCAGCTGCCGCGTGTCTGCCAGTGCCAGCAGGAGGAAGTGCCTGATGGAGCTGCTGTTGGACATTTGCTGTGTCTGCACATTTCAACGTACAGAAGGAGGAAGGACACGGCAATGAAGGGGAAATTTCTCACAGAAAAATCAAAACTCTTTGTCGTAGCCTCTTTTTTTCCACTACGCACCTCCCCCTTGTGTATGTCTAGGAGATCTTCCTTCACCATTGTTGCTGGAGCCCTGATTGCTGCTGGCCAATGCTGTGTGAGGAGCTGGACCTTGGCCTGCAGGACACCTGGGAGTCAGCCCTGACCCCCAGTCAGTGCAGGGGAACAGTGAGAGCAGGGCCCTGTCCTGGTGTTCAGGCTTGGATAAAGAATCTTCCTGTAAGGCTGCAGAACTGCCTGGGTGAAGGGATGGGGATAACAGAAGGCAGAGCGAGGGATTCTGCTGCACCTGGGGAGAACAGAGAGTCCAGAGAGGCAGGAGGATTGTCTGAGGCTTAGTGCAGACTGAGGGGAGCTGCTCTGTCCCTCTCTCCTGTTCCAGCTGCCCTGCACTTGCACCTTTCTGAAATCCACTCCCATGTTACCCTGGACAGCCAGGAGACACTGCTGAGAGCAGAGGATCCCTGGCACACAAAGTGGCTCCTGCCTTTACCAGATTCAGGATAGTGGGCTCAGTGCCAGCCCCCTAGGCTGCCCTGCCCAGAGCTGCCCGGGCACAGGGAGCTGGGACACCCCATTGCTGTGCTGAGCTAGCACAGGAGGAGCCCAAGGGGTGGGCCTGGCCCTGCAGCTGGAACTGCCATTGCAGAGAGCCCCTCAGCAATGCCAGCAGCACCTGGGCAAGGCAAGGAGAGAGAGAGAGCCGGGCCTGAGGAAAAGCCTTTCCCTGGCCAGCCCTGCGCAGCCCCTGCCAGGCAGCAGCAGGGCAGGACAGTGACCTTCAGGCCCTGGTCAGCAGGGAATGGGCACATGGCTGCAGAGATGCCCTTCATCTCTGGGGCTGCTCTGCCGGCCCAGGAGGGACTGAGGGCCCTGAGCCCCCCGGGCTGAGGGCTGTGCTGGCTGCGAGGGGACACAAGAGCTGTGCTGCTCAGGGCAGTGTCTGCCCTGCAGGGCAGGCCCGGCAGGTGCCACATCTGCCCTGCAGCAGGGCTTCCCTCAGCACTGCCTCCCTCCCTGCCTGCCCATGGCTCTGCTGCTGGAGCTGTCCCAGCCCCAGCTGCTCCTGTGGCCCCGGGCTCCTTCCCTGCCAGAGCTGCCCGAGCCCAGCCCAGCCCCTGGGCCAGCCCTGCCCTGCAGCTGCGGGGCCCTGCAGGGATTAAAGAACAGCTCCCCCAGCCTGGGCACCATGGAAAGGTGATGCTGCATGGATCTGGAGGCTGGGCAGGTGCAGGCACTTGCTGAGGTGCCCAGGAATCCTCAGGGTGATGGTTTAAGTGTCTCAGGCCCTGATCTGCCCTGCAGAGTTAATTTTCTATTGCCACCAAGCTGAGCCAGGGAAAGTGGGAGCACAGATTCAGGAAAGCATAGACCCAAGCAGGAAACTCCTGCCCTGAATGAGCTCATGAAAAGTCACCCTGGGCATGAGCTGGAGCTCTGCACAGCCCTGGCTGCAGCTCCAGCTTCACCCCCTGCAGCCGTCCCTGGCAGCCGGAGCCGTCCTGCCCTGTCCCTCTGACGGTGCCCAGGGCAGCCCCGCTCTGCAGCACAGCCTCCCCCAAAGCAGAAACAGCAGCAGTGCCATCCTTACAGTCACATCAGTCCTGTCCTGGTTCAGCTTCAGGAGATCCCTCCAGGAGCACAGGGGACATTGCCCTGCACCCACACACTCACCATGCACAGGGCTGTGAAGATCTTTCCCCAAGTGAAGTCTCAGCTCAATGTCTTCCCAATCCTGATTGCCTTCAGCCTGTCTCTGCCTGGCTCCTGTCCCCTCAGTGCCTGCAGACGGAGCCCTCAGCCCTGCTGGGCTGGGAGAGGAGCTGGGCCTGGGAAGAGCTGTTCCTTTAAAGCTCAGCAGCACAGAAACAGCACAAGGAATTTAATGAGCCTCTAGGGGATTTGGTGTTGTTTACATCAGACTCAGTCCCTGAGAGAGTCTTCAAAAAACTTCTCAAGAACTCAAATTTAAAATGAAATTCTGAAGTTTCTTGAAGTTTAAATGAGTCCCACTGATGGACACAACTGAGAAAGTGTCCCCAGGTTCCAGTTAGAGCAGAACACAGCAGGCAGTGATGACAGCTGGGGACAAACAAGGCCAAGGTGTCTCTGGTGCTGAGCAAAGCTGGATGTGTTTGAGGAATGCCAAGGGCCCAGGCCTGAGCCCCAGCCCCTGGCCAGGCAGATGCTGTCCCTCCCTCCTTGCTCAGGGCTCTTGCCGGGATGGGCACTGGCCTGTGGGGATGTGCAATGGCAAGGGCAGGAGCATGGGGCGGCCCCTGCCAGGCTGCTGAGCAGGGACAAGGAGGCAATGAGGCCCCAGGCCTGCAAGGGTCACTTGTCTCCTGCTCCTGCCTCAGGCCCAGGCCCAGCAGCCATGGCCAAAGTGCTGCCCAAGTTGGCTCTGGCAGGGCTGTCTTGCAGCTGCTGCCCATGCCTGTGCCCTGTGCAGCCCAGGCTGTCCCACGGTGTCCCTGCCCTGCGCCTCTGTCCCTGCAGGCTGTTGGCATCCCCCGGCTGCCCCACCTGGCTGGGCCCTTCCTTTGCTGACAGCTCTGCCTCCTGCCTGCCTCTGCCTGCCCACACAAAGCCTGGGGCTGGCCCAGGCTCCTTCTGGGGGATTTGTTGCACCACAGCCCTTCCCTGGGAGAGAAACTCCATTGTCTTTGTGAGACAGAGTAAAGATTTATTCTGAATTAGGTGAAGTGTCTGGAAGAGGTGAAGAGTCTGTGGAGCCAAAGCTGAAGAAAAGGCACATTTTAGAGACAACAAGGAGACAGAGAAAGAAAAACAGAAATGACCACAAGTTCAATCTGCCCCAGACATAGAAATTCTTTTGATAAAGAAGAACTGGTGCTAAATGTCACACGGAATGAATATGTATGAACTTATTGTGAAACTGTATGCATATGCATTTGGAAGGGGGATAAAAGAAAACCCAAGGTCTTCAGAGGCACGCTTGCCTTTCTGGGGGCTTGCGTCCGGCGTGCGTCGTAATAAAAGCATACAAGGCTTTACAACTTTTACAAAGTTGTGAGGTTTCTTCTTTTCTCCGCAAAACATTTGTTCTGAATCTGGGCCTCCCCAGGTGCCCTTGGCATTAATTTGGGCTTTTTCTTGCTTTTCTCTACTATGTCAAAAGGCTTCACCGTCTCTGACACCACCCTTCAGTCCCTCCCAGGGTTCTCCTCTGCTGTCCTCAGTCCCCACCTGTTGGGAATTTCGCTGATCAGAGACTGGAAAAGCACAAGGCTGTTGCTAATTCCGAGTCCTGCACCTGCAAGACAGCGCGTCCTTGGGCCTGGCTGGGTATGATAACGAGTGGACAGAGAGACGTGGGAAATAGAGAACGTAGGCCCAAAGGAATGAGGGAGAATTGATGTTTAGTTTAACCAATAGATCGCTTGGCTCACAGAATATTCATGAGCTCATTACTTGCTGGATAAGTGTCTGATGCTCTCTTCAATAAACGGAACTTGCTGCTGACTCATATTGAGTGTCCGAGTTTTCCCTGCACCCGACAAATGGCTCATCCCCGACAAAGGTCTCATTCTGCGACAATTCTTCATTTATCAGCCCAATTTCCCCTTTTTTGTGTCGAAATTCCCTTTTTTCCCCAAAAAAAATTCCATTTTTTTGGACCCAAATTTTGCCTTTTTTCAGCACAAATTCCCTTTTTTTTTAACCCAATTTACCTTTTTTGTTGCTCAAATTCCCCTTTTTGAGCCCAAACTTTCCATTTTTGGCGCCAAATTCCCCTTTTTTCTCCCCAAATTTCCTTTTTTTGGTCCAAATTCTTTTTGCCTGGACCCAAATTTCCCATTTGTGGGGCACAAATATCCCTTTTTGAGTCCCAAATTCTCTTTTTTTGGACCCAAATTTTCCCTTTTTTCAGCCCAAATTCCCCTTTTTGTTGCTCAATTTCCCTTTTTTGGGCACAAATTTCAATTTTTTAGTCCCAAATTTCCATTTTTCGGTCCAAACTTCCCATCTGAGCACCCAAATTCCCAGTTTTGGCCAAAATTTTTCCTCTTTTCACCCAAATTCCCTTTTTAGGTCCAAATTTCTCCTTTTTGTTGCTCAAATTCCCTTTTTTGAAGCAAATTCTCCTTTTTTCAACCAAAATTCTCCTTTTAGCACCCAAATTTCTCTTTTAAGAAAAAAAATTCCCATTTTTGGACCCAAATTTCCCTTTTAGGACAAAAATTCCCATTTTTGGACCCAAATTTTCCCTTTTTGGGCACAAATTTCCATTTTCTTCGTCCAAATTCCACTTTTTTGGTCGAAATTCTCCATTTTTGGACACAAATTCTTCTTCTTGTCCCAAACTTTCCCTTCCTGGACCCAAATTCCCTTTTTTAGTCCCAAATTCTCCTTTTTGGACCTAAATTTTCCCTTTTTTCAGCCCAAATCTCCATTTTTTTAACCCAATTTCCCCTTGTTGTTGCGCAAATTCCCTTTTTTGTGCACAAATTTCCATTTTTTAATCCAAAATTCTCCTCTTTGGACCCAAATTTCCTCTTTTTTGGTCCAAATTCTTTTTTCCTTGACCCAAATTCCTATTTTTGGCTCCAAACCTCCCCTTAGTGCCCAAATTCCCATTTTTGGGCACAAATTCCCATTTTAGACCAAAATTCTCCTTTTTTGACTCAAACTTTCCCTTTCTGGTCCCAAATTCCTCTTTTTTCCTGCCCGGTACTTCCACTCCTGTCCGGGACTATATTTCCCATCATCCCCTTCGCTCACTTCTGCTACAAACCCCGCCCACTTCCCCTCGGTACTCCCGCTCCTTTCGATACTACATTTCCCATCACGCCCTTTGCCAATTTCCGCTTTAAACCCCACCCACTTCCCCTCTGTACTCCGCTCCATTCCGGGACTACATTTCCCATCATCCCCTTTTTCAGCTTCCACTTTCAACCCCGCGCACTTCCCTTCTGTACTCCTGCTCCCTTTTCGGGACTACATTTCCCATCACCCCCTTCACCAACTTCCGTTATAAACCCCGCCCACATCTCCTTCAATCCTGAGGCGACTTCCGGTTCTGTTTCCCGCCACCGCTGCCATGTTCCTGTAGTGCTACGAGAACGAGCGCGGGGAGCGCATTTATACCCTCAAGGTACCGAGGGGATTTTGGGGCGATTTTTGCAAATTTTGGGCAATTTTGGGCGATTTTGGGGATTTTGGGGAGGGTTCTGAGGGGATCCGCGGGGTTTGGGTGCCTTGGGAGCAGTTTGGGAGCGATGAGGGAGAGGTTGGGTGGGCTGAGGGGGGAATTGGGACTGGAGTTGTGAGGTGAAAAGGGGAAATTTGTTAGAAAAAGGGGGAATTTGGGAATAAGAAATGGGAATTTGGGACTGGAAATGGGGAAATAGGGACTAAAAAGGGAGAATTTGGGACTAAAAAAGGGAAATTTGGGAATAAAATAAGGAAATTTGGGACTAAAAAAGCGGAATTTGGGACTAAACAGGGGGGATTTGGGTCCATAAATGGGGAATTTGGGGCTAAAAAGGGAAATTTGGGTTTAAAAATGGAGAATTTGGGGCAAAAATGAGAAATTTGTACCAGAAAAGGAATATTTGGAACTAAAAAAAGGGAAATTTGGGACTAAAAAAGGGGAAATTTAGGACTAACAAAGGAGAATTTGGGTCCAAAAAAGGGAAATGTGTACCAGAAAAGGAGAATTTAGCACCAAAAAGGGCGAATTTGGGTCCAAAAATGGGAATTTGAGTGCCCAGAGTGTTCTGAGTGGGAATTTGGGGGAATTTGGAGAATTTGGGGGGAATTTGGGACATTTTGGGGAAATTTGAGGGATTTTGGGTGTCCTGAGGGGGAATTTGGGGCATTTTGGGGGGAATTTGTGGGATTTTGAGTGTCCTGAGGTGACAGTTTTGGGATTTTGGAGGAATTTTGGGGTATCCTGAGGGGGGAATTTGGCGGGAAATTTTGAGTGTCCCGAGGAGAGGAATCTGGGGGGAATTCTAAGGGTTTTAGGGGGATTTGGGGGGAGTTTGCTTGTCCTGATGGGGGATTTGGGGTGGATTTCGGGTAATTTGTAGGATTTTGCTGTGTTTTACAGCATTTTGTGTAATTTTCCCCTCAGAAAGTGTCCCCGGCCAGGCTCCCCACACGCTCGGCCCACCCCGCCCGCTTCTCCCCTGATGACAAATTCTCACGGCACCGCCTGGCCCTGAAACGGAGATTCGGGGTCCTGCTCACCCAGCGGGGCCGGGCTCTGCTCTGAGGGACCCCAAAAACCCAAAATCCCCCCAAAAACCCCCATGGAGCAGATGGAGCTCAGTCAAACCCGCTGAGCTGAACGGCGTGGGAGGAAAGGGTTAAACAGGAGAAAATTGTGAATATTAAAGGATTTGGGAGCTTGGAGGTGTCTGAGTGTTGGTGGTCAAATAAATTTGGGTTTCTTTCCTGGTTTTGGGGGGGTTTTGGGGTGTGGGAGGGAATTAATGGCGATCTGTGGGGCGCGGGGTACGATGGGAGTTGGAGGCATGGGTATAACGGGAGTCTGTGGAGCACGGGGGATGATGGGAGTTGTATGCGCGGGTATAATGGGATCAATGGGCCGCAGGGGTTGATGGGAGTTGTATGCATGGGTATAATAGGGATCTATGGTGATGCCGAATTTTGCCCCAAAAGGCGAGAATAACTGCCTAAGAGACTCAGATTAAGTCAGATAAGCAGGAGGTATTTTATTGCGACACGTCGGAGAAATCACAAAATGGATTTCTAAGTTTCCCGTAACAAAGGCAAGCCTTTTATACAGTTTTGGATATAGGATTACATCAGATCATATACATAATCACATCTTTGCATAAATATTCATATGGGGTGTGGTGTAGGCGGAGCATGGGCAGGGATACCTCTTTTGAGGATCATCTTGGTGGTCGTTCCGGTTGCCTTCATCATGGGCTGGGGTCTCCTGATGAGTCTTCCTCCTTGAACCTTTGAACCCCTTTCCTAATTTGGCCAATTCCCGGTGTACTTGGCTTGGTCCCCATGGCTTGGCAAGGCTCTTAGGGTCAGTTTGACATTGTTGGCTCTGAACATGCTTAGCCCATCAGTTCCCCTGTCCCTCTCTTTCCTGTCATTGTGTTCCATGCTTTAGCCGATTTATTGCTCTATGTGTTTCCTAAATGCTATGCTTTCTTCAAATGCCTCACATTCTATGTTTTAACTCATTATTTCTTGAAGGCTATCTGTTTTGGGGCTTCAATGGAGTGCCGATGTAACGGGAGTCTATGGAGCGCAGGGGATGATGGGAGATATATGCGCTGGTATAACGGGGTTCTATGGAGAGCGGGGGAGGATGGGAGTTGGAGGCGCAAATATAATAGGGATCTATGGTGCGCGGGGGATGATGGGAGTCGTATGCACGGATATAATAGGGATCTATGGGGCGCGGATATAACGGGACTCTATGAGGCGTGACGGATGATGGGAGTTGTATGCACGGATATAACGGGACTCAATGTGGCGCGGAGGATGATGGGCGATGTAGGCGCGGATATAATAGGGATCTATAGGGCGTGAGAGATGATGGGAGGTGGATGCGTGGGTATAACGGGGCTCTATGGGGCGCAGGGCATGATGGGAGGTGTAGGCGCGGATATAATGGGGCTCAACGGGGCGCGGGGGATGGTGGGAGTTGTATGCGCCCGTATAACGAGGGTCTATGGAGCACACGGGGTAGATGGGTGTTGCCTTCTGATATAAGGTAAAGCGACCTGGTTTCGAGGAGCAGCACGGCAACCCAAACTCACCAGGGTCGCTTGGGCCAAAGAGCACGCAGATACCAATGTGGTAGACGGTCAAAGGCCTTTATTGTCTCATCTCGTGGGGTTTTATAGTCTAAGGGGTCTCTCTACGTCAGAGGGGGTCTGCAGTACTATCTACGGTTAGTAAGGAGTGGAAAGTTACCAGCATTACTATCGTTAGGGGGAATACATTCCTAGTTACATTCCTAGGGTGATCTCTTATCTCAGGGGATTAGGGGAAATGGAATCCTGCCTTTCCGTCACATCGCGTGATCTTCCGATCACCTGTCCCTATCTACCACATCTCCCCCCACCTTTTTCACAAATGAACGAGGAAGTCATATACATAGGAAATGAAATGAGGTATAGGGTTGTAACTTAAAAAGGGAAAGGGGTTTGGTAAACCTGAGTAAGTTTTTGCCAGGCAAGTTTAGAAAATCTTGTGACTGGCAGTGTTCCCTGGTTGAACTCACAGCATTTGTTGCCGGACTATGAACAGGATGTTGGTTTGTTCCAGGCGGGTCTGAACGAATGAGACTAGCTTGTTCAGCAGGCATGGTCCGAAGCTGACAGCTAAAAGTAGCATTGCCAATGGACCTATTAGGGTAGAAATCAGGGTGGTCAGCCATGGTGATTGATTGAACCAGGACTCGAACCAACCCTGTTGGGCTTCCCTGTCTTTCTGTCTCTGAGCCAGTCTGTTTTGGAGTTCCGCCATGGAGTCTCTAAAGACTCCCGTGTGGTCCACGTAGAAGCAGCACTCCTCTTTCAAGGTAGCACACAGGCCTCCTTGCTGCATGAACAGGAGGTCCAGGCCTCGCCTGTTCTGCAAGACCACTTCTGAGAATAAGGAGACTGACTTCTCTAGTAAGGAAATGGATTTCTCGATCCTTTGCAGGTCCTCATCGATGGTCATTTGCAGCTGGGACAGTCCTTGGTGTTGGGTCGCTAGGGCTGAGACACCCGTTGCATTTCCGGCTGCTCCTAGGCCCAGCAGCACTGCGATAGTTATGCCTGTTATTACTTCTCTTTTGTGGAGACGGCTGGGTTCCTCAAAAAGGTGATACACTTCTTCATCTGAGTGGTACAGGACCCTAGGAACAATCAGAACTTGGACAAAAAAGTCGTTAGAGTCATTGAATTTGGGAAGGAACACACAGGGACTCACTCCAGATCCCTGGCAAACCCACATCCCAGATGCGGATGGGACTACCCACTAATTGTTTTTCCTGTCGGGCTTCACAACTTCGGTGCAGACGTTGCCTTTCCGCCTAGCTAGGGTTGCATTGCCAAAGCATCTGCCCTGGCCTGTGACTTGACTCAGGGTGATTCCTTTGTGGGGGGTATCCCATCTGCACTGGTGAGGGGCATCGGCTGTGGAGTAACTGAAGGGAGTGTTTAAAGTGAATCCTTCGTAAAAGGGGGGTTTGACATCGTAACAAAGCCAGCAGGAGTCGGTTAGGTTAGGGTTGGATTCGTTCAGGGATAGAAAGGTAGCTTCTAGCATGCGAAGGATTGGGTCTGAGTCCAACCCGGTTGAATGGCCTGTCTGAAAGGCTTCCGCATGGCCGGTCGGGATACTGGTGACCTTTGTGGGCAAGGTTTTGGGGTAGGTCGTGTTTTTCTTTTTCTGTGCACTTTTAATCACTTTGTTGGGTCTGACCGCTCAGGGTGCCAACGGTTGGAGCCTGATAATTCGCACATTCACCCTCTCTTTCGACCCTTGAAGGACTACTGTCCACATTCTGCCTATGGCCCAACTAGGGTGATTTGGCAAAACCGTCATGTTGTAGTCAGTGCATTTCTGAAATTTAGGGATTTTATGATGGTTTCGTTAGAAACTTCCCTGGAGGAAGATGGGTGTTTGGCAGCCGGTGGGTGCCCAGGTGAACTGTAAGAATTTGTCGGGCTCTTGTGGCTCCCACCCAGGCCCCGATCGTCTGGCATCTGTAACAATGGTTTCGCAGCCCCGGTGCCCACAATATCCCCACCCTGGGTGATTGCAGTAGCTTTTCCCAGGGTTTGAAGCTGGGCACCAGTAGGATAGGTACATGTGTGTGGCGTGTGGGGAATAGGGGTCTACCTTTGGTTGTCCTGGAAACAGGTCAGTAATGCGGAGCACGAAGGATGGGGCGTTTGGTGTGGTGATTTCTTTGAGCACCTTGTCACTACTAAGGTGTCGCATGACCCACCTGAATGGCCGATGGGGGAGGTGGTCTGGGCTGGCTTGCCCTCTGGTGACAAGCCCCAACAGCAAAATCACACAGAAACACCCTTGATGCTTGGGTCTCACCTGTGCGGGTCTCTCCGGCGCTGCCTGGTGGCTTGGTGGTCTGTCAGTTTCCTCTGGAACGGGGATGTACACGTCACGAGGACGCCCCATGAGCATATCCTGTAAACAGAAACTTGCAACTCTCATCAGACTCATTCTGCTCGTTGTGAAGGTCGGGCTTGATTGACTTAAGTGGACACCACCTGATTTTGCTGTCCTTTTTGACAGCTGCGTACCCTCAGCCCGTGAGCATCAGCCTCCAGCCCCATTCCCACTCACCCAGCTCATTTCTAATTACAACCTGCGGGCCCTCCTCCAGCGTTCGGTTGGCCCAGTGTTTTTGAACGGGACTGTTTGTTTCATCTCCCCTAGGGAATTGGTTCAGTGCTAGCAAAGCGGTTGCCAGTATACGCGCCTGATCTCCTGGGGAATGGAATTGGCAAAGCCCTCTGCTTTCGCCAACACTTCTAGCTTGGTTTTCAGGGTGTGATTTGCCCGCTCAACTATGGCCTGCCCGGTACTGTTATACGGGATACCTTGAACTAATGTGATGCCCCATTTTGAGGCGAATTCTTGCACTGGTTTGGATGTGAAATTGGAGCTGTTGTCAGTTTTGATCTGTTTGGGGATACCAAGCCAAGCCATGACTGTCAGCCAGTGCTGATTGTGGCCTTGGAGTTAGTTTTGTGGTGCTGTGTGGCTATGATCGTTCCGCTATAAGTGTCCACTGTCGCTGCAAGCCATGCTCGGGGCTTCAGCAGTTGACACAAAGTGAAGTCCGACTGCCAGATCTCTGAAGGCTTGAGACCTCTCAGGTTGACCCCACAGGTCCATAGGGGTGACTTCTGGCAATGAGGGCAGGTGGCTACCACATGTTTTGCATCCGCTGTTGAGATTCCGCATCTCTTCGCCAGTGCTTTGGCTCCGATGTGGAGTGACTCGTGCAGTTGATGAGCTTCCTGCAACGTCCATACGCCTTTTGCTGCAGTGTCCGCTTTGTCGTTGCTGATCTGGAAGTAACCTTTGACTGGGTCGTGGCTGTTGATGTGCATGACTGACACGGTGCCCTGTCACGAGGAGAGCGCTTCTTCCAGCATTAGGGCTGCTGCAGATGTTGACACATCTGGTCCTGCCATGGCTAGGCAGAGCCTTGCCACGAATATAGAGTCCGTTACAATGTTGAGATGTTCATCTTGGAAGAGTCCGCATGCCAAGACCACTGCTGCTGCCTCCAGTTGTTGCAATGACAGTGTGGGGTCACACGCTTTGACGCAGTGCCATTGCTCTCCTGCCTGCCACACTGCTGCTGCGGTTGAAGTTGTGGAGGAAGCGTCTGTGAAGACCGTTGGTCATGGCTTAGGTCGGTCCATGACCTTTGGCGGCATGTCCATGGGGACAATGGTCAGCAGCTGAGTCCAGGGTGGTCTGGCGGAGTAGGAGATTTCTCCTCTGAAGCCGGTGAGAGCGAGGGCTAGGTGCTCCGATACTGTGGTTGACTCCAAGGTCGGCTGCTTGCGGAAAGGAAGGTGGATGCTTGTCGGCTCGGTTCCTAGGTGTTTCAAGGCGATTTTCATTATGAGGTTAGCAATGCATTCAATTCCCGGGGAAAATGCATGAGCAGGTCTTCCGAGGATAACCCATTTGATTGGTCGGGACTTTTCGAAAGGTCCTTGGGCCAGTGCTCCCACTCCCCCCTTTGGTGTAAAGTGGACGTACAGGTCCAGTGACATGGCTGGGTTCCACTTGGCAAGTGTGCCAGTGGACATCTGGCTTTTGATGAAGTTGAGGGGGCTCGTTGCTTGTGGTGTCAGCTCCTTGGGATCCCAGGGGTGCTCTCCTTTCAGGAGGTCATGTAAAGGGTCCATGACCTCGGGAGGAATTAGGACGATGTTGCGAAGCCACTGCAGCGATCCCACCAGGCGTTGTATGTCGTGGAGCGTCTTGATGTCTCGACAGACCTTCACCTTGGGGGGGGTCACATAGGAGCTTGTGACCCCCACTCCCAGGAAGGTCATGCAGGGTCCTCTCTTGATCTTTGCACTCGCGATCTCAAAGCCGTTGGCCTGAAGGGTTTCCGTGATTGTGGACACCAGGTGATCTACTTGGCTTGCCGATGGCGCAGCAACTAGGATGTCGTCCACATATTGAATGATGGTTGCGGTGGGATAGGAGTGTCGGACTGGCGTCAGTGCTCTGTCCACGGTGATTTGGCATATGGTTGGGCTGTCTACCAAACCTTGTGGTAATACTCTCCATTGGAAGCAGAGGTTGGGCTGCTCGCTGTTTCGAAACGCCACGGAAAAGGCGAATCGTTCTCTGTCCTCAGGGTGCAGAGGTATTGAAAAGAAACAGCTCTTGATGTCCAGCACTGCGTACGGCTGCCCTGCGGGGATGGCTGAGTTGGTGGGTAGCAGTGTCTGGACTGGACCCATGGGTCGGATCTTCTTGTTCACTTCTCTCAGGTCGTGGATGAGACGATAACCTTCTCCAGACCTTTTGGGGATCACAAATACAGGAGTGTTCCATGGGCTGATGGAGGGTTCTATGTGGCCCTTTTGCAGTTCGCCGTCGACCAGTTCCAGCAAGGCTGCCGCTCGAGGCTCTGACAGGGGCCACTGCTCGACCCATACGGGGTCTGATGATTTCCAAGTCAATTTGATTGGCAGCGGAGGGTGTACGGCAGTGGCCCTCATGATAAATTTGTGATCCTGACTCCTAACATAGCAAGGACATCTTTTCCTATCGGGGGGGCGAATTTTACAAAATGTAGGGGTAGATTGCCCCTGTCTCTTCTGGTCCCTTTTTCATGTGAAGTGTTGTAGCCACCAGCTGGGTGCTTTTCCACGCCCGGGACTGCCCTCCCACTCCGTTCACTGGAGGGACTTCTTTGAATTGCCAATGTCTGGGCCAATGCACTTGGGGAAAAATCGTGCAGTCTGATCCTGTGTCCGCCCAAAACTGAAACCCTATGACGTGGGGATCCTGACTGCCATAAAGGCGGCATGTCCCCCACACCATCAGGGGCTCCTTCCCTATTTTCATGGTCAGGGCCACCCAGGGATCCCGCTCTGGGGCGTCCCCTGCTGGCCCTGTGGCACCGGCCCGGCTTGTGGCGGTGGAGGATGCGAAAGTACTGCTGGCGGTGCTGCGCAACTCTGCCATTGTGCTGCTGGCAGGGGTGCGAAATTGACTGCTCCCTGTGGGGGCATGGGGTATGAGGGTCCCCTGCCCCACTGGGGGTTGCTGTAGCTGGGCTGCTGCATGTTCCAGGTGGGAGGAGGCTGGATACGGCCCGGGTGCCCCCTCCCTCTCCCATTTCCCTGAGGTCTGGATCTGCATTCCTTATTTAAATGCCCCTTCTTTTCACATGCCCAGAATGGTCCCCTTAGTCTCCCCTGGCGTGGTGGAGCAGCTGCTGGTGGGTGTCTTGGCTGGAAGCAGTTCACTGCCAAGTGGCCTGCCTGGCCGCACTTAAGGCATGCCATCACACTGGTTATTGCAGTGTGAACTGCTGCTTGGATGGGGGCTAGGTGTTCTTCCTTTGCAACATGTCTGATCATGGCAGCAACATTGGACCCAGATGGCAGTGATCTTAAAATCCTTGGTGACTGAGTTCCTCAGTCCTTGGTGGCTGAGTTGCATTGCTGGCGTAGGCAGTCTGCCAGCACGGGACCCTTCGCCTCTGAGGGTAATGAGGAGGAATCTAATGCTGCCTGAAGCCTGTCCACGAATTGAGTGAAGCTCTCACTCTCACTCTGTTTTATAGCAGACCATGGGGAGGGTTTGGCTATTACTTTGGAAGCAACACAGATGGCTTCTCGGGCAGCACAGGTTGTTGTCATAACCTCATGGGCCTGCAAGCCCTCAGGCTGCGCCTGGGGGGTGATCATAGTGGGGTCTGTGCCCATTAGCCTCTGTATGCTGGAGCCGTGCAGTGGATGGTCAGCTCCCGTTACCAAAGCTAGCTGCTTTATACTGTTGTCCTCCCTGTTTAAAAACTATCATCCCTGCCCATCAAAAATCATCCTGCAAGTCTGCTTAATATCAAAAGGTAGGGTCACCCCTCCAAAAACACTGTCAGTGAGTGTGGAAACCATGGCAGAATTAATTCGCTGTCTTCAATCGCTTTAATAATTGCCTTCACGTCTTTCGGGTTTACTGGGAAGTAGGTTCTTTGATTTCCGCCTAGTCCCCCCACCCGGACCGGAAACACCAGTGACGCCGACGGAGCCCATTCTGCACACGCTATTTTTATTTTCCACCAGTCTGTAAGCGGGGTTCAATCTTTCTCTGATAACCCCTTCACCCATGCGGGAGCGCTGTGACGAGTGACCTTACATGCCGCTGCTCTCTTTCTGTTAAAACTAGAATCAGAGTTGGAACCCCCCGGTCCCCTCTAGAGCTCGGAGCTCGAGTATGAGTCCGAGCCGGAAGTCGACTGGCCGGACGTTTCTGGGCTGCTCTGCTGTTTTTTCGGGCTCTGACCCTGCCCCTTCTTGTGGGGGTCGGGCCGTTCCCTCCCCCTGGGCTCCCCCCGCCTCCTGCTGGAGGAGGTCCTTGCCCTATAAGGACCTAATGTGAACTGAGCGCTCTGATTGGTTTTACGCTCCTCCGCGGGGGCCGCCCCTCCTCCCCTCTCACCCGCGCATGCGTTGTTAAGCGGGCTGACTGCATTTCCGCCCTCCGCGTCTTCCTTTCCGCCCTGAGCACGCGGTTCGATGCCATTTTCAAACGCATAGGGTGGGGGGACGTTTTTATCGATCCCTACAGGGTCCGACAATCCAGCCACTTCCTGCGCCTCCTCTGCGAGCCCCTGCCAAAATGCCCGCGCATGTTCCCCCCTCTCTGATGCTAAGTTGGTCTGCTCGGGGGAATCCAGCATTCGTGGTTCCGCGCCGCCGATCTGATCAAAATCCTCTGCGGTCTGCGTTGCCGCGCCCACCCCCAGCTGCGGCATGGCTAAGAAACAAGTTCGCACGGCTCTCCAGGTTTCTTGCTCTTGTCGAGCTTTTTGCAGAGCCTGGAGAACTCTGCCCCACGATTTTAGGGCTTACCCTGAGCCTGAGCACATGGTTTCCTCGGCCAGAGCCTTTGTACAATATCCCAAACCCCTGAATGGAGGATTTCTATTGGGCTTTCTATGGCCCCAAGCTTAATCAGTCTCGGTAATGCAAGACATAGATCTTTAAGCTTACACTCAATGCCCCATTGCGCATGCATCTGAGTTACGATCTTCGCTATGGCTTCCATGGTCTACGCGGGTCCGGGGGCGGCCCCCGGCTGCACTAGGCCAGCTGTGCAGCCGCCGGTCCTCTTTCCAGGCGAATCCCATTACCGAGCTCCCTCACGGGTGTCGGCACCAGTTGTTGCCTTCTGATATAAGGCAAAGCGACCTGGTTTCGAGGAGCAGCACGGCGACCAAAACTCACCAGGGTCGCTCGGGCCAAAGAGCACGCAGATACCAATGTGGCAGACAGTCAAAGGCCTTTATTGTCTCATCTCATGGGGTTTTATAGTTTAAGGGGCTTCTCTACGTCAGAGGGGGTCTGCAGTACTTTCTATGGTTAGTAAGGAGTGGAAAGTTACCAGCATTACTATCGTTAGGGGAGCTACATTCCTAGTTACATTCCTAGGGTGATCTCTTATCTCAGGGGATTAGGGGAAAAGGAATCCTGCCCCTTTCCGTCACATCACGTGATCTTCCGATCGCCTGTCCCTATCTACCACAGGAGGTACTCTTTGGGAGGGATGGACAGCATGATAATGACCCAGACAAGGTCAGGTGCACAGGGCAAATGCTGCGGAGTCTGACAAATCTGGGGCCATCCCAATACACCACCTTCATTGCAACGATTACTGCTGATACCAACCAAGAGACAGTGGGTTCTGTCACCAACAGGCTTAGAAATTGTGAGAGTGTGATCAATGGCCCAATGCAGGCTCATGTCTCTGCTGTGATTAAGAGCCTACAAGAAGAGATGAGGGTGGAGGGAGGAAGAACAGTTCCCATATGGCACCAGTGCAAGTCACAGGCCCCAAAGTCAGAGCCCAATGTCCCCCAGCTAGAGAGAGAGGGTACGTACACCCCACGAGCTGACCTGTGGTTCTTCTTGCATGACCATGGGGAAGACATGGGAAGGTGGGGTGGGAAACCCACTTCTGTCCTGGCAGCAGGGGTGCATCAACTCAAGGAGGCAAACACTAACTGAGGGAATTCCTCTAAAGTGAAAGTAGCCTCAACCTCCCGTGACCGAGCTGCCAGGTGTGATCTGTCAGATCCCCTTGAAGGAACCTCTACCATGTATGCCCAGGAAAGAAATAATAACAAGGGCTGAGGATGTCCTGCCTCTAGCTGTAGAACAGCAGGCCTGTTAGCTAAAGGAGCGAGAAAAAGCTGAGAAGCAAGAAGAAGCTGATAAGGAGCTCTCTCCAAGGCTGTAACCAAGGAGACTGAGAGAAGTGAGGAACTGAAGAAAGATAAGAGAACTTTGCAGCTGGACAAAGAATTTTTAGAAAGTTAGTTGAAATCACTGTAACTTTTCACCAATAGTGTTATGTTGACTTATTGTGGCCAATAGTTAGGATAGAAGAAGCATAAACATTTGGAAAATGTATAAAAGGTCAGCCCTGTTCAATAATGAAGAGTTGCCACCTGAGACTGCTTGTGGTCTCTGCTTTGTGTCATGACTGCCTCGGCAGCGACATCTAGTCAGGAAGAGGCACAGGAAAACTGGATTTTCTGGATGGTGTGGATCCAATGGCCTGGCACATCAGAGCCACAAAAACACAACGCCTTTGTTGATACAGGTGTGCAGTGTACCCTGATACCATCAGGACATGTGGGGGCAGAACCTGTTTCCGTTGCTGGGGTGATGGGGGATCACAGCAATTGACCCTGTTGGGAGCTGAGGGGAGCCTGACTGGGAAGGAGTGGCAGAAACATCCTATTGTGACTGGCCCAGAGGCCCCGTGGATTCTGGGCATAGACTTCCTCTGGAACAGCTTTACAAAGACCCAAAGGGACTCAGGTGGGCGTTTGGAATAGCTGTTGTAGAGGCAGAGAACATAAAGTGGTTGAACACCTTGCCTGGACTGTCAGAAAGCCCATCTGCAGTACGACTCTTGAGGGTGGAAGAGCAATGAGTGCCAATTGCCACCTTGACTGTTCATCACCAGTAGTATTGAACAAATTGAGATGCCATGATCCCCATCCACAGAATGATCCATGAGCTGGAGAGCCAAGGGATGGTCAGCAAAACCCACTCAACCTTCAACAGCCCCATCTGGCCTGTGCACAAATCTGACAGAGAATGTAGATTGACTGTGGGCTATCGTGCATTGAATGAAGTGACTCCACAGCTGAGTACTGCTGTGCTGGACATACTGGAACTCCAGTACAAGCTGGAGTCCAAGGCAGCAACATGATTTGCCACTGTTGACATAGCCAACGTGTTTTTCTCCATTCCTCTGGCAGCAGAATGCAGGCCTCAGTTTGCCTTCACCTGGAGGGGCGTACAGTACACCTGGAACCAACTGCCCCAGGGGTGGAAGCACAGCCCCACCATCTGCCATGGACTGACCCAGGCTGCACTGGAAAAGGGTGAGGCTCCAGAACACCTGCAGTGCATTGAGGACATCATTGTGTGAGGGAACACAGCAATGGAAGTGTTTGAGAAAGGAGAGAAAATCATCCAGATTCTACTGGAAACCAGCTTCACCATCAAGAAGAGCAAAATCAAAGGACCTTCCTGAAAATCCAGTTCCTGGGTGTAAAGTGGCAAGACAGATAGCATCATATTCCCACTGAGGTCATCAACATGAACACCGCAAAGTCTCCACCAACAAACAAGAAGGAAACACAAGTTTTCCTGCATGCCATAGGTTTTTGGAGAATGCACATTCGTGCGTACAGCCAGATTGTGAGCCCTCTCCACCTGCAAGAAGAACAGTTTCCACTGTTGTTGGCGCCCTGAGCAGCAACAAGCCTTGGCCCAGATCAAGCAGGAGATCGCTCATGCAGTAGCCCTTGGTCCAGTCAGAGGACCAAGAGGTGAAGAATGTGCTCTACTCTGCAGCCGGGAGCCATGGTCTGTCCTGGAGCCTTTGGCAGAAGGTGGCTGGGGATGCTCAAGGCCAACTACTGGGATTCTACAGAGGATCCAAAGCCAACTACACTCCCACAGAGAAGGAAGTCTTGTCTGCCTATGAAGGAGTCCAAGGGGCCTCAGAAGTGATGTGCACAGAAGCACAACTCCTCCTGGCACCGCAACTGCTGGTGCTGGGGCAGATGTTTAAAGGAAAGGTTCCCACCACCCACCACGCCACTGACGCCACATGGAGCAAATGGATTGCTCTGATCACACAGCGCACCCGTATTGGAAAGCTGAATCACCCTGGAATTTTGGAGATAATTACAAACTGGCTGGAAGGTGAAAACTTTGGTCTCACTGATGAAGAGAACCAGGAGTAAGTGACAAGGCTAAAGAAGCTCCACCATACAATTAGCTATCAGCAGAGGAAGCACACCATGCTCTTTTCACTGATGGCTCCTGTCGCATCGTAGGGATGAACTGGAGGTGGAAAGCAGCCATATGGAGCCCCAAATGACAGGTTGCACAAGCTACTGAAGGAGAAGGTGGATCAAGTCAACTTGAGGAACTCAAGGCTGTTCAGCTGTCCCTGGACATTGCTGAAAGAGAGAAGTGGCCAAAGCTCTACCTTTACACTGATTTCTGGATGGTTGTCAATGCTCTGTCAGGTTGGCTGGAAAGGTGAAAAGAGGCCAACTGGCAGCGCACAGAAAAATCAATCTGGGCTGCTGGTGAGTGGAAAGACATTGCCTCTTGGGTAGAAAATCTATCTGTGAATGTCCACCGTGTAGATGCCCATGTCCCCAAGAGTCAGGCTAATGCAGAACACTGAAATAATGAGCAGGTAGGTCAGGCTGCAAAGATAGAGGTGTCAAAGATAGACTTAGATTGGCAACATAAAGGAGAGTTGTTCCTAGCTCGATGGGCCCATGATGCCTCAGGCCATCAGGGCAGAGATGCCACCCATAAATGGGCATGAGACAGAGGGGTGGGTCTAACCATGGACAGTATTTCTCAGGTTATCCATGACTGTGAGACGTGTGCTGCAATCAAGCAGGCCAAGAGAGTGAAGCCCCTCTGGTATGGTGGGTGGTGGTCCAAGTACAAGTATGGGGAAGCCTGGCAGATTGACTCCATCACACTGCTCCAGACACTCCAAGTCAAGCGCTATGTGCTGACCATGGTGGAAGCCACCACTGGATGGCTGGAGACCTACCCTGTGCCTCACACCACTGCCCCTAACACCATCCTGGGCCTTGAAAAGCAAATCCTGTGGAGACATGGTGTGGGAGGATCTTTGTCCATTTGTCCCAGGTGTCCATGGGGTTGGGTTTCTTACCTATGTACAGGCAGTCATTTGGTGACAGGGGAACTCCCACCTAGAATGTTAAGAGCGTATCGTCTGTGCTTTCCATGGCCATGCAAAGATTGTCTGGCTTTAATGAATTTGCCAAAGTGATCCAGATGTTTTGTTTTGGCTGAGGGATGATCCAGCTGGTGGTCACTTGGATACGGATGAGGGCGCTGATAAAGACAATGGCAATGGTGGCACTGGTACTGCTGCAGGGTGCCCTGGAGGGTAACGCAGGAAGAATCATTCTTCTTCTTTCCCACTGGGTAGTTTTCACTTGTGGATGGTAAAAGCACACATTAGTTGACTTATTTTAAGACATTCTTAAATATTCTTAAGTTCTCCCTATAGCTCTTACCAACTCCTCCCAATCACTCCCTTTTTTTTTTTAAGGGAAATTTGAGGCAGGGAAAAAGGAGTAGTTTCAAGAGGGGAAAGAGGGAGGGGTAGGGATAAAGGGTCACTGGTAGAGGGATGGAAAAGGGAGGGGTGTGTCTGCATTTGAGGTTGACATGGACATTATCAATGGGATATATCTACGTGTGATGAGTGTCCTTGCCACAATGTTTGGATATGTGAATTTATTTTTTTCTTCATCTCCAAGAGAAAGCTGCTTCTGTGGCATGGTGGGAGAGGGAGCTGACTTTGTGTTCATTCAAGGGGTCATCTTCAGATCTGTGGTCTACATAGGGACTGATAAATCTCCTGGGAATCCACCAGGGTCCTGTATCTGTAGAAACACAAGCATTTTCTGTCACCCACATAATGAGAGGCTATGGCCCTTCAACAATTTTAGATTCATGATTCTGGTCAAGTACTGGAGGTCTTTCTTTGAGGTGTGTGTACATGTTGTTATGAGAGTGCCTTAAGACAGGGGGGTTTGGTTCTTTTTGAGAGCAATTCGTGAAAGGTATATGACATTAGAATTAATGAAATTCAAATAACGTAAAGTACTTTGCATAGTCTATCCTGTATAGAGAGAGCCAGGGGCTATGTACAAATCACAAACGGGAAAGGCACTGCTGTGGAACATGCCTTGAGCTGTTTTATTTTTCAGCATCAGTCTCATTACACGGTTGTGACAATGCGAAGATGCCAGCAGCTCACATCCCAAGCAGCTGACCAAGAACTTAATAGTACAACTTAATTTATAAGTATTTTAACCAATCCCACAAAGCAAAAGCATATTGACAGCAGTTCTATCCAACCACTATAAGCACATGTACCTTTGGTAAAACCAACACTTGCTTATTTTGAATACAATATCTGCTTGTAAGCTTTAAAACACAATGCACAGAGCTCCATTATTAAGCTTCAAAGTTCCTAATATCTTGCCAGAAAAACTTTTCTGTATCTTAGGGAGTTATTCTAGACAAGCGTTAAGACACAGACCATTGTTCTATTTCTCCTTGCTTTTCTACTTTTTAAATAATTTTTCTGCTGACCTATCTCATGGCTACTGCTTAGCTCTAATCACAGTTCTGCTGTCTCTGAGGCCTGCATTTTGCAGCTTCCCCAAAGCCCTTTGATTTTGTGGATTCCCACACTGAACACAAGTTCAGCTATTTTAAATCAAATGCTCACTGATTTAGATAATATTAGACATGGCACACTGCAAAATAGAGCTGCTATAGATTTTTTGCTGTTAGCACATGGGCACAGGTGTGAAAATTTTGAAGGAATGTGTTTTATGAACCTACTCTCTTCGATTCACAGGAAACTCAAAGAACTAGAAGACAACATGAAGAAATTGACTGTGAATGATTGGGGCTTGGATGAATGCTTTGAGGGATGGGGAATAACTGGATGATTGAAAGATACCTTAAGGGACCTTTGTTATTACTAGTAGTTATTATTATATTACTTTGTATTATTCCACACATAGTGAAATTGGTGACCCAGTTGGTAGAAAATACTGTAAAAAGGGTTTGGCTGGTGCAAGAAGAAGAAGAACAAGGGGGAATTGTAGCAATGCATCTGAACAACTTGGGCCACACTATGCACCAGCCATATTGCTTGTAGTCATTCTTATCAGAGCCCTCTGGAATTCATCAAGGTTACTAAGACATAAACTGTGCTAAATGAAGAAAGAAAAGACTGAGAAACAGAATACCAAGACCACAAGAACTCGATAACAGAGTGCTGTGAACCACATGAACTGAAACCAGTCACATACTCCGAGAAGTGCGTGCAGAACACAAGGACAAGAGAGAGGCTCCAATGAAGAAGAGCGTGATCAGTGTATGCATTAGGGTTAGAATGTATAAATAGGTGCATAATGTAAACAATAAATGGCTTCTGCTTAATCATACTGGTTAGTAGTATGGGAGCCCTGTTTGCCTGGGAAGGAGGGAGGATTCTTTTCCATAAAAAGGAAAGCACTGAGCCAGGAGCAGGAGACAAGTGACCCTTGCAGGCCTGGGGCCTCATTGCCTCCTTGTCCCTGCTCAGCAGCCTGGCAGGGGCCGCCCCATGCTCCTGCCCTGGGCATTGCACATCCCCACATGCCAGTGCCCATCCCGGCAAGAGCCCTGAGCAAGGAGGGAGGGACAGCATCTGCCTGGCCAGGGGCTGGGGCTCAGGCCTTGGCCCTTGGCATTCCTCAAACACATCCAGCTTTGCTCAGCACCAGAGACACCTTGGCCTTGTTTGTCCCCAGCTGTCATCCCTGCCTCCAGTGTTCTGCTCTAAATGGAACCTGGGGACACTTTCTCAGTCCTGTCCCTCAGTGGGACCCATTAAAACTTTAAGAAAATTTGGCGTCTAAATTTAAAGTTGAGTTGCTGAGAAGTTTTTTGAAGACACTCTCAGGCACTGAGTCTGATGTAAACAACACAAAAACCCTGAGAGGGTCATAAAACTTTTCCTAGTCCAGTTATGGAGAAAGATTTCAAAGAACTTGCAAAAAATACACATTCCTATTTTAAAGGATGTATTTTATTTTATTTCTCTTTACATCAGAGTTGATTGCAGCATTCTGTGATTGATATTGACCCAGGGTCTCTCCTCATCAGCTCCAGCCTGCTCACAGAAGCTGTGCCTGGAGCTCTGACCCAGTGTGGACAACCTTGCTCCACATTGTCCAGCCCCATCCTGTCTGTCCTCACTCCCCTGGGCCCTGCTGTGCTTGCAGAGCTGGCTGCACTCAGCCTAAGAGGGGTTTTCACTTTTTGCTTTTTTTTGAAGCAGTCTCAAACTCCTGAGTTTCCCCACTGCAAACAGACACACTGCTCAGGTGTGTGCCAGCCCCAGGTGCCACCAAAGCCACTGCAGAGCTGCCCTGGGCCAGCTCTGAGGGTGGATCATCAGCCCAAGCTGCACTGGGCACTGCAAGGGGCTGTGGCCATGGGCACTGCACTGACCCCACTGCTGGGTTTGGCTGCCATGGCCACTGAGAGAAATTAAACTGTCCTTGGAAACACTGGGGAGGACTGGGACATACTGGGGAACACTGGAAGCGCTGTGGGAGACACTGGGACATACTGGGAGTGACACTGGGGGATACTCGGAGAAACTGGGGACACTGGGGATATTGCAGAGAAGACTGGGGACACTGGGGTACCTGTGGATGACACTGTGAGGAACTGGGAACGACTGGGAATGAACTCGGGTATATTGGGACAGACTGGGCTGTACTGGGAGGGATTGGAGGGGTACTGGAATGTAATGGGTTCTACTGGGGACTAATTGGGCTTCACTGATGTTATACTGGTCTGTACTGGGGATGAACTGGGCTTTACTCGGAGGGACTGGAGGAGGGGGAATTGGCTGTTCCCACCTCCACTGCATCCCATTTGCCGAAGCTCGCGCCCATCTCCAGCCGCAGCCAATCAGCACCAGGGATCCGTGCCTGGGGGCGGTGCTTACACGGGCAGCAAATTTTCTTTTTGCCTACAACTCCCGTCATGCCCCGCGGCAAAACTGAGCCCATTGCAGCCGGGAGAACAACTCCCGTCATGCCCTGCGCTCCACTGAACTCCGGGATCCGTCTCCATCTGTCCCACAACTGTCCCCCAAACACTCCAGGATACCTCAGTGTCCCCTCAGCGCCCATTCGGGACTCCCATAAGCACCCCCGAACCCCTGAGTGCTCCCACCCCCACAGATGCCTGGTACCGTCACTTCTGGGAATTCATCTGCTCTCGTCCCCCGTGGCCCCAGAGCCCCTCAGAACACAGTCCCGCGCCTAAAACTCCGGCCGCCACCTGCGCCCTGAAGAGCCCGGTTGGAGCTCTCCGAGCTCCTCCCAAGGGCTCCCGTGCCGTTTACGTTCCCCCAGAGGATCTCAAGTCGGGGCTCGGACGCAAAGGTGTTCCCCAAGACCCGTCCCGGACTCCCAAATATTTCGTTCCAACCACTTTCGGGAGTACAGCTCCCATCATGCTCCACGGCGCACAACCAGCGCTATTTCCGCCGGGACTTTATCTCCCATCATGCCCCGCGCCCAACCGAGAGCCATTGTATCTGCGTCTCGAACTCCCGTGATGCTCCACGGCCCCGTTAAACCGTATGATACCCGCGCCTACAACTCCCATCACCCCCCGCGCCCCGGAGAGCCCCGTTCGAGTCCCTCCAAGTGCCGGCCCGGACACCGAAGGACCCCAAATTCCCCTCCGTGACCTCCAAGGGCCCCCCTGGACGCCCAAGTGCTTCCCCGGACCCTGAACTGTCCCTCAGAATCCCTGAGTGCCCCTCCAAGTGCCCACCCGGCTCCCCCAAGTGTGCCCCAGACCCTCAAGTTCCCTCTGAATTCCCTCCCCAGACCCAAAACTGCCCCAAATGTGCCCCAGAAATGTCTCCAAAGACACCGAAGTGCACGCCCCCCCCACCCAGTCTGAGAAAAACATGATAAAAAAGATGACAAAAAGACTACAAATATAACTAATTAACATAAAGAGAAAGAAATAAATAGCCAATAGAAATTCATTAATTAATTCATGAAGGAATTGTGTTACTGAGAACCAGTGATGAATAATTTTCTTGGTTGCTAGAAATGTATCAAATTTCAAGATAAATATACAAATTAGGTAATAAAAATATTGTATAGGACAATACTAAATTAAAATAATATAATCATAATTTTGTTATTAATAAATTTCATTTATACAGAAAAATGCTAAAATTTTTCTTTTTTGTTTGGGATGTCAGTCCCAGGTGAGCATTGTCAAACATCGTGAGGCTGGGGGTGAGGAGCAGCTCTTCCAAACAGGCTCAGCCTGCAAGGGGCTCATTCTCATCCATGCCCAGACCTCCTAAGGAGACATTCAGCATCCAGATCACTTGGGGAATGCTTCTATCCCCTCTTCTCATAACTAAAAAATGAAAAAATACTGATATGATTAAAAAACCAAAAATCATGAGGTGCATTTTGACATCTTCCTCCTGAAGACAACTCCAAACTGACTCCAATCACTGCACAAGCCCTGGAGACTCAAAGACAATGGAAGGGACACAAAGAGCTCCTGAGGCCTTTCTGTATTTTAATCAGCCCCACGCTGAATTTGGGGCTGGCTCCAGGAGCCTCAGGCACGCAGAGAAGGATGAAGAAGCTGCTCAAGGAGTCAGCAGCAAAACTCCATGTGCCTTGGAGCATGGCTGGGCCCCAGTGAGGGCAGGGAGTGCCCAAGGCTGCCCAGGGCCTGGTGAGAGCAGATCCTTGAGGGCAGGATTGCAGGGAGGCCAAGGCTCTGAGCAGGGAACTGCAATGCTGAGCAAGGCCTGGCTTGGCTGCAGGAAGCAGAAAGGCCAAGCCCTGAGCCCAGCCTGGGCCAGCAGGGCCTGTCCCTCACGGCTGCCTCGGGGCTCTTGGTGGGCCAGGGGGATGTGAGGGGCAGCAAGGACAAATGGCATCAACCTGCAGCCCCTGCCAGCCTCCCCAGGGAGGCCGAGGGAGAAGCAAAGTGCAGCCCCTGCCAGGAAAGTTCCTCCTGTGGGGCCTCCAGAGGCGCTGCCCGAGCCCAGGGCACAAAGGCCTGGGTGCCTGTGGCCCTGCCAGCCCTGCCCAGCCCTTGGCCATCTGTCCTGCAGGCTGTGCCCCCTGGGCGTGCTGCTCCTCTGCCCTGGCCGGCTGCACTCGCCCATCTCGCTGTGCCCCAGCATTTCTCACCCAGCGTTGCTGTGCCCTCCCTGGGCTCCCTGCATCCAGCGCTGCCGGCTCCTGGCACACAGAGCCCGGCAATGGCCCAGCCTCACGCTGCCACACCTCCAGCACCAACATTCTGCCCTGCGAGGGACTTTGCTTTCTCCTCAGCTCCAGCCTGAACCTTCCAAGGTGCACTTGGGGGAGGTTTCCTGCAATTCCCACTGCCAAAGAAAGCTCTGTCTCCTGCTGGTCACAAACAGAGAAGGGCTGGTGGCAGATCAGAGGTGGTCAGAGGCTGTTTGGGGCACAGCGACCATTGTAGCCATGATATTTTCTGAAAAATCCCTTTGCCAGGATTTAGCTCCTGAGAAGCTGAGGCCTCAGGTACAAAATATAAACAATAATTATCTGCTGCTGTGGAATGCAACAGGTTGATCTGTGATTGGCTTCATGTCATTGTTTCTAATTAATGGCCAATCACAGTCCAGCTGTGTCTCTCTCTGGTCAGACACAGGATTTTGTTATCATTCCATTCTTTCTCCTTTGCTTGCAAGCCTTCGGATGAAATCCTTTCTTCTATTCTTTTTGTATAGTTTTAATATAATATCTATCATAAAATAATAAATTAGTCTTTTGAAACATGGAGTCAGATCCTTTTCTCTTCCCTCTTCTGGGACCTCTGTGAACACCACTACTGACCATGAAATTATTAAGTTTTTTAATATTCTCTGAAAGAACAAGGGGCATCAACTACACACCTTCAACTGGCTGGATGGCCAGTTGAGTGGCGGTGAATGTTACACCAGGGAGTGGTGGTGAATGCTGCCGCATCCAGCTGGCAAGCAGTCACCTGTGGTGTCCCTCAGGGGTCTCTGCTGGAGCCAGTTCTGTTCAATATTGTTACTGACAACATGGACGAGAGTGTTGAAACTTTCAGTAGTAAATCTGCAGACAAAACTAAGCTGGGAGCGTGTGTCCATCTGCTGGAAGGTAGGAGGCCTCTGCAGAGAGACCAGGAACAGTTGGATGGATGGACAGAGTCCAGAAGAAGAAGTTTAATAAGTCCAAGTGCCGGTCCTTCACTGTGGCCACAACAACCTCTGCCGTGCTACAGGCTCGGGACAGAGTGGCTGGACAGCGGCCAGGCAGAAAGGGATCTGGGGCACTGATGGACAGCAGGCTGGACATGAGGCAGCAGTGTGCCCAGGTGGGCAAGAAGGCCAATGGCTCCTGGCCTGGATCAGGAATGGTGTGGCCAGCAGGAGCAGGGCAGTGATTCTTCCCCTGCACTCGGCACTGGTGAGGCCACACCTTGAGTGCTGTGTCCAGTTCTGGGCCCCCAATTTAGGAAGGCCATGGAGGGGCTGGAGCGTTTCCAGAGAAGGGCGAAGGGCAACAGGGCTGGGGAGGGGTCTGGAACACAAGTCCTGTGAAAAGAGGCTGAGGGAGTTGGGGTTGTTTATGCTGGAGAAGAAGAGGTTCAGGGAGACAAGGCAGAGTCAGGGCACAGGTTGGGCTTGATGATCTCCAAGGTCTTTTTCAACCTGGCTCATTCTGTGACTCTCTGGAACCACCCTTGGAGCAGTTTCAGGAAGAGCCCTGGGCCTCCTCTTCAGCAGCTCCAGCAGCCCAGGTCCCTCAGCTTCTCCTGCCAGCCCCAAAGCCCATCCTGTCAGTCCTGCAGAGCCCCTGCAGCCCCTCCTCATTTCCCAGAACAGGGAGCCCCAGAGCCAGACACAGCAGCCCACATGTGCCCCCCTGGCCTGGGGTGCCTCTGGCAAGGGAGCAGCAGGAGGCACTGCAGGAGCCTGCAGACAATTCCTGCAGCACTTGCAGGATGATCCTGCTGCCCAAGGGACGTTCCCATGGTGCCAGTTCAGGAACTGCAATGTGGAGTGCAAAAAGGGATGGGCTGTTTGCAGAAGAGGCAAACAGGGATGGGCAATGGGAAGTAATCTGGATCAGAAAATAGGAAAGAAAGTACAGGTGAAGCCAAGGAAATGCTCAGGGCAGTTTGGGGGTGGCTGCCAGGCAGCCCTGACTCTGAGCAACAGCGTCTGCAGTGGCACAGGAAACTCCCAGCTGATGGGAACAAACTTTCTGGCTGACTGCAGAGGCCAGGACAAAGCTGAGTGGTTTCCCTGGTGTCCCCCAGCCCTTGCTGGCCTCAGGGGCTGATGGCATTTGTGCTCCCTCAGGTTCATGTCCCCCCAGCAACAGCATGGGGGTGCTCCCCCTGCTCTGTGCAATGCAAACAGGGGCTGCTGAGCCAGTGCTGCCGTGCCTGTGCCTGCAAGGATGGGGCACCTGTGTGAGCTGGGGGAGAGGCCAGGGCTGCAAAGGGGGGATGTTGTTGGCAGCTCCATCAGGACGCTCTGGGACGCTGCCCTGGGCTGTGCAGCGCACTGGGGATGGATCAGCCCCTGCTCTGCTGCTCCTTCCCGTCTGCCCCAGGGCCCTTGCAGAGCCCCAGCCATGCTGTTTGCCCCCAGCCTGCCCACGGCCAGCCTGGGGCTGCTCATGGGGCTTTTCTGTGCTGAGCATTGGCCTGGGCGTGTTCTTGAGAGAGCCTGGGCAAGGAGCCTGGAGCCCCCAGGCCCTGGGCTGAGGCGTCAGCGCTGCCCCAGCAGTGCCCATGGCCTGTCCCTGCTGCAGCCCCAGCACTGCCACCCCCAGGGCTGTGCCCGGCTCCGAGAGCACTCAGGCCCTGCAGCAACACCAGGGCCACCAGGGCAGCGGGGCAGGGCCACGGAAACAGCTCTGGCAACAACAAGTTGGCACAAACAGTGACATCACTTTGTAGAAAATATTTAAAATATAAAACAAAGATAAAGGATCTCCAAAATGAAACTAAAAAGAAGTATTGAAGATTACTTTTATTACAAGTGATTGGCAGAAACTGGCCAGCAGTTTTATGCTTCTGTAACCATCTAGTCATCAGCTTCCAAACTGCCACCTTGAGCTCGTGGTTCCTCAGGCTGTAGATGAGGGGGTTCAGGGCTGGAGGCACCACCGAGTACAGAACTGACAGGGCCAGATCCAGGGATGGGGAGGAGATGGAGGAGGGTTTCAGGTAGGCAAATATGCCAGTGCTGAGGAACAGGGAGAGCACAGCCAGGTGAGGGAGGCAGGTGGAAAAGGCTTTGTGCCGTCCCTGCTCAGAGGGGATCGTCAGCACAGCCCTGAAGATCTGCACATAGGAGAAAACCATCTGCACATAGGAGAAAACACAAAACAACCAAAAGCTAAACAGGTAACAAACAATGAAATCCAAATTTTTCTGAATGTGGACTGTGAGCAGGACAGCTTGAAGATCTGGGGCACCTCACAGAAGAACTGGTCCAGGGCATTGCCATGGCACAGGGGCAGGGAAAATGTATTGGCTGTTTGCAGCAGAGCATTGAGAAGGGCACTGGCCCAGGCAGCTGCTGCCATGTGGGCACAAGCTCTGCTGCTCAGGAGGGTCCCGTAGTGCAGGGGTTTGCAGATGGACACGTAGCGGTCGTAGCACATGACAGTCAGAAGGGAAAATTCTGCTATGATAAAGAAAAGGAAGCAGAAAACCTGGGCAGCACATCCTTTATAGGAGATGTCCCTGGTGTCCCAGAGGGAATTGTGCATGGCTTTGGGGACAGTGGTGCAGATGGAGCCCAGGTCACTGAGGGCCAGGTTGAGCAGGAAGAAGAACATGGGCGTGTGCAGGTGGTGGCCGCAGGCTATGGCGCTGATGATGAGGCCGTTGCCCAGGAGGGCAGCCAGGGAGATGGCCAGCAAGAGGCAGAAGTGCAGGAGCTGCAGCTGCCGCGTGTCTGCCAATGCCAGCAGGAGGAAGTGCCTGATGCAGCTGCTGTTGGACATTCCTTCACTCTGGTCGTAGTCGACTGTTGAAAGAAGACATAGAGAAATGCAATGCATTTCTTTGAGTCAATCCTATGTATTTTATTTGGAATCAGTGCACAATCACTTCTCTTCCCATGAGGGAATTTTGCCAAACATTTTTTTGATTTTGAGTTTGTGCTGCTGAGCTCCTGCCTCATCTTTACCATTGCTCTCAGGCTGAAAACTGGGGAGACCCCAAGAAAACAGCGCTCTCTGTGCCCCAGTGCACACAGTACTAGACCTCACACAAGAGTCCTTTGATAATTACAACTCCTCTGTTTCAGGGTGCCTGCACTTAAAAATGTCTTGAAAAATAAAGTGGACTTTTTGAACACTCCAGTTTAAAAATAATTTTCTTCAAACCCTTGTGTCTTTCCCTGTGCAGCTGGACAGGAAGGAATACAAAAGGTTGCTCTGGTTCTCTGCCTCCTGGAGTTGTGCCTGCTGGGAGCTGTTTCTCTCTATCCAAGCCTTGTCCCTGCCATTGCTGCCCCAGCCCAGCCCAGCCCTGGGGGCTCAGCTCTGCCCTGCAGACCCCTCCCAGCACAGGGCACTGCCCAGGGGCATCTCCCTGGCAGCAGGGCCTTAAGGGCAGGCCAGACAAACAGAGATGCTGCAAGTCAAGGTGCTGCTGCTGCTGCTGTCTGTAGGGAGAGGAGGCTGAGGAGGCCATTTCTGAGGGAGAGCTGAGGCCCATCTGCTGATGCCCAGGGTGACAGTGCAGGAGTGTCAGTGACACAGCCAAAGCTGACAGCCCCTTTCCCTTTACTTGAGGAGAAAGCTGAGAGCAGCCCTGGCCATGCAGCACCATCTCCAGAGCAGGAGGAATCTGCCCTGATGGGGGTGGCTCCTTCCACCTCCAACTTTTCCCCTGCAGGGTCCATGGGGAGCTGCCAGGCAGGCTGAGAGCTGCCCCTGGCAGGTGGCACATGCCCTGGGCTGGCCAAGAGCCCTGAGGGCTGCAGGAGCTGCTCTGCAGGACAGTCCTGGGCAGCCCTGGCTGCAGCCCCCGCTTCACCCCCTGCAGCCGTCCCTGGCAGCAGGAGCCATCCTGCCCTCTCCCTCTGACGGTGCCCAGGGCAGCCCTGCTCTGCAGCACATCCTCCTCTTCCTGCTCCTGTGCCCCAGAGAAAGTGGGAGCGTCCTCCTGACACATCCCCCAGGCTGTGAGTTGTGCTGGCTTCAGGAGATCCCTCCAGGAGCACAGGGGACATTGCCCTGCACCCACACACTCACCATGCACAGGGCTGTGAAAGATGTTTCCGCAAGTGAAGTCTCAGCTCAATGTCTTCGCAATCCTGATTGCATTCAGCCTGTCTCTGCCTGGCTCCTGTCCCCTCAGTGCCTGCAGGCAGAGCCCTCTGCCCTACTGGGCTGGGAGAGGAGCTGGTCCTGGAAGAGCTGTACCTTTAAAGCTCAGTAGCACAGAAAAAGCACAAGGATTTTAATGAGCCTCTTGTGGCTCTAGTGTTTACATCAGACTCAGTCCCTAAGAGGGTGTTCAGAAAATTTCTCAAGAACTCAAACTTTAAATTGAAACTTCTAACTTTCCTGAAGTTTTGACGGGTTCCACTGAGGGAGACAACTGAGAGAGTGTCCCCAGGTTCCAATTAGAGCAGAACACTGGAGGCAGTGATGACTGCTGGGGACAAATAAGGCCAAGGTGTCTCTGGTGCTGAGCAAAGCTGGATGTGTTTGAGGAATGCAAAGGGCTAAGGGCTGAACCCCAGCCCCTGGCCAGGCAGATGCTGTCCCTCCCTCCTTGCTCAGGGCTCTTGCCGGGATGGGCACTGGCATGTGGGGATGTGCAATGGCAAGGGCAGGAGCATGGGGCGGCCCCTGCAGGGCTGCTGAGCAGGGACAAGGAGGCAATGAGGCCCCAGGCCTGCAAGGGTCACTTGTCTCCTGCTCCTGCCTCAGGCCCAGGCCCAGCAGCCATGGCCAAAGTGCTGCCCAAGTTGGCTCTGGCAGGGCTGTCTTGCAGCTGCTGCACATGCCTGTGCCCTGTGCAGCCCAGGCTGTCCCACGGTGTCCCTGCCCTGCGCCTCTGTCCCTGCAGGCTGTCGGCAACCCCTGGCTGCCCCACCTGGCTGGCCCCTTCCTTTGCTGACAGCTCTGCCTCCTGCCTGCCTCTGCCTGCCCACAGAAAGCCTGGGGCTGATACCAAAAGGATTCATTCCATTTTTACCCTGCCTGTGAACTCTCAGCAGAGGAACAAGACATGCAGGGACTGCTTTCCCAGCGAGGATGGTTGGAAGAGAAGAAGAAGACATCTGGCTCAAGGGTGCAGGGATAGAGAAAACAAGGAGTGAATCTATGAACTTGGGGTGGGTTTTCTGGAAATGGGTAAATTGTAATTCACATTCAGGGACTGTATATAAGCAACATCCTGGGAGAATCTCATGTCCATGTAAGTTTAGAAGTTATCCCATGTTGCACCTAAGACCTGAATAAATGATGCCCTAATAAAGACCAACTTAGTGTTAAGGAGCCTTATTCTGATATTTTGGACATTTGGTGACAGCAGAGGCTGACAGACCCAAGGAGTCTGCTGTGACACTGTGGAACCCCATGGAACAAAGGGTCCATTGTGACAGAGCAGAACCCCATTAAACCAAAATCCATTTTGGCATACTGGGGCCACATTGAACCAATAATCCATTGTGATACTGCGGATCCAAGGAGACCATTGTGACCCTGAGAAACCTCTTGGAACCAAGGGGCCATTGTGACACAGCAAGGCCTCGTGGAACCATGGGTCCATTTTGACACTGCAGAACCTCACAGAACCAAGGCGACCATGTTCTCCTGCGGAACCTCATGGAACAAAGGGTCGATGGTGACACTGCAGAACCAAGGAGACTGCTGCTGGAAGTGTGAGAGCTCAAGTCCATTGTGACACAGCAAGGCCTGATGGAACCAAGGGTCCCTTGTTAAACTGTGTGGGCTCATGGAACCAAAGGTCCATTGTGACATAGCAAGGCCTCATGGAACCATGGAGGCCATTTTATCACTTGGAGGCCTTGTGGAACTAAAGGGCCATTGTGGCACTTCAGAGCCTTGTGGAGCCAAGGGGACCATAGTGACACTGTGGGGCTCCATGAAACTAATGGTCTGTTTTGACACTGCAAGGCCTTATGGGATCATGGAGACCATTGTGACTCTACAAGATCTCATGCAAGCAAGGAACCATTGTGACACTATGGAGTCTTGGCAGGCCAAGGGGCAGTTGTCACGCCATGTGGCACCATGGAACCAAGGAGGCCATTGTGACACTGCCGGGCCCCATGGAACTAAGGATTCATGGAACTGTGCAGGACCCCATGGAACCAATGTCCATTGGGACATTGTGGGGCCTCATGGAATCCTGGAGGCCATGATGACACTTGGAGGCCTCGTTGAATCAAGGGGCTCTGCAGGGCCACATGGAACCAAAGAGAAGACTCCTCTGACATTGTGAGTCCCCATGGAACCAAGGGTCCATTGTGACACTGCAGCACCAAGGAGACCCCTGTGACACTGTAAATCCTCATTGAAGGCAGGGACCATTGTGACACTGGAGCCTCATGGAAACAAGAGGCCAGTGTGACACATCTGGGCCTCATGGAAGCAAGGATCCAATATGAAACCACCACTGTGACACTGCAGGGCCCCATGGAAACAAGGTAACAGGGAACAGATCTGGTTGGCTTGGCCTGACTGGTCCAACTGCCCTTGGCATGTTGAGACTCTGCTCATGTTCACCTGAAACCCTGGGGCTCTGGGCTTTTCTTCAAATGGAAAAGAACTGGCCTTCTCATTCAAGCATCCATGACCAAAACATGATTCCTCCTCCAAGAGTCCAGTGTGACATAGGAATGCCTCATGGAACCATGGAGACCATTATGACGCATGAGGCCTCATGGAACCAAAGGAGCATTGTGAAACAGCAAAGCCTCATTCAACCAAGGGCACAATAGTGACACTGTGGGGCTCCATTGGACCAAGGGAGATTCTTAAAGTGCAGAATCAAGGAGACCATTGTGACACTCTGGGGCATCATGGAACCACTGGTCCATTGTGACACAGCATGGCTGCAGGAAACCATGGGGGCCATTTCTACACCTTGAGGCCTTGTGAAACCAAAGGGCCATTGTGGCATTTTGTGTCTCCATGGAACCAAGGAGTCCATTGTAACACTAGGAGGCCCTGTTGGGCAATTGTGGCTCTGTGTGGCACCATGGAACCAAGGGCCCATTGTGACACTACAGGATCTAAGGATGGGACATCCCCATGGAACTAAGGATTCATGGAACAATGTGGGTCTCATGGAACCAGAGGTCCATTGTGTCTTTGCGAGGCCTCATGGAACTAAGGGGAGGGGGAATTGTGACACTGTGGGGCCCAATAGAAGCAAGGGGCCAGTGTGACACAGCTGGGCCTCATGCAGCCATGGTGTCACTGGGATTCTGAGGACTCCAAAAGAACCAAGGGGCCGTTTTGACATTCTGCAGCTGTGGAGACCCTGAGAGGCATTCCCTGGGTTAGGGAGACACAAGAAGCTTCCCTCAAAAGCTGTGCGACCCCATTGGCTCCTTCCCCTTGTTCTGTGTCCCTCAGCCACTCCCTCCCTATTCCCCCATTGGCCCCATCTTTGTACTGCCCCCATGGCACTGATCAACCCCTTCCTCTGGAGATACAGAAACCTGGACTCCTCTCAGGAATCCTGTCTTGTGACCCTGAAAATCTCACCGCACGGCTGAATTAAACATCTGTGGGTACCATGCAAATGCCCTTTTTGCTTCCCTACCCTGGGCTTTATTAGTAGCTATTCCAGCTGCAACAATGGCCCATTTTGGCAGTGTGTGTCCAATGACATCATGGTGACACTCTGGGACCTCATGGATCCAAGGGACCATTGTGATACTGAAGAACTTCATGGAACCCAGGGTCCATTGTGACACAGCAGGGCCTCATTGGAACAAAGGAACCATTGCTGACAGTACAGAAACTCATGGAACCAAGGGGCTGTGTCGACACAGCAGGGCCACATGGAACCCAGGAGACCAGTGACATTTAGGGACCTCATGGAACCAGGATCCTTTGTGACACTGTAGAAACAAGGAGACCATTGTTGATGCTGTGGAACTCATGGAACCAAGCAGCCATTGTGACAATCCAGGGCCTCGCTGAACCAGGCAGACCATTGTGACACCACAGAACCTCATGGCACTGAGGGTTTTTTGTGACACAGGAGGGCCCATGGAGCCAATTGTCCATTGTGACAATCTGGATCTGAGGAGACCATGGTGACACCATGGAAGCTCATGGAACCATGGGTCCATTGTGACAAAGAAAGGCCTCGTGGAACCATGAGGAGACCATTGAGACATCATGGAACTTTGTGGAACCAAGGAGACCATTGTGATATCATGGAACCTCATGGAACCAGCGGTCCATTGTTACAGTCCAGATCCAAGGAGAACATGGTGACAGTACAGAACCTCACAGGAACAAGATTCAAATGTTATGCTGTGGGGCTTCATGGAACCAAGGAACCACTGTGACACAGCAGGGCCACATGGAACCAATGGTCCATGGAGATACTGCAGATCCAAGGAGACTGTGGTGATGCTGTGGAACCTCGTGGAACCAAGGGGCCATTGTGACACTGTGGGACCCCATGGAACTAAATATTCATGGTGACACAGCGGGGCTGCTTGTCACCAATTGTCCATTTTGACACTACAGATCCAAGAGACCAGGGTGACACTCTGGCAGTTGATGGAACCAAGGGGCTGTTGTGACACACCAAGGCCTCGTGGAACCAAGGAAAGAATTGTGGCAGTGCAGAACCAAGGAGGCCATTTTGACAGTACGGAACCCAATGGAACCAAGGGTCCATTGTTCTACAGCAGGGCCTCATGGAGCCAAGGGGCCATTGTGAAATTGTGGGGCATAAGGGAGTCAAGGAAACCACTGATAGTGAAACCCACTGGATAGAAACTTCTGAAAAGAGTTTGGAGTATTTGAAAGCAGGCATTCTTCATTACAGCATGGTGGTCACTTGGGCCATCCTCCCTCCATTGGAGTGCATTAAGCTATGAATGAACAGAGTTTTTATCACACACGCAGATTATGTATCCATTAGCTATCCCCACTTCCTTTGAGTTTATTTGACACAGTTGCACACCTTATCACAAATCCTTTTATGGTTCTTTGGTTTTGTCTTCAACATCCAGTGCCCTTTTTAGGTGGCTGTTCCTTGAACCCTCCTTTTGAGAAAGGGCAATATTATTGTTCTGCATAACTTCTGCTTTGTCAGCCTTGCAGAGCTGAGCTGGCATCCTGCTTGCATTTAGTGTGACTTCTGTTTGCGATAGGTACATCCTCAATCAGTTTCTCCAAGGCTGTGTTGTTCTGTTCTCCTGTCCCTTTCTCAGTGCTCGCCCCGCATGAGGCGTCTGCGACCCCCCAGCCTATGGGCCTGGGGTGGGCAAGTGTTCCTGGGGAACAGGGCTGGGACAGCTGGGCTGGACTGACCCAAGGGATGTTCCATTCTGTGTCACACCATGATAAGCAATCATCTGAGAGAAGCGGGGGGAGAAGGAGGGTAGGAGATTAATTATTTTTTTATGACATTATTCTTTCAAAACAGCACCTACACATACAGAATCCTCTCCTGCCACAAGGTGGTCAAACATTTTCTTCTGGTTGGAGATTTCCTGAGGATTTGCTTTTCTTCTGTGGCTTTTTCTTTTTGTGGTTGATTTGTTTGAGGAGTTTTTTCTGTTGTTGTGGGTGGATCTTGCTTTGGTTTTTTTGATTTGGTTTGGGATTTTTTTGGTTGGATTTGGGTTTTTGCCTATTGAACTGCCTTTCTTCTGATGCATTAGTTTTTTCTGCCCTTTCTTGTGCTTTGCTTGGCGCCTGATGGCAAGACAAATTTACACAACTCAGTCATCTTGCCCAGATATATTTTGCAGTCACCATTAACTAGATGAGTTCAGTCACAGACTCCCTGCAATCTGGCAGCATCCATAAAGGAATTGAAAGTACATCTCATGCCATTTTAGAGACGATAGAAATGTTCCACAGTGGTGGCCAAGGGCTGGTCACTGAGGGGTGTCACCAGGGCGTGGCTGCCAAGAGGACTCTGTACCATGGATTACATTTGACCCTCATTGTTCAGCCAAATTCCCACCCAGCCCATGTTCCACTCCTTCAGCCCAGCTCTCTCCAGTCTGGCTCTGAGGAGGCCACAGCAGACCCTGTCCCAGGCCTGGCTGAAGTCTGGGCACACAACATCACCTTCTTTTCCCTCCCACGTGGGTTCTGCAGTCCCTGCCCTGTCCTGCCAGTGCCTGGAATGGCTGCAGGAAGATTTGCCACATCCCCTTCCCTGCTGAGCCTGAGCAGGCTGTGACTCTCCCAGTGCCCCTCCCTGCCCTGTGTGCAGACTGGTTCCATGTCTGCCCTTCCCAAGTGCCCAGGAACCTCTGGGATGGCTCTGGCCTTTCCAAGGGCTTGGAGAGAGGTCCCACAGTGACGCTGCCCAGCCTTCTCAACAGCCCTGACACCAAAGGCCTTTTCCACATCCCTCAGTGCCAGGTCAGTGCCCAGAACACAGCACAGCCCTGTCCAGGTCCTCAGACTGGTTCAGAAGGGAGGCAGCTCTGATTTCTCCCCACAGACCCTCACTCTATCCAATGTCTCTCTGTGCAGTCCATGGCTGCCCTGAGCATTTTTCCCTGGAGCCTCCCTGCCTGGGATATTTCTCTCCATGCAGTCCTAACCACAACCCAGCAAAGAATTCAGGTGTTTTCCCAGAGGACGTTACTCTCAGAGTGAAGTGGCCTCAAGGCCCTGTTTGTTCCATGGAATTGTGCCATCCCCGGGTGCTGCTGATGGTGTTTGTGCTCACTGGGGTTCATCTCCCCACACACACACAGGATGCACTGCTGAGATCTCCTCAGCACAGAGCAAACATGGCCTGCTGGCCTGGTCACTTGGTGTCCCTCCCTGCAGGGACAAACAACCTCCTGCAGGTGGGGAGAGGCCAGTGCTGGCAATGGTGGTTGCAGGGGCTGGTGTGGGACAATTGCCCTGGGGCACCTTCCCAGGCTGCCCCAGAACAGAGACACAGCCCAGGCCCTGCTCTTCTGCTGCCTCAGGTCCATGCCAGGAGCTCTGGCTGTGCCAGGACACTGCTGTGAGGCCCCCCTGCACACTCCCCCCTGCCCCAGGCCCTGGGCTTTGCTGTGCCAGGGCATTCCTGGAGCACATTGCTGACAGCAGCTCTGGAGGGGAGCGAAGCCTCCCTGCCCTGCCCTCAGGAGATGCCCTTTGCTGCTGGAGCTGCTGTGCTGGAGCCCAGCTGTGTCCCAGCAGTGCCCATGGCCTGGCCCTGCCTGTGGCCACAGCAGGGACACGCAGCAGGACAGTGACCAAGATGCCAGAGCACTCCGGCCTTACAGCCACAGCAGGGCTGGCAAGGACAGGGTGGAGTTGGGCAGAGCAGATCGGGGAAGAGGCAGGGCCGTTGTCCCTGGCTGTGCTGCTGTGCTGGGAGTCTCTTCCTGCCACCTCTGCTCACAGGCACTGCTCCTGCAGGGACAGAGAAGGGCTGAGGAAGAATCCTGGATAACCAGATTGGGGCAGGCACTTGTTTTTATTTAAATGCACTGGGAACAGACCGCTTGTAAGTCTTTGTGCTTCAAATAATATAGATATTAATGCAGAAATGCAAACAATGCTACTACAATATTTTGCAGAAAAAACAACAGTATTCAAAGAAGTTACTGAAAAAAAAATGGTCAAATAGGGTAAAAGTCTGAGATTGTAAAGAGTTACATTCTAAAGGCTCTGCAACAGAAAAGAGACAGTTTAATGATTCTGAAACCATCCAGTCATCATTTTCCTCAGAGCATCCTTGACCTCCTGGTTCCTCAGGCTGTAGATGAGGGGGTTCAGGGCTGGAGGCACCAACGAGTACAGAACTGACAATCCCAGATCCAGGGAGGGGGAAGACATGGAGGGATGGGGCTTCAAGTAGGCAAAGGCTGCAGTGCTGAAGAACAGGGAGACCACGGCCAGGTGAGGGAGGCAGGTGGAAAAGGCTTTGTGCCGTCCCTGCTCAGAGAGGATCCTCAGGACAGCCCTGAAGATCTGCACATAGGAGAAAATAATGAACCCAAAACAGGCAAACGATAAAAAGGCACTAACAGCAAGAAGCCCAAGTTCCCTGAGGTAGGAGTGTGAGCAGGAGAGTTGTAGAATCTGGGCAACATCACAGAAGAGCTGCCCCAGGGCATTGCCGTGGCACAGGGGCAGGGAAAATGTATTGGCTGTGTGCAGTAGAGCATTGAGAAAGGCACTGGCCCAGGCAGCTGCTGCCATGTGGGCACAAGCTCTGCTGCCCAGGAGGGTCCCGTAGTGCAGGGGTTTGCAGATGGACACGTAGCGGTCATAGCTCATGACTGTGAGAAGGGAAACCTCTGCTGAAATGAAGAAGACAAACAGAAATAGCTGAAGAGCACATCCTGAGTAGGAGATGTCCCAGGTGTCCCAGAGGGAATTGTGCATGGCTTTGGGGACAGTGGTGCAGATGGAGCCCAGGTCGCTGAGGGCCAGGTTGAGCAGGAAGAAGAACATGGGCGTGTGCAGGTGGTGGCCACAGGCTACGGCGCTGATGATGAGGCCGTTGCCCTGGAGGGCAGCCAGGGAGATGCCCAGCAAGAGGCAGAAGTGCAGGAGCTGCAGCTGCCGCGTGACTGCCAATGCCAGCAGGAGGACGTGCCTGATGGAGCTGCTGTTGGACATTTGCTGCCTCAGGAAATGGTTTTCTGATGAGGAGGAAAAGGCAGGACAGAGCTGGGCCAGATGCAGAGCAAAATCTATTACATATCTCATAGCAATTCAACATTCAGAGTCTCTCTTTTTAGGAACACTTCTCTGCATTCCCCTTTCCTGGGCCCTGGGTTTTGCAGGCATTGAGAGCAGGGACTTACAAATGGGCTCCAAAGGATTCCTTAGCCCTGTCCAGTGAGAGGCAACTGAGAATGCTGGATGATCACCAATTAAATGGACTTGTCAAACACCAGAAAGCTTTTCAGTCCTGCTGTTTGCAATTTGCCCATCTGAAGAACTCAGCTGAAGAAGTTCCTTGTCTTTTTTCATCCAGCTGCACCTGCTACAGTTAGGAGTGGTTGTGGGTGTCTGAAATCCCTGACATTTCTAAAGCACTGCAGATGAAATCGCGTGGGTGTGAGAGGCACAGGGATGGACTCTCAGTGCAGGGACAAGAGAGCAGCTCTGCCCATCAGGGCTGTTCTCAGCTGCCCCTTGCTGGCAGCTTGGAGCTGAAGGAGAGACACCCAGAGGAGTTCCCCTAGAGAGAAACAGGGCAGTGCTGAGGGCAGAGGGCTCTGGGCAGAGAGCAGATGGACAGAGCCCTCGGCTTCTCCCAGAGGGCCTCATGAGGATCTCAGCTCTCTCCTGCCAGGCTGGTGCACAGAGGGATCATTGCAGTGCCCAGGTTCAGCTGCCAGCAGCATTTCCCTGGCCCTGCCACTGAGTTGTCTCTTCCATGGGGATCCCAGGCAGCCCAGAGACAGCACAGGAGAGCTGTGCCCTTCTGGAGAGCACCCTGCAGCCCTGCAGGACACCCAGGGAATGAGCTGAACAGCCCTGAGGGCACCTGGGCACTCTGCTCCCACAGACACATCTCCACAGCAGGATCCAAAGGGTCCCGGCCTGGACGGACACCTGCCAGCCCCAAACCCTTGCTCTGCCTCAGAAACCCAATGGCGGCAACAAGGACAGCACAGGCACCTGGAGATGGCAGAGAAATGTCACAATGCTCCTGCCAGGGGACAGCAGGGACACAGAGACTGATGGAAATCAGGGCCTTGTCCTTCCTTCCCTGGGCTCTGGCTGCTGCAGGGGCTCTGCACAGCCGAGCCCCCGTGGGATGAGGGCAGGGGCTCTGCTTAGGATGGGAAAGGAGCCCAGGGAGGAGCTGCTGGGGGAAGGTGCCTGAGCCACAGGGACAGCAGGGAGGTGCCACATCCCCCTGGCCAGCATTTGTGGCAGCAGCTCCCTGTCCCTCCCTGCCCGTGTCTCTGCTGAGTGGGGCTGTTGCTGCCAGCAGCGTCTCCCTTTGCCCAGCTCCGCTCCCTGCCAGGGCTCACAGAGCCCATCTCCACCCCACGGCCCCACGGCAGCTCTGCCTGTCCCTGCAGGGACCTGTCCTGTGCCTCCGAGGGGGCAGCAGGGAAGCCCTGCTCTGGAGCTTGTTCTGCTCCACACCAGGACATCCAGGAGAGCCACCCTGACAGGTCCTGTCAGTGCTGGCATTGTCAGAGACACTTCCAGGAACTCACCTGCATTGCCTTGCAGCCAGAGACTCACCGTGTCCAGGGGCTGTGCAGATTTCTCCCCTGATGGGGTCTCTCCTGTCCTCCCACCCCACCCCTTTAACCTCTTTGTCACTTGTGCTGCCTGCCCTTGCTGCCTGCAGATACTGCCCTTTCTCCCCTATGGCCACCGCCTCTGCAGAGGAGGAACTGGGTGAGGGCTTGCAAAAGATCATGGAAACTGTGGGATGTGCCAGCCTTAGGAGAAGCCTCTAGGAATGGAAGTTTAACTTTCCTAGAGGCAGAGAATTATTCATTCAAATCCTGTGAAGATTCATCCCCTAGCGAGAGCTCAATCACCCTCCCAGCCTAGGCTGCTTCTGCTCTCTCTGTTCCTCTGTGCTGTGCCTGGGTGGCTGCAGGCAGAGCCCCAGCCCTGCTGGGCTGGCAGAGGAGCTGCTCCTGGCCAGAGCTGTCTCTCTGCAGCTCTGCTGCCCTTGCCAGGAGCTGCCTCTGTGCCAGGAGCCCGGCCCAGCCCAGCAGCACAGACAGAGTACAAGGACTTGAAATCACTTAAGAATTCAAAGTCAATATCCCTCTCCAAAGTTTCTTGAAGTTTTAATGAGTCCCACAAATGGACACAACTGGGAAAGTGTCCCCAGGTTCCAGTTAGAGCAGAACACTGGAGGCAGTGATGACTGCTGGGGACAAACAAGGCCAAGGTGTCTCTGGTGCTGAGCAAAGCTGGATGTGTTTGAGAAATGCCAAGGGCCAAGGCCTGAGCCCCAGCCCCTGGCCAGGCAGATGCTGTCCCTCCCTCCTTGCTCAGGGCTCTTCCTGGGATGGGCACTGGCATGTGGGGATGTGCAATGGCAAGGGCAGGAGCATGGGGCGGCCCCTTCCAGGCTGCTGAGCAGGGACAAGGAGGCAATGAGGCCCCAGGCCTGCAAGGGTCACTTGTCTCCTGTTCCTGGCTATTGGTCCCACCAGGCCTTGCTGTGTCACAATGGCCCCTTGGTTCCAAGAGGTTTCTCAGGGTCACAATGGTCTCATTGGATCTGCACTATCACAATGGACCATTGGTTCAATGTGGCCCCAATGTGCCCAAATGGATTTTGGTTCCGTGGGGTTCTGCTGTGTCACAATGGACCCTTAGTTCCATGAGCTTGCACAGTGTCACAGCTGACTCCTTGGGTCTGTGAAGCCCCACTGTCACAAATCTCTGAAACATCAGAATAAGGCTCCTGAACACTAATTTGCTATTTCATAGGCTGTCATTTATTCAGGCCTGAGGTCTGGTGAGGGATAACTGCTAACCTTACATGGGCATGTGATTCTACCACTCTGTTGCTTATATACAGTCACTAAATGTGAATTACAATTTACTCATTTCCATAAAACCCACCCCAAATTCCCAGATTCACTCCTTGTTTTCTCTATCCCTGCACCCTTGAGCCAGATGTCTTCTTCTTCTCTTCCACCCTCGCTGGGAAAGCAGCCCCTGCATGTCTTGTTCCTGTGCTGAAAGTTCACAGGCAGGGTAAACATGGAATGAAGCCTTTGGGTATCAGCCCCAGGCTTTCTGTGGGCAGGCAGAGGCAGGCAGGAGGCAGAGCTGTCAGCAAAGGAAGGGCCCAGCCAGGTGGGGCAGCCAGGGGATGCCGACAGCCTGCAGGGACAGAGGCGCAGGGCAGGGACACCGTGGGGCAGCCTGAGCTGCACAGGGCACAGGCATGTGCAGCAGCTGCAAGACAGCCCTGCCAGAGCCAACTTGGGCAGCACTTTGGCCATGGCTGCTGGGCCTGGGCCTGAGGCAGGAGCAGGAGACAAGTGACCCTTGCAGGCCTGGGGCCTCATTGCCTCCTTGTCCCTGCTCAGCAGCCTGGCAGGGGCCGCCCCATGCTCCTGCCCTTGCCATTGCACATCCCCACATGCCAGTGCCCATCCTGGCAAGAGCCCTGAGCAAGGAGGGAGGGACAGCATCTGCCTGGCCAGGGGCTGGGGCTCAGGCCTTGGCCCTTGGCATTCCTCAAACACATCCAGCTTTGCTCAGCACCAGAGACACCTTGGCCTTGTTTGTCCCCAGCAGTCATCACTGCCTCCAGTGCTCTGCTGTCCCTGGAACCTGGGGACACATTCTCAGTTGTGTCCCTCAGTGGGACTCATTAAAACTACTAGAAGTTCAGTTTCAATTTAATTTTGAGTTCTTGAGAAGTTTTTTGAAGACACTCTCAGGCACTGAGTCTGTTGTAAACATCATCAAAGCCATGTGAGAATCATAAAACTTTTCCTAGTGCAGTTATGGAGAAAGATTTCAAAGAACTTGTCAGAAATACACATTCCAATTTTAAAGGATGTATTTTTTTAAATTTCTCCTTGGAGCAGAGGTCATCGATGCATTCTTTGATTGACATTGGCCCAGGGTCGCTACTCAGCAGCTCTGGCCTTCTCACAGAATCTGTGCCTGGAGCTCTGATCCAGTGTGGACTACCTTGCTCCACATTGCCCAGCCCCACCCTGTCTGTCCTCACTCCCCTGGGACCTGCTGTGCTTGTAGAGCTGGCTGCACTCAGCCTAAGAGGGGTTTTCACTTTTGGGGGTTTTTCAAGCAATCTGAAACTCCTGAGTTTCCCCACTGCAAACAGACACACTGCTCAGGTGTGTGCCAGCCCCAGGTGCCACCAAAGCCACTGCAGAGCTGCCCTGGGCCAGCTGTGAGGGTGGATCATCAGGCCAACCTTTACGGGGGCATTGCAAGGGGCTGTGGCCATGGGCACTGCACTGACCCCACTGCTGGGTTTGGCTGCCACGGCCACCAAGAGAAATTAAACTGTCCTTGGAAACACTGAGGAGGACGGGGACATACTGGGGAACACTGGGAACGCTGTGGGAGACACTGGGACATACTGGGAGTGACACTGGGGAGGACTGGGACATAATGGGGATACTAGGGTTATTGCAGAGAAGATTGGGGACCTGTGGATGTCATTGGGAGGAACTGGGAACGACTGGGAATTAACTCAGGTGTATTGCGATGGACTGGGCAGTACTGGGAGGAATTGGATGGGCACTGAGGTTCTACTGGATTCTACTTGGGATTAATTTGGGATTAAGGTTATACTGGTTTGTACTGGGAATGAACTGGGCTGTAGTGGGAGGAACTGGAGGAAGGTGAATAGGCTGTTCTCGCCTACACAACATCCATTTACCGAGGCTCCCGCCCATCACTGCCCGCAGCCAAACAGCACCAGGGATCTGGGTCTGAGGGCGGTGCCTAGATTTGCACCATGTTTTTTGCCTACATCTCCCATCATGCCCTGCGGCCCCATATAGCACATTGGAGCCGGGAATACAACGCCCGTCATGCCCTGCGCTCCACGGAACGCGCGGCTTCCGCCACCATCTGTCCCATAAGTGTTCCCCAGACCCTCCAGGATCCGTCCGTGCTCCCTCAGTGCCCATTCTGGACTCCCCAAAAATTCCCCGGACACCCTGAGTGCTCCCAACCCCACAGATGCCCGGTAAAGCTACTTCTGGGAATTCATCTCCTCTCATTCCCTGCATCCCCAGAGCCCCTCAGAACACAGTCCTGCGGCTAAAAGTCCTGCCATGCCCTGCGCGGTAAGGGGCCCGTTAGAGCTTCCCGAGCTGCCCTGAAGGGTCTCCCGAGCCGTTTAAGTTTCCCCGAGGACCTCCAGTCGCGGCCCAGACGTAAAAATGTCCCCTAAGTGCCTTCCAGGACCACCAAACACCCCGTTTGAGCCACTTCCGGGACTACGGCTCCCATTACTCCGCAGCGCTCGTGCAGCCGGGACTTCATCCCCCGTCATGCTCCGCGCTTCACCGAGAGCCATTGCAGCTGTGCCCAGAGCTCCCGTGATGCTCCGCGGCCCTCTTAAACTGTACGATACCCTCGCCTACAAGTCTCATCACCCCCCTAGCCCCAGAGAGTCCCATTCGAGTCCCCCAAGGGCCTGCCCGAATCCCGAAGGGCCCCAAATTCCCCTCCACGACCTCCAAGGGCCCCCCTGGACCCCCAAGTGCTGCCCCAGACCCCGAACTGTCCCTCAGAATCCCTGAGTGCCCCTCCAAGTGCCCACCTGGCTACCCCAAGTGTGTTCCAGACCCTCAAGTTCTCTCTGAATTCCCTCCCCAGACCCAAAACTGCCCCAAAAGGGCCCCTGAAATGTCTCCAGTCACCCCAGCATGCCCTCCCCCGAGCCTGTACTCTAAAAATATTATAAAAAAAGCTGACAAAAAGACTACAAATATATCTAATTTCCAGAAAGAGGAAGAAATAAATAGCTACTAGAGCTTAATTAATTAACAAAGGTGTGAAAAACACCAATCACCTGTTTTTAAAATTTTAAAATTTTATTAGTAATAAAATGGTTATAAAAATAGTAATGCAATTGGAATAATAGTAATTTGGACAAATTGAATTATGACAGTATGAGGCAATAAAGAGAAAGAGTTACGGTCGTCCAGGTACCTTTTTCTGGGCAGCATGAGCCCAATAAAGGACCTCTGTTAACAAAGAATTAACCCTTAAGAGCAATAGCCTGTTGCATATTTACACGCTTCATATATGATACATAAATTCCATTCAAATACAGGATTCTCTCTGGTCATCAGCAACTTCTTCCTTCTAATCCTAACAGCGCCTTCGAGGTGGGAAGAAGTTTGTTTCTTCTCATAAGAGGGCAATAAATTATTTTTCTCTTAAAGATTTAGGTGTCCTGGGGCTGCTATCTGCTGCGAGTGCCTCATTCCATTCTTAAAAACCCCACTAACATAGTTCTTATTTTAACTAAAAAAGGTATATTTTAATTACAAGACTATTATTAAAATTTTAATACAGCACTACTAATCAATGCATCAAAATACATATGGTAAATATCTGCGTGGAACCATATAATATGCACTTTTCACAAAGGGAATTGTCTTACTTAGAAACACTCAGCATTAAAATTCTTGTCTACTCAAAATGTCTTGATTTTTTCTATATAAATATAAA